>NC_089589.1:104062658-105393313 GCF_019320115.1 Miscanthus floridulus
CGTCCGCCGCATCGAGGATGATAGCCGCGGCGGGCTCCTTCTCTTGAGTCATTGTAGGCACATCTGCGGGCATCGATGGTGCTGCGCGCGTCGTGGTTGTGGCCAAGATGTTGATGCACCAGGACAACGGTGTGCTGCCTGCCGCTTGGCGGTGTCTGGTGAACTGACACATCCTTGGTAGGGCACACCAAGGGCGTGCGCTGGCTGGTGTCGAGCTCGTGTCACCGAGACAATGAGCTTTCCGCCTGCTGCGCTGCCGCACACTCGAGCAACGTGTGAATTTCTCGGCGGGCCCAGCGATCCTCGGACGTCGCGGCCTCTGGAAGACCATGAAGCAAAGCCATCACAGCGGCGATGTTCTGGCTTGCCCGAGCGAAGTGAGGCAGGGTCCCGTCATCGGTGAGGATCCTTTGGTGTACATCATGGGCCGTGGTGCGTGCGCGCCCGCCATTTCCACGGCGTTCGATCAAGCAATTGATCTCCGCGTATTCCCGCATGAGCCCTTGCCCGGCCTCATCGATTTCCCACTTTTGGGCTCTCAGCTGCTCCATCCTTATGCAAGATGGGGCGGCTGCCTCTCCTCTAGTCCTGCCGTCGGGGTTGCCTGCTAGGGTAGCTTCCTCCCCGGAGATGCTTTCGACGTCCTTTTTGGGGGTTTCCGCCATAAAGCATTCCCTGGAAGGGTGATGGCTCCCCTTGCTGGAGTCAGAGCTAGAGGATTATCCTGGCTCCTCTGTGACAAGCTTGTGGAGAGACTCCATGTCGTGTTCAATTACCCCCATTAACTCGCTGTCCGCGGGCGGCTGAACCATGCATAGTGCCACAAGGTGGCCAGCGGTCGCCGCGGCGTTGCAGAGACCGAACAGAAACACTGTCGGGGTGCTCCGCACGTGGCATTCTAGAGAGAGGAGCCCCTCTCTAGAAGGTCATGCCACTTCATTGTCGTTGGAAAGGGCGAGGCGATGCTGGTTCTCCCTAGACTACTGGGGTGCAAGGGAGGCGTCGAGCTGGAGCCCAAGCCTCTCGTGGTCGAGGCCGATGGAGGGGAGAGATTGGATGGTGGTGTGCGCCTGTACCAACTCTCCTACCACCGCGATGACCAAATCATGCGCCTAGGACCCAGCTGACGTTGTGGTTACCATCTGTGGCCTGGTTTGGAACACGCAAAGGCCCATACCTGGCGCACCAACTGTCGGTGTTTCGAACAAACAACGGCTAGTAAATTTATAATTGATGCGCGTTAGGCCCAAATGGTGCGCTAAAGGACACAAGGTTTATACTAGTTTGGGCTTAATGTCCCTACGTCTAGTCTGTTGCTGCTCATTTTATTAGCATCGAGAAAGGTTTGTAGTAGGGGGTACAAACGGTCGAGAGAGGGACGGGTCCCAAGTCTCTGATGGAATGATCAAAAAGGTCACCGAGAGCTTGGTCGCTGCTCAGCTGTGTGTGTTGAACTGGTCTTTGTATGAGTCGTCCCTCTAGCAGGGCATCCTGCCCTCCCCTTTATAGACAAGGGGGGGTAGGGTTTACATGTCGGAGAAAGGAGAAAAAACCAGAGGCCAAGAAGCCCCTCCGTAGGTGCTGGGTTTTCCTCTTTCTCTGAGCCAGCCTCCCTGACACAGCTAGATGGTGTCAGAGATGGCATGTTCACCGGGCGTGCGTGCGTTGATGATGCCGTGCTTCGCAGGTGATCACGTCCTGTCCCGCCCCCACGGGCGGCATGTCAGACAGGGTGTCGATCTGTGACCCCGTGGGGAGCGGACGGCGCGGTGACTGTCCGTTCGCCACTGCAGAGGACGGGAGTCCCCCCTTGGAACGTAGTGGTTGCCATATGTCTGTGTCAGGTTCTGCGCCCGAGGGCTAAAGGCGGTGCCTACAACACTGTAGGGCGAAGAGCACGCGCCTGCAGCACTATTTAGGCCCTGCCACGCTTGGAAGGGTCTAAGCGCCTGTCCCATCACGCCCTGATGGTACTTTCCTATAGGGGAGCACGGCATGGTCCTCGATGCCGCGGTTGACCCAAACATCTTGTCTTACCCTGTGCCTATCATCATGAAGGAGCGGGGTGCGGTTGTCAGGCGAGGCGGAGCCAGCCATTGAACGTCGGGCGTGGCGGGGCCCGCCCTCGGGCGTCAGGTGAGGCATAGCCTAGCCCTTATCTGTCGGGCGAGGCAGAGTCTGCCCTCGGCCATCGGGCGTGGCGGAGCCGGCCCTCGGACATCGGGCGTGGTGGAGCCTGCCCTCGGTCGGTGGAGCCAGCCCTTAGCCGTTGGGCGAGGCGGAATCTAGCCCTCGGGGGTCGGGCGAGGCAGAACCAGTCTTTCGTCGTTCGAACAAAAATGCAGTAGCGTTCCTGTCTGATTGGAAGTGTCAATGTTCGATGGTTATTAGTTCCACCTCATTAGGTACCCCAGTATTAGGTCCCCAACAAATGGTATATGCAATAAACATTAAAATATGCTTTTTAGCAACATGGACAGAAGGGTGCTGGAGTGTTTGGCTACTTTCTATATGCTTTAGTTTCTCTGTGTAAGGACTTATCTATAAGTGACAACTCAGGACTTATAGTACAAACATGAGTGCTATATGGCTCTAGCTTTAGTCAAGTATGAGGACATTTTCTAGCTTGTTAGTGGTTACCGAAAGGCACAAAAGGGCGTGACATGATGGGTATGGTGTGGCCTCTGTTCCTATGTGTGCTGCTGCGCATGTGTGCCATATCGAAAGGGGGGCTCCATATCTATTTGCCACGGAAACCTAGCGGCTACTAACTTGTTAGACAAACCTTTGAAAGACTTCATAAGGAACCCTACCGACCTCCCTTGGTAGTGGGTCAAGAGGTAGGTCACCTCGGGCGAAAGGGCAAATCATGGCTCATGGTGAAAGTGTACAACCTCTGTAGAGTGTAAAACTGGTATATCAGCCGTGCTCATGGACAGGAGCGGCCTTGGGATCCTTATAGAATAGAAGAACACCTGTGATTAAGTTGTTTATGCTATACATTATTCTTGTTTACATGATCATGTGGTCATATGGGCTTGTGCTGAACTTGTTGATACTCAATTGCTAAAATTATGATTCACTAAAAGCTAACCGCAGTAAACCAGTGTTAGCCTTTTGAGCCTCATCAACCCCATGCTATATTTGTTGAGTACGACTTGTACTTACGCTTGCTTTATATTCAAATTTTGGAAAAATCCCAGATGGGTAATAGAAGATGAAGCTTGTTTAAAGTTTATGAGGAGTGCTAGGCATTTGTACCCGGTCAACCATCGCTGTGGTGTTTGGAGGCTTCACTTGAAGATTAGAATATATATTCTGCTACTCTGATATATATTTGTAATATTGTTGTTCGTTATGTAACAACCCGGGTTTTTGGGAGAAGCCAAAAATACGAACTTTTTAAAATTTTTGAGCCAATGTGTGAAGCATGTAGTTGCTAGGTCAAACTAAGTACAATCTATAATTAAATTGTTGCACTCATATAGAATTGCTTGTAGGTGTTTGCTAGAGTTCTTTAGTTGGTTATTGTTTTGTTCAGAGTGCACAAATCTGTAGCATTCCCCCTCCAAGCCTTCTTGAATTACTCCCATCTCTTTGCATCTCTCCCAAAATTCATTTGTGCTAAATAAGGAAAACCTTCTGCTTTTATTTCCCTTTTCAATTCTCCGTGGATATTCCTCTCAAACCCTTTTAAATTCATTTCAAATTCCTTGAATCAATAAAAGGAAAAATCCTTTTCCTTTTATTCCTCCAAGACCACCGTCTCCTTCCCTTTGGCCCAGCCAACCACCTTCTCATCCAGCCAGCCCAGCAACACCCTACCGCCCGCGCGCACACAAGTCACTGACAAGCCGGACCCGCCCGTCAGCCGTCACGCACCGCACGCCACCGCATTAGGACAAGCTGACAAACGGGCCCCCTCTGTCAGCCGCCCAGCTACAGCATCGTCGTCTTCCCCACACTCCCTCCACCACGCGACCGGGAGCCGACCGCAGAGCAGGTGCGGGCCCAGGGTCACACACATCGCATGACCCTGTCCCCCACCTTAGTGCCACGCCCACGCAGCTGCCCCGCGCCCGTAAGCCGTCGGATGCGCCACACGCATCACCACCGCCCGATCACCGTCCGTCGTTGGAACCCTTGGAGCTCGGCTATAAAAGCCAATGTCCGTGAGCCCTAACCCTCAGTCCGTTCACTGCCGCCGCTAGTGGCACAGCACCACACAGCATCAAGCCGAGAGAGAGGGAGGAGGGAGAAGCAAGGAGGAAAAGGAAGCCGCCACAGGGAGGAGCTCGCTGGAGCCAGGAGCGCCACCTTGATCAGCTACAGCGACGTAGCTGCTCGGCACGGCACTGCATCGCCTCATCACGGCCTCGCCTCGCCACCGCACCACCATCCTACCTCCATGAACCCTACGGTGAGCCATCTTGCCGAGACCACCTCCCCAGCCAAATGGAACATGTACCGCCATGATCGAAACATTGCTGAAGCTTTGAGCTCCGGCCTAGCCCAACTGGTTAGCTAGGGAGACCGCCATGGCCATGCTTGCCGAGACCCAGGATGCGCCGTGCGCGCTGCCATTAGCCAAAAGGAGGATCCCAGCCATGATGTAGTACATCGGAGCAGGAGCGCACATGCACGAGCACGCTCACCATGGCTGAGAGCACAACCATGGCGAGACCACCGCGTCTTCTATGTCGCGGTGAAGGCGACGTTGACACACCGACTGGCCCCGCCATGATGAGAGCCACACCGCACTCACCTTAGCTGAGGAAGAAGCCCACCGGAGCCCTGTGTTGCCGCACCGCACCTTGTCAGAGCGCCACCGCCTCTGTTTTGCCCCCACCACCATGGCCGAAGCCACTGGGAGCACCAGGAGTTCCTTCAGCACGCCCACCATGGCCGTAGAAGCACCGTGGAGCTCACATGCTCCTCCAACTGGACTCTCGCTACCACCACAGCCCTGTCCATGCACGCCGACGGACCCACGCCGCCGTTCATCGTGGCCGGGACCCTAGGAAGCTCTAGCCGCCACCTTGACCCCACCGCTGCACTCGCCAAGGCATGGGGAAGCTATTGCCTACCCAAATCGGATGCTAGCGCCACCACGGGGGCTCGCCAGTGACCTCACCGCCGGCGAGAGACCCGTCGGGGAAGAGAAGGGGATTTTCCCCACGTCGACCACGACCACGTCGACCACACCCCGAGTAGCTTCGCCGAGCCGCTCCGACCACGACCACGTCGACCACATCCCAAGCAGCTTCGCCGAGCAGCTCCGACCACGACCACGTCGTGCACGTGAACCGAACCCTGGGAAGGAGTAAGTGGACCAAGTCCTTCATAGACTAGCTCTGCGGTCTATGGACCAACGCAGGTGGGTTCACCATGAACCGCACCTCACCTGCGCTCGTGGACCATGGCCTGTTAGTGGCCTAGTAAGAGAACGAGGCCACACCAGCACGCGCCCAGTAAGAGAACGAGGCCGCAGCACCTCTGTGATCTCTCCGACCACCTCCGCGATCCCTCCGACCACGTCGGCGAGCCCTCCGACCACTTCGGCGATCTCACCGACCACGTCGGCGAGCTCTCCGACCACTTTAGGCGATCTCTCCAACCACCTGTCATTCACGATCTATGCCTATCTAAATCCACATATGCCATGCAGGTTCTCTCGTTGCTACGGAGACGTGCTACTCCATTCGTGTGGTCGTGTCTTGGCTCTTATGTTGGGTTGTCGGGATTCTTGTTCTTATGATGTGTTTGTTTGCCTAAGGACCGTGCCTTCAAGCCGGTCGAAGGATAGTACCTCGTTCGACCATTTCGGTCGTGGGTTCGCCCCACCGTGGCCGTAATGGCAAGCATAACTCGCTCCCTCGCTTTTAGTTTTCTCCGACGTACTACAATTATTAGTAATCCAATTCGGCTCTAGGACCTGGCCATTGTGGACTGAACATTGGTGCGGATATCACCTGCACACAATGAGCCCTTTGTGGCCTAACTTAGTGGATGAGTCGGGATATGATGATTGTAGAAGACGGATGCCAACTCGTGTAGGATAAGCTCATGGCCTCGAGTCCCCTCACCATGACCATCGGGCTCTACCTCTTTTCACCTATGTTTATCCTAGCCACCTCATATGATTGCACAACCTTGACCATAGCATTCCTTCAGATCTAAGCGGTGACAACCGCACTGCTGCGAACCGAGGGAATAGCAATGTGCCAATAGTTGCACGCCCGTGATGCCCTATGAGTTGGTTTGGATCATGGGACTGTATCTCTTCTCTCCAACCTTCGTCCATTCCATGACAAGTTGGTCGAAAGAGTATAGATTCCATTCTTCTCTCTCTTTGGTTCTCAATCCTCGTCAATCCAGTAAGATGTGGATTGAGCCCCTTGCTTGTTTGGGGTTTATTGCGCTCCTGATTCCATTCCTTGATTCTCGTCGGCTTCTAGGGTGAGTGGATCAAAGGAAGATGAATCTCGTGTTCTTCTCTTTTGGTTCTTTCGTGCTCAAACCCCCGTATGCTTGTACCTTGTATGACCATCGCATCTCTTTGATTCCTGCGGTGACAACCGCACCGCTATGAATTAGAAAGATGTCTTAGTGCCAGTGCACCTAAGTCGGGTACTCTACAAGTGGTTTGCGCACTTGGTGTTTGTCGCTTCCTTCCAATGCCCCATCTTTCATCGTGGCGTAAGTGTTGGAAGAAGTAGACCTTGTCCCTTGTGGTTCTTGCTCTGGATGCACTGTTAGCCGCTCTGTTCGATTCCGTCTTGCCCATGATGATTGGATCAAAGACCGGAGTATCCCCTTTGGGTTAGCGAAGCTATGGTCTATGTCGTACCTCGAACCCGTGCGTGTCGACCCGTTCGACCGTCAAAAACCATCTTTCCGGAGATGTGTCTGAGAACATGACATGGATGTGCCTAGCTAACCCCCGCTTCTTTTGCCGTGTTGAGCGACTCTCTTCTCGGCTCCCGACGTTATTGTGTCACATGGATCGAGAGGACCCGTCGTTGTCCAATCTCTTTGCGCTACCGCTTTCTACCATAGCGGGCGAGATGAAGTACGTTGGAGCCAAGTCACAATAGTGTTAATTGCTCTTGTATGCTACTTGTGTCCGATTGTGACTTGCGGGATAAGGCTATAAGAGCTGAACCCCGTCGTTCTTCTTTCTTGGGGCCTGACTTCCAATCCCCGTCAATTCAATGACACCGGATTGAAAGATCGTGAGCCATGGTGATTGCTCTGGATAAGCTCTGGCTTAAACCGTTTATCGTAAAGCCATACTGGCTTGGCCATGACTTAAGCTTGTGCTCAGCATACCACCACTCGTGTTTCTTTGGCTCGAGGGAATCGGACAACCGCCGAGAGGGCTAAGCCGTGTATCTCTTATTGTCTCGCTGGTGTTATTGGATTTTCCTACGTCTCATCGTCTTTTCGAGTGTTGAGTGCTCTCTCGCCTTGCATGTCGCTTCGCGGTGTAGCTGACGATCGGACCAAGAGAACATGGACAACGACAAGGACTACGGAATGGAGTCAGCGCAGGAGGAGGAGACCTTGCTGATCGACTACACCGACTAACGAAGATTTGTACCACTACTACCTCGACATCGCAGGTGTCATGGCAGCACCCTCTTTTAGAGAATCCTACTAGACATTGCATAATATCTAGAACTGCTAGCGCTTTATAATTATTCTTTTGATAGTACTTTGATGCCTGCTACTACTTGAGCCATTATTACCCTGATGCAACCCACTCTACTACGTCACCCTGCTTTGCACATTCGCTCGCTTATATATGCTTACTTGCCTGCTTGCTTGCATATTACACCACTATACTTATTATTAACTCCACTTCACATTATATCGGGGATGTGATGCTGGTGGTGAACCCCCTGGGAATGGTTTGGCTATGGGTGCCAGACTTGGTGGTGTGTGAGCGTGCTACGTGTGTCTTGGGTGCGTGGAGAGTGAGGGTTGTGTCGACCGAGCTGGAATAACGACGAGCCTGGGGCGAGTCTTGCCATGTGGTGCTACCTAGACACTTGGATATGGAATACCTATGGCGGGTAAAAGGTATTTGGAGGTGGCCATGGGTGTGAACCTCGGAGAGGTGGAGCCCGGGGTAGAGGTGCTGTGGTGGCACGTAAAATGGAAACCCTGATGAAGACATTCTGGCTTGGTCAATCCCTAAGGACTTACTAGTACTCAGACTCACCGGGAATCCTTTACATCCCACTCGCCCTGTATGGTGCGGGATGGTCGGACAACTTGGTAGAGCGATGCCACTACTGCTAGGCAAACGTGTGCAAGGAGGTATGGGGTGCGCGGTTTCCCCCACACCCTTCCGAGACTTCAGGAGGCCCTGTGGACCCGACTCTTGACATCCGGATGGCCCTGGCTCTGTCTACGACTCACAGTATCAGCCATCCAAGACTAGACTTGGGATGTTCTGGGGCTGAGAGGTAGGGTGGCATCATTCTAGGCAAGCAAGTGGCCGAAATCTGCCTAGACGGGGCACCATCGAGGATGGCTATCTTGTGGGTATGTAAAACCTCTGCGGAGTGTTTGGTTGATCGATCGATACATATGCCGACTTGTCGGCTATGGACCTTTCCTGGGTTTTGCTTAAACTAGATAGGAGATGAGTCCGTCTTTCCTCCCTCTAGGGTTGGGGTATTTTCTGGTCGTGAGCCTTGGGGGCTGCGGGCCATTGAGACAAGGCCGAGAGGGAGTTGGCCTGTCGACCTGAGTGTGTGAGATGAGATATGGTGTGGTGGTGTGGAGATGGTTTGGGATGGATGGTTGGTGGATGGATATGGATGGTGTGGTGGTGAATGTGTTAAAAACTAGATATTATTATTATATTACTAATGTTATTTACTTCTCATGCGCTAAGGATGCAAACCACGGCCAAATATTAGGATCGCCAGATCCCTTGTTTATCTTTTCCACTAAAGCTCATTGGTGCTGACCATGGCCTGCACACATCTGGCGGTGTGCAGATTTCTTTTTTCTCAGAGATGCCGACTTTAGAAGGATTAGGAGGTCTCGTGCCTACGCTCAAGTTTGGTTCGGAGATGGAATCTACACTGCACTACATCAACTCTGATGATGCCCGTGAAGGAGGAGCCTTCACTCGATAATCTTCCGCTAGATTAACTCTGTAATAGGTTTGTTCCCCAGTGATGTAATATCTTGTATTCTTGTAATCTTACGACGTATGACTATGACATCGACTGAAATATGATAATATGATGGAATCAGTTCTTGGTTTTATCATATTATAATTCATTCTGTGGATTTTCCCTTCGCAGAAAATTGAGGATGTTTCAGTTGGTATCAGAGCCATACTTGACCCTAGGACGAGACCTTTAGTACCAAACACTAGTGTAGACGCCAAATATTCTATCTGTAGTGGAGTCATAGCTACTAACACTTGATTCCCCGTCTCTACCTTGAGTTCTACTACTAACTCACTATCCCCGATCTAAAAAGTTGACCACTAGGAAATGATTCCCTTTGTCGCCCACGCAAGATCAATAGATGTGTGAGACTCAAAGGCTTAGGAGTCGCCTTAAGTCAACACTATGCATATAGGAGTTGTAATGCTGCTTGAGTGCTTGGATCTTTTTTTGCTTCTTATGCTTCTTGTGGTTATATTGCCTGAATGAAGAATATAAAAGTATTTTATCTACGTGTGACTCCAGGCAAAAATCAAGGCCGTAATATGACTAGACAAGTGATTTTGACCACCGGTTGGACATATTAAGCCGAAACGTCATATCTTTACCCGTCCATTTCAAAATCGACTTCAATTTTCAACCAGGCATGTTCAAAATGCTCTCTCTCATTTGTTGAAAACTTCTCCCGTTGCAACAGCAACTCCATCTTAAATGAAAAACTGTTTTAAAACCCTCCAAAACTGCGAAAAGAAAGTGATTTCGACTCTTTTCCAAACCTACCTTAAATTTCAAAAGCTTTACGGAAAGCAAATTGAGAACCAACCATGTTTCAAAAGGTGTGGAGAACTCGTTTTCGAAAGACAAAAGTTTTGTTTTACACCATACCTTTAAAAAGCTTGTATTTATTTTATTCCCAAAACAAAGATCTTGACTCTATTCTTAATTTAAGAAGTTCGTACAAATAAACCCTACCATTAAATCAAACTACAGATGAATTACTAAATAAAATATTTATAAAAGCGTTACTTTTCAAAAGGAGAAAACAATTTCAAACTGTCCTCGAAACCTTTGAGAGAAAAAAAAGAAAAAAAAGAAAAAGAAGTGTACAACCTATTTTAAAGCACTTTTATATTAATTTCAAAATCGTTAGGGTTGTATCCTTCTTGCTTACGAAATCTATAAAACAAATGATCAAAAGTCTTCACCGCTAAATTAAAACCCGCTTAAAAAGAAGCCTTTCTCAAATTTTCATGAAGGACTCCTTCCTAAATTTAAAACTTTGAAAAGCGCCAATTTGATCCTTCAAAAGATCTCTTCCTCGTTTATAAAATAAAGTTCTCCATTTAAAAAGCCGTATGCAAACAACTCCTTCCAAAAGCTCCTATTCAAAACTCCAACTACGAAACAAATGCATTGGTGCATATGACTTGACAACGAGGACCCCTCTTCTCCAGTGACACTAACCCCTAAATCTTGAGGACGAGATTCCTGTAAGGAGGGTGGACTGTAATAACCCGGGTTTTTGGGAGAAGCCAAAAATACGAACTTTTTAAAATTTTTGAGCCAATGTGTGAAGCATGTAGTTGCTAGGTCAAACTAAGGACAATCTATAATTAAATTGTTGCACTCATATAGAATTGCTTGTAGGTGTTTGCTAGAGTTCTTTAGTTGGTTTAGTATTTTGTTCAGAGTGCACAAATCTGTAGCATTCCCCCTCCAAGCCTTCTTGAATTACTCCCATCTCTTTGCATCTCTCCCAAAATTCATTTGTGCTAAATAAGGAAAACCTTCTGCTTTTATTTCCCTTTTCAATTCTCCGTGGATATTCCTCTCAAACCCTTTTAAATTCATTTCAAATTCCTTGAATCAATAAAAGGAAAAATCATTTTCCTTTTATTCCTCCAAGCCCACCGTCTCTTTCCCTTTGGCCCAGCCCACCACCTTCTCATCCAGCCGGCCCAGCAACACCCTACCGCCCGCGCACGCACAAGTCACTGACGAGCCGGACCCGCCCGTCAGCCATCACGCACCGCACGCCGCCGCGTCAGGACAAGCTGACAAACGAGCCCCCTCTATCAGCCGCCCAGCTACAGCTTCGTTGTCTTCCCCATGCTCCCTCCACCACGTGACCAGGAGCCGACCGTGGAGCAGGTGCGGGCCTAGGGTCACGCACATCGCATGACCCTGTCCCCCACCTTAGCGCTGTGCCCACGCAACTGCCCCGCGCCCGTAAGCCGTCGGATGCGCCACACGCATCACCACCGCCCGATCACCATCCACCGTTGGAGCCCTTGGAGCTCGGCTATAAAAGCCAACGTCCATGAGCCCTAACCCTCAGTCCATTCGCCGCCACCGTTGGTGGCATAGCACCACACAGCGTCAAGCCGAGAGAGAGGGAGGAGGGAGAAGCAAGGAGGAAAAGGAAGCCGCCGTAGGGAGGAGCTCGCCGAAGCCAGGAGCACCGCCCTGATCAGCTACAGCGACGTAGCTGCTCGGCATGGCACTGCATCACCTCATCATGGCCTCGCCTCGCCACCGCACCGCCATCCTACCGCCATGAACCCTACGGTGAGCCATCTTGCCGAGACCACCTCCCCAGCCAAATGGAACGTGCACCGCCATGATCGAAACCTTGTTGAAGCTTTGAGCTCCGGCCTAGCCTAACTGGTTAGCTAGGGAGACCGCCATGGCCACGCTTGCCGAGACCCAGGATGCGCCGTGCGTGCTGCCATCAGCCAAAAGGAGGATCCCAGCCACGATGTAGTACATCAGAACAGAAGCGCACATGCACGAACACGCTCACCATGGCTGAGAGCACAACCATGGCGAGACCACCGCATCTTCTACGTCGTGGTGAAGGCGATGTTGACACACCGACTAGACCCGCCATGACGAGAGCCACACCGCACTCACCTTAGCCGAGGAAGAAGCCCGCCGGAGCCCTGTGTTGCCGCACCACACCTTGTCGGAGCGCCACCGCCTCTGTTTTGCCCCCACCACCGTGGCCGGAGCCACTGGGAGCACCAGGAGTTCCTTCAGCACACCCACCATGGCCGTAGAAGCACCGTAGAGCTCACACGCTCCTCCAACTAGACTCTCGCTACCACCACAGCCCTGTCCATGCACGCTGATGGACCCACGCCGCCGTTCACCGTGGCTGGGACCCTAGGAAGCTCCAGCCACCACCTTGACCCCACCACTGCACTCGCCAAGGCATGGGGAAGCTATTGCCTACCCTAATCGGACGCTAGCACCGCTGCGGGGGCTCGCTGGTGACCTCACCGCCGGTGGGAGACCCGTCGGGGAAGAGAAGGGGATTTTCCCCACATCGACCACGACCACGTTGACCACACCCCGAGCAGCTTCACCGAGCAGCTCCGACCATGACCACGTCGACCACATCCCGAGCAGCTTCGCTGAGCAGCTCCGACCACGACCACGTCATGCACGTGAACCGAACCCTGGGAAGGAGTAAGTGGACCAAGTCCTTCATAGACCAGCTCTGTGGTCTATGGACCAACGCAGGAGGGTTCACCATGAACCGCGCCTCACCTGCGCCCGTGGACCACAGCCCGTTCGTGGCCTAGTAGGACAACGTGGCCGCACCAGCACGTGCCACGTGGCGGGCCAAGCCTAGCCCAAATTCTGGCCTAGACCGAGCCCGATCAGGGTTGACCATTGAACGGTCAACGTTGACAGTTGACTGGACCCCACATGTTAGTGACCAGTGCTGAGGGCCCACCTGTCAGCCACGGGATAGCTCTGCCGACGCCATGCTGATGTCATGCTGAAGATGAGACCGCGCCAGCGTCGGGGACTTCGGCGACCACTCCGACCACCTCCACGATCTCTCCGACCACCTCCGTGATCCCTCCGACCACATCAGCGAGCCGTCCGACCACTTCGGTGATCTCACCGACCACGTCGGCGAGCTCTCCGACCACTTCAGGCGATCTCTCCAACCACCTGTCATTCACGATCTATGCCTATCTAAATCGACATATGCCATGCAGGTTCCCTCGTTGCTACGGAGATGTGCTACTCCATTCATGTAGTCGTGTCTTGGCTCTTATGTTGGGCTGTCAGGATTCTTGTTCTTATGATGTGTTTGTTTGCCTAAGGACCGTGCCTTCAAGCCGGTCGAAGGATAGTACCTTGTTCGACCATTTCGGTCGTGGGTTCGCCCCACCGTGGCCGTAATGGTGAGCATAACTCGCTTCCTCGCTTTTAGTTGTCTCCGACGTACTACAATTATTAGTAATCCGATTCGGCTCTAGGACCTGGACATTGTGGACTAAACATTGGTGCAGATATCACCCGCACACAATGAGCCCTTTGTGGCCTAACTTAGTGGACGAGTCGGGATATGATGATTGTAGAAGACGGATGCCAACTCGTGTAGGATAAGCTCATGGCCGCGAGTCCCCTCGCCATGACCATCGGGCTCTACCTCTTTTCACCTGTGTTTATCCTAGCCAGCTTATATGATTGCACCACCTTGACCATAGCATTCCTTCGGATCTTAGCGGTGACAACCGCACTGCTGCGAACCGAGGGAATAGCAATGTGCCAATAGTTGCACGCCCGTGATGCCCTATGAGTTTGTTTGGATCATGGGACTGTATCTCTTCTCTCCAACCTTCATCCGTTCCATGACAAGTTGGTCGAAAGAGTACAGATTCCATTCTTCTCTCTCTTTGGTTCTCAATCCTCATCAATCCAGTAAGATGTGGATTGAGCCCCTTGCTTGTTTGGGGTTTATTGCGCTCTTGATTCCATTCCTTGATTCTCGTCGGCTTCTAGGGCGAGTGGATCAAAGGAAGGCGAATCTCGTGTTCTTCTCTTTTGGTTCTTTCGTGCTCAAACCCCCATATGCTTGTACCTTGTATGACCATCGCATCTCTTTGTTTCCCACGGTGACAACCGCACCACTATGAATTAGAAAGATGTTTTAGTGCTAGTAAACCTAAGTCGGGTACTCTACGAGTGGTTTGCGCACTTGGTGTTTGTCGCTTCCTTCCAATGCCCCGTCTTTCGTCGTGGCGTAAGTGTTGGAAGAAGTAGACCTTGTCCCTTGTGGTTCTTGCTCTGGATGCACCGTTAGCCGCTCTGTTCGATTTCGTCTTGCCCATGACGATTGGATCAAAGACCGGACTACCCCCTTTGGGTTAGCGAAGCTATGGTCTATGTCGTACCTCGAACCCATGCATGTCGACCCGATCGACCATCAAAAACCATCTTTCTGGAGATGTGTTTGAGAACATGACATGGATGTGCCTAGCTAACCCCCGCTTCTTTTGCCATGTTGAGCGACTCTCTTCTTGGCTCCTGATGTTATTGTGTCGCGTGGATCGAGAGGACCCATCGTTGTCCAATCTCTTTGCGCTAACGCTTTCTACCATAGCGGGCGAGCCGAAGTACGTTGGAGCCAAGTCACAATAGTGTTAATCGCTCTTGTATGCTACTCGTGTCCGATTGTGACTTGCGGGATAAGGCTATAAGAGCCGAACCCTATCGTTCTTCTTTCTTGGGGCCCGACTTCCAATCCCCATCAATTCAATGACACCGGATCGAAAGATTGTGAGCCGTGGTGATTGCTCTGGATATGCTCTGGCTTAAACCGTTTATCGTAAAGCCATACTGGCTTGGCCATGACTTAAGCTTTTGCTCAGCATACCACCACTCATGTTTCTTTGGCCCGAGGGAATCGGACAACCGCCGAGAGGGCTAAGCCATGTATCTCTTATTGTCTCGCTGGTGTTATTGGATTTTCCTACGTCTCGTTGTCTTTTCGAGTGTTGAGTGCTCTATCGCCTTGCATGTCGCTTCGTGGAGTAGCTGACGATCGGACCAAGAGAACGTGGACAACGACAAGGACTACAGAATGGAGTCAGCGTAAGAGGAGGAGACCTTGCTGATCGACTACACCAACTAATGAAGATTTGTACCACTACTACCTCGACATCACAGGTGTCATGGCAGCACCTTCTTTTAGAGAATCCTATTAGACATTGCATAATATCTAGAACTGCTAGCGCTTTATAATTATTCTTTTGATAGTACTTTGATGCCTGCTACTACCTGAGCCATTATTACCCTGATGCAACCCACTCTACTACGTCACCCTGCTTTGCACATTCGCTCGCTTATATATGCTTACTTGCCTGCTTGCTTGCATATTACACCACTATACTTATTATTAACTCCACTTCGCATTATATCGGGGATGTGATGCTGGTGGTGAACCCCCTGGGAATGGTTTGGCTATGGGTGCCGGACTGGTGGAGTGTGAGCGTGCTGCGTGTGTCTTGGGTGCGTGGAGAGTGAGGGTTGTGTCGACCGAGCTAGAATAACGACGAGCTTGGGGTGAGTCTTGCCATGTGGTGCTACCTGGACACTTGGATATGGAATACCTATGGCGGGTAAATGGTATTTGGAGGTGGCCTTGGGTGTGAACCTCGGAGAGGTGGAGCCCGGGGTAGAGGTGCTGTGGTGGCACATAAAATGGAAACCCTGATGAAGACATTTTGGCTTGGTCAATCCCTAAGGACTTACTAGTACTCAGACTCACCAGGAATCCTTTACATCCCACTCGCCCTATATGGTGCGGGACGGTCGGACTACTTGGTAGAGCGATGCCACTACTGCTAGGCGAACGTGTGCAAGGAGGTACGGGGTGCGCGGTTTCCCCCACACCCTTCCGAGACTTCAAGAGGCCTTGTGGACCCAGCTCTTGACATCCGGAGGGCCCCGGCTCCGTCTACGACTCACAGTATCAGCCATCCAAGACTAGACTTGGGATGTTCCAGGGCTGAGAGGTAGGGTGGCATCGTTCTAGGCTAGCAAGCGGACGGAATCTGCCTAGACGGGGCACCGTCAAGGATGGCTATCTTGTGGGTATGTAAAACCTCTGCAGAGTGTTTGGTTGATCGATCGATACATATGCCGACTTGTCGGCTGTGGACCTTTCCTGGGTTTCGCTTAAACTAGATAGGAGATGAGTCCTTCTTTCCTCCCTCTAGGGTTGGGGTATTTTCCGGTCGTGAGCCTTGGGGGCTGCGGGCCGTTGAGACAAGGTCGAGAGGGAGTTGGCCTATCGACCTGAGTGTGTGAGATGAAATATGGTGTGGTGGTGTGGAGATGGTTTGGGATGGATGGTTGGTGGATGGATATGGATGGTGTGGTGGTGAATGTGTTAAAAACTTGATATTATTATTATATTACTAATGTTATTTACTTCTCATGCGCTAAAGATGCAAACCACAGCCAAATATTAGGATCGCCAGATCCCTTGTTTATCTTTTCCACTAAAGCTCATCGGTGCTGACCATGGCCTGCACACATCTGGCGGTGTGCAGATTTCCTGCTTCTCAGAGATGCCGACTTTAGAAGGATTAGGAGGTCTTGTGCCTACGCTCAAGTTTGGTTCGGAGATGGAATCTACGCTGCACTATGTCAACTCTGATGATGCCCGTGAAGGAGGAGCCTTCACTCGATAGTCTTCCGCTAGATTAACTCTGTAATAGGTGTGTTCCCCAGTGATGTAATATCTTGTATTCTTGTAATCTGACGACGTATGACTGTGACATCGACTGAAATATGATAATATGATGGAATTAGTTCTTGGTTTTATCATATTATAATTCATTCTGTGGATTTTCCCTTCGCGGAAAATTGAGGATGTTTCACGTTATGTAATAAATCATTGACTCTTGATACTATTTAATTTGTCGTTTATGTGTGTGACTGATTCTTGGGCACACATAGGATTTTGCATCCAATTTTGTTCTGAAAATCGGGTGTGACAGTATGTTGACAGATATGGTTGTTCTAAGATGACTATTTTTCAGTGACAAGAATCTGGACAGTTTCTTATCTAACATGCTTTTGGCCATCTTAATGAATGATTTTCAACATATGATCTGAACAAAAGTTGCAGTGTTCTTCTTAATGTTTCCATATTGGTAACAATTCTAATTTTTGGAAAAATATAACAGCAGTTATGTGTTTTAGAACTTTGCTGTCCTATTTGTGTCATTAGAAAAGTTCAGTTAGGTTCAGAGGTTATTTATGCCATCTTGGAGACATCATATGCTAGATTGTTTTATTAAAAAGTTGTAGATAATGGTGTTCTACATCTTCTGTACAAGTTTCATAATTTTTGAACTTGTAATTTATCCACACAAAAAAAGTGAAGCAGGGTTGCTGATGTTGTTTGGTTGTTTGGTCGTTGTTTTGAGGGAAGCGATAGCGCAAGCCATAGAAGCATTTTATTTGCCTTTTGTGAATGTTTGTATGCGCATGTTTTCTGAGGTTATGATGTTTGAATAGGTGGTGTACCTTTGGATTGTTCTTAGCTCACGCATTTGATGTTCAATGAAGGCAAATAAACGTAGCGGTGGTTGCTACAGCTTGACTTGTTGTTTATTCTACCTACATTTTATTTTAACATTATTTTACCAAGATGATATACCTAATTATGAATTCACTTATCCCTTAAAGTAATGCATGTATGACCATAACGGTTGAATCTCATTTGTCTATCATTGGAAGGTAAGTGATATTATGTTTTATTATTATGGAGGTATATGACATATGTGGTAATTATTTGTCTATCATTAGAAGGTAAGTGATATGTTTTATGATTGGGAGGTATATGACCTATGTGGTAAGTATTCTTGCAGTTGCATCATCTTATTGCATCATGAGCATTCTTGTCATGAGCATATGCATCGAGCCAGGTCGGTGAGAAAGTCATATAACTATTCAGGATTGCTCTTGAGCCAGGTCAGTGAGAAAGTTATATGACTATTCAGAAGTGCTCTTGTGGACTATGTCATTGACCTACTAGTACAGCATCGTATGTTGCCCAAGGAGGGGTACGATGCAGCTTCATACCTTGTTGGGTATGAAGGCAGTGGACATGCATATGCATTGCATTTGCACTCTATGTGGTTTATTTGTATTGAAGTTTTACGTTGGCATGAAGTGGAGATGAGGTGTATTGTTTTTATTATGAGGAGTATTACTTTATTAATATATGGAGGTGGTTTATTTATTGTATACATGCTCCTTACTTCTTTATGGAAATTTTGTTGGATATCTTGTATAATGTTGGTGACTTCTTTATGGCATTGTCATTGGATAAATAAATTGACTATTAATTATTATTTTCACATGTTGTACATTCTTCTATGATTAAATTGATGTCTAATTAAATTGTAGTATGAATGACATGTTCAAGCAGTTTGCTTTCTGAGAGTTATTCTCACCCCTCAATCTTTCCAGGTGCTTGATGGGATGCTTTGCCTGAAGGGATGGGATTAGCGGCACATCTTCACAGTTTCACCCACATTTAGATAAAATAATGTCACTCTTGGCTTGCTGTAATAAACTTAGTCTATCTTCACGGTTTAATAAAAATATTTAATTTGGAGGTTTACTTAATTATAGTTTTGTTCTCATTGTTGCTTCTGCGTTACACTTTTTCATGGGTTTATGTTGCTGAGTTTTAGACTTTGGCATGAGGGAAGGTATGTTAGTGACATCCTAGGCTTTTGTGGCGCCTGGGGTGTTACAGTTGGTATGAAAGCGGGCATTAGATTCTCAGAAATAAAAAGCAAGATTTAAAATGACACACTTGCACATGTAGGATGGGTATGGGTTTGTATAACATGCATGCCTTTTTGAGATTGAGGTGTTTGCTTTTGCTTAACTTTCCTTGATGTGTATGTTGTATATCATTCCTGTTATCAAGTATGAGTGAAGCGCAAATTTTATTTTGTTTACATCATTTTTAATTGATCTTGTTGTATCATGTACCTATTTAAATATGATTTTATCCATGTGACCTTTACCTTATAAGTATATGTTTGTCTAGGTTTTAGCCAAGGTGTTTGTTCATAACTATACATTTAAGTTGTAGTTTTCGGTGCTTGCGTGGTGAAGATGGTAAAGTTTTCTTTGTTTTTTTATAGCAAAAGGTTTTGGAAACCTGTAGAGTCGCTACAGTCTAGTAGTGTAGATGGGTGGAGTGGAGGGCCTCCACAATACCTTATCTGCACTACTATGTGAGGATTGCCCGAGAGATAGGTTGCAACCGAACTATCCATATTCGAAGAAAATGGTGGAGTGACGAGTGGATTGGCCCCCATGCCGTGCACTCTAGCTATTCTCTCTCGACATACCGGATAGGTGGATCGATCCTATATGTTGGTGTTGCGATATTTAAGCCTGACCCTAGAATGGTGTAGGATTTTCCCATAGTATAGTTGTAACCTTGTGTAGATCATAGTGTTCTTATGCCTTTTGAACACTTAACTGTCCATGTTGCTACAGAAAATGTTGAGCTATAAATTTATCTTTGAATCACATACCTTCTTGCAATTAAATCTTGTTTTTGTTGTAGTAATTAATCTACTAATTCTGGGCATGTAATATTTTTGTAGTAGCTATGTTTTGTAATTATGTTTCACCCATAATAACCCCAACTTCAAATTAGGTGTTTGCCACACCACCTAAAAATTAGTGTGCTTGTTTTAATCTATAAAAGATAAAAGGAAGTTTACTTATATTGGGTATGTTTGATTCTTGTGTTGCTCTCTTTGGGTTTGTGATCGTGTCAAATGTTGCTGAGCTTTGTTAGTAATGATTTTAAGCTATGTGTATGACTTATTTGTGCTCTCTTGTTAACAAAAAACAAGAGATGAACCTTTTTGCTTATGTGCTAAAAATGATTAAAAGCACAGTTTTTGCTGTGGTGATGTTTTCATGATGAAAATGACGTTAAGCTGTAGATAACTTATCTATCTTTGCTATCTGTTGATACTTCTTAACAACTATTGGAGGCATTCAGTAAGCATATAGAACCATCACGTAGCACTTCGCTCGGTGAGTATCGAGTGTCGAGTTTATATTTTCCCACATGAAGGCGGAAGGCTAGAACTTATATTGAACTAAGAATTGCTAAGATAAAGCCGAAGTAATCCTAGCTAGGTGCACGATAGTGAAGGGTGAATGTGAACTACCAAAACTAACTACTAAATACAAGCTACTCTAGAGATAGGTAGGTGGGAGAGCGAGCGTTTTATCTTTCTAGTAACTAAGGGTAAACTAATGACTAGGAGAAATGCGATAGTACTTCGGGGAACAGCTCACCTACCAACTAGGAAAGTTAAATACAAAAGGTCTACCACAAGCCCTATGATTTAATAACTAGATCTATCGCTTCATATGTCCATATTTGTCACCATTTTGGCCAAACTTTGGTATATTTCCTGCATACAAATAATTTCTACAAGCACAAGTGGAACTAGGTGAAATTTAAGAAAAATTCTACACATGTGATGATGATTTACCTCACTTTTCCATGCTTTTGGGTAGAATGTTGACGGTCAAAATGGGTGTTAGTGACCGTCAACAAGCTCCTCCAAGCTACCACTTTGCTGTCCTCGGCAAAGATGCGGGTTTAGCATGGAATAGATGTTGGATCAGGAGTTGCTACTATGTAACGCCCTCCAAAGACTTGTATAACAAAGAAATACTATCTCTTGAGTTGAACATGTTAATACTTAGAAATTTCATCATCAGTCTTAGCAATGTGGGACTTATAGCTTTCACCTTGACACAAGCAATTGGAGGAATGTGTAGCTAGATAGATACTTTTTTGCCTACTTGGATGTAGCTCAAACTTCTTGAAGGTTTTCAATAGATTTTGAAAAGAGAACTTGCCTAAGTTCCTCAAATGGTACACTCAAGTCACTCAATGGTGTTTGAAATCCTCACCAAGGCCATGAATTTTAGCCTTAATTTCTATCCTAAAGCTTATGTGCAGCTCAAGGTAGGGGATAAAAGCATAGCCTACTTGAATTGAATATATTGCTAAGTCAAACACTTGGATCACAAGGAGCAACAAATCATACAATTTGATCAAGATGTGCAAGTGTGTGGTATATTTGGTGGAAGTGGTACTTCTTTGAGAAGTTTTTATTCTCTAGCTTCTTTTTGAGAGGGCATGGCTACTTTCTTTTTCTCACTCAATCTCTCTCTCTCTCTCTCTCTCTCTCTCTCTCTCTCTCTCTCTCTCTCTTTCTCTCTCTTTTTTTGAACACTACAGCTTTTTCTCTTTTCTTCTCTCTCACTTTTTTCTATAGCCCATGCCTCTCTTTTTGATGGAAGATAGCTAGAGTGGTAACTTTGATTCTCATAGAGCAATAATGAATGGAAAGCATATGTTGTTGCGTATCCCCAGTGTAGGAATAACATAAATATGTGGGTGTTCGTGATCTTGATCAAAAAGCATGAAAAGTTTATCTACTCAGATCAACAAGGCTTAACAAAGCTCAAAACAAACAAGCAGCTTTTATGGTGGCTTTATCATGTATGAATGGATATTTATTTGGCTCTGGTAGGAATTTATCACCATTAAGGAACTTCTAGCAAGGGAGTTTTAGCATTTTGCAAAACAAAACTCCAGGTTGTTTTTACCATTCCTCAAATAGGTTCAAAATTTACTCTAATCATGGCTACAACCTATCTCACAAAAGCCTAATCTTGGTTCAAGCATTTGCAACCCACGAAAGCTTTCAACTTAAGATGAACTCTAAGATATCATGCTCAAAACTTAAGAAGTATACGGTTGTATAATAAGCTTTTGCAAAGTATCATGGAGCAACTATTCATCATCTCCAAATAATTTTATCATCATTTTATTGGAGCAGAGTTTCTCTCAACATAAATTTAAGGCACTCCTCTCTACATTCTATGATCATGAATATTGAAATTTAAAGCAAACATGAATGTAAAGAGAGGGTTTAAGATTTTCATACCTGAGCGGGGAGAGATATCTCCCCCAAGCTTGCCTTTTGCATAGGTTGAAATGTCTTCTGGCGGCTCTTTTGATTCTTTTCTTTATTGACTAACTAATACTACTAGAATGACTAAATAACTAAACCTATTACTACTAGATAACTTATTCAGTATGGATGCTATTGAATTTTATTTGTTATTATTATTAAATATTTTTTATGTTTTTTAAATGCAAATCTATCGTATCATGATATCTACTATAGAACTGTATTTATTAACATAGAGTAGCTAAATGCAACTAACCTATCATGTAATGCAAAGCAAATTTATTGGAAATTTAAATGAGATGCAACTAATGAAATACGGTAAATAAATGCAAGGGATAGAGAACTTACCTTTTTGTCGGGCTCAAGGTCATTCGTCCTTGGGCGGACGTGTTTCCTCTTGTTCCACCTTAGAGGCCTTGTTAGGATCAGGGGATGTCGAGTTTGAGGACCGATCTTTCTTTTTACACCATCTCTTTCTATTCTTCTTCTTCTTGACAGGTTTCTCCGGTTCTTCAATCGGCTTTGGTTTCTTCATCTTGATTCTCTTTGGATGCTTTTTCTTTTCCTATTTCTCATCAAAGAGGGGTTGTCCAGAGGCAAAAGCAAATATTTATTTTCTTCCAGCAAAGTGGAATTGGATTTGCCCAGAAACCACATATATGCAAGCATCTACAGTGTTAAGGAAGGACGACCAAGGATTAAAGGTGTATCCTCGGTGCTGCCCATGTCTAAGGTCATAAAATATGTAGAAACATAAGACTCCTAACTTTAACTAGTAAATCAGTGGTTACTCCCTCGAGATAATGGGTGGATTGATCGATTAATTGTAAGTAAACTGAGGTTGAAGCTAGGGGAGTATAAAACAATCTATCATAAGTTTCCTTAGACATGATGTTAATACTAGACCCTAGATCACAAATGGCATTGTGAAAAGTCTGGGGGCCTATGGAGCAAGTAATGACGGGGTTCCTAGGATCACCTTTCTTAATAGGAAATCCCCAACCATTTTTAGAAAAATCATACCTTGCCGTAACAAGGTTGGCTGTCTCCATGGTTCCTTCAGGTTTGCCAGGAATTCTATCTTTTTCATAGGATGGGATAGCAGCAGCAATTTGAGCTAATTGTGTTTCAATCATCTTATTGAAACTAAGTTGATTTTTTAAAGCAGAAGAAAACTCATCCAAATTAGCATTTGTATTTTCCAACATCTTGTCATGAGCATATAACTTTTTATTAATGCTATCAGTCATTCTACTTTGACTATAAACAAGATCTTTTAGGAAAGCATAACCATTATAACTTTGATTATTCACACGATGAGAAGAGTAATAATTGTTACCTCCCTAGTTGTTGTAGCACTGATTGCAGCCTTGATGTTGTGGACGGAACCCGTTGTCGGTGTTGAAGAAGTTGAGGTCCTCTTGGGTCTCGGGACAGGAATTGTCCGAATGTCCAACATCTCCACAGACTTCGCAAGTCATGTGGGAATCCATGGCTTTGAGTGTCTCTTGGGCACTCATCTTCTCATAATGTTCTACTTGCTTTGCGAGCAGATCCATCTTAGCTACAAGCATGTCAATTTCTTTAATTGAATGCATACCTCATTTACAGGGTTGGAGTCGATCGTCACTCCATCCATGGTTGGAAACCATCTTCTCGATCAGCATCTTTGCATCTACAACACTCAGTGAAAAGAATGCTCCACCAGCAGCAACATCTAAATGGCTCCTATCTAATGGCATAAATCCATAGTAGAAGTTTGGGATCAAAAGCTAGTCTTTCATGCCATGGCGTGGGCCTGCAGAGACGTACTCTTGCATTCGTTCCCAAGCTTCGGGAATCGACTCATCTGCTAGTTGTTGAAAACTAGAGATCTTATTGCACGGAGCATTAGTCTTCCCCATGGGGAAAAACTTGACTAGGAAAGCATTGGAATACTTGTCCCAGGTGTCTACAGTGTTGCGGTTAGAGTAAAACCATTGCTTAGGCTTTCCTAACAAAGAGAAGGGGAAAAGTCGAAGACGTATAGCCTCCTGGCTCACTCCCTTAATGGTGAGCATTTGCATCCTCGTGGGCTTTCCTACAAAACGGACTAGCTTGAACCATCGTATTCAACGCTGGCTTAAGCTCAAAGTTAGCGTCCCCATTGATAACTGTTTACAACAAAATTTGCTAAGCTTATCCTGGAAAGGAAGAGATCGACCGATGATGTCAAAAGCAAGAAAGTCTCCTAATTAAGGGATATTTACGAGTCGGACAGAAAATATTATTTAATATATTTGAGAGAGACATGACGTCCGGGTGCATATTAGGATGAAAGAAACAAGGATACATATCAAACAAGGAAGCTTCATCAGCAAGGACTCTGCATAAGGAAAATTAGAGTCCATGTATCTACATTTCTTTTTATTATCTAGTCGTGTTCGTTTAGGACTCTTATCAGCCTAGGGTATAAATATAAACCCCCGGCTATTATAAAAGATATACACACATCAATCAAAATCAGTCTTTACTTTTTCGGCTTCACGCCAACCCATAGGAGTTGGAGTAATGTAGATCTCGGTGAGTTCTTCAACAAGCAGGGCTGCATCGATTCGGTCGACCTTTGGCTTGTCTGTGAGTACCGTCATGGCTTATACTTTTTTTTGTAAGGCTGCATCGGTCCGGCCGACCTCTTATGAGCTTTAGTATAAGTTAGTTATCGATCCTTATCTAGTTTAAGTACGGCTGCCATCGGTTAAGCTCGACTTCTCGAATTAGATTAAGGTCAAGTTACTGGCTCTACCTAAGGGTGGTATCCTTCGGGTAGATTCATTAAGTTATCGACCTTGCTGATGTACTTATTGTCATTAGTTTCAGCAATATTAACCTACCTGATCGAGATCGATCTAGATTGGCCTCACATCCTTTTAGTCCATCGTTTATTTTGCTATATTGCGATATTTTTTACTTAAAACGATGGATTATGTTTTATCGGTCGTTCTACTTCGATCTTGATCATGCATAGTACGCGGCCAAGGTTTGTCTGATCTTGAGTAGGTTTACTAGCTAGTTGAATCTGGTCTATAGCTCATTATTATGGCTGTAACGATCCGGCCGATCCCCACTGTTAGCACTTTAGATCAGAGTATGCTAGTTGGTAGATTTGCTTTCGGCCAGGCATGACCTTGGCTGTTTGCTATGCCTGCATTGGCTAAATAGCTGATTGCCTGCACTTTAACGCTCATAGTATGTTTTCATGATTCTGTTACATGTGAATAGATCTGTTTACTTTAAAGGTCTAATCTGTTATCTTTATTATGGCTGCCATCGATCTGGTCGAACCCCACTATTAAAGATAATAGGCTAAATTTGACGAGTTTATAAATCTATTCATATTAATAGTCGATTATTCACATGTTATTCCTCTATCATCCCTAAATCGGCTATTTTAGCCGATTCGCCTGTGCTTTCACACATATAGCATGTTTTTTAGAAACCTGTCAATATTTAGATAGTTTTATGGATTCTTTAGCTTTAGTTTGTTGTTATCATCATTGCTGTATCGATCCGGTCGAACCTCACTGTTGATAGTAACAGATTCGATTCAGAGCATTTATAGATCCATTTGTACGAGATAGTCGATTTGTTAGCATGTTATATCCTTTCTCGTTAAACTTATTGGCTCATTGCTTTACACTGGTTATATCCATCTAGCTGAAGATATTACTTATATCTGGGTGCATTGTACTTGTTATCATAAATCAGTCGTGACCCATGAGCATCATTGTCTTTAACAGACGATTTCTTCTTGTATCGGCTACCTAGTCGGTTTTTCCGTTTGGCTGCTCCCGAAGCAGCACACTTGGAAATGCCTAGGCAAAACCGGCATGTTCCACCTAAATTACTAATAAACTATTTACTGAAAACAAATCGTTCTGGCTTGCAGTGTGTCAGGCGCATCACCACATTTTTGCGCCGACACACGTTTTGGCATGCCCGGTGGGACCATAATCTTTTTATTAGAATTCAGATATATCCACAATTGAACATGACAAAAACACCAAGAGCTTGCATATAGGCATCGACATAATTGGTGATCATCTCATTGGACTTCATATTCTACCTCGCATATGTATACTGTGGCCTTTTTCTCGAAGATGCAAGCGGAAGAGCATTGTACGGCATGGAAAGGATCTCCAGCTCTTCACGTATATGATGCATAACTATTTGAATTCATGCATGAATGAAAGGATCGGAGCGTATGTGCATGTATTTTCGGTAAGCAACTTCAGTTGTCCGATGAAATTTTGAGCTGATAGATCAAGCTAATAAGCATCGGCCGATGGTCATCTAAACAAAGATACAAAAGGCGATGGACCACGCTAAAAAGCATAGGCTGAAGAGCAAATGCATCGGCTATCTATGCTTCGGAGATTATTGCTTCTAGTTCAGAAAATGATGGCACACAGGGACAGCCGATGTGACTAGATATACAAGAATGTTGACAGATGTCTTCAAGAAATTGATTGGTTTAGTTCAATTGGCTACAGGGGAGCCAATAAAGTTTAATCGACGATGGGATAGCCAATTTCACCAACATAGGAGCCGATTTTACCATCGGCACACCTCCAGCACAGGGAACTATGGGCTCTCCACAAGCCGACATGTGCCTCAATATGCAAACAGGGAAAATCAGATTAATAATGATTATTCTGGCACATGGAGATCGGCTGTTTCACATTGACTTGCTGATGATCAAAAAGAAAATGAACCATGATCGCTTACCATTCACGGATGCGTGCATGACATGAATTACTGAAGACGAAGCAAGTCCAACTAGAAGATGCGTACATGTGTATGGCAATGTTTCCTCGTCAGCGGCGGGTATTGGAAAGCGAATTGGATAGCAACTGCGACTTATGCTCTCTCACTTCCATCGGCTCCAAGACCAGATATCTAGACCATGAAGCCGATGGAGTATGGAGCATATCGGTCGAGAACACAAGTCAGATACGTTCTTATGGATATAATATTAGCTTCCAAGTCACGGTGAGGCTGAATTTTTTCATCTACAACAAAAGGCCGATGTTAGTGTTTATTCAGCCATCTATCGAGGCACTATTCATCAAGGCCGCAACATCTGGCATCAACGAATGACAAATCGAACTCCAAGGCTGATTTCAACTTTGCCTGAAAAATCACCAATCCTGATTAAAAGCAGCGAGCAGTTTTCGTCTACTAGAATTCACGTGAACCAAGAGCAGGATTTTTTTTGTTGAGCCAGAGATCATGATCAAATCTCGTGAAGGAAGTCAGAGGAAAGGTTGCAAGAGTAGAGGCTTATGTCAGAACCTGTCGTCTGCTTGTTGCTGCTGCTGTGGGCATGCGCCTACATGCATGAACTTTGTGTCTACGTGACATCTCTCTGCCACCTCCAGGCCATGTGCTACCGTTCGGGAGCTTGAAGAAGATTCAGGATGTGCTGCTGGAATCTACGTCAAGCACGGGAGAAGATTTTATTAGAATTATTTTTTGATTAGGAAGAAAGAATTCAGAGGCCATCTATTAATACTCCATCAATAGTTTCATCAAGGCCAACATCCATGATTAGTTTGGCTAGATATTTTGCACGCCGATTTCAAAGCCGATTCAAATCTTAATTAGGTTCATTCGGCAGTCGTTTGTTTCAACACCATCAGATTGGTTCAGCTGTATATCCAGGCCATCACCAACAATACTACCACATCGCCGTTCATTGAAGCAAGCCAAAGCTGATAGGATTAATCTATTATTTTGGGGATGTATCAACACTCAGAATAGAAGAGATTGTCCGATGGAATATTTGGCCAATGGAGATATTTTGTTGTCAGAGGATTATGCCAATATCTTTCAAGAGCCATTAGTTTCAAGACATCAAGCTGATTTCCTAATTGGAAATCAAATATACACAGATCGGCCGAGCTAATATGATCATTAATATTTTGGGCAAAAGAAGTGATTTATAAAAATCGTTTGATCAGAATATTACAAAGCTGATAGAAAGTTCGGCTAGTTACCGATTAATGTAATAAGCAACTCAGTATGTATTAAAGGAACCTCAGTATATATTATCTGAGTACAACATGAAGCCGACGAATACAACATTGATTAGTTCAAGTTCTACAAAGAAAGCATACATCGGCTAGATAAAGTACAAGGCTAGAACGGCTAAATAAAAAGAGCGGATATATTGTTTGTTGCTTGGACATTTGCATCAGGAAGATTCTGCAATTCTTGGTCCTTTGAATAAATTTCTTGGCGGACAACTTCAAGTTGTTTCATCAGCTCGGCCTCCTTCAACTTCAACTGTTGCTGTCCAGAACTTGCTATGTGTCATTCGCCTGTAGCCAATTGATCTCTCTCTGCTTGAAAATATCTTTACTGAAAGACCTATCGGCTACTCTTTTCTGAGCATGAAGGACTTTATATTGTTGACCTTCAATATAAAATATAAGAGTCCAGGAGCAGCACGGCCGTCAGGAAGAGATCAGATTAATAATTATTACAATTCTGGTACATGGAGATCGGCTGTCCTAAAGCAGAATCGGTTGCTAACCTTAAGGTTCAACGCCTTGCTCACAAGCCGATGACCTTCCAATGGATCAGTCTGATAGCCAATGTCATCAGGACAAGTTTGGAAGGAGGGTAGTTAATATGGTGCATACATCAAATTTACACGCACGAACTAGCTTGAGGACTTACTATATTTAAATATTATATGCAAGACAGCCATCAGCTGATCGGCAAGGCCAGACCATGAAGCCGATGAAGACTGACACAGCCGATGGCCATCGATGATTCAGTTGGAGCCTATGAGTACATGAAGACAGCCGACATCATTGGTGGAAACTGTATCGGCTATTTAAAAACATTATTATATCATCGGCTATCGAAATAGTACATCAGCTGTTGAAGGAATATTGGCTATTGAAATATTTTTTTACATCAAGTTGATGAGCAAGGCTGATGGATCAATGGAATAGTTAGCCGATGACTCACACCGGGGCTATCAAAGCATGTTCTTATTATGTCCTCTTGACGTGTCGGCTAGTCGGCTACCGGTAATGTTTTTGATTGGATCAGACTAACTGGTATTGATATTCTTTTGGTTCGATCTTCTCATCGATATTGAGTCAGTCCATCTGCAATGCACTTCGTCATTATTCAAAAGGGATTTTTAGTTATTCTTTGGAGGTGGATTTGGCAATGCTATGGTGGGATGCATTCATAAATTCTAATGGCAATTAAAGATCATAACATTGACGCTGAAAGCCGATGAGATATGTCTATCGGCTACATGTTATTCAGTTAGATTTGATGCCAAGTTAATTATGGAGAAGGTTGACATGAGAAAGGAGACATGTGGGACCAGGACAGAGCTCACTTCAGATAGGACATGCATTGGTAATAGGTACCTTCTTTGTTCTCAGCATGGCTTCCAGAATTACGATATGATTAAGCCGATAGCCTGCTAACGCATTGATGGCTTCAAGCAGTTGTTTTCCTAAGGGACAGAAGTGACCAAGAAAAAAGGAGAAGTTGTTTAGGGAAGCATATACATGCCCAATAAAATTCAGAAGCAAGAAGAAGTCAGGTCGATTAGCAGCAGCGAATCTCGGCAAATAGCAATTAGCATGGCTAGCCAATGACGGCGATAGATGTCTTGACTGCAGCTTACAGGGACAAACCAGCCGATAGATGCAACCAGAGCACCTAGTAAGGTGAATTGATCAGCTTTACCACCATCTATTTGAAAGTCACATATGTAATCCATGGTGAGAAGGAAAGAATAGAAATCGAGTAATGATTATTTGTCGGATCGGACTTGGTGTTGGACTCGTTCATACAGTGCGGCTTGAGTACAAACAAAGCATATATTGATTCTTTATTAGTTTCAAGCCAACATAGAGTAGATGCGAGTGAACAAGCTTGGAAGCCAACGTGGACTGCGAAGCGTATCAGCCATCAGGAGATAGAGTCTGACTAAATACATCCACATGCCCGATGCTGGTTAAGAGAAAATAGCAGAAGGCCGCTACCGATTTGCTTATATATTTGAATTAAGAGCGAATCAGTACGTGACAAGGATACTCATCGGCTTCTAAGTGTGAAGATCAAGGCATCAAGCTAGTGATCAGGCATCAAGCCGATGGGTTTGTTGAAACCAGATTAAGTCTCCTTCCATCGGCAATTATGATCGTCTATTGTGAAGTAGCAGCACAGTTACAACCAGTGAAATTCCCATCTGCTACAAGTTGCTATAGATAAATACTTTCCCTGTGGTGTCTATATACTTACATAGAAGGCAAAATCTGCTACACCATACTCCTACCCAAGGCGAGATCAGTTTAATTCAAAGGAAGGACTACACATACATGGAAGGCGGCGTTGGAAAATCGGATAACTCCCAACGTATTAGTTCATGACATCACCTCCAACACCCAGTTTGAGGAAGGCTAAGGAAGTTGGGAGCAGTTGACCTATGTGCGCAGATATCAGAAGAAAAGTATTAGAGCTGTGATCCTAATTTGGGGAAACAAAAGCCGATGATAAAGCTTATTACATCGGCTAGAGATATCGATTCGTTTATCTCGATATGTCAGATACAAGGCAGGATGAGAATGAATGAGTCCCATACAAGGCGAAAGCGGCCACGATGGATGACTTCTTCTCCAGCATCATGGCCAAGCCTGACGTCACCAATGATATGATCAGCTCATCATGGAACCAACACCGAGAAGATCCTTGAGATGAATGCACTCGGCGTCTCCAGCTCTTGCATGAACTACGCATCGGGGGGCCTACCGCTGCACACGCACCTGTGTGCCGCCGAGCTCATCTTCATGTTCTATGGCATACTCAACGTCGATTTCGTCACCATGAAGTTCTTTAGGGCTACCCGTGATCTGCTTGATGGCATGTTCACCTAGGCGCTCTAGATCCCCAACAAGGAGATCGATAAAGGCCAAGCTTGCGCCCAAGAAGGACTGAATATAAGAAAGGCCATTGCATATTCGTCAGCAGTAGAGATGGCTATAGGAGTGTGATGCAAGTGCATCGGCAATGCCTACGCATGATCCAGCGCTGGAATGACCATCAGCGACCAGCTTCACCCGTTGCGCTGTTGGCATCGTCACCGCTGTTATTGTCTTGCAAGTTGCGATCATCCTCAATTGCGTTGGCAGTGGCTGCTGATATTGACAAATCTCGGATGGCATGGCCGTTGGAATCTTGATCTTCCCGGTGGATTCGTAATTCGGTGGTTGACAGAGAGAAGACCAGAGATAGATCAAGCAGAAAGCCAATAAAGACCGAACACTTCTCTTGAGATAGAATTGGCTGCTACTTCATGACCGTACCCTTCAAGCAGATGGAGTCTGTAGCCGATCGGCAAGAGCATAAAGCCAATGGTTTCCTGATAGAAAAGGAAAAGATGACCAAGATTCTCTTGCTGTTCGGCTGAAGGGCAACATACAGATAGAGATCCTCATGGGCATTCTCAACTATTCGCTCACCGGCTCCTCTGTGGGGTGAACATCTCATTGAATCGACTATTGGTTTGCCATCATCGTTGCCACTACATTCTTATTCTCTGGCACCTTGGGTCTTGCCAGTGACTACGTCACATTGATGCTTAGCTGCTTTATTGCCAGCGCCGATGTGGTTACAATCGGGTGGCCTGGTATTCCTCAAATGGTCTGTCAAGATCCTACAGATACTTGTCCAGGTTAAGCGCCAAGGTATCGGCTATGAGTGCTTGAAGTATATTTTAAGTATGGTGGCCGAGAACCGAGGCACTGTACATGTGCATGGCTACATTAGCTGGAGCTCAACTAGTTCGGCTTTATTATCTACAACGCCAATGTGGATGTGCCAAGGCACGAGTACTCCTCCTACCTAGACCAGAAGTTGTAGCAATAGATATACAGAAATCGGTAGGGGTCAACTCAGCCGCACATGATTGATAGAGCATCCAGCCTCAAAGTCGATTGTTTCTGTTTCTGGCAATGAATTAGGCCCAACACCGATTACGTTTACTAAGTTTGGCACATAAATCTGTCAAAACATTTGACTCAAAAGCTATGCTGTTCATCTCGTGGAAGGCAAATTGAAGGTTCTGTTATGTGCTCTTGCATCTACAGAGAAAATACAAATAGCAGTAGGGAAAGGGATAAATGTTAAGCATATTCCTCTGCTGAAGTATCTGAACTAATGACCTTCCCCGAAGAAAATTGGCTACTAGTTCGAAACCCTGCCTTTCAAACCGAAGAATCATTTATTCCTAAAAAGCCGATGAAGATCATACATCATTGAAAATTGGAACTCAGAGTCGCATCGGCAGATTATTTTAATCAAAGACTTCAAGGCTGATTCTAACCTGTTCGTTCAGCCAACAGTGATTAGATACTTCTCCAGGCCACCATACGTCAGGATTTGTCCGTTTGCTTAGGCCAATGCCACTTCCAACTTCTTCGGCGACAACCAGGGATTCCACTAGTTGACAAAAGTCGCCGAGCAGGCCGCAAAGCACACTGAGGTGACCAGACTCAGGCTGGACGTACATGGATGCAAATATGAGGTATATATTCTTTATTCCTTGCTTTTCCTATCACTTGTGAACAATTTATCATAGGGAAAGCATGCCGTCTAAGTAGTTGATGAATGAGATATGGTGTGATGAAGGGAACCTTGCTTCTTTTTGCAAAGTACTTGGGAAATTTTCTTACAAAAATTCAAAATCAATAGCTTGTCTCCTCGATGATATTGAATTTCCTACCAAGGCCACATGTTATCATCAAAAAACCTTCCACATAGGCTGCTTACTTTGTGTTGAGTTTTGTTAAGTCTAGTTGACCCTTGTTAAGAGATTTATCATGCTCCCAAGATCAAGATCACGTACACGCTAAATATGTGTGCTGCTTCTACACTGGAAGTACGCAAAAACATGCTTCTCATCCACCTCAAAATGTTTGGCTCCTACACTAGGAGAAGACGAAAAATATGTTTGCTAGGTTTTATCAGAACAAATGCTCCAAGTTCTTGATAATATTTCTCTCAAAAGTTGTTGTAAAAAGAGACATGGGTTATGCAAAAATATAAAAAGATGGACACAAAAGAGGTCCAAAGTAAAAAAAAGAAAAAGAGATGAGAATAAAGATAACCCATGTTATCGCAAAAATATTCCACATGGGAGAAATATATTTCAGAGAGCATAGTAGAATTATGTTAGCCACTAAATATTCCACACACATGCACATCTTGATCTAAGAGTATGACACTTCTCTCCTTGGATCCGGGGTTTGATTTTATGATACGCAAGGTAAGTATGCTACATACTTTGTCCCTACCCGAACTCCACATAAGCTTTTTAGAAGTAGGGTAAAAAGAGGCGAAACGATATCTTGGTGACGAACTATGCACATTAGGCGATCTAAGAGAATCATCTGGGGAGCAAAGCTATGTTTTAATATAAAAATCTTTCAAAAAAACCCAAGTTTTCTAAGTAGGAGAAGTGAGGATGACTGGATTCTAATCCATTTTATTCTTCAACCACCCAAGATGGCGTGATAGACACTTCAAAGTTCACATGTATAGGTGAGGCTTGGAATAAGGTAATATTGCTACCGGTGAATTCTTCAGCTCCTTACCAGTGATTTGATAGCCGATTATAGTTATAAACTCGGGGGCCAGCTCTTAATCGGCTAAAGCAGATGAACAGTCAACCCAAGTAAGCCATCAAAGCCAAGTATTGCAATCAGATGTCACTGACTCGGGAAAGGAGATTATTGGATCAAAATAGTTCAAAGCATGAAAATTCATAGTTCGAACTAGGGGGGCTCTGTTTACACCAAAATTTGTTAAGCTTGTCCTAAAAAGGAAGAGATCGGTCGATGATGTCAAAAGCAAGAAAGTATCCCAATTAAGGGATATTTACGAGCCAGATAGGAAATATTATTTAATATATTTGAGAGAGACATGATGTCCAGGTGCATATCAGGATGAAAGAAACAAGGACACGTATCAAACAAGGAAGCTTCATCAGCAAGGACTCTGCATAAGGAAAATTAGAGTCCATGTATCTATATTTCTTTTTATTATCTAGTCGTGTTTGTTTAGGACTCTTATCAGCCTAGGGTATAAATATAAACCCTCGGCTATTGTAAAAGATATACACACATCAATCAAAATCAGTCTTTACTTTTTTGGCTTCGCGCCAACCCTTAGGAGTAGGAGAAATATAGATCTCGGCGAGTTCTTAAACAAGTAGGGCTACATCGATCCGATCGACCTCCAGCTTGTCTGTGAGTACCGTCACGGCTTATACTTTTGTTTGTAAGGCTGCATCGGTCCTGCCGACCTCTTATGAGCTTTAGTATAAGTTAGTTATCGATCCTTATCTAGTTCAAGTACGGCTGCCATTGTCTAAGCTTGACTTCTCGAATTTGATTATGGTCAAGTTACCGGCTTCTCCCTAAGGGTGGCATCCTTTAGGTAGATTCATTAAGTTATCGATCTTGATGATGTTCTTATTGTCATTAGTTTCAGCAATATCAACCTGCCCGATCAAGATCGATCTAGATCGGCCTCACATCCTTTTAGTCCATCGTTTATTTTGCTATATTGCAATATTTTTTACTCTAAATGATGGATTATGTTTCATCGGCCGTTCTACTTCGATCTTGATCGTGCATAGTACGCGGCCAAGGCATGTCTGATCTTGAGTTGGTTTACTAGCTAGTTGAATGTGGTCTATAGCTCGCTATTATGGCTGTAACGATCTGGTCGATGGTAGATTTGCTTTCGACCAGGCATGACCTTGCCTGTTTGATATGCCTGCATCGGCTAAATAGTCGATTGCCCGTACTTGAACGCTTATAGTATGTTTTCATAATTATGTTAAATGTGAATAGATCTGTTTACTTTAAAGGTTCAATCTATTATCTTTATTATGGCTGCCATCAATCCGATCGAGCCCCACTGTTAAAGATAATAGGTTAGATTTTATTAGTTTATAAATCTATTCATATTAAATAGTCGATTGTTCACATGCTATAATCCTTTTTCTACCTGAATCGGCTATTTTAGCCGATTCGCTTGTGCTTTCACACATATAGCATGTTTTTCATGAACATGTCAATATATAGATGGTTTTATGGATTCTTTGGCTTTAGTTTGTTATCGTTATCATAGCTGTATCGATCCGGTCGAATCTATCTGTTGATGGTAACAGATTAGATTCAGAGCGTTTGTAGATTCATTTGTACTAGACAGTCGATTTGTTCGCATGTTATATCATTTCTCGTTAAACTTATCGGCTCAATGCTTTACATTGGTTATATCCATCTACTGATGATGTTTCTTTATATTACTTATATTTGGGTGTATAGTACTTGTTCTGTCTAGATTAATCAATCATAATAAATCGCTATGACCCATGAGTACTGGTTATTTTGAATTCGTACCATCATCATTGATATTAGCCGATAATCTTCAATTCAGCGATCCTTGCATTACTGATATGCTGGATTTTGACTATTTAGTTGATAGCCCCACTGAATCGGCTATCTAGCCACATATCGGAACTGTCTGGTGCAACACCGGCATGTTCCACCTTAAATTACTGATTATTTTCTCCTTGTCAATTGCAGGGTCAAATTGACTGACACGCGTTCGGTCCCGAAACCGATCGATCCTGTGTTTGAAGCCAAGCAGATCTTCGGGCTTACTCCAAGCAGATCTTTCAGGCCTGCTGTGTGTTGATCACATCGCCACATTTGTGTGTCAACAATAACATTGGGTCCGGTGGCTACATTAGCAGCCGAGGATGCAGAAAAATCACGAATGGACTTGTTGCCCATGATCATGTAGGGTAGTGATAGGATATGAGGAAAAAAGGAAAAAACTACTTAGGATAACTAAAAGCCTAGCTAGCAAGTCTAGCAATATAAATCCGAGGCCAATTGCCTTCCCCGGCAATGGCACCAAAAACGCTTGTTGATACTTAACAACTATTGGAGGAATTCCATAAGCGTATAGAACTATCGCGTATCACTTCGCTCGGTGAGTACCGTGTGTCGAATTTATATTTTTCCCACAGGAAGGCACAAGGCTAGAACTTATATTGAACTAAGAATTGCTAAGATAAAGCCGAAGTTAATCCTAGGTAGGTGAATGATAGTGAAGGGTGAATGTGAACTATCTAAACTAACAACTAAATACAAGTTACTCTAGAGATAGTTAGGTGGGAGAGCAAGTGTTTTATCTTTCTAGTAACTAAGGGTAAACTAATGACTAGGAGAAATGCGATAGTACTTCAGGGCACAGCCCGCCTACCAACTAGGAGAGTTAAATAGACAAGGTCTGCTACGAGCCCTATGATTTATTAACTAGACCTATCGTAGTGGAATACAGAGGATGGACAAGGCTGTCACCACTTGCCACCTACCACAATCTATTCGGAGGCCTAGCCGTATCCACAGGTAATCTATATCCTAAGCACCACGCTTAATCTACAGGTTTACTACTTCGATCCGAGCTACGATGAAATGAGATCAAAACACCCTAACTAGATGGTGGAACCGGTACTAATGAATAGCTACTAATTAAGAGATAACCTATGCTACTAATGCTAAACAATAAGCACCTAAGCTCACTAATGATGAACACTAATGACTAAGTACTTAAGTAAAGCAAAGCAATAATACTAGAGTAAAGTACTTAAAATAAATACTAAATAAAGTAAATGCTAAAATGAAAGAATTACAAAGGAGCTATACCAGACCCAGAAGACTCTTCCGGACTCCGAGAGAAGCTCCGCTTTTGCTTTACTCCACTACTAGACTACTACTTTATAGCTAATGCTAAGCTAGAAAGCTAAGAGAAGCTTGGAGAGCTTGGAAATGAATGGGGCACTTCTCCACCGAGCTCCACACCCTCTATTTATAGTGTAGAGAGGCATGGGGGTACTTGTAGGCAGCAGGGAGGTCGGTGGAAGGCCTTGGGTGCCAGCCGGCCCTCCATTCCACCACCTCTTGATCTAACGGCGCTGGTTGGCTCCCAATGGCTGTTGTAGAGGCAGCACATGTCAAAATTTGGACAGAAGGTCGATTGGTAAGTCGGTGGAGAGCTCAAGTGTATGACACTGGGCCCATGAATCTACCGTGAACAAATCTTGTCCGTTGATCAAACCGACTTGAATGAAGGCTTGTGATTGGCTCTGAAGCAGCTCCCACGGATCGGTGACGTGGCAGGGCCACTTGGGGGGCCGAGCGACGCCCATGTGGGGCCGGGCAACGTTGGCAAGCAGGCCCTCGGCCTCCTATCACGTCCACTTGCTTCATATGTCCATATTTGTCACCATTTTGGCCAATTTTTAGTATATTTCCTGCATACAAATAATTTATAGAAGCACAAGTGGAACTAGGTGAAATTTAAACAAAATTCTACATATATGATGATGATTTACCTCACGTTGCCAAGCTTTTGGGTAGAATGTTGATGGTCAAAACGTGTGTTAGTGACCGTCAACACTGTCCTAAAGTTGCATGATTTTAGACCAGCTGGATTGAGAGTTCTAGATTTTACAAATCCACTGTCAGGTTTTGCATGTATGTTGTATAATTCTGAAACTTTGCATTTTTTGACTTTGTTAACTGTTGAAACATATTAAGAGGATAGTAAGGAAGTTGTAGAAAATTAAATAGGTTTTCAGAATGTTAAAGAACATGCTTGTTGAATGCTTAAAACTCCAGTTAGGATTAAATTAAGTGTCTACTTTGCTGCTGTCCAGAAAATGCTTTTGCGTGGTGCGTGATTGCTTTAACTTGGCATTCCTTGTATGTTTGCTAATGTAGCTCATGACGGCCAGGTGATGCTAATAACATAGTGTACGTACGTGGAAAAGTTACTTAATGTGTCCCGTAGCGTTAGCACCGACATACTACTAGTATTCTTTAGTTTACTCAAAAGAAGAAGTTAAGGTTATATCCTTTCTTTTGTCCGTGACTACTATTTAGTGTTGGCTTTTAGCTGTGACCAGCCATTAGGTGACATGCTGGGTCAATATATTTTTTCTTTCTTTTGGGTTGGTAGTAGTCATTGAAGAATGTCTCATTTTATATGTTAACCTTGGATTAGAAGATCTTCATGGTTTTGGTTTAGTAGTGGGTGGTACAATTCCAGGATTTTCTATGGAAATGCCTTTGGTGGTTCATTTTGTTGTCTTTTTTTACTATTTGCATGACCATTGGGTCTAAACTGGAAAGGCTAGATCTCTACTTGAATATTCAGTTTTCGGGAGAGTCTGAAAATTTGTTACAAGTTCATTGTTGAGATGGAGATTAATTAACTAAGAAGTGTTAAGTAGCATGTTTTTATAGATTAGGTTGTCGTCCTTTAAGAGTGGCATGTTTATGCTTTTTCTTACCCCTTTGCTATGGAGCTTTCTTTGTCGAGACCATGAATTTGTGTAGAAGCTTCTATTGCTCATGGAAGAGCTGAATTCCTGAGTGGAGTGCAGATAGACTTTAAGGGTGCGTTTGGTTCGTGGAATCAGGTGGGACGGAGCCATTCCATCCTAGTTTCAGGGCGCTTGGTTCGTTGACATGGGAGCGAAGCCATCCCCAACCAAGAATATTCCTCCGAGATGCTGCATCAGCTCGCTCCAAGAAATTGGTGGAACGAGTTCGCTCCAGTCGGACGGAGCTGACGCCGTCTTCCTCGCACGCAGGCGCTGGGAGTTCGCAGAGCGCCGACGACATCCAGATCCAGCGAGCGCCGAGTGGACGAGGAAGGCAAGCGGCCGGGACGAAGCTTCTGTGGCCAGGACGGAGCGGCGAGCGGACGAGGAAGCCGAGCGGTTGGGCGGGCGGCCAGGACGGCCGGCTGGGACGGAGCTGCTGCTGCCAGACGGGCGGCCAGCACAGCCGGGCAGGACGGAGCTGCTGCTGCGGCTGGGTGCCAGCGATGCCAGCAGGCGGGCCTGTGTGGCCGGGGCGGGAGGAGCGGTGTGCGAGGGCAGGGCGGCCGTGCCTGGGGAAGAAGACACTCGGTCGGATGGAGACGAAGCTCTCGTGGAAGAACGAAGATCGGGAGAAGTGAATGTTTGTATGACATGTGGGCCCCACAACTAACATAGTTAACTAATCTGTTACTTGATTCATTTCATCACTCCAACCAAACACGAACATAGAACCACTCCGTCCTTCCAACCAAACACAAGAATGGAACCATTCCATCCCTGGACGAGGAATGGAGCCATTCCATTCTACCTCGTTCTCCAACCAAATGCATCCTAATTAGACTTGTCTTTTTGGTTGAGTAATTTCTAGTCAAATCGTAGTTTCTTGGAGAAGTTTATCAATGACTGAAGTGTTTGGTTCCTAGGGTGGTAGATCCTTGATTGTTACCTCGAGCTTTTGAGTGGGGTACGTATTAGAGTATTTTGGTATGTATGAGTTCTATTCATTTGGTTTTGTTTAGAAGAAGATGAATTCAGGGACGAATTCTTTTATGGGGGGTAGAATGTAACACCCAAAATATGTTTGTATGTTAGAAAGTGCGACATGGTAAATGTTTTGACGGGTGTTTTAATGAGTGGCAAAAAAATAAAATTTTTATTCGTTGCTCGGATGGAGGATCAAAGACCATTCGACAACTCATACATGTTGTTTGGAGTTCGGAGCACGAAGTTATAGTTGCTACAAGGTTTTTCATAGAAAAAAAGAGGCGCGCTACAGTAAACCGTAAACTGCACACGTCGCTGTTCTGTTTCCCCTTGTCATGCCTTTTCTTTTTCCCCAAACCTGCACATCTTGTCCAACCCAACAGTTAGCCACACAGGGAAAGAAAAGAGAGAATGAAGGAGGGGAGGGCCTAGGGTTTTGCCATGGATCGCCGCCGTAGTCTTTCCTCATCTAAAACCGGTTCAGGATCTTCTTCCCTTCTTGTTTTTCCCCTCAATCTTGTGCTTTCCCTCACTGTTCGTGGTGGTCATGCCGTGTTGGAGGTAGATCGAGATGACAAAAGGTCTAGCGGTGATGATCGCCGCAAGGAAGCTGGGGAAACGGGAGATCGATCGTTGTATGTCTTCATCATCGCTGTGTGGGGTAAGATCTTTCTTTTCCCCACTGCTTTCATAGGAAATACATGTTAGGGTTTGGCAAATTCGTTTGATTAGTTGATGCGTTTACGATTCTAATCTCATAGTTAGGCCCTGCTGTTTTTCCTGATTGCGCAGTCATGGTTTGGGTGCCGTTTTGGTCAGGTTTTATGTATTGAAAAATCAAATAAAAATTATATTTGAGTAGTACACTTCAGTGTCTTTATTTTGGCGTAGAGATCACAATTATAACCCTTAAGGTTTTGGGAGATATGGTCATTGTTTGTTGATGCTGTTGTGCTGTCAAAATTCTGTATAGTTATATATGCATTCAGTTTTATGATATTTTAAGTCTAAAATCTCAATTAATGACCTAAATGAAAGTTGTAGAAAATGTTATAAGCTTTCTATGTTAGATCAATATATCTCCGGTTATGTATGTTTTAGCCGGCTGCTATTGTTTTGCTGTCAGAAAATTTTACTTACTTTGTGGGCTTGTTTTGGTTGTCTTAGGTTCCTCAAACTCCAAAAGTTGTAACATGAAAGTTGTAAAACAAGTTGTTTTGTATACTCTGACATAGTTTCATAATTTTTGTATGAGTAGTTTATCCATAGTGAAAATGTGAAGATAAGTTATTGTTGCCAATTAAGTGTTTGGTCGCTGTCTGGATGATGTTCTGAATGGCCTAGTTTTCTCAACTATTGACAAAGATATAGAGGACTCCAATACCTTTCTTTCAACTCTAATATCAGCCTCATAGCCCCTGTATGTTGAGAGATATGGTTGTTCTAATATGACTATTTTCCAGTGACAAGAATCTGGACAGTTTTATATCTAACCTGCTTTTGGCCATCTTAATGAATGATTTTGAAAATATGATCTGAACAAAAGTTGTAGTGTTCTTCTTAATGTTTCCATATTGGTGACAATTATAATTTTTGGAAAAATATACTGTAGTTATGTGTTTTTGAACTTTGCTGTCCTGTTTGTGTCGTTAGAAAAGTTCAGTTAGGTTCAGAGGTTATTTATGCCATCTTGGAGACCTCATATGCTAGATTGTTTTATAAAAAAAGTTGTAGATAATGGTGTTCTACATCTTCTGTACAAGTTTCATAATTTTTGAACATGTAATTTATCCACAAAAAAAGTGAAGTAGGGTTGTTGGTGTTGTTTGGTTGTTTGGTCGTTGTTTTGAGGGAAGTGATAGCGCAAGCCATAGAAGCGTTTTATTTGCCTTTTGTGAATGTTTGTATGAGCATGCTTTCTGATGTGATGATGTTTGAACAGGTGGTGTACCTTTGGATTGTTCTTAGCTCACGCGTTTGATCTTCAATGAAGGCAAGTAAACGTAGCGGTGGTTGCTACAGCTTGACGTGTTGTTTAATCTACCTACACTTTATTTTAACCAAGATGATATACCTAATTATGAATTCACTTATTCCTTAAAGTAATGCATGTATGACCATAACTGTTGAATCTCATTTGTCTATTATCGGAAGGTAAGTGATAGTATGTTTTATTATTGTGGAGGTATATGTCATATGTGGTAATTATTTGTCTATCATTAGAAGGTAAGTGATATGTTTTATGATTGGGAGGTATATGACCTATGTGGTAAGTGTTGACGGTAGTTAACATTCACCACAAACCATCAATATACCTTGCATAAATGAATAAAATGGATCACCAATGTAGACTTAGGGGTTTAAACTGACAAATTCCATGAGTTTTGGTAAATTTGTATTTCGAGCCAGATTTAAACAGAAAACCGTCAAGGGGGACCTATTCATCAAAGGAAATGAAGGAATTCCGCCGCAGGATCAATGTGGGAAGGTTCCAGAAGACTCCAGGAGGCTCTCCACCGAAGCGGGGCTTGACCCACTGACATGTGGGGCCAGACGACCCCACCTAGAGGGCACCCGGCCCTTGTGGCCCCTCCTATCATTCTCTTTGTTTTGTCGGTTCTCCACCGCCTCCTAGGATGCATCTCAGCCATTATTTCAAGTCGATTTGATCCAAGGGCTGAAGATTGATGCTCCGGGCTATATATATATCTGCCTACACCCGCACTCAGGGCATGCCTCATTTGATCCTAAGAGCTGAGAAGCCAGAAACCCTAATTCATATGTCCACCAGGATCAGGGCTAGCAATCAAGAGAAGATTAGTCCTCGATAGGATCTAGTCTTGTATTAGAGATAAAGAGATAGAGTGAGAGGGAAGAGTTTTGGAGGAGTCTTGGCCTGTCGGTGCTCTCTCTATGGCTTGTACCCTGGCAGAATTAAGTTCTTCTTAAGCTTGCTTCTAAGATTTCTCTGGTAATTGACTTCTAATTCAAGTAAGCATCTTGTTCATATTATTCTTTAGGTTTGCGACTCTCTTTTGAATACTTTAATCCTTGTAGCTCCTGGGTTAAAGTAGTATTCGTAGTGTCAGCGTGGTGCTTAGACTTGCTTACTCATGGATGTACCCTATTTTCTGGATCGGTGGTAGCTCGCGAGGGTGACTCTTATAGCCTCGTGCTTTATCATGTATGAATGGATATTTATTTGGCTCTGGTAGGAATTTATCACCATTAAGGAACTTCTAGCAAGGGAGTTTTAGCATTTTGCAAAACAAAACTCCAGGTTGTTTTTACCATTCCTCAAATAGGTTCAAAATTTACTCTAATCATGGCTACAACCTATCTCACAAAAGCCTAATCTTGGTTCAAGCATTTGCAACCCACGAAAGCTTTCAACTTAAGATGAACTCTAAGATATCATGCTCAAAACTTAAGAAGTATACGGTTGTATAATAAGCTTTTGCAAAGTATCATGGAGCAACTATTCATCATCTCCAAATAATTTTATCATCATTTTATTGGAGCAGAGTTTCTCTCAACATAAATTTAAGGCACTCCTCTCTACATTCTATGATCATGAATATTGAAATTTAAAGCAAACATGAATGTAAAGAGAGGGTTTAAGATTTTCATACCTGAGCGGGGAGAGATATCTCCCCCAAGCTTGCCTTTTGCATAGGTTGAAATGTCTTCTGGCGGCTCTTTTGATTCTTTTCTTTATTGACTAACTAATACTACTAGAATGACTAAATAACTAAACCTATTACTACTAGATAACTTATTCAGTATGGATGCTATTGAATTTTATTTGTTATTATTATTAAATATTTTTTATGTTTTTTAAATGCAAATCTATCGTATCATGATATCTACTATAGAACTGTATTTATTAACATAGAGTAGCTAAATGCAACTAACCTATCATGTAATGCAAAGCAAATTTATTGGAAATTTAAATGAGATGCAACTAATGAAATACGGTAAATAAATGCAAGGGATAGAGAACTTACCTTTTTGTCGGGCTCAAGGTCATTCGTCCTTGGGCGGACGTGTTTCCTCTTGTTCCACCTTAGAGGCCTTGTTAGGATCAGGGGATGTCGAGTTTGAGGACCGATCTTTCTTTTTACACCATCTCTTTCTATTCTTCTTCTTCTTGACAGGTTTCTCCGGTTCTTCAATCGGCTTTGGTTTCTTCATCTTGATTCTCTTTGGATGCTTTTTCTTTTCCTATTTCTCATCAAAGAGGGGTTGTCCAGAGGCAAAAGCAAATATTTATTTTCTTCCAGCAAAGTGGAATTGGATTTGCCCAGAAACCACATATATGCAAGCATCTACAGTGTTAAGGAAGGACGACCAAGGATTAAAGGTGTATCCTCGGTGCTGCCCATGTCTAAGGTCATAAAATATGTAGAAACATAAGACTCCTAACTTTAACTAGTAAATCAGTGGTTACTCCCTCGAGATAATGGGTGGATTGATCGATTAATTGTAAGTAAACTGAGGTTGAAGCTAGGGGAGTATAAAACAATCTATCATAAGTTTCCTTAGACATGATGTTAATACTAGACCCTAGATCACAAATGGCATTGTGAAAAGTCTGGGGGCCTATGGAGCAAGTAATGACGGGGTTCCTAGGATCACCTTTCTTAATAGGAAATCCCCAACCATTTTTAGAAAAATCATACCTTGCCGTAACAAGGTTGGCTGTCTCCATGGTTCCTTCAGGTTTGCCAGGAATTCTATCTTTTTCATAGGATGGGATAGCAGCAGCAATTTGAGCTAATTGTGTTTCAATCATCTTATTGAAACTAAGTTGATTTTTTAAAGCAGAAGAAAACTCATCCAAATTAGCATTTGTATTTTCCAACATCTTGTCATGAGCATATAACTTTTTATTAATGCTATCAGTCATTCTACTTTGACTATAAACAAGATCTTTTAGGAAAGCATAACCATTATAACTTTGATTATTCACACGATGAGAAGAGTAATAATTGTTACCTCCCTAGTTGTTGTAGCACTGATTGCAGCCTTGATGTTGTGGACGGAACCCGTTGTCGGTGTTGAAGAAGTTGAGGTCCTCTTGGGTCTCGGGACAGGAATTGTCCGAATGTCCAACATCTCCACAGACTTCGCAAGTCATGTGGGAATCCATGGCTTTGAGTGTCTCTTGGGCACTCATCTTCTCATAATGTTCTACTTGCTTTGCGAGCAGATCCATCTTAGCTACAAGCATGTCAATTTCTTTAATTGAATGCATACCTCATTTACAGGGTTGGAGTCGATCGTCACTCCATCCATGGTTGGAAACCATCTTCTCGATCAGCATCTTTGCATCTACAACACTCAGTGAAAAGAATGCTCCACCAGCAGCAACATCTAAATGGCTCCTATCTAATGGCATAAATCCATAGTAGAAGTTTGGGATCAAAAGCTAGTCTTTCATGCCATGGCGTGGGCCTGCAGAGACGTACTCTTGCATTCGTTCCCAAGCTTCGGGAATCGACTCATCTGCTAGTTGTTGAAAACTAGAGATCTTATTGCACGGAGCATTAGTCTTCCCCATGGGGAAAAACTTGACTAGGAAAGCATTGGAATACTTGTCCCAGGTGTCTACAGTGTTGCGGTTAGAGTAAAACCATTGCTTAGGCTTTCCTAACAAAGAGAAGGGGAAAAGTCGAAGACGTATAGCCTCCTGGCTCACTCCCTTAATGGTGAGCATTTGCATCCTCGTGGGCTTTCCTACAAAACGGACTAGCTTGAACCATCGTATTCAACGCTGGCTTAAGCTCAAAGTTAGCGTCCCCATTGATAACTGTTTACAACAAAATTTGCTAAGCTTATCCTGGAAAGGAAGAGATCGACCGATGATGTCAAAAGCAAGAAAGTCTCCTAATTAAGGGATATTTACGAGTCGGACAGAAAATATTATTTAATATATTTGAGAGAGACATGACGTCCGGGTGCATATTAGGATGAAAGAAACAAGGATACATATCAAACAAGGAAGCTTCATCAGCAAGGACTCTGCATAAGGAAAATTAGAGTCCATGTATCTACATTTCTTTTTATTATCTAGTCGTGTTCGTTTAGGACTCTTATCAGCCTAGGGTATAAATATAAACCCCCGGCTATTATAAAAGATATACACACATCAATCAAAATCAGTCTTTACTTTTTCGGCTTCACGCCAACCCATAGGAGTTGGAGTAATGTAGATCTCGGTGAGTTCTTCAACAAGCAGGGCTGCATCGATTCGGTCGACCTTTGGCTTGTCTGTGAGTACCGTCATGGCTTATACTTTTTTTTGTAAGGCTGCATCGGTCCGGCCGACCTCTTATGAGCTTTAGTATAAGTTAGTTATCGATCCTTATCTAGTTTAAGTACGGCTGCCATCGGTTAAGCTCGACTTCTCGAATTAGATTAAGGTCAAGTTACTGGCTCTACCTAAGGGTGGTATCCTTCGGGTAGATTCATTAAGTTATCGACCTTGCTGATGTACTTATTGTCATTAGTTTCAGCAATATTAACCTACCTGATCGAGATCGATCTAGATTGGCCTCACATCCTTTTAGTCCATCGTTTATTTTGCTATATTGCGATATTTTTTACTTAAAACGATGGATTATGTTTTATCGGTCGTTCTACTTCGATCTTGATCATGCATAGTACGCGGCCAAGGTTTGTCTGATCTTGAGTAGGTTTACTAGCTAGTTGAATCTGGTCTATAGCTCATTATTATGGCTGTAACGATCCGGCCGATCCCCACTGTTAGCACTTTAGATCAGAGTATGCTAGTTGGTAGATTTGCTTTCGGCCAGGCATGACCTTGGCTGTTTGCTATGCCTGCATTGGCTAAATAGCTGATTGCCTGCACTTTAACGCTCATAGTATGTTTTCATGATTCTGTTACATGTGAATAGATCTGTTTACTTTAAAGGTCTAATCTGTTATCTTTATTATGGCTGCCATCGATCTGGTCGAACCCCACTATTAAAGATAATAGGCTAAATTTGACGAGTTTATAAATCTATTCATATTAATAGTCGATTATTCACATGTTATTCCTCTATCATCCCTAAATCGGCTATTTTAGCCGATTCGCCTGTGCTTTCACACATATAGCATGTTTTTTAGAAACCTGTCAATATTTAGATAGTTTTATGGATTCTTTAGCTTTAGTTTGTTGTTATCATCATTGCTGTATCGATCCGGTCGAACCTCACTGTTGATAGTAACAGATTCGATTCAGAGCATTTATAGATCCATTTGTACGAGATAGTCGATTTGTTAGCATGTTATATCCTTTCTCGTTAAACTTATTGGCTCATTGCTTTACACTGGTTATATCCATCTAGCTGAAGATATTACTTATATCTGGGTGCATTGTACTTGTTATCATAAATCAGTCGTGACCCATGAGCATCATTGTCTTTAACAGACGATTTCTTCTTGTATCGGCTACCTAGTCGGTTTTTCCGTTTGGCTGCTCCCGAAGCAGCACACTTGGAAATGCCTAGGCAAAACCGGCATGTTCCACCTAAATTACTAATAAACTATTTACTGAAAACAAATCGTTCTGGCTTGCAGTGTGTCAGGCGCATCACCACATTTTTGCGCCGACACACGTTTTGGCATGCCCGGTGGGACCATAATCTTTTTATTAGAATTCAGATATATCCACAATTGAACATGACAAAAACACCAAGAGCTTGCATATAGGCATCGACATAATTGGTGATCATCTCATTGGACTTCATATTCTACCTCGCATATGTATACTGTGGCCTTTTTCTCGAAGATGCAAGCGGAAGAGCATTGTACGGCATGGAAAGGATCTCCAGCTCTTCACGTATATGATGCATAACTATTTGAATTCATGCATGAATGAAAGGATCGGAGCGTATGTGCATGTATTTTCGGTAAGCAACTTCAGTTGTCCGATGAAATTTTGAGCTGATAGATCAAGCTAATAAGCATCGGCCGATGGTCATCTAAACAAAGATACAAAAGGCGATGGACCACGCTAAAAAGCATAGGCTGAAGAGCAAATGCATCGGCTATCTATGCTTCGGAGATTATTGCTTCTAGTTCAGAAAATGATGGCACACAGGGACAGCCGATGTGACTAGATATACAAGAATGTTGACAGATGTCTTCAAGAAATTGATTGGTTTAGTTCAATTGGCTACAGGGGAGCCAATAAAGTTTAATCGACGATGGGATAGCCAATTTCACCAACATAGGAGCCGATTTTACCATCGGCACACCTCCAGCACAGGGAACTATGGGCTCTCCACAAGCCGACATGTGCCTCAATATGCAAACAGGGAAAATCAGATTAATAATGATTATTCTGGCACATGGAGATCGGCTGTTTCACATTGACTTGCTGATGATCAAAAAGAAAATGAACCATGATCGCTTACCATTCACGGATGCGTGCATGACATGAATTACTGAAGACGAAGCAAGTCCAACTAGAAGATGCGTACATGTGTATGGCAATGTTTCCTCGTCAGCGGCGGGTATTGGAAAGCGAATTGGATAGCAACTGCGACTTATGCTCTCTCACTTCCATCGGCTCCAAGACCAGATATCTAGACCATGAAGCCGATGGAGTATGGAGCATATCGGTCGAGAACACAAGTCAGATACGTTCTTATGGATATAATATTAGCTTCCAAGTCACGGTGAGGCTGAATTTTTTCATCTACAACAAAAGGCCGATGTTAGTGTTTATTCAGCCATCTATCGAGGCACTATTCATCAAGGCCGCAACATCTGGCATCAACGAATGACAAATCGAACTCCAAGGCTGATTTCAACTTTGCCTGAAAAATCACCAATCCTGATTAAAAGCAGCGAGCAGTTTTCGTCTACTAGAATTCACGTGAACCAAGAGCAGGATTTTTTTTGTTGAGCCAGAGATCATGATCAAATCTCGTGAAGGAAGTCAGAGGAAAGGTTGCAAGAGTAGAGGCTTATGTCAGAACCTGTCGTCTGCTTGTTGCTGCTGCTGTGGGCATGCGCCTACATGCATGAACTTTGTGTCTACGTGACATCTCTCTGCCACCTCCAGGCCATGTGCTACCGTTCGGGAGCTTGAAGAAGATTCAGGATGTGCTGCTGGAATCTACGTCAAGCACGGGAGAAGATTTTATTAGAATTATTTTTTGATTAGGAAGAAAGAATTCAGAGGCCATCTATTAATACTCCATCAATAGTTTCATCAAGGCCAACATCCATGATTAGTTTGGCTAGATATTTTGCACGCCGATTTCAAAGCCGATTCAAATCTTAATTAGGTTCATTCGGCAGTCGTTTGTTTCAACACCATCAGATTGGTTCAGCTGTATATCCAGGCCATCACCAACAATACTACCACATCGCCGTTCATTGAAGCAAGCCAAAGCTGATAGGATTAATCTATTATTTTGGGGATGTATCAACACTCAGAATAGAAGAGATTGTCCGATGGAATATTTGGCCAATGGAGATATTTTGTTGTCAGAGGATTATGCCAATATCTTTCAAGAGCCATTAGTTTCAAGACATCAAGCTGATTTCCTAATTGGAAATCAAATATACACAGATCGGCCGAGCTAATATGATCATTAATATTTTGGGCAAAAGAAGTGATTTATAAAAATCGTTTGATCAGAATATTACAAAGCTGATAGAAAGTTCGGCTAGTTACCGATTAATGTAATAAGCAACTCAGTATGTATTAAAGGAACCTCAGTATATATTATCTGAGTACAACATGAAGCCGACGAATACAACATTGATTAGTTCAAGTTCTACAAAGAAAGCATACATCGGCTAGATAAAGTACAAGGCTAGAACGGCTAAATAAAAAGAGCGGATATATTGTTTGTTGCTTGGACATTTGCATCAGGAAGATTCTGCAATTCTTGGTCCTTTGAATAAATTTCTTGGCGGACAACTTCAAGTTGTTTCATCAGCTCGGCCTCCTTCAACTTCAACTGTTGCTGTCCAGAACTTGCTATGTGTCATTCGCCTGTAGCCAATTGATCTCTCTCTGCTTGAAAATATCTTTACTGAAAGACCTATCGGCTACTCTTTTCTGAGCATGAAGGACTTTATATTGTTGACCTTCAATATAAAATATAAGAGTCCAGGAGCAGCACGGCCGTCAGGAAGAGATCAGATTAATAATTATTACAATTCTGGTACATGGAGATCGGCTGTCCTAAAGCAGAATCGGTTGCTAACCTTAAGGTTCAACGCCTTGCTCACAAGCCGATGACCTTCCAATGGATCAGTCTGATAGCCAATGTCATCAGGACAAGTTTGGAAGGAGGGTAGTTAATATGGTGCATACATCAAATTTACACGCACGAACTAGCTTGAGGACTTACTATATTTAAATATTATATGCAAGACAGCCATCAGCTGATCGGCAAGGCCAGACCATGAAGCCGATGAAGACTGACACAGCCGATGGCCATCGATGATTCAGTTGGAGCCTATGAGTACATGAAGACAGCCGACATCATTGGTGGAAACTGTATCGGCTATTTAAAAACATTATTATATCATCGGCTATCGAAATAGTACATCAGCTGTTGAAGGAATATTGGCTATTGAAATATTTTTTTACATCAAGTTGATGAGCAAGGCTGATGGATCAATGGAATAGTTAGCCGATGACTCACACCGGGGCTATCAAAGCATGTTCTTATTATGTCCTCTTGACGTGTCGGCTAGTCGGCTACCGGTAATGTTTTTGATTGGATCAGACTAACTGGTATTGATATTCTTTTGGTTCGATCTTCTCATCGATATTGAGTCAGTCCATCTGCAATGCACTTCGTCATTATTCAAAAGGGATTTTTAGTTATTCTTTGGAGGTGGATTTGGCAATGCTATGGTGGGATGCATTCATAAATTCTAATGGCAATTAAAGATCATAACATTGACGCTGAAAGCCGATGAGATATGTCTATCGGCTACATGTTATTCAGTTAGATTTGATGCCAAGTTAATTATGGAGAAGGTTGACATGAGAAAGGAGACATGTGGGACCAGGACAGAGCTCACTTCAGATAGGACATGCATTGGTAATAGGTACCTTCTTTGTTCTCAGCATGGCTTCCAGAATTACGATATGATTAAGCCGATAGCCTGCTAACGCATTGATGGCTTCAAGCAGTTGTTTTCCTAAGGGACAGAAGTGACCAAGAAAAAAGGAGAAGTTGTTTAGGGAAGCATATACATGCCCAATAAAATTCAGAAGCAAGAAGAAGTCAGGTCGATTAGCAGCAGCGAATCTCGGCAAATAGCAATTAGCATGGCTAGCCAATGACGGCGATAGATGTCTTGACTGCAGCTTACAGGGACAAACCAGCCGATAGATGCAACCAGAGCACCTAGTAAGGTGAATTGATCAGCTTTACCACCATCTATTTGAAAGTCACATATGTAATCCATGGTGAGAAGGAAAGAATAGAAATCGAGTAATGATTATTTGTCGGATCGGACTTGGTGTTGGACTCGTTCATACAGTGCGGCTTGAGTACAAACAAAGCATATATTGATTCTTTATTAGTTTCAAGCCAACATAGAGTAGATGCGAGTGAACAAGCTTGGAAGCCAACGTGGACTGCGAAGCGTATCAGCCATCAGGAGATAGAGTCTGACTAAATACATCCACATGCCCGATGCTGGTTAAGAGAAAATAGCAGAAGGCCGCTACCGATTTGCTTATATATTTGAATTAAGAGCGAATCAGTACGTGACAAGGATACTCATCGGCTTCTAAGTGTGAAGATCAAGGCATCAAGCTAGTGATCAGGCATCAAGCCGATGGGTTTGTTGAAACCAGATTAAGTCTCCTTCCATCGGCAATTATGATCGTCTATTGTGAAGTAGCAGCACAGTTACAACCAGTGAAATTCCCATCTGCTACAAGTTGCTATAGATAAATACTTTCCCTGTGGTGTCTATATACTTACATAGAAGGCAAAATCTGCTACACCATACTCCTACCCAAGGCGAGATCAGTTTAATTCAAAGGAAGGACTACACATACATGGAAGGCGGCGTTGGAAAATCGGATAACTCCCAACGTATTAGTTCATGACATCACCTCCAACACCCAGTTTGAGGAAGGCTAAGGAAGTTGGGAGCAGTTGACCTATGTGCGCAGATATCAGAAGAAAAGTATTAGAGCTGTGATCCTAATTTGGGGAAACAAAAGCCGATGATAAAGCTTATTACATCGGCTAGAGATATCGATTCGTTTATCTCGATATGTCAGATACAAGGCAGGATGAGAATGAATGAGTCCCATACAAGGCGAAAGCGGCCACGATGGATGACTTCTTCTCCAGCATCATGGCCAAGCCTGACGTCACCAATGATATGATCAGCTCATCATGGAACCAACACCGAGAAGATCCTTGAGATGAATGCACTCGGCGTCTCCAGCTCTTGCATGAACTACGCATCGGGGGGCCTACCGCTGCACACGCACCTGTGTGCCGCCGAGCTCATCTTCATGTTCTATGGCATACTCAACGTCGATTTCGTCACCATGAAGTTCTTTAGGGCTACCCGTGATCTGCTTGATGGCATGTTCACCTAGGCGCTCTAGATCCCCAACAAGGAGATCGATAAAGGCCAAGCTTGCGCCCAAGAAGGACTGAATATAAGAAAGGCCATTGCATATTCGTCAGCAGTAGAGATGGCTATAGGAGTGTGATGCAAGTGCATCGGCAATGCCTACGCATGATCCAGCGCTGGAATGACCATCAGCGACCAGCTTCACCCGTTGCGCTGTTGGCATCGTCACCGCTGTTATTGTCTTGCAAGTTGCGATCATCCTCAATTGCGTTGGCAGTGGCTGCTGATATTGACAAATCTCGGATGGCATGGCCGTTGGAATCTTGATCTTCCCGGTGGATTCGTAATTCGGTGGTTGACAGAGAGAAGACCAGAGATAGATCAAGCAGAAAGCCAATAAAGACCGAACACTTCTCTTGAGATAGAATTGGCTGCTACTTCATGACCGTACCCTTCAAGCAGATGGAGTCTGTAGCCGATCGGCAAGAGCATAAAGCCAATGGTTTCCTGATAGAAAAGGAAAAGATGACCAAGATTCTCTTGCTGTTCGGCTGAAGGGCAACATACAGATAGAGATCCTCATGGGCATTCTCAACTATTCGCTCACCGGCTCCTCTGTGGGGTGAACATCTCATTGAATCGACTATTGGTTTGCCATCATCGTTGCCACTACATTCTTATTCTCTGGCACCTTGGGTCTTGCCAGTGACTACGTCACATTGATGCTTAGCTGCTTTATTGCCAGCGCCGATGTGGTTACAATCGGGTGGCCTGGTATTCCTCAAATGGTCTGTCAAGATCCTACAGATACTTGTCCAGGTTAAGCGCCAAGGTATCGGCTATGAGTGCTTGAAGTATATTTTAAGTATGGTGGCCGAGAACCGAGGCACTGTACATGTGCATGGCTACATTAGCTGGAGCTCAACTAGTTCGGCTTTATTATCTACAACGCCAATGTGGATGTGCCAAGGCACGAGTACTCCTCCTACCTAGACCAGAAGTTGTAGCAATAGATATACAGAAATCGGTAGGGGTCAACTCAGCCGCACATGATTGATAGAGCATCCAGCCTCAAAGTCGATTGTTTCTGTTTCTGGCAATGAATTAGGCCCAACACCGATTACGTTTACTAAGTTTGGCACATAAATCTGTCAAAACATTTGACTCAAAAGCTATGCTGTTCATCTCGTGGAAGGCAAATTGAAGGTTCTGTTATGTGCTCTTGCATCTACAGAGAAAATACAAATAGCAGTAGGGAAAGGGATAAATGTTAAGCATATTCCTCTGCTGAAGTATCTGAACTAATGACCTTCCCCGAAGAAAATTGGCTACTAGTTCGAAACCCTGCCTTTCAAACCGAAGAATCATTTATTCCTAAAAAGCCGATGAAGATCATACATCATTGAAAATTGGAACTCAGAGTCGCATCGGCAGATTATTTTAATCAAAGACTTCAAGGCTGATTCTAACCTGTTCGTTCAGCCAACAGTGATTAGATACTTCTCCAGGCCACCATACGTCAGGATTTGTCCGTTTGCTTAGGCCAATGCCACTTCCAACTTCTTCGGCGACAACCAGGGATTCCACTAGTTGACAAAAGTCGCCGAGCAGGCCGCAAAGCACACTGAGGTGACCAGACTCAGGCTGGACGTACATGGATGCAAATATGAGGTATATATTCTTTATTCCTTGCTTTTCCTATCACTTGTGAACAATTTATCATAGGGAAAGCATGCCGTCTAAGTAGTTGATGAATGAGATATGGTGTGATGAAGGGAACCTTGCTTCTTTTTGCAAAGTACTTGGGAAATTTTCTTACAAAAATTCAAAATCAATAGCTTGTCTCCTCGATGATATTGAATTTCCTACCAAGGCCACATGTTATCATCAAAAAACCTTCCACATAGGCTGCTTACTTTGTGTTGAGTTTTGTTAAGTCTAGTTGACCCTTGTTAAGAGATTTATCATGCTCCCAAGATCAAGATCACGTACACGCTAAATATGTGTGCTGCTTCTACACTGGAAGTACGCAAAAACATGCTTCTCATCCACCTCAAAATGTTTGGCTCCTACACTAGGAGAAGACGAAAAATATGTTTGCTAGGTTTTATCAGAACAAATGCTCCAAGTTCTTGATAATATTTCTCTCAAAAGTTGTTGTAAAAAGAGACATGGGTTATGCAAAAATATAAAAAGATGGACACAAAAGAGGTCCAAAGTAAAAAAAAGAAAAAGAGATGAGAATAAAGATAACCCATGTTATCGCAAAAATATTCCACATGGGAGAAATATATTTCAGAGAGCATAGTAGAATTATGTTAGCCACTAAATATTCCACACACATGCACATCTTGATCTAAGAGTATGACACTTCTCTCCTTGGATCCGGGGTTTGATTTTATGATACGCAAGGTAAGTATGCTACATACTTTGTCCCTACCCGAACTCCACATAAGCTTTTTAGAAGTAGGGTAAAAAGAGGCGAAACGATATCTTGGTGACGAACTATGCACATTAGGCGATCTAAGAGAATCATCTGGGGAGCAAAGCTATGTTTTAATATAAAAATCTTTCAAAAAAACCCAAGTTTTCTAAGTAGGAGAAGTGAGGATGACTGGATTCTAATCCATTTTATTCTTCAACCACCCAAGATGGCGTGATAGACACTTCAAAGTTCACATGTATAGGTGAGGCTTGGAATAAGGTAATATTGCTACCGGTGAATTCTTCAGCTCCTTACCAGTGATTTGATAGCCGATTATAGTTATAAACTCGGGGGCCAGCTCTTAATCGGCTAAAGCAGATGAACAGTCAACCCAAGTAAGCCATCAAAGCCAAGTATTGCAATCAGATGTCACTGACTCGGGAAAGGAGATTATTGGATCAAAATAGTTCAAAGCATGAAAATTCATAGTTCGAACTAGGGGGGCTCTGTTTACACCAAAATTTGTTAAGCTTGTCCTAAAAAGGAAGAGATCGGTCGATGATGTCAAAAGCAAGAAAGTATCCCAATTAAGGGATATTTACGAGCCAGATAGGAAATATTATTTAATATATTTGAGAGAGACATGATGTCCAGGTGCATATCAGGATGAAAGAAACAAGGACACGTATCAAACAAGGAAGCTTCATCAGCAAGGACTCTGCATAAGGAAAATTAGAGTCCATGTATCTATATTTCTTTTTATTATCTAGTCGTGTTTGTTTAGGACTCTTATCAGCCTAGGGTATAAATATAAACCCTCGGCTATTGTAAAAGATATACACACATCAATCAAAATCAGTCTTTACTTTTTTGGCTTCGCGCCAACCCTTAGGAGTAGGAGAAATATAGATCTCGGCGAGTTCTTAAACAAGTAGGGCTACATCGATCCGATCGACCTCCAGCTTGTCTGTGAGTACCGTCACGGCTTATACTTTTGTTTGTAAGGCTGCATCGGTCCTGCCGACCTCTTATGAGCTTTAGTATAAGTTAGTTATCGATCCTTATCTAGTTCAAGTACGGCTGCCATTGTCTAAGCTTGACTTCTCGAATTTGATTATGGTCAAGTTACCGGCTTCTCCCTAAGGGTGGCATCCTTTAGGTAGATTCATTAAGTTATCGATCTTGATGATGTTCTTATTGTCATTAGTTTCAGCAATATCAACCTGCCCGATCAAGATCGATCTAGATCGGCCTCACATCCTTTTAGTCCATCGTTTATTTTGCTATATTGCAATATTTTTTACTCTAAATGATGGATTATGTTTCATCGGCCGTTCTACTTCGATCTTGATCGTGCATAGTACGCGGCCAAGGCATGTCTGATCTTGAGTTGGTTTACTAGCTAGTTGAATGTGGTCTATAGCTCGCTATTATGGCTGTAACGATCTGGTCGATGGTAGATTTGCTTTCGACCAGGCATGACCTTGCCTGTTTGATATGCCTGCATCGGCTAAATAGTCGATTGCCCGTACTTGAACGCTTATAGTATGTTTTCATAATTATGTTAAATGTGAATAGATCTGTTTACTTTAAAGGTTCAATCTATTATCTTTATTATGGCTGCCATCAATCCGATCGAGCCCCACTGTTAAAGATAATAGGTTAGATTTTATTAGTTTATAAATCTATTCATATTAAATAGTCGATTGTTCACATGCTATAATCCTTTTTCTACCTGAATCGGCTATTTTAGCCGATTCGCTTGTGCTTTCACACATATAGCATGTTTTTCATGAACATGTCAATATATAGATGGTTTTATGGATTCTTTGGCTTTAGTTTGTTATCGTTATCATAGCTGTATCGATCCGGTCGAATCTATCTGTTGATGGTAACAGATTAGATTCAGAGCGTTTGTAGATTCATTTGTACTAGACAGTCGATTTGTTCGCATGTTATATCATTTCTCGTTAAACTTATCGGCTCAATGCTTTACATTGGTTATATCCATCTACTGATGATGTTTCTTTATATTACTTATATTTGGGTGTATAGTACTTGTTCTGTCTAGATTAATCAATCATAATAAATCGCTATGACCCATGAGTACTGGTTATTTTGAATTCGTACCATCATCATTGATATTAGCCGATAATCTTCAATTCAGCGATCCTTGCATTACTGATATGCTGGATTTTGACTATTTAGTTGATAGCCCCACTGAATCGGCTATCTAGCCACATATCGGAACTGTCTGGTGCAACACCGGCATGTTCCACCTTAAATTACTGATTATTTTCTCCTTGTCAATTGCAGGGTCAAATTGACTGACACGCGTTCGGTCCCGAAACCGATCGATCCTGTGTTTGAAGCCAAGCAGATCTTCGGGCTTACTCCAAGCAGATCTTTCAGGCCTGCTGTGTGTTGATCACATCGCCACATTTGTGTGTCAACAATAACATTGGGTCCGGTGGCTACATTAGCAGCCGAGGATGCAGAAAAATCACGAATGGACTTGTTGCCCATGATCATGTAGGGTAGTGATAGGATATGAGGAAAAAAGGAAAAAACTACTTAGGATAACTAAAAGCCTAGCTAGCAAGTCTAGCAATATAAATCCGAGGCCAATTGCCTTCCCCGGCAATGGCACCAAAAACGCTTGTTGATACTTAACAACTATTGGAGGAATTCCATAAGCGTATAGAACTATCGCGTATCACTTCGCTCGGTGAGTACCGTGTGTCGAATTTATATTTTTCCCACAGGAAGGCACAAGGCTAGAACTTATATTGAACTAAGAATTGCTAAGATAAAGCCGAAGTTAATCCTAGGTAGGTGAATGATAGTGAAGGGTGAATGTGAACTATCTAAACTAACAACTAAATACAAGTTACTCTAGAGATAGTTAGGTGGGAGAGCAAGTGTTTTATCTTTCTAGTAACTAAGGGTAAACTAATGACTAGGAGAAATGCGATAGTACTTCAGGGCACAGCCCGCCTACCAACTAGGAGAGTTAAATAGACAAGGTCTGCTACGAGCCCTATGATTTATTAACTAGACCTATCGTAGTGGAATACAGAGGATGGACAAGGCTGTCACCACTTGCCACCTACCACAATCTATTCGGAGGCCTAGCCGTATCCACAGGTAATCTATATCCTAAGCACCACGCTTAATCTACAGGTTTACTACTTCGATCCGAGCTACGATGAAATGAGATCAAAACACCCTAACTAGATGGTGGAACCGGTACTAATGAATAGCTACTAATTAAGAGATAACCTATGCTACTAATGCTAAACAATAAGCACCTAAGCTCACTAATGATGAACACTAATGACTAAGTACTTAAGTAAAGCAAAGCAATAATACTAGAGTAAAGTACTTAAAATAAATACTAAATAAAGTAAATGCTAAAATGAAAGAATTACAAAGGAGCTATACCAGACCCAGAAGACTCTTCCGGACTCCGAGAGAAGCTCCGCTTTTGCTTTACTCCACTACTAGACTACTACTTTATAGCTAATGCTAAGCTAGAAAGCTAAGAGAAGCTTGGAGAGCTTGGAAATGAATGGGGCACTTCTCCACCGAGCTCCACACCCTCTATTTATAGTGTAGAGAGGCATGGGGGTACTTGTAGGCAGCAGGGAGGTCGGTGGAAGGCCTTGGGTGCCAGCCGGCCCTCCATTCCACCACCTCTTGATCTAACGGCGCTGGTTGGCTCCCAATGGCTGTTGTAGAGGCAGCACATGTCAAAATTTGGACAGAAGGTCGATTGGTAAGTCGGTGGAGAGCTCAAGTGTATGACACTGGGCCCATGAATCTACCGTGAACAAATCTTGTCCGTTGATCAAACCGACTTGAATGAAGGCTTGTGATTGGCTCTGAAGCAGCTCCCACGGATCGGTGACGTGGCAGGGCCACTTGGGGGGCCGAGCGACGCCCATGTGGGGCCGGGCAACGTTGGCAAGCAGGCCCTCGGCCTCCTATCACGTCCACTTGCTTCATATGTCCATATTTGTCACCATTTTGGCCAATTTTTAGTATATTTCCTGCATACAAATAATTTATAGAAGCACAAGTGGAACTAGGTGAAATTTAAACAAAATTCTACATATATGATGATGATTTACCTCACGTTGCCAAGCTTTTGGGTAGAATGTTGATGGTCAAAACGTGTGTTAGTGACCGTCAACACTGTCCTAAAGTTGCATGATTTTAGACCAGCTGGATTGAGAGTTCTAGATTTTACAAATCCACTGTCAGGTTTTGCATGTATGTTGTATAATTCTGAAACTTTGCATTTTTTGACTTTGTTAACTGTTGAAACATATTAAGAGGATAGTAAGGAAGTTGTAGAAAATTAAATAGGTTTTCAGAATGTTAAAGAACATGCTTGTTGAATGCTTAAAACTCCAGTTAGGATTAAATTAAGTGTCTACTTTGCTGCTGTCCAGAAAATGCTTTTGCGTGGTGCGTGATTGCTTTAACTTGGCATTCCTTGTATGTTTGCTAATGTAGCTCATGACGGCCAGGTGATGCTAATAACATAGTGTACGTACGTGGAAAAGTTACTTAATGTGTCCCGTAGCGTTAGCACCGACATACTACTAGTATTCTTTAGTTTACTCAAAAGAAGAAGTTAAGGTTATATCCTTTCTTTTGTCCGTGACTACTATTTAGTGTTGGCTTTTAGCTGTGACCAGCCATTAGGTGACATGCTGGGTCAATATATTTTTTCTTTCTTTTGGGTTGGTAGTAGTCATTGAAGAATGTCTCATTTTATATGTTAACCTTGGATTAGAAGATCTTCATGGTTTTGGTTTAGTAGTGGGTGGTACAATTCCAGGATTTTCTATGGAAATGCCTTTGGTGGTTCATTTTGTTGTCTTTTTTTACTATTTGCATGACCATTGGGTCTAAACTGGAAAGGCTAGATCTCTACTTGAATATTCAGTTTTCGGGAGAGTCTGAAAATTTGTTACAAGTTCATTGTTGAGATGGAGATTAATTAACTAAGAAGTGTTAAGTAGCATGTTTTTATAGATTAGGTTGTCGTCCTTTAAGAGTGGCATGTTTATGCTTTTTCTTACCCCTTTGCTATGGAGCTTTCTTTGTCGAGACCATGAATTTGTGTAGAAGCTTCTATTGCTCATGGAAGAGCTGAATTCCTGAGTGGAGTGCAGATAGACTTTAAGGGTGCGTTTGGTTCGTGGAATCAGGTGGGACGGAGCCATTCCATCCTAGTTTCAGGGCGCTTGGTTCGTTGACATGGGAGCGAAGCCATCCCCAACCAAGAATATTCCTCCGAGATGCTGCATCAGCTCGCTCCAAGAAATTGGTGGAACGAGTTCGCTCCAGTCGGACGGAGCTGACGCCGTCTTCCTCGCACGCAGGCGCTGGGAGTTCGCAGAGCGCCGACGACATCCAGATCCAGCGAGCGCCGAGTGGACGAGGAAGGCAAGCGGCCGGGACGAAGCTTCTGTGGCCAGGACGGAGCGGCGAGCGGACGAGGAAGCCGAGCGGTTGGGCGGGCGGCCAGGACGGCCGGCTGGGACGGAGCTGCTGCTGCCAGACGGGCGGCCAGCACAGCCGGGCAGGACGGAGCTGCTGCTGCGGCTGGGTGCCAGCGATGCCAGCAGGCGGGCCTGTGTGGCCGGGGCGGGAGGAGCGGTGTGCGAGGGCAGGGCGGCCGTGCCTGGGGAAGAAGACACTCGGTCGGATGGAGACGAAGCTCTCGTGGAAGAACGAAGATCGGGAGAAGTGAATGTTTGTATGACATGTGGGCCCCACAACTAACATAGTTAACTAATCTGTTACTTGATTCATTTCATCACTCCAACCAAACACGAACATAGAACCACTCCGTCCTTCCAACCAAACACAAGAATGGAACCATTCCATCCCTGGACGAGGAATGGAGCCATTCCATTCTACCTCGTTCTCCAACCAAATGCATCCTAATTAGACTTGTCTTTTTGGTTGAGTAATTTCTAGTCAAATCGTAGTTTCTTGGAGAAGTTTATCAATGACTGAAGTGTTTGGTTCCTAGGGTGGTAGATCCTTGATTGTTACCTCGAGCTTTTGAGTGGGGTACGTATTAGAGTATTTTGGTATGTATGAGTTCTATTCATTTGGTTTTGTTTAGAAGAAGATGAATTCAGGGACGAATTCTTTTATGGGGGGTAGAATGTAACACCCAAAATATGTTTGTATGTTAGAAAGTGCGACATGGTAAATGTTTTGACGGGTGTTTTAATGAGTGGCAAAAAAATAAAATTTTTATTCGTTGCTCGGATGGAGGATCAAAGACCATTCGACAACTCATACATGTTGTTTGGAGTTCGGAGCACGAAGTTATAGTTGCTACAAGGTTTTTCATAGAAAAAAAGAGGCGCGCTACAGTAAACCGTAAACTGCACACGTCGCTGTTCTGTTTCCCCTTGTCATGCCTTTTCTTTTTCCCCAAACCTGCACATCTTGTCCAACCCAACAGTTAGCCACACAGGGAAAGAAAAGAGAGAATGAAGGAGGGGAGGGCCTAGGGTTTTGCCATGGATCGCCGCCGTAGTCTTTCCTCATCTAAAACCGGTTCAGGATCTTCTTCCCTTCTTGTTTTTCCCCTCAATCTTGTGCTTTCCCTCACTGTTCGTGGTGGTCATGCCGTGTTGGAGGTAGATCGAGATGACAAAAGGTCTAGCGGTGATGATCGCCGCAAGGAAGCTGGGGAAACGGGAGATCGATCGTTGTATGTCTTCATCATCGCTGTGTGGGGTAAGATCTTTCTTTTCCCCACTGCTTTCATAGGAAATACATGTTAGGGTTTGGCAAATTCGTTTGATTAGTTGATGCGTTTACGATTCTAATCTCATAGTTAGGCCCTGCTGTTTTTCCTGATTGCGCAGTCATGGTTTGGGTGCCGTTTTGGTCAGGTTTTATGTATTGAAAAATCAAATAAAAATTATATTTGAGTAGTACACTTCAGTGTCTTTATTTTGGCGTAGAGATCACAATTATAACCCTTAAGGTTTTGGGAGATATGGTCATTGTTTGTTGATGCTGTTGTGCTGTCAAAATTCTGTATAGTTATATATGCATTCAGTTTTATGATATTTTAAGTCTAAAATCTCAATTAATGACCTAAATGAAAGTTGTAGAAAATGTTATAAGCTTTCTATGTTAGATCAATATATCTCCGGTTATGTATGTTTTAGCCGGCTGCTATTGTTTTGCTGTCAGAAAATTTTACTTACTTTGTGGGCTTGTTTTGGTTGTCTTAGGTTCCTCAAACTCCAAAAGTTGTAACATGAAAGTTGTAAAACAAGTTGTTTTGTATACTCTGACATAGTTTCATAATTTTTGTATGAGTAGTTTATCCATAGTGAAAATGTGAAGATAAGTTATTGTTGCCAATTAAGTGTTTGGTCGCTGTCTGGATGATGTTCTGAATGGCCTAGTTTTCTCAACTATTGACAAAGATATAGAGGACTCCAATACCTTTCTTTCAACTCTAATATCAGCCTCATAGCCCCTGTATGTTGAGAGATATGGTTGTTCTAATATGACTATTTTCCAGTGACAAGAATCTGGACAGTTTTATATCTAACCTGCTTTTGGCCATCTTAATGAATGATTTTGAAAATATGATCTGAACAAAAGTTGTAGTGTTCTTCTTAATGTTTCCATATTGGTGACAATTATAATTTTTGGAAAAATATACTGTAGTTATGTGTTTTTGAACTTTGCTGTCCTGTTTGTGTCGTTAGAAAAGTTCAGTTAGGTTCAGAGGTTATTTATGCCATCTTGGAGACCTCATATGCTAGATTGTTTTATAAAAAAAGTTGTAGATAATGGTGTTCTACATCTTCTGTACAAGTTTCATAATTTTTGAACATGTAATTTATCCACAAAAAAAGTGAAGTAGGGTTGTTGGTGTTGTTTGGTTGTTTGGTCGTTGTTTTGAGGGAAGTGATAGCGCAAGCCATAGAAGCGTTTTATTTGCCTTTTGTGAATGTTTGTATGAGCATGCTTTCTGATGTGATGATGTTTGAACAGGTGGTGTACCTTTGGATTGTTCTTAGCTCACGCGTTTGATCTTCAATGAAGGCAAGTAAACGTAGCGGTGGTTGCTACAGCTTGACGTGTTGTTTAATCTACCTACACTTTATTTTAACCAAGATGATATACCTAATTATGAATTCACTTATTCCTTAAAGTAATGCATGTATGACCATAACTGTTGAATCTCATTTGTCTATTATCGGAAGGTAAGTGATAGTATGTTTTATTATTGTGGAGGTATATGTCATATGTGGTAATTATTTGTCTATCATTAGAAGGTAAGTGATATGTTTTATGATTGGGAGGTATATGACCTATGTGGTAAGTGTTGACGGTAGTTAACATTCACCACAAACCATCAATATACCTTGCATAAATGAATAAAATGGATCACCAATGTAGACTTAGGGGTTTAAACTGACAAATTCCATGAGTTTTGGTAAATTTGTATTTCGAGCCAGATTTAAACAGAAAACCGTCAAGGGGGACCTATTCATCAAAGGAAATGAAGGAATTCCGCCGCAGGATCAATGTGGGAAGGTTCCAGAAGACTCCAGGAGGCTCTCCACCGAAGCGGGGCTTGACCCACTGACATGTGGGGCCAGACGACCCCACCTAGAGGGCACCCGGCCCTTGTGGCCCCTCCTATCATTCTCTTTGTTTTGTCGGTTCTCCACCGCCTCCTAGGATGCATCTCAGCCATTATTTCAAGTCGATTTGATCCAAGGGCTGAAGATTGATGCTCCGGGCTATATATATATCTGCCTACACCCGCACTCAGGGCATGCCTCATTTGATCCTAAGAGCTGAGAAGCCAGAAACCCTAATTCATATGTCCACCAGGATCAGGGCTAGCAATCAAGAGAAGATTAGTCCTCGATAGGATCTAGTCTTGTATTAGAGATAAAGAGATAGAGTGAGAGGGAAGAGTTTTGGAGGAGTCTTGGCCTGTCGGTGCTCTCTCTATGGCTTGTACCCTGGCAGAATTAAGTTCTTCTTAAGCTTGCTTCTAAGATTTCTCTGGTAATTGACTTCTAATTCAAGTAAGCATCTTGTTCATATTATTCTTTAGGTTTGCGACTCTCTTTTGAATACTTTAATCCTTGTAGCTCCTGGGTTAAAGTAGTATTCGTAGTGTCAGCGTGGTGCTTAGACTTGCTTACTCATGGATGTACCCTATTTTCTGGATCGGTGGTAGCTCGCGAGGGTGACTCTTATAGCCTCGTTGAATCCTCTGTAGTCCACCTCCCGTTAGTAGGCCTAGCAGGACTTTGTTACTATAGAAAACATACTCTGCTTGTGTTTTCTCTAATAATATCCTCAGAATTGAACAATAGAAGACAATGCTTACCGAAGTTAGAACTAGAAGACCTTAGCAGTCTCCTCTATGCTCCTATTATCTAGCCTTGATTGTGAAGTTGGGTTAAGTTAGAATTGGTTATTCTCATCCCCGTTCCTTTGTGTTTGATATAAAACTTGGTTACTCTCGGTGAAGTGCTACATGGTATAATATCTGTGCACTTGCGGATTATTTTGTGTGCATTAATTTATACCAACAAGCATTTCTGGTGCCGTTGCCGGGGAATGGTTGCTGAATTAACTTTGAGTCCAGCTTAACCTTGTACTATACTTTTATCCTTTTATCTATTCTTTCATTTTTACCATGGATCTATAATCCACCCCTATCTACCAATATGGTGCACACACGGGCACAAGCCTATAGCCACAAAAATCTTCAAAGCCTATCCTAACAACTGGCTATGAGTTGCGCCCGTGGTTAATCAACATGGTTCAAGATCAACCCTTTTCGGGCGAAGATAATGAAATCCCCTATTCTCACTTAAATGAGTTTGAGCAGACCTGTGCATGCCTACACATTGCAGGCATGTCAGATGAAACCTTACGATGGAAGCTCTTTCGCTTTTCTTTGACGGGAAAAGCTAAATGTTGGTACAATCTCACCATTGAGAGTAGGCAAGCAGATTGGGAGCCCTATGCTCTAGCTTTTGCTTGCAATTCTCTCCTATCTCCAGGGTAGTCAGACTTCGTTAAGAGGCTCTATCTTTTATACAAAAGAAAAAAGAATCTCTAGGCATGCCATAGGAACGTTTTAATACTCTCATTAAAACTAGCCCTAACCTTGCCATTCAAGACCCAATTCTTCTTCAACACTTTTATATGGGTCTTAATAGGAAAACCTCGAAACATCTTAATATGGACTCAGGAGGTTCGTTCTTGCATGTCTCCGCCAATACGGGGAGAAGCATTCTTACTAAAATCTTAGAGCACGCCCCTGAAGAAGTAGAAGAGAAGCCATTAGAGGAGGAATCCTAGATAACTGAATCTGAATCCATAGAAAACCCATCACTAACTTCAGCTATCTTAGATCCTGAACCACTGAAAAGGAGGAAACTCCAATTTCGGATTTCATGCTTGAATTTGAGGATTAACTTTTTGAAGAATATGGAAATACCTCAAATTACCATACTATGAGGAGACCCCAGAAGTCTAGGAAATCATCATCTCATGAAGAACCTTTAGACCCTTCTAGGGAAGCTTTCCTTAAAAAGACTACGAAAGAGCTAGTATCTATTATAAGTAATGAATGGTTAGAAAAATCAGAGCTTTCCTCTGATGTGATTCGCTTAGATTCACCTTTTATTTCCATTCATTGCCAAATTAATAAAGCTCCTTTCGATGCCCTTTACAATACAGTGTCGGTGTTAACATCATGTCTGCATCTTTTGCTCATGATTTATTGAAACACATGCCATTAACCCCAACAACAAAGTTATTGAAAGGACTTTTAGGACACATTCTCCCAAGTTTGGGAATACTATATGTCCTTCCTATCCATGTAAAAGAAACCAAGGTTCATTTGAGCTTTTATATCTTTGATATCATGGAGTTTGACCTATTGATAGGACAACTAATTGAAAGACTTATCCAAGAAGGACAAACGGGGAAGTTGAATATAAGACTTGGAAAAACTTTAAGCTTTCTATACCCATTACTCATTCTCTAAATGATGTGATTGAGCCAATTCCTGAGGAAGACCCAATGGAAGAGGTTAAGGCTGCATCTCTTGATGACTTGATCGAACCCAACCTTAAAGATGATGCCTAGTTCTTCATTGAAGAAGAAGACAAATCCTATAGACCCTGAACCTCTAGATGAATTGTTGGAACCACCTAAGCCTACCATTGAGCTTAAACCCCTGCCTTCTGGTCTTAGATATGCTTTTCTCAATAATGATCTAGATTCTCCAGTGATCATAAGTGATAAACTCTCCTTGGAAGAATCCCTATGCTTGCTAACTATCTTAGAAAAGCATTGTTCTACTTTTGGCTACTCACTCCAACACCTTAAGGGAATTAGCCCTGCTCTTTGCACCCATCACATCCCTATGGATCCTAACTCTATACCTTCTAAGGAGCCCCAACGTAGGCTTAATAATGCGATGAGAGAGGTTGTTAAGAAAGAGGTTTTGAAACACCTGCATGCCGGGATGATCTATCCCATGCCACATAGTGAGTGGGTAAGCCCTGTTCAAGTTGTGCCTAAAAAGGGAGGCATGACTGTTGTTAGAAATGAAAAGAATGAATTAATCCCCCAAAGAACCGTCACTAGATGGCGGATGTGCATAGATTACCGAAAACTTAACAAGGCAACAAAGAAGGATCACTTTTCGTTGCCCTTCATTGATGAAATGTTAGAGCGACTGGCAAATCACTATTTTTTCTGTTTCCTTGATGGGTATTCAGGTTATCACCAGATTCCGATCCAACCAGATGACCACAACGAAACCACCTTTACATGTCCATATGGAACTTATGCTTACCGTAGAATGTCTTTTGGATTATGTAATGCTCCAGCTTCTTTCCAAAGATGCATGGTGTCTATGTTTTCTTATATGATTGAAGAAATAATAGAAGTTTTCATGGGTAACTTTTCTGTTTATGGAAAAACTTTTGATGATTGTCTTTAAAATTTACACAAGGTTTTGCAAAGATGTGAAGAAAAGCACTTAGTCCTTAATTGGGAAAAATGTCATTTCATAGTTAGGGAAGGCATAGTGCTTGGACACTTGGTGTCCGAACGAGGGATTGAGGTAGATAGAGTTAAAATGTAAGTAATCGAACAGTTACCTCCTCCTGTAAATATCAAAGGGATCCGTAGTTTTCTTGGTCATGCTGGTTTTTACCACCGCTTTATAAAAGATTTTTCACACATTGCTAGACCACTAATGAATCTTTTGGCTAAGGATGTTCCCTTTGAATTTAATGATGCGTGCTTGAAATCTTTTAACATTCTTAAGAAAGCACTTATCTCTGCACCAATCATACAACCCCTTGATTGGTCGCTACCTTTTGAAATTATGTGTGATGCTAGTGATTATGCTATGGGGGTAGTTTTGGGACAAACTAAAGATAAAAAGCATCATGCAATTGCTTATGCTAGCAAAACTTTGATACGACCTATCGGTGCAGAAAGTGACCAACACGTAAATATTTGTAGTTTTGCCGTACGTTGTGATCGGAGGTGGCCTAGCACTCGATGACATAGGGTTTATACTGGTTCAAGCAACATGCCCTACGTCCAGTTTGAGTCGGTCGGTGACTTTATTCCTGAGCCCAGGTGCTCGAAGTTTGCAGTGGGGTTACAAACGAGAAGGAGAAATATGGGGGGTACAAGAGGTCTGGTCAGACTCTGGTCAGAGGAGCCAAGAGTGATGGGAGCCATGCTATGCGCTAAGTGTTTGAGCGTGTGCTCGTGGTTTGAGCCTGGTGGTTATGTTGTTGTGGACTAGTGAACTGATCGATCTGAATGAATGTCTTCTATTGGAGAGAGCGCATCCCCTTTTAGAGATGAAGGGGATGGCTTTACAAGTGAGGGAGAGAGTGCGTGTGCTACTAAGCCTTGTTGCCCATGCCGGTGGGTATAAGATGATGGTAGGCGCCCACAATACTGTTGATGTCACTGTTGAATGTCAAATGAATGTGGGAGGTTGCGTCGTCTTCTTCGGGTATGGCAGACGTCGGCGCCTGCCGCACTGTTGATTCCTGGAGGCACGCAAGGGGTTTTACCATGTTCGCTTGATACGGTAAATGCCGGCGCCCACAACACTGTTGATGCCCAGAGGCATGTGGGGGGAGCCGTACCGTAAGGGAGTTAATGGCGCCCACAACACTGTAGGGGAAATTGTCGGCGCCTACAATACTACTTGAGTTCTGTTGTGTCGGGAGGGTCGTAGGGTACTGCCTATCAGGTGCACAGGGTACGGTCCTTGGTATTGCGGTTTGACTTGTGCACCCTTACTTTCTCTATCCGTTCCCTGGTCCTTACCGAGCGGGCGTCCCTGGTCGGTTAGTCCTAGTTGGCTCTGAATGCACTAGTTGGAGAGGAGCAGTGAGTAGGGGTCTGGTGCATCCCCGGTCGGAGATGCGGGTCGGAGTTGGAAGCGGTGTTTGGCCAGGCCTTCTGGTCGGCGAGGCCGTCTAGAGGCAGGCTGGAGACCGAAGCGAGTGCTCCGGTCAAAGAGGCTGGTCGGAGTCAGAAGAGGGTGTCGTTCCTCCTCGGCCAGGCCTTCCGGTTGGAGATTGGATCGCCCTTCTGGCCTGTCATTTAGTTACTTGGGCCGGCCCATGAGTTGCTCGTTGTTTGCAATGTTGTCCGCTGGGCCGATCCTTGGTTTAGGAAGCTGGTCCACGAGGGACCCCAGGTTTATGAACTCAATAGGACCTCAACATAATTATGCAACAACTGAAAAAGAACTCCTAAATGTTGTTTTTGCTATAGATAAGTTTAGATCTTACTTAATAGGAGTTAAGGTGATTGTTTATACTGATCATGCTGCTTTAAAATACTTGCTCACTAAGAAAGATGCTAAACCTAGACTGATAAGATGGATTTTGCTACTCCAAGAATTGGATTTAGAAATAAAAGAAAAAAGGGACTAGAAAATTCTGTTGTCGATCACTTATCAAGAATGCAGTTTGAGAATTCGCAGGGACTGCCCATCAATGATTCGCTACGAGATGACATACTCTTCAATGTCACGAAATCCGACCCCTGGTACGCAAATATTGTTAATTTTATGGTTGCAGGTTACGTACCACCAGGGGAAACAAAAGGAAGCTCATCTATGAAAGTTGTCTCCACATATGGGATGAGTCGTACCTCTTCAAAGTAAGTTCTGACGGTTTGATCAGAAGATGTGTACCGGCAGAGGAAGGCATCAAGATTATCGTACAATGCCACTCATCACCATATGGAGGACATTATGGGCCATTCCGCACTCATTCAAAGATTTGGCAAAGTGGATTCTTTTGTCCAACCATGTATGAAGACATGAAAGACTTCATCAGGAGATGTGGAGCGCGTTAGAGGCACGGGAATATCAATTTAAGAGATGCCATGCCACTCACCAACAACCTCCAGATAGAAATTTAAGAGATGCCATGCCATGTCGTACCTCTTCGATGTCTGGTGAATTGACTACATGGGACCTTTTCCAAAGTCAAAAGGCTATGAGTATATCTTGGTGGCAGTTAACTATGTCTCCAAATGGGTTGAAGCCATGCTATGTAGAGCTGCTAATGCAAAGAACTCCAAGAAGATGTTTGAAGAAATAATATTTTCAAGATTCGAAGTTCCAAGGATGGTGATTAGTGATGGAGGAACTCACTTCACGGATAAGAAATTCCACCACTATTTGACGAAGCATGGGATCTGTCACAACATCGCTACTCCATATCACCCTCAAACAAGTGGCCAACCAAAAACATCAAATAAACAAATCAAGAACATTATGTAAAAGACGGTCAATGAGATGGGGACTGCATGGAAGGATCGACTACCCGATGCATTATGGGCTTACAGAACGGCCTATAAAACACTGTTGGGAATGTCACCATATCAACTGGTCTATGGGAAGACCTGCCATCTACCTGTGGAGCTAGAATTCAAAGCTCACTGGGCCATCAAGCGATGGACACATGGACTTTGAAGCCACAGGAACCAAGAGGAAGATGCAACTCTCTGAGCTTGATGAATGGCATGAAAAAGCATATCATAACGCCAAGATATACAAGGAGAGGACAAAGAGATGGCATGACAAGAGAATCAAGAAAAAGAGTTCACCCCAAGAGATAAGGTATTACTTTTTAATTCCAGGGTTAAATTATTTGGGCACGGAAAACTTCAAAGCAAATGGGAAGGACCATTCAAGGTGATAAGCACTTCATCGCATGGAGCGGTAACACTTCAAAATGACTATGGTACATTATTTAAGGTAAATGGCCACCATCTCAAGATCTTTCTAGAACCTGAAAAAACACCTGAGGATTTGGATGAGGTAGATTTTCTGATTTTACCATAAATTACACCACTGCCATCCTTCGTAAAGTTTCGTAACGCAAAAATATACTTTTCAGGATTAGATATGAGTTAGAAACCACCATGAGAAAAATCTCCCCGAGACCCCAACATGTGGGGCCGACTGGCCCCACCTAGAGGCCGTGCGGCTCACTGTCAGTGCCTCTCGTGTCTCGTCAACTCTCTCATATCTTCTAGATCCTTCCTCTTCGCAATCCCATAGTTTTTTGATGCATTCTGTTTTTCCTCGTTACGAGACCTCATATGGATGGATCTTGACCCCTACTGCAAGTTGAACCCCCCTATATAAATGAGCCCCTACCTATCTCCATAGCCATCCCATCAAAGCTTTCTCCTCCAACAGCAACAAACCTCTCATCCTCTTTAGTTCCAATGGCCGGTTGAGAGATCATCCCCTATGGAGCCGATCTTAGCAAGAAGCCCGACGCACTGGCATTGACCGCCGTTCCTCCAGAAGTTACCCCTATTTTCTCAAATCAATCCTACTATGCCCAAGCCATTCGTCACCCGCTAATCGCTCCGCCGCCGCCGCTGCTACATCTTGAAGGAAAGCCTTTCCAACAAGAGCCAAAGCTAGACACCCAGAAGCTTTTCAAGGTGACGAAGGAGATCAACCGTCTTCTGCCAAAGGATCATGAGGTGCTGACTGGACTAAAGACCAACAAATTTGGAGATATTACTTGTGTGAAGTACTGGTCGGTCACCCCTCGTACAATCGTTGATGGAGTCCGGGCTCTGCCGGATCAGATCAAGGTTGTTCCCCAAAAGGAGAGGAAGAGGAAGGCACCATCACCACCTGAGTGTCCAAGGATGACCATTGCCCTTCTAGAGAAGAAGATTGAAGACCTCTCTGATGTAGTTTATACCCTAGAGCAGAGGCTTAACAAAGAACGTGTTCGTCGCAAGAGCTTAAAAGAAGACATAAATGCTTTAAATCACTTTGTTGTCAAATCTTGGAAGGAGAATTAGGTAGTCATTTTGATAAGGCATGAGTGTTAGGTTAAAGTGTGTGATATCATGTGTTTAGGTTTGTCGCTTAGCTCAGATGTTAGACCAGTCAAAAGTTTGTGTTAGCCAGATAAAAGTTTGTGCTTTGTTTGTGCTTGTGTAATCAAGTGCCTTATTGAAATTAATGGAGTCGTATTATTACCTGCTCTCTATTTCTTTTTGGATATGTGTTTGTCTTCACATTTTGTGCAGAAAGTGATACAGGGAAACAAGTGTGGGGGAGACACACCGCAACAGCAAGATGTAATTTAATCACGAAAATCACGAAATTCAAAAAAGTAATGAGTCAAGAACCACGTACAACGAAGCGGGCCTCGAGCAGATCCTAGAGTGCGCTACCCGGCCTCCTCTATGGGCCGCCCGGCCCATCATTGTGCCGCCTCGCCCTGAGCTTTGTTCACGGTCAGGTTTTCGCCCCATACACTCTGTTTTCACATGTTTTGCTTTTAGTAATGACTTAAGGATAGACTCACATAATACTTTTCCTGAAAGTCATGCCATTGTTGAGAACTTATTATTAGGGACCCCATGTTACTAAAGTTGTTGTGGAATGAGATATAGTAGAATAATGAGAACTTGATTCTTGATGTCTCGTCATTGAAGAATTTTATTTTAAAAAGTAAAATGAATAACTACACCTCTCCGTTGTGGTAAGTAATGTCCTACCAGAGCCATACATGATATATAGACTAGGGAAACCTTATACATATACTACTTGCCATTGTATTGAGTTTGGTCAAACCTTGTGACCCCTGTTGAGAAACTTATCATGCTCTCAAGATCAAGATCACGTACACCCCACATGTACCTGCTGCTCCTACACCGGGAGTACGCAACAATATGTTTTCCATCCACCCAAAAATGTTCTACTCCAACACCAGGAATAGACACAAAAAAATATGCTTGATAGGATAAATGCTCCAACTTCTTGTAAAAATCTCTCTTGAAAGTTTCAATTACAGAAAAAGAGGCATGTGGCTATGCAAAAGTTGTTCATGAAAGGAAAAAGAAAAAGAAACAAAAAAATGGACAAGTGTCCAAGATATCTAAAACAATGGGTACTCAGATGCCCGCCTGGAAAAAAGAGATGAATAAGATAGACCATGTTTTCTTGCAAAAGTGTCTCACAATTTTAATCAGGAGAGATATGTTTCAAGGAGCATAGTAGAATTAGGTTAGCCACCCTATACATATCCACACACATGCACATATTGATCTAAGAGTATGACATTTTTCTCCTTGGATCCTTGTTTCGACTTTACAATATATGCAATGCGAGTATGTTTTCACATTCATCCCTACCTAAGCTCCATATAAGCTTTTAGAAGTAGGCAAAAAGAAGGCAAGTCATTGATGCCTTGGTGAGGATCCAAAAATACTACATACAGAGTGATTTGAGAGTGCTACAAAAGGTGAAGGTAAGCTATATTTTGTTTTAAAAAATCTTAAACTGTTCCTCCAATTGACTTGACTAAAGGAAGATGGTGATCTGTTTCAAGCTGTTCCATTCTTCAACCGCCCAAAGTTCTGTGGTAGACACTTTGAACCCTGCAGTGCATGTATGACTGGGAACGGTATTATGTTGATGTCTTGTCCCAAGGTTATGTCTTAAGTAATCCATCCTTTTATTGAGGATGAGTAAAAGCCTAAGTGTGGGAGAGTTTGTTGATGGTAGTTAACATTCATCACAATCCGTCAATATACCTTGCATAAATGATTAAAATGAATCACCAATGTAGACTTAGGGGTTTAAACTGATAAATTCCATGAGTTTTGGTGAATCTATATTTCCAGCAGGATTTAATCAAAAAACCATCAAGAGGGACCTATTTGTCAAAGGAAATCACGGAATTCCACCATGGGATGAATATGGGAAGGTTCCAAAAGACTCCAGGAGGCTCTCCACCGAAGCGGGGCTCGACCCACTGACATGTGGGGCCGGCCGGCCCCACATAGAGGCCGCCCAGCCCCTGTGGCCCCCACCTATTATACTCTTTGTTTTGGCAGTTCTCTACCGCCTCCTAGGATGCATCTCAGCCGTTATTTCAAGTCGGTTTGATCCAAGGGCTGAAGATTGACGCTATGGGCTATATTCATGTCTACCAGGATCAGGGCATGCCTCATTTAATCCTAAGCACTAAGAAGCCAGAAACACTAATTCATGTCTACCAGGATCAGGGCTAGCAATCAAGAGAAGATTAGTCCTCGATAGGTTCTAGTCTTGTATTAGAGATAGATAGAGTGAGAGGGAAGAATTTTGGAGGAGTCTCGGCCTGTCGGTGCTCTCTCTACGGCTTACCCTGGCGGAATTAAGTTCTTCTTGAACTTGCTTCTGAGATTTTTTCATATTATTCTTTAGGTTTGCGACTCTCTTTTGAGTACTTTAATCATTGCACTACAAGAGAAACACCTCTTTTGCAATGGATAGATGGCAACGCTTAATTTATTAGTTGCAAGGAATAAGATGGCAACGTTTATCAAACCGTTGGAAGCATATCCGTGCTCTTGTGAGCTGCTCGCGGCTCTTCTGAGTAGGGATGAAAACGGTACGGATATTTTCCGACCGTATTCGAAACCGAATACGTTTAGAGGGGTTGAGATCTGTCCGTATCTGAGTCCGGATATCCAACATCCGATACCGTATCCATATCCGAATACTCAAATCGCATATTTATGATGTCGATATCCAATCGTATCATATCCGACATAGTTGACACTATCCGTATTCGAATCTGAATCTGGACAAAAATATGAAAACAAATGTAATATCGGTGATATCCGTCCGTATCCGATCCGTTTTGATCTTCAGAGCTATGCAGGAGCGGGACGTGCTCTTTGTTTAAGTTCTGAGCGCAGGTTGCTGATTACTGTCAGGTTGCTGCTGTTTAATTTAATAATAATTAATTAATAAGCGGCAAAAACAATCAAGCACTGGTTTCGAACCTGCGACCTCTTGGAACCAATCAAGCCATTACACCCCGTAATCAGTAAACGCATTACCCATTTGCGTTTCATTTCCTCACTAAATTTTACTTATAATAAGAACAAGGCCGGATCTAGAACTTATAGCCCCTCGCTCCTACGTACGCAGGAAATATATTATCCTGTACGCAGGAAATATATTGAAAAAAATAAAAGTATTAGCACTGTGAAGGTATAAGACTGAAATCAAATGGCTATAAGTGCGCCACAGGTGTGATTTCTAAAAAACAAAAAGCAAAAAAAACGCTTTTCAATATTTGATTTCTAAAAAACAAAAAAGTGTAAGGCTGAAATCAAATGGCTACAGGTGTGCCACGCGATTTCTAAAAAAACGCCTTTCCAGATTTGATTTCTCAAAAACAAAAAAAAAGTTTCCATATGGATTTGAACCCATGACCACCCAACAAACTGAACACTACCATTAGGCTACACATGCTTTTGTTGGGACATGTAGGACATTGGTTTTTTTATCATATTTTGTAACCTTGTGATAAGCTGCACGAAAGACTTCGTAACTTTCTCGTATGATGTCCGATGAAGACAAACTTTATACCAAAATTATAGTACCTTTCGAGATTTACAACTTTATAGTTACAACTTTTTTGATTTGAGGTCGTTTGGATATCCAAATATGCTCTAAAGTCACAAGTGAGTGTGTGGTGGTAGAAAAGGATCTCGGATGGAGAAACAACTAAAATAAAAGTTGTAGATCTCAAAAAGTTATAAAACTTTATAGTTCACAACTTTTTTATTTAAAGTTGTTTTGATGCAGAGTTATTTATTTCACCAGATTTAATAGAAGTCAATACCAAAGGAATCAATGTGCTCTATAATTATAAGTGAGTGTGTAGTTGTAGTTAAGGATGTCGGATGGAGAAGCGACCGAAACAAAAGTTGTAGCTCTCGAAAAGTTATGCAACATTGTAGTTGACAGCTTTTTCGTTTGAAATCGTCTATCCAACGAAGATTACATTTAATTTCTCACATTTAAAATTCGATTTTTTAAAACAACCTCGGATGGAGAAATGACCGATCAAAAGTTGTAAATCTCAAAAAGTTATGCAACTTTCTAGTTGATGACTTTTTCATTTAAAATCATTTATAGAGTGTAAAATATGGCCGAATTTCCTCACATTTAAAATTCAAATTTTTCATACGACCTCGGATCGAGAATTGACCAAAACCAAAGTTGTAAATCTCGAAAAGTTATAAAACTTTATAGTTGACAAATTTTTTATTTGAATTCGTTTATAGTTCCAAATACTCATTTAATTTTAATATAGCACTATTAACCATATTTTATTTTTTCTTGCGCAAAAAAAACATATTTTAATTTAGATTCGATTTGCTTGATAGAAAGTATCAATTTAATGTAATTTAATTTGCTAGGCCCGATTAAATGCCTAGGTAATTTTCAGATGTCTTACTTTATTAACTATCGGATTTAAATACTAACACTAAAAGAATAATATAAATTCAACGTAATCACAAGTTTTTGGTTTTGCCTTTTATGGCTCCCGCCATTCTTTCCCTCGTAATCACATGTTAGTATTTTTTTGGTCATGTTTTGCTCCTGCCATTCTTTCCCTCCATTTTTTTTATTTCGTACCTTTTTTCTCCCACACAGCTAATCTATTTTTTGGTTACTCATACTAATTGTTGAGAAGTCTAATATTGGGCCCACCCTACATAGAGACTAGCTAGTGAGGACTGCGTGAAAACAGCATGAGAACCGCCCCCTGATTGTAGATCTCGTCAGTTATCCCAGCTGAATCGTGCTTCCTTTTCTATTATTCTTTTCCATCGCACAAGCACAACTCCATACCTCTCATCTCCCTGCTGCAAACCACTACGCCACCACCCGAGCATCAGCGGTGCTGCGTCCCCGCACCAGCGCCAGTGGCTGCACCCGCACCCTCGCCGGTCCCTGTCGCCGCCTCCAGAGGTCACCGTCGCTGGTCCCTGTTGCCACCTCAAGAGAACGGTGTTGGATCGATCCCTTCTTCCGTGCAGCACGGGGATGATCTAAGCTCACTTCTTGGCTGCAGGTTCGTAGCACTCTCCCGCCTTCTGCATACTTCCGCTTCTTCGCCGCTCGTGACGAGTTTGCGCCGCCGCAGCGTGCGTGGCTGGTCGATTCCGTGCGTGCCTCGACGATTCCTTAATTTTTAGAATTCTACTAGAAACCAAGCGCGGCATTGCCGCGCATCTCACTATGTCGGATCAGTCCGTGATGTGAGATGAGTCCATCTGAAGATGATCAAAGACGATCAGTGCGTTGCCCAGCCTTTATGCCAAACTGACCAATGGATCTTTTCGTGTTTGAAATGAGTTGATGATGTCTTGTTTGGCGCATGCTTGTCTGAAATCAAGCTTGAAAGTATAATAGCAGTTCGTACAATAATAAGGTCTAACATTTCCTTACATTGGTTACTCACATTGAGGCACATTTTAATCATTTTCCATTTATCACTGCTGAATCATTTCTATGTAAAGGCAACGCTTATTGTCTCATCAAGTAATCTGCAACACAGAACAATCAGATGGGCATTAGCACAAGTGCAGTGGCTAGTGCCCCAATTGGAACAAGCTGTGAGACACCATCATCTCTTATTGGCATAATGGCATCACAGTCCCAACACTATGCATGCCAGGATTAGGCATTCCGCGTCCAGTGGGATAGCGGTAGCCATGACCACCTGTAGCCTGTGGGGGACATTTGCAGCATGCAGAAATTTTAGGCCTAATTCAACGAATGAAATTGAATGCCAAGAACAATACAGCATACCTGTTGCTGACCACCCATTGGCATGGGCTGCTGCACTCCACCAGTGCCAATAGCCCAACACGCCTACTAGCAGTAAGCTGTGGTTGCTGACCCTGCTGAACCATAGGCATCATAAAGTTCAGCATTGGACCAGCAGGCCTCATCCTAGGCATCAGAGGTTGTTGGAAGGCAAATCCAGCCTAACAAACAACACAGAATTCATCAGATCACAAACATGATTACAAAGACACCAAGGAGTTCAGGTTAATAACAGGATTCCTAATGCATCTTACAAAGCGTAATTTCATATGTATCCATCAACTTTCAAGGCAAGTCACAATAAAATTAGAGAGCAATAGATGTGTGATTGTGTGCAGTAAGATTTCATGTTACTGAGGGAAAATACACCAAGCACATATATGAACAACTGAATGATACAATGGTACAATTGAATTGGATTTTTCATACCAGATTTATGTCAAATATTGATTTGTTTTAGTTCACTGCAGAATGGGCAAGCTGACAATGTGGAGGATGATGATCTGCAGCCACATTACAAATACCTTAGTCTTGTAGAGAAGGTATGCACACCAATATGGATGAGAGCTTTTTACTATGGTTGGCACTCGAAAGCTACAACTAGAATTTTATGCTGTCATTAAACTGTGACTTGTGCCTTGCGATTGCAGAGGCAAAATGTTATGAAGCAGAGAAAAATAGATGTTGTTAGCTCAAAGAAACATGTAAGAACAGCTATTTTTTCAGTGATTAATCATTGTAAGGTATTTTCGTTAAAGATTCTTTTGGTTCCTCTGTAAAGAAGTTGGCTGAGCACTCATATGAAGCCACAAATCTGGACTCATCTACTCTAGCCACAATAAATATTAACTTACAGGTAACTATTCGTGAAGCACTAGCTGTAGATTTTCTTTTAGACAAGTTTCTGCAATCCTTATTTCAACTTTAGTCATTAGTGTTTACTTCATGCTTTACCCGTGACAGCTATCTGGTGTGCTTGTCTTGTTGACCTGATTGATTACTTAGAAAAAAAAACTTATGAATTTTTGTTAGGCTGAACTGATAATACCTTATTTATTTACTTACATGTTATGGCACATGGCCTTAATAACCTATCTCTGTTCTGATTCATTTTGTTGGTGAAAGAAAATATTAATTTATTCTTATTCACTATAGACAGAGCAAGATGATTATGTGGAGCACAAGGATCTGCCGGCACATTACAAATATAATTGTACTAAAGATATGGTTTGCACACCAAACTAAACACATGGATGCAAAGCAATATATTATGTTCATTTTACTGGATACGGTTAGTGCCACTGCTTTTTGACTTTCCTGACATGTGTTTCTTTCTAGAACAAACACAGTATAGTACTGAATGACAGTATAGTGTTAAATTTTATCATATCTTTAGTAAGTGGATCATTTCTACTAGACCATACATTTCCGCAAATTGACTAGTAATTTCTATTTAATTACAGGAAAAACATATCCACAATGATGTTATGGTGGATAAAAGCAAGTGTACTAATGAAATCAAGGTGCTGTATAAATAACTCTCTGTCCTATGAAGTTTATCAAATTATTGTATTGAAACTAGCAGATATTAGAGGTTGTGGCAAAGGAAACATCTGCTACTCAAATTTTGAAGCATCTGACTACCAAGTAAATATTGTTTTAGCAATGATATTTTTGTTACATGCATATTTTTCACTACTAAGATATCTGTTTTGACTTGTTTCCAGCAGAACAAGATCTCAACAAGGCCTAGTGCAACAGTACCTGCTAGTGTATAAGACACATCTCTTAAAACTTCATATTATCCCTTTCTTAATTGTTCTTACAGTTGGAGTCTAAGAATCCTCATATATACTTTTGTAGAAACATCATCGTGGCACAATAAATTGGTCAACTGGCAATTCAATGACCGTATGGTGATTTGATTTCTTGCAAGTAGTCTGATCTGTTATGTACTTTTTTTTTCCATGCTTATATATGTGAACCCGGTTGGCACCAAAGTATACTTACAGAGCTGGAAAAATCAAAATAAGTCTGTTGCATTGGGTACAATAGTAAGTTGTGATCCAACACAGAAACTTGATGGTGTTCAGCTAGGCAAATTTTTTTGAATGGTTCGTGTTAGTTTTGCAATGGTAGATGATGAACCATTGATACGACTATACAAAGGCTACAAGGTTATTGGAGACGTAGAAGGATGAGTTACTGTTGCATGGCCTTCAACTTTTATACCATCTTTTCTATAACCCAATATAACCTTAGTTCTCATAAGTGTTATATTAAATTAATCCAACTTTCATCTGTAGATCAAGAAGATAAATATCTGATCACATCAGTGGAACGCTAGACTAAAGTGAAGAAAGGAGAAAGGACGGCTGCTGGCATACTGAGACGGATCCCTTTATATTTTTATATTTTGCTCACATAGGAACTCGAACTCCAAACAAAAATTGCGTCATGAATTATGTGGATGGTACTCATTGTAATGCAATAAATTCTTTATACTATATATATATGGTTGAGTGTGCTTATTTTCTGTGTTGGATGGTCTTGCATTTTATCATTAAATTGTACATGAATTATCTCTATTTTTGTCTCAAAAATTAAATAATTATGTGATATTAATGACTGAATAATTTATTTCTTACAACACATGTAAGTGTTGCAACAGACCAAATCTATTGTCACACCCCAAAATTTCCGATTTTGGGTTGTGCATAGAAAACACTAAATAAAATGAATTATTTTAATATTTAGATAAAATTTACCAAGTTTAGTTTGAGCTAGCGCAAATTTAGTTATAGGAAAAATGTGAATTTTCAAAGTTTTCTAATTTTGACGGGGGTTTGGATGATGTGATGTTTGCTTGTTGTTTCTTTGTGTGTTGAGAGTGAGCAAAGTCTTTAAAATGCGTTAGTAGGTCAATTTTCCTTCTCCGGCACGTCTTTATCTTTTTCTACAATCAAATTCTTTGTTTCTCGTGTTTTTGTTGGGAGCTTCCTAAAATCTTTTCTTCGTAACGCAAATCACTCATTTTAGTTCCTCGTCCATCAATCAATCTCTATAAACTTCTCCGGAATTTTTCCAGCTTTTCTTGGAACTTATTCCTACTTGTCTATGAGCATAATTTAATTTTTAGATGCTCCAAATTATCTTATCATGGGCTCCAAATACTTGATTTGGGTTCCTCATGTTCCATAAAGTCTCTGGAAAATTTTCCCGAATTTTTAGAGCTTTCGGAGTATTTTTCGCGGCTTAAATAATAATTCTAGACTTTTCTAGAATTATTTTATCCACGAAATTAATTAATTCCTAAAATAATAAATCTCTCATTTTTTCCAACGCTGAAAGCCCATGTGCAATAATCTTAATAAATCCTAAAGGCCCGTGCATTTATTTACTAATGGGCTTTAATGATTATTTAGGCTCATTAGTAAATGTGGAGGGTGCAACATCAATTAGTACCATATTGCTAGTTGATATAGATGTGGGGAGCTTTTCTCCCTATAAATATGTACCAACCCCTTGGATAAAGCACACCAAAACTACCGTAATGGGAGCCCCTTGTTTGGGAAATCCCTCATGTAGTAAATTAGATTTTTGTCCTCCTTCTCTCACCATCACCGTCGCCACCGCGCTGCCCAGCCACGTGGAGTTCCATTGTGGCCACCTTCCCCCAGTCCATAGTTTGACTATGACCATATCAAAGTTCCATGAGCTTTCATCTGTTATTTTTCCTCTTTTCCTTTCTCGTTGCGCTTGATGATGCTTCAGCGTTTATTTTTCTCTTCTATGCCGTGCTGCTCGGGTACAGGCGCCGTCGCTGGCAGTGTCGGGCGGGCCCTGCCAGCTACCGCCTCGCGCAAGGGCGAGCGCGTGTGTGCACTGTGCACGGCCGCTGCCCAGCCTAGCCATCCTCTCCTTTGTGCAACAAGTTGAGCCCACCCCTACGTAACTTTTGTTGCCATGGCCGTGTGGTGGCTGTACAAGAGGCCAAAAGATGAAGACGAGGCAATTACGAAATTACCACCAGTTCGTAATATCATCATCGTATATTCGTTTTAACTCCATTTCGAGTCATTCCAATGGCGTTAGATTCGTATCGATGTGATCTACATGCTAGTGTCGTCTTTTTTCATGTCGAGTGACTTTTATATATATGCTTAAATATTAATTTGATTAATACGCATGCAACTAGTTTTTTATAAATAAATGCAACATAATTATATACAATGCTCATTTGCAAATAAGTTTTAACATAACTAGTTGCTAACATAAATATGTTTCTAAATTATAATATGTTTAGTCTAAACACACATATCAAATTTGATTAGATGTTCTCACATGTTAGTTTGTATTTGCAAGTTAAAGTTAAATCGGCATAAATGATATCAAAATATTTATAAATAAAATATGATTAGCTTCAATTTAGTTTTTAATTATAAATATGATTTGTTTAATCTAAATTAATGCTACTCACATAGTTTTTCCTAATTAACATAAATCAAGCTTATAGTATTCTCTTTTCTTTTATAATATAAAACCATGTAGTCGTTTCTTTACAACCGTAGTTTCGATTAGCATGCTTTTCGTGTCTATGTGTTCGTAGCGACGTGTAGAACATCTTTAAAACCTTTTTACTTGTTGTTTCATATGTTTGGTGTACTATTCTAATTTAGTTCTATTGTTTGCTTCGTGTATGATTGCATGGATGCTTGTGTGGTGCTTTATGACATTGTCCAGTTAGTGAGAAGTACGTTGGTGAAATAGAAGAAGTTGGTGATCTAGAAGAAGTCTTTTGGAGGTTGCAATTCAGTAGAAGAAGGATATGAGTTTTAAGCTAAGTATAGCATGGGATCTTCCTTGTTGTCCTATACACCTTTAATCATTTAATTCATGCTGCATGTGTCTACCTTGATTGCCACTAAGGATTTCCTAGAACTTTGTTACCCTGTACCTTGACTCCTATGGGTTATTGCATTGGGTAGTATGATGCTAGTGCTCAATTAAAGACCATGATCTTGTAACTTGACTAATGGTATATGCAATAAACACTAAAAGATGCTTTTTAGCAACATGGAACAAGGGGGCTAGAGCATTGGGCTGTTTTTATGGTGCTCTAGATTCCTCTCTTTAAGGACTTATCTATAAGCGAACATCCGGGACTTACAGTATAGCTGTGAGGGTCACATGGCTCTGGCGTTAGCTCAATATGAAGACCTTTTCTAGCTTCTTAGTGGTTACCTTTATGGCGCAAGAATGGCTTGCCGAATCAGGTATAGTGCGGCCTCTATCCCCTTGTGTATAGGCTGTGTGTCATTGTGCCATCAGGAAGGGGGGCTCTCCATTTGTTTGCCGAGTGAATCTAGCAGCCCTAACTTGTTAGATGAACCTTTGAAAGGCTTCATAGTGAACCCTGCCGACCTTCCTTAGTAGAGGGTCAACAGGTTGATCACCTCGGGCGAAAGGGTAAATCACGACTCACAGTGAAAGTGTACAACCTCTGCAGAGTGTAAAACTAGTATATCAGCCGTGCTCGCGGTCACGAATGGCCTTGGACCATTACGGAATAGATGATGAACACTGATGATACGGATGATGAAGATGCTCACTAATGATTACTGTTTATGCTATTCATTATTCATGTTTACCTGATTAAGTGTTTATATGGGCTTGTGATAAACTTGTTGCTACTCCTATGCTAAAATTGTCACAATTAAAAGCTAATTGTAGTTAAACCAGTATCAACCTTTTGAGCTTCACGAACCCCATGTTATATTTGTTGAGTACGACATGTACTTACGCTTGCTTTATTTTTCAATTATTTGGATAAAAATCCCATATGGGTACCAGATTGCTAGAGTTTGGAGGAATTAGGCTTGTGATCCACCAGTCAGTTATCCCTGTGGAATTGGAGTCTTCACCCGAAGATCGGTGTTGTCTATCCGTTGTTTGCTGCCTAAGGTTATATCCTTTATACTAAGTACGTTATATACTGAGCGTTGTCTTTCGATATTACCCTTATTTATAGCTATATGTGAGATTTGACTTCTTGGGCTCACATATGATATGTATTTGGTTTTGTTCTTAAAACCGGGTGCTACATCTATATGTTACAACAAACCATAGTGGCCATTCACCCATGGTTTTTACAAACACATATAAGTGTTGCCATAACCCATCATTATGTGTTGCAACTTTGCAACAGTTATTAGTACAGTTTACCAATGCATAAAATAAATGTTGCAACAGATCCATGCAACACCACTTTAGGCAACACATATTAGATGCATTGGTATAGACCTTGCCAACGTATATATAGACATTTAGCAACGCATATTTGCATTGCAAAAGGGGGTGGCATTTTGTAGTGTTGTAGCTCCTGGGTTAAAGTAGTATATGTAGTGTAAGCGTGGTGCTTAGACTTAGTTACTCGTGGATGTACCCTATTTTTAGGATCGGTGGTAGCTCGCGAGGGAGACTCGTATAGCCTCATTGAATCCTCTGTACTCGACCTCCCATTAGTAGGCCTAGCAGCACTTTGTTACTATAGGAAACATACTCTGCTTGTGTTTTCTCTAGTAATATCCCTCAAATTGAACAATAGAAGACAAAGCTTACCGAAGTTAGAATTAGAAGACCTTAGCAGTCTCCTCTATGCTCCTATTATCTAGCCATTATTGTGAAGTTGGGTTAAGTTAGAATTGGTTATTCTCATCCCCGTTACTTTGGGTTCGATATAAAATTGGGTTACTCTCGGTGAAGTGCTACAATGGTATAATATCTGTGCGCTTGTGGATTATTCTATATGCATTAATTTATACCAACAGTAAGTATTCTTGTAGTTGCATCATCTTATTGCATCACCAGCATTCTTGTCATGAGCATATGCATCGATCCTGGTCGATGAGCAAGTCATATAACTATTCCAGATTGCTCTTGAGCCAGGTCGGTGAGAAAGTTATATGACTATTCAGAAGTGCTCTTGTGGATTATGTCATTGACCTAGGGTCACGACCATACCAATACAACATCGTACGTTGCCCGAGGAGGGGTACGATGCAGCTTCATACCTTGTTTGGTATGAAGGCAGTGGACATGCATATGTATTGCATTTGCACTCTCCGAGGTTTATTTGTATTGAAGTTTTACATTGGCATGAAATGGAGATGAGGAGTATTGTTCTTATTATGAGGAGTATTACTTTATTAATATATGGAGGTGGTTTATTTATTGTATATCGTGCCTTTTACTTCTTTATAGAAATTTTGATGGATATCTTGTATAATGTTGGTGACTTCTTTATGGCATTATCATTGGATAAATAAATTGACTATTAATTATTATTTTTACATGTTGTACATTCTTCTATGATTAAATTGATGTTTAATTAAATTGTAGTATGAATGACATGCTTAGGCAGTTTGCTTGCCGAGATTTATTCTCACCCCTCAATCTTTCCAGGTGCTTGATGGGATGCTTTGTCTGAAGGGATGGTATTAGCGGCACATCTTCATAGTTTCACCCACATTTAGATAAAATAATGTCACTCTTGGCTTGCTGTAATAAACTTAGTCTATCTTCATGGTGATCCTTCATGGTTTAATAAAAATATTTAAGTTGGAGGTTTACTTAATTATAGTTTTGTTCTCGTTGTTGCTTCTACGTTAAACTTTGTTCATGGGTTTATGTTGCCGAGTTTTAGACTTTGGCATGAGAGAAGGGATGTTATTGACATCCTAGGCTTTTGTGGTGCCTGGGGTGTTACAGGCAAAGTCTGTATCTACGGATGACTAGGAGAATGCAATATACGATTCTTGAAAGTAAATTTCTTCTTTCTATCTTTAATTGTGAAATAGATTTTGACACTATCAGTGTAGATGATGGCTTTTGTGGTGGTCAGGAAAAGGTAGACCCAATATAATGGGTGCCCTTATATCTCCACCTGTGTCCAAAACCACGAAGTCTATGGGTATGTATGAATGTTCGACTCATACATAGATGTCTTCAAGAATTCCCTTGGGGTAGCAGAGTGATTGGTCTGCAAGCTACAAATGCATGGTTGTATATAGCAAAGGATCTCCAAGAATTTTCCCATAAATTACCTTTGGCATAATGTTGACACTTGCTACGAAGTCGCACACAGCCTCTTGGAAATCATTAGGTCCAATGGCTATAGGGATGACAGGTCGTCCTGCATCACCTTTCTTGACAGGTAGGGATTTGTCTCGCCATCCTCCATTCGATGGTTCTTTATAGAATCTTGTTTTGTGAATATTGACAAGATTTGCAGTTTCGGATCTTCCGGTTGTCCCGAAATCTTACCTTTGTCGGTCAAAGGAACAACAACACCAGCTGAGCTATTTGTGATTATACCATTTTATTAAAACTATGATAGTTTTTAATGGTTGAGGAGAAACTACCCATTCTATTATTTATATTTTCTAACACTTTGTCATTAAAACTATGTTGTCACTAAATCTTTCAAAGATGGTTGATTATTGAAATTATTGAAATTGTTACATTGATAGTTACCTTGGTAAATTGACCTCTATTTTTGATTCCATCCTTGATTTTGTTGAGGACGATAGTTGTTGTTGTTGATGAAGTTTAGTTCCTCCTGTGTTTTAGGACAGTTGTTCCCTGAATGCCCAGTTGATGAGATCCTAACATATGGGTATGTTAAGTCTCAGGATCAAGGGTTCCCAACTGATGGACCCCTCGACATACCCTTCCAAGATCGCCTAGGGACTCAGGGGCTATACCCATTGGGTACGCTCATGCGCACCCTCTGACCAAGGAATTAGGCTGGCCTAAGCACACTGCGGCCTCTACTCGTGGCTCGGGGGCTTGCCCAAGCCTTAGGCTCCCAATCGTCTAGGAGCCTGAACCCGATCCTTGGCCACCACCTGGCCTACGTTGCTGTTGGTATTTATAAGTGCAAATAGAATATGAAGGATTCCACAATGCACAGAAAACCATGGTAGCATTTTACCGGGAGTATTCCAGGTATCGTTATTTATATTTTACCATAGGGAAACAATGAAGTAAAGACTTATTGAATATCAAAGGAGTATCTATCAGTCAACATACCAAAATGGCTAGAGCAGGGGTGAAGGTAATGATAGGAATTAAGGATAATGATACTCAGGGGGTAGATCTATAAGATAACATAAACTAGTCAACTCGGGAGATCAACGAGTGAGGTAGAGTCCTGTGACATTCTTATTACATGGTCAAAGTATATATACATCCAACTATAGTTAAAACTAACTCTACTCTTGTGCACTTTGGGACGCCACTTAGACGGTAGAGTACCCACTATAGATAACTCTACCGACGCGACTAGAGCCCTACAATTTAAGAACCTACTCAATTTGGAGTTGACTACAAAGGATAGACGGAGCTGTCACCTCCCACTACTACCACCCAACTAGAGAACAAGGTGTACTCACAGGCAGAGCATCGTATAAGCACCATGCTTACACAAGGCTTGGCTACTTAGCTCAATCGATAAACTAGTTGGCTAAGCGCTCTATGAACCCGCACACAAAAGTAATGATAACCTTAACTAAGCAAGATACATATTAAAAGTAAGCATAGCATGTAGATAGGAATATGATGAATTTATAATAAGTCTTACAAGATGTGGAAGTGAAGATACAAGGCTTTGCTGATCCTCTAAGACTAGATCCGGAACATGAGCATGAGCACAACTCGACCCTCACTCCCGAGCTACTAATCTATTACATTGGAGAGTCTAGACCTAATCCTCCTGGTGTGCCTTGATCTCTGAATGGGAGGTATGAATTAGGGTTTTAGGGATGCCCTAGGGAGGGGGTAGGGGCTGCTATATATAGGCCGAAGCATCAATTCTGGACCCTCGGATCAAACTGACTTGAAAGAATGGCATAGATGCAATCTAGGAGGCGGTGGAGAACCGACATTCGAAGGAGGGCTGACAGGTGGGCCCAAGGGGCTAGGTAGCCTATAGGTGGGGCTGGCCGGCCCCACATGGTAGCCACCGGCCCTCTGCTTCAGTGGTTTGCCTTATACAGTCTTCTAGAGTCTTCCCATGTCGGTTTCGCTGCGGATAAACGTGATTTGCTTTGATGAATAGGCCCTCCTTGATGGTTTTCTGAGTAAATCCTCCTGCAAACACAGATTCACCAAAACTTATAGAATTTATTAGTTTAAACCACTAGACCTATGTTGGTGATCCTTTTTATGCATTTATATAAGTTATATTGATGATTTACGATGAACGTTAACTACCATCAACAAGCTCCCACACACTTAACCTTTGCTAGTCTCCGAGCAAAGCCAAACTCAGCAATGGATTAGGAGTTGCTACAATTCTTTCACTCCTCAAAAGTACACAGGTGTTCAATAAAAAATTCTCCTTTGGATTTGAATAAACTGATTTGACTTTCAAACTTAGCCATATTACCGTCAACCATGGGGCTTCTTAGCCTTCACTTGGGTATTGAGCAATTGAAAGACAGAACGATCAAGTCAAGCACTATGTCTCAAGGTCTTTGTTCCACCATTGTTCCGAAGTTTTTATAAGTTTTCAAAATAAAACTCAGAGATTCTATTGTATGACATGCTCAAGTCTCTCAAAATATGTAGTATTTGTGGATCCTCACCAAGGCAATAAAGAATGCCTTTTCTCTCCCTACCACTAAGGCTTATGTGGAGTTCATAGGTAGGGAGGAAGCTAGAGCATACTTGCAATACATATATTGTCAAGTCAAACCTCGGATCCAAAGAGAGTTAAGTCATACAATCAAATCAAGATGTGCATGTGTGTGGATGTATATGATGGATATATGTATGGTGGTTAACCTAATTCTACTATGCTCCTTGAAAACAAATCTCTCTTTTGAAATTTGGAAACATTTGCTAGAGAGCAGGGGCTATCTTATTCATCTCTTCTCTTTTTTCAGGCAGGCTTCTGAGTACCCATTGTTTTAGATATCTCGGACACTTTTGTGTCCATTTTTCTCAACTCTTATTTTTTTCTTTCTCTTTTTTTGAATAACTTTTGCATAGCCCCATGTCTCTTTTCTGCAACAAAACTTTGAAAGATAGCAATAAGAACTTGGAGCATTTATTTGGTGGATGGGAAAACCTATCAAGCATGTTTTTGTGTTCACTCCCAGTGTAGGAGTAGAACCTTTTTTGGTGGATCTAGATGGAAAGCATGTTTTTGCGCCTACCCCTAGTATAGGAGTAGTGCATATTTGTGTAGTGTGTACGTGATCTTGATTTTAAGAGCATGACAAACCTCTCATAACGGTCAACAAAGCTTGACAAAACTCAATGCTAAAGCAAGTAGCATATATGCGGAAGTTTTCCTAACCTAAATAACATGTATGGCTCTAGTGGGAATTCAAGCTTTGTCATACAGGAACTCATCATATAGCATTTTTGTGTTTTTCAAAAGATAAATCTCTAGAACTTTAGTGTCACTTGGAACAAGATAAACAGCAGCTCAGACCTTGTCATATCATATCCATCAATTACCTAGACTTAGATCAAGCATATGCTACCCACAAGTTTCAAGTTTAGAGTAAATCCTTATATCAAAACAGTTTTATCCAAACTTGGGAGAATTTAAGGCTGAAAACTAGGTACTTGAAAGGAATTACAACAGAGCAACTATTCATCATTTCTATTTTAAGAGATTATCTTCAGAGTCCTTTTTATTTTATTTAGCTCTTAAAACAAAGTAAAGTAAACTGGACACACTCTCTTTATTTTGTTTTTATTTTTTAGATCACACATTATAACTATATATATTTCTATAAAGATAAATTTTACTTTGTTTTTAGTTATTCATCTTTTTTCTAATATATATAAACCAAACTAAGAATAATAAAAGGACAAAAAATACTTATCTAGATACATGAGGAATGCCTTCTCCCCCAAGCTAGTTGTTGTCGTGGTTGCTCAACGAGGTGGCCAGATGTGGAGGTGCTAGAACAGAGCCTTCAATTTTGATTTTGCTACTGCTATTGTTGCTGGAAGCTGGCCATCTCCTGTCCCATGCATACCTGCCATTGTGTATGATTGTGTAATGTACCTTGGATGGCAGGTGTCCTCTCATCAATGGTTGTGAGCTTGTTGTCAAATTCAGAACTTCCACTTGTAGAATTTGGGGGATGGACTCCCCCACACTTTACTCGAAGCGTGTTCTGCTCATAAAGACAAGGTAGAGATCAAGTGCATGGGCTCTGTCGGTGGAAAAACACCAATAGAACCAAAACTTTATTTACTCTTTTCTAGCCTTAGGCACATTGAATCATGATAGAGTTAATGTTATGTGCATTATTTATTCTTGTAACATGGGTGATAATATCAGAAGGATGGCATTTTGACTGTGACAAAAAGAGTGGAGTTGCTTAACCTATGGAAGGATTGTCCATCTTTATAATGTATCATATTTTACATGATTATGACTATTATCTTCCAAGGGTAAGATATGCAAAATTTTAGCTCATTTGGTTAAGACTATGAGATCAAGAAACTAGTACTATGAACAAGCTTAAGGAACAAAACATGTTGAGTTAATCAGGTTGGATTAAGCAAAATTGTAACTCAAACATGTTTATTTCTTCATTTATGTGCATACCAAGATCAAGAGGAAAATGATGACCACTTACCTTAAGATGTTACCTTCATTATTGGAGCATGATGACACCATGTGATGAAGGGTAGATAACTTGTGGTGGTCTTCTCTTCATGGTTGAAGGTTTCCTTGCTTGAGCTGTTCATGAGCATCTTGTCTCCTATGTCGCACTCTTTCTTTCTTATTCTTTTGTCATGCCATCTTTTTGTCCTTTCTTTTGTGGATCTTGGCATTGTGTTAGACCTTCTGCCCTACTCATTCTTTCTTCTCTGCAAAGGATTAGTGGATAACACATACCCAAAAGAATATACAAATGATTCAAAGCAAGGACAGTGATGTCATAGAGCCAAAGGTCACCTTCTATGCTACAGAAAAGTTGGTTATAACATTTTAATTTGCATAGAATGTTTATCCCATGTTTTAAATAGTGTACCTTGATTGTTCACCACTACTTCAAATTTTCAACAAGGTTAAGGCAAAGATGTGTAAAATCATTTTGAAAAATACCTCAAACCTTGATCTATTTCTACGAATGATCTCCTAATATTCCCAAAAAATTTGAATATTTTCCTACAAGGGTTAGTCCATATATACAACCAAATTTTATACAAGTATGTTTTGATTCAATAAAGTATACTTGTAACAGAACAAGGAAGCTTAAAAGACTAAAGTGATTCATTCAAGTAAAAATAAGAATATGTATGATGAACAAAGGGAGCATGATTATTTAGATTTTTATTTGTTAGTGATTTAGCAAGTCGAGCACATCATAAAGGTAAAGATGACCAAGACAAATTAGCAACATGGCATGAGATGTTTTTAAAGAACTCCATCCCCCAGACTTGAATTTTACAGAATGCAAAATATAGCTTGGATGATAGAATTCTCATAGGAATGTGATTCTATGTTGCGTAATGCTTGGTTGAATATACCTTATGTTTTCCTTCTTTTTGTTGAAATGATTAGTGACAAACATACCTAAAGGAAACTTGTCTGATGTACCTATTAGTGAGGGTTTCATGGCTTGTTCGATTTACCTGTTGATGAGAGCTCGTAGTCCGTTAAGTAGGACCTTTCCTTGTATTAAGCCTCGATCTTGGAGATGAGGATACAGACAATTGCATGCTCTTCTTCCATCAACCTTTCTTGATTTTTGTTGATTCTTGGTTGACGAATTTGTTTTCATTGGAGATGCAAACTCAAGTTCCTCTTTGATCGTCTAACGGCATGGTGGAGAGTTGTTCTTCTTTGTTTGTTAGTGATATGCCAGCCGTCTTGATGATCAAAGAAAGATCCTCATTGGTACTTGCATGGAAGCTTCATCTTTAATGACTAGGGGATGTCTTTGGGCGACCATGGTCGTTTACGGCATTACCAGACACAATCGTCAATGAACCATTAATTGATGATGCTTGTTGACACAATGATGCACGCCATGATGTAGTGGCATCTCATTGTCTTGGTCCTTGTTCCCAACGCGTGAGCTAGTCCCTTTGAAGATGATGAAGGCAGTCATATTCTGGTTAATATAAGGTGGGTTTCATCCTGCTTCTCATCAACATCCTAGCTTGAGTCTTGGAAAGGCTCAGAACTAGATTGTCTTTCATGTTGCTCATAGCCTGCCGATCTGTTCGTCCACTTCCATAGCTGTAGTGGTGGTTTGGTTTAGGGTCTGTGGATTCATACCAAACCTTGAATAGGCATAGCTTCTTTTCATTCTTTCCTACAAAATGTTAATAGGCACATACCTAAGGGAAATAACAAATTTGAAACGCGGGTTGTGTTGTCTATTTTTTTTGTAATTTTCCTCTATGCTAATGGAAGGATGGTTTTATGCTTGTTTAGCATTGATTTTGTTTATCATGTTCTATGTGTTTGCTGCATTCTAGTATGGATCAAGGCAAAGATAACTTGCAACAGAAGATAAGTGAATAAACCTTGATACTCATAGTTCTTGCTTCTATGAAGAATGAGTTGGGTCTTCTTTGCGCAAAGTTATTGGAGTTCATCGCATGCCTTGAGTCATCTCCGATGTGAATTTATCTCATGACTTACCCAGATTGAATTTGAGAGTTTTCTGCAGGGGTTAGTCCAACAAAATAACCAGTATCTACTAAACCATACTATCGACTCAAAAATTAAACTAGACACCATGTCTATTTTTATTTAGGAAAGCATTTTAACCTAAGCACCATGCTTAATTTAAAAAGCCTTTGGAAGTAAGATCAACACACCTCTTGGTTCAAAAATCAAACTAAACAACACGTCTAATTTGATTTAAGAAAATAGTTTAAACTAAGCACCATGCTTACTTTAACAGGTGTATGAAGATACTCCAAACGTAAGCATACTATAGCAAACAAAGGTAGCATGAAAGCATAAATGAGATTTATTCAAATGGAGATGAAAGAGCATGATCATGGTGCTATTCTCTTTTTTTAATAAAAGATGCAAGTGGTATAAATGTATGCAAGGAACTAAATATGCTGTGGATATGGTATTAGAGAATTTAAACTAAACGTAGTGGATTCATGAATCATAGAAAATAAACATGCAATGGAATGCAAGAATTAAAAGATAACTACTCATCAAGTTTAAAGTCGATGAGCAAGACTATCTCACCTTTGTTGATCATACTTACCATGACCCACATGATGGAATTTGTGAGTAGTGCAGCATCTGTATTCAGCACTTGAGATATGATTTGAATTCTTGTGACGTCGACCTTTTTCTCCAATCTACACATGGTTAGAGAATAATATATATGTGTATACAAACCTATGAGACGGCAGGGTTCCAATGTTGATGGATCTTGAATGTTTAGGCACCCTAGGGTTCTTCAATGTTTCTTCTTTTCATGTGGAAGTTTGCCAGAAGGTCAAAACGGCATCTGCAATCCTGTCTTATTCCACAATGCAATAGAACAGGGGTAATCCAAATAAAGCTAGTGGTATGTTAATGATCTAAATCTTTACACCAATTGCTTCCCCAGCAATGGTGCCAAAATGCTTGTTGCTATTTATAAGTGCAAATAGAATATGAAGGATTCCGCAAGCGCACAGAATACCATTGTAGCATTTTACCGGTAGTATTCCAGGTATAGTTATTTATATTTTACCACAGGGAAACAATGGAATAAAGACTTATTGAATATCAAAGGAGTATCTATCAGTCAACATACTAGCATTGCTAGAGCAGGGGTGAAGGTAATGATAGGAATTAAGGATAATTATACTCAGGGGGTAGATCTATAAGATAACGTAAACTAGTCAACTCGTGAGAGCAATGAGTGAGGTAGATTCCTGTGACATTCTTATTACATGGTCAAAGTATATATACATCCAACTACAGTTAAGACTAACTCTACTCTTGTGCACTTTGAGACGCCGCTTAGACAGTAGAGTACCCACAGTAGATAACTCTACCGATGCGATTATGGTCCTACAATTTAAGAACCTGCTCAATTCGGAGTGGACTACAAAGGATAGATGGGGCTATCACCTCCCGCTGTTACCACCCAACCAGAGAACAGGGTGTACTCATAGTGTCATCCAATTTTAAGGATAAAATTGAATGCACAAAACTCGTGTGTGCCCAAGGATCAGTCACACACACAAGCTGACAAATTACATAAAGTATCATCACGGTGTCTCTTACATCAAGATTAATAATATAACTTAGTCTTACATTACACAGCGGAAGATAAAAAGATAACTCTCTCGTGGAACTCCATCACAGGGAAGGTCAACTAGTTGACCACAAGCCTAATAATCCTCAGGAAATTCCTCATACCCGTTGTCATCTGTTACCCATCCAGGATTTTTATCCAAATAAAGAAAATAAACAAGCGTAAGTACATCCCGTACTCAACAAGATAACATGGGGTTCATGAGGCTCAAAAAGGATGACACTGGTTAACTGCTGTTAGCAATTTTAGTAAGTCAAGATTTTATCATCAGTGATTGTCAAGTTATGCTTAAGCTCCCATTCAAACCCACTTAATCAGATATCAGCATCTTTTGGATCATATCATCATAAACCATCATAAATGAACAACAATAAATAACCAATTATTCTGTGAGTTTTCCGAGCCGCTCGTGACCGTGAGCACGGCTGTTATAATAGTTTGTAACCCTCTGCAGAGGTGGTGCACATTCACCGCGAGTCATGATTCCCATATGCCCAGGTTAATTACTCCCATGTCACTGCCAAGGTGAGCGGGCAGGGTACACTATGAAGCCATTTCATAGGTGTCTCTAACAAGTTAGGGCCGCTAGGTTTCCTTGGCAGGCAGATGTAGGAACCCCCCCTTTCCTATGGCACATATCCATCGCGGCTATACACATAGGAACAGAGGCAGCCCTATACCCAACATGGCAAGCCCCTCTTGCGCCATAAAGGTAACTTCTACCAAGCTAGAAAAGGTCCTATATACCTTGGTGCTAACTTAACCTTCATATTGAATCTTTTCACACTTCTCATTTGTGACACATTCAAGTACACATAATGACCAACTTCGAAAGTCAGCTCTCTTCTATGGGTATCAGCGTAATTGTTCTGTTGGGACTGAGCCACTCTCAAATTGTCTCTAATCATTCTCACTTGTTCTTCCATGTCTCTAAGGACATCGGGTCCAAACACTTGAGTTTCTCCAGTCTGATTCCAGAACAAAGGCGTTCTACATTTATGCCCATACATCGCCTCAAAAGGTGCCATCTTGAGACTCTTCTGGTAACTGTTGTTGTACAAGAACTCTGCGTATGGCAGACTCTTATCCCAACTATCACCATACTGTAGTGCACAAGCTCTCAACATATCTTCCAGAATTTGGTTGATCCTTTTAGTCTGTCCATCAGTTTGCGGATGGTAAGCTGAACTGAAATTCAACTTTGTCCCCAAAGACCTATGTACTTTATGCCAGAATTGCGATGTAAACTGAGTGCCTCTATCAGACACAATCTTCTTGGGAACACCATGTAAACACACAATCCTTTCCATGTACAACTCTGCTAGTCTTGCACCTGTATAGGTAGTCTTGACTGGTAAAAAGTGGGCAACCTTGGTGAGTTGATCCACTATTACCCATATTGAATCATAACCTCTTTGAGTGTGGGGCAAACCTACAATAAAATCCATACCAACTTCTTCCCATTTCCATTCAGGAATCTTCATTGGTTGTAGCAACCCTGTAGGTCTTTGATGCTCAGCTTTCACTCTTTGACAAGTGTCACACAAGGCCACATACTCTGCCACATCTCTCTTCAAACCATACCACCAATACTTCTCCTTGAGATCCAAATACATCTTGGTACTTCCGGGATGTATAGAATAAGCAGACTCATGGGCCTCTTGCAGAATTGCATAACGGATAGCCTTCACTTCAGGTACACATATCTTTTTTCCAAACCAAAGAGTACCATTCTCATCCATCCTGAATCCTGGTGCCTTTCCAAGCACTACATTCTCCGCTATCTCTTTTAGTTTTTCATCCTCCAATTGACCTTTGTGTATCTCTTGTTCCAATGTAGGCTCTATCATCAATTCCATTGCATTAGTGACAAAACTCAAGTTGAGATGCTCCATTTCAGCACACAACTCTGCTGACATAAATGTCATCCCAAGTCCATTAACATAACTCTTCCTGCTAAGTGCATCAGCTACGATGTTTGCTTTTCCCGGATGATAATGCACTTCCAAGTCATAGTCTTTGATCAATTCTAACCAACAACGTTGTCTCAGATTCAGATCTGATTGGGTAAAGATATACTTCAAACTCTTGTGATCCATATAGATATCACCCTTATGTCCAATTAGATAATGTCTCCAGATTTTCAAAGCATGAACCACAGCTGCCAATTCCAAGTCATGAGTAGGGTAATTCAACTCATGCTTCCTCAATTGTCTAGATGCATATGCCACCACTCTTCCTTCTTGCATAAGCACACATCCAAGGCCCAAACGGGATGCATCACAATATATAGAGAAGCTCTTGCTTAAATCTGGCAAAATCAACACTGGAGCTGTAGTCAATCTCTTCTTTGGCTCTTCAAAGTTTGCCTAGCATTTATCCGACCATACATACTTAGCATTCTTTTCCAATAGAGCTGTCATAGGCTTAGCAAGCTTGGAAAAACCTTCAATGAACCTCCTGTAATATCCAGCCAATCCCAAAAAGCTACGAATCTCACTTACATTGATTGGTGGCTTCCAATTCAACACATCTTGTACTTTGCCTGGATCCACTGCTATTCCACCATTGGAGACAACATGACCCAGAAAAGAGACCTCCTTCAACCAAAATTCACACTTGCTCTGCTTAGCGTACAACTTATGTTCTCTAAGCTTTTGGAAGACTAACCTTATATGTTCAGCATGTTCTTCTTTAGTCTTGGAGAATATCAGTATGTCATCTATGAATACCACCACAAATTTATCCAGAAACTCCATGAACACCTTATTCATCAGATACATGAAGTATGCAGGTGCATTGGTCAATCCAAAAGACATAACGGTATACTCATACAATCCATACCGTGTAGTGAATGTTGTCTTGGGTATGTCCGAGTTTCGAATCTTTAGCTAATGGTACCCTGAGCGGAGATCAATCTTGGAGAACACATGGGCTCCTCTCAACTGATCAAACAAATCATCAATCCTAGGAAAAGGGTATTTATTCTTGATTGTAACCTCATTAAGTGAACGGTAATCCACACACATCCATTGACTACCATCCTTCTTATCCATAAAGATCATAGGTGCACCCCATGGGGAAGAACTGGGGCGTATGAAACCTTTTTCTTCCAACTCTTTTAGTTGTTTCTTAAGCTCTTCTAATTCATTAACCCCCATTCTATATGGACGTTTAGCTATTGGTGCAGTTCCAAGTAATAATTCAATAATGAATTCAATGTCTCAGTCAGGTGGCATACCTGGCAAGTCATCGGGGAAGACATCCAGGAACTCCTCCACAACATGATCTTGTTCATTGGCATCACCATCCAGCTGGTTCACTGTGGCTGTAGGCTGAGCTTGCACTACCACTTCTACACAGATTCTATCTCCATTGAGTGATGTCACAACCATAGATTTCTCCTGACACTAAATCACTGCCCGATGTTGTTTCATCCAATCCATTCCTAGAATAAGATCAATTCCCGCTGTTCTCAACACAATGGGCTTCACTTTGAAGTCTACCCCTTAAGGAAATGCTAGTTGAGGGACTCCAATATGAAGCGGGCATACTACCTCCTGGTCAATTTACTAGTATGGGGTTTTTCATGGCACACAAAGGTATGCTATGCATTCTAACAAAAGCTTGAGAAATAAAAGAATGCGAAGCACCAGAATCAAAAAGTATTGTAGCAGAGATAGAGTTGACGCTGAACGTACCCAGCATGACCTCTGGCATCTCCTGAGCTGCATCAGATGACACATAATTCACCTTCGTAGTGTGAGGTGGTCGGGCGTTGAACTTCTGATTGCCAGTCTGGTTCTGAGGTGCTTGCTGGTTCTACTTCTTAGGACACTTATGAGCATAGTGACCTACTTCTCCACAGTGGTAGCATGCATTGGGGTTATTGGGTGCACCACTCTTCACAGGAGCATTGTTGGATGGTCCCTGGCGTGTTGCCGGATTGCCAGTCTATTATGGGGGACGCTAATTACCATACTGTTACTAGTACTGAGGGCGTTGCTGGAACTAATTACGTTGAGGATACTGACCACGGTTTCCCTGGTTAGTTGGTCCTTGATTCCTTTGTTGAAAACCCTGCTGGGGATATGCACGTGGGCGGGTGTTACTTCCAGAAGCTTGCCCTTGAAGCCTCCTCTTCTTGGCTTCCATCTCTTTGCGCTTATCGTCAATCACAATAGCGCGGTTCACTAATGACTGAAAGTTAGGGTAGGTGTTGGACATCAGTTGAAGCTGCAGTCTATCATAGAGTCCCTTAAGGAAACAGCGTTGCTTATCCTTGTCCTCAGCTACATCATTTGGAGCATAACGTGACAGTTGAGGAAACTTGTCACGATACTCCGCCACAGTCATGGATCCTTGCTTGAGGGACCTGAATTCCTCCTGCTTCAATTCCATGAGTCCATCAGGGATATGATAAGACTGGAAATTGTCCTTGAATTCCTACCAGGTGATAGCAGGAGCATTGTTGGGACGTCCGTACTGGAAAGAATCCCACCAATCCTGAGCTGCTCCCTGGAGTTGACCAGAAGCATACAACACCTTCTCAAGATCGTTGCATTGTGCTATGTTAAGTTGGTTCTCTACAGCACGCAACCAATCATCTGCCTCCATAGGGTCTGAGGCATAAGTGAACACCAGTGGACGACCCTTCATAAACTCTCCACGCTTATCTCTGACCTGAATAGGCGGTGGTCCTCTTGCAGGTTCATTATCCAAGCGCTGCATCATAGCGTGCATCAACTGCGCTTGCATTCCCATCAGTTGTTCCATGGTCACATGTGGCGGTGGTGGTGGATTTATGAGAGCGTCACGCCCACGACCACAGCCTCTGCCACTTCCTCCTCTTGCGGCCATCTGTTTCCCAACAAATGCGCAAAATTTAGAGATTTTCCAAATTATAGAGAGCTTACAACAGATAAGAAACAATGCTGAGAATTTTCTAGACAAGATTCAAATTCAGCATTTCAGTAAAACTGTTATAACTCGAGTTTCAGAGATCCAACAGAGGTGTACCAAGAACGGTTGGAAAGCTTAGGAGATCAGCTACAACTTTTATTTAGATCACTTTTACAGATTCTGCCACACACATGGTCAAAAGTAGAGCTAAACCGAATCTGTTCTGGGTTCTAGACTGCGCAGGAACATCAACTTGTGATAGCTAGATCTCACAAACCTGAACAGTTATTGATGTGATTCTAGAGGCATTGGAAAGATACAGAAGTCTAGCTATCTCCACAAAAATTTCAGAATTTATGACAACTCAGATTTCGAGATACAAGATAAAGAACACAGGCTGCTCCAGAAAACAGCACAGCAGAGATAAGATAAAGCAAACCATCTGCATTAAGATTTCATCTAAACTTAAGGTTCCAATCTAAGGAAGTTGTGGAGATGCCCACAAACTGCCAGCAAACAACCAAACTCCAAATCAACCAAGTTCACAAATTAAAACATCTAATCATCCAAGTTCACAAGACCAAACAAGACTAAATATGAAACACGAACTAACGATGTGGTAATCTAAATCAAGGCACCTAACACCTATGGAGCGGTGTCAATCATGGTGAACGACCGACGCTTCTTCTTGTAGATCGGTGGCTGCCCAAGTTGAGCACGTAGTTCATCAACTTGCTTCTAGAGGCGTCTCTCAGCCCTCTGTGCCGCACGCAGTTCTCCTTTGACTTCTTCATCCACCCCCTGCATGGCATGGACATGCTGCACCGTTGCTTCTAGAGTTGGGTCACTCTCTGGTGGAGCCAAGACCTACCAAACACCCTCATGATCATTTCGAGGAAGGAACCTAAAACGATCCTCCTTCATGGCCTCAAATCGACGACCATGGTAGTAGATGTAGGCGTCCTGTGCTGCATCTTCCATGCCATCCAAGGCATGGGCCCTTCTAGCAGTGGCACGGTGGACAGTCTCCACCTCATGTCCATTTTTGATGTCGTTCCAAGCGGTGACCACTAGCTCTACCTTTCAAAAGGTGGCCTCCAATGGATGCTGGTACTCCGCACAGTGGTAGCTGATGGAGGCGTGCAGGTCGGGGTAGTAGTCATCCAGCACATGGGTGAGGAGGGTGTGGTAGTAGGCCGTCTCAGGGGCTGGCTTGAAGTAGTACTTGCACTTCCAGCCTATCTCCTGTTCCACCACGGGGACAGCTGGGGATGGCGTAGGTGTAGGTGAAGTAGCCGATGACTCCTCAAGTGTAGCTACAATAGGATAGACCGGTGCGACAGCAGGAGTAGGAGCAGGTGCAGGTGTCGGGGTAGCCATCTCCTCATCGTCGGAGATGATCACAATCTCATTCTCCGCCTGTGGAGCACGTGGTGAACAGGGCACGGTAGCCAGCAGTGCTGAGGCGGGCAGTCTTCGGGTTATGAGACATCTATAGATTTAAAGTGAGATAGGATTAGAATCAACAATTTTATATAATAGATTAAGGTATGAAAAACATAAATGTTTTAATAAAATAACAAGAATAAGATAGTAAGCAAGAAACCAGAGGAGCAAAGAAGCTAAAACGACTGTTTTCTAACTAGGCTTGCGTCCTACAGTCAACCTGGCTCCGATACCAATTTGTCACACCCAATTTTAAGGATAAAATTGAATGCACAAAACTCGTGTGTGCCCAGGGATCAGTCACACACACAAGCTGACAAATTACATAAAGTATCATCACGGTGTCTCTTACATCAAGATTAATAATATAACTTAGTCTTACATCACACAGCAGAAGATAAAAAGATAACTCTCTCATGGAACTCCATCACAGGGAAGGTCAACTGGTTGACCACAAGCCTAATAATCCTCAGGAAATTCCTCATACCCGTTGTCATCTGTTACCCATCTGGGATTTTTATCCAAATAAAGAAAATAAACAAGCGTAAGTACATCCCGTACTCAACAAGATAACATGGGGTTCATGAGGCTCAAAAAGGATGACAATGGTTAACTGCTGTTAGCAATTTTAGTAAGTCAAGATTTTATCATCAGTGATTGTCAAGTTATGCTTAAGCTCCCATTTAAACCCACTTAATCAGATATCAGCATCTTTTGGATCATATCATCATAAACCATCATAAATGAACAACAGTAAGTAACCAATTATTCTGTGAGTTTTCTGGGCCGCTCGTGACCGTGAGCACAGCTGTTATAACAGTTTGTAACCCTCTGCAGAGGTGGTGCACATTCACCGCGAGTCGTGATTCCCATATGCCCGGGTTAATTACTCCCATGTCACTGCCAAGGTGAGCGGGCAGGGTACACTATGAAGCCATTTCATAGGTGTCTCTAACAAGTTAGGGCCGCTAGGTTTCCTTGGCAGGCAGATGTAGGAACCCCCTTTCCTATGGCACATATCCATCGCGGCTATACACATAGGAACAGAGGCAGCCCTATACCCAACGTGGCAAGCCCCTCTTGCGCCATAAAGGTAACCTCTAACAAGCTAGAAAAGGTCCTATTACAGAGCTAAAGTCGGAGCCATATGACCCTCACGGTTGCACTATCAGTCCTAGCTTTTGCCAACAGATCAGTCCTTATGGAGGGCCAAGAGCAACATGATCAAATGTCGTTTGCACCATCGCCCTCTGGATCAGTTGTTATAAAGCATGTTTTACTTTTAGTTCCATAGAATCTTTCACCATCATGTAGATCATGTTCAGTTAGAGCACTAGCAATCTACCCATATGCAATTAACCCATAGGAGTCAAGGGAACAAGTCATCAAACGACTAGAATGTCCTTATGGTTATCAAAATTAGACACATGCACATGAGTAAATGATTAAAGTGAATAGGACATCAAGGTAGGCCCATGCTATACTTGCCTTGGTTCACAAACTCTTGCTGGTCCTGCTGGTTGTCGAAGAACTCTTGGTCTCCAATGTTCTCCTCACCGTCTGAACGCGACCAACACAGCAACATACAACATTCCAAAGGCATTCATGCAAAGCAAACATTCCTATAATTAGAACAGTACACCAACAGTATGGAAAACAATATAAAATGTTTATGAAAATAATCTACATCTCGCTACGATCACGTCAACGCGAAGTTCACGAAAAACGGAGCTAAACTGCTAAAGTTATGATTTAAACGGGATTTCCTATAGCAATATATTTAATTAAATCTAACCATGAAATTTAAAAGTTACAAACTTGATTAACAGTGGTACTAACGCGTAGATTATGAATTTATGAAGCTAACGAAATTGGAACGGGTTAATTCGGAGCTAAAACGACGATTTTATAAGCAAAACAGTACAAATGGCATTTCTGTAAATACTGAAAACGTATTTTTGACTAAAGCAGTGAACTTTACGCTTTCAAAACGAGAATGCGTACTCGGGGAAATGCGCTAAGGACGGCGGGTTCTATTACGTGAAATTAGGGGGGTTCTTTAGCAAAACTACCCGCGAAGGGGTATCGGCCAACGGTAGCCGTCGGATTTGAAATGAATGGTCAGAAATAGATCCGGGGGAGAGAGAAGAAGGGGTGGCCGACCGGAACAGTGTTTCCAGCAGCTGTTCAGCCATGGCCGATGGTGAGATCACGCCAGCGAGCGCGGTTAGGGGCCTACGGGCCATGGATTGCGTATCCGAGAGCACCGGGGAGCTACGGGGGTGAAGGGGGAACTCGCCAAGGTCTAGAGCACGGCCGGGGAACGCGGCTGGCGAGGTGGCGGCCATGGCCAGCGATGCGAAGGTCATCAGCGCATGCGGCTATGGCGCTAGAAGACATGAAACGTGAAATAAACTACATAGGGAGAAAAAAGGGAAGCACGGCGAAGCTCACCGCGGTGACAAACGGGGCGGAGGTGGCTCGGGGACGGCTGCTTCCGAGCGGCGGATGGATGGCGGAACTGGCGTCGCAGCAGTTGTGCCTTCCGTGCACAGCGAGCGCGAAGGATGGAGCGGGCAGCAGGGGGGCGCACGGTGGGGGGTCAGCTTCGTTTTGTAGAGGCCGGGGCACGGGCGATGCTCCCACGATCGAGGACGTGGGCTGCGGTTGCGGCTGCGCCAGGCGCGGGCAGTTGCGGGTCGCGTGGGAGGAAGAGGGAGGAGCTAGCAGGCGGGGCTGGGTGGTCAGCGGGGAGAAGGAAGGGGGAGGCGCGGCGGTTGCTTGCGGGAGCTGGGCTGGCGCGGAGCTGGGCCAGCGCGGTGCTAGGCCGGCGCGATGCTGGGCTCGGTGGGGAGGCAAGGAGGGCCAAGATAGAGGGAGAAAAAGGCCAGCTGGGCTAGTGGGGAGAAAAGGCCTGCGGGCCGAAAACAGAGAAGGGGAGGAAAGGAAAGAAATTTCTTTTTTTTCTTTTTCCAAACAAATTTTCCAAAAGCATTTTCAAATAGATTTTTAATTCATTTAAACTTTAAATCAAGACCAATCATCACATAAATAAATATGCAGCAGCATGTATGCATCAACATGTTTCTATTCCTTATATTTGATTTTAATTTCCCAAAAATTATTAATTTCCTATATTTGAAATGCACATTTAATAACATAATTGAATCAAATTTACTTATTTTAAAATGGCTGAAATTTTGGGTGTTACACATAGGCAGAGTATCATATAAGCACCATGCTTACACGAGGCTTGGCTACTTAGCCCAATCAATAAACTAGCAAGCTAAGCGCTCTATGAACCCGCACACAAAAGTAATGACAACCTCAACTAAGCAAGATACATATTAAAAGTAAGCATAGCATGTAGATAGGAATATGATGAATTTATAATAAGTCTTACAAGATGTCGAAGTGTAGATACAAGGCTTTGCTGATCCTCCAAGACTAGATCCAGAACATGAGCATCAACCCAACTCGACCCTCACTCCCGAGCTACTAATCTACTACATTAGAGAGTCTAGACCTAATCCTCTAGTGTATCTTGATCTCTGAATGAGAGGTATGAATTAGGGTTTCAGGGATGCCCTAGGGAGGGGGTAGGGGCTGCTATATATAGGCAGGAGCATTAATTCTGGACCCTAGGATCAAATCGACTTGAAAGAACGGTGTAGATGCAATCTAAGAGGTGGTGGAGAACCGTCATTCGAAGGAGGGGCTGACAGGTGGGCCCAAGGGGCCGGGTGGCCTATAGGTGGGGCTGGTCAGCCCCACACGGCAGCCACCCGCCCTCCGCTTTGGTGGTTTGCCTTCTGGAGTCTTCTAAAGTCTTCCCACATTGGTTTCACTGTGGATAAATGTGATTTGCTTTGACGAATAGGCCCTCCTTCACGGTTTTTTGAGTAAATCCTCCCACAAACACAGATTCACCAAAACTTGTGGAATTTATTAGTTTAAACCCCTAGACCTATGTTGGTGATCCTTTTTATGCATTTATATAAGTTATATTAATGGTTTATGATGAATGTTAACTACCGTCAACATATGCCAGCCAAGGCCCGGGCGCAAGAAGATACACCCCGAGCCATCAAGGCTCGAGGGCAACCTAGCGCTACCCATTTGGCATGGCACCACCAACTGCTCCCCTGATTGGGTCATGCATGGCGTATGACACAAGAGGACAAGTCCCTTTGCGGCCTGTAGGGGCTTGGGGGCTTTCGGTCGTCAGGCCCTCAAGCCGGCCTCCTTCACCACCAAGAAGACTCCAGAAGGCGCACCTGGGGGAGGCCAGTCCAAGCCAACATAGCTTGACACTCAGTGTATCACAACTAGGCTAGCCAGACGATGCCTAGGGCTTCTTTGGTTCCACGACATCGCCACGATCTATAGAGCATCGCTGCAAGACCCTCCTATACTTTCGCACATGTAGACAATAGGCTCAACACCCCAAACTGCCATGTACCCAACCTATCTCAGTATATAAGGGATAAGGTCGGATCCTAGAGGCAGAGGATAATCGAAGACAGATCATTCCATTCGTCACCGATCCGCTCTTGCTTAGCACCGAGAGCAAAGCAACCCAAAGAGGGGCACCGAGAGCTTCTCCACCGCACCCATTGTCTTCCTCCTCTCCGATGAGGGGAAAGCTCCACCGGCAACGAGACAACCTCAGGATTAGCACTGACCTAACCCTCTACCAAATTTCTCTCCCTCCTATACACTATGTTGTAACCCCCCGATTTTGGTTGCTCTTAAGTATAAGGATCATCAGCTACTGGACGTAGGGCATCAATCAACCCGAACAAGGATAAACCATTGCGTCGCCTCTATGATTCTTGTGTTCTTGAGTCCACGCGAGCCAACGGGGACACGTACTTTGACACCAACTCGAACAACAATGCTTACCACGGTTTCGACCCCGTGACAGTTGGCACGCCAGGTAGGGGGTAGCGTCAAGTACGATTCAGGCGCTACGGTGGCCAGAGCCACCTACCTCATCGCTGGAGCAAGCCACCCCAGATGGTGGCGTCCGCTTCCCCAGTGAGTTCTTTGTCACGACCAGTGCCTTCACTCTGGGCTAGGTCCTCAACTTTGGGAGCCTAGCCCATGTCACCGACTACTACAGCAAGTTTCGCCCGCTCAATGGGGCCGCACCGGTAGGCACTGAGCCCCCGACGCCATCCCCTCTATCGGGCCACTTGGAAACAAGCCTCCTGGTCCTCGCCCGGTAGGTCTACCATGACCCAAGTCTACACTCTACCCTGATGAGCCGACACCAGAAGTCCCACACGGCGGTCGATGACTCGCTCCTGGGCGGATGTCGCATGTGCGGTGATGCACCCCGGGCATCCCCTCGCATGGAAGTGCTTGTAACGACTCGAATTTGTTACACCCTTAGCAGTCATTTTTGACTATCAAGGAAAGTCACCCACTAAGTCACCCCCAAAGATTCCTAATGAGTTTTGCAAGGCAAGACATCGAAGCACCCTATGAGAACCCTCGAGTAGTCATCGTCAGACTCGTGCCCAGAGTGAAACAAAACCTCTACATGGATTAGAGTTCATCCTATTGACACCAACTCAGTCCAAAGAAGCTACTCAGGAGCAATGCATTAGTCACCAATAATCAGCCATCCAATGACTTAGTCAATTCAGCAAAGACATCGACTACCGGACTATCCGCTAGGTTACCGGACCATCCGACAGAAGCTGGACCTGAGCAGACTTAAGTGGAATTGGGCTGTTTCCCAATTGTGGAAGTGGACCCACATGTCAGCATAGGTTGCCACATGTCTTTAGCTGGAAACACACCCTCTCACCCACTCTCTCCCTCATATATTCATTTGCAACCCTCTCCCTCTCTCTAACTCTCATGAGTAAGGAAGAATCCTAGAAATAGAGAGAGAAAAGTGTGAAGAAGCGAATCGAGGAGGAAAGGAAGGAGAAGAAGAGAAGCATCAACACCCCCTATGGATCTCATCAACATCCTCAACCTAATCATGGTGAGCTCAATAGATTACTTCTTATTTTGTGGATTTCCCCCAAAAGTCTAATTTATGGATTTTGGTGGAAGCTTTGAGATTTCTTGCTGGTGGTGGTTCAATCATATGCAGAGAAAGCCCAAGCGACCCTCATCCACCTCCATCACCTTGTCATCTCATAGATCCACTTTAAGGTATTTGTTTGGATATTTGCAAGGAGAGAATGATGGATGGAAGACTTGCATGTTGGGAAAGGAAGGAGCTTGAATGGAAGAAGAGTTGCATCTTCAATCTTTTGACTATGGAAGCTCTCAATCTCAGAGCCAAGGATCTCTAGATCAATCTCAAGGTTTATCCCTTTTCTCATGAGTTTTGGTTTAATTCCTAAGCCTTAGCCACACTTAGTATAACTAGCTCAAAACCTAACTATCGTGAGCCTAGTAGACCACCTAAGCTACCCTAGGAATGTTTGGCATGTGCAAGATGCACAACTCCATAAATCTAAGCTTGAATCTAGGTTTTCCCAAGAGCATTGTTTCTTTCGCCCAATTAACGTCCAATGGAGTGTCCGTCAAACCCCGAGAAGCCACTAGGAAGCCTTATCCATAGTCAGCCTGGACCATCGGAGTGTCCGTGGTATTCCGCGGAGTGTCCGTTGAATTATAAAGACTTATAGCCATTGAACCCGAGAGCACCAAGCCTATACCAGAGCGCCCGTCACTCATGGTGGATCGTCCGATGAATTATAGAGAATAGTAACCCAACAATTGATGAGGACATGCCACTGGTTACTCAAGTTTCACATATGTATGAAGGTCCAATTACACGTAGCCATGCAAAACTACTCCAAAAAGAGGTGAACTCACTCCTAACTGAAATTAACATTGACATATTTGAGAATGTTATACTACCTAAGTGTTCTACTCTGTTGTACTTAGGTATACAAATAAAGTGGAGGATGATGCTCTACATCGGACCAGCACTGAGAAAAATAGACCATCAGATTGGACCAGCACAGTGAAAAATGGACCATCAGATCGGACCAGTACAGTGAAAAATGGACTAGCTGAAAGAAACATTCATATCTCTTGATTCCTTGAAGCTTTAGAGGCCCATGAGGACATTTTGGAAAGCTTATCAAGTCTACTTTCCAATGGCACAAGATTTAAGTATTTTGGATTTTCCAATGTTGAGATATGAGCATATTGGTGAAGACTACTCAAAAGGTCAATAGTCTTCCTGGGACAGAATGTTGGGTCCACTTCCCGTGCAAAACTGTATCAATCTACAAAGTTTCGTGGTACATGCTGCACATGGCTAGAAAACCCTTTGGGTCCACTTCCCAAGGTGCTGCAGCCAGGCCCTCTCCATCTGTTGCTACTTCGAAGATGGCTGTTGACGGTAGTTAACACTCATCGCAAAAATGACTAAAATAGATCACCAACATAGACTTAGGGGTTTAAACTAACAAATTCCACGAGTTTTGGTGAATCTGTATTTGCATTAGGATTTAATCAGAAAACCATCAAAGGGGACCTATTCGTCAAAGGAAATCATGGAATTTCGCTGCGGGATCAACGTGGTAAGGTTCCAAAAGACTCCAGGAGGCTCTCCACCGAAGCGGGGATCGACCCACTGACATGTAGGGCCGGCCAGCTCCACCTAGAGGCTACTCGGCCCCTATGGGCCCCACCTGTCATCCTCTTTGTTATGTCAGTTCACCGTCTCATAGGATGCATCTCAGTCGTTATTTCAAGTCGGTTTGATCCAAGGGCTGAGGATTGACGCTTTGAGCTATATATATCTGCTTGCACCCCCCCCCCCTCAGAGCATGCCTCATTTGATCCTGAGAGGTGAGAAGCCAGAAACCCTAATTCATATATCCACTAGGATTAGGGCTAGCAATCAAGAGAAGATTATTCCTTGATAGGATCTAGTCTTGTATTAGAGATAGAGAGATAGAGTGAGAGGGAAGAGTTTTGGAGGAGTCCTGGCCTGTCGGTTCTCTCTCTATGGCTTGTACCCTGGCGGAATAAAGTTCTTCTGGAGCTTGCTTCAGATATTTCTCTGGTAATCGACTTCTAATTCAAGTAAGCATCTTGTTCATATTATTGTTTAGGTTTGCAACTCTCTTTTGAGTATTTTAATCCTCGTAGCTCCTGGGTTAAAGTAGTATTCGTAGTGTAAGCGTGGTGCTTAGACTCGGTTACTAGTGGATGTACCCTATTTTCTGGATCAGTGGTAGCTCATGAGGGTGACTCTTATAGCCTCATCGAATCCTCTGTAGTCCACCTCCCATCAGTAGGCCTAACAGGACTTTGTTACTATAGGAAACATACTCTGCTTGTGTTTTCTCTAGTAATATCCCAGAATTGAATAATAGAAGACAAAGCTTACTGAAGTTAGAACTAGAAGACCTTAGTAGTCTCCTCTGTGCTCCTATTACCTAGCCTTGATTGTGAAGTTGGGTTAAGTTAGAATTAGTTACTCTCACCTCCATTCCTTTAGGTTCGTTATAAAACTTGGTTACTCTTGGTGAAGTGCTACAACGGTATTACATCTATGCGCTTGTGGATTATTCTGTGTGCATTAATTTATACCAACAAGCATTTCAGGTGCCATTGCCAGGGAACGGTTGCTGAGTTAACTTTGAGTCTAGCTTAATCTTGTACTATACTTTTATCTTTTTATCTTTTCTTTCCATTTTACCATGGATCTAGAATCCACCCCTATCTACCAATATGGTGCACCCACGGGCACAAGCCTACAGCCACAAGAATCTTCAAAGCATATCCTAACACCTGGCTATAAGCTACGCCTACGGTTAATCAACATGGATCAGGATCAACCCTTTTCAGGTGAAGTTGATGAAAACCCCTATTCTCACTTAAATGAGTTTGAGAAAACTTGTGCATGCCTACGCATTAAGGGCATGTCAGATGAAACCTTATGATGGAAGCTCTTTCCCTTCTCTTTGACGGGGAAAGCTAAACATTGGTACAATCTCAGCATTGAGAGTAGACAAGGAGATTGGGAAGCCCTGTGCTCTAGCTTTTGCTTGCAATTCTTCCCATCTCCAAGGTAGTCATACTTCGTTTAGAGGTTCTATATTTTAGACAAAAGAAAAAAGAATCTCTAGGCATGGCATGGGACCGTTTTAATACTCTCATTAAAACTGGCCCTAACATTGCCATTCAAGACCCTATTCTTCTTTAACAGTTTTATATGGGTCTTAATAGGAAAACCTCGAGACGTCTTAATACGGCCTTAGGAGGCTTGTTCTTGCATGTCTTCGTCAATGCGGGGAGGGGCATTCTTACAAAAATCTTAGAGGACATCCCTGAAGAAGTAGAAGAGAAGCCATTAGAGGAAGCATCCCAAATAGCTGAATCTGAATCCATAGAAAACCCATCACCAACTTTAGCTATCTTAGACCCTGAACCATCAGAAAAGGAGGAAACTCCAATTTCGTATTTTATGCTTGAATTCAAGGATGAACTTTTTGATGAATATGGAAATACCTCGAATTACCATACTATGAGGAGACCCTAGAAGTCTAGGAAATCATCATCTCATGAAGAATCTTTAGACCCTTCTGAGGAAGCTTTCCTTAAAAAGACTATGAAAGAACTAGTGTCTATTATAAGTATGGAATGGCTAGAAGAGTCAGAGCTTTCCTCTGATGTGATTCACTTAGATTCACCTTCTATTTCCATTCATTGCCAAATCAATAATGCTCTTTACAATCTAGTTGTGGGTGTTAACATCATGTCTGCATCTTTTGCTCATGATTTATTGAAACACATGCCATTAACCCCAACAACAAAGTTATTGAAAGGTCTTTCAGGACACATTCTCCCAAGTTTGGGAATACTTTATGTCCTTCCTATCCAGGTAAAAGGAACTAATGTTCATCTGAGCTTCGATATCTTTGATATTATGGAGTTCGACCCGTTCATAGGACAACCAATTGAAAGACTTATCCAAGAAGGACAAACGGGGAAGTTAAATATAAGAATTAGGAAAAACTTTAAGCTTTCTATACCCATTACTCGTTCTCTAAATGCTGAGAGTAAGTGGATTCCCGAAGAAGATCCAATGGAAGAGGTTAAGGCTGCATCTCTTGATGACTTGATCGAACCCAACCTTAAAGATGATGCCTAGTTCTTCATCGAAGAGGAAGACGAAAATCCCATAGACCCTGAACCTTTAGATGAATTGCTGGAACCACCTAAGCCCACCATTGAGCTTAAACCCCTGCCTTCTTGTCTTAGATATGCTTTTCTCAATAATGATCAGGATTCTCCTGTCATCATAAGTGATAACCTCTTCCAGGAAGAATCACTCCGCTTGCTAACTATCTTAGAAAAGCATCGTTTTCCTTTGGCTACTCACTCCAAGACCTTAAGGGAATTAGCCTTGCCCTTTGCACCCATCGCATCCATACGGATCCTGATTGTATACCTTCTAGGGAGCCACAGTATAGGCTTAATAATGCAATGATAGAGGTTGTTAAGAAAGAGGTTTTGAAACTCTTGCATGGTGGGATCATCTATTCTGTGACTCATAGTGAGTGGGTAAGCCCTGTTCAAGTTGTGATGAGGACATCCCAGCCATCCGTAACCCGAGTGCATCGATTACGCCACAAGTTACACCAAGCAAAGCCATGGATACATGCGGTCAAGCCTATGAAGGACCCGTTACACGCAGCCGTGCAAAGTTACTCCAACAAGAGGTGCATACTTTCCTCTCTCTCCGTTACACCTTGATATTGATGAGAATTATATACTGCCTAAATCGTGTACTCTTATGTTACTTAGGTTTACACAAGAGGTGACAATGTCGGGTTACATCGAGGATGCTGAGGGCTACGCCAAGAACACCAAGGCGGCAGCTCCTGAGGAGAATGGGTTACGCGCCAATACCCAGTGTTACACAGCAACTGCTCCAACTTCCAAGGCAAAACTGTACCATCTCGGGAAGAGACGGGGGTCATAATATACATGGTTAGAAAGTGCGTCAAGTCAAGTTTCCAACGCAACTGACGGCACGTCATTTGGACTTCCGAGCTAGGAGTAATGGCCATTTTCGTGAAGACTGCGCAGAAGACCCCGAGACATGCGGGAATTAAAGACCATCTCGGGAGTGCTTCACCTGTTGGCCTTCCACCTTTCCAACGTGGAGACTTCAGTTCACACTTATCTTAGAGACTTGTTACTAGTAAATACCCCTATGTACTGCTGCAAAGGGAACAAATTTTGATCATTTTTTTGAATGAACACATAACCTGTATGGTCTTGCAGCCGAGCTGCTGAGTGCCTTGCACACCCTTGTTCTTCCTTGTTCTTCCTGGACTTGTGAAGAGATCCCTCTAGGGTCCTCTACTTTGTGCTCTACGGTTTCTAGTACGGCTGCACCGTTTTGTGTGGATTAGTCCCGGTTGTGGTTCTGCGGTCGTTCGGAGATCGAGTCGAAGTCTTCGCGGTTTCGATGCCTCTCTCCCCGTCGCTTGGTATAAAGCTAGTTATCCTCCGCTGTTCGCAGCAAGTTATCTTGTGATTTCCAACCTACTGTCGTGAAGATCGGGCCACTCCGAGGAGGTTTCCATCGGTATCTTACTGTTGGTGATCTCCGACCCTTATCATGTGGTAATCAGAGCTATCATTGTCACGGTAGGTTTTGTTATTACCTACTTATCTATCTATTCGTTTACCATCTACTACTGCTTTTATCCATCACATATATTTGTTTCGCCATATCCTACAGTCCACTAAAAAGCCACAAAAAAATCCTATAGCCATTTCGTGGTACTGTTACTTTGTGCTCGTTTCGTTCATCTTGTTGCTAGTCACCATCTTTGTTCTTCCGCGTACTCTTGTTTAACTTTTATCCGCACCCCTCATATGTCATCGTGTGTTTGCTGAAAAAAAATAAAAAAACAAAAAAAAGAAGCAAAGAGGGCTGTGTTGCGGATTGTGTAACTACAAATTTCATATCTATGTTGCGGATTGTGGTGCACTGACATCAGCATTTACACATCATTTGAATGGTTACGCCACTTTGTTACAGTACCATAGCCTCCCTTGAACAGCCACCTATAGCTCCACAAAAAGCTGTAAACCAGACCTCTCGTTTCGTAATCCTTTCGACTGCTTAATCACTGCTGTGTTACACCACTTTGAGCACATTCACGGTCCTTGAGAACGAGCAAGAGGTGAGATTGTGTGTTTCCACAAATTTACCTATTCCACTTTTTCTTGCAACTAGTCTAACATGGCAGGATCCAATTCGAGTGTTCATGGTGGGAACCACGGAGATGAAGAACCCCCTGTTGCATGGGCGGAGCTACGCCAAATGGCCAACTCTCTCTTGGAGGCGATGGAGAGGATGTTCAACGAATGTCTTCCTGCAGCGGGTGATGAAAATTCTAGTTTGGGTGCTGGATTTCATGGCCGCGACGGCAATGGTCATGGTGGTCATGGTGGAGGGCGTCGTGCTGATTTTGATCAGCGCAGTGGTGGACGGCGTGCTGAATTTGATCATCAGCGTGGAGGAGGACGTGGACGTGATCGTCGTGTACATTTTGATGATGAAGATGAGGTTCATGATGAGTATGATGAGGGATTTGATGATAATGAAAATCCTTTTGGTCACCATGGGCATTTTGGACAGCCACATGAACATCGTCGTCGTGCTGGTCATGATGGGAAAAATCATCATGGTCGTCGCAATAGAGATGATCCGGATAGCATTGCTCGTGTAAAGTTAAGTGTCCCAAAATTTTCAGGGAAAGAAAATGCTGATGCTTATCTTGAATGGGAGGAGCAATGTGATCAGATTTTTAGAGTGCATAATCTTTCTGATCAGAGGCGTGTCAACCTTGCTTCTGTTGAGTTTTCAGGTTATGCTCTCACATGGTGGAACCAAGTTCAAGAAAATCAATGTGTGTTGGGACGTGATCATATCAACACATGGGCTGAGATGAAGAGAGTGATGAGAAGACGCTTTGTGCCATCAAGCTATCAGCGTGACCTCCACAATAGGTTACAAACATTGAGACAAGGATCAAAATCTGTTGATGACTACTTCAAGGAGATGGAGTTACTCTTGGTGAGATCTGGAATTAGAGAAGATGAAGAGTCAAAAATGGCAAGAATTTTGAATGGTCTCAATGAAGAAATTTCAGGTTTTGTTGAGATGTTTCCATATCATAATTTTCAAGACCTTATTGATCAATCTATGCGCACCGAGAGGAAAATTTAGCAAGAGGGATGAAGAAGGTCTTATGGGAGCCAATCAATTTCAGCCCCGTGGCATCGGCAGCAGCCTGGTACCTCTGTTGGTGAGGGAAGATCACAAGGAGTTGCTACTAGGCCTTCTCCATCCATTGGTGCTGGAAAGACAATGGTTTCTACTGCTTTTTCACCTGCAATTCAGCAAGAACAGCGACGTCCTGCTGCAAGCACAGCAACCCCTTCTGTTGCATCAGCTGCTGCTTCTTCTTCCCATACCTGAGGCATTGTTTGTCACAAGTGCCAAGGCCGAGGACGTGTTGCTGCTCAATGTCCTAGTCGAAGGACCATGATTATAAATGAGCAAGGTGAATGGGAATCTGAAAGCGAACCTGAGGAAGAAGCTCCAATATATGATGAAGAAATTATACAAGATGAAGGTGATGAAATTCAACCTGATGATGGAGACAATAATTGCTTCATTTCTCGCCGAGTGCTTAGTGTTACTGCTGTCCAAGAAGAGAATAATCAGCGGCACAATCTTTTTCACACCCGGGGCATGATCAAGGACAAGTTGTGTCGAATCATTGTTGACAATGGCAGCTGCAATAATATTGCAAGTCGAGAATTAGTTGAAAGATTGGGATTGAAACAGCGGCGCCACCCTTCTCCATACAAGATGCAATGGTTAAATGATTGTGGTGCGCTGCGTGTAACAAACATTGTGACCATTCCCTTCTCCATTGGGCGGTACAATGATCATGTGGAGTGTGATGTGGTTCCAATGGAAGCATGCCAATTGCTGTTAGGAAGACCTTGGTTGTATGACCGAGATGCTCAGATTTGCGGTCATGCCAACAAGATTGTTCTCATGTACAAAGGAGAGCGTATCACTTTACTTCCTTTGTCACCGGAGGAGATTGTGAGAGATGATCTGAAAAGAAAACAACGAGCAAGCGAGAACCACTTGCGAGTGACACACAAACATAGTGAAGGAGTGTTTCCAAAGCCAAATAAAACTCCACAGCTGCAAAGAACCGAGCCAAAGGGAAAAGAGGGTTTAGTGATGATGGCTAGGAAGGGGGATTTAAAAGAATTGAGTGAACCCAAAGCTGTGTTCTATGTACTCCTTTACAAGGACAATTTTCTTGTCACTAACGACTTACCCTCTACTTTGCCTAGCGCTGTTTTTGATGTGTTATAGGAATATGAAGATGTGTTTCCTGAGGAAGTACCACCAGGGCTGCCACCAAAGAGAGGGATTGAACATCAAATCGATCTTGTTCCTGGTGCTCCACTTCCTAACTATGCACCATATCGCACCAATCCAGAGGAAACAAAAGAAATTCAGCGCCAATTGCAGGAGCTCATCAACAAAGGTTATGTAAAGGAAAGTCTATCACCTTGTGCTATTCCTGTTCTTTTAGTTCCAAAAAAAGATGGCTCTTGGAGAATGTGTGTTGATTGCCGAGCCATTAATAACATCACCATAAGGTATAGACATCCCATACCTCGACTTGATGATATGCTTGATGAGCTTAGCGGTGCTATCATTTTCACCAAAATTGATTTGAGAAGTGGCTACCACCAAATCCGAATGAGAGAAGGAGATGAATGGAAAACAGCCTTCAAAACCAAGTTTGGGCTGTATGAATGGTTGGCCATTTGGTTTGACCAATGCACCTAGCACCTTCATGAGATTGATGAATCATGTGCTTAGAACTTTTATTGGCAAGTTTGTTGTTGTTTACTTTGATGATATCTTGATTTATAGCAAGTCTCTTGATGAACATATAAAATGTGTGCTTGCTGTTTTGAGGAAGGAATGCTTGTATGCTAAGCTTGCCAAGTGCACCTTTTGCACCGACAAGGTTGTGTTTCTTGGTTTTGTTGTTTCAGCTCATGGCGTTGAGGTGGATGAGGAGAAGATCAAAGCTATTCGAGAGTGGAAGCCTCCACAAAATGTGAGCCAAGTGCGAAGCTTCCTTGGACTTGCTGGCTTCTATCATCGGTTTGTGAAAGATTTCAGTTCTATTGCTGCCCCAATCAATGAGTTGACAAAGAAGGACATTTGATTCCAATGGGGGGAAGCACAAGAGAAGGCATTTGAAGAGTTGAAAAGAAGTTGACATCAGCCCCACTCCTTGCACTTCTAGATTTTGGTAAGACCTTTGAGATTGAATGTGATGCAAGTGGTGTAGGGATTGGAGGCGTGCTCATGCAAGAAGGAAGACCCATTGCATATTTCAGTGAAAAGCTAAGTGGTCCAACTCTGAATTATTCAGTTTATGATAAAGAACTTTATGCTCTTGTGAGGAGTTTGGAAACTTGTCAACACTATCTATTGCCCAAAGAATTTGTGATACATTCAGACCATGAATCTTTGAAACATTTAAAGGGCCAATTAAAACTAAACAAAAGACATGCTAAATGGAGTGAATTCATTGAGTCTTTTCCTTATATTGTCAAATACAAGAAAGGAAAGGAAAATGTTGTTGCAGATGCTTTATCTAGACGTCATGCTTTGCTGTCCCAACTTGATGTTAAAATTCTTGGGTTGGAGAACATAAAAGATTTGTATGCTACTGATTCATTCTTTGCTGAACCATTTGCAAAATGTTGTGATGTCAAGGGAAGGGAAAAGTTCCATTTACATGATGGATTTTTGTTTCGAGCTAACAAACTTTGCATTCCAGATTGCTCTGTTCGCCTAATGCGTTTGCAGGAAGCTCATGCCGGAGGACTTATGGGCCACTTTGGTGCCAAGAAAACGGAGCAAGTGCTGGCTGATCATTTCTTTTGGCCAAAGATGCGGTGAGATGTGTCGAGACATGTTCTTCGCTGCATAACATGCCACAAAGCTAAGTCACGCTTGAACCCTTATGGTTTATACACCCTTTTGCCTATTCCTAGTGTTCCATGGGAAGATATTTCTATGGACTTTGTTCTTGGCTTACCTCGAACAAAGAGGGGGAGGGATTCAATCTTTGTTGTGGTTGATCGCTTCAGCAAAATGGCACACTTTATTCCCTGTCATAAGAGCGACGATGCTTCACACATTGCTAAATTGTTTTTCAGGGAAATTGTACGTCTACATGGAGTGCCACGTACCATTGTGTCTGATCGTGACACCAAGTTTTTGAGCTACTTCTGGAAGACCTTGTGGGGAAAACTTGGAACAAGGCTGCTTTCTCTACAACGTGTCATCCTCAAACTGATGGGCAAACCGAAGTTGTGAACCGCACACTATCAACTTTGTTGTGAACTGTCCTAAAGAAGAATCTGAAATTGTGGGAAGAAAGCTTGCCTCATGTGGAATTTGCATACAACAGGGCGGTACACTCAACCACAAAATTTTGTCCATTTAAGATTGTCTATGGTTTCAAACCTTCTGCTCCCATCGATCTTTTGCCTTTGCCTATGCAGGAACATATGAACTTTGATGCAAGCAAGCGAGCTAAATTTGTAAAGAAACTTCATGATCGAGCAAGAGAAAACATAGAGAAGATGACAAAGCTGTATGAGCAGCATGCAAACAAAGGGCACAAGATGTTGTTTGAACCAGGAGACTTGGTTTGGGTGCACCTACGTAAGGACCGCTTTCCATAACAACACAAGAACAAATTGCAGCCCTGAGCCAATGGGCCATTCAAAGTGCTTCGCAAGATCAATGACAATGCATATGAAATTGATCTTCCAAGTACTTATGGTGTGAGTACAAGTTTCAACATCGCCGATCTGTCTCCTTTCTTTGGATTGGAAGAGTTGAGGACGACTCCTTTTCAAGAGGGGGAGGATGATGAGGACATCCCAGCCATCCGTAACCTGAGTGCATCGATTACGCCACAAGTTACACCAAGCAAAGCCATGGATATAGGTGCTCAAGCCTATGAAGGACCCGTTACACGCAGCCGTGCAAAGTTACTCCAACAAGAGGTGCATACTTTCCTCTCTCGGTTACACCTTGATATTGATGAGAATTATATACTGCCTAAATCGTGTACTCTTATGTTACTTAGGTTTACACAAGAGGCGACAATGTCAGGTTACATCGAGGACGCTGAGGGCTACGCCAAGAACACCAAGGCGGCTGCTCCTGAGGAGAATGGGTTACGCGCCAAGACCCAGTGTTATACAGCAACTGCTCCAACTTCCAAGGCAAAACTATACCATCTCAGGAAGAGACGGGGGTCATAATATACATGGTTAGAAAGTGCTTCAAGTCTAGTTTCCAATGCAACTGACGACAAGTCATTTGGACTACCGAGCTAGGAGTAATGGCCATTTTCGTGAAGACTGCGTAGAAGACCCTAAGACACGCGGGAATTAAAGACCATCTCGAGAGTGCTTCACCTGTTGGCCTTCCACCTTTCCAACGTGGAGACTTCAGTTCACACTTATCTTAGAGACTTGTTACTAGTAAATACCCCTATGTACTGCTGCAAAGGGAACGAATTTTGATCATTTTTGTGAATGAACACATAACCTGTATGGTCTTGCAGCCGAGCTGTGAGTGCCTTGCACACCCTTGTTCTTCCTTGTTCTTCCTGGACTTGTGAAGAGATCCCTCTGGGGTCCTCTACTTCATGCTCTACGGTTTTCCAGTACGGCTGCACCGTTTTGTGTGGATTAGTCCCGGTTGTGGTTCTGCGGTCGTTCGGAGATCGAGTCAAAGTCTTCGCAGTTTCGGTGCCTCTCTCCCCGTCGCTTGGTCGCATCCAACCTTGGTAGGTATAAAGCTAGTTATCCTCCACTGTTCGCAGCAAGTTATCTTGTGATTTCCAACCTACTGTCGTGAAGATCGGGCCACTCCGAGGAGGTTTCCATCGATATCTTACTGTTGGTGATCTCCGACCCTTATCAAGTTGTGCCTGAAAAGGGAGGCATGACTATAGTTAAAAATGAAAATAATGAATTAATCCTCCAAAGAACCGTCACTGGATGGCGGGTGTGTATAGATTACCAAAAACTTAACAAGGCAACAAAGAATGATCACTTTCCGTTGCCCTTCATTGATGAAATGTTAGAGCGACTGGCGAACCACTCTTTTTTCTGTTTCCTTGATAGGTATTCAGGTTACCACTAGATATCGATTCATCTAGATGACCAAAGCAAAACCACTTTTACATGTCCATATGGAACTTACGCTTACCACAGATTGTCTTTTGGATTATGTAATGCTCCAGCTTCTTTTCAAAGATGCATGATGTCTATATTTTATGATATAATTGAAGAAATCATGGAAGTTTCCATGGATGACTTTTCTCTTTATGGAAAAACTTTTGATGATTGTCTTGAAAATTTAGACAGGTTTTGCAAAGATGTGAAGACAAACACTTAGTCCTTAATTGGGAAAAATATCATTTCGTGGTTAGAGAAGGCATAGTGCTTCGACGCTTGGTGTCCGAATGAGGGATTGAGGTAGATAGAGCTAAAATTGAAGTAATCGAATAGTTACCTCCTCCCATAAATATCAAAGGGATCCATAGTTTTCTTGGTCATGCAGGTTTTTACCGCTGCTTTATAAAAGATTTTTCACACATTGCTAGACCACTAACAAATCTTTTGGCTAAGGATGTTCCCTTTGAATTTAATGATGCGTGCTTGAAATCTTTTAATATTCTTAAGAAAGCACTTATCTCTGCACAAATCATTCAACCCCCTGATTGGTCGCTACCTTTTAAAATTATGTGTGATGCTAGTGATTATGTTGTGGGGACAGTTTTGGGACAAACTAAAGATAAAAAGCATCATGCAATTGCTTATGCAAGCAAAACTTTGACAGGACCTCAACTTAATTATGCAACAACTAAAAAAGAACTCCTGACTATTGTTTTTGCTATTGATAAGTTTAGATCTTACTTAGTAGGAGCTAAGGTGATTGTTTTGTGACAGAACCGCCCAATTCATACAAGCTCAAGTACGGCTGTCCCCATTTGACACGTTGACGCGTACATACTTTCACTTATATAAACCCGGTAGTCTGCCGAGTGTCACGAAGGACCTCGGTAAATCAACATCACAACCAAGATCGCACGATTAAGCAAATACACATCATATACATGGAGTTGCAGCGGAAATAATGTTTACAATGAGTTCACAAATAATAATACAAGTTTGGGTTTCAAAACCGATTAGTGAAAACAACATAGCTTTCAAATGATTACAATAATATAAGTTCCAAATACATTGCTGGCATATGTGACATCCTCTGACAAAAGCATATAGATAAGAACACTATATAGAGTCGCTGAGCCCACCAGTGGCTAGCCACCATCTTTAGTAGGCCGAGAACTTAACCTGCAACATGGTGGGATAAACCCTGAGTACTCGAATGTACTCAGCTAGACTTACCCTTCATAAACCAAAAATAAAGTGACACCAAGGATCTTGCAAGGCTATATAAGTGGAGCTAGCTTGACAACAATTTGCATAAAAGGCCCTTGTTGGGCTATACATTTTATAATTCGATCATCAAGTTAGTTAATTGTACAACTAACCTATGCCAAACATGTGGTATATCTGTAGTGACAGAACAATAGTAACCATAGCAATTTATTATATCATTCTCAGAACCATTCCACTCGCCATTATCACTACGATAGAAGGAAGCTTAGTCGAGTTTCTCACTATCCGGGAGAGACGGTGATTCGAATCGATTGCAACCAGCTGGGAATTTATTCCTAACACAAACCCAGACATACCTACGCCAAGGTAGTCTTAGGTCACCTTTGGTACAACTTAGGGACAATTCGCCGGTTCGATCAGCGCCGCACAATCAAGGACACTACTGGATGCCAGGTCGATCAGGACTCTAACCTTCCCTACACCTCACACCGGCTCCCTGCACATCCTTACTACCTCCAGTGTGCGCACTATAACATAACGAGGCCCAGCCTGAGTTGAGCTACTTGGCTTCATTGTCAGAACGAGTTATCTGGCCAGCTAATTGAGAGGCATGCGTTCAAAATGACCGAGGACCAACAACAATGCGGTCCTTAATCGACGCAGACAGAATCACATGAATCAACCTACAACATAGACTCCGTCTGGTCTCGATTTAAAACATCCCGTGGTTCTTTTACACGATAGCAAATATAGCCAACCGTGGTTCAATGTCCACCTATATCTCGTAGGTGACAAGAAATCACCCGACTTCTACTGAGCTAAGTAGTTATTCGATCCTGGACCTACATAGGATTCAAGGTATATTTCTCTACAAGGTAGTTTTCTGCATCAAGTGTTTCCAATCAACTCATATAACCTAATGCATCAAAAATAAAAGGACTCAAGTGATATTTTGTAAAACATAGGAGGCTTAAAATGCTCTGGGGCTTGCTTGGGATCTGACACAAGTCAGTTCAGTTAGCTCGCACCGTCCTGGTGACATCTCCGGTCCTAGCACTTGCTTAGTCCTTCCATCTTCGGGATAGGTCCACCATACACCATCTTTGGGTTAGGCTCCAACATCACATCCTTCACTTGGTTTATCTAGCGCACCTAGATGAGATGCAAGATGCAAGTGCATGAATAAGAAGAATGGTAATAAGAGATGCATCACATAAGAGTGTTCAAGACAAGCACAAGATTATGCAAGGCATAGGCACCTAGATTTATTTTACTAAACATCACACAACCTATTATAGAGGGATAGCAAGCATATTAGGCATGGCACACAAGTGAACTTAAGTTCAGATATTTCACGCATGCATCGATCAAGAACTAACCAAACATGTTTAGCTAAAATAAGAGCAAGCTAAAGCAATCACCTAGCACATGTACAGAAATCTGGACAGCAGCACAGCAGTCACTTGTTTTACAAATATTCAATAAAGGTGATCATGGACTTTCTAGAAATCTAATGAAATTATCTACAACTCTTTTATTTACACTCAGAGCTGATTCTAAAGCTAACCAACTCAAAATACACAAAGGAGCAGGTCTGCACAAACAATGGACATAAAAACTGATATGAACTTCAGAGATGCATATCCAGAGTTTATCCATCCAACAAATGTGGTTCTTAACTTTTTAGAAAGATTATTAAGTTAGCTACAACTTTGTTATTATCATCTAAGGGGGATTTCACAGCAAAAGGGTTAAACAACACAAAGTAGACATCTCCATCCAGATTTGGACAGAATCTGCCATTCTACTTTGAATAGCAATAACTGGAGTTCTAGACCACCAAAAGCAGTGATCTTAGACATTTTAGAAAGCTTATGAGAATCACTACAACTCTTCTAACATCACGCAAAGGTTATTCAAAACTTTGCTAAGCCAAACAACACAATCATTCAGATCTGCACAGAGAGCATGCAAAACCTTACAAGGAAATTGAAAAATCTATAGCTCCTAAACCATCAGGCCTAAAATCCTGAAATTTTAGGACAAGCAATGTAGTGGAGTTATCTACCATCTTTTGTATTCAACACACTTACTGCAAACATCATTAACATCACTGAAAATATCATCACAACAGGAACTGCACATGCAGCCAAAACAGCACATAGGCAAGATGGATTTTCACTTGATTCTATAACAAGGTGACATAAAAGCACATCCAACACATAGCTCTAAGCCATCATGAGGAGCCCATACAACCTCATCTCAAACCAACACATGACATTAGCATCACAAGAACCATGTATAAACATCTAATAAGAAAAGCACATGCTCCTTCAAAGTTTAATTAACATGCAACTAATAAAAAGGTGATGTTGCAACATGTTCTAATTTGGAGCCTAGGTTTCTATGAGAGAGATATGATAACAAAGCATGGCTACTGTACACATTTTACATGCTCAAGTTTTATAAATTAATTATTACATGCAAAACAAGTTTTAATTGCAAATAAGCATGTGAGAGGAAGACAAATCTAAACCTCCAGATTTTCTGTAAACACATGACCAAATTAGGTTTGCTTAGGTTACCACCACACCATGCAAAGGCAATGGAACAACATTTTCCATTTTTTACACCTTTATGATATTTATCAAGCATTTACAACTACTTACCAAGCACCTAGCAAGATAAATTACATGCACCAAAAAACATGAAATTTTAACCAGAGCTCATGCATCACATAGATATCCTACAATTAAAATTTCATGCCATTTGGAGCACTACAACTTCAGATATGAGAATAACAAGCAAAACAAGCTAAAATTGCTTATTTAACAAGATTAAGTCAAAACATTATAAAAGCAGTACACAACTAGCATGTTTAATATTTTTATTAGCTAGAGCATGCCATCACAAGATTAACACAACTAGAATTACCATTTTTCGACTTCTATAACTCAAGATATGCATCTGTCCAACTTAAAAGCATTTTTTAAAAGCACTTTACAAGAATAAATAAAAACAGCAGAAACTTTCTACTAACACATCATATTATGACTCTATGGTCTAGATATTCTCACAGGGATTCCAAAACATCTTCATTTGCTATTTTTGGATTTTTCTACAATTTACTACAATTTTCCAAATGTTTAGCCGATTTAAATGCATAAAAGGGAAAACATAAAAGAAAAACACATTTTCCTCCGGAACCCTAAACTTTCTAGAAATCTACCAAGCCCGCAAATGTAAATGTAGGTGTCTAGTGATTAAGCAACTAGACTCAGCAAAGAGTTTCTATCTACGTTTACCCCCTCCTTTCTCTCGACGGAACCGAACAGAGGAGACGAGGACGGCTTGGCCTTGGCTGGCAGATGGTCAGCTGCGGCGAGGAAGGGCCGGTCGTGGTGGAGGGATGGCTGGCCACGGCCACATTGGAACCCTCCCCCCAGTGCGATTGCTATAGCATGCAGCCCGCGGTGGCCTGGCCATGCCGGTGCTTGGCCACGCACGGCCACGGTTCGCGCCCGCGCAGCTGCGGCCGACAGCTAGCCACGGGGGAGGCGGTCGGTGAGGCAGGCATGGAGGGATGTGAGGATGGCTAGTTAGAGAAGGTAGGGAGCAGGAATGGTAGGAGCTCAGCCCGGCCATGGCGGTTGTCCGTGCCGGCAAGGCGAGAGCGAGAGGGAGCATGAGGAAGGGCCAGGGAGGTGTGGGGAGCGAGGGAGAGCGAGGTATGGGGTGCTTAGGCGTCTTGGCCTCTCCCCATCGGCATAGGAAGGGTAGGGGTGCATGGCAACAATGGTGGGGGCGCGCTCATGCATGGAGGCCATGTCACGGACATGCGTCGCCCATTGGGGCATTTTACCGAGCATGTGCCAGGCAACGACGTGGGTAAGGTGGGCGCCATTTTTGGGCCAGCTCTGGCCGATTTTGCGGAAGGGCATTAAATGAAGTTTGTTGTACTCCTGATGCTCTACAACTTTGCTTAAGGGGTCAGAATCATTGGGGCTCTAGATCAGCGGTTAATTAGCCTCCAAAATGGTAGTGTCAACGCAATTGACAGGCCCATTAATCAAACTCAACTTGATGATCAAAACGAAGTCAAACTCATGCAAAATTTTTACATGCTCTTCTCCAAAACATATAGTCCAACTTTTACTTTGGGATCAAGTCAAGTTGCTTAACGAAAACATGAGAACATGGACATGCCAATGCAAATCTAAAAATGGCCTCGAAACAGACTGAAACTTACATCTTCGCCCTTCCTGTATCTTTCAAACGGTTTCAATGATTCAAGTCAACCAATTACTCATTGTTGTAGGGCTACATGAGTACTACAACTTTGATTAAAGGAGTTTGGCCAAATTGAAAATGGTTTGCAAACTAAAATTCGCCAAAGAGGGCTACATGAAAACTGAAAATTGAAAGCTTTAGCTCCAACATAGCCAATTTTTGGAGTTTCAAAACAGCACTGAGTTGATCCTTGAGAGCCCTATTTGACTAAGTTAGGGACCAAACTAGCTCTTAAGCCCTTAAACAAAGTTTGTTCTATAGAAGCTAAACTACGAACTTTCATTTAAGGTCAAACCTCAAAACTACACAGAAACTGATGTTCCGTTTTAGTCAAAGCAGCATCACACTAAAGCTTTAAATTATGCTTTCTGGTCCATTGAAGCATTTTTTGGATATTTCCTCAATATGAACCCTTCATGACTTTTGTTGTAGAGTTCAACTAAAGTCTTTTGGGTAAGGTTGCAAGGTTTTCTCGACATCCCATGGTTCTATTCACTTAATAAAGCAATTCAAGCAAGGTTATAACCTATCATTTCATGTGACTTCTTGGTTCTAAACTTCATGAAACTTTTCCAATAGTCAATGTAGATGGAAATAGATGTGAGGCACATGATAGGAGCACTTTCAAAATTACTCAGGCATACCTTTTAAAAAGGGGTCAACATAGAAGTAAAGGTGTGTTGTCTAGGTTCAAGTTGGGGCTCATTAGTAGAGAGTGGACCTCAACACCTTTGTCACCACTTACTAGTTTGAACTAGAGCTCTTGATTACCACTTAACTTGTCATGTTGGAGCTCAAGCCCACTGCTTAACTGGTGATAAACACCTGAGGTGTTATAGCCCTCCCCCTTACGAGAATCTTGCCCCGAGATTCAGTGCGAAAGAGTTTTAAGGGAAGAGAAGCATGTTGTCGGCACGAAATTTTGCCCCGTGCTGAGGGCACACGAGCAAGCCAGAAGGGTCCGTTCGATGGAGCTGGAGATCCACCTTGCTTTAGCGTAGGGATGGTCGATCCTACGCACTCCTCCCAAGACGTGCTACTCAATTTGACCCTACAATTGACAAGGATAGAAAGTTTATCAGTAATTTAGGGTGGAACGTGCCGGTGTCGCCAAACAATCCCGAATGTGCGGCTCTGAGAGCCGATATGAAAGGAGATCGACTAAATAGTCGATTCTAGCATATTCATAAGAATAAATCAGTTAAAGCTCATGGGGTTGTGTAAGAAGAATCGGTTATCGTTCAGGATGAATATCATTATTTAGATAAATATTGGTCAATGGCAATAAGATGTTAACAATAATTAGTTTATGCTAAGCTAATGACTACAAGTAACCGAACCTCTTTTTATGTAAAAGAAATAGTTCATCATCATTCAACCATTTAATAAAGAAAAATCTAATGAACATATTAGATCTCATCTATCACTATGACCAGTGGGGCATGAGGCAGAATCATGCAGGCCGTAGAAATAACAATAGACTCGACGACCCTAACTTATTACTAATATCAGTGGGGCACGAGGCAGAATCATGCAGGTCATAATACAATAATAAGATAATGGGGCTAACACATCTTTCAACCTATCACTACTTCAATGATTTCATGACGTGAGCTGTTCGTGACAACACTCGATATCGGCTAAAACAACCGATTCAGGCATAGCGCACAGTTAAGGTCATGCCCTATCAGGAACAAATCTACCGAATAATGATCCCCACTCCACGGTGCTAACAGTGGGGGTGTGAGACAGAATCACATAGGCCGTGATAACGGGCCATGGAACGGTTTTCGCTAGCTAATAGATCTACTCAAGACCAGACATGCCTTAACCGCACGCTATGCATGATCAAGATTGACATAAAATAGCAGATAAAACATAACTCATCATTTAAAGTGCAGATTAGATCTGTTTAGATTAACAAACGATGGGTTAAACAAGATATAAGGCCGATCTAGATCAATCCCAATCGGGCGAATTGATATTGCTGTAATTAAATAAATAATGGAGGGAATAAGCAATATCGGTAACTTAATGAATCTATCCGAAGGAACGCCACCCTTAGATAGAGCCAATAACTTGACCATAATCTAGTTTGAGCAGTGGAGGTCGATCGGATCGATGCAGCCTTATTACATAAACTAGACAAGAGTCAATAACTAGGTTATACCAGAGTCACAGTGGACGTCGACTGGATCGATGCAGCCGTACGAATAGAAGTATAAGCCATGACGGTACTTACAGACAAGCAGTGGAGGTCAACTGGATCGATGTAGCCATACTCGCTGAAGAACTCACCGAGATCTACTCTACTCCTACTCCTAAGGGGTGGCCAGAGCCAAAAAAAGTAAGTAACTTGTATTGGATTGATTGTGTGTCCTTTACAATAGCCGGGGTTTGATATTTATACCCGAAACCTACGCATGATTCCTATCTAAGCACGACTCATCACAATCTTTGTCCCCAGAGAAAACATTCCTAATTTAAGATAACTTGGACTCCAATCATTCCCTTTTTGTAGAGTTCAACATGCCTTTTCCCGGCGCCAATCGTAGCCTTTATCGTTATCAGTTGGCGCTATTTGAAGAAAGCCAATTCCAGTGTTGCATTCGAATCAGCTGATGCCGACCTGCACGTGATTGATTCCTTGATGACATGATCTTGGGAGCTTTCAAGTCCCTATGACTCTTCTTCCAAATTTTGGTGTAAACACATGCCCCCTAATTTTGGGATAAAAGTAATTTTATTCCAAAATTATCATGTCTGTATCCCCGATTGGTCCGCGGTCACGGGTAGAGAATCTTGATCTAGGGTCTACTATTTGTCACCGTCCATGTCAGCTCATGATCCCATGCTTCAAAATTTTTATGAGAGTATCATTGCTTCACGGGCACTTGGCTCATCTTTCCAAGCCGGCTATAAAATGTCTATGCGACCCTAACGAGAGCAACTCAACAATTCAGCTATGTTTCTCTTTCATCTGCCCCCTCGAGTGCTTCTGACTCCGCTGGACCCTCCATGGTCTATCCTTTTGCTATGAAGATCTTGAGCGGTTAGAAGAATTCTTGTGCATAGGGTGATTGTGTCACTCATTCTAGCGCCTTGTCGAGCAAGAGGATCAGCTACTATGGCTAGAAGAATTCTTGTGATATCACCTGAGTCTTCTCTCCATGCTCGTAGAGCTATTCTAGTGTTTGCAAGGGCTAAAATGTGTGGACGCCTTCCCCTTGTTTGTTCCATCAAACGCCCATTGGGAAAGACACATGCTTCTTTCCCACAGTTTCCCAGTCACCAAGAAATCAGCTGGGCATCTGTTAGGCGGGCGGCCTTTCCCCTTCTCCTAGCATAATTTTATCAACGGGACGATGTGACCTTTGGCCTTGTTGGGACCCAGACTCCCTTCGATCCAAAGAAGTTTTGGTGGGTTGATCTCTGGTCAATGTAAACTCTTCGTATCCATCCCATGATACTTTGTAATTTGGGGAAGCAATAAGTCTGAATCTGTTATCCCTTCGTTATCTGTCCCCTAAATTTCTGGAGTGTCGATCTGTTTTTGTATCTGATTTCAATTTTACACCCCTGGCAAAATCTATCTCCCCGCCTTCCTGGGCTATCTATAAGGGCCACGGCTGGGGATCGAAAAACAACCCGCTTTGTCTCAAACCTTCTGCGTCCTTAGTATAGTTCCTGCTTTTCTGTAGGTTTGAGATCATGGAGAACAACAATAGGTCTGCTGAGGAGGCTCTCAACGGATCTACATCATCGCACCAATGCCTTCATCACGAAGAGCGTGCAACTTGGGATGTTCCTATCGTTCCGGAGCAGAGGGCCGACTCTGCTCAGCCTTTGGGGTCATCTTCAGCACCAATTCGCCACCAGCTCCCCCGCTATCCGAGGAGGCAGATCGACAATGATGATCTATTGGCCTCCATTGATTGGACTGACCAGAATCTAGCCAGCTGTCTCTCCCTTGCTGAATCGGCTTTGGCCATGATCCAAGGCTGATCACCCTTTGAGGCCAGCCCAGTGGGGGAAAAGTTGGCCAGGGCTGAAGCTAGAATCACAGGTGAGACGTCTACCACAATTTCTCTGTCTTCTTCTTAATTCTGCTTTCAAGATTTCTGATCATTCTTTCCTTAAATCTTTTAGATCTAACTGCTTAGTTGGAAAGCCTTCGATGAGCTGCGGATCACGCGGTGAGATTTGTCAATGTCAGGGGTGCCATTCTGGTGGTTCGCTTGCATGACATCCCGAACCATGTCAGGGAGGTTGCTCTTCATGGCGTTCGTCATGGTGCTGCCACGGCGTTGGCTGCTGCACAAGCCCGCTCTAGCCACAATCTTTGGCTTCTTCCTCACGGTTTTCCAGACACGGTGCACCCTGGGGATCATAAGCGCTTGGTTGAGGATTTCCTTAGCACCACCAACTCTATAGCTTTCAACACCCTGGGCGATGATATATTAAGCAAAGTGTTTTTTGGCCCGTAGCTTGTAGTTGGTGATATTTTGCAAACAATTTCCTCATCTTGAGTGATTGTCCTTTGTTTCATACTTCATATTATACGCATCACTTCGTCCGTGTTTGCTTGTACCGTTCGGATTTATTTTTGCACTAGAGGCGATACCTTTATGATATCGGCTATTAGAGCTGTCGACCGAACAAATCGGTTATTAAGCATTAATCCAAACGCTGGGGTAATATTTCTTTAGATATTTCCCATTGATTGCTCGGCTGAATTCTTCTTCTCCTATCAGTCTTTCCAAAATATAAGCATTACTTGGCGCACAACATTTGATCCGATAAGGTCCTTCCCAATTAGGTGACCATTTGCCGAACTTGCTGTCCTTTGACCCGATCGGCAATTTTACTTTCCAGACCAAATCTCCATCAGAAAATTGCTTATTCTTGACTCACTTATTGTAATATTTTGCAACCCTTAGTTTATTGGCTTCAATATTTTCAAGAGCACATAGTCGGAGGCAACTCAAGTCCTCTAAGTCATCTATCATGAGATTCTTGTAGACTTCAGCTGACAAATCATTCTACAACATAACACGCCTCGATCCAGTCTGAACTTCCCAAGGAAGGACTGCATTATGGCCATATACAAGTTCATAAGGCAACATCTTAATTGATCCATGACAGGCCATCCTATATGCCCATAGTGCCTCATTAAGCGTTGAATGCCACTTCCTTGGCTGTTCCTCAATCTTCCTGTTGATCAGCTTAATCATAATCTGATTGGACTCCTCTACCTAGCCATTAGCCTGAGCATAGTAAGGAGAAGAATTTAGCAGCTTGATTCCCATACTGGTAGCAAAATCTCTAAACTCCTCTGATGTGAACATTGTCCCTTGATTGGTAGGATAGTTTGAGGAATCCCAAAATGATACACGATATGTTCCTTAACAAATTCAACCATGTTCTTTGAAGTTACCGTCTTCAAAGGAATTGCCTCAACCCACTTAGTGAAGTAATCTATTGCTACCAATATGAACTTATGTCCTTTGCTTGAGGGTGGAAAAATCTGGCCAATTAAATCAATTCCCTAGCCCCGAAACGCCACAACTTGATTATTAGGTTCATGGCCGATGCAGGCGATTTCTGGATATTTCCAAAACATTGACAGTCTTGGCACCCCTTGTAATATCCAAAACAGTCTTCCAATATTGTTGGCCAGAAATATCCTATTATGCGAATAATCCATTTCACCTTATAAGCCGATTGATGAGCTCCAAATATCCCTTCATGCACCTTGCCCATCAATACCTTAGCTTCCTCTTGATTTAGGCATTTGAGCAACACCCCATCGACTGTTTTATAATACAGCTAACTATCTAGCAAAACATACTTAGTTGATTTATACCTTAGCATTCTAGTAACTTTCCATGATGGATTTCTAAGGTAGTCGGCTATTTCAATTCTCCAATCATTATTCGAGGTTTCACATTCAAAACTTCTTGAAACACTCAGTATCCTGACGCACTTTGAGCTAGATGATTAGCCTCTTGATTTTGTGCTCTCGGAATATGTTGAAAAGAGACATGAAAAAATTCCTTGAGCAACTTTTGGCACTCGTCATAGTATCCTTTCAAAGTATCTTCTTTGCACTCATACAGGCCGATCAACTGGTTAATAATTAACTGTGAATCTCCAAATATTTCAATTGCTTCGGCCTTTACTTCGCGAAGAAGTTGAAGTCCCTTAAGAATAGCCTCATACTCTGCTTGGTTGTTGGTAATAATTGATTCAGTTGGAAAAGCAAACTCAAAACTTACCCCCCGAGGTGAAATAATAACAATACCAATGCCACCACCTCACTTGCGTGATGATCCATCAAAGAATAATGTCCAAGGCATCAACTCTACATAATCAATGCTTGGCCTATGATGCTAGGTGACAAAATCGGCCATTATCTGTCCTTTGACTACTTTAGCCGATTCGTACTTTAAGTCAAATTCTGATAACGCGAGAATCCACTTTCCCACTCTCCCATTCAGTATTGTCATTGATAACATGTGCTTAATCACATCAGCCTTGGAAACAACCGTACATTCAGCTGATAATAAATAGTGCCGCAACTTAGTGCAAGAGAAATATAGGCACAAGCATAACTTTTCAGTGGGAGAATATCTTGTTTTTGGATCTAGGAGCCTTCTACTCAGATAGAAAATAACTCGCTCCTTTCCTTCAAACTCTTGCATTAAGGCCGATCCAATTGTCTTGTCATCAGCCGATATGTACAACTTAAAAGGCTTACCTTGTTGAGGAGGGACCAGCATAGGTGGACACTTCATGTATTCTTTTATTTCTTCAAACGCCTTTTGTTGTATGTCGCCCCACTTGAATTCTTGATCATTTTTCAACTTCAACAAGGGAGAAAACGGCAGGATCCTTTCCGGCAATTTTGAAATGAATCTTCTGATGAAATTAATCTTACCAAGCAGAGATTGCAACTCTGTCTTTGTAGTCGGGGGAACTGCCTCATTAATTGCTTTTATGCTTTTTTGACCAACTTTGATTCCTTTCTCGTGGACCATAAATCCCAAGAATTGTCCAGCTGACACTCCAAAAGCACATTTATTTGGATTCATCTTTAGACCATGTTTTCTTGTGCATTCCAGAGTCTCTCGCAAATCAGCTGGGTGCTCTTTGTACCCTTTGGATTTTATCATCACATCATCGATGTAGATTTCAACAATCCTGCCGATCAACTTATGAAAAATATAATTCATCGCCCTTTGATAAGTTGCACCAGCATTCTTCAGACCAAAGGTCATCACAACCCACTCGAATAAACAGATTGCGCTGAGGCACCTGAAAGCGGTCTTTGCTATGTCTTCCTCAGCCATGAAAATTTGGTTGTACCCTGCATTGCCGTCCATGAAGCTAATAACCTTCTGCCCAACTGCTGCATCAACTAACATATCAGCTATCGGCATTGGATAACCATCCATGGGTGTGGCTTTGTTTAGATCCCTGAATCGATGCAAACTCTCAATTTTCCATTCTTCTTATACACAGGGACAACATTTGATATCCACTCTGCATATCGGCATGGTCCGATAAACTTTGCCTCTAGTAACCTTTCAGTCTCCTTTTTGATATCATCAAGCACGTTCAGGTTGAATCTTCTTGGAGCCTGTTTAAATGGCCGATACCCAGGTTTGATTGGCAACCGATGTTCGACAATTGACCGATCTAGACCAGGCATCTCATAGTACTCCCAAGCAAAATAGTCTTTAAATTCCTTTAACAAATCAACTAATTCTCGCTTATATTCAGGATCCAACTTGGCACTTATGTACGGCGGCCTAGGTCTATCTCCAGAACCAATGTCTACTTCTTCTAATTCATCAGCCGACGTGAAGCCATGTCCTAGTTTGCCATCTGTACCATCTATTGGATTATCCATTAAGACAAAAATTTAAAGCTGACTGCTTGGATCGGATGTTGGCTTTCATTATTGACTCTAATGAAGCCTCCTTCCCATATTTTGCCAGAAAAGCATTCGAAGTCTCCTAGTTTCTAGAAGACTAGATCGGCTGTTGCGATGCTGACAGACTCATCAGCGCAAACCAGTTCGACATCATCTCTATGCCATTGAATCAAACATTGATGCATGGTCGACGGCACACAATAGTTTGCATGAATCCAATCATGACCAAGGAGTAAACTGTATGACCCTTTTCCATTGATGACTAAGAATGTAGTGAGCAGAGTCTTACTCCCGATCGTTAGTTCGACGTTCATTGCCCCCCGGGTCTTAGACGCATTACCCCCAATGTCCTTAAGCATTATGTCGGTTTCAATCAGATCTCCTGGTCCCTTGCCAAGTTTACAAAAGGTGGTATAATGCATGAGATTGATAGAAGGACCTCCGTCCACCAACATCTTGTTCATCGGCTTTCCATCAACAAAACCTTACATATATATAAAGCCTTTAAGTGCCAATGCTTGACTGGCTTATCTAATATAGCCCGTTGTATAACTGTCAACTTGGCAACTATTTCTTCATACTCCGATTCATCGAAATCCAAATAAACTTCTTGATCTACCAGAGCTCTGAACTCTAATGGCAACAGAAAAGCCATTTGAATATTAGCCAATGGTTGCCTTCTATCGGTTGTTTGCTTAGCACGCCATACTTGAGGTTTATCGAATGCCTGAGCCTGTTCCAACTCTCTATTCCTTAGGCGTTGCACCCTTCTCTTCTAGCTTCTTGTCAAACCTCCTGGGCACCATTGCCCTTCCTGCCAAACATATTCTCTCTTGTTGCCTTCTTCATAATCAGCCCAGTCTTGATCAACAACTCTTTTTCCAAGCCGATTATGAACACTTCCATTTTTTAAGCGTCGATCCATGATATTATGATGATATACATCTTGAGCATGGATAGACCGGCGGTTGGTTTGAGATTGCCTAAACACCCAATATTGATCACTGCATTCTAGACACTCATGTCTGGTAGGCAACTTCAAACCTTCATTCCAGCAATGTCTGAAGAAAGGACAATTCCAATGTGATTCGGCTTGTTTCCTTTCATACCTCTCTTTTTCTAGTTGACGCTGGTATTCTTGACCCTCTAACCAATGATGATAATCCTTTTTCCTTCTGCCACTGCCACTTATTCAACAGAATCCGAGATGTAACTTGCGGCTTTGTCGCCCCATCTTTTGATGTCCCCCCCCCCCCGCTCATATCGGCTCTTTTGCTTGTCGTGATGTCTTCTATTTTCTCTGTACTCGTTAGCCAATATTTGTATCTCGGGATCGACTGTTCCAGCTTCTTTTGATTTGGTTGATGTTAGGACCTTAGTCTTTCCTTTGAGCAGCCTAGCATCGACCATGTTTTGATCTCCTGGGAAAGGATTATCATCAACTTTCATTTTTTGAGGCGTATCAAATTTGAGTCTTCCTTGCTGAACAGCCCTCTGTATATGCTGTCGGAAAATTCTGCATTCATTAGTGGAATGGGAAGTAGCGTTATGGAACTTGCAGAACTTTTTATTTTTCAACTGATCAGGGGGCAACATAACATGATTATCGGGCAACTTGATTTGTCCCTTCTCAAGCAAGAAATCAAAGAGCTTGTCTGATTTTGTGACGTCAAAGTCATAGCTCTCCTCAACTTCTCTTCCCCAAGGATTTGGCACCATTACCGTCTTTTTGCCCCAATTCCATTCAGCCATAGCAACCTCTTCTTCTTCATCTTCATAGCCATCATCGACTGAGTATGGATTATAAGCTTCGGCCACTATAGTACTCTTCTGGAATCGGGTATCTCTGCGCATACTCTGGAATTGGCTATTGAGCGCTGCCACTCGTTGAGCCAATTGACCTAGGTTGTCAAATTCTTGTCCCAGCAGTTTTTCTTTCCACATGGGCAGCATCCCTTGAACGGCTAAAGCAGCTAGCTGATCATCAGCCAAGTTTAATGAGAAACATAAATTTCTAGTCTCTCAGAACCTTTGAAGAAACTCAGTGCCCGATTCATTAGTCTTCTGTCTTATAGTTGTCAAATTGGCAATCTTCTTTTGTCCAGTCCTAGTATAAAAATATGTATGAAATTTCTTCTCGAGGTGAGCCCAATTGGCAATGGAATTGACTGGCAGTGATGAAAACAAAGTGAAGGCTGGCCCTGACAGGGACAGGGAGAAGAAACAAACTCGATGGGCCTCCTCAACTGATGCCTCGCCCAATTGTGTAAGATACCGACTGACATGTTCTATTGTGCTTATACTGTTTTGGCCAGTGAACTTAGCAAACTCCAAAAGCCTATAATTTGTAGGAAGAGCGGCCAAATCATACCATTTTGGATATGGGCGTTTGTATGAAAAGGTCAGCCTTTTTAGCTTAAGACCGAACTGATTCTTCATCATCTTGGTCACCTTTAGCAACAACTCGTTAGCATGCGAATTTGGATTTCTCTGCACCTGCTGACCCATCTGTGGATTGAAATCCCATGTGCCTTGATACCCGGGATTCAGAATCATGTGAAGGGTGTTATAATCTGTGACATAATGATACCCTTGTGGAATTTCTATCTGCTAGGTCCTTTGCTGGTTTGCTGCTTGAAGTCTCTGATTATAGACATGAGGATCTATATCTCTACGGTTCCTTTAAACTGATGGTGCTATTTTTTGAGCCAACAACGGTATGTGGCCTGATGTCATAAAATTAATCACCTGGTTTTGACCTTGCCCCGCTGGCTGTTGCACATGCTACCCTGACGATCTAGGATTATACTGTGTCTGATTCGTAGTAGTACCTTGAGCTTGTTTAGATGAACCCTAAACTACCTGGATATCATCATTACCAGCTGGTGCTGCTTCTTGATGGCTGGTACTGACTTGATTAGTCCCTTGGGTCGACGAATGTGGAATGTTGTAATAAGCTGGCCCAACTTGACCAACTAGAAACCCATGAATCGCCTCTTTCATGGTGTTGTGAAATGTGTCCAAGAAAGCTTCATTATGGCTTGATATGGCATTACGAACAGATTTGTTTACAATTTCTATAAAGAAACGCCTGTCTTCAGCCTCAATTGTATTTGTCTGCCCATGTAATAGAACTCTCGGTAGTGGATATTTCTGAACAATTATGTTGTCAAGTGTTTTGGAGTAGGACAACAAACACTTGTTCTGAAATTCTTCTATAGCTTTGCTGATGACATCTTTATCTCCATCAGGTTGATCTTCATAATGTACCATAAGGATGTCATTGTTGTTGTGAACCACCATGATGATTGTGGGGTCCCACCGGGCATGCCAGAAACATGTGTCGGCAAGAAATTTCATCCCGTGCCGAGGGCACACGAGCAGGCCGAAAGGGTCCGCTCGATGGAGCTAGAGATCCACCTAGCTTCAGCGCAGGGATGGTCGATCCTGCGCACTCCTCCTGAGACATGCCAGTCAATTTGACCCTGCAATTGATAAGGAGAGAAAGTTTATCAGTAATTTAGGGCGGGACGTGCCGGTGTTGCCAGATAGTCCCGAATGTGCGGCTCTAAGAGCCGATATGAAAGGAGATCGACTAAATAGCCGATTCCAGCATATTCATAAGAATAAATCAGTTAAAGCTCGTGGGGTTGTGTAAGAAGAATTGGTTATTGTTCAGGATGAATATCATTATTTAGACAAATATTGGTCAATGGCAATAAGATATCAACAATAATTAGTTTATGCTAAGCCAATGACTACAAGTAACCGAACCCCTTTTTTATGTAAAAGAAATAGTTCATCATCATTCAACCATTTAATAAAGATAAATCTAATGAACATATTAGATCTCATCTATCGCTATGACCAGTGGGGCATGAGGCAGAATCATGCAGGCCGTAGAAACAACAATAGACTTGACGACCCTAACTTATTACTAATATCAGTGGGGCATGAAGCAGAATCATGCAGGCCGTAATACAATAATAAGATCATGGGGCTAACACATCTTTCAACCTATCCCTACTTCAACGATCTCGTGACCTGAGCTGTTCATGACAGCACTCGATATTGGCTAAAACAGCCAATTCAGGCATAGTGCACAGTTAAGGTCATGCCCTATCAGGAACAAACCTACCGAATAACGATCCCCACTCCACGGTGCTAACAGTGGGGTGTGATGTAGAATCACACAGGCCATGATAACGGGCCATGGAACGGTTTTCGTTAGCTAATAGATCTACTCGAGACCAGACATGCCTTAACCGCACGCTATGCACGGTCAAGATTGACATAAAACTGCCGATAAAACATAACTCATCATTTAAAGTGCACATTAGATCAGTTTAGATTAACAAATGATGGTTTAAACAAGATATAAGGCCGATCTAGATCAATCCCAATCGGGTGAATTGATATTGCTATAATTAAATAAATAATGGAGGCAATAAGCAATATCAGTAACTTAATGAATCTATCCGAAGGAACGCCACCCTCAGAAAGAGCCGATAACTTGACCTTAATCTAGTTTGAGCAGTGGAGGTCGACTGGATCGATGCAGCCTTACTTGAACTAGACAAGAGTCGATAACTAGCTTATACCAAAGTCGCAGTGGAGGTGGATTGGATCGATACGGCCATACGAATAGAAGTATAAGCCATGACGGTACTTACATACAAGCTGTGGAGGTCGACCAGATCGATGCGGTCGTACTCGCTGAAGAACTCACCGAGATCTACCCTACTCCTACTCCTAAGGGGTGACCGGAGCCAAAAAAAGTAACTTGTACTAGATTGATTGTGTGTCCTTTACAATAGCCGGCATTTGATATTTATACCCGGAACCAATGCATAATTCCTATCTAAGCACGACTCATCATAATCTTTGGCCATAGAGAAAACATTCCTAATTTAAGATAACTTGGACTCTAATCTTTCCCTTTTTGTAGAGTCCAACATGCCTTGTCCCGGCGCCGATCGTAGCCTTTATCGTTATCTGCTGGCGCTATTTGAAGAAAGTCGATTCCAGTGTTGCATTCGAATCAGCTGATGCTGACCTACACACGATTGATTCCTTGATGACATGATCTTGGGAGCTTTCAAGTCCCTGCGATTCTTCTTCCAAATTTTGGTGTAAACACATGTCATCCATTTTAGAACATTAGCAATAGCATTAGGCTACTTAGCTTCGAGCATCAGAGAGGCTAATTGGGTCAAGGCGCTTTCTAATACTTGCTCTCCATAGTAAATTTTGTCTGAAGAATTTTGTTCATTGACTTCCATGAAGCATTGTTACTTTGGGATGAATCCAAGACAACACAGTACTTTGTTCTCGGGATACAGAGATTGTTATAGGGCATAAACTAACTACTCACAAGTATTTGTTTGTCTAGGGAAAATGACATGTACAACTTTCCATGAGGGGTGAGATCATAAATGGGGTAAACATCCTTTGAGGCTGTGAGAAACCGACTAACCAACAGACAAAGTCTATGTCAGTTGTAACTATCCAATGACTCAGATGCCAACTGATGGAAAACTACATAATGTTTCATGTGTGCAGTTCTCTTTCTTGGATAACAACACTGTATTATCTAAGTCTATTGGGGAAAGCAGTGAATGTGATAGTTGATTTGGTCTGCTCAATGCCACTTTAACAAACTGAAGCGACAACCGTTACCTAGGTTGAATTTGATGCAACCTCTTGGGTGAAAACACATGAAAGGTACCAAAGGACAAGTCCACATTGGAAATCATTGCTGCAGAAGGATGATAGCGAGGCCTAGAGGACAACAAGGTTGCAAGTATACACCAAACTAGAGAAACAGTACACTACCAAATAGGTTGAGTACAATTTTCTTTCATGGTGTAGTTGCACAGTAAGTTGGGTTGACTTGCACTATAGCAAAACTAGCTTTGTTGGACTACATTTGACATTGAAGCTTCCTTTCTAATGTCAATCAACAACTCATACTCATAATCTGAAAATCTGTTGTTTGGCACTTTTCAATTTGTTTTCGACTCGCAATGGCACAAATTTACTAGTAGAACACCATGACTACTCAACCATTGTTGATATGAGAGGCTAAAAGCAAGGCACAAAGGGTTGCAAGGCATCTTCTCTAGGGCATCTAAAGGATTATCTAATGTGAGGGATGATAGCAGTCAATAGAGAAATCACAGATTCCGTACACCTTGGTTTTCAGTTCATATCTCACAAACTACTGCTTAATTGTGCACAAATTTTGGTAGGCATATAGATCCAAGAATCCTTTAACTACTGACCAAAATTCAACTCAAAACAGACACCGTTTGACTGTCCAAACAAATCATCTACCAAAACTGCTCTGTTCTGAAATTTTAATGACCCGAACTGACAAAACATCTCTCAAATCCGATGCTTTACTCAACCAATCCTCCAACCAACTTAAGACATTGGAGTACCCTAAGCAAGGAATGAGCTCACCAAGTTTTGTGACAATCCAACCATGGTTGAGCCTCTAATCACCGGCTTAAAGATAACTAGTTTAGTGCTATGAAATCTGGACATATTTCCCACTCTTCTTTTTCTTTGCTTCACACGTTGTGGAGCGTGTTCTACACTCTCTAACTCTTCGAATAGCAGCAGCAGCTTTCTCACTAAGGAGATAGGCTAGGGTTTTTCCTTACATGCTTCTTAGGAAACAACTTCAACTGTTGATTTAGACACCAAGTAGACGATGCACAACACTTGATTTGTGGTTTGTTTTAGCAGGGCACAATGCATACTCTACATGGAGGGACAGTCTTACAAAGATAAGGAACCATTTCTGACTACCCCTTGGGCTTCATCCAATTGAGTCTTGAACAAATCCTTTTTGTGGCACCTAGATGCATAATGATGCTGATCGAAACTAGGGACATGCATTCTCTAGTTCTTTACTTAGCTGATACAACATTTTGCACTATCTATGTGATGGTTCAAGATGGAATTGACTTGATCACAGTGCTCTGGAAGATAGAGTGCCACTCAGGCCATTGGCTAGTTGATCAACTCCTTGTTGGTCATTGTTCTGAGACATAGCCTTCATAGCTACCAAAGAGTCATTACCTAGCTAGAGATTGACCTTCCTACTGGTAACTAATCATTATCTCTCAACACTAAAAAGGTTCCAAATCTTCACTCTCGACAACAAAAATTGTGGTCGATGCATAAACAGATGGTCGCCATTGAAGTCAGCAAACAAGGGTCACACCAAAGATGGTTGATTTTGACTGTGTGATTATCTTGCACATATAGATTAAGACTTGGATAGCCAGGTCATAAGCACAATGTAACGATCGATCCTTATCCGACTGATAACTTGTCCAACATTAAGTGTTATGTGCCCTTTTGACCCAATAGTGGTGGCATATGTTGTTCACTAGATGGCCGACGTCATTATAGTGATAGTCAAGCAGAGTCACTGGTCTACCACCTCTTGCAGTCTGCCAATGTTCATGTTGGTGACCTGTTCATCTTCAGAAGGAAGCTCTACTACTTTTGGTCTGATATAGGGTTCTTTCAATTAGATATGGAGAGATAACCAAGAAAGAGCTCACGTGAAAATAACACATCGGTGTAGTTCTGCAATAGATCATGACTAGAAACCTCGATACCAGCGCGTGCCGAGTGACACAGCCTTGTGTTGGCCGCCCCAGGAGGCTCTTGGTTTCATCGCGGCACCGTTAGTTGCTACTCATAACACCATTACCAATCACACAACCAAAGTGAAATTTCAAGTGGCACAGATTGGGTTGTAAGAACAAGCACTATGAGCAAGCAAAGATAGTCACAAGGTTTGGAGTCATCAAGGGGTGGTCCAAGGTAAAGACATGGCATAGGAGAAACATAGATTAACTAATGCAGACAACTAAGCGTGAGACTCTTGCTTAAATTTCCACGCATATCTAGCTTCCACGAATAGAGATCTCTAGAGAAAAGATTTACATGGGATTTGGTCTTGTTGGGCAGCAACATGAGACCAAGACTGATAAACATTTAGAGACTTGGGAAGGTTGGAGATGAATTGAGCAACTTCAAGGCCAAAACCGCAATACCGATCAAAGATTGAGTTGATAGGGTAGCTACATGATTTCCAAGCAAAAGATTCTGAGGCCATGGTAAAGAGAGATTACATTACACCAGCTCACCTTTGGGAGAGGCAACCAGGAGGTCCAACATGGATTTTGGTATGGTCTCTACAACTGGCAAAGAACAACCATGGTCAAAGGTTGGCGTTAGCGAGAACTTAACTTGGTTGGTCAATCAAACAAGGATCTTCACAAAAAAGGGGTGCAAGACACCTAGGGCATATGCAAACATTTAAGGGGACTAAGCTTGGGCTTATGGGTTAAGCAAAGGCATGGATATAGGTCTATGTAGCACAACATTCAAGGGCTAGCAACACCATATATAGGCTCAAGCTCCTAAGCAAAGGGATCTACTTGGAGACAACCATGAGATTAACATAACTTGAGTACCGTTCTAGGATTAGGCTCTTCAACACTTGTATGATCACCGTGGACAAAAGGGGTAACGACTATGATGCTACCTAGGTAACAAAGCATCCACAAATACATCATGGTCTTATGCAAGCATTTGAAACACTCAATCCAATTAGCTTAAGCGACTATTACTAAGCACTAAGCTCGCACATAACAAGCGGTCATCTCTAGCAACACAACTACACATAACCTACAAAACATGGTGGCAAGGTATTGTTATCTTTTATTTCCTTTTACTAAGTAGGTGTACATCTCTTCAAAATGAGTTTTACTTACATTTAGCAAATTAGCTTTCGGTCATGCACAACATGACCATAGGGTTACGATGAGTTATCCAATAGTAGAACAAGGGTGAGAGGAGCATGTTTATGCACAAGCAACAATCATGATGCTTGCTCGTCCTATTTGTCCTCACCAAATTGCCAGCCTAAGGTGACAATCACGTTCTATGTCGGTGGGATAACACGTACTCTCTCGATATATAGCTAGTCGTCAGCGACATTCAATCTATGCATTCATGGTTACCGTACCTACAGAAGGATTTCATTTCAGCCCAACCTCACATATACATATGCAAGAATAAAAGTCTGGTCTCTAGATTTCAATCTAAATACTTCTGTATATATATACCGACTATATATATACTTCTGTATCAAAGCTACCCATCAGTAAATTCATCTATATATACATATAGAATATGCATATATAGCCATACCAAAACAACCCCACAATTAACTACTTCCGTGTATATATGAGATATATATATACTTCAATATCTGTCGGCACAAAAATGTGGTAGCACGCCGGGTGGACACGCAGCAAGCTGGAATGATCTGGAGATCTGCTTGGCTTCAACGCAAGACCAGTCGATCCTATGAATTCTCAAGGGCGTGCCAGTCAATTTGACCTGCAATTGATAAGGAGAGAATGTTTATCAGTAATTTAGGGTGGAACATGCTGGTTTTGCCCAGACAGTTCCAAGTGTGCCACTTCAGGAGCAGCTAGACGGGAAAATCGACTAAATAGCCAATACAAGAAGAAATAGACTGTTAAGGACTGTAACGCTCGCGGGTCATGACTGATTTTATAGTAACGAATACAATGCACCCAATTTTAATGATCCTTTCTCTTAAGCTATTAACATGTATGCGTGAAAGATATATCACTGGCTAAATTAGATTTGATCAATACGTAGTGTAGAGCCAATAAATCCAGTGAAAAGGGATATGCCACGCAAATAATCGACTGTTTGATATAGACAGATCTACGAACTATCTAGATCTAGTCTATTACCGTCAATAGTGAGGTTCGATCGGATTGATGCAGCTATGATGATGATGATAGTCTAGAACTAGAAAATCCATAGAACCGACCATACTTCAACAGGTTCATAAAAGCGTGCCATATCTGTGAAAGCACAGGCGAATCGGCTAAAATAGCGGATTCAGGTTGAAAATGGATTATAGCATGAAAACATTCGACTATTTAATATGGATAGGTCTATAAAATCATCAAATCTAACCTGTTGTCCTTAACAGTGGGGTTCGACCGGATCGATGACAGCCATGATAAAGATAACAGATCAAACCTTTAAAATAAATAGATCTATTCACATTTAACAGAATCTTGAAGACACACTATAAGCGTTAAACTGGCAATCAGCTATTTAGCCGATGCAGACATAGCAAATAGCCAAGGTCACGCCTGGTCGAAAGCAAATCTACCAACTAGCATACTTCGATCTAAAGAGCTAACAGTGGGGATCGACCGGATCGTTACAGCAATAATAGCGAGCTATAGACCAGATTCAACTAGCTAGTAAACCTTCTCAAGATGAGACATGCCTTAGCCATGTACTATGCATGATCAAGATCGAAGTAGAACGGCCGATAAAACATAATCCGTCGTTTAAAGTAAGAACCATCGTAATGTGACAAAATAAATGATGGACTAAAAGTATGTGGGGCCGATCTAGATCGATCTCGATCGGGTAGGTTGATATTGCTAAAACTAATGACAACAAGAACATCAGCAAGATTAGTAACTTAATGAATCTACCCAAAGGATGCCACCCTTAGGTAGAGCCGATAACTTGACCTTAATCTAATTCGAGTAGTGGAGGTCAAATTTAAGTGATACAGACATACTTGAACTAGAAAAGGATCGATAACTAACTTGTACCAGAGCTCGTAAGAGGTCAGCTGGACCGATGCAGCCTTACAAACAAAAGTACAAGCCATGACGGTACTTACAGACAAGCCGGAGGTCGACCGGATCGATGCAACCCTTCTTGTTGAAGAACTCACTGAGATCTAAAGTACTCCTACTCCTAAGGGTTGGCGTGAAGCCGAAAAAAGTAATTGGTATTGATTGATTGGATCCCTTTTACAATAGCCGGGTCCAATATTTATACTCGGAACCAAAGCATGAATCCTACTCTAATATGACTCATTACAATCTTTGGAATAAATGAAAACATTCCTAACTTAAGATAACTTGGACCCTAATCTTTCCCTTTTTGTAGAGTCCAACATGTTTCCCCCCTCGACGCCATCCGTACGTAGTTCGTTGATATTGTCTGCTGATGTCATCTATAAAATAGCCGATTCTAACACTACATCAAAACCAGTTGACCTCGATTCACACCCGGTCGATCCCTTGATGATACAATTTTATAAGCCTTGAGTTCCCGCTTTCTTCTTTCCCAAATTTTGGTGTAAACACATGCCCCCCAATTTTTGGATAAAAGTAATTTTATTCCAAAATTACCACGTCTTCACCCCCGATGGGTCCGTAGTCAAGGGTAGAGAACCTTGATCTAGGGCCTACCAACGTCCTTGCCTACTTCTGAGCCTACACTTTAAAGCTTCATGAGAGCACTATTGCTTCACGGGCGCTTGGATTCAATCTTCCAGACCGACTATAAATGGTTATCCAACCCTGGCGAGAGCAACCCAATGACTCAGTTATGTTTCCCTTCTGCTTGCCTCCTTGAGTTCCCTTGGCTCTGCTAGACCCTCCATTGTCTAATTCCTTACTGAGGTTCTTGAGTGGTTAGAAGAATTCTTGTGCATAGGAAGATTGTGTCTCTCATTTCAGCGCCTTGTCGAGCAAGAGGATCAGCTGCTGCGGTTAGAAGAATTCTTGTGATGCCACCTGAGTTTTCTCACCATCAGCGCATAGCTATTCTCGTGTATGTAAGGGCTCAAATGTGTGGACGTCTTCCCCTTGTTCACTCTATCAAGTGCTCATGCTGAGAAATTGGTTGGATATATGGCATCTTTTTAGCAGGCGGCCCTTTCTCTCCCTTGATGCTACTTCTATCAACGGGCTGATATGACTTGGTTCATGATGACCTTTGGCCTTGTGGGGATCCGGACTCCCTTCAATCCAAGGAGTCTTAGTGGGTCGATCGTCGGTCAATGTAATCCCTTTGTATGAATCCCACGGTATCTGTAATTATGGGAAGCAATACGTATGAATCCGTTGTGCATTCGTGAACTATTCCCTGAATTTCTGGAGTGTTGATCTGTTTCCATAACTAACTTCAATTCCATACCCCTGATGAAGTCTATCTTCTCATCTCTTGGGCTATATATACGGGCCATGGTTGTGGATCAAAAAACTACCTGCTTCATCCTAAACCTTTTTGTGCCTTCGGTGCATTTTGCTTTCTAATAGGCTTGAAGACATGGAGAACGGCAAGAGGCCTGCCGAAGAGGCCCTTGATGAGTCTGTGCTACTGTACCAGAGTCTTCGTCACCAGGAGAATGCAACCCGTGATCTTGGGCAGATGGACTTTCATCTGAATGCGCTACAGGACGCTCTCATCATCTCGAAACATGGGGCCAACTCCACTCAAGCAAGGCTGGCCGAGGCCGAGGCTAGAATTATGGGTGAGATATCCACCAAAATTCTCTATTTCTTTTAGTGTTGTCTTCAAGATCTTGATTATCCCTTCCTTGAATCTTTCCAGACCTATCAACCCAGTTGGAAAGCCTTCGATCAGCTGCAGAGTCTGCGGTAGGATTCGTCAACACCAGGGGTGCCATGCCGGTGATTCGCCTATACGACGTCCCAAACCTTGTCAGAGAAGTTACCCATCCCGGTGTTCGTCATGGTGCTGCCATGGCATTAACTGTTGCGCAAGCTTGCTCTGGCCATGAGCTTCAACTTCTTCCCCATGGTTTCCCAACCACCGAACACCTAGAGGACCATGAGAGCCTGGTCAAGGACTTCTTCAACACCACCAATTCCATAGCCCTTGCTTCCCAGGTCGAAGACATAGTGAACAAAGTGTTCATCGGCCCTTAGTTTGTAATAGGAGAAGCTAGAAATAATTTCTTCGTTTTAAGTGACTCCTCTTTTGCCCTATACTCATGTTCCATGTACCAATTTGTAAGCAGTTATCTGCCTGTTGCGTGTCTCCTCTTTTGTCGTATACTCATGTTCCATGTACCAATTTGTAAGCAGTTATCTGCCTGTTGCGTGTCTCCTCGAGGCTTAGTAGAATAGCCATTTTGGATTAGCCGATTTCGACTTGTGATTCGATCTGACTCGATTAAATCTGAAAACGGCTCTCATGGTAAAACTTTTCAAATTCCTCCTCGGCCATCAATCGCCACATTTTCCCTCAATACTAGTAGAACGGCGCACCCTCTTCCATTAATTGGGCTTGCCTTTGCACATTCCGAGATATCGACCATCCCGTCTCTGTGGCTATAAACACCAGCTAAGGGCTCTGGCTTCAAGCATAATACACTTGCAACTGCCTCTGTTCTCTATACTTCTCCGCCTCCACAAACCATGTAGCAGTTTCCCTTCTTCTTCCACAATCTAGTCCATCATCCATGGCAGGAGAAGATCACCACGGCAAGCATGTAGTGGAAGATCTCCCGGAGGAGGAGGTCCCGGTCAGCCAGTAGCTCCACTGCATGAGGTAAGACTAAATGCTCCCGTCCATAGCGAGAATCATCTACTAATGCATCTGCAGGCTTGTCCTCAATGATAGCCCCCGGTCGCTTCCTCCTAGGACCGGCGAGCCTTCTACCGCCGCATCTGCTACTGCCACACCGTACTCGTCGTTAGACTCCTCTGACTCCTACAACGGTGATGATGCCCAATGTTTCCTCCAGGAGTGGAGGGCTGCCAAGGACCATTACTCCAAGGCGACTTCAACGGTGATGACGTCCATGATTCTGTTAATCATGGATAGATCTGTGTACTTTAAGGGTTTGATTCATTATCTTTTTCATGGCTGCATCGATCCGGTCGAACCCCACTGTTAGAGATAGCAGGTTGATTCTGAGGAATCCATAGGTTTGTTCATGTGAAATAGTCGATTGTTTACACGCTGTAGTCCTTTTTACCTGTATCGTCTACTTTAGCCGATTCATCCGAGCCTTCACGTATAGCATGTCTTTTGGAAACCCTGTCGAAGTATGGATGTTTTTGTGGATTCTTCGGTTTTAGTTTGTTACTATCATCATAGCTGGCATCGATCTGATTGATCCTCACTATTGGTGGTGACAGATTAGATTCAGAGCGTTTGTAGATCCGTTCGTATTAGATAGTCGATTCGTTCGTGTGCTATATATTTTCCTAATTAGATTCATTGGCTCAATGCTTTACACTGGTAATATCTATCTAGTTGATGATCTTATTTACATCTACGAGTACTGTACCTGTCAATATGAAATTAATCGCTACCCATAAGCTTTATAGTCCGTAACAGCCGATTTCAGTGCGGATCGGCTATTCAGTCGCTCTTCCCGTATGGCTGCTCCCGAAGTAGCACACTTGGAACTACCTGGGCATAGATCGGCATGTTCTGCCTTAAATTACAGATAAACTTTCTCTCTCCTTGTCAATTGCAGGGTTAAATTGACTGGCACATCTTGGGAGGAGTATGCAGGATCGATCATCCCTGCGTTGAAGCCAGGCGGATCTCCAGCTCCATCAAGTAGACCCTTCCGGCTTGCTCGTGTGCCTAGCATGAGACGCATTTTCATGCCGACACACATTCTGGCACGCTTAGTGGGACCCCACAATCGTCATGGCGGCTTACAACAACAACGACATCCTTATGGTACCTTATGAAGACCTACCTGATGGAGATAAAGATGTCATCAGCAAAGCTATAGAAGAATTTCAGAACAAGTGTTTATTGTCCTACACCAAGACACGTGACAATACAATTGTTTAGAAATATCCACTACTAAGAGTTCTGTTGCATGGGCAGATAGATGCAGATGAAGCTGAAGACAGGCATTTCTTCGTGGAAGTTGTAAATAAATCTGTTCATGATGCCATATCAAACCATAATGAAGTTTTCTTGAACACATTCCACAACACCATGAAAGAGGTGTTTCATGGGTTTCCAGTTGATCAGATTGGGCTGGCTTATTACAACATTCCACATCTATCAACTCAGGGGACTAATCAAGTCAGTACCAGCAATCAAGAAGCAGCACCAACTAGTAATGATGATGTCCAGGTAGTTCAGAATTCATCTGAGCAAGCTCAAGGTGCTACTACGAATCATATACAATATAATCCTAGATTGTTAGTGCAGTATGTGCAACAGCTGACGGGGCAAGGTCAAAACCAGATGATTAATTTTGGCACATCAGGCCACATACCGTCGTCGGCTAAAAAATAGCACCCTCAATTCAAAGGATCCATAGAAATATAGATCCTAACGTCTATAACCAAAGACTTCAAGCAGCAAACCAGCAAAGGACCCAGTAGATAGAGATTCCATAGGGATATCATTATGGCACAGATTACAATACCCTTCACATGATTCTGAATCCTGGGTATCAAGGTACACGGGATTTCAATCCACAGATGGGTCAGTAGCTGCAGAGAAATCCAAATTCAAATGTTGATGAGTTGATGTTAAGAGTGACCGAGATGATGAAGAATTAGTTTGGTCTAAAGCCAAAAGGGTAGACCTTCTCGTACAAACGCCCATATCTAGAATGTTATGATTTGGTCGCTCTTCTTACAAATTATAGGCTCCCAGAGTTTGCTAAGTTCACTAGCCAAGACAACACAAGTACAATAGAACATGTCACTCTGTATCTTACATAGTTGGGCGAAGCATCCATTGAAGAGGCCCATTGAGTTTGTTTCTTCTCTTTGTCCCTGTTAGGGCCAGCCTTTACTTAGTTCTCATCACTGTCAGTTAACTCCATTACCAATTGGGCTGACCTAGAGAAGAAATTTCATACATATTTTTATACTGGGACAGGAGAAAAGAAGATTACCGATTTGACAACTATAAGGCAGAGAACTAATGAATCGGGCACTGAGTTTCTTCAGAGATTCTGAGAGACTAGAAATTTGTGCTTCTCATTAAACTTGGCTGATGATTAGCTAGCTGCTTTGGCCATTCAAGGAATGTTACCAACATGGAGAGAGAAGCTGCTAGGACAAGAGTTTGATAACTTGGGTCAATTGGCTCAACGAGTGGCAGCGCTCAATAGCCAATTCCAGAATATGCACAGAGATACCCGATTCCAGAAAAGTACCACAATGGCTGAAGCTTATAATCCATATTCAATCGATGACGGCTATGAAGATGATGAAGAAGAAGAGGTTGCCATGGCTGAATGGAATTGGGGTACACATACGATACTGGTGCCAAATCCTTGGGGAAGAAAAGTCAAAGAGAGCTATGACTTTGACGTCATGAAATCGGACAAGCTCTTTGATTTCTTGGTTGAGAAAGGGCAGATCAAGTTGCCCGATAATCATGTTGTGTTGCCTCCCGATCAGTTGAAGAATAAGAAGTACTGCAAGTTTCATAATGCCACATCTCATTCTACTAATGAATGCGGAGTTTTACGGCATCATATACAGAGGGCTATTTAGCAAGGAAGGCTCAAATTTGATATGCCTAGGAAGATGAAAGTTGACGATAATCCTTTCCTAGGAGATTAGAACATGGTCGATGCTAGGTTGCTCAAAGGGAAGACTAAGGTCCTGACATCAACCAGGTCAAGAAGAAGCTAGAACAGTCGATCCCGAGATGCAAATATTGGCTGATGAATACAGAGAATTGAGAAGACTTTGTGACAAGCAAAAGAGCCGATATGAGCACGGGGAAACATCAAAGGATGGGGCGACAAAGCTGCGTGTTACTTCTTGAATCTTGTTGAATAACTGGCAGCAGCAGAGGGAAAATGATTATCAGTGTTGGTTAGAGGAGCGAGAATACCTGCGTCAACAAGAGAAAGAGAGGTATGAAAGAAAGCACGCAGAATCATATTGGAATTGCCCTTACTTCACACATTGCTGGAACGAAGGATTGAAATTGCCTACCAGAAATAACTGTCCAGAGTGCAGCAAACAATATTGGAAGTTTAGGCAATCTCAAGCCAACCGCCGGTCTATCCATGCTCAAGATGAGTATCATCATAATAATATGGATCGATGCTTAAAAAATAGAAGTGTTCATGATCGGCTTGGGAAGCGAGTTGTTGATCAAAACTAGGTTGATTATGAAGTAGGTAATGAGGAAGAGTACATTTGGTGTCCAGGAGGTTTGACAAGAAGTCAGAAAAGAAGGGTACAACGCCTAAGGAATAGAGAGCTAGAACAGGCTCAGAAACCTGGTAAACCTCAAGTGTGGCATGCTAAACAAATAGCCGATAGGGGTCAACCATCGGCTAATATTCAAATTTCTTTTCTATTGCCGTCAGAATTCAGAGGTCCAACAGACCAAGAAGTCTATTCAGATTTTGATGAATCAGAGTATGAAGAAATAGTTGCCAAGTTGATGGTTATACAGCAGGCTATATTCAATAAGGTAGTCAAGCATCGACACTTAAAGGCTTTATATGTAAATGGTTTTGTTAATGGGAAGCCGATGAGCAAGATGTTGGTGGATGGAGGTGCTTCTATCAATCTTATGCCTTACACCACTTTTCATAAACTTGGCAAGGGACCAGGAGATCTGATTGAGATCGACATGATACTTAAGGACTTTTGGAGTAATGCGTCTAAGACCCATGGGGCAATGAACGTCAAGCTAACAATTGGGAGTAAAACTCTGCTCACCACATTCTTCATAATCGATGGAAAAGGATCATACAGTTTGCTCCTCGGTCGTGACTGGATTCACGCAAACTATTGTGTGTCATCAACCATGCATCAGTGTTTGATTCAATGGCATGGAGATGATGTCGAGCTGGTTCACGCTGATGAGTCCGTGAGTATCGTGATAGCCGATCTAGTGTATTGGGAGCTATAAGACTTCGAGTGTTTTCCTGGCAAGTTGTGGGAAGGAGGTTTCATTAAGATAAGTAATGAAGGCCAACAGCCGATCCAAGCAATTGGCTCTGAGAGTTTGTTTTAATGAATAGTCATGGCTTCGTGTCGGCCGTTGGATTAAGGGAAGTAAGCGTTGGTCATGAAGATAAGCCTAGACTGACTTGTGTAAGCACTGAGTCGAATCCTAAGTGCAAGTCAGAATTGATAGATCTATTAAAGGAAGTTTTGTTTTGCTTAATGAGGTGCTTGGCCTGGATCGATCGATCGTTTAACCTTTGGTCTGAGAAGTTATGCTGCAACCTATCAATAGCGATCGATGAAAAATATTTGAAGGGATATTATCCTAGCGTTTGATCAACACCTAACAGCTAATTTCTTTAGTCATCGGCTCTAATAGCCGGTACCAGAAGGGTATCGCCTCTAGTTCAAAAAATAAACCTGAAGATGTAAAAGCCGATACGATATGTATCGCCTATAGAGCAAAAGCAAAAACAAAGACAATTGTGACACATACAAGGGCATTGCACTGAAACATGGTCATGGAAAAGCAGAAGATTTCATTCATTAGTTCGCCCTTAATACAAACTAATCGAAGACCTTGTTCACCACATCTTGAGTAGATGTGATGTCCACAATGGCCTCCGCCGCGATGATGAATTCTTCGATCAGATCCTCATGCTCCTCGGGGTCGTCGCCCATTGGGAAGCTAGTCTCCATGGCGTGGAGCTCGTACCTAGTCTGAATTTGCGCCGCGGCCAGTGCCACCAATGCACCATGACGAATGCCATGGAGAGCGATCTCCTGGATGCGGGCCGAGATGTCATGGATGCGGGTGTTGATGAGGGGGCCCCGAGCATTGATGGCATCCACGACCACATTTACTGCCAGTTGAAGGGACTCCAACTACACCATCAGGGCTGGTGATCACAGAAATAGGAAAGTTATCAACATAAAAGACAATGGAAATCAGAATAGAGCGTTCCTGGAATTCATCTTACCCACCACTGTGGCATCGGACTCGGCCAGCCACACCCGAACGGCACTGGCCTCCTCTTCGACAGCATGAAGGGCAGCTAGAGAGACCCCAAGATGAATCTCAAGCTGGCCATTTTCCTAAGTTGCCTCAGAATAACGGTCTTGGGCCACCGTCCACTCTTAGAGGAAACGCCGGGCGTCATCGCCGTCGTAGGAGTTGGAAGAATCCGACGATGAGGCCAGCGTAGAGGATGCAGCATCAGAGGGCTCGCCAGCCCTAGGGAGAGGATGAAGACTGTCATTCACAACGAACTTGTAGACGAGTTAGAACAGTCCATCATCATGAACAGAAGATGTCGATCTCACCTCATGCGTCGGAGGCGCTGGTTCACCGGCATATTCTCCTCCGGAATCTCCTCCGCCGCACGCTTGTCGCGGTTGTCCTCGCCGGCCATGAAGTTGATCAGATCTACAAGAAGGGAGGAAGGCCGCTATAAAGTTTTGCAAGGGTGGAGAAGTGCAAAGGAACAGGAGCAGTTACAAGTGTAGATGTGTTCGAGGTCAGAGCCCTCGGCTGGTATTTGAAGCCACGGAGCGAAGAGGTGGACACCTCGGGACGTGTAAAAGGCAACTGCAATTAATTGAAGGCAAAGCGCCACCTCACTAATGCTGAAGAGAATATGGCGTTGGGCAACTAAGGATAGAAGATCGAGGGGTTCTCTTAATAAAGGCTGTGTTTTCAGACTTAATTGGATTAAGATCAGGAGTCTGGAATCGGCTATTTTTGAATCGTCTCTTTAGCCAAAACAAGAAATGCAATGAGGTGACGGGAAGTATGGTTATCGCTGATTCTACACAAGATATGTGTTAACATATAGATTACAAGTCTAGAACATCCTGGATTGCTTTCAGTACTTCTAGCCGGATAGCATCAGCTTCTGCAATTTGTTGCTTGTCTTCTTAGGCTGATCCAAGAATGTTCTCAAGGCTGCTATGGATGACCCTACCTTCTCTGACCTTGGCCAACAGTTCTTGTTTCTTTTGATTAATGGCATTGGGTATTTGAGCCAGGTTGGACCTGTGGTGATCAATGGCAGTTTTCACCTTCTCCAGTTCCTTCTCAAGTTTTGCACGCCTGATTTCTAGTTGGGACAACTCTGGGTCAGTCCTGAGGGAGGAGTTCTTCGAGTCATCAATCAACTGTGTCAGCTCTTTGGCCTCTTGCCTGTTGGAGTTCCCCTTGGCCAATTAAGTTTTACGGTCGGACAGATTCCTCTGAGCCTTTTTCACCTTCAGGACCTGATCTTCAAAAATAGATAAAGGTGACAAGACTCTAGAGAGAACTAGGGATGGATTACCCTTAATAGCCAAGAAGACTCTCTGCATTGAATCAGTGTCTTGGACCAAATCGGCTATATTCTTCTCAAACATTGGCAACATATCGCTTAGCTAATTTCTGGTCTCTTCTGACAAAGCTTCCTTAGAGGAGGTGGCTGATGATCTGATTTCATCTTCATCAAGATACTCCTCAAGATTGAAAGAGTAGCTCAGGGCTGGAAGATTGAGTGACTATGTATAAGAAAATCTTGATTAGGAGGTTTGAATCAGTTTATAACAAAATGGATGGTGAAGAGGATACAATACCTTCTCTATAGTAGCCTCTATCTGAAGAGGAGGAACAACTGATGATGCACCAGTAATATCTAGTTGAATCGGCTTTGAACTCTCAACATTGACATCTGCAAACATCAGGGAAAATTTTTAGTTCATGTTTGTTGCAGAGAAATAAATTGAGCATGTGACTTTCCTACCATTAGTTGTGTGCTGGATTGGGGAATTAACAGTTTGAATATCAGCGACAGTAGGATCATTTTCAATGAGGAGACTATTAGATTCCTGCTCTTACGTAGGTGTTTCCTCAGGAAGTATCTAGCTTGATAAAACATCAAATGAAGGGTGAAAACTGAATAAAAATCAAGAATTTAGAGGAAATACCTTGGCAACATCGGGGAGTGAAATGGAAAGACTTACATCTCCTGCCATCTTGGAAGCATCGGTTATTTCTACTAAAATTGGCTCCTTTTGAGACTCAGCCGATGAAGGTTCAATTGGTGCTGAATCAAAAGCCTGAGACAACAGCTCCGCACCCAGGGTAGATTGGGACGCAATGGTTGATAACTGCGAAGAACAGGATTAGAAGTTGAATATCAGTTTGATAAGGAGATAGATTGTTTACTTGAGCAGCTGATGGTCTTGTTCTGTGGAGTCTTTTCCCAGTAATGGCTTTCTGGGTTGCCCCTTGTACCACCTTGCACTTTGAAGATTGATATGTCACGATCATGGGGGCAGCATGAGTTTTCATCAATTTCTTTAGCGAAGGTGCAGCCGATCCTATTCTTGAAAACAAGCATGGTGACTGATAATCTATAGGACGCCCCTTCCTATCCAAGCTTGGAGGATCAAATTCAGTGTCCTGAAAAGGTCGGTTAGAACAATTGGCAAAAGAATTCATCGAACAATTTTCTTAAAAAGAAATGGCAAGTTATGAAACAACCCTAATTTCTGCGATGGGAAATCCATAGAGTCAAAGTGTAATAAGACCATCGAAGATCATGTTACCCGAATTCCAGTCGAATATCACATCCATACAACGTAACATCAAAGTACAAATAGTGCGGAATTACATAAATTATTACATCGCCGCATTGGCAGAATCAAAAAGTAGCATTCATTTAGAACAGCTTGAAGATAAGATTGCCAAACTCGAGTGTAGGCACGAACCCCTCAACCGTCAAACTCCTCGGAGCTATACTCCTCAGCAGAACTTGTGTGCCAAAATTTATCAGTACGATTTGTACTGGCTACTCCCACCCTATGAGCATTGCTTTGTGGAAATTGGATACAAGTTGGATATAATCAAAAGGAACCTATAAGGCTGGGGTTTCCTATGCAATAGCATATCAAGTATATAATAATAGTTGGTCAAGTTTTAACATCATTCCCACACCCATTCCAACCCATTTCCATCCAGAGCCAGGTTTCGATCCTGGGATCGATATACCACCATCTCCACATCATCACCACATCACCACCATACCATCGCTCAGTCGACAGGCCAACTCCCTCTTGGCACTGTCTCAAGGCCCGTAGCCCCTGGCTATGACCGACACTCTCTCACAGGGGAAGAAGAGAAGGACTCATCTCCTATCTAGTTTAAGCGAAACCCAGGAAAGGTCCATAGCCAACAAGTTGGCATATGTATCGATCGATCAACCATACACTCTGCAGAGGTTTTACATAACCACAAGATCTGCCTTCTTCGCTGACCGTCATCAACTGGGCTGATTCCGGCCGCTTGCTAGCCTAGGATAATGCCACTCTACCATTCAGCCCTGGTACACCCCAAGTCTAGTCTGGGGTGGCTAAAACTGTGAGTCATGAGCCGGGTCCACAAGGCCTCCATGAAGTCTCGGAAGGGTGTGGGGGAAATCCTCCGCGCCCCATACCTCCTTACACTGTCTGCTATCAACCTAGCAGTAGTGGCAATATCCTACCAAGTAGTCCGGCCGTCCCGCACCATATAGGGCAAGTGGTACGTAAGGCTTCCCAGTAAATATGAGTACTAGCAAGTCCTTAGGGATGACCAAGCCAGAATGTCTTCATCAGGGTTTCCATTTACCGTGCCACCACAGCACCTCCATCCTGGGCTCCTCCCATCATAGGTTCACACCCAGGACCACCTCATATACCATTTACCCACCACAGGTATCCATTCCCGGGGTGCCCAGGTAGCACCCCATGGCAAGACTTGCCCCAGGCTCATCGTATACTCCAACTTGGTCGACACAACCCTCACCCTCCACACACCCAAGTCACACACACAGCACTCTCCCCATAGTCCAGATAACTCTAGTTTCCACCACGCATCAATATGGTATATATAAGCGTAGTAGAAATAATAAGCAGTGAAAAATAGTAGCAAGCGTGTGACTTAGCCTAACAGCAGGGTGAGCAGGGGTAAGGTTGCGTCAAGGTAAAGGCCATCAAGAAAACATACTACCATGCAAGTCCTATCGTAGTATGAATACAACAGTAAAGTAAAGCAATAGCGGTTCTATACTAGCCATGCGTAATAGGTGCTATGAGATTGGGTGGGATGTGGCACCTTCGGTGTAGTCGTCTCCATACTCCTCACGGTACTCACGATCCTCGTCCGTCTGGTTCTCCTCCGAGTCTGCAACGATCGCATTATAGTCGCGTTAGCGACGTTTATAGAATAGCACAAAGAAGTAATGAAAATTCAAAAGAGCCAAATGCACTCAAACATGGGTTCATTGTGTAGAGCTTGATTTTAGATGAATTTTGGTCCTAGTTTCGTATTTTTCTGAGGTCATATGAATTAGTTATGAATTTTCGAAGTTTAAATCATTTCTGAAAATGGAAAAAGGCTGAATTAATCCTGGGCTGACACGTGTCACGCTGTGACTAGTCCACGTGGCATGTTGACGTCAGCGTGATGTCAGCATGACATCATCGGCTCGGCTCTGAGCTGACAGGTGGGGTCCAGCTGACGTCAGCATGACGTCCCATCTGACATGTGGGTCTAGAGTGTCTGTGCCACTGACATGTGGGGCTAGGTCAACAGTCAACATTGACCGTCAATAGTCAACATGGACCAGGTCTGAACTGGGCCGGTTGGGCCTGGATATGGGCTGGATTTGGGCTGGGCTCAGCCCACCACGTGGCATGCTGTGGCACAGCCACGTCACAACCTTGGGCCTCCACTAGGCTGTGGTCTATGGCTCGTGGTCCATGGTGGAATTAGGGCGCTGGTCCATGGACCGCAGGCAGGTCTATGGTGGACCACGTCCACCCTTCTCTTCTCTCTCTGTGGTCCATGTGCACCGGGTGCATGTGCGTGTGGCCGGCGAGGGGAATTTCCCCCGTTTCCTCTCCCGGCGTGCTCCCGCCGGCGACGAGCGCCCGGTGAGGCTTGCCAGAAGTGGGTGAAAGCTCCGCTGAGCCTCGATGTCCTCGTTGGTGGGGTTAACATGGCGTGCGGGGTCCCGTAGAGTGCCGGCCACGGCGGTAGTCTTACAGGCACGATGGCAGCGGCGGTGAGGTGTCTATGGCCTCGGAGAGGCGACTCGGTGGTGCGTGTGAGCATCATGATGCTCCAGTGGGCTCGTCGGGTAGGTCGAGGGGACTTCCAGAGCCCCCGATGGCTTTGGCCACGATGGCGGCTTGATTCAGCCATGGCGGTGGTCCGGTGGTGAACGGCACAGGCTCGCAGGAGCACTACGGGGCGCCGGTGGGACGGTCTCGTCGTGGTCGCGGATGTGCGCGTGAGTGCGAGCGTACCCAGAGGCCAGAGACGGCCTTGGCCTACGCGCTCCCGATGTGGAGCGCCATGGCTGAAATGGCGAGGTCTGGCGGCGAGCAGGGGAAAGACTGGGGGGCTCACCGTTGGTGTCGTGGGAGATAGGGTGGTGATGCAGTGGCAGTTTGAGGCCGTGTAGCTCCGGATGCAGTGCAGTGCTGCTGTAGCCGATTGTGGCATCGGCTCCTGCTCTGGTGGCTTCGGAGGTGCTCCGATGGTGCCTCCTTCTTCCTCCTCCCTCTCCCTTCCTTCTTCCTCGTCCTTCTCTGGCTCGGGTGTGCAGTGGATGGCCACAAAGTGACAGCGGGGCATTGAGAGAGCTCAGGGGCTCCCGGGGCCGGGGCTTTTATAGCCAAGCTCGGCCATGGAGCTCGATGAACGACGGATGGAGATCGAGGGGTGATCGGAGGCGCGTGCATCGCATCCAACGGTGGCTTGAGGTCATGTGAGTACGGCGCAAGGGGGAACAAGGCCATGCCCTGGGCGTGACCCCCTGGCCTGCTCCTGCCATCGCTGTCGGCCCTCGGTCACGCGGGCGGTTGAGGCGTGGGCGCGAGGAAGATGAATAGGAAAGCTGATAGGTGGGGCTCGGCAGGCAGCGATAGCAGGCGAAGCGGACGGGCGCGTGGGCGTGAGCGGCGTGCTGGGCCAGCTCATGGGCCGTGTGCGCGCGCGCTGGGAAAATGGGAAGGGGCTGGCAGGCCGGCTGGGCTGGCTTGCTTGGGCCGAGCTGCTGGCTACGAGGCCTTCTCTCTTCATCTCTCTTTTTCCTTTTCTATTTTATTTTTCTTCTCCTTTGTTTAAATTTCAAATTGTTTTGAAATTTGAATTCAGAATTGGTGTACCTTAGTTATTGTAGTATTAGATATGAGGCCCACAACATTCTTTCATGTATAGATTAGGAATTTATTTAGCTATTTTGTATAACAAAAATTAGGTGTAGTTTTATTATACAAAAATGGAAATAGTTTTCTCTTTAAACATTTATTCTTTGGTTGAGTAGTAATTACTTTATGGTTTATGTCTCCAAAGGAGTTGTTAAACATTACATAAAGCAAATGAAAATTCAAAATCACCAGTGGTATTGATGTGCATGCAAGGTTCATTTAGCTAGGGAACTTAAATCACATGTTTATGCCAGGAGTTATGCCATACTTATGTGTTGACTTTGGTTGGGGTTAGACCTAATGCATCTCTTAGGTTGGGTTTCTATACATGACACTCGTCAACACATGGAAGTTTTAAGAAAAATTTTGTAGTTGGTATTTTTGGTGTATGGATTTTTGGGTTGTTACAAGTTACCTCTCTGTCAGAAGCAAATTCCCCATCCAAAGCTATACACAAATGGTGGACCAACCCATAGAAAAGATGGGAGTGCCATTCTTGCCACCAGGAGTCGAAGAGAGTGGAAGAGAAGCTAACTATGATCCAGTCATGCACACAAAGAGAAGGAAGATCCGATCCCAATTGAAAGACTCTGGAGGCTTCCATCACCTCACTGATATCTTCTCTTGGCTTCAATGTGTTTTTGAAGAACAATTGAGGGGGGAGTTGGCCGAAGCCAAACTGATGGGCTAAGAAAGATGGATTGTAGAACTCATAAGTTGGAAGGTTGCCTAGAAGGAAGGAACCTTTAGCCATTTTGCCACGACCATGATGAAATTCGGTGGGAAGAACGCAAGGCTTGATGAAGGAATTAAAGATTGCAGCCGCCGTCTCGTCCGAACAGCCTGATTCAAATCGAAATTTGAATGGGAAGCTTAGCTCATTGTTCTCATCCTCATTATATGGTAGCCAAGTCAGGATGTCTGCATCAAACCCTCTATAAAACTTTTTGAAGAGATGGCCAATATCAATATCAATTGTTATGGACGATGCGGCCTCACCATAGCTCAAGCACTGATGGGTACTTCCTTCTTTGTTTCTATATTCCTCATCAAAGTTGGAGGAAGGGAAACTTAGGCTTCTGAGATCAGGCTTTACAATCTTGTGCATGTACAGGTTAAGCCACAGTTGTATCAACCACCAAGGGCCACTGATAGTATGTACTAGTTCATTCATCAGTAATTGGGCGGCTACCTGGTGCATCAGATGATAGTAGCTCCTAGCATATACTTTCCAAGAGGGATATCCTTGCCTACTACTAGATGCTCTGCCATGAGTTTATGATTATAAGTCAGACCACAAGATGACCCATAGAAGATGAATCTCTCCAACCACATATTCAGAAAGGCCACATATTCCCTTTCACTGATAGTTGATTCGTCTCCAATATGGTTCAGAATATAACTTGCCCATCTTGTGCAGTCTGATATTTTGGCTAATTTCTTGGAACCAGCACTCAAGTACTCATAAAGCTGCATTGATTCAGTTATTCTAAGGCTGGTCAACATGTGAACATTGGCTAGCGTGATGGTCATTGGGCCGTGACTAAAGTCGAAAGCATTCAGGGTATTGGACAAGAAATAAGATGCAACAATCAGGAGTGAATCATCCCTCTCCATCCCAAACAACAAGAGTGTCAAACATTGGTTCAAATCATAAACCTCCCAATCTCTAGCCTTTTTCTCGCAAACCCTACGAAACCAGTCTCTCCATCCCTTTGGGCATTTTAGGCCAGTTTCTGAAGGGAGTTTTAATGCCCCAGGACGACAAATCTACTACAGACTGTTTGAAGGGGATTTGGTTGGTTTTATGATGGATGAAATCGGATGGATCAGGGTCACCCATAGGCCCAAGAAAATAGACATTGGAAGCAACAGCTGATGGAATCAAGATTTCGTTCCTCATTTCCTAGAATCGAATCAAATAAATTTGAGAAGAAAAGAAATACAGGGTAGCGGCATGTACTTGGAGAATGGAAACTTGGAAGCATACCACAGGGATGTGGCCACTGGTCGCCATTGCAGCCAAAATAGATTTGAATCTGACGAAGATCGTTTGAATAACGGCTTGATAGAACAGAGGATTTGCTAGGGTTTGAGGCCTTGGCGATGACGGCATCGGCTGTTAAGATTTGCTCGAGGAAGAAGGGGAAAGCAAACAGGCGGAGTAATTTGGAAGATGTACTATTGAGATATTATATAAAACTTAGGCTGGGAAGTCGGAGTTGTCGGCACGAAATTTTGTCCCGTGCCGAGGGCCCACGAGCAAGCCGGTAGGATCTGCTCGATGGAGCTAGAGATCAGCCTAGCTTCAGCACAGAAATGGTTGATCCTGCGCACTCCTCCCGAGACGTGCGTGTCAATTTGACCCTGCAATTGACAAGGAGAGAAAGTTTATCAGTAATTTAGGGCAGAACGTGCCGGTGTTGCTAGACAGTCCCGAATGTGTGGCTCTGAGAGCCGATATGAAAGGAGATCGACTAAATAGTTGATTCCAGCATATTCATAAGAATAAATCAGTTAAAGCTCGTGGGGTTGTGCAAGAAGAATCAATTATCGTTCAGGATAAATATCATTATTTTGACAAATATTGGTCAATGGCAATAAGATGCCAACAATAATTAGTTTATGCTAAGCCAATGACTGCAAGTAACTGAACCCCTTTTTATATCAAAGAAACAGTTCATCATCCTTCAACCATTTAATAAAGATAAATCTAATGAATATATTAGATCTCATCTATCGCTATGACCAGTGGGGCATGAGGCAGAATCATGTAGGCCATAGAAACAACAATAGACTCGATGACCCTACCTTATTACTAATATTAGTGGGGCATGAGGCAGAATCATGCAGGCCGTAATACAATAATAAGATCATGGGACTAACACATCTTTCAACCTACCTTTACCTCAATGGTCTTGTGATGTGAACAATTCGTGAAAGCACTCGATATCGGCTAAAATAGCCGGTTTAGGCATAGCGCACAGTTAAGGTCATGCCCTATTAGGAACAAATCTACTGAATAACGATCCCCACTCCATGGTGCTAACAGTGGGGTGTGAGGCAAAATCACACAGGCCGTGATAACGGGCCATGGAACAGTTTTCGCTAGCCAACATATCTACTCAAGATCAGACATGCCTTAACCACACACTATGCACGATCAAGATTGATATAAAACAACCGATAAAACATAACTCATCATTTAAAGTGCAGATCAGATCAATTCAGATTAACAAACGATGGGCTAAATCTACCCCACTAATGCACTAAGTTTTCTTCGCTTGGTCCACCTAGAAAAGCGTCCCCCGCTGAGATGACTATCCTAAATGCACCTCAATAATTGTACACACAAAACCAACCACATCCGAATCAACCGCCCAGATCTGTCCTCAATATTCTCTCTCATTACTCACGCACGATCCAACGATCAGCATATTTTGTATGGTATTCCTCCTCCCCCTCCATGCGTCGCGGAAAAAGGAATATTGACGCGAGAAAAATTGACGCACGAGAAATCCGCGGCTCTTTCCACGCGGACTCCGCCTCCGCTCGATCTCCTGCCTCCGCACCTATGAAGCCTCGACGCAGCACGTCCGCGCCGCTGTGGCCGTTCCGGCGTTCTCAATTCCCGTAAGGCGTAAGCCGTAATCCCGTGATCGTGATCCCTAGCGGGCGGCCGCAAACGTAGCGGCGCTGCGGTCCCTCTCCGTCCCTGAAGGCCTGACTCCCTGCCGCCCCGGTGGTAAGTGATTTGAGTTCATCAATATTCAGTTATAGGGCCTGGCGGTGTTTGTTTGATCTCATCTGACAACTTCAATTTTCTATTTGACCTTGCAATCCAATCCATACAGTACAGGCATCAAGCGACTGAAGCCAATAGTTGATCTATTAATTTAATTATTTAATTCATCAAGCCACATAGGAACAAGCCGTAGGCTACAGGTAATTTTTTTCTAAACTCCATATTACCGTGATAGACTGATAGGGTTCTAATTTTCTATTTTTCTATTTTTCAGTACTCCTCATCAGCGGAACCAGCGACAAACCCCAACCAAGAGGACTAACCTGGCAGCCGGCGTACTTCGTCAACAACGCCGTCGTCAACGGCAAGGCGTGGCCGTACCTCCGCGTGCGACGCCGCTGCTACGGCTTCTGCATCCTCATCGCCAGCAACGCGCGCATCTACCACCTGTCGCTCAGCACAGTCCCCGGGCGACCCCGGCGACAAGGCTTTGTCCACCGCCGTGATGAAGGATGTGATTGAGGTCGGCAACACCACGGAGACGGACACCTCGACCATGCCGGGGACTTGTACAGGTTATTAGTATTTCCATCTGATCTCCGCCTTATCATTTCCTGTAGCCTGAATGCCCGATTAGATTGCCATTTGCAACCTGAATGCACGATTCAGGTGAATTCCTCTAAATCTTTGTACTTGTCAATTTAAACTATGTTTGATTCCTACCTTTATTAAATTTAATCTATGTTTAATTATGCTAATCTTTTAAATTTAAGTACATTATTTAATATTGCTTTGATCATATTAAGATAATGTCAAAATAGTAGAGGGTGAGGCAACAATCGAAGCCTCTAGCCAAGAAAGGCAGAACAAAGAGAATGCCGAAATAATAGTTCCGCCATCCTCGCCCAAAGCTGAAAAGTTTCCGACACCAGATAACTCAGGTGAATTACTCTAAATACTTTTACTTGTAATAAATTTATAAGCTATGTTCGATTACTACTTTTAGTAAATTTATTTAAGCTATGTATGATTAATCGTCATTGCAACCTCATAGATTTGGTCTCCCAAATTATTAATTATTATTAAATAATACTTTGCTCATCTGTAGAGATTAAAAAGTATATAGAGAGTGAGTCAAGAATTGTAGCCTCTAGCCAAGAAACGTTGGACAACAACAACGCCGAAATAATAGTTCGGCCATCCTCACCCGAAGGTCAGAAATATCTGAGCCTTTAATAATAATTTCACCCATTTCCTCGTTTATGATGAACCTCACTGATCAGTCCGTACAACTCACAGATTGGCTACACAAAAATGATGCATATATTCCCATGTATACAGTCAAACGTACGGTCCGTATTGATGCATTTCCTACTTCTGGTGAGCCAAATTAGCACAACATCATCATGCTACTTTTCAATATGAAATAAGGCATTTGTACGGCATGCTAATGTACTAAAGTGGAGCTATATTGATGTAGATGTCGATCAAGAAAGATGCGAAGACAAGAAGCGGAAGCGTGCTCATGAGGATGACGTACACAACGAACTCTTAAGCAACACAAATCTCCACTCATATTTTGTCCGAGTGGGCCATTGCGTACAAAATGTACAAATATGGAATCTCAAACTGATATTATATATTGCATCTGCAGATCATTATTAGGGAGGAAGCGAGAGAAGTACAGGTCAACGACGATGCCGTACAACCACCAGTACTACAAAAGGCACAACATATGATGCGTGCTGACGATGATGTGACGGCGTTGCCTCGGTATAATAAGCCAAAGAAATCAAACAATGCACAAATCATGACTCAAGGTGAGCCATAATTAATTGAAACTTACTTCTTTAATTTAAATAATTAATTACTTATTACTAATAATAATATAAAATGATACCTCTGCAGATTATGTGTCTACGAAACAAGATGATGAGGTCATTGAATACATGAAAGGAAAAAGTATAGATCATAAACTCGTCAGAATCAATGATGCTTGGGGATGCAGGGATGACCTAGATTGCCTTTTTAAGTCGAATGAGTAAGTCAATGGCGCGGTAAGCATGTTTAACACTGCTTCTGCATTACATAGTGTCCATACAAACTATCTGCCAATCTTTTAATGACAAATTAAAAACTTGCAGGTCATAAGTTTGTATATCGAATTGATGCGGCATGAAGAACACCTACTTCATAGAGATGGTGGAGATGTATATTTGGAAAATTCAATGGTTGATGAGAGGGATTTGAGCTATAATAGAGATGAAGTGGTTCAAACAAGGGCACACAATTATTTAAATGCTGATATGGTAAGCTTTACCATAATACTTGACATATGCTAATTTTTTACCCTTTCAAATCTAGAGAAATAATTTAGATAACTCTCTAATACTGGCAGGTGTTCCTTCCAATCAATATTGAAAAGTTTCACCGGTACCTGGGTGTTGTGAACGCTTCTTTAGGCCAGATACATGTTTTGGACTCTTTTGGAGATAATATGACAAACTTTGAAGATCTCTGGTATACGGTACGTCTAAATAATTGGTATACATATTTATTTATTTAAAATTCTTCAGTACCTGTTCTGTTTCTTAATTAGCCTTGGTGTTTTGATCATACCAGCTCTTAGGAATGGAAAGACTAATAAAATATGCAACGAGGCTTACAAAACTAGACCAAAGTAAATGGAAACACGGTACCAATATGACATCTTGGCCAATGAAACATAAGATCAAGTCCCAATGCAAACAGATGGGTAAAATATCTTTACGTTTTGTGTATATGTCATTGCCTAACCATTATCTGTATGCCTCATATTTGATTGTTTGGAATATTGCCCAGCTATAGTTGTGGTTTATGGCTTCTTAATTATATGGAGTATTGGACCGAAAGTACTTTATCTGACCATGTAACCCAGGTACTTACTTAAGAATCTACTTCTAATACATATCCGTTATTTTTTAATTGGTTAGCATATAAGCAATTACTGTTTGCAGGAAGATATAAGTAACTTCAGGTTCAAGCTACCTGCGATCTTATATAACTCGCTGTTAAATGAAATAAGAGGGTTACCGGATAAAGAGCAAAAGACTAAGACCGGCGATGACCTAGATGAACTTGTCGAAGAGCTCAATGACCTCGATATTTTGATGTCGGGTAACACGAAGTTGACAAGGACGCTAAAGTGGACAAACAGAGAAGACCTATTGACGACAATTTGCGGGTTGTTCCACTTGATCGCCGATGATGAGACTTTAGAGTAAGTCATGCATTCTAAACTACAACGTACTGTTCTAATATAGATATTGCCTTTGTCCATTCTAGATTGCTACAGCAAGTAATTTGTTCCTTGTCCTTGTTTTCAGGAAAGAGTGGATACGAAGTATACGACCATATCCAATTTCTTTAAGTCTTAGACAAATTATAAATATTTTAGATGATGATAGACAGCTGGAACATGAAACCTTTAATATGGCTATTTGGATGGTCGCGTGCAACCAAGACATAGCGCAGAAGAAACAAATATTCCACTACATGGATCTCAAATTTGCTATAAGTTGATATATATAAATCATTCTAAAAGATTGTTTATACATGTCATACTTAAATTATGTAATTGTATAATTATCAGGAAATAACTCATTTTGGACGAGATCCACGATGTTGTCCCAAGATTGACAAGGCATACCAAGATCAATTAAAAAAAGTATTTGAGTGCTGGCCGGAAAAGCAGTACGACATTAAAGAATGTAGCAATGTAAGTTGTGTTTTGTGTATTACTTTAAAACCTTTTAAATTATTTACCACTTACAATCTGTGTGTTTGTTTATAGATTCTACTACCATATTATCAAGACGGTCTATACACTTTATTCATAATTGACATGCAAAAAATAATCATGCATATTATGGATCCACTTCAAGATCATGTATGCTTGAAGGGTTATGATCACAGAGATTCATATATACCTACATTACACACTATTGTTAGAAGGTTCAATCTTGCCATGGGATTGTTAAATTATAAGATGAACGACAATATTTATCACTGGAAGCGAGAATACCCTACGTGTGTAACAAAGGTTACACATAATAAACACTGGTAATCACTTGTAATATATTTCAACTTTCATATCACAAAAATAGTTATTTGATCTATGTACATCAAATAAACAATTGATCTTCTGCAGGAATTTGAGAGGCTTTCTTGTATACAGTTTCCTGAAGTCATGGGATGACATAAGATTGCCACTGATCAACAATGTAAGCATGTATAGTACATAACTAAGTTTCATAAACTACATTGAAAAATAATAACTTATTTATTGTTATCTGCCATGCACAGCTACCAACTTCATTGAGGAGGGAATTCTTGGCTGATATTTTGACGAGTAATGCAAAAGAATGTAGCGACAACATCCCTGATAATCTGCAATACATGATTAAGGAGTTAGGTAGAATGTAACTTTACAATATGCACTTATATGAAAAGTGTTCCCAAATTATATATAGACTCAAATACAATTATTGTGTAATAGTAATATTATGAAGAATAAATTGGTTATAATTATGAGCATCCCAAGATTAAAACCGTAGCGTTAGCACGGGCATTATACTAGTAGGATATAAGGCCGATCTAGATCAATCCCAATCGGGCATAGTGATATTGCTGTAATTAAGTAAATAATGGAAGCAATAAGCAATATCGGTACCTTAATGAATCTATCTGAAGGAACACCACCCTTAGATTGAGCTGATAACTTGACCTTAATCTAGTTCGAGCAGTGGAGGTCGACCGGATCGATGCAGCCTTACTTGAACTAGACAAAAATCGATAACTAGCTTATACCAGAGTTGCAGTGGAGGTCGACTAGATCGATGCAGCTGTATGAACAGAAGTATAAGCCATGACGGTACATACAAACAAGCAGTGGAGGTCGACCGGATTGATGCAGTCGTACTTGCTAAAGAACTCGCAGAGATCTACTCTACTCCTACTCCTAAGGGGTGGCCAGAGCCGAAAAAAGTAAGTAACTTGTATTGGATTGACTGTGTGTCCTTTTACAATAGCCGGGGTTCAATATTTATACCCGGAACCTAAACACGAATCCTACTCAAGTATGACTTGGTACAATCTTTCAGCTTTTGTAGAGTCCGACATGTATCTTCCCGATGCCAATCATATCTCACCATCATTATCTACTGACGTCATTCAAAGAGAACCGATCCCAGTGTCACATCCGAACCAGCTGATATCAATCCTTATGCAATCGACTCCTTGATTGGCACAATCTTGGACACCTGCGAGTTGTTGCGCTCTTCTCCCAAATTTTGGTGTAAACACATGCCCCCAATTTTGGGATAAAATGATTTTATTCTAAAATTCTAGTTCATTGGTTTACCACGCCGCAACTGTTCTATCCTGAGATATACGCATGTAACACCCTCGGTGTTACATTGTACAACTTTTTGCTGAAACACTGCATGAGCATCATACTTGTGTGTAAATGTGTGTAATATAGAGTATAAATTAATATACGAAACTTGAAATGTTTATTTGAAACAAGAAACGAATGTTACATTTCATGCCGCATTGTATCACTTAAGTTTCCAAACGAATTTTTATTTATCGAAAATGCTATGGAATGCATATGCGGAACGTTAGTAAAAGTTGTAGCACGAACTTCATAGGCGACAATGAAATACATGCGGTCAAGGACGGGGTTCGCTAGCTAGTGTATTGAGTAGCTTGGAAATGGGATTCGATGCGAAACAATTCGAAGCTTAGTCAATTCTCGTAAGTCTGAAAATGGGTCGACGAAGCCATGTTCGGCAATTTTTGTAGAATGATCAGCTTAAGTAGTGGCAAGATGTTCTGGCTTAGTTTGAATAGCCATATGTACCCTCTTGAGTATAGAATAACTAGTTTGGCAAGTCACGTGTTGAGCAATGCCAGCGCCTGGGCGCGGTCACCTACCGGCTCTCGGCGCGCCGCGCTGGACCGCCCGCCGCTCCTAGGCGCACACGTCCACGCGCATGGCCCCGTGCTGCTGGCCACGGCCCTGCTGCTGCGTCCTGGCACATGCACGCATGCACACCGCGCCAGTGGGCCTGACTGCTCTGCCTCACCAGTCGCGTCCGCCTATGCCGTGGCTCGTCGTCGCGTCGTACTGCACCCCGATCACGCTGCTCACCGTCCATTGCTACCGCATGGCACTGTTCCCGTTGACCTATCGCGGCTGCACGCATGTGGGCCGGCCACTTGCCTTCGGTTTCATGCCATGTTTGGTGGCATGCCATGTCGCTGTGTCCTGGGCATGCCAGTCTCTACGGCGCAGTGCCATGCCGCCCTCCCTCTCATGTCGCGGAGCTGTGGTCGCACGTCGAGTGCTGGGCTCGTACGTGCACGAGGAGTCACCACGAATGCATTGCCGTCCTTCCCCAGCTTGTGAATGCACCACGACAGCACCGAGCCAACTTGCCTAACTTCCTTATTCCTCTGTTGCCGGGCCACATCGAGGTAAGCACGCAGCGTCGGCCAAAGCAGTAAGATTCCGTGTGCCTAGGAATGGAGTAAAGACCTAGCTACACACCGAAGACATCCACTACTGCTGCCGCCCGTTGCCAAGCCTCAATTTGATGGTTCCGTCATTGTCGGTCATTTTAAAGACCCCGCAGCAGCGCCGTGCAATTCCCCCAACCCACGTCCACTGCCGTCCAATTCGTTGTCACTGAACCTTCACCCTTCTCCACTCTACCCCGTGCACACCCCAGTTCGTCCTGCTGCTGTCTGCTCACCGCTGCCGCCGTAGTCGCGCCATCTCCGTCGTCGCAAGGCCTGCCGTGTGCGCGTCGCTTGTGGGGCGCGCGGAGGAATGCGTTTTCCAATTTCCAGTAAATTAGGAAATGTTTATTCAATAAAGTTTTTAGCTGAACTTTGTTAAATTGTAGTAAATCTTGTAGATGTCCAAAAATAGTGAAACTAAGTTTGTTAGGTTCGCAAAAATGCCATCTAGCTATTAGTGTAGTTAGTTTATAGATAGCTGTGATAGTGATGGGGTCATAAATTCAAAATAGAGAGCTTAGTATGATGTCGATTAATATTTGTAGGAATTTTTGTGGTAAATTGGTGATAGCTATGGTTATGAAAATTTTACAGTAGGCTCACTAGATTATTCTGTACTTGCTGTGAATTTTGTAGCCCTATAGTAGGTTGATAAATAGAGTAGCTATTATCCCTATTTTATCATATATAGAGTAAATCGGTATTAGGAGTAAGAATACCTTTAGTTGTTGTGATGCTATATGTCGTGCTTCATACTTGTTAGTGGTAACAATAGGTAGCTTAGCACTTTAGTTGGTACAACTCACTTAGTAGTTCGATAGATGTATTCTTATTTTAAGAGTTGTTGTTGCCGTAATACTAAGTGTTGCATCATCATTTCACGCATATAGATCACGAGTTGGTAGAGTTCATGCCGGTGGACGAACAGGATTACGAGGAGGTCATCGAGGAGTACGAGGAGGAGATTGTCATGCAGGAGGGAGCCCCAGAGCCTTTTGGTGCTGACTATGCTGACCCGTCGCCTGCCCAAGGCAAGCCCCGGTGCATACCCCTATTTTAATGATCACTGAATATATATCTATGATGTGCATTTACGTTACAGGTATTATATGGAAACTACATGCATAAATATATCTACCTATGAGTCCTACTAGTACAGGTCGAGTAGCTGCTATGCTCAGGATATTGGTAGCTTGAGTAACCTACCGTTACTCACAAGTAGGTGATAGATATGATCACTCATGATAAAATGATGGAAAGGTAAATGGTGACCGGGCAGGGATATGGTTTGGGTACTGGTGGGTGTAAGGGGTTGTGTCCTGCGGCCAACAGGGCATAGCTCGGTTACACTTTTTCCCTGTCTATGTTGATTAAGGACCGGTCGTTGCATAAGGCATCGTGGGCAAGTCACAGATTTATTATCCCGAGCACATACTTGGGTATGGGCGCAGGGAAGACTCGTTGCTCTCTTGTCATGGATCCGGCTCTTTCCGGACCGACTAATTGGAGGCGGGGATGGTGGAGGTCCTTGCACCGGACTGAGTCTAGAACTCAGGAGTGGGGGCTTGGAGTCCAAGTTTGGATAGGGACTTGGACACCTAGGACAAGACGGTGATGGGTTAGTCCTACTTGTGCCTAGGGTACAAGCGGGGCATGTGTTTTTGGGGTACCCAGCTGGGGGCTTGTTTCATGTCTAGCACTGTAGTAAGAACTAAAAGTTGAAAGGAGAAGAAATGGAGCTAATTGCTCAACTCTTGCTTGAAAGTAGAACAAGTGCTTATATAGACTGGCTAGATAATAACTTAATACGGCTGATAATAATAACATAAATAAGGACTCACAATTAGCATTGCTTTCTGCAAAAAAAGAAAACCAGCAAACCATAAAGCTTATCATACTCCTTGGAGTCGGGAAACTATCCCCACTAGTCGGATAAGTCTTGCGACTACATCGTGTACTCAGGGTTTATTTACCCCTGTTGCAAGTAATGCATGAGGAGTAGCATTGTGTGAAGGATTCTTCTAGTGGGCACAGACGGAATCCTTGTGTACTCTTGATAGCTGTTTTCACAATGTTTATCTTCATTCCGCTGTTTATTATTAGTCCGCACTCTGACATTTGGTATTGTAATAATGTAATTTTTAAGAACTTCGGATATATGAAATGGATAAGTATTGTAACTCATTCTCATTATTGGATCCTTGGGAAAAATGTGGATCTTTTGGGTTCTCCCTTGGGGTGTGCCCGATGGATACCGCCCTCTATAGCTTACTTTCGGGGTGCTTAGTGTCTGGTGAAAGACGAGCACCTCCGTAAGCGTGTTATTTCGGGCGGTTTTGCCACAGTTGGCATCAGAGCCAATAATGGGTTACGAGTTCATCACCTTTTTCAAAACTTAAAAATTTGACCAATAAAAGTTTTGCGAAAAGTAGGATGCGATTACATTATGTAAATAAGTATAAGCCCTAGCAATATGGTCTATCTAGGATAGCGGCACTGGTTTTATCTAATCAGTTTTTTGCAGGTACACTGACTTACATTGCGTAAGAAATCACTTAGTATATGGAAAGTGAGTGTGTGATGTGCCGAAAATTTTACGAATGCCGCTATATTTTGGCTTGAGTTTACGTATAGGACGATACATGCATCATGATAATAGCATCTTGCTTAAACTAAAATCCCCCTAAACGTATAATTGGATTAGTAAAGTGATAGGATTAACTAAAAGAATGCTTTAATAAATATGCTGTCATTTCTCTAATCCCTTGCTTCTGTTCGGGAAGGTTGTTCTAAATGGATGGTTCCTATCTCTTATAGGTGAATCTAATGTCCGAACGTGGGAGCACCAGTGCTGGAGCGGCTCACGGACTTGGCAAGGGCCAAGGCGTGAGTGGCCGGGCCAATGAGCACGAAACGGGGGGAGTTAGGAGGCTCCACTTCTGGCTCCTCATCCTTTCTCACCACTGCCACCGCCACTGCCACTGCTAATGACTCACGCTAATATGATGGTGGAACAGATGGCTTCTCGCCACGAGTCAGCCCGTGCCATTGAGCTTATGGCACAAGCTATCGCTGGCTTCACCCGCGGAGGCCACGCGGGCAATGGTGGGAACGAGGGTGGTGCCAGCCAACCTGAGGGACCCTCCTCTTACCAGGATTTCCTCAAGACCCACCCACCCACTTTCACACCGACAGATGCCCCTGGGTGTGAAGCACTGGCTTCGCATTCTGGAGCAGAAGTTTCTGTTGCTCAACGTGGCTGATGAGCAGAAAGTGCGCTTTGTAGTGCAGCAACTATTAGGGTCCGCGAGTGCATGGTGGGATACCTTCCATGCCATGTAGCAGCCAGATCATCTGACAACCTGGCAGGAGTTCACCATAGCATTCAAAGAGTTCTATATTCCTGCAGGTGTCATCAACCGGAAGCTGACTGAGTTCCTGGAGCTATGACAATGGAGTGTGACAGTGATGGACTACGTTAATAAGTTCAATCACTTGTCCTAGTATGCTAGCATCCATGTGGACACTGACGAGAAGAAGGACCGCTTCTTTCATGGCCTCTCTTATATCCTTCAGGAGAAGCTATACACTGCGAACTATTAGACCTTCGGGGCACTGATGAATGCTGCCATCGCCATGGAAGGCTTGTAGCGGGATTCCCAGGCAGAGTGGAAGAGGAAGCGGGTGGCCATGGGGTCTTCTAGCCACCCTCATACTCAGAAGGTACAGGTTGTTCAACGGGGGCCTTATCAACCATCAGGCGGGCCTTCGTTTCGGCAGCCCCAGCAAACTTCTCAGACTTCTTCCACATAGTACCATGCACCCATGTAGCAGGTACAGCCCCAGCAGCCTTAGGGATAGCAGGTCCCACCTCACCAAGTGTTTCGAAACAGGCCGGGTGCTTGCTTCAATTGTGGCAAAGATGGCCACTATGCCCGAGCGTGTCCCTAGGACTAGCTAGCTCAGTCTGCTCAACCATCGGTGAACTCCAGGCTAGTCAGGAGGACCGTGATCAAGAAGAAAATGCCCAGCCGGTCCAGACAGGTGAATTTCACGGATGCTGAGTAGATATTGCAGCAGGAACCGAGGATGGCTAGTATGGTTACCATCGATTCCCATCCAGCTTATGTGTTGTTCGATTCTGGTGCATCACATTCCTTTATGAGCATAGGATTTGTTGACTGACACAACATACCACTTATGGCTATACCATATGCCTATAGAATCCATACTATGGGTTCACAAATGTTCATCAATACCCATACGGACACAGTAAGCTTGATATTAGCCACCCACACTTACCACTTACAGTTCATGGTAATGCTTAGGCAAGGCATTGATGCTATTCTTGGAATGAACAGGTTGCGGGTATATGGGGTAGTCTTGGATATGAAGCGAAGAAGTGTGGAGTTACGGCTTCCTTCTTTTGAGGATAGGATGTCCCTTCTCGTACCCTCAGATCCAGTCTTACCTGTTGCTACCCATGCTAAAGCCTCTCCTGATCTTACCCCCATCCCTGTGGTATGCGAGTTCCTGGATGTTTTCCCTAAAGATCTACCTGGGTTGCCACCGGACAGAGAAGTGGAATTCTCCATTGAGTTAGAGCCTGGTACTGCTCCTATCTCTAGACTCCCATACCGCACGGCTCCAAGGGAATTGGCTAAGATGAAGAAGCAGGTAGAAGAGTTGATGGAAAAAGGTTTCATCCATCCTAGTTCTTCACCCAAGGGTTGCCCAGCCATTTTCATGAAGAAGAAGGATGGTACTCTGTGGATGTGTGTGGATTACCACCCTCTTAATGTGGTAATAGTTAAGAACAAATATCCTTTGCCCCGCATAGATACTTTGTTCGATCAGCTGGCCGGTGCCAAGGTGTTCTCAAAGATTGATCTCCGATCAGGCTATCATCAGATCAAGATCAGACCACATGATATACCAAAGACAACTTTTTCTACTAGGTATGGACTATATGAGTACCTAGTGATGTCTTTTGGTCTCACCAATGCTCCTGCCTTCTTCATGTACCTAATGAATTCAGTATTTATGCCGGAGCTAGACAAGTTTGTGGTAGTATTCATTGATGATATCTTGATATATTCCAAGAATGATAAAGAGCATGCCCACCACCATCGGATAGTACTAGCTCGACTAAGGGAGCACAAGCTATATGCTAAATTTAGCAAGTTTGAATTTTGGTTAGATCGAGTGCAGTTTTTGGGGCACGTGTTGACACCTGACGGCATTTTAGTAGATCCCAGCAAGGAGCAAGATGTGTTGGATTGGAAGTCTCCCAAGTCTGTGCACCAGATTCATCAGTTCCTTGGGCTCGCTGGGTACTATCGGCGTTTCATCCCGGATTTTTCCAAGATAGCTCAACCAATGACCAAGCTGCTCCAAAAAGAAGCTAAGTTTGATTGGAGCCTAGCCTACGAAGAAGCTTTCCAAGTTTTGAAGACATTTCTAACCACTGCTCCTATGTTGGCCCAACTAGATATTGATAGGCCCTTTTATGTATACAGTGATGCCTCAAAGATAGGGTTGGGGTGTGTGCTTATGCAAGATGGGCGTGTGATAGCTTATGTTTCGTGCCAACTGAAAAAGCACGAGGTGAATTACCCCACTCATGACTTAGAGCTGGCTACTGTGGTCCATGCTCTGAAGATTTGGAGGCACTATCTATTGGGCAACAAAGTACATATCTTTACAGATCACAAGAGCCTCAAGCATATTTTCACTTAGTCTGAGCTGAATATGAGGCAAAGGAGATGGTTAGAATTGATAAAGGATTATAACTTGGAAGTTCATTATCACCCAGGAAAGGCCTATGTAGTGGTCGATGCTTTGAGCCGAAAGTCCCACTAGGTTGAGGAAACAACTTTGTCTCTCAACCATGCAGAGGTATTGGCTCACATTGCATTGACCTTAGAATTGCTGGAGCAGATTATTCTTGAGCAGCGGCAAGACCCCGAAGAGATTCCTCACATCAGGAAATTGATTGCCAAAGGGCGTGGCCCTCACTTTAGTGTTGATGAGCATGATGTAGTGAGGTATAAGGATAGACTGGTGGTTCCATCCAATAAGGAGCTAAAAAGAAAGATTTTGAATGAAGCCCATCATTCAAAGCTGTCTATCCATCCTGGCAGCAACAAGATGTATCATGATCTACGCCACTTGTATTGGTGGTCTAATATGAAGCAAGACATCACCCGACACATCGCGGAGTGCGACACTTGTGGTAGAGTTAAGGCAGATCATATGCGTACTCTAGGATATCTGTAGCCCTTGCCCATTCCTATTTGGAAGTGGGAAGATATTTCCATGGATTTCATTATGGGTTTACCCTGCACAACCAATGGCTATAACTCTATTTGGGTCATTGTGGACCGTCTCACTAAGTCTACTCATTTTATCCCGGTGAAGCTTTCATATACAGCCAGGAAGTATGCTGAGATATACTTTGATTGGATTGTGACCCTACATGGAGTTCCCCTTACTATCATCTCTAATAGGCGATTAGTTTTTGTCTCTTGCTTCTGGGAGCAACTCCAGGAGTGTCTTGGGACTAGTCTCCTACGCAGTTTAGCCTATCACCCCCAGACTGATGGCTAAACATAAAGGGTGAACCAGGTGCTCGAGGACATGTTGAAAGCTTGTGCCATTTCTTTTCCTAAGAAGTGGGATGAATGCCTAAAGTTAGCTGAATTCTCTTACAATAATAGCTACCAAGAAAGCATCTGCATGGCACCATTTGAAGCTCTATATGGAAGAAAGTGTAGGACACCAATCAACTGGGTTGAATTGGGAGACCATGGGTACTTTGGGCCTGAATTCATCAAAGAGGCTCAAGAGCAAGTAGGCATTATTCGAAGTCACTTGAAGGCAGCTCAAAGCCGATAGAAAGCTTATAAAGACAAGCGAAGAAGGCCCTTGGAGTTTGAAGTTGGGGATTATGTGTATCTCAAGGTGTCTTCTATTCGAGGGATGCATCGGTTTGGTATCCATGGCAAGCTAGCCCCTTGATATGTGGGTTCTTATTAGGTGTTGGAGCAGTGTGGCCCAGTTACTTATCATCTCTAGCTTCCTGATATTTTATTTGTGGTACACAATGTGTTTCATGTATCACAATTGATGAGATGTTTGCGGGTTCTGGATGAAGCTGTGGAGATTGAAGGGCTTCCCCTCTAGCCAGATTTGACTTATGTTGAGCACCCTGTCAGAGTCCTGGATGAGAAGGAAAGGGTGATAAGGAACAGTGAGGTAGAGTTCTACAAAGTGCAATGACAAAACCATTCAGAGGATGAGGCCACGTGGGAACAAGAGAGTTACCTATTGAAGCATTACCCTCACCTCCTCTCTGGTTCTAATAGTTAGTTGCTACGTCGAAATGAATTTCCTATCTCCTTCTCACACTAGGCACATAAATCTTGGGTCAAGATTTTGTTTTAGGGGGGTAGATTTGTAACACCCTCGGTGTTACATTGTACAGCTTTTTGCTGAAACACTGCATGAGCATCATACTTGTGTGTAAATGTGTGTAATATAGAGTATAAATCAATATACAGAACTTGAAACGCTTATTTGAAACAAGAAACGAATGTTACATTTCATGTCGTGTTGTATCACTTAGGTTTCCAAACGAATTTCTATTGATCAAAAATGCTATTGAACGCATATGCGGAACGTTAGTAAAAGTTGTAGCATGAACTTTGTATGCGACAATGAAATACATTCGGTCGAGGATGGGGTTCGCTAGCTAGTGTATCGAGTAGCTTGGAAATGGGATTCGACGCGAAACCGTTCGAAGCTTAGTCAATTCTCGCAAGTCTAAAAATGGGTCGACGAAGCCATGTTCGGCAATTTTTGTAGAACGATCGGCTTAAGTAGTGGCAAGATGTTTTGGCTTAGTTTGATAGCCCTATGACCCTCTTGAGTATAGAAGAACTGGTTTGGCATTTGGGTTAGCGGGTTCGAGTTTTTGAACAGCTTTAAAAAGCGTGCAAGTCATGTGTTGAGCAATGCCAGCGCCTAGGCGCGGTCACCTACCACGCTGGACCGCCCATCGCGCCTATGCGCGCACGTCCACATGCATGGCCCTACGCTGCTAGCCATGGCACTCCCTGCTGTGTTCTGGCACACACACACACGCGCACCGTGCCGGTGGGCCTGACTCCTCTACCTCACCCGTCGCGTCCGCCTGTGCCGCGGCTTGCCGTCGTGTCACGCTGCACCCCGGTCGCACTGTCGCCATCCATCGCTGCCGTGCAACACTATTCCCATTGACCTATCGCAGCCAGTGTTATCCTAAATGCTAAACGGTAAACAGTTGGTCACCTACCGTTTAGCCCATTATTCGGGCAAAACGGGTGTTTAAACGGGAAAAACGACAGTTTAAACGGTCAAAACAACCGATTAAACGGAAATGGTGTACCACCATGTAGCATTTAAATGGTGTGTAAATGGGCTAAACAGCCATTTAGGTGAATAGTGTCACAGCTCCACGCGTGTGCACCGGCCGCTTGCCTTCGCTTTCACGCTGCGATTGGTGCCACGCCATGCCGCTGTGTCCTGAGCATGCCAGTCTCTACGGCACAGTGCCATGCCGCCCTCTCCTTTCATGTCACGGAGCTGCAGTCGCACGTCGAGTGCCAGGCTCATACGCGCATGAGGAGTCGCCACCAACGCGCTGCCGTCCTTCCCCAGCTTGTGAATGCGCCACGACAGCGCTGAGCCAACTTGCCTAACTTCCCTATTCCTCTATCGCCGGGCCACGCCCAGGTAAGCACGCAGTGTCAGCCAAAGCAGTAAGATTGCGTGTGCCTAGGGATGGAGTAAAGACCTAGCTACATGCCGAAGACGTCCACTTCTGCTACCGGCCATTGCCAATCCTCAATTTGACGGTTTTGTCGTCACCGGTCATTTTAAAGACCCCATGGCAGCGCCGTGCAAATCCCCTAACCCACATCCACCGCCGTCCAATTCGTTGGCACTGAACCTTCGCCCTTCTCTACTCTACCCCGTGCGCACCCCAGTTCGCCCTGCTGCTGCCTGCTCACCGCTGCCACCATAGTTGCGCCATCGCCGCCGTCGCAAGGCCTGCCGTGTGCGCGTGGCCAGGACCGCTCGGTCAGTCTCCGGCCAAGCCATCACGACCGGTAGGATCAGGGTGAGTCTCCATTACCCATACTTGAGCTTGTTCATGATGTTGGTACCTTAGCTCATGGGAACGCGCCCGCCGTCGCAGGGAGAAGTCTGCCGCCATGAAGGGAGCTCAGGACAGCGTCCCCGTTCGCCGTATCGCCCCCCACCGCTTCGCGTTGACGTTGAGGTGAGCATCGACTCCTTAGATAGGACAGGGAGGGTCGGGTGTGGCTGGCGTAGCTGCCCGGTGCCAGCGCCGTCACGTCGGTGCGTGCACGGGTGTTGGGGGACGTGGCCGTGGCAAAGAAGGGAAAGGGGAGGGTGGTAGATGCAAACTCTGTGACTCGGTGAAATAGTGCTCAAGTGGGTTTCACGAATAGGGTAGAGAACAGGGGCTCTTTCGCAAAAGAGCCAGCCCCGCGCGGGCTCCGCTGTGGGCCGCGCTGGTGCGTGCGCATGCGGGTCATGGTAGTTGGCTGTGCTGCTCGCTTGTGGGCTGCGCGGAGGAATGCGTTTTCCAATTTCCAGTAAATTAGGAAATGTTTATTCAATAAAGTTTTTAGCTGAACTTTGATATATTGTAGTAAATCTTGTAGATGTCCAAAAATAGTGAAACCAAGTTTGTTAGGTTCACAAAAATGCCATCTAGTTGTTAGTGTAGTTAGTTTATAGATAGTTGTGATAGTGATGGGATCATAAATTCAAACTAGAGAGCTTAGTATGATGTCGATTAATATTTGTAGGAATTTTTGTGGTAAATTGGTGACAGCTATGATTATGAAAATTTTATAGTAGGCTCACTAGATTATTCTGTAGTTGCTGTAAATTTTGTAGCCCTAGAGTAGGTTGATAAATAGAGTAGCTATTATCCCTGTTTTATCATATATAGAGTAAATCGGTATTATTAGCAAGAATACCTTTAGTTGTTGTGATGCTGTATGTCGTGCTTCATACTTGTTAGTGGTAACAGTAGGTAGCTTAGCACTTTAGTTGGTAGAACTCACTTAGTAGTTCGATAGATGTATTCTTATTTTAAGAGTTGCTGTTGCCGTAATACTAAGTGTTGCATCATCATTTTATTCATATAGATCACGAGTTGGTAGAGTTCGTGTCGGTGGACGAACAGGATTATGAGGAGGTCATAGAGGAGTATGAGGAGGAGATCCTCGTGCAGGAGGGAGCCCCAGAGCCTTTTGGTGCTGACTTTGCTGACCCGTCGCCTGCCCAAGGCAAGCCCCGGTGCATAACCCCTATTTTAATGATCACTGAATATATTTCTATGATCTGCATTTACATTACAGGTATTTTATGGAAACTACATGCATAAATATATCTACCTATGAGTCCTACTAATACAAGTCGAGTAGCTGCTGTGCTCAGGATATCGGTAGCATGAGTAACCTACTGTTACTCACAAGTTGGTGATAAATATGATCACTCATGATAAAATAATGGAAAGGTAAATGGTGTCTAGGCAGGGATATGGTTTGGGTACTGGTGGGTGTAAGGGGTTGTGTCCTACAGCCAATAGGGCGATCTGGTATGGCTTGTTTCGTGTCTAGCACCATAGTAAGAACTGAAAGTTGAAAGGAGAAGAAATGGAACTGATTGCTCAACTCTTGCTTGAAAGTAGAACAGGTGCTTATATAGACTGGCTAGATAATAGCTTAATACGGGTGATAATAATAACATAAATAAGGACTCACAATTAGCATTGCTTTTTACAAAAAAGAAAACTAGCAAACCATAAAGCTTATCATACTCCTTGGAGTCGGGAAACTATCCACACTAGTCGGATAAGTCTTGCGAGTACATTGTGTACTCAGGGTTTATTTACCCCTGTTGTAGGTAATGCATGAGGAGTAGCATTGTGTGAAGGTTTCTTTTGGTGGGCACAGACGAAATCCTTGTGTACTCTCGATAGCTGTTTTCACGATGCTTATCTTCATTCCGCTGTTTATTATTATTTCACACTCTAACATTTGGTATTGTAATAATGTAATTTTTAAGAACTTCGGATGTATGAAATGGATAAGTATTGTAACTCGTTCTCATCATTGGATCCTTGGGAAAAATGTGGATCTTTCGGGTTCTCCCTTGGGGTGTGCTCGATGGATACAGCCCTCTGTAGCTTGCTTTTGGGGTGCTTAGTGTCTAGTGGAAGACGAGCACCTCCATAAGCGTGTTATTTTGGGCGGTTCTGCCACAACGCATGACTCCTAACTTCAGGCCTGAGTTTTATATAACATCCCAATAGTATCTCTTCCAACTCACTTGGCCTGTTTGCTTTCTCCTTCTTTCCTGAGCCAACTTTAACAGCCGATGCCGTCATCGCCAAGGCCTCAAACCCTAGCAAATCATCAAGCCGTCATCCAAGCAATCCTCGCTAGATTCAAACCTATTTCGGCTGCAATGGCGACCATTAACCATGTCCCTGAGGTATGTCTCCAAGTTTCCACTCTCCAATCATCGGCCGCTACCTTGTATTTCTTTTCTCCACAAACTTATTTCGTCTGATTTCTTAGGAAATGAGGAACAAAATCTTGATTCCATCAGCTGTTGCCTCCAGTATCTATTTTCTTGGGCCTATGGGTGATCCCGATCCATCTGATTTCATCCGTCAAGAAACCAACCAAATCCCCTTTAAACAATCTGCAGTGGATTTGTCCTCTTGGAATACCAAAACTCTCTTCAGAAATTGGCCAAAGATGCCTAAGGGATGGAGAAATTGGTTCCGTAGGGTGCCTGAGAAAAAGGGTGGAGATTGGGAGCTGTATCATCTGAATCAATGTCTGACCCTCTCGTTGTTCGGGATGGAGAGGAATGATTCACTCCTGATTTATGCATCTTATTTCTGGTCCAATGCCCTGACTGCCTTTGTATTTGGTCATGGTCCAATGACCATCACTCTAGCTGATGTTTACATGTTGACCAGCCTTAGAATTGCTAGATCAATGCAGCCTTATGAGTACTTGAGTGCTAGCTCCAAGAAATTAGCCAAAATAGCATACTGTAAGGATGGGCTAGTTACATTCTGAACCACGTTGGAGATGGATCAGCTATCAGTGAAAGGGAATATGTGGCCTTCCTAAACATGTGGCTGAAAAGATTTATTTTCTGTGGGTCATCTTGTGGTCCAACCTACAATCACCAACTCATGGAGGAGCACCTAGCATTAGGCAAGGATATCCCTCTTGGAAAGTATCTGTTAGGAGCTGCTTATCATCTGATGTACCAGGTGGCTGCCCAATTACTGAAGAATGAACTAGTGCATACTATCAGTGGCCCTTGGTGGTTAATACAACTATGGCTTAACCTATATATGCATAAGTTTGTGAGGCCTGATCTCAAAAGCCTAAGTTTCCCTTCCTCCAACTTTGATGAGGAATATAGAGTTGAAGAAGGAAGAACTCGGCAGTGCATGAGCCATGGTGAGGCTGCATCGGCCATAACAATTGATTTTGATATTGGCCATCTCTTCAAGAAGTTCTACAAAGGGTTTGATGTAGACATCCTGACTTGGCTACCATATGATGATGAGAATGATGAGTTGATCTTCCCATTCAAGTTTTGATTTGAGTCAGGCTGTTTGGACGATGCGGCGGCCGTAATCTTCAATTCTTTCGTCAAGCCCTGTGTTCTTCTAGCCGAGTTTCATCATGGCCGTGGCAAAATGGCTATAGGCTCTTTCATTCTAGGCAACCTTCCAACTTATGAGTTTTACAACCCATCCTTTGTAGCTCGTCAGTTTGGTTTTGGTCAATTGCCTCCTCAGCTATTCTTCAAGAACATACTGAAGCCACGGGAAGATATCAGTGAAGTACTAGAAGCCTCCAGAGTTTTTCAACTGGGATCAGATCTTCATTCCCTCTGCTTGCATGACTAGATTAGAGTCAGCCTCTCTTCCACTCTCTTTGACTCCTGGTGGCAAGAATGGCGCTCCCATCTTTTCTATGGATCGGCCCATCCTTTGTGTATAGCCCTAGATGGAGAATTTGCTTCTGACAGAGAGGTAATTTGCTATTTCTTTTCAAGAAAACTGCTCGATGAATTCCTCTACCAACCGTTCTAATCAACCTTTTTTAGGATGTTGAAATTGATCCTCCAAGCTTGGACCGGAAGGGGTGTCCTATAGATTACCAGCCACCGTGCCTGGTTTCAAGAATGGGATCGGCTGCGCCTTCACTGAAAAAATTAATGAAAACTCATGCTGCCTCTACTATTGTGATGTATCAATCTTCAAAGTGCAAGGCAGCTCAAGGGACAACCCAGAAAACTACTACTGGGAAGAGACTCCATAGAATGAGGCCATCAGCTGCTCAGGTAAACAATTCATCTTCTTCTCGAACCGATGTTCACCTTTCTGATCCCATTCCTTCATTGTTATCAAGTATTGCGTCCCAATCTACGGAACTACTATCCCAGGTGTTTGACTTAATACCAACTGAGCCCCCATTGGCTGATCCTCAAAAGGAGCCGATTTCAGTTGAAATGACCAATGCTTCCACAACAGCAAAAAATGTGAGTTCCCTCCTTGCTGTTTGTCGGAGTATTTTCTCTAACTTTTGATTTATGTAGTTTTTCATCCTCTATCTGACTTCTTTTCATGCTAGATACTTCCTGAGGAAACACCAATGCAAGGGCAGGAGCCTGACAGTCCACTCAGTGATCATGTCGGCGTTGAAGGTGATCCGGTTGTTGTCGACACTCAGACTGTTGATTCCCTAGTTCGGCATATAACTGATGGTAAGAAAACCATACATCCCTTTTATCCTTCTGCAATGACTATGAACTAAAAATTTTCCTTAATGCTTATAGATACCAATGTTGAAAGTTTAGAGCCGATTCAACCAGTCATCACTGGTGCCTCATCAGCCGTCCCTTCTCTTCAAATGGAGGCTATCATAGAAAAGGTATTGTATCCACTTCGCCATCCATTTTGTCATGAACTAATCCAAACCTTCTAATCAAGATTTATATATAGGCACTCGATCTCCCAGCTTTGAGCTATTCATTCAATCTCAGGGAATATTTAGATGAAGATGAAGTCAGTTCATCAGCCACCTCTTCTAAGGAAGCTTTGTCAGAAGAGACCAGAAATTGGCTAAGAGACGTATTGCCAATGTTTGAGAAGAATATAGCCGATTTGGTCTAAGACACCAATTCAATGCAGAGTCCTCTTGGCCATCAAGAGCAATCCATCCCCAGTTCTCTCCAGAGTCTTATCATCTTTATCCATCTTTGAAGTTCAGGCCCTGAAGGTGAAAAAGGCTTAGAGGAATCTGTCCTATCGTGAAACTTTACTGGCCAAGAGGAACTTCAACAAGCAAGAGGCTAAAGAGCTGACATAGTTGATAGATAATCTAAAGAACTCCTCCCTCATGACTGATCCAGAATTGTCCCAACCGAAAATCAAGCGTGCAGAACTTGAGAGGGAGCTAGAAAACGTGAAGGCTGCCATTGATCATCGCAAGTCCACCCAGGCCCAAATATCTGATGCCATCAAACAGAAGAAGCAAGAACTGTTGGCCAAAGTTAGAGAAGGTAGGGTCATCTGTAGCGGCCTTGAGGACATTCCTAGATTAGCTGAAAAAGATAAGCAACAAAATGCAGAAGCTGATGCTATTCGGCTAGAAGTACTAAACGCAATCCAGGATGTTCTAGCCTTGTAATCTGTATGTTAACACATGCCTTATGTAGAATCGATCATACTCTCCATCACCTAATTGTACTTCTTGTTTCGGCTAAAGAGTCGATTTGAAACAGCCGATCCCAGACTTCTAATCTGAATCCAATTAAGTCTAAAAACATGGCCTTCATTAAGCGAACCCCTCGATCTTCTATCCTTAATCACCCAGCGCCGTATTCTCCTCGGCAATGGTGAAGTGGCGCTTTGCCTGCCATTAATTGTGGTTGCCTTTTGCACATCCCGAGGCGTCCACCTCTTCGCTACGTGTCTTCAAATACTAGCCGAGGGTTCTAGCCTCGAACACATCCGCACTCGCAACTGTTCCTGTTCCTTTGCATTTCTTCACCCTTGCAGAATACTATAGCGGCCTTCCTCCCTTCCCGTAGATCCGATCAACTTCGTGGCCGGCGAGGAGAACCGCGGCAAGCGTGCGGAGAAGGAGGTTCCAGAGGAGAACATGCTGGTGAATCAGCGCCTCCGACATCTGAGGTGAGATCACCATCTTCTGCTTGTAATGACGAATTGTTCTGATTTGTCTATAGATTCGTTTTGAATGATAGTCTCTATCCTCTTCCTAGGGCCGATGAGCCCTCTAATGCTGCATCTTCCACGCCAGCCTCATCGTCGGACTCCTCTGACTCCTACAACGGCGATGGCGACCGGCGTTTTCTCTGAGAGTGGATTGCGGCTTAGAACCGCTATTCCAAGGTGACTCGAGAGAATGGCCAGCTCCAAATCCACCTCGGGGTCTCTTAGGCCACTCTTCATGCAGTCGAGGAGGAGGCCAGCGCCGTTCGAGCACGGCTAGCCAAGTCTGACGCCATGGTGGTGGGTAAGATGAATTGCAGGAACACTTTATTCCGATTTCCATTGTCTTTTATGTTGACAACTCTCCTGTTTTTGCGATCGTCACCCCTGACGGGGCAATTGGAGTCTCTCCAACTGGCGGTGAATGCGGCCGTGGATGCCGTCAATACCCGGGGCTCCCTCATTAATGCTCGCCTCAATGATGTTGTGGCCCACATTTAGGAGATCGCCCTCCACGGTGTTCGACATGGTGCGGCGGTGGCACTGACCATGGCACAAGTCTAGATTAGGTACGAGCTCCACACCATGGAGACTGGTTTCCCAATGGGCGATGGCCCCGAGGAGCATGAGGATTTGCTTGAGGAGTTTGTCATCATGGCAGAGGCCATTGTGGACATCACATCTGCTCACGAAGTGGTGAACAAGGTCTTTGATTAGTTTGTACTTAGGGTGAATCAATGAACAAAGTCTCTTGTTCTTCCATGAATGCATCTCAGTGCAATGCCCCTGTATGTGTCATTAATGTTTTTGTTCTTTTTGTTTTTGCTTTGGAGGTGATACATATCATATCAGCTTTTCGCATCTTCAGGCTTATTTTTTGAACTAGAGGCGATACCTTTCTGGTACCGGCTATTAGAGCCGACGACTAAACGAATCGGCTATCAAGTATTGATCAAATGCCAGGATAACATCCCTTTAAATATTTTTGTCAATCGCTATTGATAGGTTGCACTAGAACTTTTCGGACCAAAGGTTAAACGATCAATCGATCCAGACCAAGCATCTCTTTAAGTGAAGCAAAACTTCCTTTAATAGATCTATCAACTCTGAATTGCACTTATGATTTGACTTAGCATTCATGAACGTCGGCCTAAGCCCATTTCTAGGACCAATGCTTACTACCCTTAATCCAATGGCCGACGCAAAGCCATGATTATTTATCAAAATAAACTCTTAGAGCCAATTGCATGAACTGGCTGTTGGCCTTCATTATTAATCCTAATGAAGCCTCCTTCCCACATCTTGCCAGAAAGGCATTCAAAGTCTCCTAGTTCCCAAAAGACTGGATCGGTTGTTGCGACACTCATAGATTCATTAGCGCAAACCAGCTCGACATCATCTCCATGCCATTGAATCAAACATTGATGCATGGTCAATGGCACACAACAGTTTCCATGAATCCAAACATGACCAAAGAGTAAACTATTTGACCCTTTTCCATCGATGACGAAGAATGTGGTAAGCAGAGTCTTACTCCTGATTGTTAGTTCAACGTTCATTGCCCTCCGGGTCTTAGACATATTGCCCCTAAAGTCCTTAAGCATCATGTCGGTCTCAATCAAATCTCCCGGTCCTTTGCCAAGTTTACGAAAAGTGGTGTAAGGCATAAGATTGATAGAAGCACCTCCATCCACCAACATCTTATTCATCGGCTTCCTATCAACAAAACCTTTCACATATAAAGCCTTTAAGTGTCGATGCTTGACTGGTTTATCAAACATCGCTTGTTGTATAACCGTCAACTTGGCAACCATCTCTTCATACTCTGATTCATCGAAATCTGAATAAACTTCTTGATCTGCCAGAGCTCTAAACTCTGATGGCAACAGAAAAGCCATTTGAATATTAGCCGATGGTTGCCTTCTATCGGCTGTCTGCTTAGCATGCCATACTTGAGGTTTATTGGATGCCTAAGCCTGTTCCAACTCTCTATTCCTTAGGCGTTGCACCCTTCTCTCCTGGCGTCTTGTCAAACCTCCTAGGCACCATTGGCCTTCCTGCCAGACATATTCTCTCTCATTGCCTCTTCTTCATAATCAGCCTAGTCTTGGTCAACAACTCATTTTCCAAGCCGATTATGAACACTTTTATTTTTAAGCGCCGATCCATGTTATTATCCTGATATGCATCTTGAGCATGGATAGACTGGTGGTTGGTTTGAGATTGCCTAAACTCCCAATATTGATCGCTGTATTCTGGACAGTCATGTCTGGTAGGCAACTTCAAACCTTCATTCTAGCAATGTCTGAAGAAAGGACAATTCCAATGTGATTCGGCTTGTTTCCTTTCATACCTCTCTTTTTCCAGTTGACGCTGGTATTCTTGATCCTCTAACCAACGCTGATAATCCTTTTTCCTTCTGCCGCTACCACTTATTCAACAGAATCCGAGATGTAACTCACGGCTTTGTTGCCCCATCTTTTGACGTTTTCCCCTGCTCATATCTACTCTTTTGCTTGTCGTGATGTCTTCTAATTTCTCTATACTCGTCAGCCGATATTTGCATCTCGGGATCGACTGTTACAGCTTCTCTTGATTTGGTTGATCTTAGGACCTTAGTCTTTCCTTTGATCAGCCTAGCATCAACCATGTTTTGATCTCCTGGGAAAGGAATATCATCAACTTTCATTTTCTGAGGCATGTCAAATTTGAGCCTTCCTTGCTGAATAGCCCTCTGTATATGCTGCCGGAAAATTCTGCATTCATTAGTGGAATGAGAAGTAGCGTTATGGAACTTGCATAACTTCTTATTCTTCAATTGATTAGGGGGCAACATAACATGATTATCTGGCAACTTGATCTATCCCTTCTCAAGCAAGAAATCGAAGAGCTTGTCTGATTTTGTGACATCAAAGTCATAGCTCTCTTTGACTCCTCTTCCCCAAGGATTTGGCACCATTACTGTCTTTTTGCCCTAATTCCATTCAACCGTAGCAACCTCTTCTTCTTCATCTTCATAGCCGTCATCGACTGAGTATGCATTATAAGCCTTGGCCACTATGGTACTCTTCTGGAATCGGGCATCTCTGCGTATACTCTGGAATTGGCTATTGAGCGCTGCCACTTGTTGAGCCAATTGACCCAAGTTGTCAAATTCTTGTCCCAGCAGTTTTTCTTTCCACATTGGCAGCATTCCTTGAACGGCCAAAGCAGCTAGCTGATCATCAGCCAAGTTTAATGAGAAGCATAAGTTTCTAGTCTCTCGGAACCTCTGAAGAAACTCAGTGCCCAATTCATTAGTCTTCTGTCTTATAGTTGTCAGACTGGTAATTTTCTTTTCTCAAGTCCCAATATAAAAATATGTGTGAAATTTCTTCTCCAGGTCAGCCCAATTGGCAATGGAATTGACTGGCAGTGATGAAAACCAAGTGAAGGCTGGCCCTGACAGGGACAGGGAGAAGAAACGAACTCGATGGGCCTCTTCAACAGATGCTTCACCCAACTATGTAAGATACCGACTAACATGTTCTATCGTGCTTGTACTGTCTTGGCCAGTGAATTTGGCAAACTCTAGGAGCCTATAAATTGTGGGAAGAGCGATCAAATCATACCATTCTAGATATGGGCATTTGTACGAGAAGGTCAGCCCTTTTGGCTTCAGGCCGAACTGATTCTTCATCATCTCAGTCACCCTCAGCAACAACTCATTAGCATTTGAATTTGGATTTCTCTACACCTACTGACCCATCTGTGGGTTGAAATCCCATGTGCCTTGATACCCTAGATTCAGAATCATGTGAAGGGTGTTGTAATCTGTGCCATAATGATACCCCTGTGGAATCTCTATCTATTGGGACCTTTGCTGGTTTGCTGCTTGAAGTCTCTGATTGTAGACATGAGGATCTATATCACTACGGATCCTTTGAGTTGACGGCGCTATTTTTTGAGCCAACGACAGTATGTGGCCTGATGTGTCAAAATTAATCATCTGGTTCTGACCTTACCCCACCGGCTGTTGCACATGCTACACTGATAATCTAGGATTATACTGTGTCTGATTTGTAGTAGCACCTTGAGCTTGTTCAGATTAACCCTGAACTGCCTGGACATCATCATTACCAGCTGGTGCTGCTTCTTGATGGCTGGTACCAACTTGATTTGTCCCTTGGGTCATCGGATGTGGAATGTTGTAATAAGCCAACCCAACTTGACCAACTAGAAACCCATGAATCGCCTCTTTCATGGCGTTCTGGAATGTGTCCAAGAAAGCTTCATTATGGCTTGATATGGCATCACAAACAGATTTGTTTATAATTTCCGTAAAGAAATGTCTGTCTTTAGCTTCAACTATATATGTTTGCCTGTGTAATAGAACTCTTGGTAGTGGATATTTCTGACCAATTGTATTGTCACGTGTTTTGGTGTAGGACAACAAACAGTTGTTCTTAAATTCTTTTGTAGCTTTGCTGATGACATCTTTATCTCCATCAGGTAGATCTTCATAATGTACCATAAGGATGTCGTTGTTGTTGTGAACCGCCATGACAATTGTGGTGTCCCACCAAGCGTGCCAAGAACGTGTGTTGGCATGAAATTTTGTCCCGTGCCGAGGGCACACGAGCAAGCCGGAAGGGTCCGCTCGATGGAGCTGGAGATCCACCTAGCTTCAGCGCAGGGATGGTCGATCTAGTGCACTCCTCCCGAGATGTGCCAGTCAATTTGACCCTGCAATTGATAAGGAGAGAAAGTTTATTAGTAATTTAGGGCAGAACGTGCTAGTGTTGCCAGACAGTCCCGAATATGCGGCTCTGAGAGCCGATATGAAAGGAGATTGACTAAATAGTCGATTCCAGCATATTCATAAGAATAAATTAGTTAAAGCTCATAGGGTTGTGTAAGAAGAATCGATTATCATTCAGGATGAATATCATTATTTAGACAAATATTGGTCAATGGCAATAAGATGTCAACAATAATTAGTTTATGCTAAGCCAATGACTGCAAGTAACCGAACCCCTTTTTATATAAAAGAAATAGTTCATCATCATTCAACCATTTAATAGAGATAAATCTAATGAACATATTAGATCTCATCTATCGCTATGACCAGTGGGGCATGAGGCAGAATCATGTAGGCCGTAGAAACACCAATAGACTCGACAACCCTAACTTATTACTAATATCAGTGGGGCATTAGGCAGAATCATACAGGCCGTAATACAATGATAAGATCATGGGGCTAACACATCTTTCAACCTACCTTTACCTCAACGGTCTCATGACGTGAACTGTTTGTGAAAGCACTCAATATCGGCTAAAACAGTCGATCCAGGCATAGCACACAGTTAAGGTCATGCCCTATCAGGAACAAATCTACCAAATAATGATCCCCACTCCATGGTGCTAACAGTGGGGTGTGAGGCAGAATCACACAGGCCGTGATAATGGGCCATAGATTGGTTTTCGCTAGCAAACAGATCTACTCAAGATTAGACATGCCTTAACCGCATACTATGCACGATCAAGATTGATATAAAATAGCTGATAAAACATAACTCATCATACGGCACACTTGGAACTGTCTAGGCACAGACCGGCATGTTCCACCTTAAATTACTGGTAAATTTCTCTCCTTGTTAAGTGCATGGTCAAATTGACTGGCACGTCTCAGGAGGAGTACGCAGGATCGACCATCCCTGTGTTGAAGCCAAGCAGATCTCCAGCTCCATCGAGCAGACCCTTCCGGCTTCCTCGTGTGCCCGGCACGAGACGCATTTTCATGCCGACAATGTTATCCTTAACAGTAGGGGTTCGACTGGATCGATGGCAGCCATGATAAAGATAACATATCAAACCTTTAAAATAAATAGATCTATTCACATTTAACAGAATCATGAAGACACACTATAAGCGTTAAAGTACTGGCAATCGGCTATTTAGCCGATGCGGGCATAGCAAACAGCCAAGGTCATGCCTGGTCGAAAGCAAATCTACCAACTAGCATACTCTGATCTAAAGTGCTAATAGTGGGGATCGATCGAATCGTTACAACCATAATAGCGAGCTATAGAACAAATTCAACTAGCTAGTAAAACTTCTCAAGATCAGACATGCCTTAGTCGCGTACTATGCATGATCGAGATCGAAGTAGAATGGCTGATAAAACATAATCCATTGTTTAAAGTAAGAACCATCACAATTTGACAAAATAAATGATGGAGTAAAAGGATGTGAGGCCGATCTAGATCGATCTTGATTGGGCAGGTTGATATTGCTGAAACTAATGACAACAAGAACATCAGCAAGATCAGTAAGTTAATGAATCTACCCGAAGGATGCCACCCTTAGTTAGAGCCGATAACTTGACCTTAATCTAATTCGAGCAGTGGAGGTCGAACTTAACCGATGTAGCCGTACTTCAACTAGCTAAGGATCGATAACTAACTTGGACTAGAGCTTGTAAGAGCTCGGCCAGACCGATGCTGCCTTACAAACAAAACTATAAGCCATGACGGTACCTACAGACAAGCCAGAGGTCGACCGGATCGATGCAGCCTTGCTTGTTGAAGAACTCACCGAGATCTACAGTACTCCTACTCCTAAGGGTTAGCGTGAAGCTAAAATAAGTAATCATTATTGATTGATTGGATCCCTTTTATAATAGCCGGGGTCCAATATTTATACCCGGAACCTAAGCATGAATCCTACTCAAATACCATCCATACATAGTCCGTTGATAAAAGAAAACATTCATAACTTAGGATAACTTGGATCCTAATCTTTCCTTTTTTGTAGAGTCTGACATTTTCCCCCCTTGATACCATCTGTACATAGTCCATTGATATAGTCTGCTAATGTCATCTATAAAATAGCTGATTCTAACACTGCATAAAACCAGCTGACCTCAATTCACACCCGATCAATCCCTTGATGATACAATTTTATAAGCCTTGAGTTCCCGTGTTCTTCTTTCCTAAATTTTGGTCTAAACAGTATCAAAGCTACCTCTCCCCTTAGACCGCATGCTCACATCTTGCGGTTATGCCACTCATCATCTGACCTTGGGCGTAGAGGCATTTGATCCATACATTACCATTCAAGCGAATGGCATCAATACAATAGCACGCCATATGGACGACGAAATAAAGATTGCAATAAAGTAAATCCCCCATAGTTAGTATCAGTTTAGTTAGCCACCTAGTAGTCCTTAATTGGGCTTAACTGGAGGTTGTCTCTAGCATAGTTTTGCAAATTAGTTTTGATAAATTTGCATGTAGCTAAAGTTTTAGTCCAAATAGGCTTTTAAAACTAAAACTTTGTTTTTAAAACCATGTACATGACATTATTATGCTTAATCTTGCTCTGATACCAGCTGTGACCATGCATAATTTTACACAATAGCAAATATAGCCAACCGTGGTTCAGTGTCCACCTATATATAACAGGTGACAAGAAATCACCCGACTTCTACCGAGCTAAGCATTGCTAAGCAGTTATTCGATCATGGACCTACATAGGATTCAAGGTATATTTCTTAACAAGATAGTTTTATGCATCAAGTGTTTCCAATCAACTCTTATAACCTAATGCATCAAAAAATAAAGGACTCAAGTGATATTTTGTAAAACATAGGAGGCTTAAAATGCTCCGGGGCTTGCCTGGTATCTGACCCAAGTCAGTTCAGTTAGCTCGCACCGTCCTGGTGACATCTCTGGTCCTAGCACTTGCTTAGTCCTTCCATCTTCGGGATACGTCCACCATACACCATCTTCGGGTTAGGCTCCAACATCACATCCTTCACGTGGTTCATCTAGCGCACCTAGATGAGATGCAAATGCATGAATATGAAGAATGGTAATAAGAGATGCATCACATAAAAGTGTTCAAGACAAGCACAAGATTATGCAAAACATAGGCACCTAGAGTTATTTAACTAAACATCACACAACCTATTATAGAGGGATAGCAAGCATATTAGGCATGGCACACAAGTCAACTTAAGTTCAGATATTGCACACATGCATCGATCAAGAACTAACCAAACATGTTGAGCCCAAACAAGAGCAAGCTAAAGCAATCACCTAGCACGTGTACAGAAATCTTGACAACAGCACAGCAGTCACTTGTTTCAACTATAATTGGAGTTACAAACATTCAATAAAGGTGATCTTTGACTTTCTGGAAAGCTAATCAAATTATCAACAACTCTTTTATTTACACTCAGAGCTGATTCTAAACCTAACCAAGTCAAAATACACTAAGGAGCAGGTCTGCACAAACAATGGACATAAAAACTGATATGAACTTCAGAGATGCATATCCAGAGTTCAATCCATCCAACAAATGTGGTTCTTAACTTTTTAGAAAGATTATTAAGTTAGCTACAACTTTGTTATTATCATCTAAGGGTGATTTCATAGCAAAAAGGGTTAAACAACACAAAGTAGGCATCTCTGTCTAGATTTAGACAGAATCTGCCATTCTACATTGAACAGCAACAACTAGAGTTCTAGACCACCAAAAGCAGTGATCTTAGACATTTTAGAAAGCTGATGAGAATCAATACAACTCTTCTAACATAACCAGAAGGTGATTCGAAACTTAGCTAAGCCAAACAACACAATCATTCAGATCTGCACAGACAGCATGCAAAACCTGACAGGGAAATTGAAAAATCTATAGCTCCTAAACCATCAGGCTTAAAATCGTAAAATTTTAGGACAAGCAAGGTAGTGGAGTTATCTACCTCTTTTGTATTCAACACACTTACTGAAAACATCATTAACATCACAAAAATATCATCACAACAGGAACTGCACATGCAGCCAAAACAGCACATAGCAAGATGGATTTTCACTTGATTCTATAACAAGGTGACATAAAAGCACATCCAACACATAGCTCTAAGCCATCATGAGGAGCCCATACAACCTCATCTCAAACCAACACATGACATTAGCATCACAAGAACCATGTATAAACATCTAATAAGAAAAGCACATGCTCTTCAAAGTTTAATTAACATGCAACTAATAAAAAGGTGATGTTGCAAATGTTCTAATTTGGAGCCTAGGTTTTTATGAGAGAGATATGATAACAAAGCATGGCTACTGTACACATTTTACATGCTCAAGTTTTATAAATTAATTATTACATGCAAAACAAGTTTTAATTGCAAATAAGCATGTGAGAGGAAGACAAATCTAAACCTCCAGATTTTCTATAAACACATGACCAAATTAGGTTTTCTTAGGTTACCACCACACCATGCAAAGGCAATGGAACAACATTTTCCATTTTTTACACCTTTATGATATTTATCAAGCATTTACAACTACTTATCAAGCACCTAGCAAGATAAATTAATAACTCAATAATACATGCACCAAAAAATATGAAATTTTAACCAGAGCTCACGCATCACATAGATATCCTACAATTAAAATTTCATGCCATTTGGAGCACTACAACTTCATATATGAGAATAACAAGCAAAACAAGCTAAAATTGCTTATTTAACAAGATTAAGTCAAAACATTATAAAAGCAGTACACAACTAGCGTGTTTAATATTTTTATTAGCTAGAGCATGTCATCACAAGATTAACACAACTAGAATTACCATTTTTCAACTTCTATAACTCAAGATATGCATCTATCCAACTTAAAAGCATTTTTAAAAGCACTTTACAAGAATAAATAAAAACAGCAGAAACTTTCTACTAACACATATCATATTATGACTCTATGGTCTAGATATTCTCACAGGGATTCCAAAACATCTTCATTTGCTATTTTTGGATTTTTCTACAATTTACTACAATTTTCCAAATGTTTAGCCGATTTAAATGCATAAAAGGGAAAACATAAAAGAAAAACACATTTTCCTCCGGAACCCTAAACTTTCTAGAAATCTACCAAGCCCGCAAATGTAAATGTAGGTGTCTAGTGATTAAGCAACTAGACTCAGCAAAGAGTTTCTATCTACGTTTACCCCCTCCTTTCTCTCGACGGAACCGAACAGAGGAGACGAGGACGGCTTGGCCTTGGCTGGCAGATGGTCAGCTGCGGCGAGGAAGGGCCGGTCGTGGTGGAGGGATGGCTGGCCACGGCCACATTGGAACCCTCCCCCCAGTGCGATTGCTATAGCATGCAGCCCGCGGTGGCCTGGCCATGCCGGTGCTTGGCCACGCACGGCCACGGTTCGCGCCCGCGCAGCTGCGGCCGACAGCTAGCCACGGGGGGAGGCGGTCGGTGAGGCAGGCATGGAGGGATGTGAGGATGGCTAGTTAGAGAAGGTAGGGAGCAGGAATGGTAGGAGCTCAGCCCGGCCATGGCGGTTGTCCGTGCCGGCAAGGCGAGAGCGAGAGGGAGCATGAGGAAGGGCCAGGGAGGTGTGGGGAGCGAGGGAGAGCGAGGTAGGGGGTGCTTAGGCGTCTTGGCCTCTCCCCATCGGCATAGGAAGGGTAGGGGTGCATGGCAACAATGGTGGGGGCGCGCTCATGCATGGAGGCCATGTCACGGACATGCGTCGCCCATTGGGGCATTTTACCGAGCATGTGCCAGGCAACGACGTGGGTAAGGTGGGCGCCATTTTTGGGCCAGCTCTGGCCGATTTTGCGGAAGGGCATTAAATGAAGTTTGTTGTACTCCTGATGCTCTACAACTTTGCTTAAGGGGTCAGAATCATTGGGGCTCTAGATCAGCGGTTAATTAGCCTCCAAAATGGTAGTGTCAACGCATTGACAGCCCATTAATCAAACTCAACTTGATGATCAAAACAAAGTCAAACTCATGCAAAAATTTTACATGCTCTTCTCCAAAACATATAGTCCAACTTTTACTTTGGGATCAAGTCAAGTTGCTTAACGAAAACACAAGAATGTGACATGCCAATGCAAATCTAAAAATGCCTCGAAACAGACTGAAACTTACATTTTCGCCCTTCCGTATCTTTCAAACGGTTCAATGATTCAGTCAACCAATTACTCATTGGTGTAGGGCTACATGAGTACGACAACTTTGATTAAAGGAGTTTGGCCAAATTCAAAATGGTTTGCAAACTAAAATTCCCCAAAGAGGGCTACATGAAAACTGAAAATTGAAAGCTTTAGCTCCAACATAGCCAATTTTTGGAGTTTCAAAACAGCACTGAGTTGATCCTTGAGAGCCCTATTTGACTAAGTTAGGGACCAAACTAGCTCTTAACCCTTAAACAAAGTTTGTTCTACAGAAGCTAAACTACGACTTTCATTTAAGTTCAAACCTCAGAACTACACAGAAACTGAAGTTCCATTTTGGTCAAAGCAACATCACGATAAAGCTTTAAATTATGCTTTCTGGTCCATTGAAGCATTTTATGGACATTTGCTCAACATAAACCCTTCATCACTTTTGTTGTAGAGTTCAATTAGAGTCTTTTGGGTAAGGTTGCAATGTTTGCTCGACATCCCATGGTTCCATTCACTTAATAAAGCAATTCAAGCAAGGTTATAACCTATCATTTCATGTGACTTCTTGGTTCCAAACTTCATGAAACTTTTACAATAGTTAATGTAGATGGAAATAGATGTGAGGCACATGAAAGGAGCTCTTTCAACATTACTATGGCATACCTTTTAAAAAGGGGTCAACATAGAAGTAAAGGTGTGTTGTCTAGGTTCAAGTTGGGGCTCATTCATAGAGAGTTGATCTCAATACCTTTGTCACCACTTACTAGTTTGAACTAGAGCTCTTGATTACCACTTAACTTGTCATGTTGGAGCTCAAGGCCACTACTTAACTGGTGATAAACACCTGAGGTGTTACATGTTTATACTGATCATGCTACTTTGAAGTACCTGCTCACTAAGAAAGATGCTAAACCAAGACTGATAAGATGGATTTTATTACTCTAAGAATTTGATTTAGAAATAAAAGATAAAAAGGGAGTAGAAAATTTTGTTGCCGATCGCTTGTCTAGAATGCATTTTGAGAATTCATAGGATCTGCCCATCAATGATTCTCTACGGGATGACATGCTCTACAAGGTCTTCAAATCTGACCCATGGTATGCAAATATTGTCAATTTTATGGTTGCAGGTTATGTACCACTAGGGGAAAACAAAAGGAAGCTCATCTACGAAAGTCATCTCCACATATGGGATGAGTCATACCTCTTCAGAGTCTGCTCTGATGGCTTGCTCTGAAGATGTGTACCGATAGAGGAAGGCATCAAGATTATCGAACGATGCCACTCATCACCATATGGAGGACATTATGGGGAATTCCGCACTCATTTGAAGATCTAGCAAAGTGGATTCCTTTGGCCAACCATGTATGAAGACACGAATGACTTCATCAGGAGATGTGGAGCGTGTTAAAGGCACGGGAATATCAATTTAGGAGATGCCATGCCACTAACCAACAACCTTCAGATCAAGCTCTTTGATGTCTAGGCAATTGACTACATGGGACTGTTTCCAAAGTCAAAAGGCTATCAATACATCCTAGTGGCAGTTGACTATGTCTCCAAGTGGGTTGAAGCCATGCCATGTAGAGCTGCTGGTGCAAAGAACTCTAAGAAGATGTTTGAAGAAACAATATTTCCAAGATTCAGAGTTCCGAGGATGGTGATTAGTGATGGAGACACTCACTTCACTAACAAGAACTTTCATAACTACTTGTCAAGAAATGGGATCCGTCACAATGTTGCTACTCCGTATCACCCTCAGACAGGTGGCCAAGTAGAAACATCAAATAAACAAATCAAGAACATTCTGCAAAAGATAAACAATGAGATGGGAACTGCATGGAAGGATAGACTACCCGATGCATTATGGGCTTATAGAACGGCCTATAAAACACCATTGGGGATATCACCATATCAACTGGTCTATGGAAAGACCTGCCATCTACCTGTCGAGCTAGAATTCAAAGCTCACTGGGTCATCAGGCGATGGAACATGGACTTTGAAGCCGCAGGAACCAAGCGGAAGATGCAACTCTCTGAGCTTGATGAATGACGTGAAAAAGCATATCACAACTCCAAGATTTACAAGGAGAGAATGAAAAGATGGCATGATAAGAGGATCAAGAAGGAGTTCACCCTAGGAGATAAGCAAATCATGCCCTATGGAGCTGACCTAAACAAGAAGCCCGATGCGCTTGCACTGACCGTCATTCCACCAGAAGTCACCCCCATTTGATCAAATCAATCTTACTATGCCCAAGCCATTCGCCGCCCTCTAATCGCTCCAACAAGAGCCAAAGCTAGACGCCCAGAAGCTTTTCAAGGTGACGATGGAAATCAACCGTCTTCCACCGACGGATCATGAGGTGCTGACTGGACTGAAGACCAACAAATTTGGTGATGTTACTTGTGCAAATATAAGTTGGTCACCCCTCGTACCACCATTGATGGAGTCCGGGATATGTCAGAGTAGATCAAGGTTGTTCCTCTCAAGAGGAAGGCAACATCACCACCTATTCCAGAGGTTGAGAAGTGTCCAAGGATGACCTTTGCCCTCTTAGAAAAGAAGGTTGAAGATCTGAGCGATGTTATCTATACCTTAGAGCAAAGGATCGATGAGGAACATGTCTACTGCAAGAGTCTAAAACACGATTTAAACAATTTGAATCATTTTGTAGCTAAAATGAAGAAGTGAGAATTAGTTAGTCATTTTGATAAGTCATGAGTGTTAGGTTAAAGTGTGTGATATCATGTGTTTAGGTTTGTCGCTTAGCTCAGATGGTTAAAAGATTGTGTTAGGTTAGTTAAAGTTTGTGCTTAGTTTGTGCTTGTGTAATAAAGTGCCTTATATATATGGAGTCGTATTTTTATCTGCTCTCTATTTCTTTTGGATATGTGTTTGTCTCCACATGTTGTGCAGAAAGTTATATAGGGCAACAAGTGTGGGGGAGACACACCATGACAACAAGACAAGATCTGATCGCGAAAATCACAAAATTCAGGAAATAATGGACCCCAAACCATGCCCCTCAAAGTTGGACTCGAGCAGACCCTAGAGTGGACCACCCGGCCTCCTCTATGGGCCACCCGGCCATCACTACACCACCTTGCCTTGCGCTTTGTCCACGATCAGGTTTGCGACCCATACAATCTATTTTCACATGTTTTGCTTTCCATTTCGAACCAAATTGAAAATCACTTGATAAAACAACTTAAAACATGAGGAAAGGTTTTTTCAGTCATGACTTAAGGATAGACTCACATAATACTTTTCCTAGAAGTCATGCTACTATTGGGAACTTATTATTATGGACCCCATGTCACTTAAGTTGTTGTGGAATGAGATATAGTAGAATAATGAGAACTTGATTCTTGCTATCTTGTTATTGGAGAATTTTATTTCAAAAAGTAAAAAGAATAGCTACACCTCTCCTTTGTGGTAAGCAACATCCTACCAGAGCCAAATATGATAGATTAGAGAAACCTTCTACATGTATTACTTGTCATGGTATTGAGTTTGGTCAAACCTTGTGACCCTTGTTGAGAAATTTATCATGCTCTCAAGATCAAGATCACGTATACTCCACATATACCTACTGCTCCTACACTAGGAGTATGCAACAACATGTTCTCCATCCACCCAAAAATGTTCTACTCCGACTATGGGAATAGACACAAAAATATGCTTGATAGGATAAATGCTCCAAGTTCTTGTAAATGTCTCTTTTGAAAAGTTTCAATTGCAGAAAAAGAAACATGGGCTATGCAAAAGTTATTCATAAAAAAAGAAAAGTATTGAAAAAATGGACAAGTGTCCGAGATATCTAAAGCAATGGGTACTCAGATGCCCACCTAAAAAAGATGAATAAGATAGCCCATATTTTCTTGCAAAAGTGTCTTAAAGTTTTAATCAAGAGAGATATGTTTCAAAGAACATAGTAAAATTAGGATAACTACCATATACATATTCCACAGACATGCACATCTTGATCTAAGAGTATGATATTTTTCTCCTTGGATCCTTGTTTTTACTTTACAATATATGCAATGCGAGTGCGTTCTCATATTCAACCCTACCTAAGCCCCATATAAGCTTTTAGAAATAGGCAAAGTCATTAATGCCTTGGTGAGGATCCAAAAATACTACATATACAGAGTGATTTGAGAGTACTACAAAAGGAGAAGGTAAGCTATGTTTTCCAAAATCTTAAAGTGTTCCTCCAATTGACTTGACTGAAGGAAGATGGTGATCTGTTTCAAGATGTTCCATTCTTCAACCGCCCAAAGTTTCTTGGTAGCCTCTTTGAATCCTGCAGAGCATGTATGACTAGGAATAGTTTTATGTTGCTATCTTGTCCTAAGGTTATGTCTTGAGTAATCCATCCTTTTATCGAGGACAAGTAAAAGCCTAAGTGTGGGGGAGCTTGTTGACGGTAGTTAACACTCATCACAAACCATCAATGTACCTTGCATAAATGACTAAAATAGATCACCAACATAGACATAGGGGTTCAAAATGACAAATTCCATGAGTTTTGGTGAATCTATATTTCTAGCAGGATTTAATCAGAAAACCATCAAAGGGGACCTATTCGTCAAAGGAAATCATGAAATTCCGCCGCGGGATCAACGTGGGACGGTTCCAAAAGACTCCAGGAGGCTCTCCACTGAAGCGGGGATCGACCCACTGACAAGTGGGGCTGGCTGGCCCCACCTAGAAGTCGCTCAGCCCTTATGGGCCCCACTTGTCATCCTATTTGTTATGTCGGTTCTCCACCACCTCCTAGGATGCATCTCAGCCATTATTTCAAGTCAGTTTATTCCAAGGGCTGAGGATTGATGCTTCGGGCTATATATACCTATCAGCGCAAAAACATGGTGATGCGGCTAACACACAGCAAGCCAGAAGAATCTGCTTGATGGAGCAAGGTTGGAGATCCGCTTGTCTTCAAACACAGGATCGGTCGGTTTCTAGACCGAAGGCATGCCAGTCAATTTGACCCTACAATTGACAAGGAGAGAATAATTAGTAGTTTAAGGTGGAACATGTCAGTGTTACACCAGACAGTTCCAATATGTGGCTAGATGATCTGTGTATAAGGCAGTCGACTAAAGAGTCAATATCCAGCATGTCCATGAATAAAAATATATTGAAATAGAAGCAATCGGCCATTGTTGAATGATGATAACATGAGGATAATGACCAATATTCATAGATCATGATGATTTAATAAAGGATAATCAACCAAAACAAGTACAATTGTAAAAGCCTTTTGTAACCGATATTCATAGATCTAGCATGGAAAGCATAATCTATCGGCTAAAATAGCCGATTCAAGTAGAGAGGATTATAGCATGTGAGCAATCGACTGTCTAGTACAAATGAATCTACAAACGCTCTAAATCTAATCTGTTAGCATCAACAATGAGGTTCAACTAGATCGATGCAGCTATGATAATGATAACAAACTAAAGCCAAAGAATCTATGAAACCATCTATATGTTGACAGATTCATGAAAGCATGCTATATGTATGAGAGCATAGGCAATCGGCTAAAATAACCAATGTAGAGAAGATAGAGGCATAACATGTGAACAATCGACTATTTAATACAAACAGATTTATAAACTCATCAAATCTAGACAATTATCTTTAATAGTGGGGTTCGACCGGATCAATGGCAGCCATAATAAAGATAAAAGATTAAACCTTTAAAGTAAATAGATCTATTCACATTTAACAGAATCATGAAAACATACTATGAGCGTTAAAGTGCAGGCAATCGGCTATTTAGCCGATGCAGGCATAGCAGACAGCCAAGGCCATGCCTGGCCAAAAGCAAATCTACCAACTAGCATACTCTGATTTAAAGTGCTAACAACAGGGATCGACCGGATCGTTACAGCCATAACAGCGAGCTATATACCAGATTCAACTAGCTAGTAGACCTACTCAAGATCAGACATGCCTTGGCTGCATACTATGCATGATCAAGATCTAGGTAGAACAGCCGATAAAACATAATCCATCGTTTAAAGTAAAAATTATCACAATATAGCAAAATAAACGATGGACTAAAAGGATGTGAGGCCGATCCATATTGATCTCGATCGGGTAGGTTGATATTGCTGAGACTAATGACAATAAGAACATCAGCAAGATCGGTAACTTAATGAATCTACCCAAAGGATGCCACCCTTAGGTAGAGCTGGTAACTTGACCTTAATCTAACTCGAGCAGTGGAGGTCGAACTTAACCGATGTAGCCGTACTTGAAGTAGATAAGGATCGATAACTAACTTATACTAAAGCACGTAAGAGGTCGGCCAGACCGATGCATCCTTACAAACAAAAGTATAAGCCATGACGGTACTCATAGACAAGCCAGAGGTCGACCGAATCGATCCAGCCCTGCTTGCTGAAGAACTCGTCGAGATCTACATTACTCCTACTTTTAAGGGTTGTCGTGAAGCCAAAAAAGAAAAGACTGATTTTGATTGATGTGTGTGTATATGCTACAATAGCCGGGGGTTTATATTTATACCCTAGGCTGATCAGAGTCCTAAACGAACATGACTAGATAAAAAAAGAAATATCAAGATACATGGACTCTAATTTCCCTTATGCAGAATCCTTGTTGATGAAGCTTCCTTATTTGATACGTGTCCTTGTTTCTTTCATCCTGATATGCACCTGGACGTCATGTCTCTCTCAAATTTATTAAATAATATTTCCTAATCAGCAATGGATACCGATCTGGCTTCAAAAACTGATGTCAATAGGCAAATATCCTCTATTATCTTGTTTTTGACATCATTGGCCGATCTCTTCCTTTCCAGAGTAAGCTTACCAAATTTTGGTGTCAACACAGGCCCCCTAGTTCGAAGTATGAATTTTCATGCTTTGAACTATTTTGATCCGATGGTCTTCTTTTCCCCAGCCGATGACATTTGATCGCAATCACTGAAACTTGCGTTGGCTCCATCTTCTTTTTGATCTTGATAACTTCAAAATTGATCTTTCTCTGCATCTCCGTTCATCTGCTTTAGCCGATTAGGAACTGGCCTCCCGAGTTCGATCATAGCAATACAAGTTAACCGGTAGTACGGAAATATGCTGCATAAAAGTTCAGGTATTCTAGCCGATAGTCTTCTTCAAGGAACCAAGGAATTTACTGGCAGCGATATTACCTTATTCCAAGCCTCACCTACACATGTGAACTTTGAAGTGTCTACCATACCATCTTGGGTGGTTGAGGAATGGAACGGATTCGAATCCAGTCATCCTCGCTTTCCCTGCTTAGAAAACTTGGTTTTTTGAAAGATTTTCAAATTAAAACATAGCTTTGCTCCTCAAATGATTCTCTAAGATCACTCAATGTGTATAGTTCCTCGTCAAAGCATTGTTTTGTCTCTTCTTATCCTACTTCTAAAAAGCTTATGTGGAGTTTTAGGTAGGGATAAAATATGTAGCGTACTTACGTTGCATATATTGTAAGGTCAAATCCCAGATCCAAGGAGAGAAATGTCATACTCTTAGATCAAGATGTGTATGTGCGTGGAATATTTGGTGGATAACCTAATTCTACTATGCTCTTTGAAATATATTTCTCTCTTATGGAATATTTTTGCGAGAACATGGGCTATCCTTTCTCATGTTTTTCATTTTCCTTTTTTCATTTATTTATTCTGGACTTATTTTGTATCCATCTTTTATATATTTTTGCATAACCCATGTCTCTCTTTATAACAAATTTTTGAGAGAAATATTATCAAGAACTTGGAGCATTTATTCTAATAAAACCTAACATATTTTTGTCTTCTCCCAGTGTAGGAGCAGAACATTTTGAGGTGGATGAAAAACCTATTTTTGTGTACTTCCAGTATAGAAGCAGCACATCTATGTGGCGTGTATGTGATCTTGATCTTGGGAACATGATAAATCTCTCAACAAGGGTCAACAAGACTTGACAAAACTCAACACAGAGCAAGCAACTTACATGGAAGGTTTTTAATGAGATGAATATATGGCTCTGGTAGGAAGTTCAACATCATTGAGGAGACAAGCTATTGACTTTGAATTTTTATAAGAAAATTTCCCAAGTACTTTTTAAAAAGAAGCAAGGTTTCTTTCATCATACCATATCTCATTCATCAACTACTTAGATAGCATGCTTTCCCTATGATAGATTGTTCACAAGTGATAGGAAAAGCATGAAATAAAGAATATGCGTACCTCCGCTTTGAACCGATGAATGCCTTTGCTCAAACTTTCTCCCAGTTTGTATATATCAGCTAGACTTCATCGGCCTTATGATCTCAGCATTCTCAATCAAACATATGATATGGCACGACCACACATACTTCCAAGATCTAACACATCCTTTTGTGCCCACGTACATCGTGTATATATATGCATGGAAATCTGACTTGCACGCACTACATAAAGGGCTCTATCGGCTTGATGTCTTGATCTTCCAATTCTGAGCCGATTGCGAGCAATCTTTTATTTACTGCTTCTGACTTTTTAATGTTGCTCATTGTAGTGGCTACTCATTGTTGTAGAGGAGGAGGTCCACAGGTTTGTTTGCCAGCATCACTTCCTTGTCATCGCCGTCGACTATGAGTTCCCTGACCTTGCCCCATGGTAGCTTGTAGTGGTTGCCATTAGTCTGACACCGCCATAATAGCAACACGTGGCCTAGAGTTGCATGCACAAGGTTCACCATCGGCTCTTTTTGCATCCGAAGCTGATGTCTCAAAAGCTCCACTACACTTCAATACTCGGAGTCGATGTCTTTGATGACTTGGACTATTCACTATATTTGGAAGCATGAACATTGGCTTTTTCCTCGATTGCATACGTGATGGTTCCTGTGTACACCCTTTTCATGTTGTTGGATCTTTTCTCCTCCGTGCTAGGCCTCCGGCCTTTCTTTCTGGCATGCGGCAATATAAGTCATCCTTGGCTGACTTCTAGCAGCTTGCAACAACCAAGCGCACAACTCTTTTGATCTTCTGTCAGCAATATATAGTGCCACATGTAGAAGAGCGCTCAACAGAGGCACGTGGCAAATATGAGGTGTTCACTCTTGCATCTTATTTAATAATAATACCCGGCTCAAGACAAATCCCTCTTTGCCATAAATTTGAGAACCGAGAATATTTACCGCTTCAAAATTATTCAGCTGATGATCCCCTATCGGCTGTAAGGTTGCCAGCTTTTTCGTGTTTCTGACGCAACCTCTCATGATGGTTTTTCTCTTATTGAAGAATATATTACTATATTGCCCTCCATTTAGAACAAGCCTTTTGAGCTTATCGTTTTCATTTCCATCTTTAGATTGAGATTTGTATGCTGTAGGAAAAGACAACCATATTAAAAGGAGCCGATAGGCCGATCTCATCGGCTTTATGCTTAACCCTCCTTTTGGTTCCTCTTCCTGATTTGTTAACTACTGATTTTGAACTATCGGCTCTCCTACGGCGCTATCGGTTCATCTATTGTTGATGTACCTTTGCTACGGCAGTGACGGCCATGTCATGTCTGCCTGGCCAGATGGCTTCGTCACCTGACGTATCAGCTAAAGTGGAACCTAAGGCAATACTGGCCCCCCAGCTGATCTCTGTATATCTGTACTTGGAGCCGATGGGGGTGAGCAGCCAATGGAGGTGAATAGCCTAATGAATTTCAACGTGATGCACCTGGAATGTTGATTCTTGGCTGCTCGTAGTAAAAGAGCCCTCATTGGCTTTTACTGACATGTGTGCCATCAGCTGTCATAAGTTGAAATTTTTTGAGCTTGACGATGGATTTGATGTGCCCCTTGAATGTGTGCAGCTCCCTAGACTTGACTACCTTGGTGTACTTTGTGACCTGCTCTGCTAGCTATAACAGTTTGTAGCAGTCCTGGTTGTCATCTCCGAAGAAGTCGGGATTGGCGGTAGCCTGGTTGAGGCCGTGCAACATCCTCTGCACTGCACCAACGCTTCTCGTTCACCCTCGCCATAGTTGGGAAACATGGTACTCAAGATCATGCTCAACCCAAATTATTCATACGATGTTCGACGCACTCGGGGCCGTATTCATCGCGTCGTCCACCGCGATGTCTATGTCCATCTTAGTCAGTGCCGATGTGTTGATCACGCCATCGCCGACATGCCGTAGATGTGTCTAGCCTCCTCGTGATCTCATACTTGCACTCTAGGAACATCTCGACGGATCTATCCACCTTGTCGATGAGACTGTCCATCACTAGAGGACGGGTACATGTTGCTGCCCATGCCAAGGCGCCACACTATCCCCTTGGTCACCGGTGATTACCTTCACATTCTCGCCTAGGTGGAACGTGCACCAGATGATCTCTATTTTGTCGTGTCACAGTGGATTGAACAGTGATAGGAGGCCAATGAGCTACCATGGTTTGTCAGTGCTTTCCTTTTCTTACGGACCTATTGGTGCGTTATGCCCAGAGAGCAAATGTCGCAGTCGGCATAGCTGTCGATCAGCGCATGGGTCTTTTTCTCGGCACTCTTGCTCGTCTGGCACAGCCGATGATCTGCTCGGGGTCCACATCATCATCCTATCGAACTTGTTCTTCATTACGTGACCATGCTCCATCGGCTATTTAGTTTTTATAGCCGATGAGCTATACTTCTACAAGTCGATAAGCAACCTAGAGGCAACAATCTTTGAATCAAAAATAACTGATGCAACAATATTTCTAAAAGCCAATGTCCAATTGACTTGCTGATCAACTTGATGCAATAAAATATTTCAATATACTTCAACCATCGATATCGGCTATCTTCACACACTCGTCGATTGGTTCCAACTGAGTCAACAATTGCTTTCGGCTATCAATCTTTATCAGCTTCATGATCTGGCTTTGCCATTTGGCTGGTGACTATCTTGCATATATGATATATAAATATTTCTCTTTTGTTTTTTCTCTCATAAACAACCAGGCTAGCAAGACACACAAAGTGCCAATAAAATTGGAGTATCGAACCCAAGATGGATTTGATCACTAGGGGTTCATAAATGATTGACTAGACTTTATTGGCTCCATCTAGCTGATCAATTGCAGACGTATACCCATATCCTTCTTGGAATCCCCATGCATGACACGCACGTATACACTCAATGGACTTGGCTTCCTTGTTTCCATCATACGCCTCCAACTAGATTCCAAGACGCTTGCATGCCGTCTTCCGCACGCATAAGATAGCATTGTATATACCAACTTCCAATGATGATTGTCTGGATTCCATCAGCTTTGAACAATCCTTGCTGATCACCTTCTGTTGGCGTCATCAGCCCGAATACTTGATTTTCGGTTAAGTAACTATTTCCTGAGCTGATGACAACATCTACAGTTGATCAAATAGCCAATATTAATGGCCGATATGTTACGCCTTTGAATATAGGTTGGTCCCGCCTCTGCTCTGTGCTTCAATCGGATACTGCTGTCAAGCACCGAGCTTCAGACTCCAAGCATCAATGTGGCCATGTGCACATGTGTGGCATCTCACATTCAACTACGTAACTGGTAGGCAAAATCAATTCTTCTTCAACTTCCTTCGTACATGAATTCTAGCTTGCCTCAGAATAGTGCCGAATACTTTTCAATATTGGAGCTGATCCCTGACTTCTCAAACGATTGTGATTCCACCATGAACAAGCTTAGGTAATAAGCCAATAGAATACGCTTAACCTGAGCAAAATTCATCCATTGGCTATCCTTTGTTATTACCTCCATCGGCTATTTAGCGTATCAAGAAACAATAGCTGATGAAAGAATTCAAGATATAACCAGAAGCTGCATTGATATTCATTGAGGGCCACTGGCTTTAAATTATAAATGCTCATAGCCAATAAGATCATCTCATGATGGCTTCTCAAAGTACTACCACCAATTTTCCAAAAATAGAATCATGCAACTTCTACTGCTGGGAATTCTTTTAACAGTAGCCCTGGCAATATATTTCCAGAAGACATTGGTTAATATTCTTACATGATTGATCACATTGGTTGTGCGTACGCCAAACTGTAAATAGCTGATGCGCTGATATTAGCCGACGTCTCTTTAGACCACCTTTGTAGAAGTATCGGCTGCCTAGATGACTGTTGTGGACTTCTGCTACCGATATTCTCCAAGCCGATATCCCTCTTCGGGCTTTTAAGAAGAATCCGATTACTCCACTATATATTAACCAAAAGCCATCCTACGCTCTCTACTCTGCCGATACTTTTGAATGTGGCCTAGGATGGCTTTTTGCCGTCCAGTGCCTGCTGCACAGTGAGACCCTCTAGCTTGTTCTTCGAGGTGTGTTTCAATGATGATATACTCGTGTGGTCACCTTACTTGCTCAGGCCAAGACTACTTCTAAAATCTAAATCCCTTGCTAGTTTCTTCTGAAATTAAGCCAATAGCCGATTCTTTTCCTGAACAGCCGATTCCTTGTACCAAAATTATAATAATCATTAATCTGATCTCTGGACCTGCTCCTGGATCCTTATCAAGCTGATGAAGCAACTTGAAGTCATTCGCCAAAAATTTCTTTGCTATTGCAATATGGACATCGGCTCTTCGAGGATGCATCGCCTTAGCGAGCAAGACTTTGGACCCTAGCCAATTCCACTTTCAAACAGCCGATCTCCATCGGCAAGCTTCCATAAATATTACTTTTATACTGCTTGCCCAATGAAAAATTCCATCTAGAAGTTTCTCCAACATGTGCTTGAGCACACTATATCTGATTTGATATATATGACCAATATAGTCCCTTTCCATCTTCTCTGATCCAAATCAATGTATGATATAAGTCTTCTTTAAGCTAGTAGTCTGACCAAGCCGAGTGAATATCTCTATGTGTGCTCAGCCAAATAGTTCTTTGAGCGGTGGAGTACAGGAGCAGTAGCTTTTGATCTTCTTGAGCTTATCACTTGGAGTGTCAACATGTTGCCACACACCACAACCGGTCTCATGCAGATGACACGCACAGCAGGATTGGCTTGCAAGCCTTGTGTAGTGGTAAATCTTGGCAATATGGATGATGTTCTCAAAACAGTCCTGAAGATTCAACATAATGATCAATTTTGGCCGACTTCTAATCAAACAATTGTGGTCCCACCAGGCGTGCCAGAACGTGTGTCGGTGCAAAAACATGGCGATGCACCTGACATATAGCAAGTCGGAAGAATCTGCTTGATGGAGCAAGGCTGGCGATCCGCTTGGCTTCAAACACAGGATCGGTCGGTTTCGAGACCGAAGGCGTGCCAGTCAATTTGACCCTGCAATTGACAAGGAGAGAATAATCAGTAGTTTAAGGTGGAACATGTTGGTGTTACACCAGATAGTTCCAATATGTGGCCAGATGACCGGTGTATAAGGCTATCGACTAAAGAGTCGATATCCATCATGTCCATGAATAAAAATATATTGAAATAGAAGCAATCGGCCATTGTTGAATGATGATAACATGAGGATAATGACCGATATTCATAGATCATGATGATTTAATAAAGGCTAATCAACCAAAACAAGTACAATTGTAAAAGCCTTTCATAACCGATATTCATAGATCTAGCATGTAAAGCATAATCTATCGGCTAAAATAGCCGATTCAGGTAGAGAGAGGATTATAGCATGTGAGCAATCGACTGTGTAGTACAAATGAATCTATAAACGCTCTGAATCTAATCTGTTACCATCAACAGTGAGGTTCGACTGGATCGATACAGCTATGATAATGATAACAAACTAAAGTCAAAGAATCTATGAAACCATCTATATGTTAACAGATTCATGAAAGCATGCTATATGTATGAGAGCATAGGTAATCGGCTAAAATAGCCAATGCAGAGATGGTAGAGGCATAACATGTGAACAATCGACTATTTAATATGAACAGATTTATAAACTCATCAAATCTAGCTTATTATCTTAAACAGTGGGGGTCGACTGGATTGATGGCAGCCATAATAAAGATAACAGATTAAACCTTTAAAGTAAACAGATCTATTCACATTTAACAGATTTATGAAAACATACTATGAGCGTTAAAGTGCAGGCAATCGGCTATTTAGCCGATGCAGGCATAGCAGATAGCCAAGGCCATGCCTGGCCAAAAGCAAATCTACCATCTAGCATACTGTGATTTAAAGTGCTACCAGTGGGGAACGACCAGGTTGTTACAGCCATAATAGCGAGCTATCAACCAGATTCAACTAGCTAGTAAACCTACTCAAGATCAGACATGCCTTGGCTGTGTACTATGCATGATCAAGATCGAAGTGGAACGGCGATAAAACATAATCCATCGTTTAAAGTAAAAATTATCATAATATAGCAAAATAAACGATGGACTAAAAGGATGTGAGGCCGATCTAGATCGATCTTGATCAGGCAGGTTGATATTGCTGAGACTAATGACAATAAGAACATCAGCAAGATCGGTAACTTAAAGAATCTACCCGAAGGACGCTACCCTTAGGTAGAGCCGGTAACTTGACCTTAATCTAATTCTAGCAGTGGAGATTGAACTTGATTGATGCAGCCATAATTGAACTAGATAAGGATCGATAACTAAATTATACTAGAGCTCACAGACAAGCCGGAGGTCGACCGATGCAGCCTTACAAATAAAAGTATAAGCCATGACTGTACTCACAGAGAAGCCAGAGGTCGACCGGATCGATGCAACCCTGCTTGTTGAAGAACTCATCAAGATCTACATTACTCCTACTCCTAAGGGTTGGCGTGATGCCAAAAAAGTAAAGACTGATTTTGATTTATGTGTGTGTATATGTTACAATAGTCAGGGGTTTATATTTATACCCTAGGTTGATAAGAGTCCTAAATGAACACGACTAGATAACAGAAAGAAATATCAAGATACATGGACTCTAGTTTCCCTTATGCAGAATCCTTGCTGATGAAGCTTCCTTGTTTGATACATGTCCTTGTTTCTTTCATCCTGATATGCACCTGGACGTCTTGGCTCTCTCAAATTTATTAAATAATATTTCCTGGTCGGCAATGGGTACCGATCTTGCTTTTGACATCATCGGCCGATATCTTCCTTTCCAGAGTAAGCTTACCAAATTTTGGTGTCAACAATACATGCCTGCATCCCCCCTCAGGGCATGCCTCATTTGATCCTAAGAGCTGAGAAGCCCGAAACCCTAATTCATATGTCCACCAGGATCAGGGCTAGCAATCAAGAGAAGATTAGTCCTCGATAGGATCTAGTCTTGTATTAGAGATAGAGAGATAGAGTGAGAGGGAAGAGTTTTGGAGGAGTACCGGCCTATCAGTGCTCTCTCAATTGCTTGTACCCAAGCATAATCAAGTTCTTCTGGAGCTTGCTTCTGAGATTTCTCTGGTAATCGACTTCTAATTCAAGTAAGCATCTTGTTCATATTATTATTCAAGTTTGCAACTCTCTTTGGGGTACTTTAATCCTTGTAGCTCCTAGGTTAAAGTAGTATTCATAGTGTAAGTGTGGTGCTTAGACTCGGTTACTTGTGGAGGTACCCTATTTTCTGGATCAGTGGTAGCTTGCGAGGGTGACTCTTATAGCCTCATTGAATCCTTTATAGTCCACCTCCCGTTAGTAGGCCTAGCAGGACTTTGTTACTATAGGAAACATACTTTGCTTGTGTTTTCTCTAGTAATATCCCTAGAATTGAATAATAGAAGACAAAGCTTATCGAACTTAGAACTAGGAGACCTTAGTAGTCTCCTCTATGCTCTTATTATCTAGTCTTGATTGTGAAGTTGCGTTAAGTTAGAATTAGTTACTCTCACCTCCGTTCCTCTGGGTTCGATATAAAACTGGGTTATTCTCGGTGAAGTGCTACAATGGTATAATATATGTGCGCATGTGGATTTTTTTGTGTGCACTAATTTATACCAACAATGGCGGTTTCTATAGCATCATCTCCTGCAAACCAAGAATGGCATGTTGCAAGTGCAGTAGCCCCAACCGTTGCTTCTTGTTGGCGGTCATTACCGATCAAATCCGACAGCCAATTAAGATACAAAAAGAGAAAAAAGCAATCTTGATCACATATGCATTTACTACTAACCAAGCTCCACATGTATTTGGAGAACATTATTTTGCAGGTCACAAACACAAATACATGGAATAACTCACCGAAAGGTGCTTTTCGACGCTGATTTGTGCAAAGGAACAAGGGAGACGCCCATCAACTTAGTGCAAACCAGGCAAAACACCACGGAGCAGGGATCCATGTCTAGCCCATGGCCTACCAGGCGAAGGCGGTGGCAAGTGGCCACGGTCAAGGGGCGGCCGACCCCCTGGCGACGTTGCTCAGCCTCGCCTCACCCTAGCGGTGGCATGCCCCCATGTTGAGGCGGTGCATCCCATGCTTTCACGCAAAGAAAGATAGAAGCACCGCCTTGCTCTTGTATAAATAGAGGGTTACCCCTCCCTCTCTCAACACAATTCACTTGAGGATCACCTCACACACCTGTCTCTAGTAGTAGTAGCATACTTTTAGTAGCTTTAGAGCAAGGCAAAGCTACCTTGGAGAGCTTGGCTCCTTCGAAGAAGAGACCTTTGGGAATGAATAGAGATATGAGTTCTTCCAAAGTTATGGTCTCATATGATATTTATAGTCATACTTATGAACTAGAGTATAGTTATTGTGTTATAATCCTAATATATGAACTAGTCTATAGTTTATGTGTCATGAAAGTAGCACACTTAACTTTATGCTTAAACACTCATATAACTTATATAATCGGAATTAGAGCAAAGTTGATGTGGTGGTTCATTGTGCCGTTAGGTGTGCCCAAGTTCTTTACCTGTCGATCCGTAGGGTCAGGGACCCGGGGGATTTGAGTAGTTTCTATATATGCAAGCGTGGTGCTTGGGTATGGAGAGACAGGTGAATGCATTGTCCCTTTCCATGGTTGAGGGGTAGGCAGCAGGTGGTGATAGCCCTATCCATCCCTTGTAATCCCCAACATTCAACTGAGGTGTAGGAGTCTAAATTGTCACATGAGGTTGCTAGCAGACTAGTACTTGGTGGCCTCCTGACCTGCTTCACACTTAGCCCTAAGACTAATTATGTAACTTGTATGATCATTAACTAATCTTTGTATGACTATACTAGACCAATGCCTGCTTGACTAGGATTATTCTTTTATTCTTTCTTATCTATTTTATCCTTTGAGGAATGCCAAGTGTGTGTCCACTATCTTAAAATCACCATTCTTACCCCTATAATAAACATTGGTGTTTTTGCAAGCATTATTATTCACGTTCATATCCATACGAGACTCTTAATCAAATGTCTTCCTTTGGGAAAAATATAAATAACGATACCCTAAATACTTCTAAGTGAAATGCTATAATGATAGCTCCGTGCGCTTGCGGATAAATATCTAAAATTGTTAAGGAACTATCAAGGCTATTACTTAGTGGCATTGCTAATCATTGGTGATGACGCTAAGAAATACCAACAAGCATTTCTAGCGCCGTTGCCGGGGATGGATTCTATCTCCATACTTGGTGATTGCATTTAGAAATCCCAACAAGCATTTCTAGCGCCATTGCCAAGGATGGATTCTATCTCCATACTTGGTGATTGCATTTATAAATGCCAACAAGAATTTCTAGCGCCATTACCAGGGCAGGCATATTAATTAAAGAATCTAGTAGGACATGTTCATGATAATATGCATGTGAGGTATCCATTGTTTATGCAGGCTAACTTTGCTTGTTTTCTCCTGTTGTGGATGAAAACAGGATAGTGTATGACTGGTTACAAACTGCCGGAAAACTACATTGAAAATCTAGAGGCACTCCTAAGGAAGAAATGGTCCCGTGCTGCTTCTTCTTCTGCCACTCCACTGACAGTCGAACCAGTCACCCCTACACCTTCCGCTACTCCAATCATGGCCAAGACCCTCCATGACTACTCCACTCTCGCTATTGCCAACGTGCCCATTGGGCCCGTTGTCAACGTTGGGGATGGGAACTTCGAGCTCCATATCGGCCTTAACACAATGGTGCAAGCAAACCAATTCCATGGTTTGCCAAGCGAGGATGCGAACGTGCATCTCCATCACTTCATTGAATTGTGCAACATGATCGTCATCAAGGATGTCGCACCTGAGAGCATCAGGCTCCACTTGTTTCCCTTCTCCCTCTTGGAGAAGGCGAAGCAATGGTTTTACAAGGAAGAGGAAGTTGCCAAGACATGGGACAAATGTTTCGTGGTGTTCCTCGCCAAGTTCTTCCCCATGGGCAAAACCAATGCGCTGAGGGGACGAATTTCAAACTTGCAGCAAAGCTCCATGGAGACCATTCCCGAGGCATGGGAGAGGTTGTAGGACTACATCCAAGCATGCCCGCACCACAGGATTGAAAATTGGTTAATGCTCCAAAAAAAATTTGATGGATTAATGCCCATGTGTAGGGGCCACCTCGACGCTGCTACTGGAGGCGCCTTCCCTTCCCTCACCATTGATGGAGCCACGGCTCTCATCAATAAAATGGTGTCAAATCAAAGTTGAGGGGAGGAAAGAAAAACACAAAAAAGGAATGCATACCATGAAGGAGACGGATATGCTTTCTACAAAAATAGATCTTTCGATGAAAAGACTAGAGGAACAGGCCCAAGAGAAAGATGCCATGATGGGCACCGTCCAGGCCATGGACTCACACATGATGTGTGAAGTCTGTGGGAACATTGGCCATTCGAGGAATGCTTTCCCCGAAACCCATGAAGAAGCTACCTTCATCAACAATGGGTTTCGCCAACCAGGTAATAAATGGGTGGAATAACCAGTCCCGCCCACAAGGTAATTCGAACTACAACTCAAATTACAATTCGAATCAACCTTCCTTCAAAGACTTGGTTTTATGCCAAGTTAAAATTAATGAAAATATTACAAAGAAATTAATGCCAAATGATAAAATTCTCAAAAATATAAATTCTCAAATAGAAAGTTTATCCTCCGTAGTAAAGAATCAATTAAGTCTTAACAAAATGATAGAAACTCAAATTTCTCAAATAGCTGCCGCTATTCCTGGAAATCAATCCGGGAAAATCCTAGGGCAACCTGAGAATTCCCTCGAAAATGTTAATGCAATTGCAGATCAATGAAGGAGGAGAGGTCTTGTCTAATGGACCAAAAAACGTTGAACCCTTGCCGAAGGTAAATCGGTAGTTATCTTTAAAATTAAAAATACTCAAAATAAATATTTGTAAGATTAAAAAATTTGAATTTTTATATCAAAATAAAAATATTCGAAAAATCCTCCAAAAATCATTTTCTGAATAAGAATAATTTATTATTACTAGATACCATTTTTGTAATAATTATAGAAATTAAAAATTCAATATAATATTGTTTGAAAATCAAAATCAAGCCAGCCGTTGGGGATCCAGACAAAACCCCAACGGCCATAGGATTCAAATTATCGTTGGCCACTATTTGCCAAAGGAGAGGCCAGGCAGGCCCACCAGGGGGCGGGCGACCCCACGGGTCGGCTAGACTATGGAGGTGGCCGTTGGCTCTGTCCTTCAGGCAGCATCCCATGACCGTTGCCCTCTGTCTGCTGCTGGGGTGCCTCGCGCCTATAAATATGCAGGGTGGTCGGGAGAGCTCCTCACCCCTCTCACACTCTCATTTTCACTCTCCCACTCACTCACTTGGTTCCAAATTTCTTTCAAGCATTTTCCAACAAGTTCTAGTGCAAGAAAACTCTGCAAAAATTCCAAGCTCAAGCTAGTCTTCGGGTTTTCATTTTATATTTTGTGCTAACCATAACGAGCGGCCAAGTTCTCACTTGTTGTTGTGTGGTTTTTTGCTATGGATAGGTTCAGAAAGGCCATCATCGGTGCCATCAAGAAGATCGCAGGATCAAGATTGAAGCGCTCCCATGGAAGCTCAAGCTCGCGCTACACCGAGCATGAAGAAAGCCCGATGCATGAAGATGAAAAAACCATGCCGACAGAAGAGCAAGAGGAAGAGCAGGGACGATCGATGGAGGAGCATGGTGAGCCCTACCTCGACTTGGAGAGAGGCAAGGAGATGGAGGCCTACCACCTCATCAAGGACCATGTGTTCAAAGATATGCCATTGTATGACCCCATGCTTCTCCAAGCCATAGGTATGGACGTCGAATTCACCTCTATTTGGAAAGTCGTTGTTTGGTAGGAAGTTGATCCTATTTGGGAACGAGGTTCTCGTCTCCTAACTATTCAATTTTTATGCTCATAAAAGAATTTGACAATGGAATTACTTTCTGCTTGTTTGAAGAAGAACATTTTTGCACTTGGAAAGATCTTGCTCAACACATAGGTTTCCAATGAAGATGCTTAATTGACATAGATCATGCTGTTAGATGTTTTAATCACCATAAAGTTTGGAATGAAATTTCGGGTCAAGCTGTAGTTGGAAAATTTCAACCCCGCAATATGGACATCCAACATCCCACTCTTAGGCTCATGCATCGTTGGATCGCCATGACCTTGTTTTCTAGGCAAGATATTCGAGTTGTTCATAATGATGAAATGAAAATACTCTATGCTATGATCAAGAAGATTAAAATTGCTCCTATCAAAGAAATATTCAAACACTGGCAGGAATTTTTAAAGACATTTTCCACTTCCATATCATGTACATCTCTTGTCACTCGTATTGCCACTAGTGTTGGTGCGATGAAAAATCAAGAAGTAGAATATATTTCAACTCCATGCCTTATTATCGATGAGCATTACATGTTACAAGGTCATCACTTGAAACACAATGTAGCTAGACAACTTGTATTTTTCTTCCAGGAATGTACAAATGAAATCCCGTTACCTAATCCGGGTCTTCATTTGTATAATTTCCCTGCGCTAACCTTCCCTCCTATTCCACAAGAGGAAGCTCGCAGAAGTTCTGTGTCTCGCAGGATGACAAGGAGCAGAGCCAGAAATGAAGCAAGCAGCTCACAACAGCTGCAGCCGCAGCCTTTTCCAGTTGTGCCCCAGGCATCCCACCTAGAGTCGTTCCTGACTGGGAAAGTACCGGGGTTCACACCCATGTACCACACCGGTTGGGAGCATACTCCGCAGAAACATGAGGCTGGAGGATTCGGATGGGCAGAGGCTGACGCCGCAGCATGGGCAATTCACTCATCCGACTCCGAGGGGCTACCTCCACCTGTGCAACCATGACAGTCCATCTCAGGATGGGAGGACGTCAACAACCGCCTCGGAGGATTGGAAATCTGCACTGGTGAGATTCAAAGCACACTTAACACTCACATGAAGGATTCCACCCAGTGGCAACAACAGCAGCAGCAACAAATGGCTCAAATGAACGCGATGCTACAGCAAAAGTGAGAACAGCAGGTGACCTACTGGCAATACATGGGGTTCAATCCCGGACCGTAGGCAACGAGCAAGCTTGGGGGAGGAACCCCGCAGAGGTAAGTACTATCTTTTATTTTCCGCATTTTAATTTTCGCATTATTTATTTATTTGCATTTAAAAATCAAAAAATATAAAATCCAAAAAATGAAATATGATAAAACAACAAAAATATTCATTCCACTCTCATATGTGATTTAGGAATGTTTAGTTTCTCCTTTGTTGAAATGATGAATAGTTGCTATGTCTATAATTCATCTGTGCCCAGGCTGTAACTTAGTATTCCCCAAGATCTAAGTTTATTGTCTAAAATGTCTCATCCTAAAACTTGAAACTTGTGGGTTGCAAAAGCATGATCCTTTTCTAAGTTGTTGAAAGTTATGATATGGTAAATAGAATATGCTATGACTTTATTCTAAGAGAAACTTGACATCCGGAGTTTTCATTTTTAAAATGCTAAAATCAAAAGTTCCTTAATGGTTATGAATTCCTACCACGGCCATATGGCATGATTCAAACGCAAACCTTAGTCATATGCTACTTATATTCACATTGAGTTTTGTCAAATTGTTGTGACCCTTGTAGAGATTCTCGTCATGCACCCATGATCAAGATTCACGAACACCCACATATAAAAATGCTCACTCTTACACTGAGAGTTACGCAAAAACATATTTTCCTTCCACCTAAAATAAAATACTACATTCATTTGTCATTAGTCTTTCTCTCCAAAATTTTTATATGCCAAAAAGAAGTATGGGGCTATGCTAAAAAGAGAGTGACACGTGAAGCTCTCAAAATAGAAAAAGAAAAGAAAAGAAATGGAACACATGAAGGTTCCAAAGTATTGAAAAAACGAAGAGAGAAATATAGCCCATACTACCAAGGCAATTAATCAAAAGAGAGAAAATCGTGATCAAATGAGTACCAAAAATATTAGGAATAGAAAAATATTCCACACACTTGCACATCTTGATCAAAGTGTATGACTTGTATCTCCTTGGATCTGGTTTTTGACTTAGCAATATATGTGATGTAAGTATGCCTCTCATTCATACCTACCTACAACTTCACTCAAGGCCTTTTAGGGATAGGATGAAAAGAAGGCAAAACAATCAAATGCCTTGGTGAGGACCATACACATTGAGCGATTAAGTGAATCATTTGAGGAACTTACATTTTATTTTGTAAAGCTCATAAAACCTCTGGATAGAAGGTTGATCAAAGAACAAATGATTGGTAATTCTGTTAAAACCATTCTATCTTGCAACTACTTAAGACTTGGAAAAGCAATAAGCCCCACAGGGATTAAGTTAAAATTGTGGATAGAATGCCAACTTATTTAAATTGAGGAAGAATACTTTGTTATAGGCATGACACTTGTGAATTCTATTTGGCATTGTAGCAACTCCTGATCAACAACCAATAACTTAGCTATTTGCTTGGGATGAGCAAAGGTTAAGCTTGGGGATCTTGTTGGCGGTCATTACCGATCAAATCCGACCAACAATTAAGACACAAAAAGAGGAGAAATAAGCAATCTTGATCACTGTAAGGGACCAAGACGCCTAAGAGGGGGGGTGAATTAGGCAACTTAAAACTCTAAATCTAAACTATGGCCTCTTTTTCTACCCTTAGCAAAACCTATGCAAAAGATAAACTATCTAAATGCACAACTATGGTTTTGCTAGTATGTTGCTATCTCTACCGCAAAAGGAGTTATGCAACCTAGGATCCAAACCTATCAACTAGCCTATCACTAAGCTAGGAAAGTAAAGCACACACCAAGATTGCAATGTACATGCGGAAGCTAAAGAGTAAGGTATAAATATGCAAACTCCCGTCGATGACTCTGGTATTTTTACCGTGGTATCAAGAATCGCGCAAGCTTCCCCCTAGTCTTCGTTGGAGCCCCTCGCAAGGGCCAAGCTCTTGGTCGGGTAACTCCGTGGACAGCATCTGGCCTTCCCCACGTGCAAGTGGGTCTTCGACGTGCCTTCCGGCAAGCCTCTCCCGGATGCTCCTCGCCCTCTTCTCTATCAAGCTTCGGGCCAAAACGTCACGGGCTTTGTTCCCTCTATACACGGTGGCGGTCACACCACCAACGTGCTTGGTGTGGTCTCGTAAGACTACAAGCCCCTCCAATGTACAACAAAGGTGCGCACAAACACCGAGTGGTAAGAGGTGTGCAAACCTCACTAAATGCTAGGCCTAAACCTAGAGCAAGCGCATAAGTGGTGGTCTAATCAACCTAAGCACTTCGCAAAGAACCTACGCTAATCACCTAATGAATCACTAAGCACTTTGCACGTGGAGATCACTAAAATGGTGTATCAACACCCTTGGTATGTTTCCTCAGCTCTCCACATCTCAAATGGCCGGTTGGGCGGTCTATTTATAAGCCCCATAGAGAAAGTACCTGTTGGGGGCAAAACCCAGCTTTCTGCTACTGACTGGACGCCGCTGTTGTCCTGACCGTACGCGTCCGGTCGTCCCGACCGTTGAGCACGCGCGTTGATCGGACGCTCTGCCGAGTCCAGTCATCATCGACCGGATTTGTTCGATCGCATTTGCGCCGCTCTGGAACCTCTCTGGACAAGATCGGACACTGCACTTTGTGCGCCCGGTCATTCAGTGCCGCTGCGTTCGGTCCTCAATGAGTTGTTGCCGTGATGATGAATAGTGAAGTCCATGTGTCTGGTCACTGCTTCGCTCAGCATCTGGTCACTGCTGCTTAGCGTTCGGTCACTACTGCTGACGCCTGCTGTTGCCGAGCAACTAATCGGACGCATCCGGTCCTCATAGGGCCACGTCCAGTCACCTCTGTGGAGCTCGTTTCTTCACGATCTTGCGTCCGGCTTGGTTCCTATCTTCGTGTCTTGGACTTTGCTTGATCTTGTATGTCTTCTATGTATCTTCCAATGTCTTTCTTGAGGTGTTGATCATCGGATCATCACGTCACCTTCGTCCAAGTCACATCTTGCACCCTATTGAACTACAAAACAATTACTCGAAAATTCATTAGTCCAATTTGGTTGTGTTGGTCAGCAAACACCAAAATCCAAAGTAAATGGGCCTAGGGTCCATTTTCCTTACAATCTCTCCCTTTTTGGTGATTGATGACAACACGACCAAAGCAAGCAAATAATAAAAAATTTAGAATTTAAAAACTATTTACTTGCTAGGATGCAATGCAAAGGGCAAGGTTATATGATGCTAAAAGATATCACATGTAAACATCTTTGGAAGCTTATCTTGCCCTTGCAAATGTCCCCATGTGGCATTATGGATTTAAGCCTCCCCCTAACTCCATAATCCACTATCCTCCCTTTCTCGGACCATTACCACTTCTAAATTATTATGATTGGGCTTGCTTTTGGTCCTACAAATTCTCCCCCTTTGGAATCAAACACCAAAAAGGAAGACATTAATAGCACAAGGGAGGGTCAAACTTTGTGATCCTTTGTATGTGGAGTGGAATTGGTCACAAAATTTGACTCTTACATTACATAGACTAAGCTCCCCCTAAATATATGCATACATATGATGGAGAATGTAGTTTATGCCTAATTGGCAAATTAATGCTTAAGGGAGTTTAATCTATATAATGCATGGAGAAAGCATATAAATACCAAAGTGAAATCAACATGATGATATCGGTTTACAAATACCACATGTGGAAACGAATTTGATTTATACCACTTGCAATAGGTGGTGGATATTTGAAGTATGATTCTTAACTCCGGGGACTCCATTTTCCTTGCAATGAGACTACTACACACATGATAAGCTTGAAAAGGTGTTAGTCTCAAAGCATCCAACTTGTAGAGTAACCTTCCCCTAAATTTGTGCACACAAGCATGGAATACTTGTAGGAGACATGCACATTGATTTTAGAATAAAAAATACCACTTGAAAGATGACATCACATGAATGTGAGAATCAATTTCGAAAGTGATATTTGGGAGAAATTATCTATAATTTGGACTTTGGCACATATTAGATGAACAATTGTAAAACAAGCTATGTGTTGTGCTCCTAAACAATTTAATCCATGTAGGTTTGCTCCAAGGGTTAAGAGTGAAACCAAGCAAGCCTACAATAAGATATACCTAGTGTATGCAAGACAAAAGATCGGACGTTGCACTTTGTGCGTCTGGTCATCCAGTGCCACTGCGTTTGGTCCTCACTGAGTTGTTGCCACGACGATGAACAGTAAAGTCTGTGCGTCCGGTCACTGCTTCACTCAGCGTTTGGTCACTGCTGCTCAGTGTCCGGTCACTACTACTGACTCCTGTTGTTGCCGAGCAACTGATCAAATGCGTCCGGTCCTCATAGGTCCGCATCCGGTCACCTCTATGGATTGTGTCTGGCTTGGTTCGTATCTTCGTGTCTTGGACTTTGCTTGATCATGTATGTCTTCTATGTATCTTCCAATGTCTTTCTTGAGGTGTTGATTGTTGGATCATCACGTCGCCTTCGTCCATGTCACGTCTTGCACCCTATTGAACTACAAAACAATTACTCGCAAATTCATTAATCCAATTCGGTTGTGTTGGTCATCAAACACCAAAATCCAAAGTAAATGGGCCTAGGGTCCATTTTCCTTACAATCACATATGCATTTACTACTAACCAACTTCCACATGTATTTGGAGAACATTATTTTGCAGGTCACAAACACAAATACATGGAATAATTCACCGAAAGGAGCTTTTTGACACTGATCTGCGCAAAGGAACAAGGGAGACGCCCATCAACTTGGTGCAAACTGGACAAAACACCATGGAGCAGGGATCCATGTCCAGCCCATGGCCTGCCAGGCGAAGGCGGTGGCGAGTGGCCACAGTCAAGGGGCGGGTGACCCCCTGTCGGCGCTGCTCAGCCTCGCCTCGCTCTGGTGGTGGCATGCCCCTATGCTGAGGCAGTGCATCCCATGCTTTCACGCCAAAGATAGATAGAAGCACCGCCTTGCTCTTATATAAATAGAGGGGTACCCCTCCTTCTCTCAACACACTTCACTTGAGCATCACCTCACACACCTCACTCTCTAGTAGTAGTTTATTTTTAGTAGCTTTAGAGCAAGGCAAAGCTACCTTGGAGAGCTTGGCTCCTTCGAAGAAGAGACCTTTGGGTATGAATAGAGATATGAGTTCTTCCAAAGTTATGCTCTCATATGATATTTATAGTCATACTTATGAACTAGAGTATAGTTATTGTGTTATAATCCTGATATATGAACTAGTCTATAGTTTATGTGTCATGAAAGTTGCACACTTAACTTTATGCTTAAACACTCATATAACTTATATAATCAGAATTAGAGCAAACTTTAGGTGGTGGTTCATTGTGCCGTTAGGTGTGCCCAAGTTCTTTACCTATCGATCCGTAGGGTCAGGGACCCAGGGGGTATTTGGGTAGTTTCTATATACGCAAGCGTGGTGCTTGGGTATGGATAGACAGGTGAATGCATTGTCCCTTTCCACGATTGAGGGGTAGGCGGCAGGTGGTGACAGCTATACCCATCCCTTGTAATCCCCCATGTTTGACTCGGGTGTAGGAGTCTAAATTGTCACATAAGGTTGCTGGCAGACTAGTACTCGGTGGCCTCCCGACCTGCTTCACACTTAGCCCTAAGACTAATTATGTAACTTGTATGATCATTAACTAATCTTTGTATGACTATACTAGACCAATGCCTGCTCAACTAGGATTATTCTTTTATTCTTTCTTCTCTATTTTATCATTTGAGGAATGCCAAGTGTGTCCACTATCTTGAAATCACCATTCTTACCACTATTATAAACATTGGTGTACTTGCAAGCATTATTATTCACGTTGATATCCATACTAGACTCTTAATCAAATGCCTTCCTTTGGGAAAAATATAAATAATGATACCCTGAATACTTCTGGGTGAAATGCTGCAATGATAGCTCCGTGCGCTTGCGGATAAATATCTAAAATTGTTAAGGAACTATCAAGGCAATTACTTAGTGGCATTGCTAATCATTAGTGATGATGCTAAGAAATAACAACAAGCATTTTTGGTGTCGTTGCTAGGGATGGATTCTATCTCCATACTTGGTGATTGCGTTTAGAAATGCCAACAAGCATTTCTGGCGCCGTTGCCGGGGATGCATTCTATCTCCATACTTGGTGATTGCATTTAGAAATACCAACACTTCGGCTGCTACTTCCTCTACATGTAGCAGAGAAATTGTGTGCCACAAGTGCCATGGTCGTGGACATGTTGCTACCCAATGTCCAAGTAGGAGGACCATGATTGTGAATGAGCATGGTGAATGGGAATCTGAAAGTGATCCCTAGAATATGGTCCAAGACACAATGAAGAACTTGAAAATGATGAGAATTAGATCCAACTCGATGAAGGTGCTAACAATTGCTTTATTTCTCTTCGAGTGCTTAGTGTTACTGCTGTGAAAGAAAAGAATGGGCAGCGACACAATCTCTTCCAAACTCGAGGCATGATCAAAGTCAAGTTGTGTAGAATTATTGTTGACAATGGCAGCTGCAACAATATTGCAACTCAAGAATTGCTTGATAGAATGGGGCTTAAACAGAGGCTTCATCCTAATCCATACAAGATGCAATGGCTTAATGATTGTGGTGCGCTGCGTGTGAACCAAGTTGTGACAGTTCCTTTCTTTGTTGGGAAGTATAATGATCATGTGGAGTGTGATGTGATGCCTATGCAAGCATGCCAACTACTGCTAGGAAGACCATGGTTAGAAGATCGTTGTTGGTATAAATTAACGCACACAGATAAATCCGCAAGCGCATAGATACCGTTGTAGCTTTCACCCGAAAGTATTCTAAGTATCGTATCCATAGGGAAACGTGTGAGATTAACTACAGTCTAACTTAACTAGGGGTAGTAACAAGGTTAGGATGAATAGGAGCGTAGAGAGGATAACTAAGGTTCTCTAATTCTAACTTCGGTAAGCCATATCTTCTACTATTCAACTCGGGACATTACTAGGGAAAGACACCAATAGAGGATGCTTTCCTTCGTAACCAGGTCCTACTTGGCCTACAAACGGGTGGTTTACTACAAAGGATTTAACGAGGCTATAAGAGTCACCCTCGCAAGCTACCACTGATCCGGAATGTAGGGTGCATCCACGATTAACCTAAGTCTAAGCACCAAGCTTAAACTTATGATTAATACTTTACGCCCCCTAGGAAGAGAATAAAGCACTCAAAAGAGTCACAAACCTGATGAACAATATAAACAAAATGCTTACTTGAATCAGAAGTTGATTACCGGAGGAATCTCAGAGGTAAGCTCAAATAGAACTTGGATCTACCAAGGTACAAGCCGTAGAGAGAGCTCCGATAGGCTGACATCTCCTCCAAACTCTTCCATCACTCTCCATCACACTATTATTTATAGGACTAGATCCTATGGAGGACTAATCTTCTCTTGATAGCTAGCTCCTGACAAGGAGACCATAAATTAGGGTTTTAGGGATGACTCCAGGGAGGGGGTTAGGGGCTGCTATTTATGAGGGGCGCCTGGCACCCTCCCTCTCTAAGTAGCCTCATTGGTACTAAACTTTCCACCATATCTCATTAAACTGCACATGGGCCTTTATGGGCCAAATTCTAAATTGAGCCCATAAATGCATACCATGGCTCTATCTCGTCCCTCTGTTTGAATCGACATCGAGCAACATCGTAGATTGATTCTCAATGGCGGTGGAAGAACCGATGTGAAAGCAAAGACTGACCAGTAGGACCCACAGGCTGGCCGGCCTACAGGTGGAGCCAGCTGGCCCCACATGTCAGCCATTCGAGGTTTGCTTTGGTGGATTGCCTTCGAGTGTGTTCTAGATCCTTCCCAAGTAGTTTACATTGCGGATAAGCATGATTTGCTTTGACGAATAGGTCCACCTTGATAATTTTTTGGATAAACCCTGCTGAAAACATAGATTCACTAAAACTTGTGGAGTTTATTAGTTTAAACCCCTAAACCTATGTTTGGTGATGAAATTAAGTATATATGCAGGTTATGTTGATAGTTTATAATTGGTGTTAGTGATCGTCAACAAGCTCCCCCTAGCATAACCTTTGCTAGTCCCTAAGCAAAGCTAAACTCAGCAATGGATCAAAAGTTGCTACAATATTTTCATGCCCCAAAAGTACACATGCGTTCAATCAAAAATTCTCCTCCGGATTAGAATAAACTAATCTGACTTTCAAACTTACCCATATTACTTTTAACCATGTGACTTTTTAGCCTTCACTTGGGTCTTGAGTAATTGAAAAATAGAATGATCAAGTCAATCACTATGTCTCAAGTTCTTTGTTCAACCATTGTTTTGGAGTTTTTTTATAAGTTTTCAAAATAAAACTCAGAGATTCCATTGTATGACACTCTCAAGTCTCTCAATATATGTGGTATTTGTGGATCCTCACCAAGGCAATAAAGATGTTTTGCCTTTTTCTCTTCCTACCACTAAGGCTTATGTGGAGTTCATAGGTAGGGAGAAAGCTAGAGCATACTTGCAATGCATATATTGTAAAGTCAAACAACGGATCCAAAGAGAGTTGAGTCATACAATCAAATCAAGATGTGCATGTTTGTGGATATATGGTGGATATATTTGGTGGCTAACCTAATTCTACTTTGCTCCTTGAAAACTTATCTCTATTTTGAAACTTGGAAACATTTGCTAGAGAACAGGGACTATCTTTTTCATCTCTTTTTTTCAGGCGAGCATCTGAGTACCCATTGTTTTAAATATCTCGGACACTTGTCCATTTTTTTCTTTCTCAACTTTTTTTTCTTCTTCCCTTTTTTTGAATAACTTTTGCATAGCCCCATGTCTCTTTTCTGCAACAAAACTCTAAGAGATAACAACAAGAACTTGGAGCATTTATTTGGTGGATGGAAACCCTATCGGGCATGTTTTTGTGTTCACTCCCAGTGTAGGAGTAGTAGTGCATATTTGGGTGGTGTGTACGTGATCTTGATTTTAAGAGCATAACAACCCTCTCATAAGGATCAACAAAGCTTGACAAAACTCAATGCAGAAGCAAGCAGCATATATATGGAGGTTTTTCTAGCCTAAATAACATGTATGGCTCTGGTGGCAATTCAAGCTTTGTCATACAGGAACTCATCATGTAGCATTTTTGCGTTTTTAAAAGATAAATCTCTAGAACTTTGGTATCACTTGGAACAAGATAAACAGTAGCTCAGACCTTCTCATATCATATCCATCAATTAGCTTGACTTAGATCAAGCATATGCTACCCATGAGTTTCAAGTTTAGAGTAAATCCTTATATCAAAACAATCTTATCCAAAACTCGGAAGAATTCAAGGCTGAAAACTAGGTACTTGAAAGGAATTACAATAGAACAACTATTTATCATTTCCATTCAAGAGATTATTCTAAGTCCTCTTTATTTTATTTAGCTCTTAAAAACAAATTAAAGCATACTAGACACACCTTTTTATTTTGTTTTCAATTTTACTAGATCACACATTATTACTATAACTATATATATTTATTATAAAGATATTTTTTTATTTTGTTTTTAGTTATTCATCTTTTTAATACTAAAAACTATAACAAAGGAGAAAGAATACTTACTTGGATACACGAGGATGCCTCTCCCCCAAGCTAGCTCTTTCGGTGATGGTTTGGTATTGTAAATCCTTCGAACCGGACTTCTCCTTGTGAAGTTCATTGATCAAGTACCTTGGTTTGCATTGGAGATGAGAATTCTTGTGACGACGCTTCAGGTGGTGATGTCACCTCCTTCTGTGAAATCCATCTTGGTTTTGAGTTTTGCTTTTGGTTTGACAGGTTCAGATCTTTGTAGAAATTTGGGGAATCAACTAACTCCCCCACACTTTGCTTGAAGTATGTCCTACTCATAAAGACAAGGTAGAGATCAAGTTCATGGGCTCTGTTGGTGGAAAACACCAACAAAACCAGGACTTTATTTATTCTTCTCTGTCCTTAGGCATGCTGAACAAGATGAAGTTGATGTTGTGTGCTTTGTTCAATTATAACATGGGTGGTAAGATCAGAAGATTGAACATGAATGTAGAATTTGAGTTCATTTGGCCAAAAAGGTTGAGTTTCATAACCTATGGAAGGATTGTCCATAAGGTATTAATCTTTACATGATTATGACTATCATCTTCCAGAGATAAGATGTGCACTTTTTTAGCTCGTTTGGTTGAGCCTTGTGAGATCAAGAGAGTGGTGCTAGGAACAAGCTTAAGGAACTAAACATGTTGAGTTAGTCAGGTTGGATCAAGGAAGTTTAACTCACTCATGTTTGTCTCTTAATTATATGCATACTAGAATCGAGGAAAAACTTTTTAAGTAATGAACATTTACCTTTGGATGTTACCTTTATCATTGGAGTGTGATGACACCATGTGACAAAGAGTAGATGGCTCATGATGGTCCTTCCCTTTTTGCTTGAAGTTTTCCTTGTTCGGCTAGCCTCGCAGGTTGAGTTGTTCATGGACTTTTTGTTTCCTAGATTTCACCATTTCTCTCTCATCCTTTTGTCATGCCATCTTTCTGCTCTTCGATCTTGCCATTTTGTTGGGCCTTCAACCTCACTCATTGTTTTATGTCTGCAAGGATTAGTGGACAACACATACCCAAAGAATTGTACAAATAATTCAAGGCAGAGGTAGTGTTGTAATAGGGCTAAAGGTCATCTATGTTAGAGTTGGTTTTAACATATTAATTAGCACATAACTTTTTATCTCATGTTTTAATTGATGTGCCTTGCTTCATCTTCCATTTGAATCCATCTCGTGACTTACCCAATTTGAATTTGAGAGTTTCCTATAGGGGTTAGTCCAACAAAATATCTTGTGTCTACACAAGTAATTTTTAGTTCAATAACCAAACAAGACTCCATGTCTAATTTGACTAAGGGGGCTATTTAACCTAAGCACCATGCTTAATTTAAATGCCTATGGAAGTATGTGCACTACTTTCAAACCAAAACTTACTATGGCAGGCAAAGGTAGCAAGAAAGCATTATAGAGATTTATTCAATTGGGAAACCTTCGGATTGCGTTTCTAATTGGTGAAGTGGTTTCCCCTCCAACACCAACCTTCGTGTACCTACCTCAAGATTCATGCCAACGATATTTGCAATATTTATGATAAACATATGCATCTACAACCACCCTTTTAAAGTCTTTATGAACAGAAAGCATGAGGGGGTTGAAGATCTCGTGTGTGGCAATGTTAGAGAGACCAATTGATTCAGTAGATTTCTCATGTGAGCATGAACTTGATGAGGTGTTCATGAAATAGCTTAGATGCTCGTTGATGTCATCTTCCTTTTCAAGCTCCAAGGGTGTTTCTTCATGAATGTCTATAGGAGAAAGCATTGTCTCTATCATTCTATGCCTATGACTTTCATTGGTCATTTTATTGTCCAAGATTTTCCTCGGATTAGTGACTCTCGGGGTGGTCTTATCTAAAACCTCCTCTAAACTTGGATGAGTCATGTTTATTAAAGAGATTGATTTAAGCTCACTGTTTGGATCTAAGCCAAGTTTGGATTCTACCCATAAGGCTTCGTCCTTGTCCATCCATTCTTTAAAAGTGGCATATGACTTCTTAATACATTCTAGCCATTGTCGTTGCTGTTCTTGGTCATCCTTATGGTCTTCATGACTCCTATGCTTTGGTTGTCTTAGTGGATTTCTAGGGTCATCATGAGACTTAGGAGAAAGAGCATAAGAGGGATCATCGGGGTCAAGGATGGGTTGAGAGATGGGTTCAGATAAGACATCTAATGTGGTCATAAAAGGGGAGAAGATATGATTAGCTAAATGACTCAGCTCTCCTTCTATAGTATCACTTGACATACCACCTTTGAGTTCTTCCCAATGTCCTATATGAAAATAAGAACCCTTTCTAAGAGATCCCTTCTTAAGAGGATTTAAATTATGTTCGCTCAAAGGTCTCTTGTGAGGCTAGAAGTTTAAGCTTTTCCAAAATCAACATCAAAAAGATCATTCTTAATTTCAAAAGAGATTTCTGAGGGTTGAATTTCTTCTTCTCTTGGAGGATTTTGGGGTATAGATGGTTCGGGAATGATAGCTAAACCTTGGGATTGAAGTGGTTGTGATTTAGATATCAAAACTTCCTCTTCTTGTTCGGGAGATGATTCCTTCTCTTCCTCGAGGAGTTCATTATGCATGCTAGTGCAGGGAGTTTTTCTACTAATCTTATCAAGCATAGACCTTGCTTTACTAGAAGACAGATGAAGGAAAGCTCCTCTAGAGGCTGCATCAAGGGATTCTATAGAATCCTTGCTAAGACCCATGTAAAACTATTGAAGAAGTACAGGGTCTTGAATGGAAAGGTCCGGGCCAGTGATGATGAGGTCATTAAAATGATCTCACGATGTGACAAGAGATTTTTCTTCTAGTTATCTAAAATTTAGAACCTCTTTTCAAAGGCTAACCACTTTAGAGATGGGAAAGAAACATAAACAAAATTTAGAACATAGCATTTCCCAATCTCCTTGCATACTTCCTACAGTTTGACTATACCATTGTTTAGCTCTCCCCGTCAAAGAGAACAGAAACAACTTCCATCTTAAGGTCTTGTCAAACATGCCAGTGATACCCAAGCATGCACATGTGTGTGCAAACTCCAATAGGTGTGAGTATGGGTTTTTGTTGCCTTCTCCCGAGAAGGATTGATCCTGAATTAGTTTTATTAAACACGGGCGTAGCTCATAGCCAGGTGTTAGGATAGTCTCTAAAAATTTTGGTTGCTCTAGGCGCGCGCTCTTAGGTGCAGCGTATTGATAGATTGGAGTGGAATTCATAGTAAAAAGGGAAAGAAAAAATTAAAAAAAAGATAAAAGATACAAAGTTAAGCTAGGTTCATAGTTAATTCAGCAACCGTCTCCCCGGCAACGGCGTCAGAAAGCTTGTTCGTATAAATTAACGCACACAGATAAGTCCAAAAGCACACGAATACCGCTGTAGTTTTCACCCGGAAGTATTCCGAGTATCGTATCCATAGGGAAACGTGTGAGATTAACTATGGTCTAACTTAACTAGGGGTAGCAACAAGGTTAGGATGAATACGAGCGTAGAGAGGATAACTAAGGTTCTTTAATTATGACTTTGGTAAGCTATGACTTCTACTATTCAACCGGGGACATTACTAGACAAAGACACCAACAGAGGATGCTTTCCTTCATAATTGGGTCCTACTTGGCCTACAAACTAGAGGTTGACTCCCTCGCGAGCTACCATCGATCCAGAATGCAACGTGCATCCACGATTAACCTAAGTCGAAGCACCACGCTTACACTTACGATTAATACTTTACTCCCCCTAGGAAGTGAATAAAGCACTCAAAAGAGTCACAAACCTGATGAACAATATAAACAAAATGCTTACTTGAATTAGAAGTTGATTACCAGAGGAGTCTCAGAGGCAAGCTTAGATAAAACTTGGATCTGCCAAGGTACAAGCCGTAGAGAGAGCACCCACAGGCCAGTATCTTCTCCAAACTCTTCCCTCACTCTCCATCTCACTATTATTTACAAGACTAGATCCTATGGAGGACAAATCTTCTCTTGATAGTTGGCTCCTGACGAGGAGAATATGAATTAGGGTTTTAGGGATGGCTCCAAGGAGGGCAATAGGGGCTGTTAATTATGAGGGGCGCCTGGCACCCTCCACTTCTGAGTAGCCTCAATGGTACTAAACTTTCCACCATATCTCATTAAACTGCACATGGGCCTTTATGGGCCAAATTCTGAATTGAGCCCATAAATGAATAGCGTGGCTCTATCGTGTCCCTCTATTTGAACCAACATCGAGCAACGACATAGATTGATCCTTAATGGCGGTGGAAGAACTGACGTCGAAGTGGAGACTGACCAATGGGACCCACGGGCCGGCCGGCCTACAGGTGAGGCTGACTAGCCCCACATGTCAGCCATTCGAGGTGTGCTTTGGTGGATTGCCTTCTAGTGTGTTCTAGATCCTTCCCAAGTAGTTTATGTTGTGGATAAACATGATTTGCTTTGACGAATAGGTCCACCTTGACAGTTTTCTGGATAAACCCTGCTGAAAACATAGATTCACCAAAACTCGTGGAATTTATTAGTTTAAACCCCTAAACCTATGTTTGGTGATGGAATTAAGTATATATGCAGGTTATGTTGATGGTTTATAATTGGTGTTAGTGATTGTCAACAATCGTGCTATTTAGATTTTTGGAAGAACCAACAAGCTGACTTTCATGTACAAAGGAGAACGAATTTATTTGCTTCCTTTGACACCGGAGGAGATTTTGAAGGATGATCTAAAAAGAAAACAGCGATAGGACCCACAAACATAGTGAGGGAGTGATTCCAAAGCCAAATAAAACTCCATAGCTGCAAAGAACCAAGACAACGGAAAAAGAGGGATTAGTTATGATGGCTAGAAAGGGGGATTTAAAAGAATTGAGTGAACCCAATGCCTTGTTCTTTGTACTCTACAAGAAAAATTTTCTTTCCACTAAAGACTTATCCTCTACTTTGCCAAGTATTATTTTTAATGTGTTATAGGAATATGAGGATGTATTTCTAGATGAAGTACCACCGGGGCTGCCACCTAAGAGAGGGATCGAACATCAAATTGACCTTGTTCCCGGTGCTTCACATCCAAATCGAGCTGCATACCGCACCAACCGGAGGAAACAAAAGAAATTCAGCAACAAGTGGAAGAATTAATAAAGAAAGGGTATGTGCAAGAAAGTCTTTCACCTTGTGCTGTTCCTGTTCTTTTAGTTCCCAAGAAAGATGGCTCATGGAGAATGTGTGTTGATTGTTGAGCTATTAATAACATCACAATAAGGTATAGACATCCCACTCCTAGACTTGATGACATGCTTGATGAACTTAGTGGTGCTATCATTTTCACAAAAATTGACTTGAGAAGTGGTTATCACCAAATAAAAATGCGAGAAGGGGATGAGTGGAAAACGGCTTTTAAAACTAAGTTTGGGTTGTATGAATGGTTGGTAATGCCTTTTGGGTTGACTAATGCACCTAGTACCTTCATGAGATTGATGAATCATGTGCCTAGAGCTTTCACTGGCAAGTTTGTTGTGGTTTATTTTGATGATATATTAATTTACAGCAAATCCCTTGAAAAGTTATAAAACTTTGTAGTTGACAATTTTTTCATTTAAATTTGTTACGGTCCCAAATACTCATTTGAGAACTAGACGAACATAGATTCAAGCACCTGAAATATAGCAACTCCATTATTGTTTACTTTTAAATTAAATGCCAAGTATCAATAAACTATTTTTCATTAATATTTGTCTTATTAATAAAAAAGTAATATAATTGGCCACATTAAATTGATGTCATTCGTTATATAAAATAAATTTCATTTATGTGTTAATGTTAATATTAAAATTAAAATTAGTCATTACATTAAAATAGACGAAACTGTGCTCTGCTTTTTTTCTATAGAAAGATAATTCCTTGTATCTCTAAACTCCTCATATTTTACTAGAATATTTTTTACCGGTACAATTGTTTCCCACAAAAAAAATATCCATATACACTCCTCATATTTCATTCAATCTAATTTGGCCACCGAATTATTCCCACCATTTTTTTACGTGTGGAATCGTTTCCCACCATTTTTTAGCTATGGTTTTCCACCGCAAGATCCTAATTCCACGCAAAGCAAAGGCCAAAATCTCTTCTCCAGTCAGCACGGCGAGTCGGCGAGTCAGCGAGCCAAAATCCCTGCCACAGCGATTGACTTCGTTTGAAATTTTCGAGTCTGTCACGGTGGATGCCCCACTTGTAGGGTACGTACAATCTGATCTTCTTCTCTATCCCATTTGTATTGAATGACATTCTTCCAAATCTCTAGGCCCCAGTGCTGCAGCCTGTAGGCGCTAGCTCGCTCCTGGGCACAGTCACCGCAAATTGGTTGGAGGGCATCGGCGGGTCGAGCTACGCGGCTGCTTTCTTGGGCATGAGCGCCGGGGTGCAGTGGCCATGATCGTTGTGAGGATGATGAGCGAGCTTCGACGTTGCCACCGCTGACCTTGGCCGGACACGTGGACGGCAGGCCATGCTTGGTGTACGCGCCTCCTCGCGGTTGCGAAGTGGCCATGGCCTGTAGACGACCTCTATTGTCACACGTCCCTCTCTCGCCTTCTGCTTCGTTTAGGCAGAGGCGATGAGCTCCGCTCAGATCTGCAGCTACAGCATATAGATCAAATGGATAATACCTATATTATCCTACCCATACCCACAAACAAATGAATAATCCATACCCTCCCCAAACAACATGGGTACCGATTTGGGTATGGACACTCGTTATCCAGTGGCATCCTTACTCTCACTAGTAGAGAAATGACCTTTGATCCGCTTCGAAATTTGTCTTTAGTCCCGGTATTTTTTACGCCCGGGACTAGAGAGACCTTTAGCCCCGGTTTGTAGCTCAAATTGGGACTAAAGGTCCCTGCCCAACGGCTACAACGGCAGGTTTTTACTGCAGGGGGCCTTTAGTCCCGGTTGGAGCTACCAACCGGGACTAAAGGTTAACTTTTACTCCCTGTTGGAGGGAACAACCGGGAGTAAAAGTTTACTTCCGGCTGAAGGTTCCGTCCGGGACTAGAAATGGACCTTTAGTCCCGGTTGCTATTTCCAACCAGGACTAAAGGTCCCTTCCTATATAGCCCTTCTTCCTCCCCGAGCCCGAGCACTTCGAGCTCAGTGTTCTTGCTTCATCGCTGGCCTCTCTTCTTCCTCATCGCCGGTAATCACAAGATTTCTTCGATTCCTCCATCGATTCTTCGGTTCTCATTTTGTGGACTAGATATATGTGGTTTTTTATGGCGGATTTTTTTTTATTTGTAAGCCATTTAAGCTCAAAATCACTTTAAAGTTTGCATATTTGGATGAAGGAAGGTTAAAGTAGTTATTCAAAACTAGTATTCAGCTTTCATTTCTAGCATGCAAAGCACACTTCATGGTTTAGAGATATAGAGAATTTTAGAGTTTTTTTAATTTTATTTGTTTATAAAATGAGAAATTCATATTATATTAAAAATGAGTATAGAGAGTAGATGGCAACTGCTTCCGGGTCCTCGGCCTCTCATCGGGTTCCAAAGCGACTGAGGCCGGACCTCCCTCTCATTGCATGTGGCAAGTGTGAGGAGAAGATTGTGATGGAGTACAGGGTGAGGAAGGAGTGTCCCAACAAGGATCGTATCTTCTACAAGTGTCCGGATCGCAATGTGAGTTATTTTGTCGCATTTGATGATTATGGTTAATTTATACTTACTTTCATGATGATTGTGATTAAAGTTCTAATTTTTTGTTTTAATTTCAGTGGGATGGCACTGGATGTTCAGGCTGGTACTGGGAGGAAGTGTATGTTGAACACGTGCAAAACTCTCTTGCACAGGCGGCTACGGCGACTGATGAGGTAGTGATCCTGCGGAAGAAGCCCATAGATGTTGAACAAATGCATGATCTGTCTATTTTAGTTGGGATTGGTCGCGAAATCCTTATGCTGCTGAAGTGCATTTTAGCTTTAGTTTTTTTAGTGGTAGTTGGGTTTGTCTACATTGTAGCAAGACTTTCATAAATTAATACCTTGTGTGGTGGCATGTATGTCGTATAATTAACTAATTATGTTCTAGGTTTTAATATGGTATGTATGTCATGTAATGCAGATGAGTCAGCATTGGATGTACAATGCTGATCGCCGCTCCCAATAGTTCATTGAGGGCGTGCATTCTTTCTTACGTGTGGCCGAGGCAAACAAACGTGATGGTTTCATGTGCTGCCCATGTGCCATATGTAAGAATTTGAAGGAATATGCTAGCTCAAGGAGTCTTCATTCACACTTGTTGAAGTCGGGTTTCATGCCAAACTGTATTTGTTGAACGAAGCACGGAGAAACCAGGGTTGTAATGGAAGAAGGTGAAGAAGAACAATGGGACGATGATGACATTATTGCTGAATATGGTGCCTTCAACGATACTGCAATGGGGGAAGCTAAAGAAGAGGTAGGGGCAGAAGATGTGCCTGTTGATGATCTTGGTCAGGCCATTCGTGACGCACAAAGAGAATGCAAAAGTGAAAAGGAGAAGATCAAGTTTGACCGCATGCTAGAGGATCACAAGAAATTGCTATACCCAACTTGTGATGCAGGGTAGAAAAAGTTGGGTACCACACTGGAATTGCTGCAATGGAAGCCAAAGAATGGTGTATCTGATAAGGGATTTGGGGAGTTACTGAAAATCCAAAAAAAAGATGCTTCCGAAGGATAACGAATTACCCGCCACTACGTACGAAGCAAAACAGGTAGTCTGCCCTTTGGGATTAGAAATCTAGAAGATACATGCATGTCCTAACGACTGCATCCTCTACCATGGCGAGGAGTACGAGAAGTTAGATGCATGCCCGGTATGTCATGCATCGCGGTATAAGATCAGACGAGATGACCCTAGTGATGTTGAGGGCAAACGTCCCACCATCAAAATCCCTGCCAAGATTATGTGGTATGCTCCTATAATACCACGCTTGAAATGTCTATTCAGAAACAAAGACCATGTAAAGTTGTTGCGATGGCACAAAGAAGACCATAAGGTAGACAATATGTTGAGACACCCTGTTGATGGGTCCCAGTGGAGAGCAATCGATAGAGAATTCTCGGAGTTTGCAAATGACGCAAGAAACTTAAGGTTTGCTTTAAGTATGGATGGTATGAATCCTTTCGGGGAGCAGAGCAGTAGTCGTAGCACTTGGCCTATTACTCTATGTATCTACAACCTTTCTTCCTGGTTATGCATGAAGCGTAAGTTTATTATGATGCCAGTGCTCATCCAAGGCCCAAGGCAACCTGGCAACGACATCGATGTGTACCTGAGGCCACTAGTTGAAGAACTTCTACTTTTGTGGAACAAACCAGGTGTACGTGTGTGGGATGAGCACAAACCAGAGCACTTTGACCTATGAGCATTGTTGTTCATAACAATCAATGATTGGCCTGCTCTAAGTAATCTTTCAGGACAATCAAACAAGGGATATAATGCATGCACGCACTGTTTCGATGACATTAATGGTATATTCTTGAAAAAATGTCGAAAGGTCGTGTACCTTGGCCATCGTTGATTTCTTCCTGTGAATCACCCCCTAAGAAAGAAAGGCAAGCATTTTAAAGGTAAGGCAGACCACCAGACCAAGCCGGGCAACCGAACTGGTGAGGATGTACTCAATATGGTCAAGGATGTGAGAGTAGTATTTGGAAAGGCACATGGCAGCGAACCTGTTCCGAACGACGCCGACAGACACGCACCCATGTGGAAGAAGAAGTCCATATTTTGGGAGCTACCCTATTGGCAAGTCCTAGAGGTCCGTAGCGCGATCGACGTGATGCACCTGACGAAAAATCTTTGTGTGAACCTGCTAGGCTTCATGGGTGTGTATGGGAAGCCTAAGGACACACTTGAAGCACGATAGGACCTACGGTGTTTGAAAGAATGAGACAACCTGCATCCAGAGAAGACAGATGATGGACGCCATTACTTAAGTCCTGCCAGCTACACTCTTAGCAAAGAAGAGAAGGAAAGCATGTTTGAATGCCTAGCAAGCATCAAGGTACCATCTGGATTCTCCTTGAATATAAAGGGTATAATAAATGTGCCAGAGAAGAAATTCATAAACTTAAAATCCCATGACTGCGACATGCTCATGACGCAATTGCTTCCAGTTGCATTAAGAGGAATTCTACCTCCAAATGTATGTCTAGCCACCGTGAAGCTATATGCATTCCTCAATGCAATTTCTCAGAAGGCAATCGATCCAATGGATCTAGCTAAACTACAGAATGATGTGGTTCAATGTCTTGTTAGCTTTGAGTTGTTGTTCCCTCCTTCCTTCTTTAATATCATGACACACCTCCTAGTTCACCTGGTCAAGGAGATTAGCATTCTTGGTCCTGTGTTCCTGCACAACATGTTCCTCTTTGAGAGGTTCATGGGAGTCCTAAAGAAATATGTTCACAACCGTGCTCGGCCAGAAGGAAGCATCGCCAAGGGTTATGGAACAGAGGAGGTCATTGAGTTTTATGTTGACTTTATTCCCGACCTTGACCCGATTGGTGTTCCTAAATCGCGACACGAGGGGAGAATAAGTGGAAAGGGGACACTAGGGAAGAAAATATATATTGGTACATAGGACAATTATTTTAATAAAGCACACTACACAGTTCTGCAAAACTCCTCCTTGGTGGATCCGTATATCGAGACACACAAAGAGTTGCTCCGATCCGAGTTTCCGGGGAAGTTTGAAGCTTGGATTACGCGTCAGCACATGGAAACTTTCAGCGACTGGTTGCGAAAAGAATGTCAGGGTGATGAGAGGTATTGATGAGCAACTATATTTGTTGGCTAGGCAGCCATCGTGGCATATCCTCACATACAAAGGGTATGAGATAAATGGGAATAAATTTTACACAGTAGCCCAAGATAAAAGGAGCACCAACCAAAACAGTGGTGTCTGCATAGATGCCACCGTCTTCTTCTCTGCCTCCATCATCTTCATCCATCGCCCGAGAGCCACCACGCCCCTGTCGCTCCTCATTGGCTCCAAACTGCCTCCCCGTGCCTCTCCCATCTCTCACCGTCTCCGCTAGCGGCCCGGCTTGCGCCTCTCCCATTCGTGCGTGGCGCACAGACCCAGATCCATCACCATCATCCCTCGCCCTCACCCAGATCAATCTGATTTGGATCTGCTGCCCTCATCACCGTCGTCGATCCTCATCCTCATCATCGCCCGCTTTGTCCCCGGCTCCACGTGCTCACATGCCTCGTCGTGCGCTTGTCGTCCCCTTCACCGGAGCGCTCGTCGTCGTACCCTTTGTCAGAGCGCTCGTCGTCGTCCCCATCGCCGCATGCTCATCCTCGTCGTCCCCGTCGCCAGACTCGCACGCCTCATCATCGCCAGCACCACGCCTCGAGCTCGTCCTTCATTCTTGCGGCTTGACATCAATTGGGTCTATGTATGTGTCTGTCATTTGATCTCTTGTATGTGCCTGTCATTTGATCCCTTGTATGTGCTTGTCAGTAGCATGAATCGATCATGAATGAACCGTCAAATGAGGCATCCTAAACGACGCTCAGCGCTGGTGAAACCCCATCGGATCGGATCGACAAAGCAGCGGCTTACGTGATCTTAGAAGACGTGTGAGGTCATGAGAGCGTGTGTTTTTCTTAATTTTGTTGAGCAGGTCACTTAGAATTAATTTTTCCATGAAACGCCCGCAAGCTCGCCGATGTCGAGCAGGTCACTTAGAATTAATTTTTCCATGAAATGAAATACTTAGAAATCATGCCTTTTATTTTTTAGAATTAATTTTTCCATGAAATGAAAAACTTAGAAAATTGTTAGAAAATTGTAGAAAATCCGTACTAGTTGAACTTGCGGACCGTGATCATCTCAGCTAGCATGTTCTCTGTCGAGCGGTAACGGACGTCAAGGAGGAGCTTTGATTCTACGAAGGAGAGCGTGAACGGACGTCAAGGAGGAGCTTTGATTCTACGAGGAAGACCGTGTTCCCTTCATCGTAGAATCGGAGCTCTTCCATGGCCAAGTACAGTGCCGTCCGGTGGAGAAATGCTCGTCGAGATGATCACGGTCAACTAGTACGGATGGTTATTTATTTAAACATGTTTTTGAGCTAGAATTTGATGGATATTTGATAACTTCAGACCTACAAATGTTGTCTATAAATGTTACTATCCTCGAGGTGGCACGTCCTGCAGGAATCCATTTTGTAGATATAGTTTTTATTTTTTATAGATATATCTAGTGGAGTAAACGCTAGATGGTTGCCCCGAGAGACAACATGGATGAAGAAATGATGAATATTATCAACATCGGCACTCAATTTGCCGATGGTGACCAGCAGGATGTAGATGACGGGAGTCAATACCTGGCTCTTGAAGATAACCAAGAAAATATTGTGCAAGAAAATACTGGCGAGGTATATATTTATATATATATATATATATATATATATATATATATATATATATATATTTGAATATCTATCATCTATTATGTGTACACATGATATTTATTTATTCTTTTTTTATACGTAGCCCTCTGGATCGACGACCACAATGGCTAAAAGCAAAAATATTCGAGGCCTAAAAAAGCCATTGGAGGGGCGCTACATAATATCGGAATTCAATATCGAGACAGGCGAACCACTTGGTCCACATGCAAGGAAATTTGTGCAACACTGTGGGTACCTTGTAAGGGACAGACTTCCGATCAGTGCCCGTGAATGGAAGCAAAAGATCAACGAGCCTCATGTTAGTTTTGTCTCTGATCTTGATAAGAATTTAATTTGGGATGATATCCTTCAACATTTCACGTTGCTAGCGGATGATTATGATGATATCAACAATGATGAATTGAAGGAGATAGTTCGAAAGTGGGCTATGAAGAAGATGGCCACACAATTCCAGACTTGGAAGAAATCCCTATACACGAAATACGTCAAGAAGAACCTAACGCCCAATTTCAATACTAGGGGCCCGCTCGCGAAGTTGAGGCCCTACTGGAATGATTTTGTACAGTACAAGACATCGGAAGAGGGTGAGGAATGGGTGAGAAGAAACCAAGAGAATACCCGACAGAAGGTATACCACCATGGCATGGGATCTGGTGGCTACGTGACTGCCATTCCCAAGTGGGAAAAATGGAAGCGGACATTCTTGCCAAGGGTATCACACCAGAATCACTCAATTGGCCCAAACACGCGAAGAATTGGTTTTTCGCTCATGGGGGAAGACTGGACCTAGAGACCGGGAAGCTGGTTCATGGCACAAAACTCGAAAGAGCAACACAAAGATTTTCTTATGCTCTACAAGCTAAAGCTATTGGTGCGTTCAGGCCCAATAGAGAGAAGGATGAACTGACGTATGCCATCGGGACTGCTGAACACAATGGCCGAACGAGAGGTTTAGGACGGAACATTTCTTGGGAGCATGGTTTCCCTAACGATAGAGATACCTACAGAAGCCGGCAGAGAAGGAAGGATGAGGAAGCAGCGCGGATCAGCAGGTTGGAGGAATATGTTCGTGAGTCACGGGAGGTGTTGCTTCAAGCACAGGAGCGCGAAAAGACATGCAAGCTAGAATGCCGGACGAAATCATAAAGCAAGTGCAAATAGCAATGAGTGCCCAAAGGCAGGCATCAGATCCAGGAATCAACATTAATATTAGCCCCCCTGATCAGTTGAAAAGCAGCTATGCTTCCACGGAGTTGCCAGATCAAGATGACGCATTTCTACATTTCCTTGTGGATGACATCACTGCACCATTTACATCATGTGAGCTACATATTCCAAAAGAGAATGCCACAATCATGGTGGCTCTCGGTGTTTTCTCTCCTCCAGATCCTACCAAGACACCAAGAATCCATGGGGCAATAATACCACCAGGATATGTTAGCGTCTCAGTGGATAGAGTTAACAAGGTTTTGGTGATCTGGCTCTTGACATTCCAGGAGGTGATGGGGAGAAGACTCTAGGAGAAGCAGAGAAGACATTCATACTATGGCGCAAGCGCTACATCATTATTCCCGGGGTCTCTACTCCACCACCACTTCCTTAACTGCCAGACAATAGGTGCGGACAAAAGTGAACAAAACAATTTTTTCACTAATTTTCTACTGACATGCATGATTAATAATAACAATTTCTTATACCTAATTATTCTTTTTTGTACTCACACAGCAGGGCCTCCGCCAACCTAAGTCCAATTATTCAATCTCCAGATCATCATAGTGCTCTGGGCAATGATTATGCAATGCCGCCACCGCCCCACCTCCAAGGAGATCTCCAACGCCTCCAAGGAGGTCTCCACCGCCGCCACCTCCAAGGGGGTCTCCAACGCCTCCAAGGAGGTCTCCAATGGTTTCCCCGCCTCCCTTGACGACCAAGAAGAAGCCAGCTCCTAAGAGGTCCGCCCCGCAAATGAAGCCGTTGGTCCACCAGCCGGCAAAGAAGAAAGCCTCCTCTAATCCTGTTATTCCCCAAAAACTTCTTACGAGAAAAGTGAAAAGGAATTAAATGCTGAAGTACAAAATGATGTGAAAAGTTTCTTCGAAAAAGTAAGAAAGCAACGAGAAGCGAGGGCGAACCCAGAGAAACCGTACTTCTACCTACCTCCAGATCTTCTAAGAAAGAAGGTGAACCAAAAAAAGCGGGAATCTCAAAAGACCCTGCCAAAATCGGACTACGAAAGATCTCTCACCAAGTCATTTGAGGCGGCGCAGAAAAAGACTAGAGCAGGGAATGGTGTTGCACAACTCAGACAACAATCGCAACAATCCATCCCCCCTCTTGTCATTCATAATGAATATGGTTCAAACTTAGACATACTGGACGTCGATTATGAGGAACTGGATTGGTTTTATGAGGATACTAGTTTGGACCTTGTCCAAGTGCTCGCTGAAGGACCATCTGCTCCGAAAGTGGATCCTTAGAAGAAATTTGAACATGGAAAGAGTCTATACAACCCTGAGGCCTTAGATGAACTGGGTACGCAAATGTACCTGCTAAACAAGTGGTACATGGCGGCGTGTGAACGGGGAGAGACCTTTGTTTCTGTCAGAGTTAGAAACCAACATTACTTCCGTGGCGATGACATTATATATGTCGAGTTTTTAGAATTACACCAACTATGCCACCTGGACTCTCTCGACAAAAGTCTCATTAGCTGCTATTGTCTGTAAGTGTGATTATTTTCTACTATTAAAGTGTATATATATAAAGCTACATGTATATATATAAATTATATATCCTCACACTATATTTTTATATATGCAGATATGAGATGACAGAACTCAGAAAGAGAAATGATAATGATGTTGGTTTCGTTGATCCAAATGTCGTATTCAAACACCCTTATCCCCCGCCTCAATGGAAAGCTAAACTCGAGAAAAATCTCATGAGGTTCGTAGTGAACCAACAAAACAAGGACATACTCTTCCCCTACAACTTCAAGTCTGTTAAATAATTAATGTCGATCATATGGACATTTGTTGAATTATTTGCTTACTAGCTAAGCTATCTCCCATATATATATATATATATATATATATATATATATATATATATATATATATATATATTGACTCTAGTTAATGTCGATCATATTTGTGTATAAAAACATATGCAGCAATCACTGAATATTGATGGTCATCGATATGGCCAATAGTCAGTTGAGCATCTTAGACTCGTTAAGAAAAGCGCAAACAGAGTACCAAGACATGATAGATATTATCCAAGGGTAATTTGGTCTCTCTAGCAACTATATATACTCCGATCTCTTAACTGCAATAATTATTAAAGGCCAAATTAATTTTTTATTTTATTAGGCGCAGTGTTTGGAAAAGTTTCATTGAGGAACACCACATGAAACATTGCAAAGCGCCATAGGATGTAATCGCACACAAAGTAAGTACTAGCTACATTTATATATATATATATATATATATATATATATATATATATATATATATATATATATATATATATATATATATATATATATTTCAATTAACACCATGCATGCTTTCAATTCACCGGATCTTTTATCTCATAAAAGTGGGTCCTGAGGCAAGAACAGGGGAACAACTACTGCGGATACTATGTTTGCGAGTTCATCATGGCAAACTCAAAAAGAACTCCTGAAGAGAACATCAAAGTATGTTATATAAATATTCATATATTCCCAATTTCTTTTATTGCTCATATATATAAGTAATCATGTGACCAACACACACACACACACATATATATATATATATATATATATTAATAATTTTCCTTTAACTTTTATATATATATATATATATTAATAATTTTCCTTTAACTTTTATTGAAGACTCTATAGTTGAAGGAAAAAGTCATACGACGTGACCAACTGAAAGCAATTCAAGAGACCATAGCAGGATTTCTTAATGACCAGGTCCTAAACCCCGCCGACGAGTTCTACAATGACGTCAACGAAACATGGAAGCCAAACCAGATGGAGTGAATTTGTTATTCCAAGGATATGATAGAATATACAAAGCAAGCTTTATTTGTAATATATATATATATATATATATATATATATATATATATATATATATATATATATATACATATTATATGTACATAAAATAACGTACAATATATGTATATGCATGGAATATATACGTTAGTTTCATACTTTAGTTTGTACAAAATGTTCGAACATTATAAACGTGTAGAATGCGTATATTATTAGCAGCGTAGAATGCGTATTCGAAAACCAAAACAAATCATCAATTGAAAATAGAAACAAAAAAAAGGAAAAAAATAAAACCTTTAGTCCCGGTTGGTAATACCAACCGGGACTAAAGGGCCGGCCCACGTGGCCAGGCCGGGAGGCCTCTTTAGCCCGTGTTGGTATTACCAACCGGGACTGGACCTTTAGTCCCGGGCGCGAAACCGGGACTAAAGGAGGGGCCCTTTAGTCCCGATTTCGTAGTCCCGGTTTCAAAACCAGGACTGCAGTGGGTTGAGAACCGGGAGTACAGCTCGTTTCTCTACTAGTGTCTAGGGGCCTGGCAGAATTAGTTTGCTATAAATAAACCATACCAAATCAGATTCCAAAACAGTTTTTTTTCACCTTTTGGACCACAATCGTATTCCGAAGCTAGACAATTGATGAGATTTGAACAACACTTTCCTGAACTTGAGCAGAAGCCTGACTCCGTACTAGCCCAGATTTCTTGTGTTTCTCTAATATTTATGTCCAGCAGACCAAGCGTCACTGGCATTTGTTGTCAGAGATGTTTTCTGCGTTCTTAATTTTCTTTGGTTGTTGGTTTATGCCAAATTGAAAATCTTTACAATAGTATAGATATACAATATCTCGGAGTAGTATTTATTTATTTAAGAATCATTATTTTTCTTTATAACTTTGATAGGCATATATTATTGTGATAGACTATAACCTTTAATTCATTTGTTATTTGTACCTTATAGTCTTCAAAATTATTGTCTCCTTACAGCAAAACAATCATACGGGAAAATGATTTAAGCGGGATGTAGGGATTTGGGGAGTAACTGGCTATATACTCTTTACTTTATTTTTTGACAACATATATTTTTACTGTATTATGTAATCATAGATACCCGAAGGTAGCTTATAGTCATTACTGTTTCAATCTTCACTGGACCTTTTTGTTTATGTGGAAGAAATAGCGATTCACTGAAGGTTTTTTGTTCTCTTGCGATTTGTGTACTCGTCATCACGTGGGAGAAACTCAATTGACATGTCGTACAAGCAAATATTTGATTAGAGGTACAAGCAAATATTTGATTAGCAATTTGTTTTGTAGATTAGAGATGGCTTACTACAATTCGTGTACTTGCATTGAAACAGAGCACTAATACAAAACAATGATAGCAGGAGGAGCTCAGCCGCTGCACTTTGACAATTAGGTAAGCAGGTAGCAGTGCGTCGGCAACTTATGCAGTTGCAGCTTTCATTCGCTCGCACAGGCAAAGGCAAAGTAGCTAGCATTTGGTCATTCGGGTTACATAACGCTCCGAGCAGCAGTTTAGTATGCTTTTGTTAAATGTCCTATCACAATACAGTGATCCATATTTTAATAATATCTGCTTTCATGATTTTAGTAATTGTTTCATCAATATCTTTAACTGCATGGATTATTAATGCACTGTGGGATTAACTGACACTACCCTTTCAGTTTTACAACGAAGGACCCTTCTTTCTTTATTCCTCTGGAGTATGGATTAGTGTGAGAAGATCCTTTTGGACTCGTTTGTTCGTACTTATATATGTCATGCTCTAGGCGATCCTATCTGATCCACAACACTTTACTTGTTCCCAAGCTCCAAATTCATATAACATTACAAATATGCACTTTAGTCTAATTGTTATTATTTTGTTATACATGATTCTTATTTGTGAATTATCCTACGCTTTATTCTTATTTTTCTATTGGTGCTAAATTTTATTTAGATTATGCTACCATGGTTGTGGATATTTGGACCATAAATCTTGAATGCGAGGGGCAGCTGTAGGACAGAAACATGTGCAAATGGAAATGGATAGAGATGAGATATACTTCTTCAACTTGATTGATTTGATCAAGAATTATGGGTACACATCAGTCGACTATCTATACTACAGAAGAAAAGATAGCTTAGTTGTAATAGAACAAGATCATGAAGTGATGGATATGCTTCACTACCCCAGATTAGGACAATACTGCCGGTTCAAAACACCCCATCACTGCCGGATTTTGAACCGACAGTGGCATACCGGCAGTGATGGGGGGTTGCCATCACTGCCGGTTCTTAAAACCCGACACTGATCTACAAACAACACTGTCGGTTTCTAGCTCCACCCGACAGTGTCCAGTTGAACAACACTGCCGGTTTCTAGTCCCAACCGATAGTGACGGTTGCTTCAAGAGTGTCGGTTCTTGGCTCAAGCCAGCAGTGTTGAGTAAGCCTACACTGTCGGTTTATGGATCGAACCGGCAATGTTGTCGTAACCATCACTGTTGGTTCATGGTTCAAGCTGGTAGTGTTGAGCAAGCGAACACTGTCGGTTTTGTTTCTAACCGGCAGTGATGTTTACGACAACACTACCGGTTTGTTTCTAACCGGTAGTGATGGTTACGACAACACTGCCAGTTTGTTGCTAATCGGCAGTGATGGCCCGTTCGCATTTTATTGTTTTACAATTTATTTTAATTTATATTTTTTGTGGAATCGGGTTTCGCTTTATATACGCTACGTAGACGACAGGTCCATCAATATTAAACGTTACAAATGTTACAGTTACGGTTCAAATGTTCTTATCAAGATCTCGGTCCCTCAAAATAAAAAAGAAATTATTCGATAAGATGAAGCATGCTTCTCGGACTTCTTACAATAATCTAACGAGCCGCTCTGGGCCATACAGGTCCTTGAACTACACGGATTGTGCAATGAAAAATACTCCATCTTTTTCCAATACCTCGGCTAAGATGAATTTTGCCAGCTCCGATTGCAGTGCGACGATCTCCATGTCCAACAGCCTTTCGTGGTTATATTTCTTGCGCTGTCATTCAAAAAAGATGATATCCAAAGAGGAATCAGTAAATCATTTTGTTGAATTATTAACAGACAAATGAAATGGGGAGTATACACACCAACTTATCTGCTTCTTCTGATTTCCCGCCGATGTAGTGAAGCATTGCCCACATTACATAAAACCCGCATTCATTGTTTCCCGCCGGCTGTTTTAGGTACTTCCCCTCCATTTCGACAACCTTGAATGGGGCCTGCGTCCCACCGATATGTCTTCTTCGGACACTGTGCCACATCAAAAGGAGAAACATTAGAAAGCGGTATCTGTGACTAGAAAATAATATATTATTAGGATCGCTTACTAATTCAGCACTACCACTAGTGCATCCAGATGATGAAATGGTTTTTTCTTCGAGTCCCACACCTCGATCAGATTTTTAGCAAGATTGACACAAATGAAGATGAAATGGTTGCTGCTATCACAGAATCCTAATTATCAAATAATCTTAACGAAAAAAGAAGCATAAAATTAAAAGCCGAGAACACATACTCGCAGTTGTAGGCTAGAAGTATGTGGGTTTTGTTCTTCATCTTGAATTCATCGAAAACAACACTCAATCTCTCTTTCAAGTCTTCCACGTCACATCCATGGAGGCCTAAACATGTCTTGTCATTGACTCGCAAGGGGTCCAAGAAGCCTATGTTATCCCATTTGCTTTTTAGTATGCAAAATTTTGCTATACACCTACATAAAATCATAGGAATTTGTCAAAATTTAAAAAATTTGTGTCTTGAGAGAGTAGTTAATTATAATATCATGCGTGTAGGGTACTTACATAGTCCATAGCGTCAACATTTGTGAATCGAGAGAGTGTTTCTGTTATAGCTAGAACAAGCACTCCCACTTGACATCGAACTTCTCTTCTTTAGGATAATGAAAAACATGTGGCGAACAGATAATAACCTCAAAACCAAAGTCCTCCGTCTTTGTTGGTTGAGCCATGTAATATTCATGCAACTGGCGCATATATGTTGTCAAATTTTTATACTCTTCATCGGGAACCAAAAGATTACCCCTTTCATACTTCATTGCCGGTGTTCCCATCCCTTGTACATCATAATAGATGTTCGTGGCCTCTTCCAGGGTTAATTCAGGGTTGTCTTCGACGTACTTTTGTATCTTACTTAAATCATCATTGTGTATTTCATCGGATCTTATTGTAGCGTACTGATTCTGTGTTTGCCTTTTGAATTTGGACATCAACAAACACGGAGGCAGTGAGGCACAGAGATTGAAGAAACTAACACAATCTTCCTTCGAGATGTGTGCTGTAAATTTTCCTTCCATCAAGTTTGTAACGCTGCCACTGAACAACCTTTTTCTTTTTTGTTGGTCCACTTTGGGAGCATTAGCGACCGAATCCAAGGACCTTTTCTGCGACTGCGAGGATGCCTTTGATCTTGTTTTGGGCTGAGGTGGAGGAGGAGGAGGATGACGATGAGAATTCTGTTTTCCTAGGGCTAATGAAGATGGAGGAGGAGGAGGCGGAGGAGTCTTCTCTTTTCTCGGGGCCGATGAAGATGGAGTTGGACGAGGAGGAATAGAAGGAGACCTCTGTCTTCTCGCGGGTGATGGCAAGGGATGAGGAGGGGAGTGATCTCTGTTGGGAGATGGTGAGTGATCATCATGGGTGGGCGAAGACTCGCAGTCATCCTCATCATCAGAGGACAATTGGTGGTCAAGCTTAATGAAGCGCTTGCACCAGGCCACTTGAGAGCCCTTGTAATGACCAAGTTTTGGCCTATCTTCCACTACGGGGTACTCAATGTGTATCTTGTTGTACTTCTTATCAAGTATTCTGTCAATGGTGATGCGAGCGTACCCCTGTGAAATTGGGCGGCCATTAATGGTCCCATCTCCCACTAGCCAGGCCTAGCCGAGCGCCACCTTGTCCTTTGTCCATTCCTGACGGATGTACAACTTGACATCGATGGGTTCAGTGATGTCGGCCATCGGATGAGGCACATTCGCATCTTCTTCGTCGAGTGGGGTCGATCCGCAGCTGCTGTGACCCCTAAACTATGGGCTAAAGGCAGTAGGAGTAGGGTTTTATGGTACTCTTGAACCCTTGGACAACAAAATTTGTTGGACTCATGCTTCTGCCTCCAGATCCGCTCTACCCCTCAATCCGTGGGTCCATTCTGTCTTCCATCTCTTTTAGTCACCTCAAACACTCTGCCTCCTGATCCACTCTACCCCTCGAGCGGCTCCGGTAAGTGTGAGATTGTTCAGGGAATGCTAGTTTCCAAGGAACAACACCGGTTCCTCTAGTGCGATCAGGGTACTCCTTGGTTTTGAGTGCTTGGGTGAGCACGTCTTTCTCCCTATTAGAAGTGCGAGTCCCTTGCCTCACCTCTTCAATTACCTAGGAGATCCTCTAGATGAGTTCGCTCATGGTTGGATTTGTGGAGCTAAAGCTCCCATCCTCGGCGTGGCATACATTCCTCCCCATACAGTATAATACTGATCTTGGCTCCCAATGGGTGGTCTCAACCTGAACACCTTCCTCAACAAGGCGATCTATCTTTTCAAGTTCTGCTTCGAATTCTGGTATCTTTTTGGCGTAGCCACGAGAGCCAAGATGATGAGGATTCGTTGCTTTCTATGAGTTCTCCTTATTCTTCCTGCTTAGTTCTAAGTACACCTCAGATAACCTGTATTCCTTGAAATCCTGCCAGAAGTCCTTCTGCTTGCTAAACTGTCCACCATCGAAATCTGGCTCTTTATTTTGGAGGACAAAGTTCTTGTACAATGTCCCCTTGAAATTCTTGAAGCATGTCCCCATGATTTCTTTTGCTTTTTTCTTGACTACCTCCTTGTCATACTCCGTTGGGAAAGTGAAATACTCTGGTATCTTGATATCCCATATGTAATCCTTCTCACTTTCGGGAACCCTCCACGGGTCATTATCTTTCCCATTCCACTTCATGTACCTAATTGGGATGAAATCCCTTACAAGTAACCCGAGGATAGTCTTGTATTTGGTCAAAGCTATAAGCGGTGAGAGTGGATCCCTGAATTCATTGAACTCAGTGATGTGCCAATGTGCATTCCTACCAACAGGAATCTTTTGACACGCCTCGCTTGGATCTGGCCTTCCTGCTACCCGAACCTTCTAGCTCCTCAGCCGGCGGAGGCTCCTGTAGGAGACACCAAGTAATCTATGACCCCCTCAATTGATTAGCGTGTGTGGCTACATAGTCACATGATACCAAAGTTACCTGGCCATCTTTGTCATTTTGACCCAGCTCGAGCAGGACGGACGGGGTCCATGGCTGCTCGTTCTCACCGTCCTAATTGACACCGTCATCATTTGTCGGATCATGTGGCTCTCCCGTCCCAGTGATATCAGCCGCTTCTTGTTGTCGATCTGTTCTTCGGTGATCTTGGTCATCATTGTATCTTTCTTACGCTCTTCGCCATGCCAGCGCAATAGCTTGGCTAACTTTGCACATGCAAACAACCTATGCACCCAGGGAGCTATAGGGAAATACCAAACGACCTTTATGGGACCTCCTCTGGTCTTGGTACCCTCATCTGACGGCCCTTCCTTGTACCGTGGAGCTTCACACTTGGGGCACTTGTCCAAGTCTTTGTATTTTCCTCCATGGTACAATATGCAATCATTGGAACACACGTGGATTTTTTCAACCTCGAGGCCGATGGGGCAGATCATTTGCTTGGCCAAGTATGTCTTTTCTGGCAACTCATTTTTTCTAGGAGCATTTTCCTTATTATACCTAACAATTGATCGAAGTCTTTATCGCTCAATCTATTTGTCGATTTGAACTCTAACAGCATGATGTTGGCTTCCAGTTTGCTCATTGGACAATTCCTATACAATGGTGTTTTGCCATCTTGTCTCATTTTCTCTAGCTTTCTCAGCTGTCTTTCACTAAGACATCCGGTCTCTACTTTACATAGCAGCTGAGAAATGCTATCGTTATCCTCGGTGTCGTCAGCTAGCGTGTTCCTAAACACATTATTAATTGTGGCCATAGGTTCCGTGTTGACACCAAGTTCCATGTCAGCATCGTGGATGGCTACGTCAGGCATGCCCACATCATCATCGTTTTCCTGTAGAACATTCACACCAACCTCGCCATCCATAGTCCATATCGTATAGTCTGGCATGAACCCCCTAGTAATCAAGTGCGATTGTATAGACTCAATTTGACGAAAGTTCCTTTGATTCTTGCAATCTTTGCACAGGCAGAAGACAGGATTCCCATTCCCAGCAATGGCTTTGGCATCGGTGATAAACTGGCTGATGCCATGCATGTACCGCTTGTCCGTTCGGGACAGATGCATCCACTCTCGATCCATCTCTGCACAAAAAAATATTGAGACAGTAATTACAAAGAATTAATAAGAAATTGAGCTTCATGAACAACAATTGTAGCTCGAAAGTACCATTTTTGGAAAACATTATTGTACACTAATTATTGGAAAATTGAAATTCTACTCTACTTCTAAGAACTAAGTATAGCATCACATACTAACAATGATGATCTTGACCACCATGGAATAACTAGCTAGGAATTTAAATGTGTTCATAGACACCAACTTTTTGAATGATGGATTCACCACAATTTGAGCCTTGCACAAATATCCAATTAGAAAAGTGCTCTCTAGAACGGAGAAAGAACTAGAATGAGAATCAAGCAATGTAGCCATCAAAATGAAGCTAATTAAACAACAAAATCAAAGGAGTGGATGTTTGTTACTAACCTTAAAGCAAAAAGATCAAGACATTCTTCAAAATCCAAGCGCTAGCTTCATGGTGAAGAGCAACCGCAACAATGGAGGGAAGGGCCCAAACGCGCGCCTCTATTCTCGGGATGGAAGAGAGGAGGAAGAAGAGGACGGCTGCAGCCTTTTTATGCTGTAGGCTTATCACCGTCGGTTCTTGGCTAGAACCGACAGTGCTAGATCCAAATCACTGTCGGCTCTTTGCTTGAACCGGCGGTGATAAGTGGCCGCCAAAACATTGCCGGTTCAAGCCACAAACCGGTAGCGATGTGGTCCTTCACTGGCGGTTTTAGCCCAGTCCCAATCATTTTCTTATTTTCAAGCTTATAACCGGCAGTGAAGGTACACCACTGTCGGTTGTCACAAATCCGACAGTGATGAGGCTGGTAGTGATGTCCAAATCTGGCGTAGTGCTTAATGAGTGTGAGAGCAAAAAGATGGTTAGCTTGTTTGTGACAAAGCCGAGACTGGCCACTTTAGCGACTACCAAGTCCAACAAAGAACCATCAAATCTAAACCAAATAAAACTAAAAGCATTAGAATGAACATATATTTACTTTTCTATATGTAATCTGATTATTCAAGTACGACTTAACTATTCCAAGTCATGGTAGTCATCAATGATGTATTTTCATCCAAGATTAGCTTATTCGACCACACCTGGTATCTTCATCAATTATTTCTGTTTTCTAGTGTGCGGATTTCTTGCTTGTAGGGTCAATTGGAAAATCTCCTAGACACAAAACTAGAGTTAGCACAAAATAGTGATAGAGGAGTTGCATGGGAAGGTGATGCATTACATCAGGTGTTGGGAGAAGAGAAAGCTGGACAAGTGCATGGCATGGGATTGCTTCCAGTTCCTAAATAAGTTTATGGTCAAAGAACACAGCATTTTAGGGATATTAATATAGTTTCACTAGATGGCTCATCATCTGATGTAGAGACTCACATGTTGAAGGAAACAAGGAAACGCAAAGAGTATTCTACAATGCAAGACAAAGTTATTGAAGAACTAAAAAACAATCAAAGGCACCATGAGAACCAAGAAGCAACAATGGTAACAATGTACATTTTAATTTGTAACTCTATATTGAAATGTGTTACTCAAACTTTATATCTTTTCTAGGGAAATTGTGCTAGGAGTGATCATAACAATTCTCAAAATCAAGCAGTGCATTATAAAAGAAAAGTATTTGCTCTATTTTCCATGTTTTCACCTAATCTAGTCTTCTGGCTTTAATATTGTTTAAAAATTTTTGATAGTTCAATTGCACCCAACCAGAATGATGGACTCCTTAAACACAGGAATGAATTGGTAAAGTCACTTTCTTGTGAATTTAATACTTATTTTATCCACAAAGGATTTTTTATATTAACTCATGCTACCGTCTTTTTTCTCTTTACTAGAATAAAGAAACCTGTGAGTCTGAATTTAGTGATCAAGGCAGTCTACTTTTATCCACCACAAGTAGAACAACAAATAAACAAAAGGTATCTATGAACCACACTTTACTATAATTATAGTAGAATTTTTGTCTTGTTATTTCATACTTCATTTTATATGTGTAAAGGTTTATCACGGAGGTCCTAGAGAGACTACAACCATTGCACACCAGGAGGTGGCTCATGACAAGGCTACATGCTACAAGCATCAATCACATAAACAACTTCATGTAATGAAGGTAGACGAACATAATATCACTTGTTCTAATTGCATGATCATAATGTACAACTAAGGGTTGTTGGTCACTATGAGATTATGTCAAATTAATGTAGGCTGGGTCCATGGTGCTACTAATGACTTCAAAATATCCTATAAGGCTAATGTGGCCTATGCAACTCTCTTGAGCACTGATCCAGAAGCCATTATTAGTGAAGTTCAAACAGGAAGTCAATTCTACAAAATGTGTATCAATCATCCTATAGCAAAAGATGAGCCATTAGTGTGGCCCATGCCTGGGTGCAACAATATTGATGATGCTCAAGCCAAAGGAGTTTCAATTGCTCGGCCTTCTATGTTTGTATGTTCAAACTAGCTTTCTTAACTTTACATCAATGTACATATGTGGCCACATTTTCTTTGCAGGTTGAAATGATTAATGGTTGAATTCCTACATCGATGTGTACAAAGAATGGAAGAAGAAGCAATGGACTTTATGAATCCTAGCTAGTTCTTGAATTTTTCTTTCTAGTATGGACTATGTGTGTTTGCTCTCTAGAGCCGTATCGTTATGTACATATACTATGATTTGATCTGAACAAGCACTATGCTTGAAATCATCCTACAATATTCGCAATGTGTCATGTTTGTGTAATTATACAATACTAGTATAATGCCCGTGCTAACGCTACGGTTTTAATCTTGGGATGCTCATAATTATAACCAATTTATTCTTCATAATATTACTATTACACAACAATTGTATTTGAGTCTATATATAATTTGGGAACACTTTTCATATAAGTGCATATTGTAAAGTTACATTCTACCTAACTCCTTAATCATGTATTGCAGATTATCAGGGATGTTGTCGCTACATTCTTTTGCATTACTCGTCAAAATATCGGCCAAGAATTCCCTCCTCAACGAAGTTGGTAGCTGTGCATGGCAGATAACAATAAATAAGTTATTATTTTTCAATGTAGTTTATGAAACTTAGTTATGTACTATACATGCTTACATTGTTGATCGGTGGCAATCTTATGTCATCCCATGACTTCATGAAACTGTATACAAGAAAGCCTCTCAAATTCCTGCAGAAGATCAATTGTTTATTTGATGTACATAGATCAAATAACTATTTTTGTGATATGAAAGTTGAAATATATTACAAGTGATTACCAGTGTTTATTATGTGTAACCTTTGTTACACACGTAGGGTATTCTCGCTTCCAGTGATAAATATTGTCGTTCATCTTATAATTTAACAATCCCATGGCAAGATTGAACCTTCTAACAATAGTGTGTAATGTAGGTATATATGAATCTCTGTGATCATAACCCTTCAAGCATACATGATCTTGAAGTGGATCCATAATATGCACGATTATTTTTTGCATGTCGATTATGAATAAAGTGTATAGACCAGTCTTGATAATATGGTAGTAGAATCTATAAACAAACACACAGATTGTAAGTGGTAAATAATTTAAAAGGTTTTAAAGTAATACACAAAACACAACTTACATTGCTACATTCTTTAATGTCGTACTGCTTTTCCGGCCAGCACTCAAATACTTTTTTTAATTGATCTTGGTATGCCTTGTCAATCTTGGGACAACATCGTGGATCTCGTCCAAAATGAGTTATTTCCTGATAATTATACAATTACATAATTTAAGTATGACATGTATAAACAATCTTTTAGAATGATTTATATATATCAACTTATAGCAAATTTGAGATCCATGTAGTGGAATATTTGTTTCTTCTGCGCTATGTCTTGGTTGCACGCGACCATCCAAATAGCCATATTAAAGGTTTCATGTTCCAGCTGTCTATCATCATCTAAAATATTTATAATTTGTCTAAGACTTAAAGAAATTGGATATGGTCGTATACTTCGTATCCACTCTTTCCTGAAAACAAGGACAAGGAACAAATTACTTGCTGTAGCAATCTAGAATGGACAAAGGCAATATCTATATTAGAACAGTACGTTGTACTTTAGAATGCATGACTTACTCTAAAGTCTCATCATCGGCGATCAAGTGGAACAACCCGCAAATTGTCGTCAATAGGTCTTCTCTGTTTGTCCACTTTAGCGTCCTTGTCAACTTCGTGTTACCCGACATCAAAATATCGAGGTCATTGAGCTCTTCGACAAGTTCATCTAGGTCATCGCCGGTCTTAGTCTTTTGCTCTTTATCCGGTAACCCTCTTATTTCATTTAACAGCGAGTTATATAAGATCGCAGGTAGCTTGAACCTGAAGTTACTTATATCTTCCTGCAAACAGTAATTGCTTATATGCTAACCAATTAAAAAATAACGGATATGTATTAGAAGTAGATTCTTAAGTAAGTACCTGGGTTACATGGTCAGATAAAGTACTTCTGGTCCAATACTCCATATAATTAAGAAGCCATAAACCACAACTATAGCTGGGCAATATTCCAAACAATCAAATATGAGGCATACAGATAATGGTTAGGCAATGACATATACACAAAACGTAAAGATATTTTACCCATCTGTTTGCATTGGGACTTGATCTTATGTTTCATTGGCCAAGATGTCATATTGGTACCGTGTTTCCATTTACTTTGGTCCAGTTTTGTAAGCCTCGTTGCATATTTTATTAGTCTTTCCATTCCTAAGAGCTGGTATGATCAAAACACCAAGGCTAATTAAGAAACAGAACAGGTACTGAAGAATTTTAAATAAATAAATATGTATACCAATTATTTAGACGTACCGTATACCAGAGATCTTCAAAGTTTGTCATATTATCTCCAAAAGAGTCCAAAACATGTATCTGGCCTAAAGAAGCGTTCACAACACCCAGGTACCAGTGAAACTTTTCAATATTGATTGGAAGGAACACCTACCAGTATTAGAGAGTTATCTAAATTATTTCTCTAGATTTGAAAGGGTAAAAAATTAGCATATGTCAAGTATTATGGTAAAGCTTACCATATCAGCATTTAAATAATTGTGTGCCCTTGTTTGAACCACTTCATCTCTATTATAGCTCAAATCCCTCTCATCAACCATTGAATTTTCCAAATATACATCTCCACCATCTCTATGAAGTAGGTGTTCTTCATGCCGCATCAATTCGATATACAAACTTATGACCTGCAAGTTTTTAATTTGTCATTAAAAGATTGGCAGATAGTTTGTATGGACACTATGTAATGCAGAAGCAGTGTTAAACATGCTTACCGCGCCATTGACTTACTCATTCGACTTAAAAAGGCAATCTAGGTCATCCCTGCATCCCCAAGCATCATTGATTCTGACGAGTTTATGATCTATACTTTTTCCTTTCATGTATTCAATGACCTCATCATCTTGTTTCGTAGACACATAATCTGCAGAGGTATCATTTTATATTATTATTAGTAATAAGTAATTAATTATTTAAATTAAAGAAGTAAGTTTCAATTAATTATGGCTCACCTTGAGTCATGATTTGTGCATTGTTTGATTTCTTTGGCTTATTATACCGAGGCAACGCCGTCACATCATCGTCAGCACGCATCATATGTTGTGCCTTTTGTAGTACTGGCGGTTGTACGGCATCGTCGTTGACCTGTACTTCTCTCGCTTCCTCCCTAATAATGATCTGCAGATGCAATATATAATATCAGTTTGAGATTCCATATTTGTACATTTTGTACGCAATGGCCCACTCGGACAAAATATGAGTGGAGATTTGTGTTGCTTAAGAGTTCGTTGTGTACGTCATCCTCATGAGCACGCTTCCGCTTCTTGTCTTCGCATCTTTCTTGATCGACATCTACATCAATATAGCTCCACTTTAGTACATTAGCATGCCGTACAAATGCCTTATTTCATATTGAAAAGTAGCATGATGATGTTGTGCTAATTTGGCTCACCAGAAGTAGGAAATGCATCAATACGGACCGTACGTTTGACTGTACACATGGGAATATATGCATCATTTTTGTGTAGTCCAATCTGTGAGTTGTACGGACTGATCAGTGAGGTTCATCATAAACGAGGAAATGGGTGAAATTATTATTAAAGGCTCAGATATTTCTGACCTTCGGGTGAGGATGGCCGAACTATTATTTCGGCGTTGTTGTTGTCCAACGTTTCTTGGCTAGAGGCTACAATTCTTGACTCACTCTCTATATACTTTTTAATCTCTACAGATGAGCAAAGTATTATTTAATAATAATTAATAATTTGGGAGACCAAATCTATGAGGTTGCAATGATGATTAATCATACATAGCTTAAATAAATTTACTAAAAGTAGTAATCGAACATAGCTTATAAATTTATTACAAGTAAAAGTATTTAGAGTAATTCACCTGAGTTATCTGGTGTCGGAAACTTTTCAGCTTTGGGCGAGGATGGCGGAACTATTATTTCGGCATTCTCTTTGTTCTGCCTTTCTTGGCTAGAGGCTTCGATTGTTGCCTCACCCTCTACTATTTCGACATTATCTTAATATGATCAAAGCAATATTAAATAATGTACTTAAATTTAAAAGATTAGCATAATTAAACATAGATTAAATTTAATAAAGGTAGGAATCAAACATAGTTTAAATTGACAAGTACAAAGATTTAGAGGAATTCACCTGAATCGTGCATTCAGGTTGCAAATGGCAATCTAATCGGGCATTCAGGCTGCAGGAAATGATAAGGCGGAGATCAGATGGAAATACTAATAACCTGTACAAGTCCCCGGCATGGTCGAGGTGTCCGTCTCCGTGGTGTTGCCGACCTCGATCACATCCTTCATCACGGCGGTGGACAAAGCCTTGTCGCCGGGGTCGCCCAGGGGACTGTGCTGAGCGACAGGTGGTAGATGCGCGCGTTGCTGGCGATGAGGATGCAGAAGCCGTAGCAGCGGCGTCGCACGCGGAGGTACGGCCACGCCTTGCCGTTGACGACGACGTTGTTGACGAAGTACGCCGGCTGCCAGGTTAGTCCTCTTGGTTGGGGTTTGTCGCTGGTTCCGCTGACGAGGAGTACTGAAAATAGAAAATAGAAAAATAGAAAATTAGAACCCTATCAGTCTATCACGGTAATATGGAGTTTAGAAAAAATTACCTGTAGCCTACGGCCTGTTCCTATGTGGCTTGATGAATTAAATAATTAAATTAATAGATCAACTATTGGCTTCGGTCGCTTGATGCCTGTACTGTACGGATTGGATTGCAAGGTCAAATAGAAAATTGAAGTTGTCAGATGAGATCAAACAAACACCGCCAGGCCCTATAACTGAATATTGATGAACTCAAATCACTTACCACCGGGGCGGCAGGGAGTCAGGCCTTCAGGGACGGAGAGGGACCGCAGCGCCGCTACGTTTGCGGCCGCCCGCTGGGGATCACGATCACGGGATTACGGCTTACGCCTTACAGGAATTGAGAACGCCGGAACGGCCACAGCGGCGCGGACGTGCTGCGGCGAGGCTTCATAGGTGCGGAGGCAGGAGATCGAGCGGAGGCGGACTCCGCATGGAAAGAGCCGCGGATTTCTCGTGCGTCAATTTTTCTCGCGTCAATATTCCTTTTTCCGCGACGCATGGAGGGGGAGGAGGAATACCATACAAAATATGCTGATCGTTGGATCGTGCGTGAGTAATGAGAGAGAATATTGAGGACAGATCTGGGCGGTTGATTCGGATGTGGTTGGTTTTGTGTGTACAATTATTGAGGTGCATTTATGATAGTCATCTCAGCGGGGGACGCTTTTGTGGGTGGACCAAGCGAAGAAAACTTAGTGCATTAGTAGGGTAGAATAACCCATGTGCTACAAGTATAGGCAAAATAAATATTTGTTTCTGAATATGTTTGTTTGACAAGATTTTGTACCAAATTTTTCTCGCATGTGCGTACGTGCTATCAAGGAATATTTTGTACTCGAAGAGAAGATAAATGAATAACAAGCATATATGTGTGCATGTATGTTCACGTGTGCTAATTATGTATGAGAACAAGATATATAAGCTAGCAAATTGTCTAGGCTTGTACACGATATGAGCTCGTACAGATGCGCTTGTATATTCACATGAACTTGCATGTACGTCCATGCATAGTGTTCGTGTATAAATATTTCTCAAGGATACATATTGGATATTATCTGAAGAGACCAGAATTCACCAGGCAGCCGATGTACATGGCGTCTGTGTATACGAGGGAGTTGAATCTGGATCTTGTACGTATTACACGGCGTATAGGTGAAGCGGTACGGTCCGGTGAATTTTTGGGCCTGCGGATGAGAAGTGGATCTGGTTTGGATTGTTTACACAAACCGGAATTCTTCTAGAAGGGTTACCACGTGAAGATAACTCCTTTGGATAGATAAGCACGTACGTGCTTTTCATCTTGTGCACGATATAAAAGATCGGCGCCGGGCATCTCGGCACGCTAACAAACTCTGGCGGCGCGGGCGTGCGGCTCAAGAGGCTCCGTTGCTACCCTAGCTGATGCCTATATAAAGGACGCGCAGGACTCCACGGGAAGGGGATGACATCTGTTCAAGCCGGCCGCAGGAAGGGAGCGCAGCTACGCGCCCGCCCCGGCTGCGCCAAGGCCACCACGCCGCCGCCGGCCAAGATCCATCCACGAGCAGGCCATCATCAGGCTACGGCGACGCAGAGGCGGCCGGAGGCATGTCGAGTCGGTGGCTACCTGCATCGCCCCTGTCTAGCACCTTTCCGCATCTACACGAGGCGGCCGCGGCAAGGCGCCAGCGCTACCCATCTACGCCGACGCCGAGGAGCAAGGAGACGCCGGCAGCCGGTCGATCTACCAGCGCTATCCAGCAGATGAGAGACGGCCACACGACTGCCGACTGCGCCAGAGGAGTGCTGCAGCCATGCTGCCCCTGTTCATCTACTCCATTAGCGCCGCCGGCCGAAGGGCTGCGTTAGGAGGAGACGGACGCAGCCTTGTGCATCTGCATGGCGCCACACGCACGCATCCCGTCGTCGCCACAGCAGCCGCAACACTGTCGACTCTGTCGTGTGTCATGGAGCCGGACACTACTACAAAAACCATTTCTAGGGCCGGCTGGTAACCCTTTGTAGGGGCGGTTTGCCCAGCCGCCCCTATGCAAGGGCCTCTACAAATCATGTATTTGTAGGGGCGGTTCCTAGGCCGCCCCTATAAATCAATTTGTAGGGGCGGCTGGTGTTTCCAGCCGCCCCTACAAATCGAATTGTAAGGGCGGCTGGTGTACCAGCCGCCCCTACAAACAGGTATTTGTAGGGGCGGTTCAATCTAGAACCGCCCCTACAGTACATTTTCCCGCAAAAAAAATTAAATTTTCAATTCAAAATCACTTTGCCGAACGTCCCACAACAACGTTCCGAACAGCGTTCGCGTTGCCGAATGCCCCGCGACCAACGTTCCGAACCGCGTTCGCGTTGCCGAACGCCCCGTGACCAACGTTCGCGTTGCCGAATGCCCCGCGACCAACGTTCCGAACCGCGTTCGCGTTGCCGAACGCCCCGTGACCAACGTTCGCGTTGCCGAACACCCCACGACCGCGACTACAAGCATAAGAGTATTCTATAAACTACAATTACAAGTGCAATTCACATGAATATATACAATCCATCATTAAATATACAAATTCTATACACATTGTTATCAACGTCCTAGAGCTAACCTTTCAGTATCACGAAGGTGTTGGTACTGAGGATTTGTACCTCAGTCAGACTCTCGGTCATGGTAGGCGCCTCTGACGTGTACAATCTGGTCCAATGTGAAGTTGCAAAGGTCGCCGACGAGCTCTAAGAGTTGGTCATCCTTGTATGGGTCTCTTTTCATTCCTTTCTCTTCTCTCCACTACAAGAAAACAAGTTTCAGTTTAGTATTTCATACCATTTATGAAGTTTTTATACTACGGGTGAAGAGGTTCAAACTTACCCTTAAGGGGTGTCTTCTGTAGGCACCGGTGTTACCTATCATAGAACATATATAGTATCCACAATGTACACTCCCAGGCTTCTGCTTGGGGCACTGTGTGTTTTGCATATGAAAATGTTAAGTAATGCTTTTGACAGCCATGTAACGGAGTACTGAAGAAGTAAGTTACACTTACCGCACATAGTGTTTTTATAGCCAGCTTTTCCTTCCTTGCTGGATCATGCTTTCCATCATGATTAGTGACATAGAACCTAAATGCCATGTTCGAATTATTTTAGCAAATACAACTTGTTAGTATCCAAAAGTGAACGTTACAAGTATGTATACAAACATATAAGCTAATGAGGATTGTCGATATGTATACGTCTTGAGAATCGATATGAAGTCTTTGTATGTCACCGTGTCCTTATCTAATGAATCAAAGACCCATGCCATGCTCCTCCCGACGTCGACGGCTATACAAATCCAGTGGTTGCTGCATGGATGTAATCATAGAACTAGATAAGCCCTTTTGTATCGAATGAAATATATCGAACAAAGCTTTAAGTATAGAGTTGAGCTTACTCGAAGTTGTATGGTAGCCATATAGTAGAGTGGTGTTGGAGATTTTTGAAAGCCAAGGCAATGTATGCCGCAACCTTAAGGGACTCTTTCTCCCGAAGAGTCTTTGCAGCTACTAGCTCTTTGGCATCCAGTGTCCACCGTTTAGGGTAATTAAAATTTGTTTGGGCTATAGCTTAAGGGTCTACATACCCGGCTTTCACACTTGGCATTTGTTTGACAATATGCACTTGCATTCTACAAATCACGGCGTGGGTTAGTTACAACAAAATTCAAAGATTACATTCATATCATATCGGGAGGACAAGGACTTACAGGCACCACGTGTGAATTAGATTCATCTCCATTTCTCCCAGGTGAAAGCATGTGTGCATGTCATTGAAGTCAAAGACAATTTTCCCGGCTGGGCTTCCAAATGTGCCGGTGGGAAAGCATGCTTGTATGATATCTATGCTCGTTGGGAGAACACGCAAGTACCAATCATGGAACCTTCTCATTCCAAGTGGTAGGCGCTGGATGTCCTGGTTTGGTAGGAAAGGCTAGCCACTTTCATATTTTTTCGGGCAATCCTTTGACCATTCGATGGCATCAACATTTGGAAACTGCTTTACAATTTGGTGAAGTTTGCTACTGACGGCCTCCTCAGAACCCCGTGATGGGACTTTTTTAACTTGGTTTTTAGGCTTGAACTGATCATGGGAATACCACTTGGACACCGACGAGACGTCTTTGATCGGAACATAAACTGGCCTTATGTGGATTGGAATCTTCTTTCGCAGTTCCCATTCAGGCATGTCCTCATCTTCTTGTGCATCACCTTCTTCAGGAGGCACTCGTTGTTCATGTATCGGTTGTGCTTGTTGAGAAGACTATGGCATCTCATGATGCACTTGCCCAGTATGAGCTGGAGAAGGTTGTGGCATCTCATCAGGCACATGCTCGATAGGAGGCGGGGAAGAATGTGGCATCTCAGGAATGTGGGGGTCACGAGACGGTGAAAATATCTCCCCGGCCTCAACAACTCGCTCCAAATTTGGGAGAGAGGGAGGCAGCAAAGAAGCAGTCAATATAATGTCCCGTTTGTGCTAGAGGATGAACTGCCCCATAACGTCTCCGAGTAACACCAGCCCCTCGGGAGTTACGTAGTATATCCTCCACTGCATGAACTCGGGCTTCACTGTATGCACCTCGGCCCTAGTGTAGTCCGGCGGTATCTTATTATTGTGGTGTAAGCCACCGGGAGGATGTGCAACACCCGTTGCCACCTCCATCATAGTGTTCTGCCGGCCGCTGAGAAACACCAAGGTGCAACTAGTAGGTTCCCGTATGAGATCGACTGAGGTTGTGGCTGCAGTGGAACCTTGGCTGCTAGGAACTTTCGGAGGGCTGGTAACTAATGCCACTTCTCCCGGTGGCGTCACTAATATACGTGGCTCCGTAGACATTCCTTGCTCCTCCAGCGCCTTCGCAACTAGAGCCTTCACTTGGAGCTCAAGACTAGTCTCCCGGTCTCGGCCATGTTTCTTGTACATGTGCCTGTCCTCTTCGAATCCTTGCTTCTAGGTCATCCTTTTCCCTAGCCCCCTGGTGCGGCCTGTGTGCTCCTTGTTTCCCAAGCCAAGGCTAAGCTCATCCCTCACTCTGGAAGGATTGAATGAGCCCATCTCTTTGTCTTCAGCATATTTCAATATCCTTGATACCGCCTCTTGGGTCTCTGGCTTATCAAACTTAAGATTACTGCCGGATGGTTCTATACTACTCGCATATATCCAGTTCCTTGAGCGTACCTTCAACTTCGTCACATTGATATTCCCAGCAGCTACGGCCTCTTCATCCATCTTCCTAAACTGCTCTTCCTTGGCATAGTAGCCACCGGGGCCTAGATGATGGTGGTGTTTGTTCCTCTTCGCTAGCTCGGTGTTACGAGCACTAAGCTCTAATGCCTCCGCTGAAGTCTTCTGAGCCACGAGCTCCTCCCATTGACTAGGAGTTATTTTGCCGAACTCATTGAAGGGAGTTAACCCCTTTTGGATATACTTCATGTTAAGCTCCGACCTCCAACGTCGAAATGACTCTCCCATCATCCTGATAGCATTTTTTTACCAATTCGTGCTTACCCTCCGGAAATCTAAAATTGACCTTCAGCTGCCTATCCCATAGTGCATTCTTTATGTTCTCTGGTACCTCTTTCCAGTTAGGGATTGCTGGGTTCAATTTATCTCTTACTAGGGCCCCGATCGCATTACGGAATCGTCCTCTTAATTCCTTCGGCTCAAGGATCTCCCCTGCTGGCCCAACCTCCGTTATCACATAGCAAGCCTTATCTGGATATAGATTTCCTTTTCTATCCCCTCATTTCCTCTTAGGCTTTGTAGTCGTGGTTGTGTCTTGAGTTTGTGGAGCAGAGGCATCGTGATCCGTCTCTGTGGTTGTTGCCTCTGCTCTCCTTTTCTCTACTTCGTCTTGTCCAGCGAGATGTCGCGGACGTCGACGTCGTCTTTTCTGAGTTTCAGGAGGGACCTGTATATAGGACAGGTCAAAGTGTTAGCAGAGGTAACACAGCCAAAGCTGTAGCAAAATTTACAAGCTAAGGCTTCTTCCCTACCTCCTCGTTCGGGTCAAAATCCTTGTCCAAATCTTCCTCCGTTGGCCTCCTTCTTGCTTCAGGTGGGAAAGGATCCTCGAGACTTTCATATCCCTCTTCTGACTCATCATCCTCTTCTTCTTCGCCTTCAGCAGCCTCTCCTTCGGGGCCTTCCTCCTCGTCACACTCCTCCTGAGTAAGCATCACTTCTAGATCCTTTTCTACCTCGTTATCGAACTGCTCCTGAGTAAGCTGGTCCTCTAGTGCTTGCTCCTCAAGGGTTAGCTGCTCATCATGCTCGGGGCATCGAGCTGCACGGTCTGTTGTTCGCGACATTATTTCGCGCTTTGTTCTAAAAGATGCAAGAAAGTGTGCTTTAGGTACGCGAGAAGGTATAAGAAATCAAAAAGGTCTATAAACCAAAGTAGTCCTATAAAACAACAATATAAAAAAATGAGAAGTAGCAGTGGTAGAGGCCTCAGAAACATGTCAATCATCATCTGATCTTGAACTTGGAGCATCAAGGCATCATAACAGAGAAGAGAGGAGAAGGTAATGTAGGGGCGGCTGCTAATGATGCCAAGTTCCTCACAAGTTCTTGATCATCAGCTCATATTCCATATAATGTATGGACTTAGACAATTTCATCATCGGCAAAACAAAGGAGGGGAGAGGAGAGGGAAGATTTGGTAAAAAAAAAGCAACAGCTGCTTAACAAACACAGAGAGGAAAAGGTGTAAAAACAAGCCGCTGCTGCTTCCCAAACATAGAGGATAGGAAATATGGCAAAAATAGAGGAGAGGGGAGAATTGGTAAAAAAACAGCAGCTACTGCTTCCAAAAAAAAAGCAACAGCTGCCATACTGCCATCAGAAGTAGTAGACAATAGTAGTAGGGAACCTGTTATCTAAAAAAGGTAAGCAAGAACAGAAATATACTGTGTAAGTCTATAAATAACAAGGTGTAGATAAGCAAGAACATGCACTTATATAGAGAACAGAAATATACTGCCATCAGAAGTAGTAGGTAAATGTGCTAAACTCATAGAACATGCACTTATATAGAGAACAGTCACAATAAACTGTATAAAAGAAGAAAAAGAATGTGTTAGCAATGCCGCAATCTTTTGGTGAGCATTTTGGGAAAGTTACCCTTAGTGACCTAACTCAAGCAACACGGGACTTCTCAGAATCCAACCTGATTGGGGGAGGAAGCTATGGTTCAGTGTACAGAGGAAAGTTGAAGGAAAGCAAAATGGAAGTGGCAGTGAAGGTTTTTGATCTTGAGATGCGAGGTGCAGAAAGAAGCTTCGTGGCAGAGTGTGAAGCACTTAGAAGTATTCAGCATCGTAACCTTCTTCCAATCATAACTGCTTGCTCAACTGTAGATAATATAGGAAATGATTTCAAAGCTTTAATTTATGAGCTCATGCCTAATGGAAGCCTGGACACATGGTTACATCACAAAGGGGACGAGGAGGCTCCAAAACGTCTAAGCTTGACCCAAAGAATAAGCATAGCTGTTAACATAGCTGATGCATTGGATTATTTGCACCACGATTGTGGACGTCCCACGGTTCACTGTGACTTGAAGCCTAGCAATATCCTTCTAGAGGATGATATGAATGCTCTTCTGGGAGATTTTGGAATTGCATGTTTCTTTGCGGATCCTCAGTCAACATGGGCAGGTTCAATTAGGTCGATTGGTATGAAGGGCACAATTGGATACATCCCTCCAGGTAGTTATTTCGGTATTTTTTTATTGGGTACCTCAAATTTTCCTAGATGAGAAATGTTTATAGCATAACTTCTTTGTGCACATTTTCTTGTTTAATTTAGTATTGCTGGAGATTTTGATAGGCAAAAGGCCGACAGATGCTATGTTCATGGACAGACTGGACATTATCAGCTTTGTGGAGAACAGCTTTCAGAGTCAAATATTTGACGTCATTGATGTTCATCTCGTGGAAGAATGCAAGAACTTAACTCAAGACAAGAATGTACCAGAAAAGGAGATCAACAAATGCTTGCTGGATCTGGTGCAAGTAGCATTTTCTTGCACGCGTTCATTACCATCTGAACGTTCGAATATGAAGCAAATAGCCAGCGAAATGCATGCAATCAAGGTTTCACAATTGGGATGGATGACGTGTAAGAAGTAGGGGGTATGTGTAATTTGTTCAGTATACGGTGAACTGCACAATGTGCTTCGGACAAGCATGCACTGTTATGACTAGTGTACCAGTATGGTTATCTTCTACTGATCGAAAAATAAAAGAAGTTGTCTATTGATCGCTCAGGTGCTCCCCCCACTTGAGGACTTTTTTTTAAACCAAAAGATCAAAATAAATCCTACAACCAGAGTGCACTGAGCGTAACTTAGTTGATTGGTTTTTATGGTGAATCCTGCTCACCAGGTTTTAAGTCCTCGGCTCAATGTTGGTGCTCGCACTTCTTTGAATTTTTTCCAGCATCGATCTAGAGATGTATTGGCTTAGCCTCAATCTTTCGAAGATGTTCATAGGATTAATGTGTGTGCGTATGTTCATAGATGTGTGTGCATATAGTTCAAAACTAACTTTTAGTTTATTAGATTAGATGATCCTGAAGCCATATGCTAGCAGAGAATCTCTAAGTTATCAAAATTCTGTGGTTACTTCAGCATCCTAACATGACAAAATAAATTCTAACTGCCTCAGCTCATCCAAATGAGAAAATTGATAGTTTCAAACTTGCCATTTGCCAATATCTCTAAAAAAAAAAGAGATAGCAGACTATAGCTTACTTGTACAGTTAATAACCAAAATTGACACAAGTCCATGTTTTAAATAACTAGCAGCCCCACCAGAACTATCACACATCCCTACACATGAAAAATTATCAGAGCAGGTTTTCCATGAACCCTCAAGTAAACATATGTTGAACTCTCTACTCACACTCTTCTTCTGAAAAGTAACCTAACCTACAGGCCTATTTAAAAAGATAATAGTCTGGCCTTGTCTTTAAGTCAAAATTCACTAACTTTAACTGAATTTGTAGAAAACATATCAGCACCTACAAGTTCAAATAAGTGTACTATCAAAATATATTTCATGGAGAATTCAATGGAACTAATTTGATGTTGTAGTTATCAGTACATTTTTCTAGAAGCTTGGTCAAAATAAAATAAGTTTGACTTAGAACAAAGCCTAACTAAATTATAATTTGGAACAGAGGGAGTACTTGTACTAAATGGCAAATGCATATATTGCAACATTTCCCCCTTGGACACCATATGACTGTACCATAATTAATTAATTACTTGAACAGTTAGGTAAACTGTATACATATGCCATAGCAATTGATATATTGCTTCATTGGTGAAAAACTGGTGAAGAAAGTAGATATCACACTGAGATGCCTGGTTGCAATTCAACACTCCTGACGGCCAACTGGTCAGCCATGATAAAGTTGAAAAAAATACTGCAGTGTCAGTTTTAATAGGTCACCATTCCATTTGGGACCTACTGACTTTCTAATTCTCAATTTCTCACCATCAAAGAACAACATAACATCTATTCATCATAAATTGATCAGAACAAAACCAATATGACCAAAATACCATAGCAAAGGCAAAATTAACAGAACAAGACCAATCTGGTTAAATTGCTGTTGCAAAGGGTTTTTTCCCCTCTGTAGAGAACACAACACCCAAATCAACATCACAAATTTGACGAATTGTCTGAATTTGCCAAAGAAGATGGCAAGGGGGGACTCACCTCGGGGAGCCACCGGTCGTCCTCGGCGTCAGCGAGCACGAAGCTGGCGGAACCACCGGCACCGTCCTCAAGCTCGCGCATGAGGCCCTGCAGCGAGGCGCACAGGCGGCAGCGCGGGGAGTAGAACTCCAGCACGGGGGCGGGCGTCGGGGGCCGGGCGCGGGACGCTGGGGGTCGCCCGGCGCGCGAGGGAGGGCACCGGGGGCTGGGCGTGGGACGACGAGGGTCGGCGCGCGGGGGCGGGCACGGGCACGGGCGCGGGGCCGGGGGCTGGTGTGGTCGGGCGCCGGGGGCAGGGTGCGGGACGCCGAGCGCCGGGGGACGGGTGCGGGACGCCGAGCGCCGGGCGCCGGGGGCGGGCGAGGGCGCGAGGGCGGGCACGGGACTGGCGGCGGAAACCCTAGGCGCGCGGGCAGCCTGACGGCGTCGGTGGAAGAAGACAGCGCCCAGACTGACTCCCGTGCGTCGGTTCTCCTATTTATACTCCCTCCTATTTGTAGGGGCGGTTCCTGATCTAGCCGCCCCTACAAATCCATTTGTAGGGGCGGTTTCTGATCTAGCCGCCCCTACAAATGCATTTGGTCAAATGAAAAAACAACACTTTGACTCTAGTATTATGAACTCTAAATGACTTCAAATTGAAAAGTTTTGAATACCAAGTTTGTTAAACGAATCAATATATACAATTGTTGTTTTGGTCAACTTTCCATTTGAGAAAGTTTGGACGGTTCAAATTTGTGATTTTTAAATTTCAACGCCTACAAACTAGTTTTCAGAACCCTAGGTTATCTCAAATTGAAAAGTTTTGAATACCAAGTTTGTTCAGCTCATCAAGATCTACAATACTTATATAGTCCATTTTTTCAGTTGAGAAAGTTTGAACAAAATGTAGTTCAAATTTCACAAGTGTGACATAGTTTCAGAAAGTCTATATGAGATTCAAGAATTTGTGACTAGTGTTTAATAAAACTTTGTCAAATGCGAAAATGAGCTATGTAACAATTGTAGATCTTGCTGAGATGATCAAACTTTGTATTCAGAGTTTTTTCATCTGAGGTCATGTAGTGTCTCATTTGAGCAAGTTTGACCAAGTCAAATTTGGTCAAATGAAAAAACAACACTTTGACTCTAGTATTATGAACTCTAAATGACTTCAAATTGAAAATTTTTGAATACCAAGTTTGTTAAACGAATCAATATCTACAATTGTTGTTTTGGTCAACTTTCCATTTGAGAAAGTTTGGACGGTTCAAATTTGTGATTTTTAAATTTCAATGCCTACAAACTAGTTTTCGCAACCCTAGGTTATCTCAAATTGAAAAGTTTTGAATACCAAGTTTGTTCAGCTCATCAAGATCTACAATACTTATATTGTCCATTTTTTCATTTGAGAAAGTTTGAACAAAATGTAGTTCAAATTTCACAAGTGTGTGACATAGTTTCAGAAAGTCTATATGAGATTCAAGAATTTGTGACTAGTGTTTGATAAAACTTTCTCAAATGCGAAAATGAGCTATGTAACAATTGTAGATCTTGCTGAGATGATCAAACTTGGTATTCAGAGTTTTTTCATCTGAGGTCATGTAGTGTCTCATTTGAGTAAGTTTGACCTAGTCAAATTTGGTCTAATGAAAAAACAAGACTTTGACTCTAGTATTATGAACTCTAAATGACTTCTGGATGTTGCAATAGAGTGGATGTTCAAATAGAGTCATCTAGATGTTGCAAAGGGTAGTCTCACACACATGCATAAAATGTAGTCTCACACACATACAAAAATATGTAGTCTTACACACGTACATAAATATATAGTCTCACACGCATGCATAAATGAAGCCTTACAAACACACACTTACACAAACACTCCACGTTCAACAACTAGCTAGCCCGCTGTAACGACTTTCCCCTTGACACCTTTTCGTTCCCATGGCATTATATCTTTGGGGAGGTTCTTTTCCATAACACTGATCTTCTTAGAAAAGTCTGTGAATAGCGGCATCTCATCATAGTTATTGTAAGCTTCAACATCGTCCACGCCATCAACTCCAATAATGTGTTGTTTCCCGGAGGCAACCACGTGCTTTGTCTTCTTCTTCGGGGGGAGGTTACTTTGTGGGTCAGACATATAGAAAACTTGTGCGACACGTGAAGCGAGCACCCAAGGGTCATCTTGGTAGCCTAGATTCTCGAGGTCCAGGACTCTCAATCCGATCTCGTTCAGTTGGTGTTGTTTGATCCAGCGGCATCGAAACAGGGCCACCGTTATATCCCTTCCATAGTCAAGTTCCCATATCTCTTCAATGATACCAAAGTATTGGATCTTTCGCCCTAATCCTTCGAGAGCCTCTATTCGAACGCCGCTGTTTTGGTTCACATATTTACTATCCTTTGCGTGGGTATAGTACGTGTACCCATTGATGTCATAAGCATTCCAAGATGTCACCTGTCTCGATGGCCCCTCCGCCAACCTACTGATGGTAATAGAGTCTATGGTTTCTTCAGGCGGTATGTTTTGGTCCTTCAACCATATAGTTAGTCGTTGCTTGTGCTGTTTCATGACCCAATCATCCGAACGGCCATTTCTCTCCACCATAATGATAGCCAAGTGTTCATCAATATACGGTTGCATCAGTTGTGTACTCTGCAAGACACTGCAATGCGCCCGACTCACCTCTTTGTAATCATGGTCGATGAACACTTTTCTACCACTGGTGCCCTTCCCAGCCAGCCTACCCTTGTGACGAGAATCGGGTTTACCAATCCCTTTATGTACTTTTAGGTACTCTTGACAGCACTAGACGACTTCTTCAGTACTGTAACCCTCTATCATGGAGCCCTCTGGGTATGCTCGATTATGCACATATCGACTTAAAACCGACATGAACCGCTCATAGGACCACATTTCATGCAAGTAGCAAGGGCCAAGCGCCTGTATCTGATGAACCATGTGAATCATGAGATGTGGCATTATATCAAAAAAAGCAGGAGGTAAACACATCTCCAGTTGGTTTTGTGTCTCCACCACAAATTCATGTAGGTCACTCAGCTCTTGCTTGCAAATCGTCTTCTGTGAGATCTTCGAAAAGAAGTAGCACATGCGGGTGATGGCCATTTTTAAGAACTCTGGCTTTATAGCCCTGATTGCAATAGATAGAAACACTGTCAGCATCACATGGCAATCGTGAGCCTTGCAGTGTGTTATTGACAAGTCCTTCATCGACACTAGCTTCTTCACATTTGCTGAAAACCCAGTTGGGACTTTGATCCCCCTCAGGAAAGTGCATATAGCTCTCTTCTCGTCTGGTGTTAGGTTGAAGCACGCCACGGGCAGAGTGTATTTTCCATTAGCCTCAGGTACTGGGTGAAGCTGTGGCATCATGTTTAGCTGCACCATGTCTTTCCGTGCTTTCAGACCATCCTTTGACTTGCCTGTGTCCATCAAGGTAGCAATGAGACTCTCAAAGACATTCTTCTGCACGTGCATAGCATCAATGGCATGGGGGACCTCCAAGTCTGGCCAATAAGGCAGATACTGAAAGAAGATCGATTGTTTCTTGAAACATACGCCTTCGATAGGAGGTGTGCTTCTATCTCTGTTCGTCCCATCCGGATTCTTCTTTCCATAGACGTCGCGTATGTTTTTCACCATTCTGTACACATGTTCTCCGTTATGACGTCTCTCCAGAGGGGGTTCAATCTCCGGGGCGTTGTCATAAAATCTAAAGAACAATTTGCTGCGGTACTTGTGACTTGTCTTTAAGAAGCGTCGGTTCCTTAGGTAAACTATCTTCTTGGATGCATCCAGGTAAACCCATGTAGTACCATCCAAGCAAACCAAGCATCTTGTCTTCCCTTTGATCTGTCCAGACAAAGCAAACAGCGTGGGGTAATCATTGGTAGTAACAAATATTATTGCTCTACATGTGAAGTCCTCCTTTCGGAACGCATCATACATCTGCTCCCTATGCCTCCATAGTCTCTCCATTTCTTGCATCAAGGGCTCGAGGAACACGTCTATATCAATGCCTGGTTATTTAGGGCCAGAAATAAGAATAGCGAGGAGAAGGTACTTTCTCTTCTGACACAACCATGTTGGGATGTTGTACATGGTTAAGATCACTGGCCATGTGCGGTGGTTGCTCATCCTCTCATTGAAGGGATTCATTCCATCGGTGCTCAGGCCAAACCGTACATTCCTTGGGTCATCGCTAAATTCTTTGTGCTTCTCATCAAACCTTTGCCACTGACTACAATCAGTCGGGTGTGCAATCTTATCATCATCCACCTTGCGCTCATCATCCCACCATGTCATGAGTGCGGCTTCTTTAGGGTTTAGGAACATACGTCTCAAGCGGTCGGTCACTGGCAGGTACCACATTACCAGGGTAGGAATTCTTCTCTGCTTTGCATCGTTGCCTAATGGAGTGTCCTCTGGGGGCTGAGATTCTTGTACCACCTTTTTTGTACCCTTCTTATTCCTCTTTTTCCCCGTGGATGGTTCGTCCCCACCGTAAAGGTCATTGTTCTTGTACCGGCTGGCCCCACACCGGGGACATTTATCCAATGACTTGAATGTTTCACCACGAAAAAGTATACAGTGGTTGGGGCATGCATGTATTTTTTTCAACCCCCATTATCAATGGACTTATGATCTTCTTCGCTTGGTATGTGTTGGCGGAAACTGAGTTTGGTTGTGGCAGCACCCATGACAGGAGATGCAATAGATCATTGAAACTACAGTCTAACCAGCCGTACTTAGCCTTCAGGATGAGCAGCTCAAGCACGAAACGTAGCAATGTCCAATGTGTCGGACAACCCTTTTCAACACTATACACAGTCTCCTTCGATGCTTTTGTCACTCTTTCCAAATTTTCTAGACCTTTTGGGCTATTTAGTAAAATCTCTGGTCCAAGGGTTCGAATCATGTCATCTAAATCATCTTCAACTCCGACACGTGCTCCACCATCATTATTGGCACCACCTTTGTCGTTACCATCCCAACCACCAGCATCACCACCTTGTTCATTGCCAAACTCGAAATCCATTTGTGCATCAAGCTCGGCTGAATATTGGGACAGGGATTCTATGGTTTCATCGTCGTATTCCTCCTCATCCTCGTCGTTAACAATAACTATTTCACCATGATGAATCCACACTGTGTAGTCCTCAACAAATCCTCGTATAATCAAATGTGATCTGATGATAGTCACATCTGTCCATGCCATACGGTTCTTGCAATCTTTACAGGGGCAAATAATTGTATCCTTATTCTCTTTCAATATCGTTGCATGCTTCGTTGTGGCTTCAATAAATTTATCCACCTCTTCACGGAAACCTGCCTTGAACCTTAATGAACCATACATCCAAGAGTTCCTGTACTCTATCTTTTACAACAACAACAAAACAAACATTAAAGGACTACTTATTCAGATATATATAAAAATTAATCAAAGTAATAATTATTTGAGAATAATTGTATATACCTCAGATATATATGAATATAAATCTAATATAATTACATGAAGCATACAAACACACCATGGTAGAGGAAAATTAATTAATAGCCTATTTATCCATAAATAATTAAAATACATATTTATTGATTACAATAAACAATTTCAAAGACAACAATTAGCAATAATTATACTTTACCCAATATCTTTTGTACAAACACTAGTCCAATTTTATCAAACATAAATTTACAAAAACGAAATTAATAAAAAAAACCAAACCCTAGATCTAGATCACATGCACATGAAACATCCATAAAACTAACTAATGGTTCACTAAAATCAAGAAACATGGACCAAATAAGGGTATGGTCTTGTTCCCCTCCCTAATTTACCCTAGTACATTTAAAAGTTGGGTCTAATTTGCTCATAAATAGCTCAATCACCATAGAAGAGAGAGAAAAACAAAACTCTAATTATTCACTAATCAACCATTAAAACTTCAAAAAAAAGTGTGGAATAGCATTTTCTTACCTTCTACAACCTCTCCACCAAAGGATTTAAGACCAAAACCTTTCCCCCTTAGTAGAGCAATTTTTGGGAGGTGCCTAAGGCCTCCCCACCTTTCTTTCGGGTTGGAGTGAGTGACCCGAGGAGGAAGGTGCTGCCTCAATTTTATATGGGGGCCATTTGTAGGGGCGGCTGGTAATTGAGCCGCCCCTACAAATAGGAGCTATAAATACGGGACCATTTGTAGGGGCGGCTCAATCACCAGCCGCTCCTACAAATAGAATTTCCAGAGGCGGCTAGTGATTGAGCCGCCCCTACAAATCAGACCCTATTTGTAGGGGCGGCTCGTAACACTAGCCGCCCCTGCTGTTCCATTTGTAGGGGCGGCTGGTGTCTGGGCACCCGAGCACACCACTGTAGGAGCGGCTCCATAACCAGCCGCCCCTAAAAAAATCGATCCGTTGCTGAAAATCGTTTTCTACCTAGTGGGAGGTGACGCCTCGATGCCGGACGTCGAGCATGCTTGCATGAGGACCGCGCAAGGCAGCGCGGACGCCACGTTTTGGCAGTCATGGCCGGACCACATTAAACTGTAATTGTTTGTTTATTTGTCTCTTACAGATTATGAGCAAACATGCATGCGTGTGTACTGCCGCAAGAATGCAAGTCTTCATCAACTACTACATGTTAAACTCCACTGTGATCAAGTTCCACGGCGTACCACGACGATGCTGCCGAAGAAGTCCGAGGCCATCCAAGCTACACCTACCATGCAAGTGCGACTACGATGACACTACGCGGCGTTCGACACCGATGAGGCGAACGACGCAGGCGGGCATGGCTGATATTCCAGTCATGTTGTACCAGCTCAGGGACCGACGAGGCCCTTACGCCAATGCTACCTACATCTACACCAACACCATGCATGGAGACGTGAAGCGAAGATTGAAGACGACGACCACAGCAGCACAGTCGGAGGTACTCCGTGGGCTAGCTCACGGGGGTAATTAACTGGGAGCCTTCCGAGGCCTCAGGAACCATGAAGACCACATCGCCCAAGCTAGATTGCCGCCAGCAGGCTATGGAGCACACTTGTATCAGGGAACATGTATTTGTATTTAATCAAATATGAATAAAACTTGTGTTCTCTTATCTTTATTTATTTTGTGTACTTTGTACACTGGCATGCCCGTGCACATTTATTTTTTATGCACAAAGAGATCCTCCTCTGTTGTGGATTTTTCTGTCCAAACAAATAGGCACGCCTGGTGGGACATGGTCCTCCCATCTTTGGTGCGTAATAATGGTCGTCGTCTTCAGGCTCATGTCTGGTGCTATTTTGGACGCCTCACTTTATGTGACGCTCAAAAGCTTCACTGGGTGGTTATTATGCCTGCCCTTTTCTTTTTGTGTCCTTCGTGCAGGGACCAAGGTCGATGCCTGTGCTTTGGACAAAGTAGGGAGCATGTTTGCGATCCTGACAAGGCCAAGGCTCATCTCCATGCTGGGGGGGTCGACCTTGCTTGCCACGATGAGGCAACCACGACGAGAACACCTCCACGCTCCTTTGGCCCATCAAGCAGGAAGGTCCTGACGCCGCTAAAGTCGGCTCAGCTCTGCGTTATGGCTGGCACGGTGGCAACACAGTCGGCGCAAATCTACACCGCGCAACGTCTTGATGAGTGCACAGGCAATGAGCCCTATCTAGTCGCTGGAATGAGATCCTCTGCAGTCGTGCCCGTCGACTCCTCTCTGCAGTCGGCTGATCTGCGCCGTTCGTTAGCATCGAACGGTGATGCTTGCAAAACTCATCTGGCAGGGCGTACGGGTGGCCCATCTAAGCCCACAACACCGGACGTACACACGAGATTGGCATGTGCGAGTCGGGTCCTTCCCTGCGCCGCCGCCCACCGCCTTCGTCATCGCTGTAGCTCGTCGCAGTCGCAGTCACCAGTGCTGCGACCTGCTCTTTTGGTGCTGCAGGGTCGATCCGCTCTTTTGGTGCTGCCACTCCTCTATCCTCTCTGTCTATCCTGCAAGGCTGCACGGCTAAGCTCGCCGTCGTGACCCGAGACTCTCGCTGCCGCGGCCCTACTCCACAGCGGTGCCCGTGGCCCTGCTCCGTCGAGCGCGCGACCCTCCAGCTCGTCGCATGCAGGCAGCTGCGGCCCTGCTCCGTCGAGCGCCGGCAGCTGCTCGCCCTCCAGATCAGCGCGTGCAGGCGGCGGCGGTGGCGGCCCTGCGACGTCGAGCCGTCGAGCGCCGGTTTATTTGTTCCAGTCTCATTTTGGCTCGATTGCATAGTGCATCCTGCGCATCCAGCATCATTTCTACGAGTACCAATTCCTTGCTCTCCGAGCAAATACAGTAGAGGACTACCTGCTCGATTGCACGGCCGTTGGCGTGCTTTGCGCCACCGCCGTTGCCGCTTCTTGCTTCGTAGCCACGGCGAACTCCTGCCGCTGCCGCCGCTCAAGCCGTGTTCGGCTCGGAACCACAATCATCAAGATTTTTAAGAAGAGGGGCACCGCTCCAAGTAGCATCCTCGTGCGCAGTCATGACGCCGGCCATGCGATTCGTCACAACCCCATGCCGGCCACTCACTCGCCGCGCGCGCCGGACGCCTCCCGTGAGATTCGTCGCACCCCGTGTCGGCCACCACTCTCGCCACCTCTGGGCATCGCTACGTATAGGGCCAGCTCCAAACGAGGAAGACGAAGGCAAAGCAGTCTTGGGCTGAGATGGGCCGTGTGTTGTGCTTGTGGGAGACTGGTGAGAGCTCCCCATCGTTGGATCGCAGCTGACGGCGCAGATCAGCCGACTGCAGAGAGGAGTCGATGTGCACGACTGCAGAGGATCTCGTTCCTAGTCGCTAGGGGCCGCTTCATCACGGCGACACAAGGGCTCACACTCGCTGGGCAACCCGTCAAGGAAACACGCAGGCCGCCGGAGGGCCGGCCAAGCGTCGGCAGCAGCGTCTGCTGTGCCATGAGAAGAGGAGCAGCCCTCTCAAGGACTCCGGTCAGCTGCCCGGAGCTGCAAGAGAACGTCGCTCGCACGGATGAAGAGGCAGCCTGGGCGTTGGCTTGGTCCAGCCCCACATCCGCTCCGGCCACCGGGCAGCTGATCCACGAGCGCCCAAGGCGCACATACGCACCCGGGGCGAGCGAGACGCTTCCCTCATCTGCTCAGAGGGAGACCGACGAACGATGTTCTGGCGACCGTTGGATGCAGTGCACCCTGGAGGAGGAGTACACGGAGGCTGTTGTGTTGCTGCAGCTGCACTTCTCGACAAGGGGAACTCCGCGCGAAGGAGACGCCACTGATTCTCCACGGCGTCCACGCTCCGTCCAAGGCCCAAGTCCGTTGGCCGGCTGGCTGGGGATCGAAAACCTAGGGAGCAGATGCATCTGCTTCATCGATGATGCCTCCGTCCGACCATCAACCTGACAAGAACAGGTTGATGTTCTCTCCCTTATTTATTTGTCTATCACAACAGATCATGTACGGCTTGGGGAGTGAGTGACCTAGGCCTACTGTCCTACTACTTGGGGATGGAGGTTGATCAGAGAGAGGGGGTGACCACATTGTGTCAGAGTGCATACACTCTGAAGATTCTCGAGCAAGCTGGTAAGAAGGGGTGCAATCCCTGTCATGTTCCAATGGAGAACAAGTTGAAATTGAGCAAGAATGATAAGTCCCCACCTGTTGATGCAACAAAGTACAGGAGTGTGATTGGGAGCCTGAGATACCTTGTGAACACAAGACCAGACATTGCCTATTCTGTTGGTATTGTGAGTAGATACATGGAGTCACCAAGAACAAGTCACTGGGCTGCAGTGAAACATATACTCAGATACTTGGCTGGAACCGTGAGATATGGTTGCAGGTACATCAGATCAGGCATATCAGAACCTAAACTTCTGGGGTTCAGTGATAGTGACCTGGCTGGTGATATTGATGACATGAAAACACAGGTGGCTCAGTATTCTTCCTGGGCATGAATCTGGTTACATGGGTGTCGCAGAAACAAAGAGTGGTTACTCTATCGTCGTGCGAAGCTGAATACATTGCAAGTGCTAATGCAGCCTGCCAGGGAATTTGGCTCAGCCAGTTATTGGTAGAACTACTCGGCATTCAGGTTCCAAAGGTCAGTCTCCTAGTTGATAACAAGTCTGCCATAGCTTTGAGTAAGAACCCAGTTCATCATGATCGAAGCAAGCACATAGATACACGGTATCACTATGTTCGAGAATGTGTTGAGAATGGCAGCATTGACATTGATCATGTGAGCACTCAGAACCAACTCGCTGACATCCTGACAAAGGCGCTTGGCAAGGTCAGGTTCATAGAGCTGAGGCGGCAGCTAGGTGTGATAGATGTGCAGCGGGATTAGGGGGTGATTGTTAGTTGAATCCCGTGCACGTTTTGCATTGACATACTTGTACTTAGGCAGTGCATGTTTCCTTTTCACAAGCTAGTTAGCTGCATGTAGTAGAACGGTGTGGAGCCAGAGCCGTGCTGCGTTCACGATGCGGCGAGCGAGTCTTCCACCACGGGCGCATGAAAATCGTTCTCGCGCACAAGGCGGGCACGGCGCAGCGTGAGCGACGTGGCGGGGATATCGGATCACAGATCGTTGTAAACACCGTTGAATAAATAACAAAGAAGAAAGCCTGAAGGGGCTGCGATAGTGCGCGGCGAAAACTGCTCTTGCGTCTTGCGGTTTTTGTTCTGTGTCGTGTGCGACGTCATGAGCGCAGAGAGCGAGCGCCGGCCTTCCTAGATCGCCGTCGGGCAGACCACTCCGGTCACCGGCGCCAACACCGGCATCGTCTTCCACATCAACAGCACACTGGGGGCAGCACCAAAGCTCCCCGGTATCCAACGATGTCGATCGTCCTTCGGCGTCGTCTTCTACATCAACAACACACTGGGGACAGCACCACAGCTCCCTGGTGTCCCACGACGCCGATGTTCTTCCGGCATCACCTTCTACATCAACAACACACTGGGGGCAGCACCACCGCTTCCCGGTGTCCTATGACGCCGATGGTCTTCCGGCGTCATCTTCGACATCAACACCAGGGCGACATCACACCTTCCCCGTTTCGTGCGATGCCGATGGTCTGCCGGCACCGCCTTCGACATCGGCAACACGGGAGCAGCACCAATCCTCCCCGGTCTTCTACACCATTGACCGCAAGGGCGTCATCATCTACATCAACAATCCCAGGAGTAGCGTCACACCTCCTGGCTCACCTCCCATGCCAATAGCATTGTGGCGTGGCCTCCAACAACGACGGCGGCACTAGTAGCAATACTGCGCCTCTACAAGCATCTACGTCGCGGAAGGCATCTTGGCTTTGCTTCCAACATCAGCAGCCGATGCTCCACATCGACGGGAGGTTCTTGATTTTTTTTGTTTTGCATAATTTTTTTTCCTCCGTTAACTTGAGATGGCCAATGTGCATTCATCATGGCATAAATCGGCACCTTGCTCAAAAAAATAAAATAAAAAACAAAAGGCTCTCCCAACCAGGCTACAGCTGCAGTGGAGGATTCGGCTGCTTCGGGGCTTTTCCAGACACTACTAGAGAACAGACTTTAGAACGATGTCCCAATTTAGCATTAGCCTCGGCATTTTTTGCCCCCGGGACTAAAGGACCCTTTAGTCCCGGTTGGTAATACCAACCGGGACTAAAGGTCCCTGCCCAACGGTCGTCCGCGGGGCAGGGATCTTTAGTCCCGGTTTGGGTGATGCCCCGGGAATAAAGATTAATCTTTAGTCCCGGTTTGAACCCCTAACCGGAACTAATTATCCCGGCCTATAATTCAGCTCATTTCTTCCTCCCCGAGCCCGAACCATTGCATTCAAACTCACTGCCTCTGTTCTTCAGCTTGCTGTTGTTCTTGCTCTCTCCCCCTCCATTAGTGTTGCTCTTCGATTTTGGAGGTAAGAAACTTAATCCTCTTATGTTTTGTCAGTAGCTTATCTCATTTTGCGATGTAGATGCATGTGTAACTTTATATGTTGGACTTTATTATGATTTTATATGTCATTTTTAGCTCAAAATCACATGATGATTTGCATATATGTTTGGATAAACAAAAGTTAAATTAGTTCATCAAAATCACGCCTCGCTCGTCCTCGCTGGAGCACGCGCCATCCTCGTCCCCGGTGGCTTACGTGATCTTAGAATTAATTTTTCCATGAAATGAAAAACTTAGAAAATTGTTAGAAAATTGTAGAAAATCCGTACTAGTTGAACTTGTGGACCGTGTTCATCTCGGCGAGCATGTTCTCTGCCGAGCGGTAACGGACGTCAAGGAGGAGCTTTGATTCTACGAGGGAGAGCGGCAACGGTCGTGGAAGACCGTGTTCCCTTTCTCGTAGAATCGGAGCTCTTCCTTGGCCAAGTACGGTGCCGTCCGGTGGAGAAATGCTCGCCGAGATGATCACGTAAGCAAGGTCAACTAGTACGGATGGTTATTTATTGAAACATGTGAAATCCGTACTAGTTTTGTTTAAATATATCATTTTAGAAAATATGAAATTTACACTAGTTTGCAAAAATAAGTATAGAAAGTAGATGACAACTGTTACCGGATCCTCGGCCTCTCGTTCGGTTGCGAAACGACTGAGGCTAGAACTCCCTCTCATTATCTGCGGCAAGTGTAAGCAGAAGATTGTGATGGAGTACCGAGTCAAGAGACAGGGACCCAACAAGGGTCGTGTTTTCTATAAGTGCCCGGATCACGATGTGAGTTTCTTACGCATTTTATAATTATGGCTAATTGACCTGCTTTTCTTGAATATTTTTGACTAAATATTTTTTGGCTTTAATTTCAGTGGGAGGGCAATGGATGCGATGGTTGGTACTGGGAGGAAGATTATGCTACATACGTACAGAATTTGGGTGCGCTTGAGGTAGCGGCTGCTGCTGATGAGGCAGTGAGCCAGCAGGAGAAGCTTATTGATATTCAACAGAAGAATGATTTGTCTGTTTTAGTTGCGTACGATCACAAAATAATTATGTTACTGAAGTGCATTGTAGTTTTAGTTTGTTTAGTGATAGTTGGGATTGCTTACGTTGTAGCCAGGCTTAGTTAATTAATCAACCGTGTGTGTGTCATTTATGTTGTGTAATAAAATAATTAATTATGTTCAAGGTTTTTATAATTTGTCGTGTAATACAGATTATGTCACGCCATTGGATGTACAATGCCGATCGCCGCTCCCAAGACTTTATAGAGGGCTTGCACTATTTCTTAGGTGTGGCTGAGGCAAATAAGCGGGATGGTTTCATATGCTGTCCATGTGCCCTATGTAAGAATTTAAAGGAATATTCAAGCTCAATGAGTCTTCATTCACATTTGCTTAAGTCAGGTTTCATGTCAAACTATATATGTTGGACTAAGCATGGAGAAAGCGGGGTCATGATGGAAGAAGGTGAAGGAGAAGATTTAGACATTGATGACATTATTGCTCAGTATGGTGCCTTTGATGATACTACAATGGGGGGAGATGAAGAAGAGGTAGCGGTAGAAGATGATCTCGGTGATGCTCTTGGCGATGCCATTCGTGATGCACAACAAGAATGGGAAAGTGAAAAAGAGAAAGTTAAGTTGGAGCGCATGCTTGAGGATCATAGGAAGTTGCTATACCCGACGGTCGAAGAGGGGCAAAAAAAGCTGGGTACAACACTGGAATTGCTACAGTGGAAGGCAAAGAATGGTGTATCCGATAAGGCATTTGGGAATTTATTAAAGCTCATAAAGAAGATGCTTCCGAAGCCAAATGAATTGCCCACCACTACGTACGAAGCAAAAAAGGTTGTCTGCCCTTTGGGATTAAAAATCCAGAAGATACATGCATGTCCTAATGACTGTATCCTCTACCATGGCAATGAATACGAGAATTTGGATGAATGCCCGGTATATAAAGCATCGCGGTATAAGATCAGGCGCGATGATCCTGGTGACGTCGAGGGTGAACAACGTCCTAGAAAGAAAATCCCTGCCAAGGTTATGTGGTATGCTCCTATAATACCACGCTTAAAACGTTTGTTCAGAAATAAAGACCACGCAAAGTTGTTGCGGTGGTATAAAGAAGACCGTAAGGTAGACAATATGCTGAGACACCCAGCTGATGGGTCCCAGTGGAGAGCGATAGACAGAGAATTTTCAGAGTTTGCAAATGAGGTTAGAAACTTAAGGTTCGCCTTAAGTACAGATGGTATGAATCCTTTTGGACAGCAGAGCACTAGTCATAGCACTTGGCCAGTTACTCTATGTATCTACAACCTTCCTCCATGGTTATGCATGAAGCGAAAGTTCATTATGATGCCGATCCTCATCCAAGGTCCGAGGCAACCTGGCAACGATATTGATGTATATCTGAAGCCATTAGTTGAAGAACTTCTAGTTTTATGGAACAAACCAGGTGTACGTGTCTGGGATGAGTACAAACAAGAACACTTTGACCTACGAGCAATGTTGTTCGTAACCATCAATGATTGGCCTGCTTTAAGTAATCTTTCAGGTCAGACAAACAAAGGATATAATGCATGCACACATTGTTTTGATGACCTTGACAGTATATATTTGAAAAGATGTCGAAAGGTCGTGTACCTTGGCCATCGTCGATTCCTTCCTTTGAACCACCAAGTAAGAAAGAAAGGGAAGCATTTTAAAGGTAAGCCAGACCACCGGAAGAAGCCTCATAACCGAACCGGGGAAGATGTACTCGCAATGGTCAAGGATGTGAAAGTAGTATTTGGAAAGGGACAAGGCAGTGAATCTGTTCCCAAAGATGCTAATGGACATGCACCCATGTGGAAGAAGAAGTCCATCTTTTGGGAGCTACCCTATTGGCAAGTCCTAGAGGTCCGCAACGCAATCGACGTGATGCACCTAACAAAGAATCTTTGTGTGAACCTGTTAGGATTCATGGGTGTGTACGGGAAGCCAAAGGATTCACTTGAAGCACGCCAGGACTTGCAGTGCATGAAAGAACGAGACAACCTTCATCCAGAGAAGACAGGTGATGGACGTCATTACTTAAGTCCTGCTAGCTACACGCTTAGCAAAGAAGAGAGGGACAGCATGTTTGAATGTCTAAGCAGCATCAAGGTCCCATCGGAATTCTCCTCCAATATAAAGGGTATAATAAATGTGCCAGATAAAAAATTCCTAAACTTAAAGTCCCACGACTGCCACGTGCTTATGACGCAATTGCTTCCAGTTGCTTTAAGAGGAATTCTACCTCCACATGTACGTCTAGCCACCGTGAAGCTATGTGCATTTCTCAATGCAATTTCTCAGAAGGCAATCAATCCAGTGGAACTAGCTACTCTACAGAACGATGTGGTTCAATGTCTTGTCAGCTTTGAGTTGGTGTTCCCTCCATCCTTCTTTAATATCATGACACACATCCTAGTTCATTTGGTGAAGGAGATTAGTATTCTTGGACTTGTGTTCTTACATAACATGTTCCCCTTCGAGAGGTTTATGGGAGTCTTGAAGAAATATGTGAAAGTCCGTTCTAAGCCTGAAGGAAGCATCGCCCAGGGCTATGGAACAGAGGAGGTCATTGAGTTCTGTGTTGACTTTATTCCTGACATTGCCCCGATTGGCATTCCCGAATCACGACATGAGGGGAGACTCAGTGGTAAAGGAACTTTAGGGAAGAAAACATATATTGGCATGGAAGACGATTATTTCAATAAAGCACACTACACAGTTCTTCAGAACTCGTCATTAGTGCATCCGTACATCGAGATACATAAGGAGTTCTTACGATCCAAGTTTCCAGGGAAGACTGAAGCTTGGATTAGGCGTCAGCACATGAAAAGTTTCAGTGGTTGGTTGCGAAAAGAATGTCAAGGCGATGACAATATTGATGAGCAACTGTATTTGTTGGCTAGGCAGCCATCGTGGCATATCCTCACGTACCAAGGGTACGAGATAAATGGGAATACATTTTACACAGTTGCCCAAGATAAAAGGAGCACCAATCAAAATAGTGGTGTTCGCATAGATGGCACAGATCCAAATGGGAATATACAAACATATTATGGCCGCATAGAAGAGATATGGGAACTAGACTACGCACCTAATTTTAAAGTCCCTTTGTTCCGGTGCCAATGGGTGAAGCTGACCGGAGGAGGGGTAACAGTCGACAAAGAGTATGGAATGACAACAGTGGACCTCAACAATATTGGATACAAAGAGGAACCATTCGTCCTTGCTGCCGATGTGAGTCAGGTGTTCTATGTGAAAGACATGTCTACAAAATCAAAGAGAGGAAAAAACGAAGACATCAACTCAATGATCAATGAGCCAAAGCGCCACATAATTCTTTCTGGGAAAATAAATATAGTAGGAATTGAAGAAAAGTCAGACATGTCAGAAGATTACGAAAGAAATGTCCGAATTCCACCCTTCATAGTGAAGAAAGATCCAAGCATCATGTTAAATGATGAAGACACTCTATGGTTACGACAAGATCATAACCAAGGGTCATACGTCAAGAAGAAATTCACTGTTGTGCCCGCATGATACAACGATGCATGTTTAATATATTATGTTTTAGAGACGGATATTATGTAATATGTTTTCGAAACCCTAGATTGTCTAAAATTGAAAAGTTTTGAATACCAAGTTTGTTCATATCATCAATATCTACAATCCTTATATAGACCATTTTTTCATTTGAGAAAGCTTGAACAAAATGTAGTTCAATTTTCACAAGTGTGTGACATAGTTTTAGAAAGTCTATAAGAGATAAGGAAAATTGTGACTAGTGTTTGATAAAAATTTCTCAAATGGGAAAATGAGCTATGTAACAATTGTAGATCTTGCTGAGATGATCAAACTTGGTATTCAGAGTTTTTTCATCTGAGGTCATTTAGTGTCTCATTTGAGCAAGTTTGACCAAGTCAAATTTGGTCAAATGAAAAAACAACACTTTGACCCTAGTATTATGGACTCTAAATGACTTCGAATTGAAAAGTTTTGAATACCAAGTTTGTTAATTTTGGTCGAATTGAAAAAACAACAATCCTTATATAGGCCATTTTTTCATTTGAAAAAGTTGTACAACAAAAAATACTATATTTTCTTTATTTTTATAGGTTTAACAAAAATTTCCTGTCAATTTTGGTCAAAAACCGAGAAAAAATTGAAACATTGACGTTACAATAATGTGATAATAAATTTCCTATCGAATAATATTAGTTTTATTAATTTTAAGTTACAAATATATTTTTGCATTAACAAAATACTTAGTATTAGTAACATTTATATTCTATATTCATAAAAGAAATTAAAAACTATAGGTTACAAAATTTTCCTATTTACAATAAATAATTAGTTAATCAATAGAATTTTTTAAAATAAATATTGCAAAGTATTGAAGTTGCTATGGAATTAATTGATTAACCTAGTATTAAACAAAATCAAAATCCCAGGTCTTTCCAATTACGCTGGCGGGTTGCCAAAATTTTCAGGCCTTCAGTCCCGGCCCAGACCAAGAACCGGGACTAAAGGGTGAGCGGCAATTTCGGTGCCCGCCCAAAATACTTTTAGTCCCGGCTAGTAACACCAACCGGGACTAAAAACCCTTTAGTCCCGGCTTGTAAGGCGAGCCGGGACTAAAGGGTTGGGCCTTTAGTCCCGGCTGGTAATACCAGCCGGGACTAAAGGGTTTTTAGTCCCGGTTGGTGTTACCAGCCGGGACTAAAGGGTCCCGGCCTATATATATCGAACGGTTTCATCTTCTACCTTTCGATCTACACGTCGATCATCGCCGCCGCCACCGCCATCTTCGATCTCGCCTCCGTCGCCCCAGCCCCGCCCGGCCGTACGTCGAGCTCGTCTCTGCCGCGCCGCCGTCGTCTTCTACCCCCGCCCGGCCGCGCCATCCGCCCGGCCGCATCCCGTCTCTGCCTGCACCCGAGCCCCCTCCGTCGACCGCTTCCCGCGCGCCCGGCGGCCTCGTCGTCGAGCCCCGCCGTCTCCGCCGTACGTCGTCCTCGAGCGAGGTGCTCAGCTCGGCCCCGCGCGTGGCCGGCCAGCACGCCCTGCCGGCCCGCGCCATCCGCCTCGATCCCCAGCCTGCTAGAGCTAGCTTGCTCTCGATCGGCCGGCCAATATTAGATTAAAATGTTAGATTTAATTAGTAGTTTTTGATATATGTTAGATTTAAATGTATTAAAATTTAATTAGTACTTTATTTAGATAGTTTTTTAGATAGTTTTTTATTATAGTATTTGATATATGTTAGATTAAAATGTATTAAATTTTAATTAGTACTTTATTTAGATAGTTTTTTTAGATAGTTTTTTATTATAGTTTTTGATATATGTTAGATTAAAATGTATTATCTATTACTAGTTTATCTAATTTCATGTTAGATTTATTTAATTGGATTTAGTAATTATATATTCTATCTCTCTATATATATATCTAGAGAGAGATTCTATATGTATACATATGGTACTTAATTAATTATTTCTATATGTATATATACATGTACTTATTTTCATGTGTTGAGAGAGAGAGAAAATTGTATCTAGAGAGACATTCTATGTGTTATCACATGCATATCTAGAGATATAGACATATGCGCACTTATTTCTATGTGTTGAGAGAGAGAGAAAATATATTGTATCATTCTATGTGTATATATATACATGTACTTATTTCCATATTTTTGGATCGAAAGTGTTTTTGATTCGATTCCAAAGCCTATACCTTATTATTGTTTATCCTTATGAAATATTATGTGTTATTATATTTAATTGGATTTAGTAATTCTATATATGTTATCACATGTACTTATGTTATGTACCATAATAATTCTATCTATGTGTTATCTTGAAGATACAAATGGCTGCTCCGGATGATAACTTGAGTGATGACATAATGGCGGATATTATCAACGCCGGCACCAATGTGGATGTAGATGACACGAGTCAGTACTTTGCTGATTATGAGGATATCCTGAATATGCCGGTGGTTGAAGATCAACAAATTGTCGCGCAAGAAAATACTGGCGAGGTATATTCGATTATCTATCATCTCTTATAGATGCATGCGTACGTATATTTGTTGTTAATCGTTGTGTTTCTACTCATGTAGCCGGTCTCTGGATCTACATCAACCACCGACAAAAGTAGGAAAGTCCGAGGGCCAAAAAAGCCATTAGAGGGCCGTTTCATAATATCAGAATTCGACACCGACACCGGCAAACCATTGGGACCACATGCTCAGACATATGTCAATCAATGTGGGTTCATTGTAAGGGATAGGATCCCAGTTAGTGCTCGTGAATGGAAGCAGAAGATATCCGCTCCTAATGTTAGTTTTGTATCTGATCGTGATAAGAACCTAGCTTGGAGAGATATCACTCAGCATTTCACATTACAAGCAGATGATGCTTTGAAGGAGCTAGTGAGGGATTGGACAATGAAGAAGATGGCAACATTGTTCCAGAGTTGGAAGAAGACATTGTATAAAAAGTTTATCTTGAAGAATGCTACGCCGAATTTCAATGCTAAGGCGTTTGTCAAGTTGGAGTCCCATTGGGATGCCTTCGTAGAATACAAGACATCTCAAGACAGTGAGGAACGTGTGATGAGGAATCGGCAGAATGCCCGACAGAAGCAATACCATCATCGCATGGGATCAGGTGGTTATAGGAGTGCTATTCCCAAGTGGCAGAACCTAGAAGCAGAGATTACTGCCAAGGGAATCATACCTGAAACAATAGAAAAGAACTGGCCTCAACGCGCGAAGAATTGGTTCTACGCTCATGGGGGAAGCCTAGACCCAGACACTGGCAAGCTAATTTTTGGCCAAAAAATTGAGAGAGCAACACAGAGACTAGCTCGTGCTAGGGAAGAAGCTGATAGTGGTGTTTTCAAGCCCAACAGAGAGAAGGATGAATTAACATATGCCCTAGAGAATCCCAAACACGGTGGTCGAACAAGAGGCTATGGGGCGGTTCCGTGGCTACACGCATTCCCAGCAGACAAGGATACCTACAGAAGCCGCCAGAGAAAGAAGGATGAGGAGGCAGAACGAATTCGTGCATTGGAGCAATTTGTTGATGAGTCACGACAAGCATTGCTTGAATCACGTGAACGAGAAAAATCTCTTGAGGCAAGAATGCAGGAGGAGATCAAGAGGCAAGTGCAGCTAGCAATGAGTCAAATGCAATCGCAATCAACGCCGGGAGTCACCATTAGCCCCGTTGGTCAGATGAAAAGCAGTTGTGCTTCTACGGAGCTGCCAGTTATTCAAGACGACGCTGGGTTGCGCTTCCCTGTTGATGACATTACCGAGCCTCTAACAAAATGTGAGCTGCACATTCCAGATGGTAATGCATCAATCATGGTGGCTGTCGGGGTTGTATCTCCAATAGACCGAACGAAGACACCAAGAATCCATGGGTCAGTTATTCAACCTGGATATGCTAGCGTCTCGGTCGATAGAGTGCTCAAAGGTTACAGCAATGTTCCTCTTGACATTGAAGGCGGTGATGGGGAGAAGACACTAGGAGAACACAGAGAAGACATTTATTCAATGGCGCAAATGCTTCATCATCATTCCTGGGGCGCCACCGCTTCCCCTACCTCACCCTAGGTACGAATGAAAGTGAATGAAATATTATTTTCCATTAATTTTCTATTGGCTTCAAAAATAATTGACACACAAATTGTTTTTATAGCAGGGTCTCTCCCCAGCCTAGCCTAATCATTCATTCCCCATCTCATCACAGCGTCGTGGGGGGCGAGACGACTTCATCCCCACGGCGATCGCCAACTCCTACACCGGCCCCATTGCCTCCACAACGATCTCCAACTCCTACACCAGCCCCACCGCCTCCACAACGATCTCCAACGTCTCCACGCCGGTCTCCACCAACACCGGCCTCATCGCCTCCACGCCGATCTCCAACACCGCCCCCACCCCCTCCACAGCGACGCACTACAAAGACGTCTAAGGTCCCGGCGGCAAAGAAGACCCCAAGAAAAAGAGTTATTTCTCAAGAAATACTTCCTGAAAAGACTGATGAGCAAATAGCAGCTGAAGAAGACAAAAAAGTAAAAGATTTTTTTATAGATATCAAAAACAAGAGTCAAGCAAAGCTTAAGGAGAAGCCGTACTTTTACATACCACGAGATGTGCTGAGGCAGAAGGTCGATGCTCACAAGAAAAAGATGATTGAACTTCGTAAGCCTTCGCCACTATCAGACTATGACCGCTCCCTCGTGAAGTCACATGATGCAGATAAGAAAAGGAAAAGAGCATCAGGGAAGGATGTCCCACAGCTCGGACAACAGAAGCAACCAATGCAAAATCTTGTTGTTGCTAATGAATATGGTTCCAACATAGAAGTCTATCGACCAGACAACTCTGGAGAAGTGTCGGTTCAAGCCCTTAATGCTTTTTTTAAAGATACTGGTTTAACCTTGGATCAATTGACGGGCAAAGCTCCAATCCAGAACCTGGAAGTTGATACCTGGAAGACTTATAAATATGGCAAAAGTCTGTACAACCCTGCGGCTCTGAATGAATTGGGTACGCAAATGTACTTGCTCAACAAGTGGTACATGCAGGCGTGTGGCAGGGGTGAGCAGTGGATCTTTGTCAGATTTAGAGACCATCATTACTTCCGTGGCGATGACATCTTACATATTAGTTTCGAAGAATTGCATCAACTATTCCACTTGGACGCTTTGGACAAATCAATCATGAGCTCCTTTTGTTTGTAAGTGATTCTTACTTTTATTTAATAAACTCACTTCCATGCGTACGTGTATATAATTATCCTCACATGTAACTTATATTTATATATAGATTCCAGATGTCAGAGCTCCAAAGAATACAAGACACCAGTGTTGGCTTCATTGATCCTTATATCGTATTCAAAACCGATATTATTGTCAAGGACCACTGGGTATCTGAAGCACAGACGAATATCATGAAGTTCTTCGTGAAGCAGCACGACAAGACAACAATACTTTTCCCGTACAACTTTGAGTAAGTGTTAATAATAATGTAGTCTACACATTTTATGTAATATCAATACAACTTATATGCATGTACGTGTGTGTATAAACCAATGCAGTTTTCACTGGATACTCATTGTCATTGAGTTAAACTCAAGTCGGTTACTAATCTTTGACTCGTTGAGAAAAGAACGGGCACTATACCAAGATATGATAGACATTATCCAGGGGTAATTTCGATCTCTCGCGCACAACTATTATTGAATAGACTTTGTCATAATTTATTAACGATCGTACATTATTGGTCGCACAGGGTTTGGAAAGAGTTTATTCGGCAACATCGCAAGGATTGCAAGGCACCACTTAATGTAGTTGAAATACCAGTAAGTTGTACTATATACACTTCCCCACGTGTTTAATTACTATATCGTACTTTAATTTACGTGTGAGATGATGAGAATAATCTTCTTCTCGTACAGTGGTGTTTGCGGCAGGAACCAGGTAATAACTTGTGTGGATACTACGTTTGTGAATTTATCACTGCGCACATAAGAAGAACTCCTGAAGATGTCCTCAGAGTACGTATATATCAATTTTTATTTATTTTTAAATGAATATATATACATATATGTGTATTAATACTTTTTCTTTATTTCAAATGCAAGACTGAATGGTTGAAACGAAGGGTCATGCAAAAAGACCATCTGAAAGCAGTTCAAGAGTCAATAGCAGGATATCTTCTAGAAAAAGTGCTAAATCCCAACGGCAAGTTCTACTTTGATCTTAAGGAATAAATGATGTAAATTAAATGTTTATTGATATCGTTATTTTTGAGAACAAGATTATGAAAGTGTTGTATATATACATATATATATATATATATATATATATATATATATATATATATATATATATATATATATATATATATATATATATATATATATATATATATATATATAATATATATAGTTTCATACTTTATTCGAATATAATAATGCTCAAGATGAGAATTAGATGTAATTATATGCATGCGTGTATTTATATTAGCAACGTAGAATACGTACATAAAAACATATTATATATTAAACAAATACGTGTAACTGAACTGAAAACAAATTAAACAAAAAAAAAGAAAAAGAAAAGGAACCTTTAGTCCCGGTTGGGGTTACCAACCGGGACTAAAGGGTGAACCATTAGTCCCGGTTGATAACCCCAACCGGGACTAAAGGGTGCGCCAGGTTCGCTCGGCTGGAGGGCCTTTAGTCCCGGTTGGTGTTACCAACCAGGACTAAAGGTCCCTCTTTAATCCCGGCTCGATGACCCGGGACTGAAGGTTCCACCTTTAGTCCCGGGATCGTTGTCCCGGCGCGGTAACCGGGACTAAAGGCTGTTACCGCCCGGGACAACAGGTCCATTCTGTAGTAGGAAGGTCCTCCACGCTCCTTTGGCCCATCAAGCAGGAAGGTCCTGACGCCGCTAAAGTCGGCTCAGCTCTGCGTTATGGCTGGCACGGTGGCAACACAGTCGGCGCAAATCTACACCGCGCAACGTCTTGATGAGTGCACAGGCAATGAGCCCTATCTAGTCGCTAGGGGCCGCTTCATCACGGCGACACAAGGGCTCACACTCGCTGGGCAACCCGTCAAGGAAACACGCAGGCCGCCGGAGGGCCGGCCAAGCGTCGGCAGCAGCGTCTGCTGTGCCATGAGAAGAGGAGCAGCCCTCTCAAGGACTCCGGTCAGCTGCCCGGAGCTGCAAGAGAACGTCGCTCGCACGGATGAAGAGGCAGCCTGGGCGTTGGCTTGGTCCAGCCCCACATCCGCTCCGGCCACCGGGCAGCTGATCCACGAGCGCCCAAGGCGCACATACGCACCCGGGGCGAGCGAGACGCTTCCCTCATCTGCTCAGAGGGAGACCGACGAACGATGTTCTGGCGACCGTTGGATGCAGTGCACCCTGGAGGAGGAGTACACGGAGGCTGTTGTGTTGCTGCAGCTGCACTTCTCGACAAGGGGAACTCCGCGCGAAGGAGACGCCACTGATTCTCCACGGCGTCCACGCTCCGTCCAAGGCCCAAGTCCGTTGGCCGGCTGGCTGGGGATCGAAAACCTAGGGAGCAGATGCATCTGCTTCATCGATGATGCCTCCGTCCGACCATCAACCTGACAAGAACAGGTTGATGTTCTCTCCCTTATTTATTTGTCTATCACAACAGATCATGTACGGCTTGGGGAGTGAGTGACCTAGGCCTACTGTCCTACTACTTGGGGATGGAGGTTGATCAGAGAGAGGGGGTGACCACATTGTGTCAGAGTGCATACACTCTGAAGATTCTCGAGCAAGCTGGTAAGAAGGGGTGCAATCCCTGTCATGTTCCAATGGAGAACAAGTTGAAATTGAGCAAGAATGATAAGTCCCCACCTGTTGATGCAACAAAGTACAGGAGTGTGATTGGGAGCCTGAGATACCTTGTGAACACAAGACCAGACATTGCCTATTCTGTTGGTATTGTGAGTAGATACATGGAGTCACCAAGAACAAGTCACTGGGCTGCAGTGAAACATATACTCAGATACTTGGCTGGAACCGTGAGATATGGTTGCAGGTACATCAGATCAGGCATATCAGAACCTAAACTTCTGGGGTTCAGTGATAGTGACCTGGCTGGTGATATTGATGACATGAAAACACAGGTGGCTCAGTATTCTTCCTGGGCATGAATCTGGTTATATGGGTGTCGCAGAAACAAAGAGTGGTTGCTCTATCGTCGTGCGAAGCTGAATACATTGCAAGTGCTAATGCAGCCTGCCAGGGAATTTGGCTCAGCCAGTTATTGGTAGAACTACTCGGCATTCAGGTTCCAAAGGTCAGTCTCCTAGTTGATAACAAGTCTGCCATAGCTTTGAGTAAGAACCCAGTTCATCATGATCGAAGCAAGCACATAGATACACGGTATCACTATGTTCGAGAATGTGTTGAGAATGGCAGCATTGACATTGATCATGTGAGCACTCAGAACCAACTCGCTGACATCCTGACAAAGGCGCTTGGCAAGGTCAGGTTCATAGAGCTGAGGCAGCAGCTAGGTGTGATAGATGTGCAGCGGGATTAGGGGGTGATTGTTAGTTGAATCCCGTGCACGTTTTGCATTGACATACTTGTACTTAGGCAGTGCATGTTTCCTTTTCACAAGCTAGTTAGCTGCATGTAGTAGAACGGTGTGGAGCCAGAGCCGTGCTGCGTTCACGATGCGGCGAGCGAGTCTTCCACCACGGGCGCATGAAAATCGTTCTCCGCGCACAAGGCGGGCACGGCGCAGCGTGAGCGACGTGGCGGGGATATCGGATCACAGATCGTTGTAAACACCGTTGAATAAATAACAAAGAAGAAAGCCTGAAGGGGCTGCGATAGTGCGCGGCGAAAACTGCTCTTGCGTCTTGCGGTTTTTGTTCTGTGTCGTGTGCGACGTCATGAGCGCAGAGAGCGAGCGCCGGCCTTCCTAGATCGCCGTCGGGCAGACCACTCCGGTCACCGGCGCCAACACCGGCATCGTCTTCCACATCAACAGCACACTGGGGGCAGCACCAAAGCTCCCCGGTATCCAACGATGTCGATCGTCCTTCGGCGTCGTCTTCTACATCAACAACACACTGGGGACAGCACCACAGCTCCCTGGTGTCCCACGACGCCGATGTTCTTCCGGCATCACCTTCTACATCAACAACACACTGGGGGCAGCACCACCGCTTCCCGGTGTCCTATGACGCCGATGGTCTTCCGGCGTCATCTTCGACATCAACACCAGGGCGACATCACACCTTCCCCGTTTCGTGCGATGCCGATGGTCTGCCGGCACCGCCTTCGACATCGGCAACACGGGAGCAGCACCAATCCTCCCCGGTCTTCTACACCATTGACCGCAAGGGCGTCATCATCTACATCAACAATCCCAGGAGTAGCGTCACACCTCCTGGCTCACCTCCCATGCCAATAGCATTGTGGCGTGGCCTCCAACAACGACGGCGGCACTAGTAGCAATACTGCGCCTCTACAAGCATCTACGTCGCGGAAGGCATCTTGGCTTTGCTTCCAACATCAGCAGCCGATGCTCCACATCGACGGGAGGTTCTTGATTTTTTTTGTTTTGCATAATTTTTTTTCCTCCGTTAACTTGAGATGGCCAATGTGCATTCATCATGGCATAAATCGGCACCTTGCTCAAAAAAATAAAATAAAAAACAAAAGGCTCTCCCAACCAGGCTACAGCTGCAGTGGAGGATTCGGCTGCTTCGGGGCTTTTCCAGAAGGTCCGGGGGCAACAACCTGGTGGATGGATCCCGCGACGAGCTACCATTTCACGGGACACGCGACAGACGCCGAACGTGTTTCCGCTCGGGGTAGTGGGAAGTTGACTTGAGTCACTCCTAAGCAGCGAGGCGACCACACTGCTCGCACTTCCCAACACGAGGCGACACACACTCCAGGGAAGAATATAGAAGAAGAGCAAGAAAAGGGCTACCTGGTGCAACACAAGTTGCATTAAGTGTGCAGCCACTTGCCACCCTGGAAGGTGCTAGCTACACAAAGGTGGATGGCTACCCTCTAAGTTCCTGGGATGCTGAAGCAAGCTCCAAGAAAAAAAACAAAAAAAAAGGCAAAAAAAAAGGTCTCCAAAGAAGTGACCGAATCTATGCCAAACGAGCTCAATCAAGCTCAAGTATCAAGCTCAGCATCAAGTGGAAGGCGGAGGTTGTCATTCACCATCCTCGGCAAAAATGATGGTCAATTCATTAGCCGGTACCCAAAACACAACACCAACTCAGCCATACTACGCCTCCATGTTGAAGAGCGCGAGTGGGCTGTGGTTCAACTCAACGCAAGGGAGTCTCAAGCAAGAATTCCCTTCACCCCAGTGGAGACATCAAAGCAGAAGTCTACACATTCAAACACACAACGGGGCGAAATCGTGGGAGGCATGTTGCTATGGTTATGCAACAGCGCCTAATGGTTATGTCCCCTGGCTGTCCTATCTCGAGCTGCTCATAGCCTGTTCGCTTGCTCGTAAACGATCGTAAATTTCCAGTCGGGAACAGTGTTTTTCTCTCACACCAAACCAGCCAGCAGTAAATAATCCACGATACGATACGGCCTCCCGAACAGGCTGATAGCTAACGCCAATGGGAGAGCCAACATTTTTTCTAAAAAAAAAACACAAATACAATTCTCTTGTTTCGATGATTTTACCTTATCATCACATCACCCTAGCTATGTCGGACATTTGCTGACAAGCTAGCCCTTTTTTTAAGTAGTGTTGCAGGTCCATCGTTTCGCTACTTCGGGAGCAGTGTTGGCGCACCACTGCGGATAGCACCAAGTTGTGAAACCCTTCAATCCGGCCGGCTCGCACCACAATAGCAAAGTGGTCGTCGGGTTGATAAACCACACCTTCGGGAGCAGCGGTAGCGCACCACCGCGGATAGCGTCAAAGCTGTGAAACCCTTCAATCCGGCTGGCTCGCGCCACGATACACGATAACAAAGTGGTCGTCGGGTTGATAAACTCCGTCGTCAAGTGACACGGCTTTTACACCACAAGGCGAAGATGACTCGAGGGCGTCCGATTGGCTAACGCCACCATACGGACCTAATGGACACATCATTGGCCAATGCTGCAACACGGCCCCAATGAAGCTCCAATATGCTCGTTGGCCGATGCCGCAACACGGCCCCAACGAAGCTCAACGTCTTCTCGTTGGCCAATGCCGCAACACGGCCCCAACGTAGACCATCCTTCCCGCTGGCCAATGCCGCAACATGGCCCTAGCGGAACTCCGCTTCTCCTGTTGGCCAATGCCGCAACACGACCCCGACAGAAGCAGTCTCCATCATCCTGTTGGCCAATGTTGCAACACGGCCCCAACGGAGTCTAATGTTCTCGCTGGCCAATGCCGCAACACGGCCCCGGCGGAAACTCCACGACTTCCCACTGGCCAATGCCGCGACATGGCCCCAATGGAAGTCTCTACGCCATCCCTTGGAGTCGGCACAACGTCACCAAGGTTTTTTTTTCCTTCTTTCTTCCTTTCATTTTGCTTTATTTTTTTTCTTTTCTTTTCTATTTGTTTTTGCCTTTCTTTCCTTCTTTTTCGTTTCGTTTTCTTTTCCTTTTTGTTTCCCTCTCTCGCTTCGCCCATGCTAAAGGCCAGAGGAGCATCCATGACGGGGGTGCCCTTTGTAAAGAAGTTGCTGCCACGGCAACCTAACAGCATGGACATAAGGAGGATCCGTAAGGACGGTGGCAACATCAAGTAACCAAGGCACGGGCGACGCCGCGTGGGTGGCCCAGTTGCCGCCGCACATACGTGCCTACAACAACCGGCCGGTCAACATCGACAACACTTTGGTGGCGTCGCTGCTATCACCGGTAGAGAACAGAGTTTTAATTCCGGTGGGGAACCCCCTCTAGTCCCGGTTCCCTACCCGAGAGCAAGCATCCAGAACTAAAGGGGGTCCTTTAGTCCTGGGTCAGGAACCGGGACTAAAGGAGGACCTTTAGTCTTGGTGGGTAGCACCAACCGGGACTAAAGGTGCCTCCTGACATGCCACGATGGCCAGCACCTTTAGTCCCGGTTGGTAATACGAACCGGGACTAAAGGTTTTTTTTTCTTTTTTCTTTTCTTTTCATTTTTTTGTTTTCTTTTCAAAATAGGTTTTCGAAGTCGTATTGTATGCTGCTAATTATACATTTATACGCACGTATAGTATGTTTCGGTTCAAGCACAATGAACGTATTAAATCACACAATTCAAGCATAGAAATATATATATATATATATATATATATATATATATATATATATATATATTTACATGCATGCATGCATATGTGTATTTTACATTATATTATTTCATTTGCATATATTACAAAAGATTGTATTACAGTTGTTGTGATATAACAAGTTTCCTCTCATCCTCTAGCTTGGCTTCCATGGCAGTGTTGGGTCGAAGTAGAACTCGCCCTTGGAATTGATGACCTACTCATTAAAAAATCCGGCTATAGACTCTTGAATTGCTTTGATTTGGTCTTGCCGTATGACCTTTTCCTCCAACCATCGAACCTACAGATTTGAATTAAAGGAAAATAAATTAATATATGTACATATATATATATAAAGACATAGTAACACAATCAATAATAATAATTAAATGAATATATAGTGTATTTTTAACGTACTTTGAGTCTCTCTGTAGGAGTTTTTTGGGAGACCACCTTGATAAACTTGCAAACATAGTAACCACAGTAGTTGTTCCCCTATTCCTGCCTCAGACACCACTTTACGAGAAAAAGATTTGTCATCCAATCTGGTGATCCGGTGAAAGCTATATGTTTAATTAATAAAGATGATGCGATTTAGGGGACTTACTTTCAAAGGGATTACATTCAGTGGCGCTTTACATTTTCCCATGTGTTGCTTCTCAATAAAGGTTTTCCAAACACTGCCCAATAAAAAATTTGTCACGTCATCAGATATAGTTAATCATCATGTTTGTGTGTATATATAGTTGCTAGAGATACCGAAATTACCTCTGGATAATATCTATCATATCTTGGTAGTCTTGTTGTGGTTTTCTCATCGAGTCATAGATTATCAAGTGACTTTTCACCAGATCGATGTCCATCAATATCCAGTGATTGCTGCATGTGTTTATAGGATATAACGCATAACACTCATTAATTAACTAGAATCAACATATGAGCCATTAAGGATGATCGACATTATTAACACTCACTTGAAGTTGTAGGGAAAGAGTATATCCTTCTTGTGGCGTTGGTTCACTAAGAAGTTCATGAGGTTACTCTCTGACTCAGACTTCCAATTAGTCTTTGGAGTAACTAGGTCTTTGAATACTATATGGGGATCAACAAAACCAATTTCATTGCAGCCTTCCTTTCTGAGCTCTGTCGTTGTAAATCTGCATATATATAGTACTTGTTAGGATAATTTATATACATATACACACATATGATGAGTTTAATAATAGATCGAAAGAATTATTACTTATAGGCAATAGCAGCTAATGATAACTTTGTCCAGAGAGGTCAGGTGGCATAGTTGATGAAATTCTGCAAAGTCAACATACATAACATCATCGCCACGGAACCAATGTTCGTCTCTAATTCTGACACCAACGTAGAAGTCTCCACCGGTAGACGCCTGCATGTACCACTTGTTTAGCAGGTACATTTGCGTCCCTAGATCAGATAAGGCTTGAGGGTTGTATAGACTCTGGCATAGTACAATTTTTTCTTCCAAATATCAACCTCTGCCGCACTCTCAATGTTTCCATCACCAAACATCTGGTAAAGGTCGAGACCAGTCTCATCAATAAATTCACCAAGGTGATCCAAATCAACATCCGGAGGTATGTTTGCTTGATGCATTAATCCTAAATTCGAACCATATTCATTACCAACAACTAGCGGGGGACTGATTGGTGCAATTGTTGTCCGAGTTGGGCAACTCCTTTCCCTGCCCGCTTCTTTTTCTGTGCCACCTCAATTGACTTGGTGAGAGTGCGGTCATAGTCCGTTAACGTTGATTTGGACGGCTTACGAGATTCCCGCTGTTGTTGCTAGTAAGAAGCCACCTTTTTTCTTAGAATATCTGGAGCTACGAAGAAGTACGGTTTCTCCGGGTTTCTCCTTGCTTCTTGATTCTTTTTAAGTTTGTCATAGAATCTGGACATATCTTTTTTATATGCATCAGTTCCTTCTTCCTTCTCTTCAGATATTATTTTGGGAATAGCCCTTGGTTTCACGGTGGCTTTCTTTGCTGGCGGGGACTGGTTCTTCGTTTGTGGGGCTGGCCTCTTGCTAGCACTTGTCTTCTTGGTAGGTGGGGGCGGGGAGGCGTTGGAGACCTCCTTGGAGGTGGTGGCAGCGGCGTTGGAGACCTCCTTGGAGGTGGCGGCCGCGGCGTTGGAGACCTCCTTGGAGATGGTGTGGATGTAGCCTCGCATTCCAACACAATGTCATCGTATAGAGCACTATGATGATCTGGCGATTGAACAATTGGATTTAGGTTGGGGGAGGATCTGCTACAAAAAAAGAAATGACATATTATTATGAGCAGATTGTTAATTATTTAAGCCAATATAAATTAATGATGTAGTGTTTTCATCCGCACCTATGGTGAGGTAGTTCAGGAGGAGGTGGAGCAGACATCTCGGGAATGATGATGTAGCGCTTGCGCCATAGAATGAGTGTCTTCTCTGCTTCTCCTAGAGTCTTCTCGCCATCACCTCCAGGAATGTCAAGAGGCAAATCACTAAAACCTTTTTTAGCTTTATCTACCGAGATGGTAGCATATCCTTCTTGGATTATATTCCCATGAATCCTTGGTGTCTTGGTTCGGTCGATAGGATTAACAAGACCGATAGCCACCTTGATTGTGGAATTCCCCTTCAGAATGTGTAGCTCACACGATGTACAAGGTTCAGTGACGTCATCCACAGGGAAGCGCAGTCCTGTGTCCCCTTGATTTGGTATCTCCGTGGAAGCGCAACTGCTTTTCAACTGAACAAATTGGCTAATGTTGATTCCTGACTCTGATGCCTGCTTGCTTACACTCACTGCTATTTGCACTTGCCTTCTGATTTCCTCCTGTATTCTCGCTTCAAGGTTTTTTCCCGCTCCTGTGCTTCACGCACCGCTTCCTCCAACCTCTGGAGCCGTTGTGCCTCTTCTTCCTTCTTTCTCTGGCGGCTTCTGTAGGAAGGTCTGTCCCGAGGGAATCCATGCTCCCACGAGACACTTCCTTTGCCTCTAGTTCGGCCACCATGTTCAATAGTCTCGATGGCGTATGTCAGCTCATCCTTCTCTCTGTTGGGCCTGAACGCACCACTAGCAGTAGCTCTCTGAGCATAAAACAATCTTTCTGCTGCTTCTTGCAGTCTTGCACCATAAACGCACTTCCCTGTCTCCTGGTCCAGTATTCCCCCATGAGCGAAAAACCAATTCTTTGCACACTCTCCCCACTCGAGTGATTCTGGTGTGATACCCTTGGCAAGAAGGTCTGCTTCCATTTTGTTCCACTTCTTAATGGCAGTCGGGTAGCCACCTGATCCCAAGTTATGGTGGTATGTCTTCTCTTGGGCATTACGTTGGTTCTTTATCACCCGACTCACACCCTCTTCCGACGTCTTGTACTGTACAAACTCATCCCAATAGGGCCTCTGCTTTTGAGATCGGGCCTAGGACAGTAAAATTTAGTGCTATGTTCTTCTTGACATACGTCATGTTTAGGTGTTTCTTCCAAGTCTGAAACTGGGTGGCCATCTTCTTCATTGCCCAATCCCTAACTCGCTCTTCAATTCATCACCATCTATTATATCATCATAACCATCTGTTTGGAGCGTGAAATGTACCAAGACATCTTTCCAAATTAACGTCTTGTCACGATCGGAGACAAAACTGATATGAGGAGCATTGGTCTTCTTCTTCCATTCGCAGGTACTGATCGGGAGCTGGTCTCGTACAAGGTAACCACAGTGGTGCATGAATTTCATTTTATTTGCCCCCCCCCCGGTTCGCCTGTATCCACATTGAACTCTGAGATGATGAAGCGGCCCTCCAATGGCTTTTTGGGACCTCGAACATTTTTACTCTTCGTTGTAGTTGTTGATGTCGATCCAGAGGGCTACAAAACATAAACATTATTTTTAATGTCATGAGCACACATAAGACATATGATAATATATATAGCTAATAATAAAAAATATATACTTGGCCAATATGTTGTTGCTCATTTTGTTCAAGAGCTAAGTACTGACTCCCGTCATCTGCATCCTCTTGCACGTTATTTTTAGCACCATCATCGCCGACAACTTGAGTGCCAGTGTTGATCAAATTCATCATCAACTCCTCCTCATCCATGTTTCTCGGGTCGGCCATCTAGCTTCAAAAAACAAAACCAATATATAGTACGTCAAATCTTTGCTTACATGCGTAAAATCTACGAACAATATGCATTATTAAATCTTGCCCCTCGGTCATGGACGCAATTCTAGGGTGGCAGTGCTCCGCCGTATAAACCCTAAACCCTAAACGAGTAGGTTTTGACAGGTGAAGGTTGGTTTGTATGATAAGAAGAATCAGGAAGCGAGTAGGTTTTGGCGGCGGTCCCACCTAAAACAAAAGGGGGGCGTCGCTACGCATTAGGTTTTATTAAACAAAAAATAGCGAGCCTCGCCTGAAAGAAAGGGGGCATCGTTGCGCGTCAAGTTTCTAAGAACAATAAACGATGAGCCTCGCCTAAAAGAAAAGGGGGGCGTTGCTGCAAACCAAAGTGACAACAAAATCGCAGTGCATCCTGACTCGTCGAGTAAACAACTCCAAATAATGTTTACAATGATTGGAACCCTCAAAGAGGTTCACAACAACACGCCAAATTTACAACAAATACAACAACACACGTTACATCGATAAAAAATAGACATCAAGTCGGCCTTTGGCGTTGGAACTCCCAAACATCGGGAGCATCCTCTTCAAAACACACCTCGCATGCCATATCCCTCGCCATCTCCATAACTGTATTTTCAAGCACACTCTCAACCACTTCATCTGCTACACCCTTCATAGACTCAGCTACATCATCCATAACCACCTGCAAACCAACCTTCACCCACCAAAAATGATCGAACGAGGGCGGCGGAACCCTAAACCCTAGGGCGAACGAGGGCGGCGGTGCTCCGCCGTATAAACCCTAAACCCTAGGGCGAACGAGGGTGGCAGTGCTCCGCCGTATAAACCCTAGGGCGAACGAGGGCGGCGGTGCTCCGCTGTATAAACCCTAGGGCGAACGAGGGCGGCAGTGCTCCGCCGTATACATAGAAATGCATGGCGCTTATAGATGGCGCGTATACACTAGAATTTTTTTCTGTTCCTTTGGCGCTTTCTTTCTTATAATAGTTAGCGCGACAGAGAATAATGCCCGTCTGAATGCCGTGTGCGACGTGCCATGAAAATTAGTTAAGTATACGTTTGGGTTTGTGATCGATACACACATTTGTTGACGTACGTACGTATGCAAACCAAAGTGACAACCAAAGTTTCAGTAGCTACTGTATCAATAGAGGAGCATGCACGTAGGAAAAGAAAACGTGAACAACAATACGTACGGTTACCATGAGTGAACTTGCCTAAAACATGTGTTTCATGCATGGAGATGGAATAGGATCGGAGCAAGCACAACGTGCTCCTCATCATTGATCAGTAGGTCACGGTGTAGCCTGGAGATGGAATGGAGCAAGCAGCGTACCTTGGGAATGGAGGAGAGGAAGCCGGGCGCGCGCGTTGGCGGCCTTGTCGTCGTGCCGTGTCAACGCGTGAGGGTACGGTCCGGTACCGGTGTGGCCGCGTGTCTGGCCGGGGCGGCCGGGCAGCAGCTGGCGCCGCGAGGTCGTCGACGCGCGGGGTGGCGTGGGGACCGTCGACGCACGCGAGGCGGTGGCGACGACCGACGTCGGGCGGGGTGGCGGCGGCGTCCTCGGTGTGGCGGGCTGAGTGGCGTGGGCACAGGGGGAGAGGAATCGGTGAAGAACACAAGGAAGAAGATGGCAGTGGTATATATATGCCACGGTCCTTTACTCCCGGTGCCATCCCCCCACCGGGAGTAAAGGTTTACCTTTACTCCCGGTTGGTAATAAGCACCGGGAGTAAATGTTTTTTTGGCGGGCCACGAAACTGCAGCCCACCTTTACTCCTGGGTGGGCTTCCAACCCGGGAGTAAAGGTGGGCTGCAGTTTCATTTCCCTCAAGTTTTAAGCAAATTTTTTTAATAGAAATGCAATAGTCTTGTTAAATACATAGTAAATTAAATAAAAGGCATAAAATTATTTTGTTAAAAATATGGATTTTCTTTTTCTTTATTGCACATAGGAAAAATCTATAACCTAACTTTTTTATTTTTTGTTACAATTATAAAACATAATGTAACTAATATTTATTATTTCGTTAATGCAAAAATGTAGTGTTTAATTAAAATTATTAAAACTATTGGTTTTGGACAGGAAATTTGTTTTCACATCAATTTAACGTTAATATTTTAATTTTTCATCTCTCAATATCCTAATTTACCTTTTTGAGAGAGAAATCACACCAAATCAAACATTGATTTAATTTGAAACATGACATAATAAACATCTGAATTCACAATTATTACATAATATCTCAAACACACACTACATTAAATCACTATATCATCAAGTGGGCACAGCAGTGAACTTCTTCTTTATGTATGTCCTTTGGTTATGATCGCGTCGTAACCATGGAGTGTCCTCATCATTTACCAAGATGCTAGGGTCTTTGTTCACTTTGAAGGGCGGAATTCGGTCATCCTTTTCATAATCTTCTAACATGTCCGACTTGTCCTCAATTCCCACGATGACTCTTTTCTCTGAAAGAACTATGTGGCGCTTTGTCTCTTTGGTTGAGTCATTATCGTTTTTCCCTCTTTTTGGTTTGGTAGACATATCATTGACATAGAACACCTGATTCACATCCTTGGCAAGGACGAATGGTTCATCTTTGTACCCAATATTACTAAGGTCTACTGTTGTCATTCCATACTCATTGTCTACTGTTACCCCGCCTCCGGTCACCTTGACCCATTGGCACTTGAACAATGGGATCTTCAAAGTAGGTGCATATTCTAGTTCCCATATTTCATCTATGCGTCCATAATATGTCTGCTTATTCCCATTTGAGTCTGTGACATCTATGCGGACACCACTGTTTTGGTTGGTACTCCTTTTATCTTGGGCTACTATGTAGAATATGTTCCCATTTATCTCGTACCCTTTTTATGTGATGATATGCCATGATGGTTGCATAGCCAATAAATACAGTTGCTCATGGATGCTCTCATCACCTTGACATTTTTTTCGCAACCAACCGCCGAAAGTTTCCATGTGCTTACGCGTAATCCAAGCTTCAGTCTTCCCTGGAAACTCGGATCGTAAGAGATCCTTGTGTGTCTCAATATACGGATCTACCAAAGAGGAGTTCTGTAGAACTGTGTAGTGCGCTTTATTGAAATAATCATCATCCGTACCAATATATGTTTTCCTCCCTAGTGTCCCCTTTCCGCTTAGTCTCCCCTCATGTCTCGATTCAGGAACATCAATCGAGTCAAGGTCGGGAATAAAGTCAACACAGAACTCAATGACCTCTTCTGTTCCATAGCCCTTGGTGATGCTTCCTTCTAGGCGAGCACGGTTGTGAATATATTTCTTCAGGACTCCCATGAATCTCTCTAAGGGGAACATGTTGTGTAGGAACACAGGACCGAGAATGAAAATCTCCTTGACTAGGTGAACTAGGAGGTGTGTCATGATATCAAAGAAGGAAGGTGGGAACACCAACTCAAAGCTGACGAGACATTGAACCACATCATTCTGTAGTTTAGCTAGATCAGTTGGATCAATTGCCTTCTGAGAAATTGCATTGAGGAATGCACATAGCTTCACGATGGCTAGATGTATATTTGGAGGTAGAATTCCTCTTAATGCAACTGGAAGTAATTGCGTCATGAGAACATGACAGTCATGGGACTTTAAGTTATAGAATTTCTTCTCTGGCACATTTATAATACCCTTTATATTCGAGGAGAATCCAGATGGTACCTTGATGTTGTTTAAGCATTCAAACATGATTTCCTTCTCCTCTTTGCTTAGAGTGTAGCTGGCAGGACGTAAGTAATGGCGTCCATCATCTGTCTTCTCTAGATGCAGGTTGTCTCTTTCTCTCAAACAACGCAGGTCCTGTCGTGCTTCAAATGTGTCCTTAGGCTTTCCAAACACACCCATGAAGCCTAGCAGGTTCACACAAAGATTCTTCGTCAGGTGCATCACGTCGATCGAGCTGCGGACCTCTAGGACTTACCAATAGGGTAGGTCCCAAAATATGGACTTCTTCCACATGGGTGCGTGACCGTTAGCGTCGTTCAGAACAGGTTGGCTTCCATGTCCTTTTCCAAAGACGACTTTCACATCATTGACCATATCGAGTACATCCTCACCGATTCGGTTGCGAGGCTTGGTCAGGTGGTCTGCCTTCCCTTTAAAATGCTTGCCTTTCTTTCTTACGGGGTGATTTGCAGGAAGAAATCGACGATGGCCAAGGTACACGACCTTTCGACATTTTTTCAAGAATACACCTCTAATATCACCGAAGCAGTGTTTGCATGCATTATATCCCTTGTTTGACTGTCCTGAAAGATTACTTAGAGCAGGCCAATCATTGATTGTTACGAACAACAATGCTCGCAGATCAAAGTGTTCCTATTTGTACTCATCCCACACACGTACACCTTCTTTATTCCACAAAATGAGAAGTTCGTCAATAAGTGGTCTCAGGTACACATCGATGTCATTGCCAGGTTGCTTCGGGCCTTGGATGAGCACAGGCATCATAATGAACTTCCGCTTCATGCATAACCAAGGAGGAATGTTGTAGATACTTAGAGTAACAGGCCAAGTGCTATGACTACTGTTCTGCTCTCCAAAAGGATTGATACCATCTATACTTAAAGCAAACCTTAAGTTTCTTGCGTCATTTGCAAACTCCGGGAATTCTCTGTCGATTGCTCTCCACTGGGACCCATCAGCAGGGTGTCTCAACATATTGTCTACCTTACGGTCTTCTTTGTGCCATCGCAACAATTTTGCATGTTCTTTGTTTCTGAACAGACGTTTCAAGCGTGGTATTATAGGAGCATACCACATAACCTTGGCAGGGATTTTCTTCCGTGGACGTTCGCCCTCAACATCACCAGGGTTATCTCGCCTGATCTTATATCGCGATGCATGGCATACCGGGCATGCATCCAATTTCTCGTACTCTTTGCCACAGTACAGGATGCAGTCATTAGGACATGCATGTATCTTCTCGATTTCTAGCCCCATAGGACAGACAACTTGTTTTGCTTCGTAGGTAGTGGCGGGCAATTCATTGTCCTTCGGAAGCATCTCCTTTTGGATTTTTAGTAACTCTCAAAATCCCTTGTCAGATACACCATTTTTTGCCTTCCATTGCAGCAATTCTAGTGTGGTTCCCAACTTTTTCTGCCCTGCATCACAAGTTGGGTACAACAATTTCTTGTGATCTTCTAGCATCCGCTCGAACTTGATCTTCTCCTTTTCACTTTCACATTCTCTTTGTGCGTCATGAATGACCTGAGAAAGATCATCAGCCGGCGCATCTTCTGCGGCTACCTCTTCTTCAGCTTCTCCCATTGCAGTATCATTGAAGCACGCACCATCGGGAATAATATCATTGTCGTCCCATTGTTCTTCTTCACCTTCTTCTATTACAACACTGGTTTCTCCGTGCTTCGTCCAACAAATATAGTTTGGCATGAAACCCGACTTGAACAAGTGTGAATGAAGAGTCCTTGAGCAAGGATATTCCACCGTATTCTTACATATGGCACATGGGCAGCACATCAAACCGTCGCGTTTGTTTGCCTCGGCCGCACGTAACAAAAAATGCACGCCGTCAATGAACTCTTGGGAGCGGCGATCAGAATTGTACATCCAATGCCGGCTCATCTGCATTACATGACATAAATACCATATTAAAACCTAGATCATAATTAATTATTTATACAACATGCGTGCCACCACAAAAGATACAAATTTATGAAAGCATCGCTACAATGTAGACAATCCCAACTACCCCTAAAAGAACTAAAGCTAAAATACATTTCAGGAGCACACGGATTTCGTGACCAATCTCAACTAAAACAGACAGATCCCCCGATTATGCAATATCTTTGGGCTTCTTCGGCTGGATCACTGCCTCATTAGCCGCCGTATCTGCTTGTTGTGCAAGATATTTTTGCATGAGTTCAACATACTCTTCCTCCCAGTAGAAGCCTGAACATCGTCCACTGCCATCCCACTGAAATTAAAACAAAAAATTAGAACTTAATCACAACCATCATGAAAATAGGTATAAACTAACCATAATCATTAAATACGATAAAATAACTCACATTGCGATCCGGACACTTGTAGAAGATACGATCCTTGTTGGGACCCTCCTTCTTCACTTGGTACTCCATCACAATCTTCGTCTCATCACGACACTTGCCGCATGGAATGAGAGGGAGGCCCGGCCTAAGTCGCTTTGGAAACCCATGAGAGGCCGAGGACCCGGAAGCAGTTGCCATCTACTCTCTATACTCATTTTTTAATACACTATAAATTTCTCATTTTATAAACAAATAAAATTAAGAAACTATAAAATTATCTATATCTCTATACTCATTTTTTAATACATTATAGCTCAAAAACATGTTTTAATAAATAACCATCCGTACTAGTTGACCTTGCTTACGTGATCATCTCGGCGAGCATTTCTCCACCGGATGGCACCGTACTTGGTCAAGGAAGAGCTCCGATTCTACGAGGAAGGGAACACGATCTTCCACGACCGTTGTCGCTCTCCCTCGTAGAATCAAAGCTCCTCCTTGATGTCCGTTACCGCTCGGCAGAGAATATGGTCGCCGAGATGAACACGGTCCGCAAGTTCAACTAGCTACTTTAACCTTCTTTCATGTAAATATGCAAGCTTGAAGTGATTTTGAGCTCAAATTGCTTACAAATGAAAAAAACCACAATAAAGAACCATATATATAGTGAACAAAATGAGATAAGACAATGGTGAAAAATGAGAGTATGAGATTGATAACCTTTACAACTGAAGAATCGACGGAGGAATCGAAGAAATCGACGGAGGAATCGAAGAATGGATGGAGGAACAATGGAGGGAGGGAGGAAGAAAGAACACTAGTGCAGTGAGCTTCAAAATGTGCTGAGCTCGGGCTCGGGGAGGAAGAAGGAGACGGCCGGGATATAAAGGGGGACCTTTAGTCCCGGTTGGTAGCTCCAACCGGGACTAAAGGTAACTTTCCAACCCCGGGCGCAGCCACAGCCCGGGAGTAGACCTTTACTCCCGGTTGGAGCCACCAATCAGGAGTAAAAGTATACCTTTAGTCCCGGTTGGTGGCTCCAACCGGGACTAAAGGTCCCTGCCACCTCTGTCTGGCGCAGTAGCTGTTGGGCAGGGACCTTTAGTCCCGGTTGGAGCCACCAACCGAGACTAAAGGTATCTCTAGTCCTGGGCGCAAAAAATTCCGGAACTAGAGTCCATTTTAACCGAGGATCAAAGGTCTGTTCTCTGCTATCCTTGTCGTTTGCTGCGCCGATGGTCACAAAGTCACTACGACCATGACCGCCAGGCCATGAGATGCAAGTTATTATGCGTGCATATATGCATGCATGAGCAGCCAACACGGCGCCTCTCTGGCCCAATGGCGCTGTGTTGCACGGAGACGGCATCCGGGGCGTTGTTTCTCCTGCGACGGCAATCGAGCACGCAACCCCGATCACGTCAACCATTCACGGCGGTCATCAGGTTGCTTCCACCAACAACAGCCCCAACGACAAGCGCAACTATCAAGCAGCAGCAGCAGCCATCTCCATCTCGGGCGCTGGCAAAGTTCGGTGCAGCAACTCTCGGCGCGCGCAACCATCCACGCGCACCTACCCCACGGCAATAGTTCACATGGTCGCATCACATCTATATGCACCAGTAGGATGAGCTAAAGAAGCTAGCCAATTAATGGACATGTATGACACGCGCGTTTGTGCAATCAGAAATATACATGCATGATCAATTCAAGAATGATGTATTCACTACAGGATTCTGGTTCTTTGCCGAGTGCAGGCCGCACTCGGCAAAGAGCACTCGGCAAAGAATTCGTCGGCAAAGAATTCTTTGCTGAGTACCACCTGTCGAGCACTCGGCAAAGCCTTTACCGAGTGCCATGTCAGCACTCGGCAAAGTTAATGTCCACCGTTATCTGCCGGTTTCTTTGCCGAGTGCTGACTTGGCAGGCACTCGGCAAAGAGTTTTTTATTTTTTTAAAAAAATAATATTTGCCGAGTGCCGCTCTGACAGGCACTCGGCAAAGTAATTTTTTTTAAACAATCTTTGCCGAGTGCTGACACTCGGCAAACTTATGGTCACTTTGCCGAGTGCCGTGTCAGCACTCGGCAAAGCTGTTGTGCTGGGAAAAACTTCCCCAGCTTTGCCGAGTGTTTGCACTCGGCAAATCTGGGTAAATTTTTTTTTTCAGCTTTTTTCACATTCCATCCATGCAATATCACATATATTCAACACAAATCCATACAATATCATATATATCACATTCCATCCATACAATTCAACACAAATCCATCCACAAGTTCATCCGTAACAAATCCATCCATCCATCACAAGTACATCCATACAAATCCATCACTAGTCCAACATAAGTCCAACATAACCCTCACAGAAGCCAATCCATCACTAGTCCAACATAACCATCACAAGTCCAAAAACAAAATGAGAGGTACCTACTGCATCCCTTAGTCCCCATGGCCCCCAGAGTGTGAAGAGCTCCCAGATGGCCACGAAGGCCACCCTTGCTACGGAGGGCCACCCTGGAACGTCCACCCGGGCGGCGAAAGATGGCCGCCTGTCCACCCGGAGTACCCGTGCTGCGTAGACGGAGGAACGCCACCTGGCCACGTGTACTGTGGAGTCAGGCCAACCGTGCCAACCGGCCACCCGTGCTGTGGAGAAGGGCCACCTGGAGGAGTCGGGTTCGAACCCACCGACTGTGCCTGCACAAAGGAGAAGCGATCTCATTAGTACCTGTAGGATGGCCGCACAAGCTAAAGCAATAAACAACCATATATACTCACCGGAGTCCCTGTAGGACTAGGAGGAGGGGGTGGAGCGAACAGCGAGGGAGGCAACGGAGGCAGGACCAAATCCGGGATCTGAAGGCCCTGAAAGTAGGTCGCCACGTCGTGCAGCTGACGAGCCGAGTGCTGCTAGACAGCCTCCAGCTGACGCGCCGACTGCTGCTGGACAGCCTCCAGCTGCCGCTGATGGGCCTCCGCCTGGGCCATCTGCTGGGCCTGCAACTCTGCCAGCTGGGCCTGCACTATTACACCCGCAAGGTTTAAACAATGCAAAGGCCAGGTACATGTGTAAAACCAGTGAACGACGAATAAAACTGTACTTACCTGAAATGCCGCCATCATCTGCGTGGAGCTTGGCTGCCGAGGTGCTATGGGGATGTCGGAGGAGCTCGTGCTGGTTTGTCGAATCTGGCTCAGTTTGGGAACAGAGGACGACTCGATTGCGCTGTTGGCCATCCAGTACCGGCCGTGCTGCTTCCCTCCTCCCAACACTACACCATAGCCCCAGAATGGCGACGTACCGTTGGTCGCTATAGGTGGATACAACGACGCACCATCGGTCGGTATAGATCTATGCCGACACTTAACTGCTGCCGCTGAAAGTGGCGTCGGGATAGGGTTATAGCGACTGACATACTTTTAGCGACTGACATACTTTTAGCGACCGATAGTCTGACGAAATACTGAAGCAATACCGACCAACAGGCAGATGACATATAGTAGTTTTACCGTCCAACTGTTCAAGGCTAATGGGATTTATTCCAACCAACAATCCAATGCATAAATCACATGACACATAAATACATTATTAATCTCACATTAACCAAATTATAGTATTCTTTTAGACATGAAACATACAAGGTCACATTCAACATGAGACACAAAATCGAGTCACAATGACATAGCTTAGATTTCATTCATGCCAATTGGTACATGTAACAGTCATGCTGGGTACAATGTTCTTCACAACACACAAGTCTGGTTTGCACACCTCACAGCTAACATGCCCAAAGAGTTCTTTACAAAATGTTACTTCATTCAAAGCAACTAGCATCCATCCCCAAGCAGTTTGCAAAATGCTATATCATCCAAAGCAACTAGCATCCATCGATGTTTCATCTCCATCTCACAAAATGTTTGATTTGCTTGCTGACACAATAATCACGTTACATCTAGCGCCTTCCATCTGAAAAATCAAAACATATTTTCAACTCCAACTACTAGTGTGTGCTGCCTTATTTTCAGCTCATGTATTATCTGAAATGCAACACAAAGCTGCCCATGCACCACATATACTTATATGCACATATGCAATTGAATAAGCAACTTAACATCTCAAAGATGTGCACACTAACCCCAGTTCCAGCCGCTTCAATGAGTTTTTGGTGCACACCTCTCCTCCCCTGCTGTAAGACCAACATAGCACATATTAGTAAGGTCAGAAGAGTATGTAAGTTTGTGACCATAACTAGTATAAAAAAAGACAAGTCCAGTAACTGAGAACACAAATCTATTCTAGATTAAATTTATAGTTTCCTTTCAGTACATCATCAAGATAATATTTTCCTAACTATTTATTTTCTGTTATGAACAGCAGATTTGCACAGATTTTCTAATCTATCTACTGCTATTATGAATTAGGCAACATCCATCATCTAACTCCTATCCCCAAGTAACCATATATGTGGCTGCTGATGTAGAAATGTGCTAAAATATGTAATGTAATTCCTACTTAGTTGACATGTTTTTATCAAGCGCAAGATCGGCTACTAACAAACTGAGATGAGTCATATCGCATATATGATCGAATTTCACTGAAGATTGTCCGATAGTGTTTTATCTGTGAACCATGCTTCAGAAATAATCTTGGTGAAATAAAATAGATGTCACTTAGATCTCTTATACAGCTAAATATATTGTAAAGCAAAGGATGCTACAAAGGGCTTCCATAATTGGAGGTTAGAATTAAATCAGGAGTATAGTTAAATCCATAATTACAGTTCAAGTTGCCTGTCAGTGTACGAAGATAACACCAGGACACAATGCAACGATCATTGTCACGGCGTGGCACATCGGCAGGACGCAGATGAAATGTCATTGAAGGTTTACCAAGTCAGATTCTAAACAACACATATAAAGTAATTCTGTACAAGTTATTTACAATCTTATGGACAAAAATGCATTTATTCAACAAATGAGATTTGAATCATCTATACATCTTACTGATATAAATGGAGAAAGCTATGATCTGTCCAAAGCTATGTTTAAAAGCAAGCTCAGAGACAAGGGGACCAATAAGGAGATATCGTAAATTTTATGCCTTAAACATGGATAGGTTCTCGAATAAACTTATTAGCCTGCAACTCCAATAAAATCTAAGATTATGAAAGCACTTTAGAAGTTAAAGGATGAGGAATGTGAAACATGATATAAGTGATGAAAAAATATGCAGACAAATAGATATGTAGAATGCTGCAATATATGTCTCTGTGTGCTTGAATCTTTTTGCACTCAAAATTCACTCAAAGTATACCATATTGGGCAAAGAAAACTTGATCAAGGAATCTCATAGTTTGTGTAGTATTATGTGATAAATTTCTGAGTACGCTACCAATGTAAATTGGGCGGTCACATGGCAACATTACATTTTAGATTAAGTATGTCCATATTCAAAATGAGGAGAAACTTTACCGGCAGATCATGGTATTAGTAAAATTCAGGCATGGAGGTTAAGATCACAGAATTGCGCCAAAATTTCTATATCATAAATCATAAAATTGCTAAAATGCAGAAATGAAAGTTTAGGATTTCAGATCATGCAATGCCAAATTTCAGAAATAGAACTTTTATGACATTTACTTAGAACGAAAAATGTTAAGTGCTTGCAAAATAGATGCAGAGAACAAAAGATTAATATAACAAAACAGGGAACAGATAAATATGCAAAAACAACATGAGACAATCCCCTAACATTTTTCGTCCATGCACTCTTTCTTCCTACCTATTTGGTTTTTCTATGACTGCAACCTATCCTGGTTGTATCATGCGGTAGCATTGTGCCTCTTTGGAAATTATAAAAATGCTCTGGAAAGAAATATGAAGGTTAAACTCCTACCTGAACACGAGCATGCAGGGGCATGATCTCAAGGACGCATCACGCCATAGATCCCAGCTGCTGGAGCCGTACTCGAGCCGGCCGCCGCTGTATGACACCGGTGCCATCGTCGCAGGCCAAATCGTCGATAGAGAGCAGTGGAGCACGACGGGCTCGATGCCCCCATCCAGTTGGCTGGACCCCACGCTGCCTTTGGCCGGCCCTCGCCGTCCTAGGTCCGGATCGAAGCCGAGCACGTAGCTCTCCTCCGGTCGCTCTAGGCCTAGATCGAAGCCGGTCAGCTCTCCTCCGGCCACCCTAGGCCTGGAACGAGGCCGAGCAGCTGCCACCGGCCACACTTAGCCGGATCTAGGCCACGTGCGGGGATGCCATTGTCGGGGCTGCGCGCCGGAGCCAACGAGGACGGAAGAGGGGCGGAGGGGAGCCAGCAAAGAGGGAGGTGAGGCGGCGGTGGGTGGTGTCTGAGTGCGCAGGGCAGTGGCGGCGGTCTTGGGCGGCGGCGGCGGGGTTGGGCGGCGATGGAGGAGGAGGTGGGTGGTGGAGGTAGTGGAGGTGGGCGGGCGGGCGCCACAACGGAGATGGGGCGGGCGGGCGCAGAGAGAGGAGGCGGCAGGGATAAGAGCTGAGGGAGACTGACGAAAATGTTAGGGTTGGCAGTATTTGGGCCATTTTTTCTCGTTTTCAGTTTCCTGCGATGGACCTTTTGTTTATTTCCGGTTCCCGCGGACGGCCCTTAAGCGTGCGCAAAAGGCAGGCCCTATATACCGACTAATAGTTCGTCCTTTATTGAATCTGTCGCGACTGATTATTTGATTGCACAACTAGATATCTATACCGACCGACAGTCCAACGCAAAAGGTACATTTACCGACACTTGATCTGTGGGCAAGTTATACCGACCGATGGTTCAACGGTATTAGTATATTTATAACGACACACATGTGACGCTATATTAGTGTTGTGGTGTAGTGCAACCTCATCACAAGGTCCGTATCCAGGGGCTGGGTGGCCGGATCGAAGTCCTCCCCATGGCGCGTGCGAGCCGCCGAGGTGTACTCGGCAAGCTTGGGGTAGACGCTCGCATTGGTGTACGCGTCGGCCCCGTCCTCCGGCTTGTAGACGTTGTCCGCTGCTGTCGCTGGGCCCTTGTGAGCTAGGGAGTACCCCATGAACTCGTTGATTTCCTGGCCACCATGCGACTGGGACTGCGAGGAAAACACAAAGATGATTACAAGTAATGACAATTGAGCGCTAGAATAAATAAATAAATAGATCAACAGAAGCGTACCCATCTTTCCATGTAGACTGGGAGGGGCCGGTTCCCTTGGTGGTGTGATGGCCCTTGCATCTCTAGGCGGCACCTTCGACGGCTTCTGCGCTGAGTGTACGTGTCCTCCGAGACCCACTTGTTCACAATGTCCACCCAGCGGTCTTTGTACTTGGAGCACCAAGCAGGACACATCTGCATGACATCAAGTATTTGACATGTCAGAAGATGAATTGAAGCCTACTTATTTTTCATGGAAGGAATCAGAATGAATGTTTACTACTTACCTAGAGGTACTGCTCCCTGGTGAGGTCGGTCTCCCTCTAGAGCATCATCGCCTGGCTTCCCTCTTCCTCACCACCCGGCCAAGCACGTCGGCGTTGTAGGTGATCATGCACTGGATACGCCCCTCGTGGTACAGGTCCTTGAGTCGCTCTCTGTAGACCTTGTCCTGCACTTGCGCCGCCTTGGACTGCTTCCCATCCTCGCATGTGAAGTAGTCCTGCATACAGACATCATGTATCATTTCATTATTTCAAGAACGTCCAACGAATGCGTAGTACTGAGCAATGCGGTGCGATGAAGACTCACCCAGAACTCCCTCTTGATCCTCGTCGCAAGGGTGCCATGGTCGGGGTCCATGATGCTGGCGAAGTTCTCCCACGACCAGGGCGGCCCTGTCACCCTGGCGTGGGTGACCCTACCAGGGTAGTGCTTCCGAAGCAGGAGGCTCTAGATGCCATTGACATGGCGTGCATTGCCCCCTCCGCTCACAATCGTCTAGTTACTACACCAGTCATTAAGAAGAATTGTTAGTCTGAAGTATGATTTTCAACATGTCATATGAACAAGTAGTGAAAACATCAATGGTTACTTACTTGTCACTGCAGGGTTGAATCACCAGGCGGCGGGAAGGCGCGAGCGGTGCTGAAGGGAGGGACGAGGACCCGCGCGAGTAGACCTTGCTCGAACCTGAGGAAGGCGTCTCCCCTGGTGTCGCCTTGCCCCGGTGGTCCGAGTCCGACGAGGAAGAGGAACTGCCAGACGTCGTCGTCGTCACCCCCTGTTGGGGCGTCGGGTCGGGAGGCAACTCTAGCCTCCTCGTCGCCGAGCGACGTCCGCGGGGCCTCCTCTCCCTGCTCATCGACGGCTCCACTGACGACGGCTCCTCGTCAGCGGTGGGTGAGCGGTCCGTCTGGTAGACCGAGGTGATCCCCTGTCGTTGCTGCCGCCTTCCGCCCGGCATTTTTTCGAGTGCCTGCAATGACAAAGATTAAACCCTTGTTCACAAATAAACGAGAAGTACTTGTAAAGAGATGCAAAATGAATGAAACATAATTGCAAGGTAATAATAATAACAATATATTATTACATGAATTAGAAATTATCTCCACGAACGGTAGTGACTGGCGTGTCGTCATCATCATCACTATCACTATCACTATTGTCGTCATTACTATCAATATTGTCGAGCTCGTATAAGTCCTCATCATATCCACGAATGGAATCATCTCCATCGTCCTCATCATCTACATCGTCCTCATCATCTACATCGTCCTCAACAACTCCATCGCGCTCCATCCTCCATCGCTCAAGCATTCTTAAGTCCTTGGCATTCTGCACCTCATCACCCTCGTCCTCATCGATGTCGTTGTCTACTTCCATGCCCATCAGCGAAGTTATGTCTATCTCCAAACTCCCTTCTAGCCCCTCAGGTTGATAGAACTCTCCGCTATCTGTCTTTGGGTCAAAGTTGTAATCATCATCGTTTGGGACAGGCGCTTTACCGCGCGGCGATACCAAGTGCACAAGGTACCAACCCGTAAGCTTCTCGTCTTTTTGGCACGCCCATGGGAGATAATAAACTTGCCTAGCCTATTGAGCCACAATATAGACATCGTCTCCTTTATAGATGGAATCCTGTCGAATTTCAACTTGCCCAATCTCTGGGGCTCTTCTTGTAACTTCAGGATCGAACCAATGGCATTTGAAAACCACTGGATTAAGAGCTTTGGGACCCTCAAAGTTGAGCTCGTATATTTCTTCGACTATGCCGTAATAGTCGCGATCATCGGTGTCGGGCGTACGAACTCCGGTGCACATGGTGCTTCGGTTGGGCCGACTCTCCTCGTAGCTTCTCGTGCGAAAGCGATAGCCATTCGCATCATAAACGGTGAATGACTTGACCATATAGGAGAAGCCCCTGCCAACCTATTTCAATTCATCACTCATTTCCGCATCCGTGCGGGCCTGCAAGGTGAGGCCAGGTAGATCGTTACATTACTCGCTCCTAGAAGCAAAGTGGAATCTCAAAGTTGGAACGAGGTAAGTTGGATGGTACCTTCATACAGAACCAGGAAATAAATCGGGCACACCATATTTGAGAAGATGGTCTTCTTCTTGAGGGGAAGGAGCCCTATTCCCTCTCCAGTATTCATTAATAAATTCCCTGAAAAAACAAGAGACAAGGGGGTCGGATCGATAGGTGGAGGATAGTGACGGCATATGTAACAAGCTCATTGAGAACTTACCTCTGATAAGGATTCACTTCTTCAAGGTTCAACAACACGTAGAGGAAGATAGTGCGCCACTCATCATACTGCAAGGTCTTGGTGCTCGATGCGCTTGCGCTTCCGAGTTGCCCTTTGAAAAGGCTGAGGTTCGATGAACTCTCGTCGACATTGTAACGAGGGGGTGGATTGTGCACGCTGGGAAGGGTCTCATTATAGTACGCCGTTGTGAAGTTCGACACCTCCTCTAGAATGAATGCCTCTGCCACGGAAGCCTCAATTTTGGCTTTATTTCTACACTTTTCCAAAGAACCTTTAGACACCTCTCGATTGGATAGCACCAACGGGCCTGCACGGGCCCCCCCAAACGTGCCTCCCACGGTAGGTGCAAAATCAGATGCTGTATCGGTAGGAAGAATCCAGATGGAAAGATCATCTCCATCTTGCAGAGCAACAAAGGTGCAAGACGCTCCAATTTAGCAATCACGGCCCGAGATAACTCCTTGGCACAAAGCTGGCGGAAGAAATAGCTCAACTCTGCCAGTACGCGCCACACTGGCTCGAGGAGGTATCCCCGTGTCATCGCAGGAAGGAGCCACTGAATCCATATGTGGAAGTCATGACTCTTCATCCCGTTGACTTTCATAGTCTTGAAGTTCACTCCCCTACTCAGATTCGCCGCATACCCATTAGGGAACATTAACGTCTTGATCCACTACAGTACTTCCTTCATATTGCCCCTTTTCAGGATGTAATCGGCCGGGCCCCTTTTCCATCTCTTGCTGGGCGCAGGGGTCTTCATCAATAGCTTTGGTCTATCGCACATCTTTTCCACGTCCAGTCTAGCCTTAACGTTGTCCTTTGACTTTTCCTTTATGTCCATGAGTGTTGCCCGGAGTGCCTCGGTGACATTCTTTTCTGTGTGCATTACATCGATGTTGTGTGGAAGAAGAAGGTCCTTGAAGTAGGGGAGCCTAGTCAAGCCTGATATATGAGTCCACATGTGTTCGGTACCATATCCAATAAAACCACCCTTGACTTCATCAATTTGGAGAGCCTCTATCTCGGCAAGGACCTCGGCACCGCCCATAATCTGAGGAATGGGGTCGGTGACTTCAACACCTTTCGTGAAGTGCTTGATGTCTCTTCTGAATTCATGGTTGTCAGGCAGGAATTGACGATGTTTGTCGAACGAAGAATACTTGCCACCCTTGTTCAGCCAGGTGAACATCACAGCTGCCTTGCATGTTGGGCAAGGGAACTTCCCGTGAACACACCACGCGCTGAATATGCCATACGCCAGGAAGTCATGCATTGAATACTGGTACCACACATGCATTGTGAAGTTCTTCTTTGTAGCTCGGTCGTACGTCAGTACCCCCTTTTCCCAAGCATCTTGCAATTCATCCCACACTGGCTGCATGAACACACCCATATTGTTGCCCGGGTGTCCAGGTATTATCAGCGACAAGAACACATTCCTGGGTTCAAAAATGACGCCAAGGGGAAGATTGCGGGGGATCACGAAAACGGGCCAACAAGTGTACGGGGCTGCCATCATTCCAAACGGGTTGAACCCATCTGTTGCCAGCGCTACATGTACATTCTGAGCCTCCATAGCTTTGCCAGGATGCATGTCATCGAAGTGCTTCCATGCGTCACCATCCGATGGGTGTATCATCTTGTCAGGACTATATCTTTTGTCATTCTTGTGCCATGTCATTTGTTTCGCAGACTCCTCTGTCATGTACAGCCGTTGGATCCTCGGTAGGAAAGGAAGGTACCGTAGGACCTTCTCGGGGATCTTAGACTATTTCTTCTTGCCATCACTACCATCTACCTCCACAAACATAGAGGCTTTGCACTTTGGACAGTGCGTTGCTTTCTCGTGGTCTCCCCTAAATAGGACGCACCCGTTCGGACAAGCATGGATCGGCTCATATGGCATCTTAAGTGCACGAAGGAGTCTCTGTGACTCGTACGTGTTCTTCGGCAGGATGTGACCCTCCGGAAGCAGTTTGCCCAAAATTGTCAACATGGCATCGAAGCCGTCTCAACTCAGGCTCAATTGCGACTTCAACGCTATTAGGCGTGAAATGGCATCCAGTTGCGAAACCATTGTCTTCTCGTGAAGGGGCTTCTGTGCCGAATCCAGCATGGCTAAGAACGCCTTTGCGGTTTCCTTTGGATCCTCCTCCTCCTCCAATCCTTCAACGAACCGTGCATCATGAAAGTCTGCCACCATGTCTGCCATCCCAGCATCTCCATCATACTCCTCGAGGTGTGGTCTCACCACCTCCTCTCTAATACGATCGCCTTCACCATGGTAGATCCAGTGGGTATAGTTTGCAACGAATCTATGCTTGTAAAGATCTCTCACCACCTGACTCTTTCGTTTTCTTTTCGTGTTCTTACATTTGCTGCAGGGACACAGCATCCGACTAGACCCTTTAGTAGCCCTGCCAAATGCATGCTCTAGGAAATGACCAGTCCCCCTAACCCATTCATGGCTCTTACTTGCGTAGCCTGTGTACATCCACTCACGGTTATCCATCCTCTGTCATACACATGTAAGCGAGTAATAAAACCAGCAATTACATCTACACGGCGTTCCTACCATCTAATAGGTGAAGGATAGGTCCTAATCCCACCCGAGGATGCGTAGATAAGGTTAGCTTCCATGCTCCGCTCCTATCCGAGATGGAATTTCGGCAGCACCTCCCCGCTGTTCTCCCGATACACGTCCTGCAAAGGAGAGTGTGTATCCGGAGAACAATGGGGAGGTGCTGCCGAAACTCTGACTCGGATGGGAGCAGAACATGGAAGCTAACCCATCTACGCATCCACGGGCTATCCAAAAAATGTGGACAATCCGAAAGAGATACGGTGGGAACCATATCTCTTTCGGACGGGAGACGCCTAACTGAGTGACGAGATCTACAGCCAAGGTACGGGTACAGGGGTTATACCTAGGGTGGCGGTGCTATGGTGAGGCGACGCTGTGCAGGCAGACCGGCACGGCGCGGGGCTACTCCGGATCCGCTCTTCTCTGCAAAATAAGAAAATACTATCATTTCCAAAAAAAATTCGGCAGAACCTCCCCTGCACGGTGAGGTTCCCAAAACCTGCAAAAAATCATCGGCACGATGGCCGACAACCACACAAACATCCACAAGTACACATTTAACACCACAAGCATACATCACAACCATATACTTTAATTATGAAGCCATAAAACCTCCTCCACCTCCAACTCTACATCCACCTCCATCACCACTACCACCACAACCCCACCATCACTTCCACCTCCACAAACACCTCCATTTACTCCACCACAACCACACCACCACCTCCACCACCACAACACAACACAACACAACACAACACACGGCTACACTACTACGAGAAAGGAAAAAGGAGAAAAGAGAGTGTACCTAGGATGGCGTGGACGAACTGGTGGGCCGCCGAGCGAGGTGTGGTCGACGACGTGCGAGGATGGCTGGGCGTCAGGGATGGGTTGGTTGGCGGTGCATCCTCCTCCTCCTTTTCCTCCTCCTCCTCTCCTTCTCCTTCTCCTTCTCCTTCTTCCCCCTCTTCCTTCCTCCTTCCTCTCCTTCCTCCTCTTCTCCGACTGGCCGGGGCAAGGGGCCGGGGCCGGGGACGGCGGCAAGGGGCCGGGGCCGGGGGCGATGGCGCGGCGGGGCCGGACCGGGGTGGCGACACGACGGCGCGGCGGCACCGGGACAGGGCTGAGGCGGCGCGCCGGGGCACGGCCGAGGCCGGGCCCGGGCGGCGGGCGCGGCCGGGGCCAGGACCGGCTGGCGCGGCGGGGCACAGCCGGGGCGCGGTGTGGCGGCGGCGCGGCGGGGCCGGACCGGGGCGGCGCCGGGACGGGGCCGAGGAGGCGCGCCGGGGCGAGGCGGCGCGGCGGCGGGCGTGGGCGCAGGCCGAGGCGGCGGTGGCGCTGCGCGGTGGCGTGCGGCGGCGGCGGCGGGCGCGGGCGTGCTCGCGTGTGTGTGGAGTGGTGTGTGTGGCCGTGCGCAGTGAGTTTTGTGGTGGGCCGCGCGCTTTGCCGAGTGCCAGATCGGCTGGCACTCGGCATAGACTCCATCTTTGCCGAGTGCTAGCACTCGGCAAAGAGCTGCCACGTGGCCGGCTCAGGGGCCACCAGGCCGGCTCGGCAAAGGACCTCTTTGCCGAGTGCCAGCCCTAGCACTCGGCAAAAAAAATTATTTTTTTTTTATTTTGGCCGCCAGTTTTTTTGTGAAGCATTCCTACAATACCATGATCAACATGTTCAAATTTGGCAAATTTTTAGTACATTTTACTATATTTTTTCACTTTATTTCGATTTGTTGAATTTTTCCGGAAAATGTAGGTTTGAACTGCGTGTGCATCGAATATTCGATTTGAATGATTCAAAAAATGATATTCTTATTTTTGAGTGTAAAGTTAGGCCAAATCCATGAACTGACCCAAAATTTCGATCAACGTGCGCACAGGGCAACGCCACCATCTTCCGTGCGGGCGATTTTTTAATTCTAAAAAATGCAAACGAATTCCAAAAATCGCGAAACTTGTCGAGATGTCATGATATCGTATGCGTATGCTGTGGTAAAAATTTGAAAATGTGTGGGGATGTACCGCATACGATATCATGACATCTCGATAAGTTTCGCGATTTTCGGAATTCATTTGCATTTTTTAGAATTAAAAAACCGCCCGCACGAAAGATGGTGGCGTTGCCCCGTGCGCACGTTGATCGAAATTTTGGGTCAGTTCATAGATTTGGCCTAACTTTACACTCAAAAACAAGAATATCATTTTTTGAATCATTCAAATCGAATATTCGATGCACCCGCAGTTCAAACCTACATTTTCCGGAAAAATTCAACAAATCAAAATAAAGTGAAAAATATAGCAAAATGTACTAAAAATGTGCCAAACTTGAACATGTTGATCATGGTACTGTAGGAATGCTTCACAAAAAAACTGACGGCCAAAACCAAAAAATATATATATTTTTTGCGGAGTGCTAGGGCTGGCACTCGGCAAAGAGGTCATTTGCCGAGTGCCGGCCACATGGCACTCGGCAAAATCCAGCCGGCCTGGTGGCCCCAGAGCCTGCCACGTGGTAGCTCTTTGCCCAGTGCCTAACGGCAGGCACTCGGCAAAGGTGACGGCCATGGATGCCGTTTGCCCCCTGGCACTCTTTGCCGAGTGCCCATGTTTGCCGAGAGCCCGGCACTCGGCAAAGAACTTCTTTGCCGAGTGCCTGAGTTTGCCGAGAGTTAGGCACTCGGCAAAGCGTCCTTTGCCGAGTGCTGGGTTTGGCGCTCGGCAAAGTGGCTCTTTGCCGAGTGCCCGAGTTTTGCCACTCGGCAAACCTCTACGCACTCGGCAAAGATCCAGTTTCCTGTAGTAATTCATAAACAAATAGAATGGAGCACAGACGCTGCCCTGTTATTCATGTTATGTTCATGAATTGAATTCAAATTTGAAAAACTCATCAAAATCCAACGCAGCAGCTCAACCGGTGTCAGCAGCAAGCATGACGGCCTGGCGGGCACCATGCATGGCGACAACCGGATGACTTCGCCTCGCGCTGGCATGACATCCAGGAGCGCTGACAACCCTTCAACGGCAACTGAGTAGCCTCGAGGGGCACTGCATCCACACAACGGCCACTTCAGCAGCTCAGCGATTTGCTCGAGCGCGTCACTTTAAAGGCTAGGTGGCTCCACCTTGCGCGACAGCCATTATGTTGCTTTTGCTTAGGCCAACAGCTCCGGCCTCCAGCAGTGAGCGCGATGGTGAAGCAACGGCAGTCCTCTAGACGGGAGTAGCACAGCTAGCCGACGGGAAAAAACTTGGCTGGGGTAGTGCCTCCATCTTAGATGTGCCCTGCTTGTGATGAGCATATGGCAGCATGGCAAGCTCGTCGCCACGACTCAATTCAAGATGCGGCGTGCAGTGGCAGCTCTCAGCGAACTACAGCACTATACAGACCTACCCCGTGCCAGTGGTTCACAGGGTGGCAACACGTACATGCACCCGTACGAGATGAGCTAAGCATGCTAATAAACAAGGCAATGCAGAGATGAAGCAAAAGCTTACATGACACTGTAACTCTGCAGTGACCAAGATGCAAGTTACACATCTTACTATTACTAATTAGAGGAAATTAAGCCTCAATATTAATCCTCACCAGAAGCGCTACAAAAAAAGATAAATGCTAAAAACTGAGTTAATCAAAAACATCTAACCGTTAGTCGAAAGACTCCAACTATCCTTAATCGTTAGACTTATTTTCTTTTTAAAAAATTATCCACTTTCACAATTATATATAGAAAAAAATAGGCTAATATCTCATTGTACAGTAAAAACAACTTTGACGTACCTGAAAAAATTATTCAAGAAAAAACGTACAGGGAAAAATCTCCTGTACTTATGCTTACACAACTTCAATGTACAGAAAAATATTCTTCAAGAAATTAAAAAACGTACGGCAACAAATCTCCTATACTCACGTTCACAATTGATTAAAAAAACTAAAATTTGATTGGTTAGATTTACTAATTAGAGGACGAACGAAGCCTCCATGTTAATTTTCACCAGAACTGCTAAAAAAAGATAAATGCTAGAAATTTCCACGTTAATCAGAAACATCTAACCATTAGTCGAAAGACTCCAACTATCCTTAACCGTTAGATCTATTTTATTTTTTAAAAAAATTATCCACCTTCATAATTATATATAGAAAAAAAAATATGCTAATATCTCATTGTACAGTAAAACAACTTTGACGTACCCGAAAAATTTTCTTCACGAAAAAAACGTACGGGAAAAAATCTCCGGTACTTATGCTTACACAACTTCAATGTACAGAAAAATATTCTTCAAGGAATTAAAAACGTACGGCAACAAATCTCCTATACTCACGTTCACAATTGATTAAAAAACTAATATCTGATTGGTTAGATATATATACAGAAAAATATTCTTCAAGAAATTAAAAAACATACGGGAACAAATCTCATGTACTCACGTTTATAGTTGATTAAAAAAACTAATATCTGATTGGTTAGATATTAATAAAATATCAGGACAACAATGCCCATCACACTTCTCCACAGTCTTTTGCGTCAAAAAACAATGCCCATCACATCCACGTTACATAATCTATTAATTGAAAATCAAAAATCAAATGGAAGTTTAATCTATTAATTCATAAAACATGAGATAGAATCTCAACCTCAACAAATAAGTTATACATGTGTGCCCATACAAATAAGGTATCATCACTATGTAATATTTTTTGTGATGTGGAGGAAAAAGATGGAGGTGAGATATAAGCTAAAATTGAGGATTATGGGATCTCTATTGCACCATTGTATGAATTGTTCTCATACAACCCATAATGTACATTTTGTTTATGCACAAATTTTTTTTAAAAAATAGGATTTACTATGTGACAACTCAAAAGACAACCATTGTATATATTGTCTATTAAGTTCTCATAAAACTACGTTGTACTATATGATACCGTCTATTAGACTAAACCAGTGTATTTAGCCTAAAGTGGTCTGACGGTCCAAAAGAACCAGATGATTTCGTCAACCATACTCAACCAGGAATCCATCTATTCGACTTCTGTCTAGTTGTTTTCATCGGTCATCTACTAAATGATAATTCAAAACAAATGCCTAAATTTATAAATAAACTAGACCTTAGTCATTACAAAAGGCAATTAAAAATAACCCCGGTGTATTCAAAATACCCATATATATATATATTATAAAATATAATAAATTTATGCCTTTTAGTTAGTATTAAAGTTTTCGATCTTAGCATTTATAAATAAATAAAAATATCACTCATATCTATGTACAAATACCAATAGAATATATTAAAATAGTCCAATATCCATAAAAGTACGCTATATATATTTCTAAACTACACACTTCAACGGTCGCTAGGTTCTGTCATATACAACAAGTAAACATATATACGTTTCAGATAAATATCTTTTTAATAGCTTATCAAAACCACATCGCAATTACACTTAAAACTTATTTAAATATACTAACATACCATGGAAATAAAATTCATAGGTTGTTATTTTAAATAACTTTATACTTCTTCACTTAAACATTGTATCAAATCAATATTCATAATTTAATTTGAGGCTCTATATATAAAAAATACTACTACAAATATAAAAAATTGATATAACAAATTCAACATCTGGAGTGCCGCAATGCAAGCTAAAGTGACAATATAGACCATTGTAATAACTAAGATGGCAGCCTATGACCTAACGTCTTTTCTCAAATAAATTAAAAAGAAATTTCGAACAAAAGATACAATAAACATTAGAGATTTAACTTAAAATATGATTAAAAATTGCAACCACTAGATTCAAAGTTAAAAGCTAAAATATTGATTTATGATACATAGAAAGATGCGACAAGAACTTATATAACCTAATTTAGATTTCAACTAAATACATATCATAAAATTCTTCTCACAAAAAAGTAAGGCCATCAGATTGGTAAACTCTAATACCATTCATAATAATAGACATTAGGATCTATGCAATTTTCTAATAATGACTAACCTTCATTTTTATCAGAAAAAAATGCTTGAGGGAAGATAATCGCAAAGACAAACCGATCCTTGACCGGGCCCCTGCTATGGGAGGGGGCTCGAGGAAAGGGAATCATCGCCCCCGGGTCACACTGTCGGCAATAAAAGAGGGCCGAGGCCTTCAGAGTCCTCCCATTCGGAAAAGCCTCCGAAGGAGTGTTCTACTCCTCCGCAGGCTCGGGGGCTACTATCGAGGACCAATACTAGGGTACCCGAAGAGGAGCAACTAATAACCATCAACATTGATTTATTCGAGCAGTCAAGAGCGCGACTACAGCTCCAACCGACCACTAGGTGCGCAAGCTCCGCCTCGCCCGGCGTCTGGGGGCGGGTTCCGCCTTGCCCGGCCTTTGAGGACAGGCTTCACGTTGCCCGACCACTAGGGGGCAGGCTCCGCCTTGCCCCACCTCTGAGGACGGGCTCCGCCTTGCCCGACCTCTGAGGGCTGGCTCTGCCTCGCCCGACCCTTGGGTTTGTGCTCCGCCTCGCCCGACCTCTGAGGGAGGACTCTGCCTCGCCCAACCTCTAGTGGGCAGGATCCGCCTTGCCCGACCTCTGAGGACGGGCTCCGCCTCGCCCGACACCGAGGTCGTGGGCTCCACCTTACCCGACCTCTGAGGGCTGGCTCTGCCTCGCCTGGCCTCTAGGGGCGGGCTCCGCCTCACCCGACCCTTGGGTTTGTGCTCTGCCTCGCTCGACCTCTAAGGGGGGGATCTGCCTCGCCCGACCTCTAAGGAAGGGCTCCACCTCACCCGACCTCTGAGGGCTAGCTCCGCCTCACCTGGCCTCTAGGGGTAGGCTCCGTCTCGCCCGACCCTTAGGTTTGCGCTCCGATTCGCCCGACCTCTAAGGGCGGGCTTCGCCTCGCCCGACATAGAAGCCGTGGGCTCCGCCTCGTTCGACCTCTAAGGGCTGGCTCCGCCTCACCCGACCTCAGAGGGATGGCTCCACCTCACCCAACCTTTGAGGGCGGGCTTCGCCTTGCCCCACACCGAGGGCACGGGCTCTACCGCGCCTGACCTCTGAGGGCTGGCTCCGCCTCGCCCGACACCGAGGCCACGGGCTCCGCCTCGCCTGACCTCTGAGGGTTGTCTCTGCCTTGCTCGGCCTCTGGGAGCGGGCTCCGCCTCACCCGACCTCTAGGGGGGACTTCGCCTTGATCGACCCCGGGGCCAGGGGATCTGTCTCGCCTGACGGAGACCCATACCGCCACCAACCACTTCATGTCCAAGCGAATGGGCCTGGGTCAAAGCTCTAACACTAGGGAGGTGATCGGCACGCCCCAATATAACCCGTGTCCATGACGGGCCATACCTGGGGATTCACATCAGGAACAGCGTCGGGCGTACCGGTGCTATTTTGCCTAACCTTTGTACGAGGACTGACAGGCGTGTCAGTTCACCACAACGTCCGCCCAAACGGAGTGGAGCGCCACGACCGAGAAATGACGCCTGCACATGGCGCTAGTGACGGATAGGGCCGCGACGTGGAGCTATCCCTATTGACGTCTACAGGGTCAGCAGGACCCATGTGAAGGAAAAGAAGGACCCGGCGATCCTGGAGGACTTCTTCTCCTTTTCATTCTCCTCTTTTCCCTCCACTATAACATGTGCTTTCCCTTGGCCTATAAAAGGGAAAGCAGGGCATCCCATAAGGGGCATCGCAACACATCGCATCGATTCAGACTAGAACCCATTAAACCCTGAACCGATCAGAACACATAAGCATACAACCGGGAAGCGACCGAGCTCTCGGCACCCGTTCGCTCTTCTCACCAGAGACTTGGGAATTGTCCCTCTCTCGACCATTTATAACCCCTACTACGAACTTTCAGTGCTAGTAACATGGGTAACAGCAACGAACGAGACGTAGGGACATTCTGCCCGAACTAGTATAAACCTCATGTCCTCTTAGCATGCCATCCGAGCCAGATGCGCAATATTAGAAATTTACTAGTCGGTGGCAACTCGAAACATCAACAGGACTACAGAGGATAGATGGGGCTATCACCACCCACTACTATCACACAACCAGGGAGCAGGGAGCAAACTCAGGTAGCCGATAGCCTAAGCACCATGCTTATGCTAACGATTACTACTCTAATCCAGCTAGCAAGAACTAGAGTACTCAAAAGAACTGTGAACCCGTGAACAAAAGAGCACAAAACTTACTCTAAATAGAAATTAGTTACCAGAAGTATCTCATATGTACACTTGGAGAAGCCTAGATTCACCAAAGTACAAGCCGTAAAGGTAGCAACGACAGGCCGGTACTTCCCCCCAAACTCTTCCCTTAATCTCTCTCTACTATGTACAAAGAATAGATCCTAACTAGAGGACTAATCTCTCTTGAATGCGATGCCCTCATCTTGAGATGCGGATATGAATTAGGGTTTCAGGATGGCCTCAGGGAGGAGGGTAGGGGCTGCTATATATAGGGGAACCATCAATTCTGAGCCCTCGGGTCCAACCGACTTGAAGCAATCATGTATATTTGATCTTTAAGGTGATGGGAAACCGATATACGAAGGAGCGACCAACAGGTGGACCCACTAGGCCGGCCGACCTACAGGTGGGGCCAGCCAGCCCTAGTTGGCAACCCCTTGGCTCGATCCTCGGTGGAGAGTCTTCTAGAGTGTTCTAGAGTCTTCCCAAGTCGGTACCATCATGGATAAACATGATTTGCTTTGATGAATAGGTCCTCTTTGACAATTTTCTGATTAAATCCTCCTGTGTTCATAGATTCACCAAAACTCATGGAATTTATTAATTTAAAGCCCTAAATCTATGTTTGGTGATGGAATTAAGTATATATGCAGGTTATGTTGATGGTTTATGATTGATGTTAACGGCCGTTAACAAGCTCCCCCACACTTAACCTTTGCTCATCCCTGAGCAATACCAAACTCAGCAATAGACCAGGAGTTGCATCAATATTTTTTACTCCTCAAAAGTACACATGCGTTCAATCAAGAATTCTCCTCTCGATAGAATAAATTGATCTGACTTTCAAACTTACCCATATTACCTTCAACCATGGGGCTTCTTAGCCTTCACTTGGGCCTTGAGCAATTGAAAGTCAAAACGATCGAGTTAAGCACTATGTCTAGAGGCTTCAATGGTGGAGGGAATTTGTGTGCTACCTGGGAGATGAATTTGGTGCTTGATGTTGCTGCTAATGGAGAAATTAGGTGCTGGATTTGGGCAGACAAGTGATGTGGTGGCTTTAGCTACTAGGCCATGAGTCATGACCTCGAGGGCATAGCGGCGACGACGTATAGCACCCTGGCAAGGCCGTACGTGCACGACGTTGTAGCAGCGGTTACCGAGCCCGATGCAGCCAAAGAGGAGCAGGCCCTAGCGGTATGGCAGGGACGTCCGGCGCCGCATTTCCTTGGCCTTGGCATGCTGAGCCTCATATAGGCGCTCATGCATGGACCTACTCTTGCCATCATGGTGCCTCGGCGCCCTACGTCTCCCCTTTGCAGCTGCAGCTGATGGAGACGGAGATGTGTTAGTCTTCGCCATCGTGGTTCACCGCCGTTGGACTTGCTGCGATGGAGCAGGTCCTTGAGAACCCGCCTCAATGGCGGGAGCTGTGGGAGGAAGAGGACGACGTGGATGAGGCAGCAGAGGTGGTGGACGAGGATGAAGACAAGCGCGATGCCATGGGGGTCACCATCGCCGGCTACTATGCGCCTCGACGGCGGACTCAGGCTCTGGCACCAAGTGGGACAAGGACTGCTTGTGCGTGCGGAACAGGGAATCAAGGGCGCCTTTTGGCGCATAGAGCAGCTCCGGACATGCCGCGTTCGTCCGTCTCTGCCTCCTCTTCGTGCTGTGTGGCAGCGCGTTGTGCCTTCTATTGACGGTAGTTAACACGCATCACAAACCAACAATATACCTTGCATAAATGGCAAAAATAGATCACCAACATAGACTTAGGGGTTTAAACTGATAAATTTTATGAATTTTGGTGAATCTGTATTTTCAGCAGGATTTAATCAAAAAACCGTCAAGGGGGACCTATTCGTCAAAAGAAATCATGGAATTCCGCCGCGGGAACAACGCGGGAAGGTTCCAGAAGACTCTAGGAGGCTCTCCAACGAAGCAGGGCTCAACCCACTGACATGTGGGGCCGGACGGCCCCACCTAGAGGCCACACGGCCCTATGGGCGCCACATGTCATCCTCTTTGTTAAATCGGTTCTCCGTCGCCTCCTAGGATGCATCTCAGCAGTTATTTTAAGTCGGTTTCATCCAAGGGCTGAAGATTGACGCTCCAGGCTATATATATACCTGCCTGCACCCCCCTCAGGGCATGCCTCATTTGATCCTAAGAGCCGAGAAGCCAGAAACCCTAATTCATATGTCCACCAGGATCAAGGCTAGCAATCAAGAGAAGATTAGTCCTCGATAGGATCTAGTCTTGTATTAGAGATAGAGAGATAGAGTGAGAAGGAATAGTTTTGGAGCAGTCCCAGACTGTCGGTGCTCTCTCCACGGCTTGTACCCTGGTGGAATCAAGTTCTTCTTAAGCTTGCTTCTAAGATTTCTCTGGTAATCGACTTTTAATTCAAGTAAGCATCTTGTTCATATTATTCTTCAGGTTTGCGACTCCCTTTTGAGCACTTTAATCCTTGTAGCTCCTGGATTAAAGTAGTATTCGTAGTGTAAGCGTGGTGCTTAGACTCGGTTACTCGTGGATGTATCCTATTTTCTAGATCGGTGGTAGCTCACGAGGGTGACTCTTATAGCCTTGTTGAATCCTCTGTAGTCCACCTCCCATTAGTAGGCTTAGCGGGACTTTGTTACTATAGAAAACATACTTTGCTTGTGTTTTCTCTAGTAATATCCCCAGAATTGAATAATATAAGACAAAGCTTACCTAAGTTAGAACTAGAAGACCTTAGCAGTCTCCTCGACGCTCATATTATCTAGCCTTGATTGTGAAGTTGGGTTAAGTTAGAATCGGTTATTCTCACTCCTGTTCCTTTGGGTTCGATATAAAACTGGGTTACTCTCGGTGAAGTGCTACAACAGTATAATATATGTGCGCTTGCAGATTATTCTGTGTGCATTAATTTATATCAACACCTTCGCGGTAGTGTCGGGGAAGTCGAGCAGCACGACGGCGAGGCGGACGCTCTCGGAGACGCGGCCGGCTGCGGTGAGCGGAGGCAGAGGGGCGCGGCAGCATTGGCGGAGAAGACGAGCACGCCACGAACTGGGAGGCTTTTCCGACGGGAAAGATAAGGTTGGGGAGGCTGGGTCCCACTATTAACTGTTATTAGCTGCTTTCATTCATCTAGTGGGATAGTTGCTAGTTGAGCATTCAGCTAATAATTGTATAGTCTATTATTTATACCTGTTTAGATTTAAAGGAGATAATTATTAGTAGATGGTTACTATCTAGAGGAACCAAACAGGGCCTAAAATGGAGGGGTCCGGGGCCACGTGCAGTAACATTTAGGCCGCCCCTCGTGGCGCGCGCTTCTGCCCCAGCCTGACACGTCTTTGACTTGCTTTGGATGGACTCAGTGATGAAGAAATGAAAGCCCACCGCAGGCCGCTTTGGGTCTCACAGCTTTGCCAACTCTATTTAAAAAATAAAAAATAAAAACAGTTCTATCCCATCAATGTTAAGCGAAACACTCTAGCTACACAAACTCCAAATGGAACGGAACAAATCTAAATCTGATTAAAGGGCAAGATCGATCTATAGATTTGGTAAAGCTCCTTAAATGGTGCTCAAAAAACCTTGGTTCAGATTTGGTGAAGCTCCATTAAAGTGTTCTTCAAAAAAAACTTGGTTTCCAACTTCTCCTGAATTTGGATGATAATATAATTGCCCACCATGTAACCAGTTACACACTATTACAAGTGCAGATTAGAGATTCAGGCTCATGGAAGAAGCAGGTTATATGCCTAGTGCCACCGCCTCTAGCTCCAATGGCAACACTTGCCTTTGACGATCTCTAAGAGTTGTGATCTCCAACTGTCTTTCCTAAATTCATTATCTAAATATTATTGTCTACACATTTTATTTTTGGCAAACGATAAATCAAGAATAGTTGATGAAATATAATTGGATCTAGTGCAGAGCCTAATTTTTTTTAGGTCAACTACGGGGGATCAAACCGATCCCCACCTGATTTCATTCCACAGATCCCGACAAGCCAGAGGATGGAAGGGTGCAATGCACCTATTACAGAGACGACCCTTAGAGGTCACAGAAGTACAAGACATAGGGGAAGAGAGAAGGAATACAACACCAGCAAAAACAAAACAAACAACCATAACATGGTACAGCTATAGGCTCAACCTACATCTAGAGCTAGTGCGAGCACCACGTTCCCGCCCTGTGCCACCACCAAAGACAGACTCTGAAGAACTCTAACCACAAGCAGTTGTTAGCGAGTGGGGCCTGACAGACGACAGCTAGGAAGCTGTAAGGAACTGAGTGGAAACAAAACTAGCAAAAACTGTGAGTGGCATCGCCTATGAGAGCATCTAGGTTCCGGCCAACATCCACCAACGCTATTTGGGGAAAGGAAGCCTCAAAGGGGGAGGAACGTCAGGAGTAAACGAGGAGATCCAATGAGGAGATCAAGGTCCCCGCAACCCAGTATATGATGAGATGAAGCACTCGAGTGAATTAGAGGACCACAGAGGAAGCCATTGATAGCGAGCACCTACCGACAAGCAATGTGCGTAAAAACCAAGGGGGTAGGTGGGTAGTCAGACCAATAACAAGAAGGGGAGGGAGAGCAACCAGAGAGAACACAAGGACACGCCAAGGGCGAACAGTAGCAGGTGTGGAACAACCATGGAGAGCACAAGGACATGGTGGGCGTGGAGGAGGAGTAGGCCGGGCGTGCCTGTGTCAATGCCTTCAAGAAGGGGAATGACGTCCACGGGTGTCACCATCGACGATCGAAGCACCAGGCTCAGAATGGATTTCGCCCCAAGACCTGCTCGGAATGGCTTTCGCGATGGCAGGAGCTGAAAACTACAACGATGCCTACAAATCGATTTGTAGGGGCGGCTCATATTACCAGCCGCCCCTACAAATACCTGTTTGTAGGGGCAGTTCAATCTAGAACCGCCCCTACAGTATGTTTTTTCGCCGAAAAAAATCAAATTTACAGTTTAAAACCGTGTTGCCAAACATCCCGCGACCAACGTTCCGAACCGCGTTCACGTTGCCGAACGCCCCACGACCAGCGTTCGCGTTGCCGAACGCCCCGTGACCAACGTTCCGAACCGTGTTCGCGTTGCCAAACGCCCCGCGACCGTGACTACAAGCACAAGAGTATTATATAAACTACAATTACAAGTCCAATTCACAAGAATATATACAATCCATCATTAAATATAAAATTCCATACACATTGTTATCAATGTCCTAGAGCTAGCCTTTCAGTCTCATGAAGGTGTTGGTACTGAGGATTTGTACCTAACTCAGACTCTCGGTCATGGTAGGCGCCTTTGACGTGTACAATCTGGTCCAATATGAAGTTGCAAAGGTCGCCAATGAGCTCTAAGAGTTGGTCATCCTTGTATGGGTCTCTTTTCATTCCTTTCTCTTCTCTCCACTACAAGAGAACAAGTTTCGGTTTAGTATTTCATACCATGTACGAAGTTTTCATAATATGGGTGAAGAGGTTCAAACTTACCCTTAAGGGGTGTCTCCTGTAGGCACCGGTGTTACTCATCATAGAACATATATAGTATCCACAATGTACACTCCCAGACTTCTGCTTAGGGTAATTAAAATTTGTTTGGGCTATAGCTTGAGGGTCTAGATACCCGGCTTTCACACTTGGCATTTGTTTGACAATGTGCACTTGCATTCTACAAATCACGGCGTGGGTTAGTTACAACAAAATTCAAAGATTACATTCATATCATATCGGGAGGACAAGGACTTACAGGCACCACGTGCGAATTAGATTCATCTCCATTTCTCCCAGGTGAAAGCATGTGTGCATGTCATTGAAGTCAAAGACAATTTTCCCGGCTGGGCTTCCAAATGTGCCGGTGGGGAAGCATGCTTGTATGAGATCTATGCTCGTTGGAAGAACACGCAAGTACCAATCATGGAACCTTCTCATTCCAAGTGGTAGGCATTGGATGTCCCAGTTTGGTAGGAAGGGCTTGCCTCTTTCATATGTTTTTGGGCAATCCTTTGACCATTTGATGGCATCAACATTTGGATACTGCTTTGCAATTTGGTGGAGTTTGCTAGTGACGGCCTCCTCAGAACCCCGTGATGGGACTTTTTTAACTTGGTTCTTAGGCTTGAACTGATCATGGGAATACCACTTGGACACCGATGAGACGTCTTTCATCGGAACATAAACTGGCCTTATGGTGATTGGATGCTTCTTTCAAAATTCCCATTCAGGCACGTCCTCATCTTCTTGTGCATGACCTTCTTCAGGAGGCACTCATTGTTCATGTATCGGCTATGCTTGTTGAGAAGACTGTGGCATCTCATCATGCACTTGCTCGATACGAGCTGAAGAAGGTTGTGGCATCTCATCAAGCACATGCTCGCTAGGAGGCGGGGAAGAATGTGGCATCTCAGGAATGTGGTGGTCCCGAGACGGTGAAAATATCTCCCCGACCTCAACAACTCGCTCCAAATTTGGGAGAGGGGGAGGCGGCGAAGAAGCAGTCAATATAATGTCCCATTTGTGCCAGAGGATAAACTGCCCCATAACGTCTCCGAGTAACACCAGCCCCTCGGGAGTTGCATAGTCTATCCTCCACTGCATGAACTCGGGCTTCACTGTATGCACCTCGACCCTAGTGTAGTCTGGTGGGATCTTATTATTGTGGTGTAAGCCACTGAGAGGACGTGCCACACCCGTTGCCACCTCCATCATAGTGTTCTGTCGGCCACTGAGAAACACCAAGGTGTAACTAGTTCGTTCCCGTATGCGATCGACGGGGGTTGTGGCTGTAGTGGAACCTTGGCTACTAGGAACTTTCGGAGGGCTGCCAAATAATGCCAGTTCTCTCGGCGGCGTCACTAATATCCATGGCTCCGTAGACAGTCCTTCTTCCTCTAGCGCCTTCGCAACTAGAGCCTTCACTTGGAGCTCAAGACTAATCTCCCGGTCTCTACCATGTTTCTTGTACATGTGCCTGTCCTCTTCGAATCCTTGCTTCCAGGTCATCCTTTTCCCTAGCCCCCTGGTGCGGCCCATGTGCTCCTTGTTTCCCAAGCCTAGGCTAAGCTCATCCCTCTCTCTGGAAGGATTGAATGAGCCCTTCTCCTTGTCTTCAGCATATTTCAGTATCCTTGATACTGCCACTTGGGTCTCCGGCTTATCAAACTTAAGATTACCGCCGGATGATTCTATCTCCTCGCATATATCCAATTTCTTGAGCATATCTTCAAATTTGTCACATCGATATTCACAGCAGTTGCGGCCTCTTTGTCTATCTTCCGAAACTACTCTTCCTTGGCATAGTAGCCACCAGGGCCTAAATGATGATGGTGTTTGTTCCTCTTCGCCAGCTCGGTGTTACGGGCATTGAGCTCCAATGCCTCCGGTGAAGTCTTCTAAGCCACGAGCTCCTCCCATTGACTAGGAGTTATTTTGCCAAACTCGTTGAAGGGAGTTCACCCCTTTTAGAGTAGATAGAGTAATAGTAGTTCAGTAGAGTAGAGTAGTAGTAGTAGTTCAGTATAGTAGTAGTAGTAGTAGTCTTACTGCTGCTGCTACGCACACACCAGAGATGGCCTGGCGGATCAGTAGGCTTGGCCGAGTAGCCTTGCTGCTGTTATGCACACACCAGAGAGAGAGAGAGGTACAAATGGAGATAGCTACTAAAAAATAAAACTGAAATTGACAAGCAAACTGACCAGCTAATGGTTGCCAGGCTAAATTCCAATACTCGAATTGCCAAAATAGGAACCCATGACGAAACAGAAAAAAAGTTAATAGTACGCTTTCGCTGAAATAGATGCCACTTGCACTTAATAATAGCAAATTGATTCATGCCAACAAGCAACAAAGCAATAATATAAGCAAGCATGTTCTAGCTTCACAAAAAAGCATAGTCAGCCTAAGCAAGATCAACAAACCAGAAAGAAAAGCCTTTACTAGATTAAATTTGCAGGTGACCACTTAATAGTTTCATAAGCTGAACCTCTACACAACAGGTTTAGTGTATTAACTTAACTCTATGCTAACCATTAAAATATTTGGATGGACATAACAAAGCAAGGATCCACAGAAGTAGAAACCAGCAAAATCTCACACGAAGCAAGGATACACAACATGCATAAAATGAAGTCTAACACACATACATAAATATATAGTCTAACACACATACATAAATATATAGTCTCACACGCATGCATAAAATCTTCATTCTGTACACGTGTTCTTCGTTATGATGTCTCTCCGGAGGGGGTTCAATCTCTGGGGCGTTGTCATAAAATCTAAAGAACAATTTACTGTGGTACTTGTGACTTGTCTTTAAGAAGCATCGGTTCCTTAGGTAAACTATCTTCTTGGATGCATCTAGGTACACCCATGTAGTACCATCCAAGCAAACCAAGCATCCCATCTTTCCTTTGATCTGTCCAGACAAAGCAAATAGCGTGCGGTAATCATTGGTAGTAACAAATATTATTGCTCTACATATGAAGTCCTCCTTTCAGAATGCATCGTACATCTGCTCCCCATGCCTCCATAGCCTCTCCCTTTCTTGCATCAAAGGCTCGAGGAACACATCTATATCAATGCCTAGTTGTTTAGGGTCAGAAATAAGAATAGTGAGGAAAAGGTACTTTCTCTTCTGACACAACCATGTTGGGATGTTGTACATGGTCAAGATCACTGGCCAAGTGCTGTGGTCGCTCATCCTCTCATTGAAGGGATTCATTCCATCGGTGCTCAAGCCAAACCGTACATTCCTTGGGTCATCGCTAAATTCTTTGTGCTTCTCATCAAACCTTTGCCACTGACTACAATCAGTCAGGTGTGCAATCTTATTGTCATCCACCTTGCGCTCATCATCCCACCATGTCATGAGTACAGCTTCTTTAGGGTTTAGGAAGATACATCTCAAGCGGTCGGTGACTGGCAGGTACCACATTACCAAGGCAGGAATTCTTCTCTGCTTTGCATCATTGCCTAATGGAGTGTCCTCTAGGGGTTGAGATTCTTGTACCACCTTTTTGTTCCCTTCTTATTCCTCTTTTTCCCCGTGGAGGCTTCGTCCCCACCGTAAAGGTCATTGTTCTTGTACCGGCTAGCCCCACACTGGGGACATTTATCCAGTGACTTGAATGTTTGGGCTATAGCTTGAGGGTCTAGATACCTGGCTTTCACACTTGGCATTTGTTTGACAATGTGCACTTGCATTCTACAAATCACGGCGTGGGTTAGTTACAACAAAATTCAAAGATTACATTCATATCATATCGGGAGGACAAGGACTTACAGGCACCACGTGCGAATTAGATTCATCTCCATTTCTCCCAGGTGAAAGCATGTGTGCATGTCATTGAAGTCAAAGACAATTTTCCCGACTGGGCTTCCAAATGTGCCAGTGGGGAAGCATGCTTGTATGAGATCTATGCTCATTGGGAGAACACGCAAGTACCAATCATGGAACCTTCTCATTCCAAGTGGTAGGCGCTGGATGTCCCGGTTTGGTAGGAAGGGCTAGCCTCTTTCATATGTTTTTGGGCAATCCTTTGACCATTTGATGGCATCAACATTTGGATACTGCTTTACAATTTGGTGGAGTTTGCTAGTGATGGCCTCCTCAGAACCCCGTGATGGGACTTTTTTAACTTGGTTCTCAGGCTTGAACTGATCATGGGAATACCACTTGGACACCGATGAGATGTCTTTCATCGGAACATAAACTGGCCTTATGGTGATTGGATGCTTCTTTTGAAATTCCCATTCAGGCACATCCTCATCTTCTTGTGCATGACCTTCTTTAGGAGGCACTCGTTGTTCATGTATCGGCTATGCTTGTTGAGAAGACTGTGGCATCTCATCATGCACTTGCTTGATACGAGCTAGAGAATGTTGTGGCATCTCATCAAGCACATGCTCGCTAGGAGGCGGGGAAGAATGTGGCATCTCAGGAATGTGGTGGTCACGAGACGGTGAAAATATCTCCCCGACCTCAACAACTCGCTCCAAATTTGGGAGAGGGGGAGGCGGCGAAGAAGCAGTCAATATAATGTCCCGTTTGTGCCAGAGGATGAACTGCCCCATAACATCTCTGAGTAACACCAGCCCCTTGGGAGTTGCATAGTCTACCCTCCACTGCATGAACTTGGGCTTCACTGTATGCACCTCGACCCTAGTGTAGTCTGGCGGTATCTTATTATTGTGGTGTAAGCCACCGAGAGGATGTGCCACACCCGTTGCCACCTCCATCACAGTGTTCTGCCGGTCATTGAGAAACACCAAGGTGCAACTAGTTGGTTCCTGAAACGACCCCGATTTCCGCGAAGGGAAATCCACAGCATCAAAGTGTAATAAGACCGTTGTAGATCATATTACCCAAATTCCAGTCGAATATCACATCCATACAACGATAATATCAGAGTACAAATAGTTCGGAATTACATAATTTATTACATCGCCGCATTGGCGGAATCAAAAGTAGCATTCATTCAGAACAGCTTGAAGATAAGATCGCCAAACTCGAGCGTAGGCACGAACCCCTCATCCGTCAAACTCCCCAGAGCTATACTCCTCAGCAGAACCTGTGTGCCAAAATTTATCAGTACGATTTGTACTGGCCACTCCCAACCGTATGAGCATTGCTTTGTGGAAATTGGATGCAAGTTGGATATAAGCAAAAGGAACCTATAAGGCTAGGGTTTCCTATGCATTAGCATATCAAGTATATAATAGTAGTTTGTCCAGTTTTAACACCATTCCCTCACACATTCCACTCCATCCCCTTTTTCCGAGCCAGGTTTCAATCCTGGGACCGATATACCACCATCTCCATCAACACCATACCATACCATCACTCAGTCAATAGGCCAACTCCCTCTTGGCACTATCTCAAGGCCCATAGCCCCTGGCTACGACCGACTCTCTCTCACGGGGGAAGAAGAGAAGGACTCATCTCATTATCTAGTTTAAGCGAAACCCAGGAAAGGTCCATAGCCGACAAGTCGGCACATGTATCGATCGATCAACCATACACTCTGCAGAGGTTTTACATAACCACAAGATCCGCCTTCCTCGCTGACCGTCGTCAACTAGGCTAATTCTGGCCGCTTGCTAGCCTAGGATAATGCCACTCTACCATTCAGCCCTAGTTCACCCCAAGTCAAGTCTAGGGTGGCTGAAACTGTGAGTCATGAGCCGGGTCCACAAGGTCTCCATGAAGTCTCGGAAGGGTGTGGGGGGAATCCTCCGCGCCCCGTACCTCCTTACACTGTCCGCTATCAACCTAGCAGTAGTGGCAATATCCTACCAAGTAGTCCAGCCGTCCCGCACCATATAGGGCGAGTGGTACATAAGGCTTCCCGGTGAATCTGAGTACTAGTAAGTCCTTAGGGATGACCAAGCCCGAATGTCTCCATCAAGGTTTCTGTTTATCGTGCAACCACAGCACCTCCATCCCGGGCTCCTCCCATCACAGGTTCACACCCAGGTCCACCTCATATACCATTTACCCACCACAGGTATCCATTTCCAGGGGTGCCCAGGTAGCATCCCATAGCAAGACTTGCCCCAGGCTCGTCGTATACTCCAACTTGGTCGACACAACCCTCACCCTCCACACACCCAAGTCACACACGCAGCACTCTCCCCATAGTCCAGATATCACCAGTTTCCACCACGCACGTAGTATAAGCATAGTAGAAGTATAAGTAATGAAATATATAGCAGTAAGTGTGTGTCTAGCCTAATAGCAGGGTATGCAGGGGTAAGGTTGCGTCAAGGTAAAGGCTTTCAAGCAAGCATACTACCATGCAAGTCCTATCATAATATGACTGTAGCAGTAAGGTAAAGTGATAGCAGTTCTATGTTAGCCATGCGTAATAGGTGCTATGAGATTGGGTGGGATGTGGCACCTTCAGTGTAGTCGTCCCCGTTCTCCTCACGGTACTCACGGTCCTCGTCCGTCAGGTTCTCCTCCGAGTCTGCAACGTTCGCATTATAGTCGCGTTAGCGACATCTATAGAGTAGCACAAAGAAGCAATGAAAATTCAAAGGAGCCAAATGCACTCAAACATGGGTTCATTGTGTGGAGCTCGATTTTAGATGAATTTTGGTCCTAGTTTCGTATTTTTCTGAGGTCATATGAATTAGTTATGAATTTCCAAAGATTAAATCCATTTCTGAAAATGAAAAAGGCTGAATTATTCCTAGGCTGACACGTGTCACGCTGTGACTGGTCCATGTGGCATGCTGATGTCAGCATGACGTCATCAGCGTCATCAGTCCGGCAGGTGGGACCAGGGCTTTTTGGGTCACTGACAGGTGGGGCCAGGTCAACGGTCAACGTTGACCGGTCACGGTTAATATGGGTCGGGTTCAAACTGGGCCTGGACAGGGCTGGATTTGGGCCGGTCTGGGCCAGGCCGGGCCGGACACATGGCAAGCTGTGACGCTGCCACATCACCACCGTGGGCTCCTACTAGGCTTTGCTTCTAGGCTGTGGGCGTGAGCGTGGCTCACGGTGGGCCAAAGTTCACGGTCCATGGACCTAAGGCAGGGTCCATGGTGGACTGAGTCCATTGTCATTTCCCCTCGGCTCGGCTCATGGGCACCGGGTGCAGGGTTGCGCTGCTCAACTCGCCCCTTCTCCTCTGTTTCTTCCACGGCGTGCTCCCGCCGGCGACGTGCTCACCGGCGAGCTCCTGCAACGGCTCAGGCATCCAATTGAGGTGGGGAAAAGCCTCCCCGCGCCATGGCGACTGCAACGGTGGGGTCAGGGTGACGAACGGTGCTTCCTAAGTCACTGGTCACAATGAACGGCGGCTCGAACACAACCGGCGTGCGGGAATGGCGCGGGTGCAGCGGCATTGGCCGGTTCTGTGGGGCGCGTGGGCGTCACAATGCTCCAGCGAGCATGTTGGGCAGGTCGAGGGATCCTATAGGGCCTCCGGTGGCTTTGGCCACGGTGGCAGTCTTCCGATCACGTCAGCGGCGTCGGTGTGGGGGCTATGGCCTCAGAGGGGCGTCATAGTGGGGAGTGTAGGCTCCTATAGATCCGTGTGGACACGGCGGCGGCGTCATGAGCGTGGCATGCGTGCTCGGCTACGGCGTCCATGGGACTTGGAGAGGCCTACAACGTCCAAGGGCTCGGGGGTGGTCACGACATGCGCGTGAGTGTGCTGTGCTTGTGTGCCTAGAGACCGGGGATGGCCTTGGCCTACGCGCTCACAGTGTGGAGCGCCATGGCCGAAGTAGCAAGGTCCAGCGGCGAGCAGGGGAAGAATCGGGGGCTCACCGTGGGTGCTGTGGAAGAGAGGATGGCGGTGCAGTGACGAGTTGTGGCCGTGTAGCTCCGGAAGCAGTGCCGTGCAGTGTCGTCTGCTCCGGCTTGATCCGCGGCGGTGCTCCAAACTCCGGCGTGCTCCCGGTCCTCCTCTCGGTAGTGGCTCCGTTCTCCTCTCTCGAACTCCTCCTTAGCCTTCTACTCTTAGTGTGAAGTGGTTGGCCACCAAGTGGCGTCGGGGCGATGGGACGAGCGCTAGGGCAACCGGGATCGGGGCTCTTATAGCCGAGCTCGGCCATGGAGCCCGGCGTTCGACGGCTAGAGATTGAGGAGGATCGGAGGCATGCATCTCATCCAACGGCCGTGCGTGGTTGCGTGGGCGCGGCGCCAAGGGGACAGGGCCATGCCCCAGGCATGACCCCCTGGCCCGCCCCTGCCACCGCTGTCGGGCGCCGGTCGCATAGGCGGCTAAGGCATGGGTGAGGAAGACGACACTGTAGATGGGGGTGGCTAACCTGCGGGGTCCAGCAAGCAGTGGCTGCAAGCAAGGCAGACGGGTGCGCGGGTGTGGGCGATGTGCTGGGCCGGCTCGTGGGCCGCGCGCGTGCTGGGAAGACAGGAAGGGTTGGCAGGCCGGTTGGGCTAGCTGGCTAGCGCGGGCCGAGCAGGCCGAGGCGGCTTGCGAGGCCTACATCCTTTCTCTCTTTTTTTCCATTTTGTTTTTCATTTCTTCTCTTTTTAATCTTTTATTCCTTGCTTTGATTAATTAGTTGCTTCATGGTTTATTACTTCAAAGGAGTTGATAAGCATAACATAAAGCAAATAGAATTCCAGATCATAATTTGATTTAACAATGTATGCAATACTTTATTTGTTATCATTTAAATAAACACAATTAACAAATGGCATGCCATGCTTATGTGTTAACTTGGGTTGGGGTTAGACCTAATGCATCTCTTAGGTTGGGTTACTATACATGACACTCATCATCACATGGGAGTTCTAAGAAAAATTTTGTAGTTGGTATTTTTAGTGTGTGGATTTTTGGGTTGTTACAATCCTACCCCCTTAACAGAATCTCATCCCCGAGATTAAAGCATAATGTACTCTTCAAAGAGGTAAGGGTATCATAGTCGGAGGTCAGACTCTTTCTCCCATGTTGCTTCTCTCTTGGTGTGGTTGCTCCATTGGATCTTGCACATAGGAATAGTCTTCTTCGGGTCTCTTTGGTATCTCTTCCTAGAATTCCGATAGGATGTTCTTTATACTCAAGTGTATCTTGAATGTCAAGTGTACCAGTCAGGATTACTTCATCGGGCACTCTCAAACACTTGCGCAGCTATGAGACATGAAATACGGGATGTACACCCATCAATTCCTCGGGTAGCTCAAGTTTGTAGGCGAGCTTTCCAATCCTCTTACAAATCTTGTATGGGACAACAAATCTAGGGGCAAGCTTTCCTTTCACCTGGAATCTGACAGTTCCACGTAGCGGGGATACCTTGAGATAGACAAAATCTCCCACATCGAACTCAAGTTCTCTTCTCCTTTTGTCAGCATAGCTCTTGTATCAACTTTGAGCAATTCTCAAATTCTCCTTTACTTGCGCAACTCCTTCTGCATCTTGAATCTTAGCGGAGTCAAAGAATGATCTTTCTCCCGGTTGGGACCACATCAAAGGTGTCTTACAAGGTTTGCCATACAGAGCTTCAAATGGTGACATCTTGATACTGGCTTGGTAGTTGTTGTTGTAAGAGAACTCTGCATAAGGTAGGCATTTCTCCCAATCAGAGCCATAATTCAGTACACTAGCGCGAAGCATGTCTTCTAAGATCTGATTTACTCGTTCTGTCTGTCCATCTGTCTGTGGGTGATAAGCGGTACTGAAATCAAGTTTGGTTCCAATGGACTTGTGTAGAGCTTCCCAGAATTGGGACACAAACTGAGGACCACGATCAGATACAATGCTAGAGGGAGCTCCATGCAGTCTGAGAATATGCTCAACATATAGATCCGCTAATTTTTCGGCATTGGTCTTGGTCTTAACTGGTACAAAGTGAGCAATCTTGGTCAAACGGTCAACAATCACCCAGATGGAATCATTGCCTTTCTGTGAACGGGGCAATCCAACTATGAAATCCATGGATATGTTCTCCCATTTCCACTCGGGAACGTCAAGAGGCTTCAGCAAACCTGTAGGCCTTTGATGTTCAGCCTTGACTCTGTTGCAGGTGTCACAACGTGCCACATGCCCTGCAATGTCTGTCTTCATGCCTTTCCACCAAAAGTGTTTCTTCAAGTCTTGATACATCTTTGAACCTCCAGGGTGAATACAGTACTTGGAATCGTGAGCTTCTGACAGAATTTCCTCTCGTAGTACTGGGTCAGATGGAACACAGATTCTGTTCTTGAACCAGATGGTTCCCTGTTCATCCTCTTGGTGGTTGGTCTTGTAGCCTAGTTTCATCAGACCACGGAGATATTCGATCTCTTCACAACTTTTCTGAGCTTGACGGATGTGATCTGTGAGATCATACTGTATGTGGAGCTCATTCAACAAGTCAGGCGGTAGTATCTCAAGTTGGAAATCATCAATCTCTTCCTTGAGCTCAGGCGGTACGGATTCAGTGATCAAGGCATGATAGTAACTCTTGCGACTGAGAGCATCTGCGACTACATTAGCTTTTCTCGGATGATAGTGAATTTCCAGGTCTTAGTCCTTGATCAATTCTAGCCATCGGCGTTGCCTCATATTTAGATCTTTCTGAGTGAAAAAGTACTTCAAGCTCTTGTGATCCGTATAGATATCACACTTGTTGCCTATTAAGTAGTGTCTCCAGATCTTCAAGGCATGCACAACTGCTGCTAACTCGAGATCATGAGTAGGGTAACGGTTCTCGTGTTCCTTCAACTGTTGAGAAGCATAAGCTATCACTCTTCCATCTTGCATCAGTACACAACCAAGTCCTTGACGGGATGCATCACAATAGACCACGAAATATTTGCTGATATCAGGCAATGCTAGCATAGGAGTTGTGGTAAGCTTCAGTTTCAGTTCCTGGAAGCTTTGCTCGCACATGGGCATCCATTCAAACTCCTTAGTCTTCTTTAGAAGGTTGGTCATTGGACGGGCTATCTTGGAGAAGTTCTCAATGAATCGGCGATAATATCCGGCCAATCCCAAGAAACTTCTGATTTCTGTCACATTACGGGGTTGATCCCATTCTTTCATAGCCTCAATCTTAGCTGGGTCAACTGCAACACCTTCAGCTGATAGTACATGGCCCAAGAAGGCAACTTCATGTAGCCAAAATTCATATTTGCTAAACTTTGCGTAGAGCTGATGTTGGGCTAATTTCTCAAGCACCATTCTCAGATGATGTTCGTGTTCTTCAGCGGTGGGTGAATAGACAAGGATGTCATCAATGAATACTACCACGAACTTATCCAGATCATCCATGAAAACCTTATTCATCATGTTCATGAAGTATGCGGGAGCATTCATGAGTCCAAAGGACACCACGGTAAACTCAAACTGCCCATACCTAGTCATGAAAGCTGTCTTCGGGATGTCACTCTCTCGAATCTTCATCTGATGATAGCCTGATCTGAGATCAATCTTGGAGAAATACTTTGCACCCCTGAACTGGTCAAGCAGATCATCAATCCTTGGTAGAGGGTACTTATTCTTGATGGTGACTGCGTTCAAGTTCCGGTAATCAATGCACATTCTCATTGAGCCATCCTTCTTCTTAACAAACAGAACAGGGGATCCCTAGGGTGAAGCACTGGGTCTGATATATCCCTTCAAGATGAGCTCATCAAGCTGTTTCTTGAGCTTGGCCAGTTCATCAACTAACATGCGGTAGGGTCTCTTGGCAATGGGTCCTGTTCCCGGCAAGAGATCAATGATGAACTCTACATCACGGTCTGGTGGCATACCCGGTAATTCTTCAGGGAATACATCGGGATAGTCTCTGACCACAGGCACATCATGAGCTGTCTTCTCCTCTTTCTGTGATTCTGAACTGGCTTTAAGGGCACACAGGATAGAGGTAGACTTTCCGGACTGGGGTTCACATCTAATGACTTGGCCTGATGGGTGGGTCACTTGGACGTATCTAGGTGAACATGATATGATACCTCGGTGAATGGTTAACCAATCCATTCCTAAGATGACATCTAGGTTTGTGGAAGGTAATAGGGTTAGGTCAGCTTTAAAGATGAGACCCTCAATGGTAAGACTCACTCCTTTACAGATGTGGGTGCACTTTAGGTCTCCTAAAGGTGAGCTGGTGATGATAGGCTTTTCACGTGGGGTTACCGGCAGGTCATGTTCTCGTGCAAATTTGGATGATATGTATGAACAGGTTGCTCCAGAGTCAAATAGAACTAATGCAGTATTGCCTTTAACTAAAAACATATTGGACACAACGTCAGGGGCAGCCTATGCTTCCTCGGCGTCCAGATGGTTGAGACGTCCATGAGTGGCAGATCCCTTGAACTGAGACTTCTGAGCAGCTGAGTTCTGTGGGCACTCAGCGGCTTTGTGACCTGGTTGGCCACAAGCAAAGCAGGTGAAAGGCATACCGCCTGTAGGGGTTGGCGTGGGTGCCTTCCAGTTTCCAGTGCTTGGTGTGGAGCGGTTCTGTGCTGGGCGTTCATTCGCTGAGCGGGGATGGTTGAAACGGTCCTGAGTGTAACGGTCCCGGGTGTAGCGATCCTGAGCAGGGCGGGAATATTTGGCGGTGTAGCCTCCACTTCCCCTACTCGATCCAGGGTTGTCATCCCTGTTGTGGCGAGAGTGTTCCCTAGATGGTGCATCCTTGCGGAACCTCTTGCGATCACGACCACGGAGAGACTCCTCAGGCTTACGCTTCCTCTCCCTGTACTCTTCTCTAGCTTCAGCGTGATCCTTCTCAATCTGGATGCAGCGATCCACCAGAGCACACAACGTGTTGCTCTCAATACCACCAAACTTCAACTTGATGTGCGGGTTAAGTCCCTTGCGGTAATAGTACAGCTTCTCCTTCTCAGAGTTCACAACATAGGAAGGTGCATAGCGCAGAAGATTGGTGAAGCGAGTAGTGTACTCAGTCACCCTGTCCTTTCCCATCTTGATGTTGCAGAACTCCTCAGCTTTGGCCTCCATGATACCCTTGGGAATGTGATACTCAGTGAATGCTTCGGCGAACTCATCCCACGAGATGTTGGCAGGGTCCTCATGGGAATCACTGAAACTGTCCCACCAGGCGCGTGTTGCACCTGTGAGTTGGTGTGCGGCTGCTCCAACACACTCATCGTCGGTGAAAGTAGTGAGGTCAAGCTTCTTCTCCATCTCCTTGAGCCAGTCATTGGATACAAGCGGGTCAGGGTCGGTGCCATCATAGGTAGGTGGCCTTAGCTTCAGAAATCCTTCCAGCTTCCTTTGGAAGTCATACTGCTGACCTCCCTAGCGACAGTTTGCTCCTTCAACAAGAGCTGCAAGAAGCTGGGTCTGTTGTGCCATCACTTCTGCCAGGTTCAGTGGTGGTGGTGGTGGAATGTTCTCCTCAGGCGGCGGAGTATTCTCCAGGTGGAAGGGTATCCCTCCACGTCCACAGCCACGGCCACAGCCACGGTTGTTGCCACCACGTCCCCCATTTGGTTCAACTGGGTCAGGGGTGGGCACACGTCCATGGTTCATTAGGCGATTGGATCAGCGGTTTGGCATCTACAACACGGATCATAGAGAATCTTTAGTGCTTGTGCCATGAGTGCTTATAATTTGATATGATTACATGATTTTGACAATTTAAAGAAAAACATTTATACTATCCAACACTCATTACAAAGAAGCAATAAGATGCAATAAGATCCAAAACATTCATTACATGGGTTTTATTACATAGCATCATCTCCAGTAGCTACACTTGAAGACGTGCGAGAATCGTACTATGCATAATGTCTCATAATACATCTCATAAGGGGTACATCATGGGGTACAACTTACGGAAGCTACTAACATGACTCATGACCACGCAAGGTCATCTACTCTAACTCGTACACCGCAGCTGGGATACGACTGTTCTCGATCTCGATCTCCTCGTCAGACTTGTGAAGTCGGGACACGTACTTCAAGGCCTCGGCGATCTCCTCAGTAGGCTTGGCTCCAGGTAGGGTAGGGCAGGCGTCTAGGTTGAGGCAAGTCGGGGCTAACTCAAACTCCTCTATCCTAGGCTTCATCTTGCTGCGAATCTCCTTGGGTAGCTGATCCCACATACCCTTCATCTCCCTAAGGCGTTTCCTGTCAGACTTCTGCCAAGCCTACCATGTCCTCTCACACTTGTCTTGTAGGTACTCGGTCTGCCTGAGTGCCTCAATCAGGTGACCCTGGTTGCGAACGACCTTCTTCCTGAACTCCTCTAGCTCTTGAGTCTCAAGATTAGATCTTCAGCATATCAATCCCCTTAGATCTCTCTCTGACTCCTCTACGGCTAAACTCGGCCTTCTTGTCATCCAACTCACTCTGCAACTCCAAGACCTTGCTGTTGAGGTAGCAGTTCCTGTTGCCTAGGTCGGCGGCTTTGTCCTATAAGTCAGCGACCTTGGCCCTGTGGACTTCCTCACGACGGTTGAGCTCGTCCTATAGCTTAGCAACTGTCTCAAGTAGACAAGCTCGCTCATGTACTCCCTGTGAGTCTTGCTCCTGGTACTCCCACTGAAGGGCCTAGTCCTAACGTCTCTTGTGCTCTAGCTGGGTCACGTACCTATCCTGCTCCAGTAGGTGAATAGCTGAGACACGAAGGCATCTATCCTCCTCGACAAGGATAACTCTGCCTGCTGCGAAACTCTGCTCACTGGGGGTAAGGCTGAGGTCGAGGGCCTGGGGAAGTAGACAGAACTCTATCATCTTCAGGTGCTCATAGTGGTCCCTCATCACTCTACAAAGTGCCTTGTGTGAGATAGCTCGCAGTCCCTCCTCGACTGTGTCCTCTATAGTCAACTCGGTGGAAGCTGGGACAGAAGGTAAGGTAGTGCTAGCTAGGATCTCGACTGAGGTGACAATCGGTCCTTCGATTCCTCCTTCCTGAGCTGGCTTTCTGGTGCAGGTGACCTTGACAAGCTCGTTGGGGACACCTAACGTGACGAGAACTCGGCAGAGGGTCTATGCAAAACCCCCGAGCTCACGTAGGTCAAAGGTAAGCTTGGCGTGGTCCAGAGGTAGCGGTCCTAGAGGCGGTCAGTCGACGTTCGTTGCCACCTACATGTTTTAAGGATCAGGTGTTAGCAGGTCCATAATAGATAAGCCTTGCATAAAAGTAAATGCAGGGTCGGTATATAACCGAAAGAAGGGTTGTTCATGTCCTATTCTATCGTCCATTTCTGAGGTTTTTGTCCTAAGGTCAAGTATGGCTCTGATACCAACTGAAACGACCCCGATTTCTGTGAAGGGAAATCCACAGCGTCGAAGTGTAATAAGACCGTTGTAGATCATATTACCCAAATTCCAGTCGAATATCACATCCATACAATGATAATATCAGAGTACAAATAGTGCGGAATTACATAATTTATTACATCGCCGCATTGGCGGAATCAAAAGTAGCATTCATTCAGAACAGCTTGAAGATAAGATCGCCAAACTTGAGCGTAGGCACGAACCCCTCATCCGTCAAACTCCCCGGAGCTATACTCCTCAGCAAAACCTGTGTGCCAAAATTTATCAGTACGATTTGTACTGGCCACTCCCAACCGTATGAGCATTGCTTTGTGGAAATTGGATGCAAGTTGGATATAAGCAAAAGGAACCTATAAGGCTGGGGTTTCCTATGCATTAGCATATCAAGTATATAATAGTAGTTTGTCCAGTTTTAACACCATTCCCTCACACATTCCACTCCATCCCCTTTTTCCGAGCCAGGTTTCAATCCTGGGACCGATATACCACCATCTCCATTAACACCATACCATACCATCGCTCAGTCAACAGGCCAACTCCCTCTCGGCACTGTCTTAGGGCCCGTAGCCCCTAGCTACGACCGACTCTCTCTCACGGGGGAAGAAGAGAAGGACTCATCTCATTATCTAGTTTAAGCGAAACCCAGGAAAGGTCCATAGCCGACAAGTCGGCACATGTATCGATCGATCAACCATACACTCTGCAGAGGTTTTACATAACCACAAGATCCGCCTTCCTCGCTGACCGTCGTCAACTAGGCTGATTCCGGCCGCTTGCTAGCCTAGGATAATGCCACTCTACCATTCAGCCTTGGTTCACCCCAAGTCAAGTCTGGGGTGGCTGAAACTGTGAGTCATCAGCCGGGTCCACAAGGTCTCCATGAAGTCTTGGAAGGGTGTGGGGGGAATCCTCCGCGCCCCGTACCTCCTTACACTATCTGCTATCAACCTAGCAGTAGTGGCAATATCCTACCAAGTAGTCCAGCCATCCCGCACCATATAGGGCGAGTGGTACGTAAGGCTTCCCGGTGAATCTAAGTACTAGTAAGTCCTTAGGGATGACTAAGCCCGAATGTCTCCATCAGGGTTTCCATATATCGTGCCACCACAGCACCTCCATCCCGGGCTCCTCCCATCATAGGTTCACACCTAGGTCCACCTCATATACCATTTACCCACCATAGGTATCCATTTCTAGGGGTGCCCAGGTAGCATCCCATAGCAAGACTTGCCCTAGGCTCGTCGTATACTCCAACTTGGTCGACACAACCCTCACCCTCCACACACCCAAGTCACACACGCAGCACTCTCCCCATAGTCCAGATATCACCAGTTTCCACCATGCACATAGTATAAGCGTAGTAGAAGTATAAGTAATGAAATATATAGCAGTAAGCGTGTGTCTAGCCTAATAGCAGGGTATGCAGGGGTAAGGTTGCGTCAAGGTAAAGGCTTTCAAGCAAGCATACTGCCATGCAAGTCCTATCATAATATGACTATAGCAGTAAAGTAAAGCGATAGCAGTTCTATGTTAGCCATGTGTAATAGGTGCTACAAGATTGGGTGGGATGTGGCACCTTTAGTGTAGTCATCCCCGTTCTCCTCACGGTACTCACGGTCCTCATCCGTCAGGTTCTCCTCCGAGTCTGCAACGTTCGCATTATAGTCGCGTTAGCGACGTTTATAGAGTAGCACAAAGAAGCAATGAAAATTCAAAAGAGTCAAATGCACTCAAACATGGGTTCATTGCGTAGAGCTCGATTTTAGATGAATTTTGGTCCTGGTTTCGTATTTTTCTGAGGTCATATGAATTAGTTATGAATTTCTGAAGATTAAATCCATTTTTGAAAATGAAAAAGGCTAAATTATTCCTGGGCTGACACGTGTCACGCTGTGACTGGTCCACATGGCATGCTGACGTTAGCATGACGTCATCAGCATCATCAGTCCGGTAGGTGGGACCAGGGCTTTTTGGGTCACTGACAGGTGGGGCCAGGTCAACGGTCAACGTTGACCGGTCACGGTTAATACGGGCCGGGTTCAAACTAGGCCTGGACAGGGCTGGATTTGGGCCGGTCTAGGCCAGGCTAGGCCAGACATGTGGCAAGCTATGACGCTGCCACGTCACCGCCATGGGCTCCTACTGGGCTTTGCTTCTAGGCTGTGGGCATGAGCGTGGCTCACGGTGGGCCAAAGTTCACGGTCCATGGACCTAAGGCAGGGTCCATGGTGGACCGAGTCCATCGTCATTTCCCCTCGGCTCGGCTCATGGGCACTGGGTGCAGGGCTGCGCTTCTCAACTCGCCCCTTCTCCTCTGTTTCTTCCACGGCGCGCTCCCGCCGGCGACGTGCTCACCGGCGAGCTCCCGCAACGGCTCAGGCATCCAATTGAGGAGGGGAAAAGCCTCCCCGCACCATGGCAACTGCAACGGTGGGGTCAGGGTGACGGACCGTGCTTCCTAAGTCACTGGTCACGGCGAACGGCGGCTCGAACACAACCGGCGTGCGGGAATGGCGCGGGTGCAGTGGCATTGGCCAGTTCTGTGGGGTGCGTGGGCGTCACAATGCTCCAGTGGGCATGTTGGGCAGGTTGAGGGATCCTCCAGGGCCTCCGGTAGCTTTGGCCACGGCGGCGGTCTTCCGATCACGTCGGCGGTGTCGGTGTGGGGGCTATGGCCTCGGAGGGGCGTCATAGTGGGGAGTGTAGGCTCCTACAGATCCGTGTGGACACAGCGAGGGTGTCCAGATCTTAGGGCAGGACTTTTGGTTTCTAGGCAGCCGGTAGGGTCTTCCCGGCGGCCACGGCGACATGGTGATGACGGTGAGGCGCGCGGGTCACTACGGGGCTCCAGCGGGGTGGTCACGGCGTGCGCGTGAGTTACCCGTGGCTTTAGTGAACAGGATGGGCGAGTCAAGGGGGGCGCCAGGCGCTCCTAGTAGTACTGGCCACGGTGGTCGGTGCTCTGGCCGGTGGTCTGGTGCTCGGACCGGTGGTCGGGTGCTCGGACCGGTGGTCTGGTGCTCGGAGGTGGTCTAGTGCTCGGACCGGTGGTCGGGTGCTCGGACCGGTGGCTGTGCCATGGCGGCGGCATCGTGAGCGTGGCATGCATGCTCGGCTACGGCGTCCGTGGGACTTGGAGAGGCCTACAGTGTCCAAGGGCTCGGGGGTGGTCGCGACATGCGCGTGAGTGTGCTGTGCTTGTGTGCCTAGAGACTGGGGATGGCCTTGGCCTACGCGCTCACGGTGTGGAGCGCCATGGCCAAAGTAGCAAGGTCCGGCGGCGAGCAGGGGAAGAATCGGGGGCTCACCGTGGGTGCTGTGGAAGAGAGGATGGCGGTGCAGTGATGAGTTGTGGCCGTGTAGCTCCGGAAGCAGTGCCGTGCAGTGTCGTCCGCTCCGGCTTGATCCGCGGCGGTGCTCCGAACTACAGCGTGCTCCCGGTCCTCCTCCCGGCAGTGGCTCTGTTCTCCTCTCTCGAACTCCTCCTCAGCCTTCTACTCTCAGTGTGAAGTGGTTGGCCACCAAGTGGCGGCGGGGTGATGGGACGAGCGCTAGGGCAACCGGGATCGGGGCTCTTATAGCCGAGCTCGGCCATGGAGCCCGGCATTCGACGACTGGAGATTGAGGAGGATCGGAGGCGTGCATCTCATCCAATGGCCGTGCGTGGTTGCGTGGGCGCGGCGCTAAGGGGACAGGGCCATGCCTCGGGCGTGACCCCCTGGCCCGCCCCTGCCACCGCTGTCGGGCGCCGGTCGCGTAGGCGGTTGAGGCATGGGTGAGGAAGACGACACTGTAGACGGGGGTGGCTAACCTGCGGGGTCCAGCGGGCAGTGGCTGCGAGCAAGCCAGACGGGTGCGTGGGCATGGGCGACGCGCTGGGCTGGCTCGTGGGCCGCGTGGGCCGCGCGCATGCTGGGAAGACGGGAAGGGTTGGCGGGCCGGTTGGGCTGGCTGGCTGGCGTGGGCCGAGCAGGCCGAGGCGGCTTGCGAGGCCTACATCCTTTCTCTTTTTTTCCATTTTGTTTTTCATTTCTTCTCTTTTTAATCTTTTATTCCTTGCTTTGATTAATTAGTTGCTTCATGGTTTATTACTTCAAAGGAGTTGATAAGCATAACATAAAGCAAATAGAATTCCAGATCATAATTTGATTTAACAATGTATGCAATACTTTATTTGTTATCATTTAAATAAACACAATTAACAAATGACATGCCATGCTTATGTGTTAACTTGGGTTGGGGTTAGACCTAATGCATCTCTTAGGTTGGGTTACTATACATGACACTCATCATCACATGGGAGTTCTAAGAAAAAAAATTTGTAGTTGGTATTTTTAGTGTGTGGATTTTTGGGTTGTTACAGTTCCCGTATGCGATCGACGAGGGTTGTGGCTGTAGTGGAACCTTGGCTGCTAGGAACTTTCGGAGGGCTGCTAGATAATGCCAGTTCTCCCGGCGGCGTCACTAATATCCGTGGCTTCGTAGACAGTCCTTCCTCCTCGAGCGCCTTCGCAACTAGAGCCTTCACTTGGAGCTCAAGACTAATCTCCCGGTCTCTGCCATGTTTCTTGTACATGTGCCTGTCCTCTTTGAATCCTTGCTTCCAGGTCATCCTTTTCCCTAGCCCCCTGGTGTGGCCCATGTGCTCCTTGTTTCCCAAGCCTAGGCTAAGCTCATCCCTCTCTCTGGAAGGATTGAATGAGCCCTTCTCCTTGTCTTTAGCATATTTCAGTATCCTTGATACTGCCACTTGGGTCTCCGGCTTATCAAACTTAAGATTACCGCCGAATGATTCTATCTCCTCGCATATATCCAATTCCTTGAGCGTATCTTCAAATTCGTCACATCGATATTCCCAGCAGTTGCGGCCTCTTTGTCTATCTTCCTAAACTACTCTTCCTTGGCATAGTAGCCACCGGGGCCTAAATGATGATGGTGTTTGTTCCTCTTCGCCAGCTTGGTGTTATGGGCACTGAGCTCCAATGCCTCCGGTGAAGTCTTCTAAGCCACGAGCTCTTCCCATTGACTAGGAGTTATTTTGCCGAACTCGTTGAAGGGAGTTCACCCCTTTTAGAGTAGATAGAGTAATAGTAGTTCAGTAGAGTAGAGTAGTAGTAGTAGTTCAGTATAGTAGTAGTAGTAGTAGTAGTCTTACTGTTGCTGCTACGCACACACCAGAGATGGCCTGGCGGATCAGTAGGCTTGGCCAAGTAGCCTTGGTGCTGTTATGCACACACCAGAGAGAGAGAGACGTACAAATGGAGATAGCTACTAAAAAATAAAACTGAAATTGACAAGCAAACTGACCAGCTAATAGTTGCCAGGCTAAATTCCAATACTCGAATTACCAAAACAGGAACCCATGACGAAACAGAAAAAAAGTTAATAGTACGCTTTCGCTGAAATAGATGCCACTTGCACTTAATAATAGCAAATTGATTCGTGCCAGCAAGCAACAAAGCAATAATATAAGCAAGCATGTTCTAGCTTCACAAAAAAGCATAGTCAGCCTAAGCAAGATCAACAAACCAGAAAGAAAAGCCTTTACTAGATTAAATTTGCAGGTGACCACTTAATAGTTTCATAAGCTGAACCTCTACACAACAGGTTTAGTGTATTAACTTAAATCTATGCTAACCATTAAAATATTTGGATGGACAAAACAAAGCAAGGATCCATAGAAGTAGAAACCAGCAAAGTCTCACACGAAGCAAGGATACACAACATGCATAAAATGAAGTCTAACACACATACATAAATATATAGTCTAACACACATACATAAATATATAGTCTCACACGCATGCATAAAATCTTCATTCTGTACACGTGTTCTCCGTTATGACGTCTCTCCAGAGGGGGTTCAATCACCGGGGCGTTGTCATAAAATCTAAAGAACAATTTACTGTGGTACTTGTGACTTGTCTTTAAGAAGCATCGGTTCCTTAGGTAAACTATCTTCTTGGATGCATCTAGGTACACCCATGTAGTACCATCCAAGCAAACCAAGCATCCCATCTTTCCTTTGATCTGTCCAGACAAAGCAAATACCGTGGGGTAATCATTGGTAGTAACAAATATTATTGCTCTACATATGAAGTCCTCCTTTCATAACGCATCATACATCTGCTCCCTATGCCTCCATAGCCTCTCCATTTCTTGCATCAAAGGCTCGAGGAACACGTCTATATCAATGCCTAGTTGTTTAGGGCCAGAAATAAGAATAGTGAGGAAAAGATACTTTCTCTTCTGACACAACCATGTTGGGATGTTGTACATGGTCAAGATCACTGGCCAAGTGCTGTGGTCGCTCATCCTCTCATTGAAGGGATTCATTCCATCGGTGCTCAAGCCAAACCGTACATTCCTTGGGTCATCGTTGAATTCTTTGTGCTTCTCATCAAACCTTTGCCACTGACTACAATCAGTCAGGTGTGCAATCTTATCATCATCCACCTTGCGCTCATCATCCCACCATGTCATGAGTGCAGCTTCTTTAGGGTTTAGGAAGATACGTCTCAAGCGATCGGTGACTGGCAGGTGCCACATTACCAAGGCAGGAATTCTTCTCTGCTTTGCATCATTGCCTAATGGAGTGTCCTCTGGGGGTTGAGATTCTTGTACCACCTTTTTGTTCCCTTCTTATTCCTCTTTTTCCCCGTGGAGGCTTCGTCCCCACCGTGAAGGTCATTGTTCTTGTACCGGCTAGCCCCACATCGGGGACATTTATCCAGTGACTTGAATGTTTCACCACGAAAAAGTATACAGTGGTTGGGGCATGCATGGAGTTTTTCAACTCCCATTGTCAATGGACTTATGACCTTCTTCGCTTGGGATGTGTTGGTGGGAACTGAGTTTGGTTGTGGCCGTACCCATGATAGGAGATGCAATAGATCATTGAAACTACAGTCTGACTAGCCGTACTTAGCCTTCAGGATGAGCAGCTCAAGCATAAAACGTAGCAATGTCCAATGTGTCGGATAGCCCTTTTCAACACCATACACAGTCTCCTTCGATGCTTTTGTCACCCTTTCTAAATTTTCTAGACCTTTCGGTCTATATAGTAAAATCTCTAGTCCAAGGGCTCGAATCATGTCCTCCAAATCATCTTCATCCCCGACATGTGCTCCACAATCATTATTGGCACCACCTTCATTGTTACCATCCCAACCACCAGCATCACCACCTTGTTCATTGCCAAACTCGAAATCCATTCGTGCATCAAGCTCTGCTGAATATTGGGACAAGGATTCTATGGTTTCGTCGTCGTATTCCTCCTCATCCTCGTCGTTAACAATAACCGTTTCACCATGATGAATCCACACTATATAGTCCTCAACAAATCCTCGCATAATCAAATATGATCTGATGATAGTCACATATGTCCATGCCATACAGTTCTTGCAATCTTTATAGGGGCAAATAATTGTATCCTTATTCTCTTTCAATGTTGTTGCATGCTTCTTTGTGGCTTCAATAAATTTATCCACCTCTTTGAAAGGTCCTAATGGCTAGAGGAGGGCTGAATAGCCTAATAAAAATTTCTACAACAACACTTAATAAAATGGTTAGATGTAACACCTCGGGTGTTTAAATATTAAAAAATGAAATGTCATCATATGCATTGCAAGGCATTTGGTCATATTGCAAACTTTGATATGCATTCACTAAAACAAGTTTACATTTGTGTTATGAGTGTTGAATTGTATTGTTTGAATCAAGTTCAAAAATTGGTTTGGATTTGAATTTTCAAGAAAACCCTAATTTTCAGCATTTAAATCCTACCCTGAAAACTCATTTCAAAATCTAAGCATATTTTGGGGTTGAGCCTAAAAGAAAAAGTGTAGAGCTTGTTAAGTTATACAAAGTTTGTTTTTGGAGTTTTCAAAGTTGTTATGAAAATTTTGAAGTAAATCGAAAAGGCGTAATTCGTTAAATGTCCCCTATTTGAATTCAAAAGTTCATTTCAAAATGTAGATTGAATTTGGGGGTGGTTATAAAAGCAAAGTTGTAGAACTTTGGATTTTGAGCAACTTTTATTTTTGGAGATTTTTGAGTTGTTATACAAATTTGGGAGTAATTTGAATTTGAACACAAATGGCAATTCTGTAAATACGTTGAACAGTGTTCGCTGCTCTTGCTACATTGCCGGCGACCTTCTGCTCGCTTCCAGGCACGACTGTGGCCGCCGTCGACTTCGTGCTGGCGTAGGAAAGACTCCTCCGTGGCTTCTCCTTGCTTCCTTGGCCGCCCTATAAAGCTCCGATGCCGTCGTCGTCGTTCTTTCTCCGTCCTCTGTTTTTCCCGACGTTGCCGATCATCTCCGTCGAGCCCTCACCGTCGAACCAGCGTCGGTGTCGTCGCAGCAAAGCGCTCAATAGCTTCACCTACTCCTTGCGGACCTAGCCAACCAAATGTGGTATCTTGATTTCACCGGGAACTCGCGGTGTATCGCTTTCTTCTCCGCAGCCGGTAACCTCGCCGTCGTGGCCAGCGCCCTTCGGTGAGTCGTTGCCCTTGATCAGTGTACCTACGGCTTCATCTCGATGCTGTGGTGCTTAATCCATTGTTTCTTGGTTGTTTTGCCCACTGCAGTCGCCGGAACACCATCACCAACGATCCTTGCTCCGCCGTGATCACCGTGGACGTCGTCACGCGTCACTGTTGCTTCTCCGGTCTCGCTTTTTGCTCCAACGTGTTCGTGGTGAGATATTGATGCTTCCTAGACTCTTTGTTTCACCGTTACCGGCTTTGTGTCGCCGGCGTAGCGCTGCCATGCCACCGCATCCGCCATGGCCGGCGTCAGCCTTGTTTCGTGCCGTAATTAATCTCCGTAGTGCCTCAAATCGATGCGCCTAGTCATGGTGATTGTTTTGGTACCTTGGCCGTCGCTGTTGGACTCACCGTCGGCGAGTTAGCGTCGGTCAGCGCCATCGCCGTCGGGGTCAAAGCTGGAGGTTGGGGATGACAGGTGGGACCCGAGTGTCAGCGACTGTGTAGTTCAAAATGAATTTTCTGTTTTTCATATTTGAATGAATAGTGATGTAATTTGTTATTTTTGTGTAGATTTATTTAGAGCTCGAAAAATTATGAAAATTTTTGTGTGGCCTCTCTGTGATGAATACTATTTAGGAAAAATATGAAATATTGTTTTTAAGTACTTTTTGAATGTGATAAAAATTGCTAAATTAATTAATAAATGAGTTTCCATAATTTTTCTAGACTTAATTATTTATCCAAAAAATATGAAAATTGTTTTGCCACTTAGTTATCATGAGATGAACATTTACAAAAATTTTGAGATCAATTAGAATAAGTTGATTCATTTTATATTTCTTAATTAATTAATTAATTCATAAAAGCAAATAGTAACATTTAATGATTTAGGTTTTAATTGAATTTTGGATTGTGTGATGACCTTGGGTCATTAGTTGATAATGATCCTTGGCAATTGATGTATGTGTTACGAAAAAGATTTAGTTAGTTTGATTTGTAACTGTACCACGAAGGAAAGTTGTATTCCCGTTGTTAACTTTTGCATCCATCATCAAGCATCATGTTTCGTATTCCACATCATGTTAAACAGGGCATTGTTACTACGTGTAGTGAACGAAGGTGAACACGTGGTAGTTAATCAAGTTGCGGAGGAGGTTAATCCGTCTGTTGAGGTCAGATCGAATACTTGTGGAACGTTGCAGGAACCGGACTTTTCTGTCAACGAAGGCAAGCCCCGGATGCATTTAACCCTACCTTGTGTTTTACAAATTTTATCGCTTTTGCTTTTATATACTGCATTAAGTGATTAGGAGTTAAGTGGAAACCTAATTGGTGCATTACCAACCTTGTTTTTCCATATCTACCTTGTTACCAGTTTTAATTCAGAAATGACTAGTTATGCTTAGTCATGCTTAGCCGGGTGATTACCTGTCACCTGCGAGTTTTAAATGGATCCTTGGTTACTTATGTGATCATGAAATATGAGCATATGGAGTAATAAATCTAGACCGGGCGGACTCGGTGTGTGAGAGCCACAAGACATGGACGTCTTGTGAGCGGCTTCTTTCCGCCTGTGTCGATTAAGGTCCATCCGTTGTTGAATTGCATGAGGTGAGACTTTGTAGTACTAACCACATACTCCGGTAAGCCTTAACTTGGCGATTCTAGTACGAGAATGGCTACTCGCGCACTGGGAGTGGAGAGATGGCGGGAATAGCATGTACCCACGTGGCAATGGGCTGGATTGGTGGAGTACTGTATTCTCGGGTGGCGCAAACCCGTTCTTGTTTTAGAGGACCTGAGGGTAGGTTGGTATATGTAGGTCGGGGACCTACATATGTCGTGTGGTCTGGAATCCCTAGCTGGGTTTAATCGGTTCGAATCGTCGTTGCTCCTCGGTTATGGAGACTCAACTCACTGTTCATCATCGTAGTATTAATAACTGGAACTTGAGGCTGGTTTGAGAAAGTGTTGGATATGAAGTTTCACGATCTCAATGCGGATCGTGTCAGCTTTGTATATGATCTTATGAAGTTTTAAATGTTGATGTATAGAATGTTATTAAAAAGCTTTTATGCAAAATAACTTTGATTATTGCTAAAGCTATACCTTGAATCCCTGAGCCTGCATTCCTGAATTTATCAGTTCTTATTTCGGTTAAGTCTTGTTGAGTACTTTTGTACTCAGGGTTTGTTGACCCTTGTTGCAGGTGAGCCTCATGAGCAGATCTGTTTTGGATCATGCTGCATGACTATTGTTCGATATGACGATGAGAAGTAAATGTGTGGCCCTTGGGTAGGGCAACTTTTTATGTGATCAGTAATATGTTATAATACCACTCTACTACTATGTTTTGTAATATTAACTGAACTCAGTAGTATGGTTTGAAACAAATGGTTTGTAAACTATGTTATTGTAAGTCTTCCGCTGTTTTTACTCTGGTATATCTATTTGAATAAACTGTTGTAATACTGCAATGACTCTATAATGTGATCCTACTCGGAAATCATGGATGATTCGGGGTTCCGCGAGGACACCCGATAGACTTCTTAAGTTACCAGGAACATAAGCATAGTTGTCAATGGTCGTTGGACAGTGACAAGTGCATGTGGGCCCTATAATTTAGGAGGTTCTGCCACATTAGACAATTATGAGGCGAAACAAGTGTTGCGCTAGCCTACTCAAAATGCAAGCCACCTACCACAATTCTAGTTTAGATAGAATCTATTCACACAACAGCTATGACACTACCCTATGTTAGTGTGCTTTCAAAGGCTAACTAAAGAGCCACACCAACCAAGCAAGCAAGCTCTCACAACTAGCTACACTCAAGAGCTTGACAACTAGTTTGCGGTAATATAAAAAGAGTGATCAAGAAGGTTATACCACCATGTAGATGAAGGAGCCAATCAATCACAAGAATGAATAACAATGAAGACCAATCACCTCGGAATCAAATGATGAACACAATAATTTTTACCGAGGTTCACTTGCTTGCCGGCAAGCTACTCCTCATTGTGGCGATTCACTCACTTGGAGGTTCACGCACTAATTGGCATCACACGCCAAACCCTCAATAGGGTGCTGCACAACCAACACAAGATGAGGATCACACAAGCCACGAGCAATCCACTAGAGTACCTTTTGGCTCTCCGCCGGGGAAAGGTCAAGAACCCATCACAATCACCACGATCGGAGCCGGAGACAATCACCAACCTCCGCTCGACGATCCTCGCTGCTCCAAGTCATCTAGGTGGCGGCAGCCACCAAGAGTAACAAGCAAATCCCGCAGCGAAACAAGAACACCAAGTGCCTCTAGATGCAATCATTCAAGCAATGCACTTGGATTCTCTCCCAATCTCACAAAGATGATGAATCAATGATGGAGATGAGTGGGAGGGCTTTGGCTAAGCTCACAAGGTTGCTATGTCAATGCAAATGGCCAAGAGAGAGAGCTTGAACCGGCCATGGGGCTTAAATGGAAGACCCCATGAAATAGAGCCATTGTACCCCTTCATTGGGCACAACACGGGCTGACCGGACGCTCTGGTCATGTTGACCGGACGCTGGACCTCAGCGTCCAGTCGCCCGACGATAGCCACGTGTCCCGATCTCAACGGTCACTTGAGTTGACCGGACGCTGCGCTATAACTGACCGGACGCTGAGCCACCAGCGTCCGGTCGTTTCCAGTAAGGTTCCAGAAATGATTTTCTTTGACCGGACGCGTCTGGTCATGCATGACCGGACCTTGCCAGCGTCCGGTCAGAGACCCTAGCCTCTGTGCATTGCTCAACAATAGGACCGGACCCTGCCTCTAGCGTCTGGTCGCTGAGCGACCTAGCGTCCGGTCATGAGACCAAAACACACGCCCTCTACTGCCACTTACCGGACACGCCGGTCCAACCGAGACCAGCGTTCGGTCACTTCCTGTGACCTCTGTCTTTTCTGTCTAGGGCACCGGTGAAGTTCCTAACCCTTGCTCAAATGTGCCAACCACCAAGTGTATCACCTTGTGCACATGTGTTAGCATATTTTCACAAACATTTTCAAGGGTGTTAGCACTCCACTAGATCCTAAATGCATATTCAATGAGTTAGAGCATCTAGTGACACGTTGATAACCGCATTTCGATGCGAGTTTCACCCCTCTTAATAGTTTGGCTATCAAACCTAAATGTGATCACACTCTGTAAGTGTCTTGATCACCAAAACAAAATAACTCCTATAAATTATACCTTTGCCTTGAGCTTTTTGTTTTTCTCTTTCTTCTTTCCAAGTCCAAGCACTTGATCATTACCATGTCATCATCTTCATCATGCTATGATCTTCATTTGCTTCACGATTTGGAGTGTGCTGCCTATCTCATGATCACTTGATAAACTAGGTTAGCACTTAGGGTTTCATCAATTCACCAAAACCAAACTAGAGCTTTCAATCTCCCCCTTTTTGGTAATTGATGACAACCCTTATACAAAGATATGAATTAAAATTCAATTGAATCCATGTTGCTTGCCCAAGCATATTTACCATGTGTAAAAGGATATGGACAAGTTTCATGAACTCCATATGGTAGCAAATGCTCCCCCTACATATGTGCTAAGAGTTTGGATTGTAGCTTGCACATATGCTTAGATAAAAAATATAGGAGACAATGTCTACCAAATGATGCTAAGGTATAAAAGATGGACCTTTGAAGCGTGATACCAATCGGAGTGCACCATTATACCATCCTTAGCACCATGGTTAGCTTAATACCACTTGGAAAAACTTGGAAATGAAAGTTATCTAGTGATTTCATTTCATCATTCAATCTTACAACTAGCATACATCACACAACCATGGATATTTTAAATTTAGAACTTATGCCATGCAAGCAAACATATGAAATGCACATTCAAATGCACCATACAAGTTTATGAGCTTGCTCCCCCTACTTGTATGCTCAATATTTTAATTGCCCCCTTTTCTTTGTCATATTTCTCCCCATGTATTAATATTTTTCTCCCCTTTTTCACTTATCTCTTCTATCTTTGTACTAATTTCTCCCCCTTTGTCATCAATGACCATAAAGGTTCAAAATGTAGATAATACCATTTGTAGGATCGAGATTATCAATGTCAATCAATGGGGTGAGGATCATATTCCCAAATTTGGTTCAAACTAGAATGTTTGCCAAAGATATTTAACTTGGTTTGATCCAAGGACAAGCTTCTTCACACCTCCAAATAAGGGTTATCTTGTACCATGTTGAGTTAAACACTTAGAGCTCATTTTCTAGATTAAACACTAGGTTTACAAACCCATAAACATGTCATATGCTATCACTATATCAAGTCAAGCATAGAAGCAATAGTGATACCATATAAACATCAAAATCATTTGATTTTCATGAATGAGCCTAATAGAATGGAGAGATGACTAGATGCACTAAACATGTCCTTAGCAAGGATGTATGTCATGCCAATCATCTTTTATCTTGGATTGCTCAAAGGAGAGGCATGTCATATGAGTGGGGGTGCATCAACACATATTTGAGAAATCCAATATGTTCAACTCATTCCTTAGCTTGCAAAACCTTTTCTCATCCAATGGCTTGGTGAATATATCGGCAAGTTGATCTTCGGTGCCTATACTCTCAATACAAATGTCCCCTTTTTGTTGGTGATCTCTTATAAAATGGTGACGGACATCAATGTGCTTTGTTCTTGCATGTTGAACCGGATTGTTTGTCAACTTGATTACACTCTCATTGTCACATAGCAATGGCACTTTCTTGAACTTGATTCCAAAATAACTCAAAGTGGCCTTCATACAAAGTACTTGTGCACAACAACTACCGGCGGATATGTATTTGGCTTCGGCGGTAGATAATGCAACACTATTTTGCTTCTTTGATGACCATGAGACAAGTGATCTTCCCAACAATTGACATGTGCTCGAGGTGCTCTTCCTTTCAACCTTGCATCCCGCATAATCCGAGTCGGAGTAACCAACTAGCTCAAACTTTGCACCTTTGGGATACCACAAACCAACATTTGGTGTATGCTTCAAGTACCTCAATATTCTCTTTGTAGCCTTTAAATGACTTTCTCTTGGTGAGGCTTGAAATCTTGCACACACGCATACACTAAACATGACATCCGGCATTGATGCGGTCACATAGAGTAGGCTTCCAATCATAGACCGATACAATTTTTGATCTACCATATTTCCACTTGCATCACTATCCAAGTTGCCATTTGTTCCCATTGGTGTGCTAATGGCCTTACTATCATTCATGCCAAACTTCTTGATCATGTCCTTGATATACTTGCCTTGACTCACAAATGTACCATTCTTTAATTGCTTGATTTGAAGATCAAGGAAGTAACTCAACTCTCCAATCATGGACATCTCAAACTCATTAGCCATCATCTTTCCAAACTCATCACAAAAGTCTTGATTTGTTGATCCAAATATGATGTCATCAACATAGATTTGCAATACAAATAAATCTTTTTCAATCTTCTTGATGAAAAGAGTGGTGTCAACCTTACCCATCATGAACCCTTTAGAGAGTAGGAAGTCCCTTAATCTCTCATACCATGCTCTAGGTGCTTGCTTCAAGCCATACAATGCCTTCTTCAACTTGTACACATGGTTGGGCTTCTTGTCATCTTCAAAACCGGGAGGTTGCTCAACATATACTTCTTCATTGATGTAACCATTGAGAAATGCACTCTTAACATCTATTTGATAGAGCTTGATGTTGTGGGCACAAGCATAGGCTAGCAAGATTCTTATTGCTTCCAATCTAGCAACCGGGGCATATATTTCTCCAAAGTCAAGACCTTCAACTTGTGTATAGCCTTGTGCTACCAATCTTGCTTTGTTCCTTACCACTATCCCATCTTGATCTTGCTTGTTTCTAAAGACCCATTTGGTTCCAATCACATTGTGTCCCTTTGGTCTCTCTACTAATTTCTATACTTAATTTCTTGTGAAGTTATTCAATTTTTCATGCATAGCATTCACCCAATCAACGTCCTTCAATGCTTCATCTATCTTCTTTGGTTCAATGAATGACACAAATGAGAAATGCTCACAAAATGAAGCTAATCTTGATCTTGTTTGTACACCACTAGAAATGTCACCAATTATAGTGTCCAATGGATTATCCCTTGTAATATTTATTGGTTGGAGCATTGGAACTTGATTGCTTGCACTTGCTTGATCATTGGGTTGAGATGATGTACTAGCCACTTGATCTTGTTCATTATCATGAGAGCCACTTGTACTAACTTGATTTGTATCATTTTGCACATTTGAGTTAGAGAGCACTTGCACTTGATCATCTTCATCATCATTCACTTGCCTAGGCCTTAATTCACCAACATCCATGTTCTTCATGGAATTTGAAAGTTGAATGCCTCTAACATCTTCTAAGTTCTCATTCTCTACTTGTGAACCCTTGGTTTCATCAAATTCAACATCATGAACTTCCTCAAGAGTACCACTATCCAAATTCCAAACTCTATATGCTTTGCTTGTAGTGGAATAACCAAGTAAGAATCCTTCATCACATTTCTTGTCAAACTTGCCCAATCTAATGCCTTTCTTCAAGATATAGCATTTGCAACCAAAGACCCAAAAATATGCAATGTTGGGCTCTCTACCATTCAAGAGCTCATATGGTGTCTTCTCTTTCAATGGGTGACAATAGAGGCGATTGCTACAATAGCAAGCCATGTTGATAGCTTCGGCCCAAAAGGATTGACTCATATTGTACTCACTAAGCATAGACCTTGCCATATCAATGAGTGTTCTATTCTTCCTCTCAACAAGGCCATTTGATTGTGGAGTGTACATGGCCGAGAATTGATGTCTAATTCCAAATTCATCACACAACTCATCAATTCTAGTGTTCTTGAACTCACTACCATTGTCACTTCTAACTCTCTTGATGGTTGTTTCAAACTTATTGTGAATACCTTTGACAAATGATTTGAATGTTGCAAACACATCACTTTTATCCACTAGAAAGAATACCCATGTATATCTAGTGTAGTCATCCACTATCACAAATCCATATTTGTTTCCACCGATACTAGTGTATTGTGTTGGCCCAAATAAATCCATATGCAATAACTCAAATGCTTTACTAGTGCTCATCATGCTTTTCTTAGGATGAGTGTTTCCAACTTGTTTGTCGGCTTGACAAGAGCTACAAAGCTTATCCTTTTCAAACACAACATCTTTCAAGCCTTTAACTAAGTCATGCTTAACCAATCTATTCAATTGTTTCATTCCAACATGACCAAGCCTTCTATGCCATAACCAACCCATGCTAGACTTAGTGAATAAGTATGTAGATAATCTAGCTTCACTAGCATTGAAATCAACCAAGTATAGATTCTCATATGGAAAACCTTTGAAGATCAAGTTAGAGCCATCTACACTTATGATCTCTACATCATCTACCCCAAATATGCATTTGAATCCAAGATCACACAATTGAGCCACGGATAGCAAATTGAAGTTCAAGCTCTCTACTAGCAATACATTGGATATGCTCATGTCATTTGATATTGCAATCTTACCAAGCTCTTTGACCTTGCCTTTGCCATTATCACCAAATGTGATACTATTATAACCATCATTGCCATTGGTGTTGATTGAGTTGAACATTCTTGTATCATCGGTCATGTGTTGAGTGCACCCACTATCAAGAACCCAATGCCTTCCTCCGGCTTTGTAATTGACCTACAAAAGAAGATCAATTCTTTTTAGGTACCCAAACTTGCTTGGGTCCTTGAAGGTTAGTCACTAAGCTCTTTGGTACCCAAATGGCTTTCTTCTTTGAGCCTATCCATGGTTTACCAATGAACTTAGCCTTCACACCATTTGTACCCTTAGTAAGCATATAGCATGAATCAAGCTTTATGAAGGATACATTAGCTTGTGATTTCTTGTTCATGTATTTTTGCTCTACATGACCAACTTGCTTGCAACTAGTGCAAAACCGACCATTCTTCTTCACAAAACTAGTCTTGTGAGGAGCAAAAGTTGCCTTGCCTTTCTTGGGGGTGTAGCCCAATCCCTCTTTGTAGAGAGAAGCTCTTTGGCTACCCAAGCACATAAGCAAGTGGTCCTCACCACCATAAGCCTTAGCTAAGGTGTGAGTGAGCTTGTTGACCTTCTTCTTGAGGTTCTCATTCTCAACCACTAGTGAGATATCACAAGTGAGACTATCACTACTAGATGAGGTGGAGGTGGAAGTACTACAAGAAGGGTTAGTGGGAGCAACAATGATAGGCATAGATAATGATTCATCAATTATATCACAAGTTAAGCCTATATTACAAGTTTCAACATGCTTCTTTTTATTTTACTCATTAAGCAAAGAAGAATGAGCTTTTTCAAGCTTCTTGTGAGCCTTGCTAGTTTCTTGTGAGCTTCCTCTAGCCTCTCATGAGTTGCTTTGAGCTCATCAAGGGCTTGCTTAAGGGCTTTTACCTCCTTATTCAAGCTCTTGCATTCTCTTCTCTTAATGTCAAAATGTTCTTTAGCATCTTCTAGCATGTCAAACAATTCATCTTTGGTAGGCTCATCATCATCACTATCACTATCATTTTCATGTTCATGTTCATGTTCATTTTCATCATCATGTTCTTCATCACTTTCATCATCACAAGTTTATACCTTAGTGGCCTTAGCCATGAAGCATGATGGAGTGTCGAAGAGAGAAGGCTTCTCATTGATAGCAATGCTTGCAAGTGCCTTCTTCTTGGTGGTCTTGTCATCATCACTATCATCATCATCACTTGAGGAAGCATCACTATCCCAAGTGACCACATATGAACCACCCTTCTTCTTCTTAAAGGTCATCTTGTCCTTCTTCTCTTTCTTTTCCTTCTTGTCCTTCTTCTTGTTCTTCTTGTTGTCATCATCATTGTCGCTATTGTATGGATATTGAGCAACAAGATGATCTTTGCTTCCACATTTGAAGCACCTTCTTGACTCTTCCTTGTTCTTGGATGAAGATTTCTTTCTTCTAGCATGGTACCCTTTCTTCATCATGAACTTGCCAAATTTCTTGACAAAGAGAGCCATCTTCTCATCATCATCCCATGAACCATCATCTTCACTTGATGTATCTTGTTTTGCCTTGCCCTTGGATGATGTGGCCTTGAATGCCACGCTCTTCTTCTTCTCATCCTTCTTCTCATCTTTCTTCTCCTTCTTTTCTTCCTTCTCATCATCATATCTATATGTGTCATCGGTCATTATATCTCACAACACTTAGTTTGGTGTCATGGTGTTCAAACCACTCCTCACTAGAATAGTGACCAATGTGCCAAATCTTGAAGGTAAGCATCTCAAGAACTTGTGGGAGAAGTCCTTGTCCTTCACCTCCTCTCCAAGTGCTTTGAGATCATTGACAAGCACTTGAAGCCTATGAAACATCTCTGGCACACTCTCATCCTCCTTCATCTTGAAGCTTGCAAACTTCTCTTTGAGAATGTATGCCTTTGCACCCTTCACGGCTTGAGTGCCCTCAAATGATTCTTCCAACTTCTTCCAAGCCTCATGAGCCATCTCAATATTCTTGATTTGCTCAAATGTTCTCTCATCAATTGCATCATGAATGGCACTTAGAGCAATGTCATTGTTTTGGAGAAGCACTTCTTCGGCCACGGTGGGATTCTCAGGATCACCAATCTCAATTTTGGTTTCTACCACCTTCCATACTTTTCTATTGATTGACTTGATATGTGTGATCATCTTTAATTTCCAATACGGATAATTTGTGCCATCAAATTGGGGTGGCTTCTTGGTGTTGTTAATTTGAGCCATTTTTACACCGAAGGTTGTTAAGCCTCAAATCACAGTGACCTCAGCTCTGATACCACTTGAAAGGTCCTAATGGCTAGAGGGGGTGAATAGCCTAATAAAATTTTCTACAACAACGCTTAACAAAATGGTTAGACAATTATGAGGCGAAACAAGTGTTGCACTAGCCTACTCAAAATACAAGCCACCTACCACAATTCTAGTTTAGATAGAATCTATTCACACAATAGCTATGACACTACCCTATGTTAGTGTGCTCTCAAAGGCTAACTAAAGAGCCACACCAACCAAGCAAGCAAGCTCTCACAACTAGCTACACTAAAGAGCTTGACAACTAGTTTGCGGTAATATAAAAAGAGTGATCAAGAAGGTTATACCACCGTGTAGATGAAGGAGCTAATCAATCACAAGAATGAATAACAATGAAGACCAATCACCTCAGAATCAAATGATGAACACAATAATTTTTACCGAGGTTCACTTGCTTGCCGTCAAGCTACTCCTTGTTGTGGCGATTCACTCACTTGGAGGTTCACGCACTAATTGGCATCACACGCCAAACTCTCAATAGGGTGCCGCACAACCAACACAAGATGAGGATCACACAAGCCACGAGCAATCCACTAGAGTACATTTTGGCTCTCCGCCGGGGAAAGGTCAAGAACCCATCACAATCACCACGATCGGAGCCGGAGACAATCGCCAACCTCCGCTCGATGATCCTCGCTGCTCCAAGTCATCTAGGTGACGGCAACCACCAAGAGTTACAAGCAAATCCTGCAGCAAAACACGAACACCAAGTGCCTCTAGATGCAATCACTCAAGTAATGTACTTGGATTCTCTCCCAATCTCACAAAGATGATGAATCAATGATGGAGATGAGTGGGAGGGCTTTGGCTAAGCTCACAAGGTTGCTATGTCAATGCAAATGGCCAAGAGAGAGAGCTTGAACTGGCCATGGGGCTTAAATGGAAGCCCACACGAAATAGAGCCGTTGTACCCCTTCACTGGGCACAACATGGGCTGACCGGACGCTCCGGTCATGTTGACCGGACGCTGGACCTCAGCATCCGGTCGCCCGACGACAGCCACGTGTCCCGATCTCAACGGTCACTTGAGTTGACTAGACGCTACGCTATAACTGACCGGACGCTGAGCCACCAATGTCCGGTCGTTTCCAGTAAGGTTCTAGAAACGATTTTCTTTGACCGGACGCGTCCGGTCATGCACGACCGGACTCTGCCAGTGTCCGGTCAGAGGCCCTAGCCTCTGTGCGCTGCTCAACAACAGGACCGGACCCTGCCTCCAGTGTTCTGTCGCTGAGCGAGCTAGCGTCCGGTCATGAGACCGAAACGCATGCCCTCTACTGCCACTGACCGAACGCGTCGGTCCAACCAAGACCAGCGTCCGGTTACTTCCCGTGACCTCCGTCTTTTCTGTCTAGGGCACCGGTGAAGTTCCTAACCCTTGCTCAAATGTGCCAACAACCAAGTGTATCACCTTGTGCACATGTGTTTGCATATTTTCACAAACATTTTCAAGTGTGTTAGCACTCCACTAGATCCTAAATGCATATGCAATGAGTTAGAGCATCTAGTGACACTTTGATAACCGCATTTCGATGTGAGTTTCACCCCTCTTAATAGTACGGCTATCAAACCTAAATATGATCACACTCTCTAAGTGTCTTGATCACCAAAATAAAATAGCTCCTACAAATTATACCTTTGCCTTGAGCTTTTTATTTTTCTCTTTCTTCTTTCCAAGTCCAAGCACTTGATCATTACCATGGCATCATCTTCATCATGCTATGATCTTCATTTGCTTCACGACTTGGAGTGTGCTACCTATCTCATGATCACTTAATAAACTAGGTTAGCACTTAGGGTTTCATCAATTCACCAAAACCAAACTAGAGCTTTCACTCTTCACAAAAACCTGCCTTGAACCTTAACGAACCATACATCCAAGAGTTTATGTACTCATCTTTTACAACAACATCAAAACAAACATTAAAGGACTACTTATTCAGATATATATAAAAATTAATTAAATTAATAATTACTTGAGAATAATTGTATAAACTTCAGATATATATGAATATAAATCTAATATAATTACATGAAGCATACAAACACACCATGGTAGAGGAAAATTAATTAATGGCCCATTTATCCATAAATAATTAAAATACATATTTATTGATTACAATAAACAATTTCAAAAATAACAATTAGCAACAATTATACTTTACCCAATATCTTTCATAGAAACCCTAGTCCAATTTTATCAAACATAAATTTACAAAAACAAAATTAATAAAAAAAACAAACCCTAGATCTAGATCTACATGCGCATGAAACATGCATAAAACAAACTAATTGTTCACTAAAATCAAGAAACATGGACCAAATAAGGGTATGATCTTGTTCCCCTCCATAATTTACCCTAGTACATTTAAAACTTGGGTCTAATTTGCTTTATAAGTAGCTCAAGCACCATAAAAAGAGAGAGAAAAACAAAACTCTAATTATTCATAAATCAACCATTAAAACTTCAAAAAAAATGTGGAATAGCATTTTCTTACCTTCTACAACCTCTCCACCAATGAATTTGAGACCAAAACCTTCCCCCCTTAGTAGAGCAATTTTTGGGAGGTGCCCAAGGTCTCCCCACCTTTCTTTCACGGGTTGGAGTGAGTGACCCGAGGAGGAAGAAGGTGCTGCAGCTGTTTTATATGTGTGTCATTTGTAGGGGCGGCTGGTGATTGAGCCGCCCCTACAAATCGGAGCTATATATACGGAGGCATTTATAGGGACGGCTCAATCACCAGCCGCCCCTACAAATAGAAACACCAGGGGCGGCCGGTGATTGAGCCGTCCCTACAAATCAGACTCTATTTGTAGGGGCGGCTCGTATCACCAGGCGCTTGTAGGGACGGCTGATGTCTGGGCACCCGAGTACATTGTAAGGGCGGCTACATCACCAGCCGCCCCTAAAAAAATTCGAACCATTGCTAAAAATCGTTTTTTTACGTAGTGGGAGAGCCTAATAATACGGAAGTATATAATTAAAAAGAATAGTAAATTCAACCCAAAGAAACAGCAAAACTAGGGAGAGGAGACAACAGAAGGCAGGCCCCTCGTGGGTCGGCGCCCAGGGAGCGCCTAGCCGGCCACAGCAGCCTGCCGGGTCCCGTGACTGTCACGATCATCAGTCGACCGTGCCATCCCATCCGTCGGAGCTGCTGCAGGTGGCCGGCACCAGGCACCTGCAGGCGGACATGAACGCACGTGAAAGAGTTTGCTTCTGCTGGATCGTTCGTTCCTGCATGTTCCCCTAACTGCCGGACGTGCGTGCGAGTGCGACGACATGGTCTCACGGTCACCCTTGCGACCCCGGCAGGCCGCTCTGGGCCCTCGAATCGCTGATGGGCCCTCCCTGGTATGAACGCGTATACTGGGCCTGTTCAGCAGCCCAACTAGGAGCGTAAAGCAGCTGATAGTGAGAGGCTCCCGTGAATTTGTTTCCGCAATTCCTGTTGCAGCTACTGGGGATGATTCGTCGATTCCTCCGAACTATAATATATATATATATATATATATATATATATATATATATATATATATATTATATATATATATATATACACACTACCCTATAGCTTGCTACAAAATAACTTATTCTATAGCCACTTTGGGTTACGATAATTACTATGCTAATTTACGAGATTATAGTAACTTCTTACTGGGTGGCTTATTATAACGTTATGGTAAATATCTCCATGTGTTATAGTAACCCGACTATCGTAAATATGTATTGATATTATCGTAAATTAGTATATAAAATTATCATAAATAGAGGTGGCTACAGAATAACTTATTTTGTAGCTGGCTATTGAATATCCTCGTACACACACTAGTTCTCTGAGCTGCCCGCTGGGCGCCGGAGATAGTGTTCCAAGTTGCCTCCTATCCTTTCCTATAATAATAATATCGGTTCTTTCGGATGAGCACGCCCAACTGATTCTTCATCGCACACACGTGTGGCAGCACTGTAGGCCCAACAGCCGGCACCGGCAGCCTGTCCCGGACATGCACGCACGTGCATCGGTGAAACTGCGCTAGACGACAATACTCATGCTCAGTTACTCCGTTGGTTGCACTGCGGGCACCAAACGCCGACGGAACCACCACCGCGATCGATCGACGCAGGAGGGAAGCTTCCGTGTTTCCTCGATGCGCTCTGAGCCCCAGCTCAGCTGTCCGTATATGCTCTCGAGTCTTCTTTCTTTCTAGTATATTTCTTTGTTATTAGCGAAGACGACAGGTATATATATATGCCCTCATACATACGTATTCACTAGAGATTCTTCTGTCCGCCTGCTCTTGGACACGTAGGTGGGGGGCACTGATAAAACATGAAAATTAATTATTGCTAGATGGAACGCCGTATTTGGAGAGGAAATTGTCGAGAGAACTTGTTCTGTCTTGGATTGGGATGAAATTTGTGCTACATGCTGCTTCCCTTCACCTCCCATAAGAGTTTAGGCCGTGATTGATTGGGTGGTCCGATATGGGGTTGTGACTGAAACCTGCCTCATGCTTGTGCTCTTGCAAATAAGGGTGTCATTTTTTTTGGTTGATATATGGTTGTTTCGCTCGGGGCCACGTGCTACCGTGATGCTGATTGGCTGCTTTTGTTGTTGGCTACATTGAGAGATGCCAGTACACCAAATGTACAAAAGATTGCATGGTGCTAGCCAGGCTCACAAGAAATGGATTTGATTTTCTTGCCCTGTTCGTTTCGCTGAAATTTGGCTTATGCTGATTTGTTGTAAGAGAAAAACACTGTTTGTTGATTGAAAAGTACTGTTGAAGTAGCGCTGAAGAACAGAGCAGCCAAGGGGAGGTCCAATGGTGTTGGCGGACGACAATCGGAACAACGAGGCAGCAGGAGCAATACAGACAATGTTGGGTGATGACCATCAAAAGTGAAATATATAAGGTATAATATTCCACCTCCTAGAGCAGTGGCGATGGCGGTGGCCTAGCGTAAACGTCCAAGGCAAGCAACAATGTTTGGACAGATATACCATATGCAGCATCAATAAGTGTGCATGCTGTTTCCAACTAGAAAAATAGGTCGGACCTCCAAATTCTTTGTAAGATTTAACATGTTATTCTTGTACATTGTATTAGTATATTACAAATTTTATAGTAGTTTATTGAATTGCTAACTGTCATGGCTATTATTGATATGCATATCTTCTATTGCCCAACAGCAACAGCATGGAAAAGGTTATAGAGAAAACCTTCAGGGCTCCTTTGGATCAATCATTCCCCTCGATCCCCTCCAATCCCCAAGGGTAAAATTGTACTTGGTATTATTCAATTCTAACTAGCCGCTATATATGTAACGCTAATGGCGGAACGGAATGAAAAATCTAAACCAATAGCACTGTTCAAGGTACCAATACATTTTTTGAATAACAAATGAAAATATATACAGTTGTAGTAGCTTGGATGAGGAAAACCTGAAATTTTCTCTTTTCCCACGCACGCACACGTGCGTCGTGTCAGCACCTACTGTATGTTCTGTGATTCTGTCAGGGCGGCGTCGGAGTCGCGGGCGATCGATGGCCTCTTTGCTTGCTTTGCTCATAAAACATGATTAAAAATACTATTATCTGATTTATTATGAGAGAAAAATAATATTGATCGAATAAAAATGTACGCCAAGCGATCAGGACGCGAATCGACGGGCAGCCATTTGTGGCACGACTCGGCGCCCGGACACCTCGCCGTATTACCCGTACCGCGGCGGATCTTGTCGCGCTCCCCCGGCCGGCCCACGTTATAACAGGCAGGGGCTACCGGCTGCTTGCTCCTGCTATCATGGGCTCTCTCGCCTGAGACCGATCTGGGCCTTCATTCCGTTTGACCGACGTGCCTGCTGTCGCCTGTCGGGTAAAAAAAAAAGTTCGGCGCGTGTGAAGCACGTGATAGCTGCGATTACTTGTGTAATTAAGCTCGGTTACTGTGTGTGCTTACAGTATTAGAGAGATGCGCCAGCAATTACACGTTATGCTACTACCATAGAGTACTACGCAGTAACGCAGGAGTAATTAGTACTCTCTCCGTTCCGAATTATAGTTCGTTTGACTTTTTTACCTTAAATCTGATCACTCGTCTTATTCAAAACTGTGTGCAAACATAGTCCAATTTAAGTCATTCTTGAAGAATTTTTGTTAATAAAGCAAGTCACAAAAAAAGAAAGTGATATTTTACACAAATTTTTGAATAAGACGAGTAGTCAAACTTGAAGTCCAAAAAATCAAACGAATTATAATTTTGAACGGATTTAGTAATGTCGACCCCCAAAATTGTTTTTGGTCTCAACTTTGTGAGATCGCCACGCTAGACTAGTGGAGTGAGAGAGAACTTGCGTACGCGCGCGCCCATGGCTCAGCTTATATTAGGGCCCGTTCGGTTAGAGCGAAGCCAGTCCAGAAATTATTCCAACTGTTGAAACTTATACAAATTTAACTAGTATTTTAGCCAGGAAATTTTCCAGGTGGGCATTCCAGATGAAACGAACGAGACCTTAGGCCTTGTTGGATTGCTTCAATAATTTGTATAGTCTTGACGAGCTGAAATTGTTCATGGGCCAAATCCCAAGGAACCGAACGAGCCCTTAGTGAGGCCGCTGGCCGCCGGGAATAACTCCGGGGACCAATTTGGATGGGATTGTTGTTGTGGCTCAGTTTAACATTGGTTTTCCCTCTCCCATTCTAGAATTACATTCATTTTGGGTTAAAGGTGTATGTAATGATAACAGGAGAAGAGAACCAAAAATCTAAACAGATATTCCATCTGTCGCAAAAAGATGGACGTTATAGAAGACCCGCGGAACCCTTACAGGAAGAATTATGATAGCAGCCTTTCCTTAGGCCCATTGCTAAGCACCACCACAGGTCCACGACACCACCCACCTTTGAGTTTTTTATCCATCTCCTGTTGACCAAAAGGAGTAGTCGAGCAGGGGACCGATGGACTGACGGGCTGGCTGGCTTAGAGCAAGTAAAGGTCTACGCAGCAGGCTGAAAGGAGTTCCACGTCAAAAAAATCTGAGTCGGAAGACCGAGGCCTTGTTTCGTTCCTGTCAAAAGTTTACGTCTTATTTTATCGAATGTTTGAATATATATATGAAGTATTAATATAGATTAAAAAAATAACTAATTACACAGATTATGATTACTTTGCGAGACGAATCTTTTAAGCTTAATTCGTCCATAATTTGATAATAAAGTGCTATAGTAACACATATGCTAATGATAGATTAATTAGGCTTAATAAATTCGTCTCGTGGTTTACTGACGGATTCTGTAATTTATTTTTTTATTAGTATCCAAACACTCCAATGATACCCCTATATAACACCTGATGTAATACCCCAAAACTTTACGCCCTGCATTTAAACAAGGCCTGAGAACAGATGAGAGAAAAAGAAGCGGGTGGTAGCCTTGCCGCCCTGTGTTCTACAAAGTATATTTTTAACAAAATTTTAATTATTTAAACAAATTATTAGTTTACAAAATTATAAAGAATCTTAATCACTATTAGCCCCGTTCGCTTCGCTAAAAAACAAGACGAAACACTGTTCCGGTTGATTTGTTGTGAGAGAAAAATATTATCCCCGCTGAAAAAATAAGTTGAAAAGTACAAATTATAAAAGAAACGAACAGGGTCATTATTGCTAACATTTCATGGAACACATGAAACACATCATAAGCAACATATTCATGTTATAATTGAAACATGAAATGCATTTATGTCTTAATACTTAATGATTATGCATGATGATGAACATGATCATGTCTTTATTAAGTGCTTAACACCCTGGATGTTAAATTAGCCGTGCTCTTAGGGAGGAAACCAGGAATTCTCTTTCTTCCCACGCATGCACGCGTGTGTCGCGCCGGCAGCTATGTTTTGTCCGGGCGGCGTCGACGTCACGTGCGAATCGGCCAGTCATTTGTTGGCAAGGCTCGTCGCCGGGACACCTCGCCGTACCGTGGCGGGTCTAGTGTCCTCTTGGCTGGGCTGACGAGGCTGAAAATACTATTCACTAATTTTTTATAAAAAAAATATTATTCGTAGGCTGAAAAAATACGTCTCGTATTGTGATATCGGCCGGCCCACGTCGCAACCGGCTGGCTGCTTGCTTGCAAGTCGCAGCTTTGGGGAGGGTAGGATAGGATAGGATAGGATGGTATGAATAGGCAGTGGCGGAGCCGGGGGTAAAAAAAATTAGTAGTACGACTTAATATTTTTTATTTATATTATATATATATATATTAATATCTTCTAGATAATATAATCATACAAAACATAATTTTGCTTGTCACAAAGAAGCTAATGAGTTGAGTTGTACTTCGTTTTTACATGTTGGCTCTTTTGGCTGGCTCCCCTAGGTATAATTCCTGACGGCCGGCCCCCTGAACGTAATTCATGGCTCCGCCACCGTGAATAGGATACTCCCTGAGACCGGTCTGGCTGCGTGTCTGTCCCCTGTCGGGTTTCTCAATTCGGCGCGTGTGATCAATTCGGCGCGTGTGAAGCACGGGCTACCTGCGATTACTGAAACTCCGGTGACTTGTGTGCTTATGTTAGAGTTAGAGAGATGCCCCGGCATTAACACGTTGTGGTACTACTTACGTAGGATTTAATGTTCTCAGTGGACCAAATTGCTTTTGGCCTCGACTTCGTGCGAAGAAAAGCATGTGCGTCACTAAGGGCATCAGCATACTGGATGCAGAGACAATCTGCATATGCGCCCGTACGTAGCGGGCGGCCCGGGCTCCCACCGGGCCTCGTCCGCCGGTGCACGGTGGGCACCTGGGCGACTCCCGTGACCAGGCGCGCCGGCCTGAAACGGCTCCATCGCCCGCTCCTCCGCGCCGTAGCGGCGGCTGCCCGGGATGGATCGGAGCGAGCGCACGGCGTGTTAAATTCGATCGGCGATGCGAGCGGGTATTGATGACGACGCGGCTGGGCTCTGGCCTCTCGGCGCGCGTGGGGGAGCGGGTCGCGTCGGTGCCTGACGTACGTGCGTGCGCACCGTGCTAGCTACGTGTACGGCGGAAAGCGACCGGACGACGGACCTCCGGTGCCCGCCGGGGGATCCCCGGCTTTGCCGCGCATGCAAGCACATGCCCGTCGCCGTTCTCCTCCGATCCCATCCCTCTCGCAGAGTCACAGTCTTGCTCCGGCCGGCGGGCCGGTCAGCTCTGCGGTCACTGTCCGTCCGGCCCCTCAATCACAGCACAGGCTTTTTTTATATAATAACTCAATCACAGGCTTTGGAAGCGCATCACCTATTCGCTGCTGCTGCCTGTTGGTGGAACTGGAATGGAACGGTGGTGGATTGGTTCGCAGCGGAAACGTACGTACAGTGACGTGTCCTGTCCCGTTGCGGTGTTGCCTTGCCTTGCCTGGTTGGTGGCGAAACGGCCGGGCTTGCAATCCCTGGATTCTTGACAAATGTGGCTCTTTTAATTAATTGCATTACATTAGACTGTGCATCGGAATGGGGCAATGTTAGGATTAGTTAACCACAACTTCTATATTGGAACCGCTCAAAAGCCCTTGCTCCGTTCGCTTCGCTAAAAAAACAAATTGAAATACTGTTTCGGCTGATTTGTTATGAGAGAAAAATATTGTTCTAGCTAAAAAAAATAAGCTAAAAAAATACGAATCCAACAGAGCAAGACTTGCTCGATCACGTACGTGTGTTGCGTCTGTTTCCTTGTGCTAGCTAGCTGTCGTCGTCAGACCAGACCTGGTTAAACACATGCTGATTGCTGAATCATGCTATGGCATCTCTGCAGCGTGTTCTTTGACATTACGACCAAAAGAAAAAAAAATTGGCATCTCCGCAGCGTGTTTATTTTTTACTAATATTCATTTGCGTGAATGAATATATTGGTTTGAGTGCCACAGATGCTGTAGTTTTACGAGACCATGGGATAAAATAAATATAGTTTTACAAACCAAACAATAATATATCTCATATGGAAACCTCTATTTGAAAGTTTGTGTTATTTAGAGCTGAATTTAACACTCTTGTACATTGTTCGATTGTCCAGCACAGGACACGTCAACAAGTCAGTAGAGTCTAGTCAGCGGTAAAGTCATGAGTGTAGGACATTCACATTCCGACAGCACCTAGTTGCAACTAAGATATATGCATTTTGAAGAGCTCCCTCGCTACACCACTTCGGTCCAACCCTGTAAATACATGTAGAATTCCAGTTGCGCAAGAACGACCTCCCTCGCCCTATCTCTTGCCATTCTCTCCATTTCTTTCTCTCCCTTTCTACCAACAAAGCAAGAAGGAGCAAAGAGGACCAGAAGAAGGAAGAGTACGAGGAGAGCGTGGACCACAACAATGTTAAAGTTAGCCGGGTGGGGTGTTTTGGATATTGGTAAGATACCGTTTGAATTAATTTATTTTTTTCTTCGATTGGATCCCTAGTAAAGGTGTTATAGTCATTTCAAATCCAATTCCTTGCATAAGAATACTCACTCTGTCTATAGTAGAAATATATAAGAGGTATTTCGACTAGTGCAGAGTGAAGTTTTACAATTTTTTTCTAACAATTAGTCATATTATTTGCCTGTTTAGGGCACAAAACTTCAATAATGCTTTTTATCGGCTATTGATATTAGAGATACCCAAAGGAAGGAAGTTAGCGCCCACGCTGACTTTTTCGGATGGCTCGAGACATATTAAAAGGTCTCGACCCCAAGGCCGTGGGCTCCGTCTCGCCAGACCTCGAGGCCACGGACTCCGTCTCGTTCGACCCCAAGAACGCGGGCTCCGTCTCGCCCGACCCCTTGGGTGCGGGCTCCGTCTCGCCCGACCCCAAGGACGCGGGTTCCATCTCGCCCGACACCGAGACCGCCGGCTCCGTCTCGCCTGAACCCGAGGCCACGGGCTCCGTCTTGCCCGACCTCGAGGCCGCGGGCTCTGTCTCGCCCGACCCCTTCGGTGCAGGCTCCGTCTCGCCTGGCCTCGAGGTCACGGTTTTCGTCTCGCCTGACCCCGAGGCCACGGGCTCTGTCTCGCCCGACCCCTTGGGTGTGGGCTCCGTCTCGCCCGACCCTGAGGTCGCGGGCTCCGTCTCACCCGACCTCGAAGACGCGGGTTCCGTCTCGTTCGACGGGGACTTATACCGCCGCCAACCACTCTAGGTCCAAGCATATGGGTCTGGGTCAAAACTCTAAAAATAGAGAAGAGACTGGCATGACTCGATGTAACCCATGGGCATGACGGGCCATACCTAGGGATTCACATCAAGAACAATGTCGGGCGTGCCGATGTTGTTCTACCTAACCCTCGTACAGACGCTGACAGGCATGTTAGTTCACCACGACGTCCGCGCGGGACAGAGTGAAACGCCATGACCGGCAGATGACGCCTGCGCATGGCGCTAGTGACGAACAAGGCCATGACGTGGAGCCATCCCAGTTGACATCTACAGGATCGGCGAGACTCACATAAACGAGAAGGACCCGACGACCCTGAAAGCCTTTTTCTCTCTCGTTCTTTTCCTTTTCTTCTACTATAGCTCGCGCTTTCCCTTTGCCTATAAAAGGGGAAGCAGGGTGCCCCATAAGGAGGGAGAGAAATCTGAACACAAGAGCACGACACGAGCACACGGCTGAGTAGCAAGCGAGCTCTCAGCATCCGTTCACTCCTTCCACCAGAGACTTGGGATCCTCTCCCTCTCTCGTCTGTTTGTAACCCCTACTGCAAACCAAGTGCTGGTAACATGAGCAACAATGAACTAGACATAGGGACGTTTCACCCGAACCAGTATAAACCCTTATGTCCTCCGAGCACACCATCTGAGCCAGACGTGCAAATACAAATTTACTCATCGGTGGTCCAAAAACACCGACAGTTGGTGCTCTAGGTAGGGGCTTTTTGCACGTCTCGATGTCCACATCAGGCCTCAGATGGCTAGTCATGGCGTCAACTAGGTCCTGGGCGCGCATGTGCGTTTTGGGAATATAGACTTCATCGTTATGACGGAGGGAGAGTTGGCGTAGGTTCCCACCGCTGTCTAGCCTCTCGACACCGCCGACCTCAATGCGATCGCCAAGGCGCTTGAGGAGCTGTAGCTGCACGCGTCGGAGGCTCACGTTCCCGGGAGCGACCAGCTTCTCGGCTTCGATTATGGGAGGCTAGAGCGCCAGCTCGGTGCCTTCCTAGGACCCCTACCGTCTCGGGAGGACCTGCGCTGCCCTACCTTCTCGTTCATCAACGTCATGGCGTAGCTTGCTGAAGGAGAACCGCTCTCCCCAGAATACCTCACCCGGAGCGCCTCGACAGCGCTCCCGTTAGGTCTACGCAATGCCGCAAAGACCGTTGGCAACCTTGTGGCGCAGCGCATGCCCCCATCCCCTACGAACGATGAGTTCATGGGGATGACTGAATACGTCGTGGAATCTTTCCATGACCTTCTCGCGAGAGAATCAGAGTCGCCCTTTGACTCTGACTCTAGCTGGGGGAGCCATCACCCCTCGCAAGAATGTTTCATGGCAGGTACCCACGAGGGATACCTCAAAAGCATCTATGAGGGAGGGGCTACTCCAACAGACGACCTTGATGATGAAGTCGAGGGGGATACAGGGGCTCCACCTCACCTGTGGGTAGAGCAGCTGAGGGCGTAGCACCAAGAGCTCGAAGAAGCACGACTCTAGCTCAAGCAGGAACGTGCGAAGCTCGAGTGAGAGATCGAGCGCCATGAAGACGGTGGGTGTGCGTGCGCCGTGGCCAACGACGTGGACCGGAGGATCATCGAGGACAACAAAGCCCTTCCACACTTCACCTAGGCAAGCCAGAACATCGTTGTCATGGTGGCCTTGCTTCGGGGGCTTCTGGAGCCCACGACACCCGAGGATCGTTGGGCCCATCACGAGATTCGCACGCTACTCGAGCGTGCGGTGACATAGCAGGCCGAGAGCTTGCTATCCCAACAATGCGAGCTCAACACCAGCCAGTGCACGCCCTTAGAGCAACCCGACAAGGACGTGTGAGTCCACCAGGCGCAGCGAGGTGGCAGGCCACGCGCCGTGGCCCCGGTGCATGAACGTCTTGGCCTCCACCGAGACACGCACAACACCCACGATGCCCGTAGGTGTACCCATGGTGATTAGAGGGAGGAGGCTAGCCGTGGCTACCACCCTTGTTGTGGCGGACGTTACGACAACGGCGAGGACCGAAGCCCGAGCCCTGACTTGTCGGGACCTCAGGCCTTTGGCCGACACATCCTCAACGTCGTCTTTCCACCGTGGTACCGACCACCGACCAACATATCAAAATACTCCGAGGAGACAAACCCTAGGCTCTGGCTTGAGGATTATTGGCTTGCTTGCTAAGCCGATGAAGCGGATAGTGACAATTTCATTATCCACAACCTTCCATTGTTCTTAGCCGATTTGGCGTCAACATGGTTGGAACACCTTCCACCCAACCGAATCCAAAACTGGGCGGACCTAAAAGAGATCATCGTGGGAAACTTCTAGGGCACATACGCGCGTCCTAGGAACCCATGGGATCTCAAAAACTACCGATAGAAGTATAGGAAAAACTCTTCATGGGTACATCCGGCGCTTCTCCCGGTAGTGCAACGAGTTGCCCGACGTCGCCGACGCTGACATCAAAGGAGCTTTCCTGTCTAGGACCACCTGTGAGTCCCTAGTCACAAGCTAAGATGTAAGGGCCCATGAACCAACAAGAAGCTCCTCAACATCGCCACCAGCCATGCCTCGGGCGAGGAGGCGGTCGGGGTGATTTTTTACTGCCCTAAGGGCAAGACAAAGCCAGACGAGGACGCTAGCGAAGGCGTCTCCAACTGCCCCAACAAGAAGAAGAACAAGCAGCCGCGCGAAGGCTCGCTCGTGGCCATAGCCGACCGCAAGAGGGGTCGAAAGCCCACCGAGGGTACCCCGGACCACTTCGAGAAGCTGCTCAAAGGGCCATGCCCAAACCATGCTTTGCCCATCAAGCACCTATACAAGGACTATGTCCTCATAAAGCGGTTCTTGTTCGAAGGCTCCAACAAGGGGGAGCATAGGAAGGAGCTCAAACCAGCCGCAGACGACGCCGAGGGGAAGGACAACGGATTTCTGACGCTAGATGGCTGCCTCATGATCTTTAGAGGGTCGGTGGCCTATGACTCCAAGCGTCGCCAGAAGCTTGCGTGCCACGAGGTCTATATGGCTGAGATGGCCGCGCCTTCCTTCCTCCGATGGTTGGAGTCCGCCATAACCTTTGATCGGACCGACCACCCAAAAAGTATCCTACAACTAGGAAGATACCCGCTCGTGGTCGACCCGATCATCGCCATAAAGCGGCTCACTAAGGTGCTGATGGATGGAGGCAGCGTCCTCAACATCATGTATGCTAAAATGCTCGATGCCATAGGCATCGACCAATCACGCATCCAGCTGACCGGGGTGCCATTCCATGGCATCGTGGGACATACCATGCCACTTGGGCAGATCGATCTGCCTATCACCTTTAGGAATTCGACCAATTATAGGATGGAGACCCTTACTTTCGAGGTGGTCGGGTTCCACGGGACCTACCATGCCATCCTGGGACATCGACGCTATGCGAAGTTCATGGCCGTCCCCAACTACACCTATCTGAAGTTGAAGATGCCAAGTGCATGTGGGGTCATTAGCATTGGCACCTCCTTCCAGCGCGCCTAGGAGTGTGAGGTCGAAGGTTGTGAACATGCCACAACAATTGTCTCCTCTAAAGAGCTTGTGGCCATCAGGGAGGAGGTCGTCGAAGAAGCGCCCGACCCTAAGCGGTCGGCCGGGTCTTTTGAGCCTATAGAGGGTGCCAAGGAGGTCCTCATAGACCATAGTGGCTTTGAGGGCAAAGTGGTGCGCATCGGCACCACGCTTTCCTCCAAAAAGAAAAGCGCGCTCACCAACTTCCTCTGCGCCAACAGAGACATCTTTACATGGAGACCCTCAGACATGCTAGGCATTCCGAGAGAAGTCACTGAGCATGCCTTGAAGATCAGGCCAGGCTCCAAGCCGGTGAAGCAGCTCCTACGTCGCTTCAACGAGAAGAAACGCAGGGCCATCAGCGAGGAGATTATGAAACTTTTGGCAGCCGAGGTCATCAAGAAAGTATACAACCCCAAGTGGTTAGCCAATCCCATTCTTGTACAAAAAAAGAATGGGAAATGGAGAATGTGTGTTGACTACATGGGTCTCAACAAAGCATGTCTAAAAGATCTGTTTCCTTTGCTATGCATAGACCAAGTAGTCGACTCGACCTCAGGGTGCAAAACCCTTTGCTTCCTTTATGCGTACTCCGGGTACCATCAAATCGCGACGAAAGAGTCTGACCAGCTCGTGACATCTTTCATCACCCTATTCGAATCATTCTGCTACGTCACAATGTTGTTCGGCCTGAAGAACGCGAGGGCTATGTACTAACGCTGCATGCTCAAGTGTTTCAGAGATCTCATCGGGCAGACTTTTGAGGCCTACATGGATGACATCGTGGTCAAGTCCAAACAGGCCAACCAGGTCATAGCCGATCTAGAGCAGACCTTCATGAAACTCCGAGCAAACGTCATCAAACTCAACCCCGAGAAGTGCGTTTTTGGGGTCCCGAGGGGTATGCTGCTGGGTTTTATCATCTCCGAGTGTGGCATCAAAGCCAACTGGGAGAAGATCTTGACCATCATGAGGATGGGCCCGATTTAGAACGTAAAGGGGGTACAACGAGTTATAGGGTATCTCACCACACTCAGCCATTTTATCTCATGCCTCGGTGAATGAGGTCTCCCCCTCTATCGGCTCCTAAAGAAGGCTGACCATTTCGAATGGATGCTTGAGGCCCAGGAGGCACATGACAAGGTCAAGCAGCTCCTGACGAAGGCCTGATCCTAGTCCCCCTGACTGATGGGAACCGCTTCTGCTCTACGTTACAACCACCACACAAGTGGTCAGCGCCGCTCTGGTGGTAGAGCGAGAAGAAGAGGGACATGCCCTCAAGGTGAAGCGTCCCATGTACTTCATTAGCAAGGTCTTGTCTGATTCCAATGCTCGCTACCCCCAAATCCAAAAACTCCTGTACGCCATCTTTATTGCCAAGAGGAAGTTTTGTCACTACTTCAAGTCGCATTCGGTGACGGTCGTAATGTCCTTCCCTCTCAGCGAGGTCATCCAAAACCAGGATGCCACAGGAAGAATCGTGAAGTGAGCACTTGAGCTGATGGGTCAAGGCATTTCATATGCCCCTCGAACGGCCATCAAGTCCCAAGTGCTGGCTGATTTCATTGCAGAGTGGACCGAGATCCAAATGCCACCAGTAGTCGTCAACCAAGAGTACTAGTCGATGTACTTTGATGGATCGCTGATGAAGAAAGGTGTCAGTGTGGGGCTGGTCTTTGTTTCGCCCCTCGGGGGTATGCATGAGGTACATGGTTCATATCCATTTCCCCTCTTCCAACAATGTGGCCAATTATGAGGCACTCATCAAAGGTCCGCACATCGACATCAAGTTGGGTATCCGATGGCTTGACATCTAGGGCGACTCCTAGCTAGTCATCGACCAAGTCATGAAGGAATCAAGCGCCACAATGCCAACATGGCTACGTATTGCCAAGAACTCCGCCAGCTGGAGGACAAGTTCGATGGTCTCGAGCTCAATCACATCCCAAGGCATCTCAACGAGGCAGCCGACACGCTGGTGAAAGCGGCGTCCAGCTGAGAGCTAGTGCTGACTGGCGTCTTCTCCAGCGATCAGTACAAGCCCTCGGTCTGCAATGAGGAGCTAAAACAAACCAATGATGGGCTGCCTGCCCTAGGCTTGGGGGCTAACCAGCCGGTGGCTCCATCCAACCCTGAAGTCATGGAGCTTGATGAGGATCCAGTGATAGAGCCTGACCATCTAGCCGACTAGAGGATGCCTTACCTCAACTACCTCCTCCGTGAGGCGCAGCCAACGGACAAAACGGAGGCTCAATGGCTCACGCGTCGCGCCAAGTCCTTTGTCATTATTAAGGGTGAGCTCTATAGGCGAAGCCACATCGGGATCCTGCAGCGCTGCATCCCTATCAAACACCGGAAGTAATTGCTGAGTGATATCCATGGTGGGGTCTATAGGCACCATGCCGTATCTAGGACCTTGGTCGGAAATGCATTTCGATAAGGCTTCTACTGGCCGACTGTAGTAGCTAACAATAAACAGATTGTGCGCACCAATAAAGGGTGTCAATACTACGCTCGACAGACCCACCTACTAGCCCAAGCACCCCCAAACGATCCCCATTACATCATCATTTGTGGTCTGGGGGCTCAATCTAGTCGGACCCGTTAAGAGGTCGCCTAGGGGCTATACGCACTTGGTTGTCACCGTAGACAAGTTTACAAAGTGGATAGAGGCTCGTCCAATCTTCGCAATCAAGTCCGAGCAAGCCGTGTTGTTCTTCCTTGACATCGTCCATCGCTTTGGAGTTCTGAACTCCATTATCATGGACAACAACACGCAGTTCACTGGGAAAAAGTTCCTCTGATTCTGTGATGGATACCACATCAGCTTGATTGGGCTGCCATGGCGCACCCCTGCACGAATGGGCAGGTCAAGCACGCGAACGGCATGGTCCTACAAGGCCTCAAGCCTAGGATATTCAATCAGTTGAATAAGTTGGGTAGATGATGGGTCATGGAGCTTCTCGTGGTGCTCTAGAGCCTGAGGATGACCCCCAGTCGGGCCACTAGCTACACACCATTCTTCATGGTCTACGATTCCGAGGCTATCCTCCCTACTAACCTTGATTATGGAGCACCGAGGGTCAGGGCGTATGACGAACAGGGAGCCGAGGCATCCCACGAGGATGCCATGGACCAGCTAGATGAAGTGTGCGACGTTGCCCTCCACCGCTCAGTCATGTACCACCAAGTGTTGCGCCAGTACCACAACCGTCGAGTGTAGGGTTGGGCCTTCAACGTCGGGGACCTAGTGCTCCGCCTCATCTAGAGCAACAAGAACCACCACAAGCTCTCTCGGCCATGGGAGGGACCATACGTCATCGCGGAGGTGCTCTGACCAGGCACCTATAAGCTCAGGACCATCGACGGCAAAGTCTTCATCAACGCCTGGAACTACACACGCTTTCTCTTATCGGTTTCTCTATTGACTCCTCGATCTTTAGTGACACCTGGCCCCAGCAATGGCCTATAAGCTCAGGACCATCGATGGTGAAGTCTTCGTCAACGCCTAAAACATCGAACAACTACATCGCTTTTACCCTTAATCTACACACGCTTTCTCTTATTGGTTTCACTATCGACTCCTCGATCTCTAGTGACACCCGACCCCAACAACGGCAAGGGGTCGGGCCTCACTCAGGGGTTGATAAGAGCATATCTATCCGGTAGACATTCTCTATGCCCAACCCTTTCTCACGTTAAGATCTAAAAGCAAGGGTTGCGAAAACAAATGCTGAGTAAAACTAGTCAGACTGCAAGAAACCTAAGCCCCAGCGGCTACGGCGTTTTTGCTCACTAGCATGATTAGAGTTTTTCCACCCACACCCTAGCTTTACAACTTTAACGATGGAAAGGGTCGGAACGCATTAACCTTTTTATAAAAAAAGGGGAGAAGAGCTAAAAATCTGTTTGGCCATAACAAATGTTAAGAGCTGGTCCACTTATTATAAGTTCACTGCCTAGCTTATCTACCTAGCTAATTTCTTGGGGGGATGATCTCATCCTCTATCTCGGCAGATAAGACCTATGCCAGAGGAGCCACCTCCTTCTTGATGTCGTCCAGCTCAATGTTGGTGTAGACAGGCACAAGAACCATCATAGGTAAGGAGGGATACGGAGCTGAAAATGCTCCTACGACCCATTTAGGCCTAGGAGTTTGAAGGCTGGCCCTCCGATGGGTTCATAGCCGCTCTGAGGTGCCCTTAGAGTGAGGGGTGGAAAGGGATGGGCCCACTAGCAGCTAGTATCCTAGGCGCACGAGCGCCGCGGGCATCCCAACCCACATTCAAGTCTTGGTCAGTTTCTAGTCCATGGTTTTTCCTCGAAGAAAGGCAATGAGCCCTTGGGACCATTCGAACGGACCCGAGAACTATATGGATTGGCCACTTAGAATCTAGAGTCGGTCACCAGTTGACCCATGCTGAACCCCCGCAAATGGGAAGTCGGGGCCCCACTCGGACTAGCCCATTAATAGCTCACCGAGCACCATGTTTTGTCCATCGAGGAAAAATGTGGCATGGCTCAGCCCCTCCATTTTACCAAAAAACGCTTGAGGGATGACGATCACAAAGACGAGCTGACCCCTTGACCGGACCCTTGCAACGCATGAAGGCTCGAGGGAAGTTGGACTCACAAGGAGACTAAATGCGCGGTCATAGGACGATGGCTCGGATCCTAGGGAGGGGTATGAATAAAAACTAAGAATAATATTTCTGAAACAAAAAATGTTTTCTCTTACTGGCTTCGCTATCGTCTCCTCGATCTTTAGTGAAACCTGACCCCAGCAACGGCAAGGGGTCGGACCTCACTCGGGGGCTGATAATATATCCATTCTGAAACAATCACCGTGCCTTACCCTTTCTCATGTTAAGACCTAGAAGCAAGGGTTGCAAAAACAAACGCTGAGTAAAACTGGTCGGACCGTAAGAAACCTACGCCCTAGCAGCTACGACGTTTTTGCTCACCAGCGTGATCAGAGTTTTTGCCCGCACCCTGAGCTTTTTAGCCTTAACTATGGAAAGAGTCAGAATGCATTAAAGGGTATATCTATCTAGTAGACATTTTCCGTGCCCGACCCTTGCTCACGTTAAAAACCTAGAGGCAAGGTTCGTGGAAAACGAACGTTGAGTAAAACTGGTCGGACCGCAAGGAACTTATGCCCCAGCGGCTACGGCACTCTTGCTTACCAGCATGATCAGAGTTTTCCGCCCACACTTTGAGCTCTACATTCTTAACAATAGGAAGGGTCAGAATGCATTAACCCTTTCTACACAAAAAAGCGAGAAAGAACAAGCTTGTTTAAGCGAAACAAAAGGGTTGGAACTTGTCCGCTTATTACAAATACGTCGCCTGACCTATCTGACTAAACTAACCCCTTGGGGGGATGATTTCATCTTCTATCTTGGTAGAAAGGTCATGCGCTAGGGGGCCACCTCCTTCTTGATGTCGTCTAGCTCGACATCGGTATAGACGAGCGCGAAGCCTTGGCTCATCGTCGCCAGATCGATGTTCTCGTAATAAGAATGGGCGATCATGAACAATCGACGAATGCCAAAGCAAAGTGCACCCCTTGCCATATCACGTGCCTGGTCTATGATCCAGATGGTGTGAACCACGAGCGAGCTTGTCTCCTGCTTCGGGGCCAGCTTGAGCTCATCACAGACTAGCTAGACGGCGATGCGTAGGTTATCGTGTTAGTCGCTCTCCTTCTAGAGGGTGTCCTTCACCTTGCTGAGCTCCTTCTCCAGGCCACGGCTCTTCACCACCTTTGCCTCGAGCTTGTCGTCGAGTCCTACCCAATTCATGTACCGATCATGTCAAAAGGCTTACCACGGATTCCAGGGAAAAGACAACAAGACAAACTAGAGACTTACCGTTCACATCCGCTCGAAGCCTACGCACCTCATCGCACTACTGGGTCACCTCAGCCTCTAGATGTCGGACCTCTTCTTGGTGCTGATTGACCTTCACAGCGAGCCTGGTAGACACGCCCTTGGTTGCAACCTTTAGGTTCCTCTCCTCTTGAATCTCATCTTCGAGGTGGTTGATCCGTTATTGAGTGTCGCCGCACTCCTGGCGAGCCAGGTCAATCCTCTTGTGGAGCTCTTCTATGGCCCAGAGCAAATTGTCCCGCTCCTTTCATAGCTGCTCGGCCTCCATGGCGTTCGTGCGCACCCACTCGATCAGGGCCATGAGCTTCTCCTCGGCCTCACAGGCATCGTTGCGAGCGTCCTTCTCCCTAACTTGGAGGTCGGCCAGCTCCTGGGCGGCAGGGGCAAGCTCAGCCACCTCCCGACGGGTGACAATGAGCTATGTGGCTAGCCCCTCACTCTAGCGCGTCTCCTCAGCGAGGAACTAGGACTTCTCTCGGCTATGGGCCATAAGGATCTGTGAAGAAGACAAGACTTAGAGGCGCGGAAAGAGAACATGAGGGTCGAACGCACGGTCAAATCATACCTGGCCAACCGGGGCGACAATGTCGCGCATCGAGCTCAGCTTGGTGGTCAGGGCGTGAACCGCGTCCCCAACCTCCATGTTGATGCTCCCCCATTTCCCTCTCCTCTGCTGCGTCATCGAGGACAGCCACTCGGACCAGAGACTGGGACTTCTCTACGTCGACCTCAAGAGGTGCCGACCTCTCTTGTGGCAGTAGCTCCTCTAGAGCGGCTCCTCTAGCAATAGATAGGGTGGGTGATGCGGACACAGGGCCTACCATGTCGCCACATCCACGAAGGATGCATCAGGTGCACCCGCTTCCGTCCGCCCTACCGCGGACATGGCCACCTGCATGAACGATGGCTCCGGCCATGCTGCCTCTACCTGCGACGTCAAGGACACAACCAGTCGTGCCGCGCCCACCACGGGTGCTCGAGAAGCGCCCTCCTCTGCCTGCTCTCCCATGGACGCAGCCATCGGCTGCGCCTCCCGGGTCGATGCCTGTGCCGCCCCAACACCACTCACGCTTACCACCAGCGTGGCGCCAGCCAGCTCTTGGCGCGTTTGCCAGAGGAGGGTCTTTTTTGGAGTGAGACACAAGAGAGTCCCACATCCTCCGACGCTGCGAGGGACATGGCGGTCAGTTCACGGCAAAAATTCATAAAGACAAAAGGATGAAAAACTCTTGACTCACCCTAACGCCATCATGCAAGGACGTTTTGGGGCCATCTTACTTGCCCTCGGCTGCTCCTCGTCGGCATGTTGTCGCTTCGAGCCCTCCCTCAGCTCGGAGAGCTTGGACAAATTAGAACACCTCCCACCGACTCTGGAGGTGCCACCGAGGCCTCAAACGGAGTGGGGCGACCTATTTTTGCTGGCTTCGGGGTCACCGTCGAAGGCCCAGACAAGGCGAGGTGCCCTGATTCCATAGGTTCTGAGGCCACAGTCGAAGGTCCAGATGGGGTGGGGCGTTTCGATTCCACCGACTTCGGGGCACGTCCTCCCCCTCCTACCCCGTGGCATGCCACGAGAAGGGCCCCGCCTACGGCAAAGACGGGTCCTCATCCCTAGTGGCTAGATCATCACATGGGATGGGCGACCCAGAGCCGTCCTCCCCCTCCTCCTCCTCTTCTCCCGACGAATCTTAACGACGCTTCCCTCGCTGTAGCTTCGCTCGTTGCTTCGACCGCCATTTCTTCTCCTCATCGTCCTTCTTCTTCCTTCGTTCATCCGTGGCATGGTTCACCACCCTCATGGCTGTGTGCTCTAGTAGCAGCACGACAGAGTCTTAGAAGGCTAACCCCAATGGCAGCTCGATAAAGCCCGTGTCCAGCTACATAATGGGATGCCCCGAGATCGAGAACACAACGTCGGCCTCCCCCGTGGCCTCCTTGATGCGCTGCGTGACCTCGCTATCATGGAGCAGCCCCTGGGCAAGCATCATCCTGACAAGCTGTGCACTAGGCATCATCCTGTACAGCAAGAGGACGCGCGCCATCAATGATGCCACCCTCCTCGCATGATACCCCCCGATGATGCCAGCCCTACGGAGGCCATGGGTCTTCAGGAACACAATGGCCTCAAGGAGGTTGTGCATCCTGAAAGCATCTAGGCCCCTAGTTGGATTTCGGTGATTAATGTCAATACAAGATTACTATGACTAACGTGTGTTTTGCAGAGGCAATTAAGTTAGGTCATGGTAATGGAGATCGATTGGGCAATCGAGGTTGTCATGCCCCTATGATGGAAATCGTTTTGGTTTTCAAAGGACGGACGACAAGGTTAAGGATAACTAGTTCTAAGTGTCGATTGGAGTTGGAGAGACACTTAGAGTAGTTTAGGACTTTGTTTTTCCTTTGGCCGTACTATTAAGGGGGGTATGAACGGGTAGCTTGACCTAGTTGAGTCTAGTGAGTTAGGTGTGGTGCACACTTGTTAAAACTAGCTCTAGGTAGCTCCTATGAATGCCTAAGATCCTTTGGAGAAAACTTCATTCACATATGTTCGAAAGTTGGAAGTGAATGGAGGGTCAAACACTGACCGGACGCTGGCTCCGGTGCGACCGGACGCTGGCCGCAGGGTCCGGTCAGTTCATTTGACCGTGAAGAACAAGTCTGGTGTGACCGGACGCTGGAAGGTCGTGTGACCGGACGCTGAGGGCTAGCATCCGGTCGACTCCAGTAAGGGTCCAGACTTGGGAAAGAGTGACCGGACGCGTCCGGTCACTACTGACCGGACCCTGAGGGTTCAGCGTCCGGTCGAGTCCAGTAAGGTTCCAGTAAGGGTTTTATGTGACCGGACGCGTCCGGTCAGTGCTGACCGGACCCTGCCAGCGTCCGGTCGACTCTTTACTACTGGTTCACGGGTTGAACTGACCGGAGCGTCCGGTCATCACGACCGGAGCGTCCGGTCATCGCGTAGAAGCTCATAACGGTTCGTTTTTCAGGCTGCCTTATAAATAGAAGCTCCACTCGTGAGTGGAGTCACTTTTGCTCATTCCAACAGCTGAGAGACACGTTTGTGAGTGCCAAGAAGAGCAAGGTCCTAGTGAGGTGTTTGTGATTTGAGAATCCAAGAGAGTAGCCTCACTAGCAAATCAAGAGTAGCAAAGTGTGCATCCATCTTCTCATTAGGCTTCACGTGGTCAAGTGAGAGTTCGTGCTTGTTACTCTTGGTGATCGCCATCACCTAGACGGCTTGGTGGTGATTGGGAGTTTGGTGTTCACCCGGCGGAGCTTGTGGGTGACCCAACTCAAGTTGTGAGCGGTTTTGGGTGATTCGCCGCGACGGAGTGTCGAAGAATCAACCCGTAAAGAGCACTTGATCCTTGCGCGGATCAAGGGGGAGCTACACCCTTGCGCGGGTGCTCCAACGAGGACTAGTGGGGAGTGGCGACTCTCCGATACCTCGGCAAAACATCACCGCGTTCCTTCCTCTCTCTATTTACTTTGAGCACTTACTTTGAGTATTTACTTTAAGTAATTCATACTTGTTTTACATCCATAGAATTGTTTGCTAGAGTAAGTTTGGAACATAGGTTGCGAGGTTGTTGTGCTTTAGTTTGATATAAACACTTTTCTAGGCACAAGGGGTTAATTGGGCTATCCATAGGATTTGATTATTACAAGAGAATTTAGAATTAGCCCAATTCACCCCCCTCTTGGGCATCTTGATCCTTTCAATTGGTATCAAAGCCTCGTGCTCACGTTTTTAAGCTTAATCGCTTAGAGCAAGATGTCTCACGGGGATGGACCTCCTCCTATCTTTGAGGGAGATGATTTTCCATATTGGAAAATCCGCATGGAGGCATACTTAGAAGCTCTAGATGTTGGAATTCTTAGAGCCGCCTCTCAAGGGTTCCCAGCGCCTAGGAATGCCGCACAACTTCAAGGCGATGAAGTGAATTATGAAAAATGGAATGCAAAGGCTCGCAACACCATCTTTAGAGGCCTTTGCAAAGATATGTTCAATCGTGTAAGGAACCACAAAGACGCCCATGCACTATGGTCGGACGTTTGTGCGCTCCATGAGGGAACCAAGAGTGAGCGAGAGGAACGCTATCATCTTGTGATTAAAAAGCTAAATTCTTTTGAGATGTTTCCCAAAGAAAGTGCTAATGAGATGTATTCTCGGTTAAATGTTCTTGTAGAGGAAGTCAATGGGCTTGGACTCACTCAAATGTCACCATCCGATGTTGTGAGAAAAATCTTGAGTGTCCTCCCCATTGACAAATATGGGCACATTGTGACCGTGCTACATCAAGGTGATCTTTCCGCCGCTACACCGACACAAATCTTGGGAAAGATCAATGCTCATGAGATGTACATGCACATCACACCACAAGATGGCTCATCCTCTACAAAGAAGAAAGAGAAGGACTTAGCATTCAAAGCTAGCCAAGACAAGGGCAAAGCAAGACTTGAGTATGAGAGCTCAAGTGATGAAGATGATGAAGAAAGCCTTGCCCTCATGGTGAAGAAGACCACCAAGATGCTAAAAAGGCTAAATAAGAGTGGCATCAAGTTTGATGGCAAGAAGAAGAAGTTCTTCACTAGCTCAAGAAGAAAGCCAATCTCCGAGATGGATTGCTACAATTATGGCGAACTTGGCCACCTAGCTCATCAATGCACAAAGCCCAAGAAAGACAAGTTCAAGAACAAGGGCAAGAAAGATGAGTCAAGCGATGAAGATGAAAAGAAAAAGAACAAGCCATACAAGAAGAGAGATGGCAAAAAGAGGGACTTCTACAAGAAGAAGAAGAGTGGCAAGGCCTACATTGTCGGTGATTGGCTCACGGACATTGATTCATCAAGTGGATCATCCGATGATGATAGTGACGATGAAAAGGTGGCCGCCATTGCTATTGATCTTGCATCTTCACCGCCACCATCGCCATCATCCTCTACACACCTATGCCTTATGGCCAAAGGTGAACGCAAGGTAACTAAGAGTGATGATAGTAGTGATGATGAACATGCTAGTGATGATGATAGTGATAGCGATGATGATGACTCACCTACATATGATGATCTTGTCAAAATACTAAGAAAATATACTAAGATCATTAGAAAAAGTAGAGCTACAAATGAAAAACTTGATGCTAAAAATGATTCACTCTTAGCTAAGTGTGATACATTAGAAAAGGCTAATGATGAGCTCAAAGAAACAAATGATTCTATATCATCCAAACTCAAGGAGCTCAAATCTTCTAAGAAAGAGCTTAAAGATAAAAATGATAAACTTGAGTGGGTGCACAATGAGCTTATCACTAGTCACAATAAGCTAAAAGATGAATATTCAACTCTAAAGATCAATTATGATACCCTTATTATTGCACAAGAATTCTTACCAAATGAGCCACATGATGCTACTAACCATGTTGTTAAGATTGATATAGCTACCTCATGTGATGATTTAATTGATGAAAGCATTGAGCATGGATCTAGTAGCAAGGGCAAGCAAGTGGTTGAGTGCAATGACTATGATGAGTATGTCAAGCTCAAGAGTGACAATGAGAAGCTCATGAAAGATCTTGAAGAGATGAAAAGTCACAACACCATTGTGCTAGAAAATCTTGATCATGACAAAGAGGTGATCCTTGAGAATGAGAAGCTAAAAGAAGAAATCAAGAAACTCAAGGAGGAGAAGAACAATGATATTCTCAAGGAAGAGAACAAGAAGCTCAAGATGGAGAAAGAGCATCTCAAGATGGGATTGAGCAAGTTTGCTAGAGGCAAGCATCTCCAAAGTGAGCTACTCATGAATACCGTCATGAAGATGGATAGAAGTGGCATTGGATATATGGCAAGTGTAGAGAAGAAGAAGGCTCAAGCTCAACACCAACAATCAAAGCCAAAGCCAAAGCCAAAGAGATGTTTTGAGTGTGGACAAGAAGGCCACTTTGCTCATGAGTGTCAAACTCCACCACCACAACCCTTGCCCATGCATGCTAGACCCTTTGCTTTCAATGCTCACTACATGCTTAGAAAAGATTCGAGTGGAAAGATGAAAGTCATGTTCTTAGGTCCCCCCAACAAGAGTAGGCCTAAGAAAATTTGGGTGGCTAAGTCACTTGTTGAGAAGGTGAAGGGCCCTCAACAAGCTTGGATCCCTAAAGCTTGAATCTCTTGTGTGTAGGTGAACTACAAGACCGGTGGAAGTCATTGGGTTATTGATAGTGGTTGCACTCAACATATGACCGGTGATCCTCGTATGTTCACCTCACTAGATGAAGAGGTAGATGGACAAGAGAAAATAACATTTGGAGATAATTCAAAGGGCAAGGTTAAAGGATTGGGCAAAGTGGCAATATCAAATGATCATTCCATCTCCAATGTGCTCTATGTTGCTTCATTGAGCTTCAACTTGCTATCCGTTGGGCAATTGTGTGATCTTGGCTTTCAATGCTTATTTACCGAGAAGGAGGTTGTTGTATCCAAGGTAGATGACAATCAAGTGATATTCAATGGATTTAGATACAACAACTTATATCTAGTTGACTTCACCTCCGAAGATGCAAACTTGAAGACTTGCCTATTCACCAAAACAACACTTGGGTGGCTATGGCATAGAAGACTTGCTCATGTTGGGATGAGCTCACTCAAGAAGCTTATGAAGAATGATTTGGTGAGAGGGTTGAAGGATGTGAAGTTTGAGAAGGACAAGCTTTGTAGTGCATGTCAAGCCGGCAAGCAAGTTGCAAACACTCATCCAACCAAAGCTTTCATGTCAACCACAAGAGTGCTAGAACTCCTACACATGGATTTATTTGGACCAACAACATACAAGAGTTTGGGAGGAAATCTCTATTGTCTTGTGATTGTGGATGACTATTCAAGATATACATGGGTGTTCTTCCTTCATGACAAATCCGAAGTTGCATCTTGTTTCAAGAAGTTTGCCAAGAGAGCTCAAAATGAATTTGAAGTGAAGCTCAAGAAGATAAGAAGTGACAATGGCAAAGAGTTTGACAACACAAACATAGAAGCTTATTGTGATGAAGTTGGAATCAAACATGAAGTCTCCGCAACCTATACTCCTCAACAAAATGGTGTAGTTGAGAGGAAGAACCGGACTTTGATCACTCTTGCAAGGACAATGCTAGATGAGTACAACACCCCCGAAGCTCTATGGGCGGAAGCAATCAACACCGCATGTTATGCATCCAACCGCCTATTTCTTCACAAGTTCCTTGTCAAGACACCATATGAGTTGCTCAATGGGAAGAAGCCGGACGTCTCCTTCTTTAGGGTGTTTGGTTGCAAGTGCTACATCTACAAGAAGCGGCAACACCTAGGGAAGTTTCAAAGGCGTTGTGATATAGGTTTTCTTGTTGGTTACTCATTGAAGTCCAAAGCATATAGAGTATTTAATCATGCCACTGGCTTGGTTGAAGAAACATATGATGTGGAATTTGATGAATCTAACGGCTCCCAAGGAGCACATGAGAATCTTGATGATGTAGGTGATGAACCATTGAGGGAGGCTATGAAGAATATTCCGGTGGGAGACATCAAGCCAAAAGATGATGAAGATGATGTACAAGTCATTAACCAACCTTCTTCATCAAATGTACCACAAGATGGTGAAAAAGTTGGGAGAGTAGAAAATGAAGATACTCATATCTCCCATGAGCAAATGGTGGTACAAGCACAAGATGTTGATGCTCCACAACCTCCTCCTCAAGTGGTCAATAGAAGAAATACACCTCTCCTACAAGATCATCCACAAGATCTCATCATAGGGAGTCCAACAAAGGGGGCGATGACTCGATCTCAAAAACTTCATTTATTGCTCATCACTCTTTTGTCTCTTGCTATGAGCCTACCAAGGTAGAAGAAGCTCTTAAAGATCCGGATTGGATCAATGCCATGCATGAAGAGTTGAACAACTTCACTCGCAATGAAGTTTGGAATCTTGAAGAGCGACCAAAAGGTGCAAGAGTCATTGGAACGAAGTGGGTGTTCCGCAACAAGCAAGATGATCAAGGTGTTGTTGTGAGGAACAAGGCAAGACTAGTTGCAAAGGGGTTCTCTCAAGTTGAAGGTTTAGATTTTGGAGAAACCTTTGCACCGGTTGCAAGATTAGAAGCCATCCGTATCCTTCTTGCATATGCATCACATCATGAAATGAAACTATATCAAATGGATGTGAAAAGTGCATTCTTAAATGGCTTTATTAATGAACTAGTCTATGTTGATCAACCTCCCGGGTTTGAAGACCCTAGATATCCTAATCATGTTTATAGGTTGTCCAAGGCACTATATGGGCTTAAGCAAGCCCCAAGAGCTTGGTATGAGCGCCTTCGGGATTTCCTTATTGAGAAGGGCTTCACCATTGGGAAGGTCGACACCACACTATTCACCAAGAAGCTTGATGGGCATATCTTCATTTGTCAAGTATATGTTGATGATATCATCTTTGGATCATCAAATGAAGACTCATGCAAAGAATTTGGTGAATTGATGTCTAAGGAGTTCGAGATGTCAATGATTGGTGAGCTTACATTCTTTCTTGGTTTTCAAGTCAAGCAAATGAAAGAAGGCATCTTCATCTCTCAAGAGAAATACACAAAAGATCTTCTCAAGAGATTCAAGATGGATGAATGTAAGCCAATCAAGACCCCAATGCCTACCAATGGACATCTCGACCTAGATGAGGGAGGTAACTCGGTTGATCAAACTCTCTACCGTTCTATGATTGGTAGCTTGTTATATTTAACCGCATCTAGGCCCGACATCATGTTTAGTGTGTGTATGTGTGCTAGGTTTCAAGCTAGTCCTAAGGAAACACATTTAATTGCCGTAAAAAGAATCCTTAGGTATCTTAAGCACACACCAAGCATTGGCCTTTGGTATCCCAAAGGAGCTTTATTTGAATTAATTGGCTATTCCGATTCGGATTATGCCGGATGCAAAGTTGATAGAAAGAGCACATCCGGAGGGTGCCATTTGCTTGGTAGATCACTTGTGTCTTGGTCCTCCAAGAAACAAAATAGTGTGGCTTTGTCCACCGCCGAAGCGGAATACATTGCCGCGGGTGCTTGTTGTGCACAAATATTATACATGAAACAAACTTTACTAGACTATGGAGTAGTTCTAGAGAAAGTACCTCTTTTGTGCGACAATGAAAGTGCGGTAAAACTTGCAAATAATCCAGTTCAACACTCTCGCACCAAGCATATAGATATCCGCCATCACTTTCTAAGAGATCATGTAGCTAAAAATGATATATCACTAGAAGGTGTAAGATCCGAAGATCAATTAGCGGATATCTTCACTAAACCGCTAGATGAGGCTACATTTTGTAGATTGCAGAATGAGCTCAATGTACTTGATTTTAGTAACTTCACTAAAAATTGAGCTTGTGTTGTCCCTTGCATTCATTGTAATATACAACATGTTTAATTTGTGGCAATGCATATAGGGCTTGTCTAACATGGTTAAGATAACCGCCGAAAAGCGTGTGAAGAAGCTTAACCTTGGATCAAACTTGACAAGCAACTAGATTTACTTACAAGTATTACATATGCATGAATGTTGTTTTGTCATTTTGTTCCATTTGCCCTCTTGTTGCCTATTTTCTTAAAAAGAATTATAGCCTAAGGCAAAATATTTTGAAAAATATGAGGGTTTGAGAGAGGTCACTCACATCAGTCCCAATTGGTGTTTATTTGGATCTTATTCAAGTTGGGACTTGATTGGGAACAGGCAGCGCGAAGGAAGGTTGAAGGTTTGCTGGAAAAGGTGCACCAGACGCTGCACCGGACGCTGTTGTCCAGCGTCCGGTCAGTTCACAGGAGGTGAACTGCTGATAAAGGAGTGACCGGACGCTGCGTCTGTGCGTCCGGTCAGGAAGGGTTCAGCGTCCGGTCGATCGAAGGATGACCAAGTTGTACTGACCGGACCCTGCCTGCGTCCGGTCATGGACCACCGGACGCGTCCGGTCCCGATTCTAGAGGATTTGGACCTCTCTGGAATCGACCGGACGCTGGGTGGTAGCGTCCGGTCACTACCACCGGAGCGTCCGGTCAGTGGATCTCGCGTGTCTTAAGGACTCTTTTCCCCGTTTCCTTTTCTGTCACGATTTGGGGGATTACTTAACCGTACCCGCGTCCTCTGTCTCCCGTTGTGCCCTAGCCCGAGCAGCCGCACAGTCGCGCCGCCGCCTCCTCGCGCCCAACCTCGCCACGCCACCGCTCCCGACCCCCTCGCCAGCCACGAGCCGCCGCCATCGCATCACCACCATAGCCTTGCCCGCGCCAGTGCTCTGCGCCGGCCACCTCGCGCCCACGCCGCCAAGCCCACAGCCGAGCTACGTGCCCCGGCCTCACACGCCACCGCGCTCGGCCCCCTCGCCAGCCGCGCGCCGCCGTACCTCACCGCGCCGCCGAGCCGAAGACCTCGCCGTTTGTCTGCGCCGCCAGCGGCTGTGCCCAGTCTCGTTGCCTCTTGCGCTGGTCTGCTGGTCATCAATTCGTGTGCCCTAGCCCTATTATCTCCTTGATTGGTAAGGAAATTTCTTTTTTTTCTCAATCTTGATCTATACAATGGTGACCTAGATCGATTTGCAGTCTCTGATTCTCCATTACATTCAGGACATTTATCCTAACCCTAGCCCGGTTCCGAGGATCCCCCGCGTGACATCTTATCTATTCTCGGTTCGCGGATCGTCAGGTAGAAAGCCATTCGATTCAAATTCGCATCTACATTGCTTTCTCTATTAGGGTTTCACATCTATTAGACATATGGTATTTATTTGTATATCCATCTATTCTATCATGCAGCGAGTCGGTTCTGTTGTGTTTCGTCTGGCAGTTGGCAGTCAACTCAGAGCCAAGCTCGCGAGTAAGGATCGAGGCCAAGCCTCGAAAGCGGCAGTTTGACAGTTGATCTTCATCAGCAACAGTTCACCATCTTGTCAGTTCAGATGGCTCGCACCAAGAACGTTGGTGGTGGCCCAGGTGATGATGATCGGAGGGCCCCGCCTCGCCAGCCAGCCGGATCTAAGGGCAAGTCAACCAAGCAGGTAACATCCAAGAAGCGGAAGTACCCCGACGCAGAGACAGCGAGAGCAGCAGCTGTTGCAGAGGCCGCAGAGCGTGCCGAGAGAGGTGGTACCCGCAGTGGAGTTGTCATTGCAGATTAGCCAGTTTCACCCGCAGTCAGAGCTGCGATTGTGGATGTTGAGCGTCGTCACGGTAGTCCAGCTGGGACTGCCACGCTTGTAGGATGATGGGTTGCCATTGAGGAGGGTCCGTCAGCACAGCAGCAGCCCCCACCAGCAGAGCCTCAGCCAGCCCAGGAGACTCAGGAGGGTCAGGAGACCGAGTCGGCACCTCAGCTACGCCGCTCGAGTCGTACCAGTGCTGCAGTACCACCGAGGCCAGTTACACAGCGCAGGGGTTCACGCCCTCCACCCAGACCACAGGGTCCGCCTCCAGTGGTACACCTCGACTTGAGGGCCGCTACAGCCAGACAGGTTCAGCAGCTGCGTTTTGTTGAGTTTGAGGTTTGGTTTCCTCCGAGGAGGGATGAGAGAGTAGCTGAGGGTTTCTACACGCCACTGCAGGAGGATTTCTACAATGCTTATCTTAACAGTGGGGCAGTGTTTAGATCTCAGAGGGTCTGTCAGATAGAGTCTATTGTGGCAGCAGCGGGAGAGAGCATTCGGCAATACTTGTCATATTTGCCAGGACTGACAGATTTGATTGGACGGACGGGCATATATGTACCATCTTGGGTCCGTCAGTTTTATGCCTCACTCTACATCGATCCTCATCACAGATTCATTCACTTTGCTTTCAAAGGCAAAGACTACAGAGTGATGAGTGGCAGAGCCAGAGAGATACTGAGGCTACAGGAGCAGCCTGTTAAGATGCATGAGGTTTACTATGGACATCAGGAGCCTCCTAGGCGTCCTCATGGAGGGCTGGTGCCCCCTACAGATTTAGTGCGGCATTGCTTCAAGGAGCCTTTTGGTGAGGGGTCGAGCAGGAACCCTAGTGACTTGACTCCTACAGCGAGGGTACTAGAGGCCATCATCAGGAGGACACTGCTTCCCAGGTTGGGATACAGGGAGGGCCTGACTCGCTTACAGCTCTGGCTTCTCAATGCCATCATGCAGATGACAGTATTTGACATCTGGGACCTCCTTCTTTCAGAAATGGAGGATACTATAGCTGAGGGATTCAAGGGTCGCAGGCAGCTTCCCTATGCTCACTAGATCACGTTCCTCATCCGCAGAGTAGTGCTTGATAAGCCCCCGGGCATGATGGATGAGTATATAGGTGCTACCACAGAGTTCCCAGCTTACAACCTGTCACAGAGGATCAGACACACCACTCCTCAGGCACCCAGACAGCCTAGCCGTCGTCCCGATGTGCCAGAGTCCGCAGCTCAGCAAGATGAGATCATCAAAGGGATTGCAGCCACTGAGGAGGAGGAGCTAGAGGCTCAGCAGGAGGTGAGCGAGTATAGTGACAGCTCCGACGACGACTACCAGCCTATACCTCAGATGCCTCCACGCAGACATGATGCAGAGGCCGATAGCTCCAGTTCTGCTCCACCTGCTCCACAGACAGACCCCGCTCTCATAGCTATTCTTGAGCGGATGCAGCAGGATCAGACACAACAGGCATAGGAGACAGCTGCCAACTTCGCACAGTTTCAGGCTCGTCAGGACGAGTTCCAGCGGCAGCAGCAGCTCCTTCAGCACCAGCAGTTACTTATGCAGCAGCAGCTCATGGGATTCATGCAGCATGTAGTGACAGCCATTGGGGTCCCACTGCCACAGCCTTCGCCCCAGCTTGCACAGCCTCCTACCACTTCGACGACTCCAGCAGTACAGCCCATTGGGCTTCAGAGTTAGGGACAGCCTCCAGCTCAGTTTACTTCACCTCCTATATAGGTGTCCCAGTGGTTAGCCTCACCTGGTGTAGCCTCGCAGTTCACTCCTTATCACACGGGTTTCTCACCAGAGCAGACTTCCTCGCTATTCGTGCCTAAGACGTCAGTCTCCAGGAGTCTTGGAGCATCATTCAGCGAGTTGACTGGCATGCCTACTCCGCCTCACATGCATACTGCCGGTCCGTCTACAGCAGCTCCAGCTATCATGACTACTCAGAGGCTCCCCTCATCTGTCGCCTCGTCAGATCCTACGACAGACATACTTGCAGCTTCACAGGCAGCACCAGCCCCAGCTCAGACCCAGACCGCTTCAGCGACACTTCCTGCTTCAGAGGGTCAGTCAGTTCAGAGCTCAGGGTCAGATGATGATGGCGCCCAGTTCCATCTTGCTCCACGTACTTCAGCGCCCGACTCGTCCGCTGCAGCCCCGCCGACCGACCCTTAGGTTTTGGTGTTTGACGCCAAAGGGGGAGAGGGTTTGAGTATGTAGACTTAGGGGGAGCGAGTTTTAGGGGGAGCTAGTTATCTAGTATTAGCTTATTATATACATTTAGAGTTTTATTTGTGTGATACACTATTACTTATGCATTCGTGTGTTTACTTTCATGCATACTATTATATACATGTGATAGTGCTATCTACGTGGTTGTGATATTTGACATGTGTGACTTCTACTTTGCTTTATCTATATGTCATATCACTTGTGTAATGCTCATTTGCTTTTGCTTCCGCGTTTATACTTCGAAGCAAATGAGCTTTATTATTTGTACTCATGCTTAATTCATATCCTTTGAGTACATTGTGTTGGCTTGGGTCATATAAGCTTGACTAACTCTTTTGTTCTTATTGACAAAAGCTTATATGAATCAAGCCCGTCTAAAAACCTCACTCCATAACATACTCGAGGTGGTATTGTCATCAATCACCAAAAAGGGGGAGATTGAAAGCATCTAGGCCCCTAGTTGGATATCGGTGATTAATGTCAATACAAGATTACTATGACTAACGTGTGTTTTGTAGAGGCAATTAAGTTAGGTCATGGTAATGGAGATCGATTGGGCAATCGAGGTTGTCATGCCCCTACGATGGAAATCGTTTTGGTTTTCAAAGGACGGACGACAAGGTTAAGGATAACTAGTTCTAAGTGTCGATTAGAGTTGGAGAGACACTTAGAGTAGTTTAGGACTTTGTTTTTCCTTTGGCCGTACTATTAAGGGGATATGAACGGGTAGCTTGACCTAGTTGAGTCTAGTGAGTTAGGTGTGGTGCACACTTGTTAAAACTAGCTCTAGGTAGCTCCTATGAATCCCTAAGATCCTTTGGAGAAAACTTCATTCACATATGTTCGAAAGTTGGAAGTGAATGGAGGGTCAAACACTGACCGGACGCTGGCTCCGGTGCGACCGGACGCTGGCCGCAGGGTCCGGTCAGTTCATTTGACCGTGAAGAACAAGTCTGGTGTGACCGGACGCTGGAAGGTCATGTGACCGGACGCTGAGGGCTAGCGTCCGGTCGACTCCAGTAAGGGTCCAGACTTGGGAAAGAGTGACCGGACGTGTCCGGTCAGTACTGACCGGACCCTGAGGGTTCAGCGTCCGGTCGAGTCCAGTAAGGTTCCAGTAAGGGTTTTATGCGACCGGACGCGTCCGGTCAGTGCTGACCGGACCCTGCCAGCGTCCGGTTGACTCTTTACTACTGGTTCGCGGGTTGAACTGACCGGAGCGTCCGGTCATCACGACCGGAGCGTCCGGTCATCCCGCAGAAGCTCATAACGGTTCGTTTTTTAGGCTGCCTTATAAATAGAAGCTCCACTCGTGAGTGGAGTCACTTTTGCTCATTCCAACAGCTGAGAGACACATTTGTGAGTGCCAAGAAGAGCAAGATCCTAGTGAGGTGTTTGTGATTTGAGAATCCAAGAGAGTAGCCTCACTAGCAAATCAAGAGTAGCAAAGTGTGCATCCATCTTCTCATTAGGCTTCGCGTGGTCAAGTGAGAGTTCGTGGTTGTTACTCTTGGTGATCGCCATCACCTAGACGGCTTGGTGGTGATTGGGAGTTTGGTGTTCACCCGGCGGAGCTTGTGGGTGACCCAACTCAAGTTGTGAGCGGTTTTGGGTGATTCGCCGCGACGGAGTGTCGAAGAATCAACCCGTAAAGAGCACTTGATCCTTGCGCGGATCAAGGGGGAGCTATACCCTTGCATGGGTGCTCCAACGAGGACTAGTGGGGAGTGGCGACTCTCCGATACCTCGGCAAAACATCGCCGCGTTCCTTCCTCTCTCTATTTACTTTGAGCACTTACTTTGAGTATTTACTTTAAGCAATTCATACTTGTTTTACATCCATAGAATTGCTTGCTAGAGTAAGTTTGGAACATAGGTTGCGAGGTTGTTGTGCTTTAGTTTGATATAAACACTTTTCTAGGCACAAGGGGTTAATTGGGCTATCCGTAGGATTTGATTATTGCAAGAGAATTTAGAATTAGCCCAATTCACCCCCCCCCCCTCTTGGGCATATTGATCCTTTCACATCCTCTTCTTCTCCTTGATGGGTGGCCCCCATGGCCATGATGGTGGTACCTCTTCGACCAGGCGCCCGGAGAAGACCGACAAGGGAGCGGCAGGGTCGTTCTTCAGGTAGAACCAATGCGAGTGCCACCCCTTATTGGATCTAGAGAGCTGGTAGGGCATGTACTCGGCCGCTCGCTACCCCCAAAGGTCGATGTACGCGCATCCCATCGACATCGGGGTCTCCTAGCCTCTCTCCTTCTTCTTGATCAAGGAGATGGAGAAGAAATATCTCCACAGCTCGAAGTGGGGCTCGATCCCTAGGTACCCCTCGCACATCACGATGAAGGCCGCGATGTGCAGGATCCCGTTAAGGTTCAAGTGCTGCAGCTCGATCTGATAGTGGTGTAGCAGACCCCAAAAGAACGGGTGGGGAGGAACCGTGAGTCTACGGTTGTGGAAGGGCGTGAAGGAGACGACGTAGCCGTCAGACGACGCTGGCGCCTCCTCATACCCAGGCACAAGCTACTCCACCGCATTAGTCATTCCACGGAGAAGACCACGCATGACGAGGCCCTCCATGTACGCATGGGTAACATTGGAGTGGTACCACGAATCCATGAAGGATGCAGGCGGCTACGGAGAAGCAAGGGAGGCGGCGGAGAAGTGGAAGCTATAGATCTAGGGCTTCATTGGCGGATTAGCAAGCACAACAGATCCGAACGGCGGCGGCGGAGAAACGGACAAGGTAAGGCTGTGGTTTTGGTGTGCTGAAACGTGAAGGGGGAGGCCGCTATTTATAGGACAGAGCGGGGAGAGAATGCGAACCATTTGCCTAGGTTCACGCACCCGCTGTGCCATGTCACCTCCCTCCAAAGACCGTGCACACACTATCTCTAGACATGCCCTCGAAGGACACGCTGGATGATGGTTCGCCCGAACGATGGGCCAAGAACCGTCATAGGTAAGGAGGGATACAGACCTAAAAATGCTCCTATGGCCCATTCAGGACCAGGAGTTCGAAAGCTGGCCCACCGACGGGTTCACAGCCGCTCCAGGACACCCTTAGAGCGAGGGGTGGAAATGGATAGGCCCACTAGTGGCCCACGTTAGAGTCTTGGTCGGTTCCCAGTCCATGGTTTTCCCTCAAACAAAGGCAACGAGCCCTTGGGACCGGCCGAACGAACCCAAGAACTATATGGATTGGCCACCAAGAGTCTAGAGTCGGTCACCAGCTAACCCATGCCGGAGCCCCGTGAATGGGAAGCCAAGGCCCCACTCGGACTAGCCTATTAATAGCTCAACGAGCACCATGTTTCGTCCATCGAAGATAAACGTGGCATGGTTCAGCCCCTCGGTTTTATCGAAAAAATGCTTGAGGGATGACAATCACAAAGACGAGCCGACCCTCGACCAGACCTCTGCTACGCGCGGCGGCTCGAGGGAAGCTGGACTCACAACTCACAAGGAGATTGAACGCGTGGTCATAGTACGACGGCGGACCGATCAGATCCTAGTGGACCTCCCGAATCCTACGGTTACATGCCCCAAGAAGACCGATCGCGACAAAAGGGAATCGCCGTCCTACAATGACACGCCACGGAATAAAAAAGAAGGCCAAGGCCCTCAGAGTCCTCGCGTCCATAAAAGCCTCCAATTGAGTATTCTAGTCCTTCGTAGGCTCAGGGGCTACTGCCGGGTATCGATATTAGGGATACCCAAAGCAAGGAAGTTAGCGCCCACGCTGACTTCCCCCTGATGGCTCGAGACGAATTAAAAGGTCTCGCCCGACCCCAAGGCTACGGGCTCCCTCTCGCTCGACCTCAAGGCCATGGGCTTCGTCTCGCCCGACCCCTTGGGTGTGGGCTCCATCTTGCCCGACCCCAAGGACGCGGGCTCAATCTCACCCGACCTCGAGACCATGGGCTCCATCTCGCCCAACCCTTGGGTGCGGACTCCATCTTGCCCAACCCCAAGGACGTGGGTTCCATCTTGCCCAAGGCCACGGGCTCTATCTCATCCGATCCCGAGGCTGTGGGCTCTGTCTTGCCCGACATCGAGGCATTGGTCTCCGTCTCGCCCGACCACTTGGGTGCGGGCTCCGTCTCGCTCGACCTCGAGGCCACGGTTTCTGTCTCGCCCGACCCTAAGGCCACGGGCTCCGTCTCGCCCGACCCCTTGAGTGCGGGCTTCGTCTCGCCCGATCCCAAGGACGCGGGTTCCGTCTCGTCCGACGAGGACCCATACCGCCGCCAACCACTCCAGGTCCAAACGTATGTGCCTGGATCAAAACTCTGACACCAGAGAAGAGACTGGGCACGCCTCGATATAACCCGTGGCCATGACGGGCCATACCTAGGGATTCACATCAAGAACAGTGTCGGGCGTGCCGGTGCTGTTCTGTCTAACCCTTGTACGGACGCTGATATGTGCGTCGGTTCACCACAACGTCCGCCGGGATAGAGTGGTACGCCATGACCGGCAGATGACGCTTGCGCATGGCGCTAGTGACGAATAGGGCCGCGACTTGGAGCCGTCCGTGTTGACATCTACAGGATCGGCGGGACCCGCATAAAGGAGAAGAATGACCTGACGACCTAGAAGCCTTCTTCTCTCTTGTTCTTCTCCTTTTCCTCCACTGTAACCCGTGCTTTCCCTTCGTCTATAAAAGGGAAAGCAGGGCGCCCCATAAGGAGGGAGAGAAATATGAACACATGAGCACGATATGAGCATACGGCTGAGCAACAGGCGAGCTCTCAGCACCCGTTCACTCTTTCCACCAGAGACTTGGGATCCTTTCCCTCTCTCGCCTGTTTGTAACCTCTACTGCAAACCAAGTATCGGTAACACGAGCAGCAACAAACTGGACGTAGGGACGTTCCGCCCGAACTAGTATAAACCCTTGTGTCATTCGAGCACATCATCCGAGTTAGACACATAAATACAAATTTACTCGTCGATGGTCCGAAAACACTGACACTTTTGTATTCAAAGTATTTTTTGAATGCATGGGGAGTTTCCCGGATACCATTAAGAGGATGTGAGGCACACCCGTCGGACGGCGCTCAAACGCTGGCGGGCAGCATGAGCACACAGCTCCAACATTTGTATTAGTGTCTCTAAGACGAGTTTGGTTTTTACCGATTTACAATATATATTGTAAGATAAAATAATGATCAAAATCTGTTTTGCACAGACTTTTCCAAACTCAATGCACGCCTTGCATTCATAGATGGAATGTACTCACTTATTCAATTTCACTCCATATCCCAAAACCCATATGATATCCACATACCCCTCAAATGTAACTATTGCATGCTAAGGCTGTGTTTAGTAGGGTTAAATTTGGAAATTTGGCCACTGTAGCACTTTCATTTTTATTTAGCAATTAGTATTCAATCATGGACTAATTAGGCTCAAAACATTCGTCTCGCGATTTTTAACCAAACTATGCAATTAGTTTTTTTTTCATCTACATTTAATGCTCCATGCACGTATCGCAAGATTCGATGTGATGGCTACTATAGCATTTTTTGAAAAAAAATTTTAGAACTAAACAAGGCCTAAGTTGCCGACCTCCAAGTTATAATAATAAAATTAATATATTATTACGGCTAGTCACTTGATTAGTCTACACCACCACGCACCACCTGGCACTGACAGAATGCCAAGGAAACGCGGAGCCGTAGGGCCCACGTACCCCAGCGAAACTCCAAGAACAAAAACAAAAAAAAAGAGGAAGAAAACAAAATGTTTTCCGTCACATCATGCATGTGCCCAACCGAAAAACAGAGTAAAGCAGAGCACCCCTTCCTCTGTTTTCTCTTGGCCGCGAGGACAGGCAGACGTGCACCGCCATGGATGGCGATCAGCAGCAGCAGCTCCGGAGATCCACGACGAGCTCCCGCATCAGCGCCTCGAACACGGTGTCCGCTACCTCGGCGCCGACGTCGCGGCGTTCGGGCTGCACGTCGGCGGGGCTTAGCTTGGAGGTCGGGAGCTCGGACGCGACCAGCTCGGACACCCGGGCCAGCTCCTCCCTGTGCGCGTCCCAGTAGGCGGCGGCGGACTCATCGTCGCGGTAGTGCTTGGGGCTGGTGCGGTAGCCGCCGCCGTAGTAGCAGCAGTCGTCGTCCTCGTCGGCGACCGCGGCGTCCCTGAGGAGGAGGTCCTCGGACTTGGCGAGCAGCTGGGCGAGCAGCGCGGGGCTGTACGCCGCGTCCAGGAGGTCCCGGAAGACGTCCATGGCGGCGGCGCCCTTGGACGACGGGGACAGCAGCAGCTTGCCGTGGACCGGGGAGCTCTCGAACGGGTGGTCCAGCACGGAGACGGGGCTCAGCTGCTGCTTCTCGTCGTCGGAGTCGTAGCGCTCCGCAGCGTCCTGCCACTTGGCGTCGGCGGCGGCAGCGGCGGTCTTGACGGCGTCCAGCTCCATGTGCCGATCCCGGTCGGAGCACGGCGCCGGCGCCACGGCGGCCGGGTTGGTGGCGGTGTCCGCGGCCGCCAGCTTGAAGGAGTCGGAGAACTGCAGCGCGGCGGGCTTCCGCTGGGCCGCCGCCGCTCTGCTGCTGCCGCGGAGGATCTTGGAGAGCAGGAGCTGGAGGAGCCCGCCGGCAGGCTTCTGCTTGTTGCCGCCGCCAGTGGCCCGAGCGGTCGCCTTGCTCTTCTTGCTGGTGAGGCGCCTGAGCACGGCCGCGGCGGCGGCGGGCCAGCAGAGCGCGGTGGTGTCGTAGCCGTCGAGGAGGCGCGAGGAGGAGCAGCCCTTCTCGAGCAGGTGCAGGTCCAGGACGAAGGGCTCCTGCTTCTCCTCCAGCAGCTTCGACAGGCGCCGGCCGGACGGCGACGGCGACAGGCACGCCATTGCTTGCAGTTGTCGTAGTAGAGAGACAGAGAGTTGTGTAGTTGGCGCAGAGAGAGAGAGAGAGAGAGAGAGAGAGGAGTCTGCTGGACTCTGGACGACGTTGGAGTCTGGACTCTCTGAAGAATGAGCAAACCGAGGAGGGGAGGGGGGCTGTGGATGCGTGGAGGGTGGGGAGCTTATAATGGAGAGAAGATAGAGAGGAGTGGTAGTAGACAGATCACATATGAGACAAGGAAGGAGAGGAGCAATGAATGGGAGACAAGGAGGTTGACAACAGATTATTGTAAGTTTATGTCTTGTTCGCTTTGATAAGCCATAACTGAAAGTACTGTTCGCTCACTTGCTGTGAAAGAAAAATACTGTTCGTTGGCTGAAAAAGTATGGCTTATAAGCTAAACGAACATGGTGTTTGATTGTTGCCTTCCTAATCCTGTCCTATTATCAGACAAGCCTTCATTTTCCTAATCACACATGGCTAAACAAAAGCATTTTCCTTCTCAATGTTGTTGTTTGGTGTGTTGCATATGCCCATTCATACATAGGAGTACATGCACGGAAATGGCTGACCTTACTGACCTCATTGTTGCCATGCCCGTGTGGGACATGGGAGTGAGTGCATTATGCATGGTGATCTGCAGGGATGATACTCCGTACGTACTATGAAAAAGAGGAGAAAGCTGAATGTGCATGCATTGCGACGGGGGTGCTGTCAAATCGCCAGTTGGAAAACTGAAAAGGCTGGGAGGAAGCCTGGGACTGGGAGTGCAGTGCAGGGCATGAGAGGCACGGCGCCTGGCCTGAACATTCAAGTGCACTACTACTCCTCCTCCTGCAGTGGGGCCTTGTTTAGATTACCCCCAAATTCCAAGTTTTTTCACTCTCTCTCCATCACATCAATTTTTAGCCGCTTGCATGGAGCATTAAATGTAGGTAAAAAAAATAACTAATTGCACAGTTTAGTTGGAAATCACGAGATGAATCTTTTGAACTTAGTTGGTCCACGATTGGACAATATTTACCAAATAAGACGAAAGTGCTACTATTCATCGGGTTGAAAAAATCTTCAATCTACACAAGGCCTGGTTTTGGTTTGAATCCTGATGGCAAGCAGAACAGTTATGTTTTCGGCAGCTTTTGCAGTTTTTTCGCCCAGGCCTTGTTTAGATGGCACCAAAATTCCAAGTTTTTTCACTCTCTCTCCATCACATCAATTTTTAGCCGCTTGCATGGAGTATTAAATATAGGTAAAAAAATAACTAATTACACAGTTTAGTTGAAAATCACGAGATGAATCTTTTGAGCCTAGTTGGTCCACGATTGGATAATATTTGTCAAATAAAACGAAAGTGATACTATTTATTGGGTTGAAATTTTTTCACAATCTAAACGAGGCCCCAGTGTGTGTATCAGATGTTCAGGTTGTGCAGGTGTGAGACTCGTAGTGCTCGTCTGAGAGAGTAATAGGAAATGTTGCAGTGGAGTACTGTAGTATTTTTGTGCCACCGCTACTTCAAACCGGAGAGCTATAGCCGTATTCAGGTGCCCATTCCCCATTTCAAATCTGAGCGTGCATTTGGTCTTACGACGAACGTCAGACGGGAAGGAACGATCTATGCTCCGTTCGCTTGGCTGATAAGTTATGACTGAAAGTATTATTGGGCCTCGTTTAGATTGTGAAAAAATTTCAACCCGATGAATAGTAGCACTTTCGTCTTATTTGACAAATATTGTCCAATCGTGGACCAACTAGGCTCAAAAGATTCATCTCGTGATTTCGAACTAAACTGTGCAATTAGTTATTTTTTTTACCTACATTTAATACTCCATGCAAGCGGCTAAAAATTGATGTGATGGAGAGAGAGTGAAAAAACTTGGAATTTGGATAGCATCTAAACAAGGCCTTGGCTGATTTGTTGTGAGAGAAAAATATTGTTTGTTTGCTGAAAAAGTACGGCTTATAAGCCAAACGAACAGGACAATATATTTGTTTTTAGGGATGAGATGATCCATTTTTTTATTGTTTGGTTGAATTGATTAGGATAGATGTGATTATAATAGTTAACTGCTTCCTTTATTCTGAATTATAAGATATTTTTAGTTTTAATAACAGTTGCTATTTATTTATAGGGGCTCAAGCATTTCTACACCTGTTTTGAAGTGAAATGGTAATTTTGCCCTCGTTCTTTTAACTTTATGATTTTACCTCTGCCATTTCAAAACAAAGTGAGACTTTACCCCTACTCCGTGAAGCCCACCTAATGGTATTAACTTTTAGACCAAAGGACAACTTTGCCCATGCGTTTTTACCCCTGTTATTTGAACCAAATGCACCCCCGGAGCAGTCATGACGGAGGCAACTCGTGAGGCACCCCTGACGCCGCGCAGCGCGAGACGGATGTGTGAGGGGGGGGGGGCGTGGAGAGGAGGAGGGCGACGGGGAGAGAGAGCGCCACTGCCCGGAGCCGCGCCACCGTCGGGAACCCTAAGCCACGCCACCGTCGGGAGGCGCGGCGCCGTTAGGAACCTAAGCCGCGACCGATGATTTTTTGAGAGTGAAGGCCGGGTATGAGCGATGGACGAGTAGGAAAACCTTTCAGGGGCATTGCTGTCTTTTGGTCCACCTTCCTTTTTTTGCTATTTAATCCAACCATTACTAACGGCGTTAGAAAGCAGGGGTAGATGACGCCTTCATTTGAAAATAACGAGGGTAAAATTGTAAAGTTAAAAAATGAGCAGTAAAATCATCGTTGAGGTTTAAAATAGGTGTAGAAACACCAAAATCCCTTATTTATATATACACTACGAACATGTATAGATACATAATAAAAAAGAATGTATTTAGAAAAGCTAAAAATGCCTTGTAATTTCAAATAGTAAAGCTGTTGCCTTCGTGGCTGCGCGCCGATCCTCGGCTCACCCGGCCGGCCGGGCCGGGACCCCCACAAGATCCACACCTCATGAAGTCATGATGATCATCACTTCATCTCAATTTCTTTTACAAATATAAAAAGCGGTGGCATCGCAACTACTTAAAAAAACACAGCTGCAGACCACAGCAGCCAGACCCGGCCCGAGTGGTGACACTTGTCCGTTTCGCAGCGCGCGCACGTGCAGTTTCCGGGGTTAGGACAGAGCAGTAGGTTAGTCGTGGGCGACAGACAGCAGGCGAATATTATCTGCCTGATTAGGCTGCTGATTTGTCCGTCGCGTAGCATTAGCATACGTGCGCGAATCCTCGGCGTGCCGGATGGAGCTCTGCCTGTAGCCTGCAGCCTGCAGGGAGACTCGCGCCGCTGTCCGCTTCCTAGCCAGCTCGTCGTCGTCGCGGTGACCCACACGGTCGGGGACTTGGGGTCAGAGTCGGATCGGCAACAGCACAGCACGCTTGTGTGTCTACAATAACCGTACCATTATTTCTCGGATTAGGGCGCTGCGGCCCGCCAAAATCCGCGTGGGCCAGCCACCGGCCGTCCAAGCGGCCCAGCCGCCACTCCCGTCAGGAGGGACCGGTGCGAGTGGCTACGTGCGGGCGATGCGCGTTAAGCCAGGAGAGAAGAAAGAAAGATTTGCTCAAAAAAAAAAAAAAAACAAAAGGAGAGGAGAAAGATTATTTGACTGGGTCATTCGCCGTTGGGCCATGTTGGCCCGTCCAAGGTAGGGAGGGAGAGATTTTGTATTGCCTTATCGAATACTCCAAGTCACTAGAAAACATCGCGCGGCTTTGCCGCGCAAGTTGCGCGGGCCAGTAGGTGCCAGCGTTATAGAGCTGCTAGTAGTTGCGTAGAAGTCCAATCCAGTGTAAGCATTTTTATTTTGAGATTACCTAATTCCAAGTCAAGACATGAATATTATTAGGACAAAGTCGGCTTTCATCGATGGAGCTTCTGCGCGGTCCAGGGTGACGAGTGGTGAGGAAGGGGAGAAACCCGGCGGCGCGTAAAATGAGTCGTGGGCTGAGTATAAGATCGTGAAGCTAGTAGAATCACTCAATTGTTTTTTATTTTATGTGTGTTATGGGTAAGCTAGCATAAAAATTTCATAGCAGTTTGAATAAAGAAACTAACTCTATTAATGTTTTTTAGAAAACTCTTGAGAAATCTAGTTCCACATTAATAGCAAAACATTACACTAAAACATGTGATGTTATGTATTTACAGTGCAGTGCTAGTTGTGTAGAGTTCAACAAACTTCGTTTGGCATTTTTTAAATTTTTATTTGTTTTATTATGTTATTTACAAAATTGCAGTCGTTTTAGATAAATAACAAATTCGTAGGAAAATAGAAAAACGTCGTCAGGCCGAATTCAGCCCAGTAAGGCCCAGGTTCGGCGGGAAACAGGCCCGAGCGGGAGGCAGGCCGGCCCATTCAAAAGGCCTAGATTGCGGGTTGATTTCGGTAAAGTTCGAGGACTTTTTTGCAAAAAAACCTGAGAGGAGACCTGGACTGCGGGTTGATTCGACTAAAGTTTGAGGGGTTTTTTTTGCAAAAAAAACCACGCCTCGCACGCTCTGGGCCGTTCACGCGCCCGATCCGATGGCCGGGAACGGCTGGCGATGTGGCCACGCTCGCCGGCCAGCTTTTGGGTGCAGGTTTCATATGTAAAGATTCCATGCCATTTTTGGTTTTTCCGACATAATTTACTTTTGAAAAAAAAACGTAATGAGTACTCAGCTTTTTTAGGAGATAATGAGTACTCAGTTGAATACAGCTGGGCCCGCCTCACACTTAGACCCGCACCAGAAACTACGCGCGGCGTTGCCGCGCGGTGGTATGCCGATGTTGGATCCCAGTTATGCGTCCCGTTGGAGCAAACAAACCCATGAATCTCTTCGCCCCAGTTCGCTTGACTTATAAGCCATACTTTTTCAATCAACAAACAATATTTTTCTCTCACAACAAATTAGCCAACATTATTTTCAGCCATGGCTTATCAGCCAAGCGAACATGACATTGTCTATATGGGCCACTATAGACCTTCATCAGTTATTGCAGCAGTGTCAAAAGTTATCTATCTTGTGGTCGACAATAAGCTAGTAATATTCTACTACAAATTGTAGTTATATTGGTATCATGATACTTAGCTTTGCCTATTGTATCTCGTAAGATGGAAAATATAAAAACAACCGATCAACTAGATACTGCAGTAAATTCGGACATTTGGTTAAAAAAAAGAACTTTGCACATACGCCATTCGTATATTGCCCATTCTTATGTTCACACGAAGCCTTAGACCTTTTTCAGTACAAAATATTGCAATATGTGGAGTGCTACATTCATGTAGTAAATATATATAGACAATAATAGACGACACAATTTCATAAATTTTAGAGCCATGAGGCAATTGGATGTGTGCAGCAGAATTGCATCCTAATGACATTGAATCAACAAGGTGTCCAGCAATTGGAGAATCAATCATAAAAAAATTCACCAGCTGCAGCATGACTTCTAACTGATAAAATTGTTCCATAGAGAAATACATACATAAGGAATGCATGGTTCGAGAAAAGTATGCATTAGCTTATAGCCATAAGAAGATCTGTGAAGAGATTGCCATTTGTTGTTTTGGATTCTTCGAACGCTAAAAATACAAGTTAGCATTCATATTTCCCATTTTGTGTACGGAAACAATTTCAAGAGTTGTGTATTGTTAATTTACGGTGAATATTTTCAGAATTAGACATATCCCTGTTCTGAGAAATGTGTGATTAAATTTGGGTGATAGGTATCAAGTATCATGAGAACAATGGATTCTGTTTACTAAAAAATGAAGTATGTCCACTGGGGCATGTATGAATGGTTGTTTAGCACAATTTTATTATAATAAGTATATCTGGTTTAGAGATATAGAGATAGTACGATGGTGGAAGGATGGACATTGTTCAATCGAAAATGCTTTGCTTAGAGCGTTCAGGCATCCTAGCCGCGACGGCTCGAACAGCCCACTGCGTCTTGCCCTCAACTCCACTCTAGAAGTTTGTTAAAAAAAAAAGAATCCACTTGCCTAGATGCGACCTCTACTTGAGAGACACGATCTCTACTTGCTGCCGAGCCTGCGCCACCGCGGATTCCGGCGTGGTTCACGGCGACCGCTGCGGCATATCCGACCACCTGCCTGGCGCCATACTTACTCCCCACCGCGCACGAGCTCTGCCGCTTGCCTTCCTATCTCTCTACCACCACTCACCAGCGGTCGCCGCATCCGACCACCTGCCCGGTGCCATACTTACTCTCCACCGCGCACGAGCGCTGCCGCCTGCCTTCCTATCTCTCTACCACCACTCACCACTCGCCACCCAATTCTTCGCGCCGATGCAATGTGGTCCACGGCGACTGCTCTGGCGCGGCGTTCTCCACTGTGCCCAGCCACCCGCCTGCTGCCATCCTCCCTCAACACTGTACCCGAGCGCCACTTGCTGGCTACTGCAGTTCCCCACTAGGTAGGCCATGGCCGCCAGCGGCGCTGTGTTTCAAGTGTTTCAGACATTTTTAGCCATGTTGCAAACCAATGTTTCAAGTGTTTTAGTTGTTTCAGATGTATGTTTGAAGTGTTTCATACGGATGTTGCATATGTTGCAATGGTTGTACACGTATGTTGTAAGCACTGTTCCCAATGTTTCAACTATTTTTCAGACGTATGTTGCAAGTGTGTTTATCTGGATGTTGCATATGTTTCACACATTTGTTGTAAGTATTTTATTTGGATGGTATGTTTGCAATTGTTTTTAAGTTGTTTTTGTAAGTGTTTCAGGTGCATGTTTAAGTGTTTCATTTGTCTTAGTTTGTATGTTGCAAGTGTTGCATCTACATGTTTCAAAAGTAGATCGGGTGTACACATGGAATGCGAGTGGGAAGCAGGAGGGGGCACGAGAGGTCCTCGCGTGGTCTGGCGGCACGAGGGACGTCCGGGGCGGCATGGGCCCATAGCTGGGGCACTCGCTTGCAAGTCCGATGCTACTATGGCACTTGCTCGCTCGGTGCGCAGACACCGTCCAATGCTAACACCCCATGATCAGACGTCCGGGCACTGCAAGTCCGTTGTTCAATTCGTATGGGTGAAAACTGTCCGGAACGGTGGCCAAAAGGGTCTAACTGTTTTTAAAAATTGAAATGTAACTAAGAACATCCTGGTCGGGAAAACGACATTGAGAAAATCGGGACTTGCGAAACGGAACAAGCCTACCAGGAACTCATCAATAACGGTCCGGAGACAGTAACTTCAAGCGGGAACACCGACTGACATTACCACTTCAAATGTCCAGTACGACACAACAGATACAAATATAAATGTCATAAACTTATAACCAAAGCGTAACAACTAAATAAACAGAGATATGTTATGTAGGAACAAGTATTGCAACGACAATATTAGAGCATCACCAAGAAGCTCTTTATATCCTAGTTTATTTATGGGAATAAAAATTGGGTGAAAAAAATGTCCTCTACCAACTTTTTTAATTAGACCCCTAAATATTCCTATCATCTATTTCAGATTTTCCCTATCCGAAGATGGAAAGTGGGGTTGCCTCTCTAGAGTGCGCATAAGATATTGAGATGCTGTTGGAGTATGGAAAGATATACAGAGCAATTTTTAAATAATATAATGTAACTCCCTAATATTCATGTAAATTACCTACGCTATTTTGGATATAACCAAAGTAAGTTCATATATAAATTACACTACTCCATCACTATTAAAAACAGGCTTACTATGGAAACAATATACCATAAGGCACCCTCTTTAAAATTGCCACTGTTACCACCATAAATATGTCAAGAAAACGTTAACTAACTTTAAAATAAATGTACCTGATATGTTGTGCCACATTACCGAAAGGTACAGATGCATTAGCTATAAGTATATATTTTCATGATCTTTAATTATATTAATAATCCATGATAGTAAATTATTTAAATCGCTTTTTCAAATAAATTATACATTTTTTAAACATCCCTTCAAATAGTTCAATTATAAGCACTCCATGTTTTGTGAGAAATATTGGCGGACAAACATTGTTTTGATATAGAAAATTCAATAGCTTGAGCATTGGGTGCTTGCTAAAACGATTGCTTATGCAATTGTAGTCGGTATGAGTGTAATTTATGACCTAAAATCGATATTTTAATAACATATTGAAAGAGTGCTTTGAACGAAATGTATAATAAACATTAGTGTTTCCACTTAACATACATATAAAAGATTGAACAAAACTAATAATATAAAAAATAGGAAGCCAAAATCTAGTTTGGTTAAATCATAATATACCTGTTTCAGCGGAAGCGCTTACATAAGGTTTGAACTAAACACATATGAAAACACTCCAAGTACAATTAATATGGGCTGGAATAGCTATGAATATAGAAATATAGAGTAATAGATAAACCAAAGTTTATATAGGGATTACATGGTATTTATGAGTTTTATGTTAGAAAATGGACAAAGTGGTAAAAAGTAATGATTAGTTGTGAGTTTAAATTTATCACATAACTCTAACATTTATGTCTCAAACATTCTAGCAAATGTTGGACCATGGGTTGATGGACTAGTGTAACTATATTTTTAGTTAACCAAAATGTTCCAATATTATAATTGTAAAATGGTAAGCTATCAAAATCAATGAAGTGTTCCATAAAAATCGTGTATGTTGTAAAAAATTTAAATGGGAAAGCTTTAAAACTATTCCGGCATGCATTATAGCGAATGAAAAAGAGCTATGATAGGATAACCAAAGTAGTATAAAGCCAGAATGATACATTAGTATACTAAGAAAGTATGATACATTAGTACACGAAGAGTTTGGGTCCGTTTGGTTCACCTGTGAGTTGTAGAAAAGTTGTTGTGAGTTATGTGCTGCGAAATGGTTGTAAGTTGTTTGGTTAAAATAACCTTGAAACCTATCCTTCCTTTTTATCCCCTTGAAACAACTCTAGAACGTCTCTTTGTTTCCACTCATTTGGAAAAGTAGAAAGCTGAAAACGAAGAGCAGGGTTCAAGATGCTGCAAAAATTATACTACAAGAAAGCAACTGCTTCAAAAAAACCAGGTTCTGCTTCTATGCGTTTAGTTGGTTTTCCACCTTTTGATAACAGAAACATTTTCCAGAACCTGAACCAAATATAACCTTAAATTATGTTCGTTGCAACGCTATTTAGGCTCTGTTTGGTAGGGCTCCTGATTCTCGCAGAAATGTTTCGGATCCAGATTCTTTCTAAGAAACGTCTCTGATAGTGAATCGGAATCACTTTATGAAATCGTTTGGTTGGTATTCCGGATTCCGATTAAAAAATCATTTAAATAAAAATATATTCAAAAATTCTAAATTTTTTGTGGATGGAGAACAACTTAAATAAAAACCATTTTAGCTTGTTGCACTAAAAAAGAATTAACTGAAAAAATGAAGCAAAAAAAGTAAGAAGCAATGAGATGAAAATATATGCGAAACTAGCGTCTAGCTGTTTCTCATGTGTATGTAGAAACGGTGAAACGTTTCGGTTTCGAATCACTTGCTGAAAAGACCGTTTGGAAGTGATTCTCATCATAAAGTGAAACGTTTCTCCTATCAAACAGGCCCTTATTTGTAAGCACAAAGTAAGCCATGTGGCATTAAGAACTTCTGCAAAAACAAAAGAACTCCATCTTGTTAGACTATGACTGTGACAAGGATTATTTTCCTTGCTTCCCAAGTATTCTTAGCCAATATATACCTAACTAACCCTTATCCTAGCGTAGGTAATCAATCTACATCTTCTAGGTTTATTTTTTTTACCTGTTCCCTGCCAATGTACGTACGATGGAAGTTTCCTGCCAGTTTGATAGATAGGGAACTCCGGTTAAAAAAAAAGATCTTCTACGTTTAGTCCACCGTTGACTTAACTGCTCTCGGTCCCTGTGCGTGGAATTCTGGCTCACGACGGCACATTCCCACTGCTCTCGGTACCTATGGCTTTCTATATATCACTTCGCTCGGCAGGATAGATCCTCAAAATGTTTGCTGCGACCCTGTTCGACCTCTCCAGGTTCTGGTTTCCCCTACTCTAGCAGGTCGCTCGTCTTGTCCATCTTTTTTTTTTTGTATATTGATGAGTACTTACCTTGCTTTCTTTCCAAGCTCGCAGGACAATCGATTCTACAGGTCGCATTGCTTTGATCGATCCTAATGGCAGCAGAGATTGTCACTTCTGCAGTTGCCCAGGAGGCTGTCAATCAGGTCCTATCAAGATTCAAGGACAGGTGTGAGCAGAACTCAGAAGCAAAGGACCGAATCGAGAGGATGGAGATGGCACACATCAAGCTAGAGGCTGCCCTCGAGACATCCAACAAGTGGAACATCACCACCAGCGCTCCATTGCTGCGATGGCAGAGCAAGCTCAAGCGTGCTGTGCAGGAGTGCGACCACACTTTTCGCAGGTGCAGGCAGCGCCAGCAGGAAGAGGAAGAGATGCAAAACAGTGTAAGGAGCTCCTCCTTTCCTAAGCAGATTGCTTATGCTGCCAGGTCGTTCGTCTCGTCCATCTTTAGCCGTGGCAGCGAGGATGAGCTGAGAAGCTCTGCTGCCGTCCGGCGGTTCGAGAGGTATGAAGGTGGTGCGAGTGAGTTCTTGAGGTATGTGGAGCTTGGTGGCACACCACGTAGATATATGTTCTTTGACCCTCTTATACGCCATCTTCTCGCTGGCAAAGGAACAAAGTCTTGCTTTGTTCGCGGGAGTCAACATCTGTCGTTTCTTTTACAGCCTTTTAGAACACATGACCATGGAGTGGATGGTGCCCTAGCATTGTTACTTGAAGATAGCAATGCTTCAGAGAACAATTTTCTTCTTGCCCTCAATTTACGGCTTTCCGAGAGTATCGACATAGTTGGTGTTGCAGTAAGCTGCCTACAGCTATTCATACCTCACTTGAGCTCAACGGTCGAGGCCGTGAAGACAAAGCTCACCCAGCTACCAACACAAGACTTGTGCTGGGTATCATCTGTTTGTGAACGCCAAAACAATCTTTACAGCACCTGTTCAAAATGGCTTCAACGACCGAACCCGCTTTGTTGTCAGCAACAAGATCATTACTATGCCCAGAGATACAATGCCACAAGCTCATCATCAGAATCATTGCTCTGTGATATATACTTGGAACCAGTTCTGCAAGTGTACTTGTTGGCCCATGTATCACTCTCAGTTGAGAAGAACAAGCAAAGAGCGGTCATCGATGAAGAAAGTGAAACAAGTCGCCCGAGAGACTGTCCTTATCTGAAATTTGGAATGCACTTCTGGCCCCATACCTCCTTTCAAGATTTGTCGCCGAGAGATGAGGGTTCAGCAACAGAGATGATCAACGGGGAGGCCGTGCAACATGGCAGCTTTTATGCGAACATTTCCTGCTTTGAACAACTGTGCAAGATGATGCTACCAAAGGCGGTAGATTGCCTTCATGGGAATGTTGCAGCTACCTCATATCAGATGCTGTGGAAGTCCAAGCATGGTGGCGCATTTCTTCGGGTTGAGAAGATCCCATGGAGACTAACCACTCAGAAAGACATGGGTGGAAAACGTTCTGAACGACAGCAGGTCAAGAAGGTACAGGGATGGGCAAGTGCGAATAATGAGTTCATGAACGCGTGGATTGCGCACGCACCTGCCAAGTTTCTGGGCTCAGCCATGGACTGGACTCAGACAGAGACGCGACTGCCCCAACCGTTATTATTCATAACTAATTCCTGTGTTCATGATTGTCCAATCAAGTTGCTCTCTTTGCAATATTACATATCTTTAGCAAGGCCTTGTTTAGTTACCCTCAAAATTCCAAGTTTTTTCACTCTCTCTCCATCACATCAATTTTTAGCCGTTTGCATGGAGCATTAAATGTAGGTAAAAAAAATAACTAATTGCACAGTTTAGTTGGAAATCACGAGATGAATCTTTTGAGCTTAGTTGGTCCACGATTGGACAATATTTACCAAATAAGACGAAAGTGCTACTATTCATCGGGTTGAAATTTTTTTCAATCTAAACAAGGCCCAAGTAAGATAAAGCCATTCAGCATGTTCAATGCCTAAAGGATTTCATGGTACCAAGCGTGTGCCATTCGAGCATTTAGTTCTACTAGAGGAAGCTCGTCATGATGGACAGCTAAGATAGATATGTCGACTGTCACAATCAAGCGTGTTCCTGATGGTGTGCATGTGTGTAAGCCTTCTTTTGTAACTACGTAATATTGTAGAGACTAAAAGGAGAAAATTGAAAAGAGATAAATAAAAGAACAGAGAGTGGAGATCTAGAAGAAGGATAGTTGGAGAGTTTCCCCAACTTGTGTCCATGGGTCTTCTCTGCACTTTCCATTTAATCTTCAATATGGTATCAAAAGTGGGTTGATTTTGTTTGTTCCACTCAATTCCCATGGATTTCTAGCTGCTTGTGGTGTTAGGCACGCAGCTACAATTTGGTTGTCCTCATGCATATGGCCGGCTGCCACTACTGGAAAACCGAGATTTGCCTAGTGTTTAATGGTTTGCCTAGTGCCAATCGTCGAACACTAGGCAAAGAGCTTGTTTGCCGAGTATTAGACCCCGGAGCACTCGGCAAAATAAAGGCACTAAGGCAAAATAACGATTTGCCGAGTGTCGACACTAGGCAAAGAAATCCACTCGGTAATTGACCATTTTGCCTAGTGTCAATACTAGGCATACCATCACACTAGGCAAAGGTTGCCGGAGGGCAACCGCCGTTACCATTTTGCCGAGTGTCTTCCGTTAACACTCGGTAAAATTAGAACTTTGCCTAGTGTCTCCGGACAACACTAGGCAAACTGGCCAATTTGCCTAGTGTCTTACAGAGACACTAGGCAAAATATTTTTTTCTTTTTTTGATTTTAGCTTCCAATTTTTTTCTGTAGCTTTCCTACTATACCTTGACCAACATGTTGAAAGTTGGCACAATTTTATGAAATTTTGCTATATTTCTTTAGTTTATTTAATTTCTTTGAATTTTTTCGACAAATGCAAATTTGAACTGCAAGTGTGACGAATAATGGCAATTCATGAATGCAAAAATGATATTCATGTTAGTAAGTGTTAGTTGAGGCCGTATCCAGAAACAGACCAAAAATTTCACACATCTTCACGTCGAGACATGACCACGAACTGCGAGCAAATAGTTTTTAAATTCTATTAAATGAAAACGGAGTCTGAAATTCATGAAACTTGTCGACAAGTCAAGATATCGCATGCGGGTGCCATGATAAAAATTTAAAAAGATTTCGAGCACATCGTCACGTATGATACTTAGAAACCCTAACATCTATGTAGTTATTGTATTCTTGTTGTCATGTGTCCAAGTTTGAAGAATTCAAATTCTGAATTTTATAAAATGACAACTTCAAACCAAATTTTGAAACCCAAAATGATTTCGGCTGAAAAAGTGATGAATATAAAAGTTGTAGAACTTATCAAGATCTAACTTTTTTATTTTGGTGATTTACAAATCCGACAAAGTTATAGTAACGTTGTTCACAATTTCTACATATCTGTCTTAGTTTATGAAACTTTGAGAGAGATATGTAAAATTTGTGAACAATGTTACTATCACTTTGTCGGATAAACAAATGATCAAAATAAGAGTTGTAGATCTTGATGAGTTGTACAACTTTGATGTTGATGACTTTTTCAGCCGACATCATTTCGGGTCTTAAAATATGGCTTCAAGTTGTAATTTTTTAAAATTCAAATTTTGAATTACTCAAACTTTGTCACATTGAAACATAAACAAAATACAATGATAGAGCATGATTTTAGAAAAATTTAGGAAAAAAAAGCATCGCATTTGGAGTTAGTATGTGGAAGAAAGACTAGTTACAAATTTTAGCTGCAGATTAAAAAGAAAAATCACTTGTTCTTCATCATGAACAAGTGACGAACAAGAATGATTTCTCTTTTTAATCTCATTTTAAAACTTGTAACAAGTTTTTCTCCCACATACTAACTCCAAATGCGATAATTTTTTTTTTCTGATTTTTTCTAAAATCATGATCTATGTAGTTATTGTATTCTTGTTGTCATGTGTCAAAGTTTGAAGAATTCAAATTCTGAATTTTATAAAATAACAACTTCAAACCAAATTTTGAAACCCAAAATGATTTCGGCTGAAAAAGTGATGAATATAAAAGTTGTAGAACTTATCAAGATCTAACTTTTTTATTTTGGTGATTTACAAATCCGACAAAGTTATAGTAACGTTGTTCACAATTTCTACATCTCTATCTTAGTTTAAGAAACTTTGAGAGAGATATGTAAAATTTATGAACAATGTTGCTATCACTTTGTCGGATAAACAAATGACCAAAATAAGAGTTGTAGATCTTGATGAGTTGTATAACTTTGATGTTGATGACTTTTTCAGCCGACATCATTTCGGGTCTTAAAATATGGCTTCAAGTTGTAATTTTTTAAAATTCAAAATTTGAATTAATCAAACTTTGTCACATTGAAACATAAACAAAATACAATGATAGAGCATGATTTTAGAAAAATTTAGGAAAAAAAGCATCGCATTTGGAGTTAGTATGTGGGAGAAAGACTAGTTACAAATTTTAGCTGCAGATTAAAAAGAAAAATCACTTGTTCTTCATCATGACCAAGTGACGAACAAGAATGATTTCTCTTTTTAATCTCCTTTTAAAACTTGTAACAAGTTTTTCTTCCACATACTAACTCCAAATGCGATGATTTTTTTTTTTGAATTTTTCTAAAATCATGATCTATGTAGTTATTGTATTCTTGTTGTCATGTGTCAAAGTTTGAAGAATTCAAATTCTGAATTTTATAAAATGACAACTTCAAACCAAATTTTGAAACCCAAAATGATTTCGGCTGAAAAAGTGATGAATATAAAAGTTGTAGAACTTATCAAGATCTAACTTTTTTATTTTGGTGATTTACAAATCCGACAAAGTTATAGTAACGTTGTTCACAATTTCTACATCTCTATCTTAGTTTATGAAACTTTGAGAGAGATATGTAAAATTTGTGAACAATGTTACTATCACTTTGTCGGATAAACAAATGATCAAAATAATAGTTGTAGATCTTGATGAGTTGTACAACTTTGATGTTGATGACTTTTTCAGCCGACATCATTTCGGGTCTTAAAATATGGCTTCAAGTTGTAATTTTTTAAAATTCAAATTTTGAATTACTCAAACTTTGTCACATTGAAACATAAACAAAATAAAATGATAGAGCATGATTTTAGAAAAATTTAGGAAAAAAAAGCATCGTATTTGGAGTTAGTATGTGGGAGAAAGACTAGTTACAAATTTTAGCTGCAGATTAAAAAGAAAAATCACTTGTTCTTCATCATGAACAAGTGACGAACAAGAATGATTTCTCTTTTTAATCTAATTTTAAAACTTGTAACAAGTTTTTCTCCCACATACTAACTCCAAATGTGATGATTTTTTTTTCTGATTTTTTCTAAAATCATGATCTATGTAGTTATTGTATTCTTGTTGTCATGTGTCAAAGTTTGAAGAATTCAAATTCTGAATTTTATAAAATGACAACTTCAAACCAAATTTTGAAACCCAAAATGATTTCGGCTGAAAAAGTGATGAATATAAAAGTTGTAGAACTTATCAAGATCTAACTTTTTATTTTGGTGATTTACAAATCCGACAAAGTTATAGTAACGTTGTTCACAATTTCTACATCTCTGTCTTAGTTTATGAAACTTTGAGAGAGATATGTAAAATTTGTGAACAATGTTGCTATCACTTTGTCGGATAAACAAATGACCAAAATAAGAGTTGTAGATCTTGATGAGTTGTATAACTTTGATGTTGATGACTTTTTCAGCCGACATCATTTCGGGTCTTAAAATATGGCTTCAAGTTGTAATTTTTTAAAATTCAAAATTTGAATTACTCAAACTTTGTCACATTGAAACATAAACAAAATACAATGATAGAGCATGATTTTAGAAAAATTTAGGAAAAAAAAGCATCGCATTTGGAGTTAGTATGTGGGAGAAAGACTAGTTACAAATTTTAGCTGCAGATTAAAAAGAAAAATCACTTGTTCTTCATCATGACCAAGTGACGAACAAGAATGATTTCTCTTTTTAATCTCCTTTTAAAACTTGTAACAAGTTTTTCTTCCACATACTTAACTCCAAATGCGATGATTTTTTTTTCTGAATTTTTTCTAAAATCATGATCTATGTAGTTATTGTATTCTTGTTGTCATGTGTCAAAGTTTGAAGAATTCAAATTTTGAATTTTATAAAATGACAACTTCAAACCAAATTTTGAAACCCAAAATGATTTCGGCTGAAAAAGTGATGAATATAAAAGTTCTAGAACTTATCAAGATCTAACTTTTTTATTTTGGTGATTTACAAATCCGACAAAGTTATAGTAACGTTGTTCACAATTTCTACATCTCTGTCTTAGTTTGTGAAACTTTGAGAGAGATATGTAAAATTTGTGAACAATGTTGCTATCACTTTGTCGGATAAACAAACTATCAAAATAAGAGTTGTAGATCTTGATGAGTTGTACAACTTTGATGTTGATGACTTTTCCAGCTGGAATCATTTATAACCTAAAAAATCTATTTGAATTCTAAATATTTTGAAATTCAAATTTTAAAAAGTTCAAATAAACTCGGATGGGAAAATAACCAATATGAAAGTTGTAGATCTAGATGAGTTCTAAAATTTTGTAGTTGACGACTTTTCCATTTGAATTAATTTATATTCTTAAAATAATTATCATAAACTTTACAATAAATTATAAACATAATAAGCGCGCTGTATTAACATCAGATTCAGCCCAAACGTAGATCCAGCCCAGCCCAAATTGATTTGCATATCATTCCTGGCCGTTGGATCGATCAACGGACGGCTCACATTCATTCAGCTTGAAATAAATAACCTCAACCCTACCAACGCGCCGCTCACTCAGTTGTCTTCTTCACATGCCACTCCACCTCCCCTCCTCAGATCCATATCCACCGTTCTCCTACCGCATCCTTCCCTATGGCAACCTCCTACTCCACTTCGCTCTTGCGTCTGGTGGCCATGCACGAGTCCGCACGGCTGCCCGGCACGTTCGCAGCCACCTGCGCGGCAGCACGGGTCCGGCCGCTTGGCACGGCCACGGCCAGCACGTCCGCAGCCGCCCCGTGCGGCAGCACGAGTCCGGCCACTTAGCACGCCTCGCCGCACCCACGGCAGCTCTGTGTTCAGGGCGCAACTGTTTAGGGACGAGGCCCTGGCACTCCGACGAAGGCCTGTGACGTCTCGACGTTTCCCCACAGCAGCGAAGGCTCGCCTGCGGCCATCACCCTCACCCTCCACCTCGCGCTCGCATGGCGGCTGCAGCAACGCCATTCGCTCGAGGCACAACAATAGCAATAGGTATGCTCTTCTTTTCCCCTTTTTATTTCCCTATTTCTTTGCAGCTGATATACAGATGCGGACGAGATTTGTTGCATTATACAATTTTGGCGCTCGCCCAAGAGGATGTTGCGGGATGACTGAGCCACGGCCGCCACGTGCGTTGCAAGTCACGACCGCCATCTGCTCCTCTGTTCTTGCGTGCGATTTAGAGGGAAGCTCGTGGTTGCTAGCGTGATATGTGTCTGTTAGCTTCCTGCTTTTCTCTAAAAGTGACCAAACTAACTAGATCTTGTAAATATAATAGAAAATTTTGTATTTGTCCAAAATTTATAAAACCAATTTTATTAGACTCCTGATAATGTGTACTATGTGTTAGTGTAAATTAATTTATTTTTTGCTTATTATTTTTAGGCCTGCCATAGATAAATAAATATGCTTGTATAATTATTATGCCATTTTTAGTGAACACGTAAATTATGTTCAACATGAAATTTGCACTGCATGTTAGTTGAAGTGTTACCTCCTATAATTTTTGTAGACTCTGAATAGGTCCTATAAATAAATATTAGCAGTGTTTGCTGTCAGCGAATTATTAGTGTTGGATTTCATAGAAAGGACTTTGATTATTTTTCTTTAGATGACTACAGTCAAATACACTAACCTGCTATTTCTTTCCTGCTTTCAGAAAATACAGATGTACCTTGGGCGATGCTATGGATGATGGATAGCGTTTTCAGATCCCTTTGCATGTTCAGTAACATCTCACCACACATCAACCCTACAGTTTTTTTTAGCTTGGTGTACAATTCAACTGAAATTAAAATCAGAATGCCATTGGCTTAACAATTTGGCTGCATACTAAATCTTTACATATTTGTGCATCCTTCTGTACCAGATGCCCTATAATTATAGTACACATTTGAACTAATTTAGTTTGTAAAAAAATATTATTCTTTTGATTGTTGGCTGCAGGAGATGCGGCATAATTGCCTTGGTGTGTGCTGATTGCTGAGGAAACGTTGATTAATCTGCATCAGGTGAAACTTTGTTCCAGAACAACGGCTTAGCAATAGTGATATGATATTTAAGCACTTGGACCACTCTTTAACACTTGGTGTCACAGTTCAATTGGTTCTTGCCGTGCATACTCATTTGATGCTTTGCTCCTCCTTGCTAATAAAAACTAGCTAATAGATTTGTGGAGTCGGTGTACCACATTAACTGTAACCCCTTCTACTGAATTTTGGTACCAATTATACGAATTACACTACTACCTTTGGTCTGATGCTGCCTTGGCCCTTTTGTGGTGACTGTGAGTGCTAACCACATGGATGCTACCCTAATCGTTGAATATATGTTGAATTATTTATATTATGGAAACAATTCCCTATATGTGTTTTTCGTGTGAGAGGTAATCTCATTGACATTCTGTTTGGGTTCTTGCATTGTCTGCACCTGGTTGCCTGCCAAATTCTTATTCATATAATACTCATGTATCACTGCATAGGTTTTTATTTCCTGCCCCTAACCAGTATGATGGTCTGCTATTTTTTTGAAGGGAGCTGTTTTGCTATTTGTGCCAGACAGATCCATTGTGCCAATGTGAAGCTTAGTTGATCTATTAATTAAATCTACTATGTCCTCTTCAAGGTATTGATATCTTCAATTAAGTTACATTCTTTGTAATTTTTTCAAGAATCCAACACCAAGCATGCATACTTGCTGATTTGTTATTTTGTTTTGTGTTGTTTTGTTCAATTGAAAGTTGCAGCAAGGAGAGAAGTGAGGGACATGTGAGCTATAAATGCTTGCAAGGTGCAAATTCTTCAACTTTGTCAATCGTCGTGATCAACATTGTCAACAGATTGGAGCGTCGCCGGCACCACAGCTTGAGCCGAATCAAGTGGAAGGGTCGACTGGAGCATCAAACCACGGGCCTCTTCACCCTTGACAATCGTCGTGATCAGCTTGTTGTGAACTTTGTTAAGAAATTTGGTTGTGCACTTATGAACTTGTGAACTTGTGGCACATTTGGACTTTTGGTATGAACATGTGATATATGTGAACATGTGGTTCTTATTTATTATTCATGTGATATATTTGTGGTGTTTGAATATGATTTATATTTGTGTCGCAAATGGAATAAAAAAAAATTCAGCTTCTGGTTACTTTGCCTAGTGTCAGGGGTCTGACACTAGGCAAAGGGGCCTGGCACATCTGGGAACAGGCTTTGCCTAGTGTCAGGAAACTGACACTAGGCAAAGTAGGCAGTTTGCCTAGTGTCGGAGGCCTGACACTAGGCAAAGCTTGGCATATTTGCCTAGTGTAGGCGGCCTGACACTAGGCAAAGCTTGACATATTTGCCTAGTGTCGGACGCCTAGCACTAGGCAAACCTTGTATACTTTGCCGAGTGTCAGACCTCCAACACTAGGTAAAATGTCCGTTACGATTTTTACCGTCAGTGGAATACTTTTGCCGAGTGGTGTCCTTGACACTAGGCAAACACTTTGCTGAGTGTCCGAGGTTTGACACTCGGCAAAGTGCTCTTTGCCTAGTCCGCCTCTGCCGACCCTTGTTTGCCTAGTGTGACACTAGGCAAACTGTTTGCCTAGTGTTTCTGGGCCTTTGCCTAGTGCCTGCGGCACTAGGCAAATACCGCGATTCCAGTAGTGTGCAGCTCGTTCTTGTTGCTGGTTGAGGTGGTTGTTGATAGCAGATGGATCCAACCAAAAGGAAGATTTGGAGGCATTATAGTGGGAACCAAGGTTGACCGTCTTAGAGTTTTATATCCACATGGCTATAAGAAATAGAGTGACTAACTTTAGGGTGGGAGATTGTAACTGTTTTATGGTTCTGCTATCCATGAGCACTCTAAGGACATTTTGGATGACTTGATGAAATGTTCAACAATAAGGATGCAGGTGGGTACCCAATAGTGTTTTTTTGGGCCAGCTAACTAGTTACAGTCAAATGTCATTCTAGTTCCCTTGTCCCCTCACTCAAATTACGTGCCAGGCCACGCTTGGTGGGCTGAGTCGGGCCGGGTCAACTTTGCTGAGTTCTAAACTTCTAATTGGCATAAAGTAGTTTCGTTTCGTATTGAGGCATACAAAAGAAATTTTAGTAAATTTCTCTATGATTTTAATGTGTGATCACGAGAGTTTAGTTCTAGGGTCCAACTTTGATGTGGGGCTCATATGTTGATCTAGCAGTTCTAATTGGCACGAAGTAGCTCTCTATTGTATTGAATCATCTCGAATAAATTAATTTTAGTTAAATTTGATAAAATTATAAAATATGAACATGAGAATTTAAATCCAAGGCCTGCATAGTCTAGTACGCAACCAAGTTGTAAGTAGAGTGGTAGTGTACGGCCAATCATCAAGGTTTTTTTTATCGTCCGAAATTTCCGGAAATTTCGGAAATTTCCTTTCTATCCACAGGGTTCGATAAAATTTGATATCGGTCAAATTTTTTCCTTCTTTCCTGCTTCCACACAAACAACCCAAATTCAGCCGTGCGACAATCCCACACTATAATGTTTTATTCTTGTTTTTATCTGTGAACAAGTGATGTTTAATAACTTAGGAATAGTTTCAAGTCAAATTCTACGGAATTTTTTCAAAACAATTTAATTTTTTTTTGATTTTAGTCCGATATTTCCGATATATCTTGCTTATCCTATTTATCCATGACCTCCGATAAATTTTTATTTTCGATAATGAAAACGTTGCCAATCATACAAGAGAAAGTTGCAGCCCACTAGCCTGAATAGCCCCCCATCAAACAGATATTCATGCGGCTAGTGAGAGTAGGAATTGTGGATCTGCCTAATCTAGGCCTTATGTTAGCACGCACACGGAGCTGGGCCTTGCGCGGCAGGCGGAAATTGATTGTCCATACGTGATGGAGATCGTGGGCTAACCGAAGGCCGGTTGGCCAGTGTGTGTCTTCAGGCTGCTTGACGGAATGTCCGAATGACTGAATATGTGTAAGCATGTAACAGACGGTAACTCCCCTGAAAAGAAAGAGAGAATGAAACTGAGCGGAAGCTGAAAGGCTGCTAGACATTTGATGGATATGAGCTCAGCGTAGCAACACGAATAACATAGCGACCATATTGACATAAAAGATATGTAAAACGATAAGTTCATAGCCGGTAAACACGAAACGGTTTGCAGTACATCACTGTAAGTTTAGAGTTCTGGATCATAATGAGAAGAATATATAGCGTGCTACTAAGCAGCGTGATTATTCAGGTTTTATTTTCAATCATGACAACCCATGGCATACCGCTCATAAGACTGCGGCTCCTATTATATTACGGCACCGTCAACTGATCTAGTCAATCAGACACTCGATCATCACACTTGCCCTCCTGTGCACCGACCCCGACCTCCTGCAGATAGTGCTCAGCATCCAAAGCAGCCATGCACCCTGCAACATCCACAAGTAAATAATAGATATAATTACATATTGGTCACGTGCATCCACAAGTATATATATGCTATGCTGATGAAACCACCACATGCCAGTTTCCTAGATTGATTGATCTTATAAAGAGACAATGAGACCAACCACCATTCTGACTTGTACATTACTAATATTGAAAAAAGAGATTGTTGAAAGCAGATGCATCTTGTATGCAGATTTTCATGATAAACACAGGTAATTGTTAACTCTTTCTAAACAAGTATGAAGTAGGCACAATCACCATTTATGCAGTTCATGAGAATTTACTTTGCCAAGTAGAATTTACCATAATTTCAATACTTTTGTTAAAATATTTCAAATGATCCAGTATATCTTGACTGAAGCATTTTCTAGATAAATGGTTTTTTAAAGCTACAATCAGGACTCTACTTGCTATTGTTTAGTAAAGCTCTAAATCTTATTACCGTGGTTCTAAATAACCTACTATAGTCTAGCTATAGCTTTGTTATAGCACACCTGTAGCTTTGCTATAGTCTTTTCATAGGGACTATCGCTGCAATATTGTCAATCACTACTACAGAAAACATTTTCATCAATGGATCATTAAAAAACGCTTCTAAAAATATAACACTGCCGTTTCATGATACAAACTAGCATTGAATATCATTTTCACCAATGCTTCGTTCATGATACGAGCCCACGGTGAAATTGATTTCACAATTATAAAAGGACTGTGTGCTCCAAATACCTTAATTCCCATCCCAATCCTCTAGTCACCCCACTCCTCAGTTGTCCACACCTCACCTATCCCCTCCTCACCCACCCCACGTCTCTTACCTACCCAACTCTCTCCCCCACGGCAGCATGGCATGCGTATGCCAGTGGGCCGCCTCTTCCTCTCCCCTACTCCACTCCAAGCACACCATGGCTGCCTTGGACGCACCCCCTATTGTCACCCACCCACCACTACACGAAGAACATAGTCGAGCCCTGCGGAGGGATGCCCCCCGATCTGGTGAGATTGCCCTCCCTCTCTCTCTCTCCCTCAACTCTTGCTCATCCCTATCTCTCACATGTAGATCTGATGTGGAGGCATCCTAATTCGCGCGTGACATGCTTAGATTTTTTGGGGTAGGGGGATTGCTCGGCTCAGAAGTGACTTTCATATGGCGGATCTAGGAGGGGCTCACCGGTAGTGGTCTCGGACTGGGCCCTCATCCTCTTTACTTCTCCTCTCTCTCGATCTCCTTCACCCTCCCTGCCTCTCACAGATTTGATGCGGCCAACCAAGATCCGAAGTGAGGCGGGGCCTCCACAAAACTTACACATGTCGTCGTGGCGGAAGTGGGCATCATCATCGACGGAGGAGGCCATAGTGGAGGAGAAATGTTGCGTCCATGATAGGTCCATGGTGGGCAGCATTTTGGTGGTGAACTTGCAGAGAGGTGGGCGGCATGCACCCCCGCATCTCAAAATATTTTTTGGCCGTCTGTGTTAATCCGTTTCGTAGCAGTGAAGTTCCTCTAATAGATATGTTTACATATTGATCACTTGCAATTGCAACACATGAATAGTCGTAGAAGAATCATAGAGCACTAGAGTGTTTACCTGATCCAGCGGCAGTAATGGCCTGGCGATACTTCTTGTCCTGCACGTCGCCAGCAGCGAAGACCCCCTTCACACTGGTGTGGGTGGAGCCCGGTTTGGTCACCACGTATCCAGCCGGTGAATCCAGCTCGAGCTGCCCACCCAGGAACAACGTCGCCGGCGTGTCCCCGATGGCGATGAAGAGAGCCACCTGAAGGTCCTTCACCTCACCACTCACCAGGTTCTTGACCTTGACGCCAGCCCACCGACGGCCGCCGCTGCCGCCGCCGTCTGCGCCGCCAAAGGCCTCGACAACCACCGAGTTCCACACTACCTGGATCTTGGGGTTCCTGAGCACCCTGTCCTGCATGATCTTGGAAGCGCGGAAGGTGCTCCGGCGGTGGACGATGTAGACGCGGGAGCCGTACTTGGTGAGGAAGCTGGACTCCTCCATGGCGGAGTCGCCGCCGCCCACGACGGCGAGGGGCCTGTCACGGAAGATGGGGGCCGGGCCGTCGCAGACGGCGCAGGCGGAGATGCCGTGGTTCCAGTACGCGTCGGACCCGGGGAAGTGGAGCCGCCGCGCGACGGCGCCCGTGGCGACGATGACGGCGTCGGCGAGGACGGTCGTGGACTTGTCAGAGGCGACGCGGAAGGGGCGGGCAGACAAGTCGACGGCCGCGACGGTCTCGGTGAGGATCCTGGTGCCGAAGCGCTGGGACTGGTCGCGGCAGCGCTTCATCAGGTCGCCACCCATGATGCCCGCGGGGAAGCCCGGGAAGTTCTCGACGACGGTGGTGGTGGTGAGCTGCCCGCCCGCCGCGACGCCGTTGGCCATCGAGCCCTCGAAGAGAACGGGCTTGAGGTCCGCCGTGTGCGCGGCCGGGCCGCTCCCGATGATGCACACGCGCGTGCGGAGCGGCGCAGCAGGGGCGGATCCCTCCATGGCTGCTGCTTACTTGTCTTGGCCTCTTGGTGCGGCGGCGATCTGTCTGAACTCTGAATTCAGCTCGCAGCCTCGCACTCGTCAGTCTCTTGTTGTAGTCTTCATGGTCGCTGGTCGGCTGAAGTCCCTTTAAATACCAGAAAGACCACCAATCAGTGGCCGTGGTGTCGACGTGTCAATCATGTCATGGTCCCCTCGCCCCGCAATGCTTCTTATGGATTGGGAAAAAAACTAATTTTTCATAAAAATATAAAAATAACCTGTGGCAAACGAAATTTTAATAAAACATACTTTTATAAAAATAATGGATATGATTGTGTTGCATGACTCATAATTAAAATTTTAAATTTTATTCTCTTAAAAAAATGGTTAGCAATTTTTAAGACCATTAAATAAATAACAAAGACCTACTCAACTATGACGAGGACTCTAACACAGTTGAAGAATGTGGTGTGGACAATCAATTGTGTCATCTTGTGTATTTTAAAATTGTTTAGCTCCAATATCTTAAGTGACATACTAGAGAGCTAGGCCACTTCCAAAGTGACATTCTACCTTGTTCTTGAGAAATTACTACACCTTATATATACTGACACAACCTCATAAAAATGGCACTAAACTCGTGCAAGTTGAGAATTGAAGGTAAGTTCGAAAGCGACTCTTCTTGTAAGTCCAGGCTAGGTCATTTTCAAAGTGACTAACTCTAGTAGGTCACTTAGCACCAAGGTTTTAAATAGCCGGCTAAGCCATTTAGCTTTCTATGTCCAAAAACAGGCTATAGCGGCAGCTAAGAGCTAACTTGTACATGAAAAAACTTAGCTAAATCCTTCTCAAACAGCTATAGCCGGAGATAGCGGAGACTATAGCCGGAGATTTAAAACCTTCCTTAGCACATTTAGCAATGAAGCAATTTCGAAGGTATACAATTGGCGTTTTGTAGTATTAGCAAGGAATGTTCAAATCTACACCAAATATTCATGTTTTAAAACTTTATAATAAACGGTTAGCAATTTTTAAGGCCACTAAATAAATATTTTGTAACAAAAAACTACTCAACTTTGATGAGGACCCTAACATAGATGAAAAATGTGGTGTGGACAATCAATTTCGCTAATACTTTAAAATTGTCCCATTCAAATATCTTAAGTGACCTACAAGAGAGCTAGGTCGTCGCTTCCAAAGTAATTATATTAGTAACACCTTATACTGATGCAACCTCTTCAAAATGGCACTAAATTTGTACAAGTTAGGAATTGAAGGTCTGTTCGAAAGTGACTGCTCTAGTAAGTCCAAGTTAGGTCACTTTCAAAGTGAATAACTCTAGTAGGTCAGTTATTAGCACATCTAGGAATGAAGCAAATTTGAAGGTAGACAATTGGTATTGTGTGTATTAGCAAAATGGAATATTCAAATATACACCAACTTTTCAAATGTGAGGTGACTTCCAAAGCAACTCTTCTAGCACATATATAGTTGCGTCACTTTTATTGTGACTAACTCTAGTATGTCACCAAGCACATTTTGGAATTGAGCAATTCTAAAGATATACAGGTTGTCTCACATTCATAGTGACTAACCTCCTCAAAATGCAAACCTGGCCGGGCTCCTTCCGCATAGCTGCTGTCCATGCACTGGGCAGTGGGCAGACATGTATGCGTGCACGCTGCGGCGTCTGCTTAATCTGTATACTTACTATAAGGTAAAACCCTACCTATATTGAGTAGTGTTGCGATCCTGTTGCATGTAGGTGCTAACACTGAAATTTTTATAGGAGTTAGTGTCGATACAAGCATGGGGGTGTGTGGGGGGTGGGGGGGGGGTGCGGTTTGTAAGGATCGATCGAGATATCACTACTCGGCGAGTCACAGTACATGTATGTGACATTGTTTTGTGCGGACAAACTGTTTTGCAATCACCTGCGGGCCGTGCAGTGCAGAATCCTGTTGCATACAATGCACAATTCGATTTGCCGCTGCTGCCCTCGCTGTCACATGTCTCTAGCCGGCGAGAGCTGTAGAGTAGGCGAGTGGGTCATTGTCTAAGCAATATATGTGCCATTTTTTTACCATCTGCCTAAGGATACCGTCTCATTACCATATCTCCTGCTACAACTAAAAAGAACAAAAGTAAGATAATTTTTTGGTGCGACTTTTTTGGGGGTCGCTCCTCTCTTCCGGCCGTGCGATACCCCACGCGATAGAAAAAAAACTGTCATCCCTGCGATCCCTGCCTGCTTTGAAGGAAACAAATCGATCACTTGAGGCCATACACTACCGGAAACCGGCACTTTGCCGAGTGCCGGAGGCTTTGCCGAGTGTATTTTATCGGACACTCGGCAAAAACGGTCTTTGCCGAGTGCCTAATAGAATACACTCGGCAAAAAAAAAAAACACTCGGCAAAGATGGCTTTGCTGAGTGTTTTTTTCGGCACTCGGCAAAGACGCATTTTGCCGAGTGCTATTTTCCTGGCACACGGCAAAATGCGTCTTTGCCGAGTGCCTTTTTCTGGTACTCGGCAAAGATGTATTTTGCCGAGTGCCATTTTTTGGCACTCGGCAAAATGTGTCTTTGCCGAGTGCCTTTGTATTGGCACTCGGCAAAGAGGCATTTTGTCGTGTGCATTTTTTTTGGCCCTCGGCAAATCATTTTTTCAAAGCAATTTTTGAGGCCCTAAATGAATTCAAATGAAAAACTTTTGAACTACAAAGTTGTATAACTTCTCAAGATCTACAAAGTTTATTTTGGTCATTTCTTCATTTGACAAAACGACAATAACGTTGTTCATAAAATCCACATCTCTCTCATATCTCTCATATTAGTTTCATGAAAGTAGAAGAGAGATATATAAGATTTGTGAACAATGTTACTATCACTATGTCGGATGAACAAATGACCAAAATAAACTTTGTAGATCTTGAGAAGTTATGAAATTTTGTAGTTGGCAACATTTTGATTTGAAATCATCTTGTCATGCAAAAACGACGTTTGAATTTAAAAATTTTAAAATTTGAATTTTTCAAAAGACCTCGGATGGAAAAACTTCCTAAATGAAAATTGTAGATCTCCAAAAGTTATGAAACTATATAGTTGACACCTTTTTGATTTGAAATCATCTTATCATGCAAAACTACGTTTGAATCTCTCAAATTTGAAATTTAAAATTTTCAAACGACCTCGGATGGAAAAACTTCCTAAATAAAAATTGTACATCTCGAAAAGTTATAAAACTTTGTAGTTGACCACATTTTAATTTAAATTCGTTTAGGGCCTCAAACAAACAATTTACTTTTAATTTAACAAAAAATTAAAATATACTTTGCCGAGTGCCATATCGGGGCACTCGGCAAAGATTTTCTATCTGAATTTGGAGTGTCACGAAATTACTGTTAATCTGTGATTCCAGTTTAGGTCCAGTGGTAGAGTGGTAGCGCGGCATACTGTAAGCACGTGTACTCTCCCCTAAAAAAAAAAAAAAAACTGTAGGCACGTGTACTCAGGTTCCCGCTGTGTGGCCGCATGCAGCCGTGAACAACCAGCAAAACCAATCCGAAGCGGAGCTGCCAGATGGTGGTCTGCCATTCGCTACCATTCACCACCCACGGATCGCGATCCGCGTGAGAGCCTGCCAAATCAATCGGAGCCCTCCATTCCCACGCGATCCGACGGCGCCCGTCCAGCCTGATCCCCACCCTGCCCCAAAATTTTCCACGCCCCGCCTCCCTCCTCGGTGTCCGCACAGTTCCCCCACGCAGCAAAATACCGTCTCTTCTCGCCCCATTCCCCCACCGCAGCAAATCCAGAGCCCCATCTCCATTTCAAACACCCGAGCAACAACTCTCCCTTCTCCCCAGCCCAATCCCCCGCGATGGCCCGCACGAAGCAGACGGCGCGCAAGTCCACCGGCGGCAAGGCGCCGAGGAGGCAGCTGGCGACCAAGGTGGCGCGGAAGTCGGCCCCGGCGACAGGCGGCGTGAAGAAGCCGCACCGCTTCCGCCCAGGCACCGTGGCGCTGCGCGAGATCCGCAAGTACCAGAAGAGCACGGAGCTGCTCATACGCAAGCTCCCGTTCCAGCGCCTGGTCCGCGAGATCGCGCAGGACTTCAAGACCGACCTCCGCTTCCAGTCCTCCGCCGTCGCCGCGCTGCAGGAGGCCGCTGAGGCCTACCTCGTCGGGCTCTTCGAGGACACCAACCTCTGCGCCATCCACGCCAAGCGCGTCACCATCTTTGCGGAGTGCGGGATTTTTTTTAAAAAAATAAAACGTCTTTGCCGAGCGCTGGTCAATGCGCACTCGGCAAAGAATTTTTTTTTAAAAAAAATAAAAAATCTTTACCGAGTGCCTGCAGGGTTGGCACTCGGCAAAACCACCGTCAACGGGGCCGGCGCCGTGACGGTTGCTTTTCTTTGCCGAGTGTCTCCGGGGCACTCGGTAAAGTCTTTGCTGAGTGCCCGATAAAAGACACTCGGCAAAGAGATCTTTGCCGATCAATTTTTTGCCGAGTGTTCTTTACCGAGTGCAATTGGGTCTTTGCCGAGTGCATTAGGCACTCGGCAAAGAACCCGAATCCAGTAGTGATATGCATGGAAGGAAACAATAATCATGTGGTGCCCCTCTTGCTCGGTCAGATATCTTTCATCTCCACATAAACCAGATCGTCGATCGACGCCAGGCCAACATCGACGCACCCCTCATGTCCTTCCTGTGGTGCGCTCTCACTAATCCACGCCACCCCACCGAAGACGCCGGACACCACAACGCCCCGCCGCGGCCGCACGCCAGGCACTCGTCGGCCGGACGCCACGACGCCAATCCGGCCCTCAGACGCCGCCGGAACGCCCCCTCCTCATCCGACAGCCATGCCGTCGACGCCAACCGCCGTCGGACGACTGCGAAGAGGTCCTCGACGATGCCGCGCTAACAGAAGGCGACTGCAACTGCTTTATCAGGTGCGGTTTATGATTTCATCTTATTCTGGATGATAACTTTTTTTCCTTCAATTTCTTTACTCAGCCAATGATTTCATGATAATCATGAGAAACACTACTATAAGATGATCGCTGCATATTTGAGATTATGCAAATTTTATTTAATCATGTTCCTGTGTGAACGAGGTGCTATTGGAACCTGCTCATATGACTTCATCCTACCTCTCCCTATCCTCACCGTTGCTATTAAGATCTCCTCCGGCGCCGTCCTCCTCTGCGATGCCCTCTCCACCGGGGCGAGGTCCATAGGATCCAGCGGCAACAAGGTTGAGGGAGTCACGTGGTAGCGAGATCCATCAAGGTTGAGGAACTGTACTAAGCCGTGTGTTGCTACAGATGGCTCTTGGTGTATTCTTGTTCGATCCTGCTGGACAAGAAGGCCTGAGTGGCGACAACTCAGGCGACGGAATTGGTCTGCCATCGTGGAAGTTTAGGATCGACGTCGACTTGCTTGACGTAAGTGTAACCGCCATTGTCCTTTTGTTTCAATTCTCAGACTAATGGTTGTTTGTTAGAGTTCAGCAAATTCAGTTCAGTTGTGCAATAAATTTAGTTTTTTTCACAATCATCAGTCATCAGATATTCATAATTCGAATCTGAATATAAATAGTATTAGGAGTCTGTATACTTGAAACAGTGTGCAATACATTTTCGTTCAGCATTGATACTCGTTAATCAAGGACTCCACAGCTGGTGGCGGTTGCGGAATAAGTGGTGGCACCAGCTCAGGTGCTCCCCGCGGATGCTAGGGTGAGCTGGATGGGCTGGAGAATCTTTATGTCAAGATGTCCATGCGCAGGGTCTTCGGCAGCCTACTGGCTTTTACTATTATTGAATTGCATAAACTGTTTTTTTCTAAGAAAATGAAGTTAAGACAATTAGTTGATTGCGATTATCATTTACTCTTTTTTTCAAATAGTGGTCGCCATTTCACCTCCATATTGTAAGTTCTCACGAGCTCTGTTAACTACATATACGAAATATAGAAAAATTAGCTAGCTACTTAAAAAAAAAGAGAAAAAATTGCATATACTTGATTCAAACCATTCAAGAAAGCAAAGAATACCTATAATGGGGTAACCTCGAAGAAGTTATATAAAATGTTAGTCACTGCTTCCAACAATATAATGTGGTGATCGACATAGTCATGTGACATGTGGTGAGTCTATGGTGCTTATTGTCAATTGTTTGTATTGGAAATAATGAACATGATGAGGGTATGTGCTCAGCCGTGATTAGGCGGATACAGGCTAGATCTACAGGTCAATGGTGACACAATACACAAATTCAGATAGGTTTCCACGAGAGGATCTAATATCCTACATCTTGCGTTGGTGTATTGTGTTGTTTGTGTCCATATACATATGGCCATCTATATGTTGGCCAGGCCAAATGGGCTAGCATGAGACCAGTAATTTTGGTCCGTCGAAGCAAACACCATGCCCGGGCTAGCAGTGCCCGTTATGCCATGCCATGCCATGCTTGGGACACAAGTGTGGCACAATGTCCTTTTTCCCAATCATGTCCTATTTAAGATGACCCATTAGCAGCACGACATATATACAAAAATGCAATTCCAAAAGTTTTTAGTGATCCGATTCACTCCCTCCCACCGTAGGGTCAATTATCCATGGCATATCAGTCATTTCACATTGAAGATATGCCCATTATAAGCTAGCACTTGGCTTAGGGCTTTCCTCACAGCAACATGTGGCGACATATATTTGTTGCACTTCGATACTATGGATGTAGATGGTAACCTTGTCACCATGAACTACACCCTTAATGCTATATACTTCTATAGTCTATATCATATTGACATGACTTAAGACAGGCTCAGTCCCTACTTCTTGCTGAACATTCAAAGTAACTAATTAATAAGGATGACACTCACAAAAGGTGTCATTACTTGGTTGGTGTCACACCCAATTTTAAGGATAAAATTAAATGCATAAAACTCATGTGTGTCCAGGGATCAGTCACACACATAAGTTGACAAATTACAAAAAGTATCATCACGGTGTATCTTACATCACGATTAATACCATCACATAGTCTTACACAACACAGCGGAAAATAAAAAGGTAACTCTCTCGTGGTAGCTCCAACATAGGGACGGTCAACTGGTTGACCTCAAGCCTAAAAGTCCTCTGGAAACTCCTCATATCCGTTGACATCTGTTACCCATCCGGGATTTTTATCCAATACTGAAAGTAAACAAGCGTAAGTACTTCCCGTACTTAACAAGATAACACGGGGTTATGAAAGCTCAAAAAGAGTGACTCTGGTTTACTGCGGTTAGCAGTTTTAGTAAGTCAAGATTTTAGCATCAACTATTATCAAGTTATGCTTAAGCTCCAATTAAACCCACATGATCAGATATCAGAAACAATTGAATAATATTATCTTCGTAGAACATCATAAATGAACAACAATAAGTAACCATTTATTCTGTGAGTTTTTCGGGCCGCTCGTGACCGTGAGCACGGCTGTTATAACAGTTTGTAACACTCTGCAGAGGTCGTGCACTTTCACCATGAGTCGTGATTCCCATATGCCCGGGTTAATTACTCCCATAACACTGCCAAGGTGAGCGGGCAGGGTACACTATGAAGCCATTTCATAGGTTTCTCTAACAAGTTAGGGCTGCTAGGTTTCCTCGACAGGCAGATGTAGGGACCCCCTTTCCTATGGCACATCTCCATCGCGGCTACACACATAGGAACAGAGGCAGCCCTATACCCAACGTGGCAAGCCCCTTTTGCGCCATAAAGGTAACCTCTAACAAGTTAGAAAAGGTTCTATTACTGAGCTAAAGTTAGAGCCATGTGACCCTCACGGTTGCACTGTCAGTCCCAGCTTTTACCGACAGATAAGTCCTTATGGAGGGCCAAGAGCATCATGATCAAAAGTCATTTGCTCCTTCACCCTATAATTCAGTTGTTTAAAAGCAAAATTTACCTTTTTGTTCTATAGAGCCATTAGTCATTATGTAGATCATGTACAGTTACATTGAGCGCTAGCAAACTACCCATATGCATATAACCCGTAGGAGACAAGGAAACATGATACACAATCACTAAGATGTCCTTACGGGTATCAAAATTAGACACATGCAAATGAGAAATTAATAAATGGTGAATGGGACATCAAGGTAGATCCCATGCTATACTTGCCTTGCTCAATGAACTCAGGCTGCTCCTGCAGGTCATCAAAGAACTCTTGGTCTCCAACATTCTCCTCACCGTCTGAACTCGACCAACAAAGCAACATACAAGCATTCCAAAGGCATTCATGCAAAGCAAACAATTATGGGATTAGAACAGTACATCAGGGCATAAAAACAAGATAAAAAGGTTCTTAAAAAGAATCTACGTCTCTCTACAATCACATAGGCGCGAAGTTCACAAAAAACGGAGCTAAAACACGAAAGTTATGAATTAAACGGGGTTTCCTATAGCAATTTATTTAATTAAATCTAGCCTCAAAGTTTAAATGTTGCAAACATGTTCAACAGTGGTATTAACATGTAGAGAACTTAATTACGAACCTAGCGAAATTTGAACGGGTCGATTCGGAACTAAAACGACGATTTTATAAGCAAAACAATGTAGTGGCATTTCTGTAAATAGAATGAACTATTTTTGAATTTAAATAAATCAGAAAAATCAGGATTTTCATCTGGCCGAGGACTGCGGGTGTAAAAAGAATAAAGCCGAGGGGCTCTTAAGCAATTCTGCCATGCGAAGAGGTACGGGATGTTTTGATCCGTTGGATCAAAGACGAATGGCTCTGATTAGAGATGAGAGGGGGAGAGAGAAGAGGCGTCGGTTAGGAACAGTGCCGACACGGCGGCGCTGCCATGGCCGCAGCGAGAAAGCTCGCCGACGCATGCGGATCAAGGTCTACGGGCCACGATTCGATGAACCAGTAGCACAGGAAGTAAGCGGGGATGAGGGAGAGTCGATCTCGGGGCCTAGCGTGGCCGGGGGACGCGGTCGGCGGGGTGGTCGCCATGGCCGGCGACGCGAAGGTCCCTGGCGCACGCATATTGGGCCCTAGAGGTCCCCAATTGGCACGGGACAAGGACGGGGAGAAAGAGGGGAAGGCAACGAAGCTCACCACAGTGAAAATCGAAGACGAAGGTGGCTCGGGGACGGCGGACCGCGCGGAGGGACGGACGTCGGCGTTCTACATAGCCCGGTGAAGACGTGTGAGCGAAAACTGTGCGAGAAAGAAAAAGAAAGGGTCCGGTGGATTCGTAACGTCAACGCGGAGCTCGGTGGCGGCTTGGAGACGACGGCACAGCAGCGAACGGCAAACGCGGCTACGGTGGCGTCAGCGATTGCTGGTGATGGCGCTGGGATGCGGGGAAGAACAGGGAGGTAGAAGAGAAAGGAAAGGGGCAGGCGTGACCTCTTTATGGTGCTGGCGAGAGAGAGAGTACGGGAGTGGAGACGTGGGCGCGGGGGAAGTGGGACGGGGCAGTTGCCGCAGCAACGGTTCTGGCTGGCGCTGCTCTCGTTCGAATATGGCAGAAGGTGGAGGAAGGAGCTGACCAACGGACTGGGCCGGCCCAACAGAGGGAAACGGGAGGAGGGAAAAGGAGGTGGGCGAGCGGTCCGGCTCGACCAAAGCGAGCTGGGCCAGAAGGCTGAAAGGAAGGTAGGGGAAGAAAAGAAGAAAACCTTTTTCTTTTTATTTTCTAGAGTTTTAGCAAACCATTTTCAAATTGATTTTGAATCCAAAATCAAATTTGGTCAAAACCAATCATTACAAAAATAAATGTGCAGCAGCATGTATGCATAAAGAGGTTACTAACTTTATATTTGATTTTAATTCCATAAAATTTATTATTTCTCTAGGTTTAATGCTCACAAAATGCTTATTAAATCATTTTATCTATTTGAAAAAAAACAGAATTTTCAGGGTGTTACAGTTGGTTTTACTCTTCTTGTGTTTCATCACCATATTTGTTTTTCCTTTTATCAGATTTAATCCGCCTGCCTTTATTGATATTACGAAGCGATAGGTTAAACGCTCACGTGTTCCAAGTTTCAACTTTCGTCATACACTTCAATTGCACTGAACCATTGAATAGTAATTAAGCAACAATTTTATTAGTTGAAGTAGTAGAGTAGTTCAATGAACTTTCCATGAATATTTCAAATTGTTTAATTTCCACTACATGGGTTTATTGATTTTTGCTTTGAACCTCTAAACACCTCCTTCTTGGCTTGGAATTGGCTCGCCGCTGGACCAACACTTGTGGATTATGGGAACACAGCATTTTGCGCATGCTACGTGCCCACTGTTGCACTAAAGATTAACACAGAGTGCCTATTGCTGCACTAAAGCTTTTCTGATTTACGTGAGCAATCTTCCTATCTCATCATTTGCCGGGTCCAAGCCTTGATTATTAGGCTAACTGATGAATTCCTACACAAGAGCAAGTGTGACCTGCTAAGCTTCATAGAAAAATGCAGGGTCTAACTTGAATCACCATTTACTCCTAGTTGCCGAATAAGTCAATCTCGATAGTTAAATCAATCTTGTCAATTCCAATGATTCTTCTATCCACAAAATTTAGGGCATAGATGAGTGCAATATCTCGGGCCTATCCAATGCCTCTCCAAAAATAGTGAAACTATTTGCCTTTAATGCAAAAGTGATATGAGGGCTGTGCGAATTTGTACCCCAATTGCACCATGACATGGATGAGGTAAGACTTCTGGCAGACTAGAATTAGTGCGCATGAAGCTGTACTATACAGTACTAGAAGTCCTGCAGGCTAACACTATATTTTTCAGTCTTACAATCTTAGGTCCAAATTAAATGCTTTGAACCTGACTAAAGTAATAAATTGCCTCTTGTGCATGTCGAACTTAAATCCTTTACCTCGTCTCCTGTCATATGCTTGCACCTTAAAATAATTACAGTCTGGGAAGATGTACCCGGTATAAGCCTCAACCTATAGCTTAGGGCTTCTCTCATAGCATCACATGCTGCGTTTGTGTTCCTCTTATATACTCCCTCCATTTCAAATTGTAACTTGCTACCATCACTATCGGTCAGCCGAGAACGGTTGTGAAGGGGCAGTTGTAAAACCGTATTCTGTAGTAATGCTACCATCACTATCGGTCAGCCTTCTCCTTAATTGCATGTGCTAGTGGATTGTTAGGACAGCTTGCATGCATGTCTAGCGAGATAGAATGTTAGTGAGGTTTAGGATTAAAAGATACTAGAAGAATACATCACGCGTTGCTGCGGGGATCGCGAATGAGTTTTAGTGGATGGTGAGGTATGCTAACAGGGACATATAAAATACATGTTAGTGGATGATGTGACTTATTGATGTGGATTGCTTGCATGAATAGATGAGTACCATAATTCCATGAGCTAGTGGGCTGCTAATGTGGATGGCTTGTATGGGTTTAGAATTATAAGATAAGATATATAGATATAGATATATTGATAGAATTTAATGCTTGTGCGTGCTGCGTTTTCCTTGCAGAACATCATGTACAAACTTTTCTAGTAGAGGTGCATGAAAAATATACATACTGTATATAATAAGTTTTAATTCAAGTAAAGCGCATCTATAAAAATTTGTCAAAGGGTGGTCCCAATCGCTTGCTGAATATTAATTAGCACATAAATACGTGGATAGAAATGCTGACTTACAACGGTTCTAAGGTAGGACAAGCGGTATTTCTCCTGTACTTTGAGCTCACGGTCAATGATTTTGATGTTATCCAAAACTTTGCCAAAAATTAACTTTAGGTTATCTGGTAGGTCTTGAGCAGCCTTTTGATCCCAGCTTGACATAATTAAAGATGAATAATATTGTAAGTAAAAATCCAAATGAATGCTAGCTAACATAAGTAATGCTTTGGAAAAACTAATGTCTAAGCTCTTAATATAATGGGCCAAATGGACAAATAACCATATCTTAGATTTATTTATTTTATATTTTGGGCCCCCTTACTGTTACAAGATAATAATAGACTTCCATCTCTAGAAAATTGGAAACAAAGTGAACAATAAAAAAATTGAGAAAAATAGAAAACTAGTGTCATTTCTAGTGAGAACTGAATTAATAATATAAAAAGTCATTTGATTTGGTCATCTGAGAAATTTTGGAAAATTGAAGACGCAATGATATTTTGGTAATCTTAAAGACATTTCAATATTAGCTAGGGTAGATCCAAAATTTCCTTGGTGGTCTCTGTTGTGAAGTTCTTCACAAGGATTTCATGAATAGTCAAGGTAGACAACCACTCCATCATGAAGGTAGAACATGAATATATATAGTGGTGGCAATGAAAGAACATTGTGATTCATCACTTGGTTACAAAAAATGTTGTTATTTTTCCCCTGAAAAATAAGGACTGTCATATTTTATAAACAGTAACCTTTAAAAAGCTATACTGATTAATTAAATATTTTCAGCGCACACGACCTTTTTCATATTAACTTTCACAGGTTGAATTTGTACTTTTAAAAGAAGTAAACACCAGCTAGTAGCACAACTTTTAGTGTTGTCATTTAGGGAAGATGGTCTTGGAGCATGGCATATATCGATCGAGAGACATACCATTCTATGCATTTTGTAAATAGGTCGCATTCTTGTGAAGTTCCATAGATATCATAAACATCATATCACCCAAGATTACTATAGTTGCCATCACCATTGTCAATATTATTCGACCCCGTGAGTAGAATGGTTCAAAACATACTCCAGTCATCCAATAATAGTTCTCCACGATTCTATCGCGAGTGAATGAGAAATTTGCTTGAAGCTGTAGATCCTTCCACCACCTGTGTACATTTATGAACTCCTTTTTTTTACTACTAGAAGTTTGCAAAATAATGTATATGTTATTATAAACGGGTACTATTGTAGTAGTGCATGCTTCTTATAAGATTCAATAAGTTCATTTATATAATTTTGGGAGTTAATTTTTTTTTACTTACGCACCTTGTAAGGAGTTTAGCTCCTGCTGATAATAGTTTTGCATAAGATTGGAGTTTAACTTTGCAAGTCGGCCCTGTTCGCTTCTCTTATAATCTGTTTTTTTCGGCTTATTTTTTTCAGTCGGAACAGTATTTCTCTCACAACAAATTAGCCGGAACAGTGTTTCGGCTTGTTTTTTCAGCGAAGCGAACGGGGCCACCATTTTGTCTATCATGGTGTCTCTCTCGTATATTGATATATAGTTCTTGTGATCATATATTTGAACCCTCCGAGGGATTAGGATAGCAAGTGCACATATCACTTCATGAGCAAATGTCCCTTCTTGATTCAGATAAGGTAACATTGAATTTAGACATCCTGTGATGAAGGATATAGCTTCATCCAGTATTGTCTCCCCATGTGTCCTGAGATGCGCTGCATTATAAAGGCTAAGCATGCGCCTTGGTTCGTGCCATTCAAATCCCCCCTCTTCATCTTTAAATTTAGCAAACACATCTAGCACATGAAATAAAACTCCAGATTTTTAAATAGAAGAGAGCGTAAACTGAACAAAATCTCGCACTTGGCTACTGATATGATTGCGGTTGAAAGCATCTCAACTATAAAGGCGTATTAATGTACAAAACAAAAACTTAATGGTACACACACTACTATAGATTTTATTTTTGCAGCACGGTTTTCACCGCCGGTTTGGCTAGAACTAACAGTGATTATGTTTCACCACTATAGTTCCAAAGCCGCTGTGGGGCACTGTGGCTAGATAAATCAGCGGTGAAAATTGTTTTCACCACTGGGTTGGCGAATGATCTGATGGTGAAAACCGTGGTGGTTATCATTGCTGGACAATACAATTTGCCAGCGGTGAAAACAATTTTCACCATCATTTTTCGCCAACTATGCCACTCACTAACAAATAGGCAAAGAAAAAAAAATCACATCGGTTTGAATGTAGACAGGCGTAGTGGACCATTGAACAGGCGTAGAAATTGCTTGGACCTTTTTGAGCACCTTATTTTGTTGGTTATATTGTTTCCAATATATTGAGATGAATGTGATGGAGATCACATCTTTAATTTAATTGTTCTTTTCATTTTATAGGATATGTTTTAAAGAGTTGTTCAAGAGGCTCCCAAATTGTGAAGGTTGCACATCACTAGTATTATTACTCTAAGGTTGGTATCTTGCCACTCACAATTGTGAATGATGTAGATTCTTAGCGGGCATTTTTCATTAAATTGAATGGCATATATATTAGTACTACCCATGTCATACACATTGTGTTATTCACGGATGGATCATGGATTAATGTAGTTGGATCCTATGTATGACAACTTCGTAGAAGCCACTGATCCTCCTCTATTAAGCTCTTCGCTGGATCCGAGCACAACCACAACCATTGCTACTGTCCATTGAAGATCTGCCATTTTAGACCCGCCCCCGCCACCACCCATGGGAGAGTCACTGGTTATTGGAGATCCCTTGCTTGACAGGGGCGAAGCCACGTTGAAGTTACCTGGTGCACAGGCACCAGGGTAATTTTTTTTGCCATTCAACGCCTTATTTTCACCATATGTTTCAATAAAGTTGTGTAAGTTACTTAAGCAGTGCACCATGGTTCATTTGCTTGTAGCTTCGCCACTGTTGCCTGATGCCGTTGATTAGGAGACCCGCATCGCCACCTGTGAATGGTGACTCTAGTGTGGATGATCGTCGCGACCCTAGCATGAACTAGTCACACTCACTGCCGCCATGCTCTTTCTCAGATCTTCACATGGTTTGCCAAAGAACGCCGAAGACGGAGGAAAAGTGGGGACGCACGGTTGTGCTGGAGAGATGAGTGTCAAAGCACAAGCTAGTGGAAGGGGGTGCAGCTGTGCTAAAGAGAAGTTGGCAGTGATGAAAGGTCCTAATGGCTAGAGGAGGGGGATGAATAGCCTAATAAAAATTTCTACAACAACACTCAACAAAATGGTTAGACAATTATGAGGCGAAGCAAGTGTTGCGCTAGCCTACTCAAAATGCAAGCCACCTACCACAATTCTAGTTTAGATAGTACCTATTCACACAATAGCTATGACACTACCCTATGTTAGTGTGCTCTCAAAGGCTAACGAAAGAGCCACACTAACCAAGCAAGCAAGCTCTCACAACTAGCAACACTAAAGAGCTTGACAACTAATTTGCGGTAATATAAAGAGAGTGATCAAGAAGGTTATACCGCCGTGTAGATGAAAGAACCAATCAATCACAAGGATGAATAACAATGAAGACCAATCACCTCGGAATCAATGATGACCACAATGATTTTTACCGAGGTTCACTTGCTTGCCGGCAAGCTAGTCCTCGTTGTGGCGATTCACTCACTTGGAGGTTCACGCGCTAATTGGCTTCACACGCCAAACCCTCAATAGGGTGCCGCACAACCAACACAAGATGAGGATCACACAAGCCACGAGCAATCCACTAGAGTACCTTTTGGCTCTCCGCCGGGGAAAGGTCAAGAACCCCTCAAAATCACCACGATCGGAGCCGGAGACAATCACCAACCTCCGCTCAACGATCCTCGCTGCTCTAAGCCGTCTAGGTGGCGGCAACCACCAAGAGTAACAAGCGAAACCCACAGCAAAACATGAACACCAAGTGCCTCTAGATGCAATCACTCAAGCAATGCACTTGGATTCACTCCCAATCTCACAAAGATGATGAATCAATGATGGAGATGTGTGGGAGGGCTTTTGCTAAGCTCACAAGGTTGCTATGTCAATGAAAATGGCCAAAGGTATGAGCTTGAGCCGGCTATGGGGCTTAAATAGAAGCCCCCATGAAATAGAGCCGTTGTACCCCTTCACTGGGCACAACACGGGCTGTCCGGACGCTCCGGTCATATTGACCAGACGCTGGACCTCAGCGTCCGGTCGCCTGACGACAGCCACGTGTCCCGATCTCAACGGTCACTTGAGTTGACCGGACGCCGCGCTATAACTGACTGGACACTGAGCCACCAGCGTCCGGTCATTTCCAGTAAGGTTCCAGAACTAAATTTTCTTGACCGAACGCGTCCGGTCATGCTTGACCGGACACAGCCAGCGTCTGGTCACACAAAGTCTTCCTCTGTGCTACCATGTCAGCATGACTGGATGCACCCTTCCAGCGTCCTGTCACTTAGTGACCCAGCGTTCGGTCGTTTGACCGACGCCAGCGTCTTCGCTGTTACACCTGACCGGAGGCACCGGTCCAATCGAGGCCAGCGTCCGGTCACTTACAGTGACCTCCGTCTTTTCTGTCTAGGGCGCCGGTGGCACCGTCAGACTGTCCGTACTCTACGGGCGGACACTCTGTCGGTGGAGTTTCTTACCCTTGCACCTAAACTTCACCACCCTTGATCAAATGTGCCAACCACCAAGTGTATCACCTTGTGCACATGTGTTAGCATATTTTCACAAACATTTTCAAAGGTGTTAGCACTCCACTAGATCCTAAATGCATATGCAATGAGTTAGAGCATCTAGTGGCACTTTGATAACCGCATTCTAATACGAGTTTCACCCCTCTTAATAGTACGGCTATCGATCATAAATGTGATCACACTCACTAAGTGTCTTGACCACTAAAACAAATTGGCTCCTACAATTTATACCTTTGCCTTGAGCCTTTTGTTTTTCTCTTTCTTCTTTCCAAGTCCGAGCACTTGATCATCACCATGGCATTACCATCATCATGTTATGATCTTTATTTGCTTCACCACTTGGAGTGTGCTACCTATATCATGATCACTTGATAAACTAGGTTAGCACTTAGGGTTTCATCAATTCACCAAAACCAAACTAGAGCTTTCAATCTCCCCCTTTTTGGTAATTGATGACAACTCTTTCACAAAGATATGAATTGAAATTCAATTGAATTCATGTTGCTTGTCCAAGCATATTTACCATGTGTAAAAAGATATGGACAAGTTTCATGAACCCCATGTGGTAGCAATTGCTCCCCCTACATATGTGTTAAGAGTTTGGATTGTAGCTTGCACATATGCTTAGATAGGAAATATAGGAGTCAATGTCTACCAAATGATGCTAAGGTATAAAAGATGGACCTTTGAAGCGTGATACTAATCGGAGTGCACCATTATACCATTCTTAGCACCATGGTTAGCTCTATACCACTTGGAAACATACTTTGAAAAGATACCACTTGTAAAAACTTACTTGGAAATGAAAGTTATCTAGTGATTTCATTTCATCATTCAATCTTACAACTAGCATACATCACACAAACATGGATATTTTAAAATTTAGAACTTATGCCATGCAAGCTAACATATGAAATGCACATTCAAATGCACCATACAAGTTCATGAGCTTGCTCCCCCTACTTGTGTGCTCAAAGTTAATTTGATCCCTTTCCTTTGTCATATTCCTCCCCCTATGTCAAATTCTCCCCCTTTGTTGTCTTTTCACCATCTTAGTACACTTCTTTCTCCTCATGTACTAATATCTTCGTTATCTCTCCCCCTATCACTTATATCTTTGTTTCTCTCCTCCTTTGTCATCAATGACCACAAAGACTTAAAAAAATAGATAGTACCACTTGTAGGGTCAAGATTATCAATGTTAATCAATGGGGTGAGGATCATTTTCCCAAATTTGGTCCAATCTAGATCATTTACCAAAGATATTTAACTCGGTTTGATCCAAGGACAAGCTTCTTCACACCTCCAAATAAGGGTTATCTTGTACCATGTTGAGTTAAACACTTAGAGTTCATTTTCTAGATTAAACACTCGGTTTACAAGCCCATAAACATGTCATATGCTATCACTAGATCAAGTCAAGCATAGAAGCAATAGTGATACCATATAATCATTAAATTCTTTTGATTTTCATGAATGAGCCTAATAAAATGGAGAGATGACTAGATGCACTAAACATGTCCTTAGCAAGGATGTATGTCATGCAAATCAACTTTTACCTTGGATTGCTCGAAGGAGAGGCATGTCATATAAGTGGGGGGGTGCATCAACACATATTTGAGAAATCCAATATGTTCAACTCATTCCTTAGCTTGTAAAACCTTTTCTCATCCAATGGCTTGGTGAATATATCGGCAAGTTGATCTTCGGTGCCTACACTCTCAATACAAATGTCCCCCTTTTGTTGGTGATCTCTTATGAAATGGTGGCGGACATCAATGTGCTTTGTTCTTGCATGTTGAACCGGATTGTTGGTTAGCTTAATTGCACTCTCATTGTCACATAGCAATGGCACTTTCTTGAACTTGATTCCAAAGTCATTCAAGGTGGCCTTCATCCAAAGAATTTGTGCACAACAACTACCGGCGGATATGTATTCGGCTTCGGCGGTTGATAATGCATCACTATTTTGCTTCTTTGATGACCATGAAACAAGTGATCTTCCCAAGAATTGACATGTGCCCGAGGTGCTCTTTCTTTCAACCTTGCAACCCGCATAATCTGAGTCAGAGTAACCAACTAGCTCAAACTTTGTTCCTTTGGGATACCACAAACCAATATTTTGTGTAAGCTTCAAGTGCCTCAATATTCTCTTTGTAGCCTTCAAATGACTTTCTCTTGGTGAGGCTTGAAATCTTGCACACATGCATACACTAAACATGACATCCGGCCTTGATGCGGTCACATAGAGTAGGCTTCCAATCATAGACCAATACAATTTTTGATCCACCATATTTCCACTTGCATCACTATCCAAGTTGTCATTTGTTCCCTTGGTGTGCTAATGGCTTTACTATCATTCATGTCAAACTTCTTGATCATGTCCTTGATATACTTGCCTTGACTCACAAATGTACCATTCTTCAATTGCTTGATTTGAAGACCAAGGAAGTAACTCAACTCTCCAATCATGGATATCTCAAACTCATTAGCCATCATCTTTCCAAACTCATCCCAAAAGTCTTGATTGGTTGATCCAAATATGATGTCATCAACATAGATTTGCAACACAAATAAATCTTTTCCAATCTTCTTGATGAAGAGAGTGGTGTCAACTTTGCCCATCATGAACCCTTTAGAGAGTAGGAAGTCCCTCAATCTCTCATACCATGCTCTAGGTGCTTGCTTCAAACCATACAATGCCTTCTTCAACTTATACACATGGTCGGGCTTCTTATCATCTTCAAAACCGGGAGGTTGCTCAACATATACTTCTTCATTGATGTAACCATTGAGAAATGCACTCTTTATAACCATTTGATAGAGTTTGATGCTGTGGGCACAAGCATAGGCTAGCAAGATTCTAATTGCTTCCAATCTAGCAATTGGGGCATATGTTTCTCCAAAGTCAAGACCTTCAACTTATGTGTAGCCTTGTGCTACCAATCTTGCTTTGTTCCTTACTACTATCCCATCTTGATCTTGCTTGTTTCTAAAGACCCATTTAGTTCCAATCACATTGTGTCCCTTTGGTCTTTCTACCAACTCCCATACTTGATTTCTTGTGAAGTTATTCAATTCTTCATGCATAGCATTTACCCAATCAACATCATTTAATGCATCATCTATCTTCTTTGGTTCAATGGATGACACAAATGAGAAGTGCTCACAAAATGATGCCAATCTTGATCTTGTTTGTACACCTCTAGAAATATCACCAATGATAATGTCCAATGGATGATCCCTTGCAACATTGGTTGGTTGGAGGATTGGAACTTGATTGCTTGTATTTGCTTGATCATTGGGTTGAGATGATGTACTAGCCACTTGATTTTATTCATTGTCATCAGAGCCACTTGCACTAACTTGATTTGTAGCATCTTGCACATTTGAGTTAGAGAGCACTTGCACTTGATCATCTTCATCATCATTCACTTGCCTAGGCCTTAATTCACCAATATCCATGTTCTTCATAGCATTTGAAAGTTGAATGCCTCTAACATCTTCCAAGTTCTCATTCTCTACTTGTGAACCCTTGGTTTCATCGAATTCAACATCATGAACTTCCTCAAGAGTACCACTATCCAAATTCCAAACTCTATATGCTTTGCTTGTAGTGGAATAACCAAATAGGAATCCTTCATCACATTTCTTGTCAAACTTATCCAATCTTGTGCCTTTCTTCAAGATATAGCATTTACAACCAAAGACCCGAAAATATGCAATGTTGGGCTTTCTACCATTCAAGAGCTCATATGGTGTCTTCTCTTTCAATCGGTGACAATAGAGATGGTTGCTACAATAGCAAGCCGTGTTGATAGCTTTGGCCCAAAAAGATTGACTCACATTGTACTTACTAAGCATAGACCTTGCCATATCAATGAGTGTCCTATTCTTCCTTTCAACAAGGCCATTTGATTGAGGTGTGTACTTAGCCGAGAATTGATGTCTAATTCCAAATTCATCACACAACTCATCAATTCTAGTGTTCTTGAACTCACTACCATTGTCATTTATAACTCTCTTGATGGTTGTTTCAAACTCATTATGAATGCCCTTGACAAATAATTTGAATGTTACAAACATATCACTTTTATCCACTAGAAAGAATACCCAAGTATATCTAGTATAATCATCCACAATCACAAAGCCATATTTGTTTCCACCGATACTAGTGTATTGTGTTGGCCCAAACAAATCCATGTGCAATAACTCAAATGCTTTGCTAGTGCTCATCATGCTTTTCTTAGGATGGGTGTTTCCAACTTGTTTGCCGGCTTGACAAGAGCTACAAAGTTTATCCTTCTCAAACACAACATCTTTTAAGCCTCTAACCAAGTCATGCTTAACCAATTTATTCAATTGTTTCATTCCAACATGACCAAGCCTTGTATGTCAAAACCAACCCATGCTAGACTTAGTGAACAAGCATGTAGATAATCTAGCTTCACTAGTATTGAAATCAACTAAGTATAGATTCTCATATCTAAAGCCTTTGAAGATCAAGTTAGAGCCATCTACACTTATGATCTCTATATCATCTACCCTAGATATGCATTTGAATCCAAGATCACACAATTGAGTCATGAATAGTAAATTAAAGTTTAAGCTCTCTACTAGCAACACATTGGATATGCTCATGTCATTGGATATTGCAATCTTACCAAGCCCTTTGACCTTGCCTTTGCCATTGTCACCAAATGTGATACTATCATAACCATTATTGCCATTGGTGTTGATTGAGTTAAACATTCTTGCATCTCCGATCATGTGTTGAGTGCACCCACTATCAAGAACCCAATGCCTTCCTCCGGCTTTGTAATTGACCTATAAAAGAAGATCAATTCCTTTTAGGTACCCAAACTTGCTTGGGTCCTTGAATGTTAGTCACTAAGCTCTTTGGTACCCAAATGGCTTTCTTCTTTGAGCCCATCCATGGTTTACCAATAAACTTAGCCTTTACACCATTTGCACCCTTGGTAAGTACATAGAAAGAATCAAGCTTAATGGAGGATACATTAGCTTGTGATTTCTTGTTCATGCACTTTTGCTCTACATGACCAACTTGCTTGCAAGTAGTGCAAAACCGACCATTGTTCTTCACAAAAATAGTCTTATGAGGAGCAAAGACCGCCTTGCCTTTCTTGGGGGTATATCCCAATCCCTCTTTGTAGAGAGAAGCTCTTTGGCTACCCAAGCACATAAGCAAGCGGTCCTCACCAACATAAGCTTTAGCTAAGGCGTGAGTGAGCTTATTGACCTCCTTCTTGAGGTTCTCATTCTCAACCACTAGTGAGGCATCACAAGTGAGTCCATCACTACTAGATGAGGTAGAAGTGGAAGTGCTACAAGAAGGGTTAGTAGGAGCAACAATGATAGGCATAGATAATGATTCATCAATTATATCACAAGTTAAGCCTACATTGCAAGTTTCAACATGCTTCGTTTTATTTTGGTCATCAAGCTAAGATGAATGAGCCTTTTCAAGCTTTTTGTGAGCTTTGTCAAGCTTCTCATTGGCTTCCTCTAGCCTCCCATGAGATGTATTGAGCTCATCAAAGGCTTGCTTAAGGTCCTTTAGTTCCTTACGCAAGCTTTTGCATTCTCTTCTCTTGATGTCAAAGTGTTCTCTAGCATCTTCTAGCATGTCAAATAATTCATCTTTAGTAGGTTCATCATCATCACTATCACTATTATTTTCATCTTCATGTTCATTTTCATCATCATGTTCTTCATCACTTTCATCATCATAAGATTGTACCTTAGTGGCCTTAGCCATGAAGCATGATGAAGAGTCAAAGAGAGAAGGCTTCTCATTGATAGCAATGCTTGTAGGAACCTTCTTCTTGGTGGTCTTGTTATCATCACTATCATCATCATCATCACTTGAGGAAGCATCACTATCCCAAGTGACTACATATGAACCACCCTTCTTCTTCTTGAATGCCATCTTGTCCTTCTTTTCTTTCTTTCCCTTCTTGTCCTTCTTCTTATTCTTCTTGTTGTCATCATCATTGTCGCTATTGTATGGGCATTGAGCAACAAAATGATCTTTGCTTCCACACTTGAAGCACCTTCTTGACTCTTCTTTGTTCTTGGATGAAGACTTCTTCCTCCTAGCATGATATCTCTTCTTCATCATGAACTTACCAAATCTCTTGACAAAGAGAGCCATCTTCTCATCATCATCATTATCCCATGAATCATCTTCTTCACTTGATGTTTCTTGCTTGGCTTTGCCCTTGGATGATGTGGCCTTGAATGCCACGCTCTTCTTCTTGTCATCTTTCTTCTCTCTCTTTTCTTCCTTCTCATCATCATCTCTATAAGCATCATCGGTCATGATATCTCCCAAGATTTGGTTTGGTGTCATTGTGTCCAACCTGGTCCTTACTAGCAAGGCGACCAACATACCAAATCTTGTAGGTAAACATCTCAAGAACTTATTAGAGAAATCCTTGTCCTCTATCTTCACACCAAGTGCTTTGAGATCATTAACAATCACCTCCATCCGATGAAACATGTCCGGCACACTCTCATCCTCCTTCATCTTGAAGCTTGCAAACTTCTTTTTGAGAATATATGCCTTTGCACCCTTCACGGCTTGAGTGCCCTTAAATGATTCCTTCAATTTCTTCCAAGCGTCATGAACTCTCTCAATGTTCTTGATTTGCTCAAAGGTTCTCTCATCCAAAGCATCATGGATGGCACTAAGAGCAATGTCATTGTTTTGGAGAAGTATTTCTTCAGCGGCGGTGGGAGCATCTTCATCTTCAATCTCAATTTTTATTTCTACCACCTTCTAAATCTTCCTATTGATTGACTTGATATATGTTGTCATCTTAGCCTTCCAATAGGGATAATTTGAGCCATCAAATTGGGGTAGCTTCTTGGTGTTGTTGATTTGAGTCATTTTTGCACCAAAGGTTGTTAAGCCTCAAATCATGGTGACCTCGGCTCTGATACCACTTGAAAGGTCCTAATGGCTAGAGGGCGGGGGGTGAATAGCCTAATAAAAATTTCTACAACAACACTTAACAAAATGGTTAGACAATTATGAGGCAAAGCAAGTGTTGCGCTAGCCTACTCAAAATGCAAGCCACCTACCATAATTCTAGTTTAGATAGTATCTATTCACATAATAGCTATGACACTACCCTATGTTAGTGTGCTCTCAAAGGCTAACGAAAGAGCCACACTAACCAAGCAAGCAAGCTCTCACAACTAGCTACACTAAAGAGCTTGACAACTAGTTTGCGGTAATGTAAAGAGAGTGATCAAGAAGGTTATACCGCCATGTAGATGAAAGAACCAATCAATCACAAGGATGAATAACAATAAAGACCGATCACCTCGGAATCAATGATGAACACAATGATTTTTACCGAGGTTCACTTGCTTGCCGGCAAGCTAGTCCTCGTTGTGGCGATTCACTCACTTGAAGGTTCACGCGCTAATTGGCTTCACACGCCAAACCCTCAATAGGGTGCCGCACAACCAACACAAGATGAGGATCACACAAGCCACGAGCAATCCACTAGAGTACCTTTTGGCTCTCCGTCGGGGAAAGGTCAAGAACCCCTCACAATCACCATGATTGGAGCCAGAGACAATCACCAACCTCCGCTCAACGATCCTCGCTGCTCCAAGCCGTCTAGGTGGCGGCAACCACCAAGAGTAACAAGCGAAATCTGCAGCAAAACACGAACACCAAGTGCCTCTAGATGCAATCACTCAAGCAATGCACTTGGATTCACTCCCAATCTCACAAAGATGATGAATCAATGATGGAGATGAGTGGGAGGGCTTTTGCTAAGCTCACAAGGTTGCTATGTTAATGAAAATGGCCAAAGGTATGAGCTTAAGCCAGCTATGGGGCTTAAATAGAAGCCCCCATGAAATAGAGCCATTGTACCCCTTCACTGGGCACAACACGGGCTGTCCGGACTTCACCACCAAGTGTATCACCTTGATCAAATGTGCCAACCACCAAGTGTTTCACCTTGTGCACATGTGTTAGCATATTTTCACAAACATTTTCAAGGGTGTTAGCACTCCACTAGATCCTAAATGCATATGCAATGAGTTAGAGCATCTAGTGGCACTTTGATAACCGCATTCCGATACGAGTTTCACCCCTCTTAATAGTATGGCTATCGATCATAAATGTGATCACACTCACTAAGTGTCTTGACCACTAAAACAAAATGGCTCCTACAATTTATACCTTTGCCTTGAGCCTTTTGTTTTTCTCTTTCTTCTTTCCAAGTCCGAGCACTTGATCATCACCATGGCATTACCATCATCATGTTATGATCTTTATTTGCTTCACCACTTGGAGTGTGCTACCTATATCATGATCACTTGATAAACTAGGTTAGCACTTAGGGTTTCATCAATTCACCAAAACCAAATAGAGCTTTCAAGTGAGCGGGTGAAACACAGAAGTGTGGTGCCTGTTAGGGTTGCGACGCCGGATCCAGCAGCTTTGCCGAGTGCCGAGGGCACTCGGCGAAGACCCAAAAATACTCGGCAAAGGGTTTGCCGAGTGTTACACTTGGCAAACGACACTCGGCAAACCCTTTAACGGCAAACCCTAGTTTACCGCGTGCTTTTTGTCGAACACTCGGCAAAGACGTTGCCGTGTGAAAAAAAAAACACTCGGCAAACTTTTTTTCAAAAATAAAATAAAAAAGGCACACCGCCATCCACGCCCGCACCACCAGCACCGCCGCCGCCATCCACGCCCGTCGCCACCATCGACGCCTTGGGTGCGCCGGCCACCACCACCACCACCACCACCACAGCCACCACCACCACCACCACCACAGCCGTCGGCCGACCGGGAGAAGAAGAATGGGAGGGGAGGGGCCGCCGCCATGGAGCCCGCCGTCAGATCCACGGATCCACCGCCACCGGGATCCAACCCACCGGATCTGCCGCCGGATCCATGCCGTGGTGGCTCCATCCCCCCGGATCCACGATGCCACCCGCCGATGGAACCATGGAGGGAGGAGAGGAGGGCAGATCTGCACCGCCACCCGTAGCTGCTGCTGCTCCGCATCGCCGAGAGGGGCCGAGCCGCCCTGCGCCATCGCCGGGAAGAAGAAGGGGAGGGGAGGGGCCGGATCCGGTGGCCGCCGGCGGGGAAGAAGAAGGGGAGGGGCTAGATCCGGCGGCCGCCGGCGGGGAAGAAGAAGGGGAGGGAGGGGAGGGGCCGGATCCGGTGGCCGCCGGCGGGGAAGAAGAAGGGGAGGGGGGGGAGGGGCCAGATTCGGCAGCCGCCAGCGGGGAAGAAGGGGGGGGGCGGCCGCCAGCGGGGAAGAAGAAGGGGAGTGGCCGGATCCAGAAGCCGTCGGCGGGGAAGAAGAAGTGGAGGGGCTGGCCACCGGCGGGGAAGAAGAAGGGGAGGGAGGGCAGGGGCCGGATCCGGTGCGGCAGGAGGAGGGGAGGGGAGGGAGGGGCCGGATCCGACGCGGCGGGAGGAGGGGAGGGAGGGGGCGGCGGCATAGGAGGGGATCTCGCCGGAGCTGGGACGGGTGCGGGAGGAGGGGCAGGCCGCCGGCGGGGAAGAAGAAGGGGAGGGAAAGGATGGGCCGGATCCGGCGTGGCGGGAGGAGGGGAGGGAGGGAGGGAGGGGGCGGCGGCAGAGGAGAGGATCTCATCGGGGGGGTGCGGGGGGAGGGGGGCGGGTGCGGGAGACTGGGGATGGGAGGGGCGGGCGGGACGAGGGGGGCTGGGGCAGGTGTGGGATTTTATTGGGAGGGGAGGGGCGGATTTTTTTTCTATATTTTTTTACTTTGCCGAGTGTTGATTTTAAGACACTCGGCGAACCTTCCTTTGCCGAGTGTTTTTTCCATAACACTCGGTAAACCCTCTATTTGCCGAGTGTTTTTTTTGCCAAATGTTTTTAGGATAGCACTCGACCCTATTTGCCGAGTGTTTTTTTGCCAAGTGTTTTTATGATAGCACTCGACAAAGAATTTGTTTGTCGAATGTCCGATCAAATACACTCGGCAAAGAATATGACACTCGGCAAGCCTTCGATTCCGGTAGTGGCTGGCCAGTTAGGGGGTAGGTGTTTTTATGGGCTTTTGGGCCGATACTTATTTACTGAGATGCGATGCTTTTAGTTGTCCGTAGCTGAGTTTCAGAGACAGGCCATTTCTATGTTAGCCTTAGATGATTTTAAGAGACAGAGGTGTTTTGTGACAGCCTGTGTTAACAGAAGAGAGAGTCTCCTGAAATCAATTTTATTGCAGTGTATAAATAATATTTGGTCTACTGACAAAATGGCGATGAAACAAATAATATTTTATTTGCAGGAGACATAATCAGTAATATTTAATTATTTTTTGGTCATGTTGGTGTGATGAGAGAATAACTCTTACCTGCTGAGACTTGGTGACAACGACCACGGAGAAGATAGAACTACAAAGAAACCGTACGAAGATCACAGTCACCGACATCAGCATCAATAATTTGTGCTAGCACAGTGTTGATCTCCTCTTCCAAAAGATAATCCAAGCAAAGGCGCTCCAATGCATAGATCAGATGGACCCTCTGAAATAGGCTACAAGTACTTGGACTTGATAGCAGTTTGGCCACATCTTCCTTAAGTTTTTGCGCTCGTTCTTCCATGAATTTCTAAGCAAAAAAAATCAGCTTAGAAAAATTACAAGGTATTAGCTGAGTGGGGAGGCCATTATTGTTCCCTCCATTTCTTTCTATAGGATTAATTACAATATATTTAAAAGGTCAAACTGCATGCGCTTCAATGAACAAAATAGTCAAAATAATGTTTATTCACTACCAGAAACAGTAGATATGCCGAGTGCCGGATGGTTTGCCGAGTGCATTCCTTCAAGCACTCGGCAAACAATATATTTACCGAGTGCTTACAGATAAACACTTGGCAAAATAATTGCACTCGGCAAAAAAACTTATTTGCCGAGTGCAGGAAATAAAGCATTCGGCAAACAACAACATGACACTCGACAAAGAATAGACACTCGGCAAAAGACCGCCACGTGTGACGGCCGTCAACCGGGGTGCCGGCGGTTAGAACTTTGCCGAGTGTCCATTAGTGACACTCGGCAAAGACAATCTTTGCCGAGTGTTTTTATCTGGCACTCGGCAAATAGTTTCGTTTGCCGAGTGTTTTATTTTGGCACTCGGCAAATTTAAAAAGTTTTTTTTCACTTCTGGCCTTGAAATTTTTTCTACTCTCTACATATAACATGTGGTACTCCATGTTAAGATTTGGTATATTTCTGGATCCGTTTGCTATATTTAATTAATTTATTGCTTTTCAAGGAATTTTTTGGTATAAGTCAAATTTGAACTGCAAGTGATTCAAATAATAGAATAAAATGAGTAGAAAAATGATATTCATGTTATTGAGTCCGATGTGAGGCCTTACCCAGGACATGAAAAGAAATTTTGAACATCTTGTTCAGGAAACACGACCACGAACGTGAATGGTTTTTAAATTCTAAAAAAAACAAACGAAGTCTGAAAATCATGAGATTTGTCAAGATCTCGTGATATCATACGTGGTGGCCGTGGTAAAAAAATTGAGAAGGTGTCAGATAATCTGTCACGTACAATGTTTACAAACCGAAGTATCTCAGAAGAAGAATCGTAGCGTTGAGAAGGATTCGGTAAGATTTGGAGTCAAAGTGACAGTCGAATTGGGGTTTGACTTCAAAGCTTTTTGTATAGGCAATAGAGAACATAGATTGATTCATGTGTATTTTTGGTAAATTTTTAGATCCGTTTGATAATTTTAATTTATTAAGTGTAATTATAGAATTTAATTGATATACATTGAATTTGAGCTACAACTGCATGAAATAATAAGTGGAATTAATAGGACAATACTTCATAGATCTAAAAGGACTACAATTTTTTAGCAATTGATGCTATATTTTAAAACATCTATTGCCAAAGAATACTTACATAGGTTTTTCTAAATCTTAATATATGTACTACCTCTATCCCAAAAAGAATACAAGTCTCTCTTCAATGTTTAGGGTGCGTAATAAGTATCACTATATTGATTATGGAATATATTTTCATAATAAATATATTTGAAGATATAAATGTTGATACTAGGTTTTATAAAACTATTCAAAGTTTAGGATTGTTTGACTTCTTGGGAAGTGAGATTTATATTCTTTTTTGATGGATGAAGTTTCATGTAAAAATAAACGGATGTACTAATATCTTCTTCTTTTTCACCACGGTCGAAACCGAATTTCATTACTAAATGCAACAAAATTATACAGTTTTGTGATACGCATGGTAAACGACATAAAAAGCAACGCTAAAGCGATCTCTCCTAGACACCCAGGGCCCAGGAAGAGAGGCAACCTAAGCTACCAGAACGTAAATAGGGACTAACAGCTACGATCTGTTACAGTTTAGCAGCACTGCAACTTCTATTAACCCCCTCCATTACAAGCTTTTTTTTTCCAGAAAAGGAAATATGGTGGGAACCTATATGATCAACACATATACACACGAGTGCTTTCGGCGGCAATATTTTGTCTCATATGCATGCATGTATGCTCATAATTATCCTTCTAGACAGGAAATTGCTAAAAGAAGTGTATATTTTAAAACAAAGGAAGAATATGTACTCAGCTCCGTTTGAATTTATAGGTTATATACATAACTTTATATCTAGACATATCGTATATATCTGGTGTATAGCAAAAGCTATTTACCAAGAAAAATCAAAATGACCTGCAATTTGTAACAGATCGAGAGTGGTACATGTTATTGTTATTAGCTGCAGTAATTAAGTACATATTGATGAACAAACCAGTTGCAGGGGCGTTGAGGGGCTGCTGTATTCAAGGAAGAAGTCTCCCCACACAGCAGGGTTCTCGCTCGAGTGGCGTCGGCCCTTATCGTCGTCGAATGAGGGCGTGTTTAGATCTAAAATTTTGGGGGTTTGGGCTACTGTAGCATTTTCGTTTGTATTTGATAATTAGTGTCTAATTATGGACTAATTTGGATCAAAAGTTTCGTCTTGCGATTTCTCACTTAACTGTGTAATTAGTTTTTTTTTCGTCTATATTTAGTACTCCATGCATGTGCCGCAAGATTTGATATGACGGGTACTGCGTAAAAATTTTTGGGAACTAAACGGAGCCTGAGTGCTGCTGTTGGCTGCCATGGCCGGCATAGGACCATAGAAGCCTAATTTTTTACTATTTGACTTTTTTTCTAAAAAAAATTATATTTGGTCCTCTGGGAGATTTAAATTTATCTTTGGACCCTGGGGTCGACGCCATGAGTTCTGATGCTGAGGTAACATGTCTCGGCGCCACAGATCTTGACACCGAGGTGTTTGGCCGTGCACTACAAAAAATCCTAAGTGACGTTGACGTGACCGATACCTCGACGCAAGAGCACATGACGTCAAGATCGACGCCACGTATCTTGGCGCGAACCTCGGATATACAGCGACCGATGCATTGTCAAATCCAAGCCGGGGACGAGGCGAGGCTGAGCCCCGCTGGACAGTGGAGATGGCGTGCATGTGAAGGTGCATGCACCTGGCGGTCGGGCCCTCGTTCTTGCGGCCAGAGATGGCGGTGCTGTACTAGTTTCTAGCTGTACTGGTCTTCTCTTTTCTGCGTGACCAACATCAGATACAGTCACTCTCCCTCCCTGTCAATCAGTCAGTCAGTGAGGCAGCCTGCTGGACTTAGGAGCTGTTTAGTTCCCAAAATTTTTTACATAGTATCCGTCACATCGAATCTTGCGGTATATACATGAAGTACTAAATGTAAACAAAAAAAACTAATTGCACAGTTGGATGAGAAATCGCGAGATGAAACTTTCAAACCTAATTAGTCCATAATTAGACACTAATTACCAAATACAAACAAACGGACTACGGTATCCAAAACCAAAAATTTTTGGCTTCTAAACGGGGCCTTATATCTGATGCTGGTATTCGAAGGTCCAGTAGGCAGTAGCCATGAGCCTGCTGGACTGTACTAGTTGCTAGCTGTATCTGATGTCGGTATCCGAAGGTCCAGTAGCATGAGCATGCTACTACATCAAGAGATGCAGTTGCCTGCACTAGTGGTGATGGTGAATTGCAAAGCGGTTGCCACTCTCCCCTTCAACCCAGAGCACTGGACTTCGGCACTCCTGAATCGACAAAGAAGAGGGCCTTCACATTGTTCCAGGAGGAGGCCCTTGATGCAAGGAAAAGCCCGGAAGCTCAGATGAACAGCTGCAAATTTTGGGAAATTCTTCTGTAGGTCTAGTTGTGGTCAAGCTCATTATTGATCATTTGGAAATGCGGTTGTACATAATTTAGTATTACAGAACCACCCTCCTTTTTACTTTGTAATAATGTTTTTTCAACTGAGCTCGGTCTGACAGAATTGAAGAAATATTTCAGTCAATCTCTATAAGGCCTCGTTTAGATGCTGAAAAAATTTCAAACCGATGAATAGTACTACTTTCGTCTTATTTGACAAATATTGTTCAATCGTGGACCAACTAGGCTCAAAAGATTCATCTCGTGATTTCTAACTAAACTATGTAATTAGTTATTTTTTTACCTACATTTAATACTCCATGCAAGCGGCTAAAAATTGATGTGATGGAGAGAGAGTGAAAAAACTTGAAATTTTGGTGGCATCTAAACAAGGCCTAAATTCAAAGGGCATCTTCAGTTAAAGCACAGAGCACTGTGCTTTGAACTCTGGATCTGCATGAGCTCTATCTTAGAAAATATATTCCTCTCATGTTTACCTCTTACTAAATAAACTTGAACTGATCTGACTCAGTACAGATAAGGATCTTTGGTTTGATCTATGTGATTATGTAGTTGCAACTGTAGTAAGTACAAGTTTTAGATATTTGTTTGATCAATGCAGTTTAGGCATTAAGTAAACTGCTGCTTTTTTAATAAAAAATAATGTTATCTCATCTTGATATAATCAGAGAACACACCCCTGCTCTTGCTTAATCCAGTTACATCTATTTTAGTACTCAATATTCGTTCACAAAGCAGGTGCTTTGTATAAATCTCCACTGTAGGTACGTACACACCTCTGTTCAGAGCAGCAGTAGCAACTTCTCCAGCAGGCGGAAGCACTGTAGCAGCAGCGACACGTCAAAATCAAGCACCAGCTCAGGCAGAGGCAGGGGCCAGCCGGACCATTGTTCTCTGAAGTTTGAAGTCTAAACCAAGCATGGCTAATGGTCAGTAGAAGTACTCATTATTCAGAGTTCAAAATAAACTTCAATTCGTTCTCAAATTAGCTACTTGTTTAGTTGCTGCATCATACTTGACTCCCCACTGCAAAAATGAAACTAAGTACTCCATGTTCAGCCACTAATCTATTGCTCATCACAATTAGTTTTCAGTTTTGACATTTTCTTGCCAGATTATTTTTCTGTCTATTGGTAGCGGTAGTATCAGGATGTTGTATTATTCCCCTCTAATAAGCATCAGCAGCTGCTACAATTCCTTCCTGTGATCAGTTCTCAGAATTCTGATTAACAACTTGGCAACTGAAGACTATAGGTTTTTACTTAGAAACTCATATATACTGTACGGTCACCTAAAAAATTCCCCTTTAACCTTTGCAGATTCTGTGCTCCGCTCGATTTCTTCCTACCTGAACTTGCTTGGTGTTTGTACGGTCACCAAAAAATTTCCCTTTAACCTTTGCCCCTTGATTTCGTTTTCTGTGTGTATGGGTTGATTTGCCTTACTCAAGAGGCTCCTGTTCTGCCAATACAATCTGAGCATGTTTGTATGCGTTGTGCTACTGCTGTGATCTTCTCAACATATATAACCATAAGCCAGTGCTGCTGATTTAATTTTATCCTGAGCATATGTCATTGCAGATGATGTAGCCATTCCAATTTTACCATATGCCAATGCCTGCGAGGTACGATGCCTATGCTGCTGATTGATTTATTTTATCCCCAGCATATGCTATTGTTGATGAAGTAGCCATTTCAATTTTACCATATGATAGTGCCTACGAGGTGCATCCAATAAACCTGAGCATATTTCCATGCCATTGTTATTTTGTATTTTTTGCTGACTATATTTCGGTGCCAATGATGCTGCAAACAAGTGTCTTTTTTTTCTTCTCAAATATGGTATATGAGAACAGCCATGATTATTACTCTTTTATCATCGTTTCATTCTCATCTGATCTGCATTTGAAGTGAGGCCTCAGCATATGTTATGGCTAATACTCGGTCTTTTATGATATTGCTATTCCAAGTTTATTGAATTGATGCAATTGGCATATGGAGTGACACAAACCATTACATAAATATTGTCCTTTATGTTATTCTTAGTAAACTGAGGCACTTGGCATATGCAATGATGACCTACTTTTCTGAGCCTACAATCCAATCTTATTTCCTGCACTTGACTGCTAACTGGAAAAAATGTTGCTGTCCGGGCTTTATGTTTTTCTTCAACTGTGTTATACTGTGCTCTTATCCTCCAAAAAAAAACTTGTTTCTGGTATCTTGTGATGTAACCAATCCCCTACTTTTAGTCCCCTGGTTCCTTTTCTATATTGCCAAGTGAATGCATTATTAGAAATTAACAAATATAACTTGGAAGTTCTGACTAACAACAAAGAATTTACAATCTATAGATTTAGCATGAGACATGGTACTCCCAATCAAGTTAGCCTAAGCTGTTTCATTCGGTTGTAAATGTTACATGTGTAACATTAATTTTTTAGTGTACCACATTGAACTTTACGACTTAGATGGCGTCAGATATGATTGCAGCCAAGTGGCCTTCTAAAATAAGTTCACATGCACTTAAATCATGTGCTAATGTTAATTGTATATTACATACATACCAATTCAATGATTCATATTGTCTCTGCTTTTTTTTGTTTGGGGGGGGGGGGGGGGGGATCAAATCAGTGCATGTGAGAGTAAACTAAGCTATGACTGTATTTGTGCACTGCCATACTATGGCAGTATGTTTAGATAATGAAAATATGATTTATGGTCCTTATGTTTTCAGTACAATATCTAACATAGATACAAGTTGCATATGTCATTGATCTGTTACCTTGTACAATAAATAGATTCAACCAAGCTCAAACTCTGAATACTGCAAATTGGGATTTATTTTCCGAGTTCACATGCAATTCCTACTTATTTCACCAAGAACTGAAGTCATTTCTACATTTATTTTCCCAGTCAAGTGTTCATATAAAAAAATAGTGCTCTCTCAGTTAATGGACAGTTCGTCTAACTATGCTGCCTTACTATGTTCCGTGTAAATTATATATCTATCCATCTGAATGATCCTTAGTGTTTGATATAGTAAATTGTCCTCTGACATTTTTCTGTCAATGTGTTTTCCAATCCAAACAGAGCAACTTTTTCTGTAACTTAGATACGTGTATAGTGCCATGGAGCCAACATAGCTTATTGTTGTCTTCCTACATGCAGATTCCCAATTTCAGCTTACACTAGGCTATTTTCAGTGCAAGATAAAAATGAAAGGTATTTTCTTGTTTAGCCTTTTGCATACAATAAAAATATTTCTAATTTGTGGGCAGAATGAGCATTACTATCATTACTGATCAGTGCTGTGACAGTTTGGTGTGCAATTTAAAAAATTCATTACTTCTTAGCCTGATATAGATAAGCAGTGAAAAACAATTGGTTTGATATTAAAAGTAGTCTAGCTAGGTTTTTGAAGCTGCATATGTGCGATTTCAGGGTCTTATTATAGCAAACTGCAGGTCATGTATTACATTGGGTGACCTTACTGATCTGTTAGGCTGAGAAACTAAAGCATCCTACAGTTGGTTAAACAACTTTATATATTATTAATATTTAATAGTCCCATACCTCATCAACATACTTGCTGACTATTGCACATGTTCCTTTGGTTTGTGCATGCTATTTCCCCCAAATGTTCTAGAAATTGCACAAGTAGGTCTAGAAATTGATTTGACAAGCAAGCAACGGGATTGTCTTTGTTGCATTTTAGTTATACCTGATACCTCTTGTTAAAAATAGATCAGGAAGACATACAGAATGACAACTTCCTCGAAAAAAACTATTCCAGGACGAAATTGGTGCTGCAAAGGTAATCGGTTAGAATGTGCTTATTCGACCTCTTTTACCGTCTCTATTCTATTTTGCAGTTGCATGTTCCTCATATTTGACAGTTTGCATCATAGTGACATCTATCTTTTTTTTATTACTGATGATACAGGATCACAGATGTTAGCAAGTTTGTGGATGATTTGCATCATATTTGACAGTTTGCATCATAGTTAGCAAGTTTGTGGATGATTTGCCACTCAAAGCTGATTTTGGTGCTAGTCTATCTCTTTTGGATACAGGTAGCTGATACTGTAGACTTATCATTGATGAATCATTGATTCATGTTTGTAATGGCTGACCATATATGTATATCTTAGTGAGTGTTTGGACTTGGTCATGAATGAATCTATTTGTATGAGAAACATGCACAATGATGTTACTTTTGTATTAATTTGCAACCAAATGGCCTTTTATTTTTTTTAAATACATTTAAATGATCTCGTTAAACCATCTGTCGCTAAAAATATTTGTAACTTCAAATTGTCTGTCGCAATAGAGTACTGGTATGCTATCTGTCGCTAAAGAGTAGCAGCAGACTATCTGTCGCTAAAAAAATTCAAGGCAACGGACTATCTGACGCTAAAAGTGTTGTCTGACGCTAAAGATATGTAGCGATAGGACTTACAGCGTCTGCAGAAGTCTGTCGCTATAACTTTTTGGTGTCAGATTGTTTGTCGCTGTAGCCGCTTTTAGCGTCAGACCGTCCATCGCTAATTTTGGTGTTGTGGTGTAGTGGGAGGGGGGCGCATGCAGCAGCCTCACGTCGCAGTCTGCTTTTCGCCTGGCGCAAGTATACGCGGCACGTCGTCTGTCTGGTTCACGCGGGTGCGCGCACGCGGCACGCAGCCGCGGCGCCCGTGCCCTGCGTGGCACAGGGACGGGAGAAGCAGAGCGCGGCGGTGCCAGAGCCAGATGGCAGGTAGCAGGCACGTCTCTCGTGTCTTTGGGTGCCGCGGTTACCGAGGAGCAGCGCATCAAGCCCCACGCGGGCAGGCCAGCGCCAGGCGGTATAGCCGAGGTCACTGAGCTTGGTGCGGCTGCTCTGTCCTGACGCAAGGGCACTGCTACACACTAGTTTTTTAATTATCCGAGGTCGGCGCTAGAGTCCGTGGCGCCGAGGTCGGCGCCATGTATTATGGCACCAAGGTACCGGCCACGTAGGATATTCTTCTGTGCACGGCCAGGCACCTCGGCACCAAGACTCATGGCGCCGACCCTCAGGGTCCAAAGATGAGTTTAAGTTTCTCGAGGGGTCAAATGTAAATTTTATTCAAAAAAGGGTTAAATAGTAAAAAAATTAGCCATAGAAGCTGCAGGTATGAATTATTCGAATTAATTACAGAAAATCATAGATCTAAAAATATAGTAAAATTTTTGTACTAAAGCATACCATATTATATGTTCACTGTGTAGATCTACTCATGTGGAGTCCAACAAAATTGGATTTTCTATTTTATGATTTTTTTTTGTGATTTACTATGATTTTTCAAAGATTCAGCGAAAATAAATAAAAAAGAAAAAGACAAAACCACCGTTACTGTAGCAAAACCACCGTCCAAAACCGCTTGGAGGGTTATTTGACCGGTTTTATAAAGTTCACGGGTAGAAAATCTGATTTTATAGTTTGGGATAAAGTAGTTGGGGGTTATGCAGACTTTTTCCTTGCCATTATTTTTATGGTGGCCTACAACAGCTTGCCACATGGAATGGAAGAATCATGGTCGCTGATCGAACGTGGTCTTATCTGTCCTTACTATAATACATGTGCTATTTTGGCGTTGTTTGTAAACGGGCCGTTTGAATTCTTTCATTTGTAGGAATTGAAATCTACTTTAATAAGCTAGGCTATTTGATTTGGAATTTGATACTCTATAATTTTTTAAAGTTCACATATAAGCCTATGTCAAATGAATAGGATGAGAGAGATGAAAATTGATTCTATAGATCACCATTCTATGTTTCTACTTTATAACTTATAACACGCTCTTCAACTCGCTACCCTATGGTAAATGTAAGGCAATATAAGTATCTCTCATATAACCAACTATAATATATAAATATAATCCATATACAACCATATTAGCTTAATTAACATGCGTCTAAATTATGATTATTAAAACGAATTCAATTCTAAGGATTCAAACGGGCCAAGATATTTTTGAAACTGAATTGGGAAGTAAGAGATCACATATGGTTGAAAAAAACCTGATAATAAACTAACAATTATTAGCACATACGTTAACTGATAACATATATTATATATAAGTCCATCTACGTATGTCTTTAGTTAAACCTATATTATATTATATTATATAAGTCCATCTACGTATGTCTTAAGTTAAAAATTTCAACGTTGATGCGCTGGTTATTGAACAAATCTAGATGGACTTAAATTTATATTTATAATTAGAAAAATCTAGCTGAACTCCATTAGTGCTTAGACAGTACCAAGTGTGCATCCACTCTGCTGATTAGACTTGGTTGGGTCAAGTGACAGTTTATGTTTATCACTCTAGTTCATCGGCGTGACCTAGACAACTTCATGGTACTATGGCTCCCCGGTGAGCTCTCGGTGGAGTTTGTGAGAGGCCCAAGAAGGTGTAGACTATTGTGGGATCCACCCTGTTGGAGTAAAGAAGAATCAGCCAATGAGAGGACTTGGTCCTTGTGTGATTAATGGGGTGCAAGATCCTTGCACATAGGAATGCAATCATGTGCCTGAAGCACGCGCATGGAACCAACAGAAGGTTCCTGAACCCTCAGTGGAGTATCTGTAACGAGAAGACTGAGAACTGGGCGACAGCGAGGCAACCACAACGGATGCAGGTCCAAGAAGAGGGTCGTCCATGCAACACAGTCATTATAACTAACGTGTGTTTCGAAGTAGCCTTGCTTAGTGAGGTCACAACGATGCATGTTGATCGGTCTTTTATGGTTTTCATGCCCCAAATGATTGACTTCTACAGGGGACCATGACGCCTAAGAGGTGGAGTGAATTAGGTAACTTAAAAATTTCAACTCAAAACTATGGCATCTTTTTGTAACCCTAGCAAAATCTATGCAAAAGATAAACTATCTAAATGTGCAACTATGGTTTTGCTAGTGTGTTGCTATCTCTACCGCAAAAAGGGTGATGCAATCAATATAAATGTGGAAGGTAAAGAGTAGGGTAGAGATATGCAAACTCCCGTCGACGACTCCGGTATTTTTACCGAGGTATCGAGAAGCGCTCAAGCTTCCCCCTAGTCCTCGTTGGAGCCCCTCGCAAGGGCCAAGCTCCTGGTCGGGTAACTCCGTGGATAGCCTCGGGCCTTCCCCACACGCAAGTGGGTCTCCGACGTGCCTTCCGGCAAGCCTCTCCAAGATGCTCCCCGCCATCTTCACTATCAAGCTTCCGGCCGAAATGTTGCGGGCCTTGTTCCCTCTGGTACACGGTGGCGCCCACACCACAAGCGTAGTTGGTGTGATCTCGCAAGACTACAAGCCCATCTGATGTACAATAATGGTTCTCGCAAGCACCGAGTGGTAAGAGGTATGCAAACCTCACTAAACACTAGGCCTAAACCTAGAGCAAGCGCATAAGCGGTGGTCTAATCAACCTAAGCACTTCGCAAAGCACCTACGCTAATCACCTAATAGAACACTAAGCACTATGCAAGTGGAGATCACTAAAATAGTGTATCAACACCCTTGGTATGTTTCCTCAGCTCTACACCCCTTATTTGGCCGGTTGGGGGTTGTATTTATAAGCCCCACTGAGAAAGTAGCCGTTGGGGACGAAATCCTGCTTTTCTGCTACTGACCGGACTCTGGAGTCGTCCTGATCGGACGCGTCCGGTCGTCCCGACCGTTGGAGCCGCGAACAACTGATCGGACGCTGCCAGCGTCCGATCACTTGCCACCAGACGCGTCCGGTCGCAAGTTCGCCGCTCTGGAATCTCTCTGTACTTGATTGGACGCTGTTGTCCTACGTTCGGTCGGTTTGCTGCCAGCGTCCGGTCGCTGCTGCTGTTGCCGAGCCTCTGATCAGAGCGTCCGGTCGCTTTTCATCAGCGTCCGGTCGCTGCAGTGAGCTCCTTTCTTCGCGCTCTTGCGTGCGGCTTGGTTCCTATCTTCATGCTTGGACTTTCTTGATATCTTGGATCTTCTCTTGTGCTCCTAAGGTCTTGCTTGAGGTGTTGATCATCGGATCATCACGTCGCCTTTGTCCAAGTCACGTCTTACATCCTATTGAACTACAAAACAATCACTTGTAAATTCATTAGTCCAATTTGGTTGTGTTGGTCATCAAACACCAAAATCCAAAGTAAATGGGCCAAGGGTCCATTTTTCTTACAATCTCCCCCTTTTTGGTGATTGATGACAACACGATCAAAGCAAGCAAATAATAGAATTTTGAAATTTAAAAACTATCTACTTGCTAGGATGCAACGCAAGGGGTAAGATTATATGATGCTAAAAGATACTACTTGTAAGACTATATAGAAACTTATCTTGCCCTTGCAAATGTCCCCATGTGGTATTATGGATTTAAGCCTTGCTTCCTATAAGTTTTCCCATTACATAGTCTTAATCCATAATCCACTATCCTCCCTTTCTCGGACCATTACTATAAATTAATGCTTGCTTTTGGTCCTTTAAATTCTCCCCCTTTGGAATCAAACACCGAAAAGGAAGACATTAGTTGCACAAGGGAGGGTCAAACTTTATGATCCTTTATGTGTAGAGTGGAATAGATCACAAAATTTGACTCTCACATTATATAGATAAAGCTCCCCCTAAATATATGCATACATATGATAGAAGGCAAAGCATATGCATAATTGGCAAAAAAAATTGCTCATGGGAATTTAATCTATATAATGCATGGAGAAAGCATATAAATATCAAAATAAAATCAACATGATGATATTGGTTAAGAAATACCACATGCAGAAACCAATTTGATTTCTACCACTTGCAACCGGTGGTGTATCTTTAAAGTATGATGCTTAACTCCGGGGACTCCATTTTCCTTGCAATGAGACTATTACATACATGATAAGCTTGAAAAGGTGTTAGTCTCAAAGCATCCAACTTGTAGAGTAACCTCTCCCTAAATTTGTGCACACAAGTATGGAATACTTGTTGGAAACACGCACATTGATTTTAGAACCAATAATATCACTTGAAAGATGACATACCAATAATATCACTTGAAAGATGACATCTCATGAATGTGAGAATCATTTTCGAAGATGATATTCGGGAGAAATTATCTACAATTTGGACTTTGGCACATATTAGATGAACAATTGAAGGACAAGCTATGTGCCATGCTCCTAAACAATTTTAAACCATGTAGGATTGCTCTAAGAAATAAGAATGAAACCGAGCAAGCCTACCATATGAAATACCTAGTGTATGCATGACAAAATATATAAGAATGCAAATGCAAACCTAGGCATGAAGTATAACTAGATGCTAAAAGATACCAATTGTAGGAAAATTTAAATCAAATACCAATTGAAGTAAATTGAATCTAGTTACCTAACATGGGAAGGAGAATTTGGGTCCATAGTATTCACTAACCCACTTGGCAATAATTTTGTCCATCATAATGCACCCCATGAAATGCATCCATACTTTGCCAAGTCTCCAAATTCTCCGAAGTCCATTAGACTTCTCACTTCTGTTTCAGGATCCAAACCTTCTTGGTGCTCTTCATGTTGGAAATGATCTCCTTTGGCACCCAAAAGCGTTTGACCCCATTGTTGGCTTGCTTGTTCACCTTGATGGCCACCACCTTGTCATTTTTATTTTTCTTCAAGAGATAAGGTGTGGAGGCCTTCTTGTCCACCTTGTTGGTGTAGGTGTTGGAGAGCTTGCTTGTTTGCTTCTTCTCTTTCTTCTTTGCTTCTCCCCCATTCTTCACCTTGCACTCATAGGACTTGTGACCTTCCTTGTGGCACACGTAACAAACCACTATTTGTCCTTCATCAAGCTTCTTCACTCCCTTGACGATGTTATCTTGATGAAGTTGGGTTTGCTTCGCTTTGCCTTTCACTTGTGTCAAGTCCTTGGTGAGGCGAGCTACTTCTTGCTTGAGTTGCTCATTCTCCTTTGCAACCTCTTGTGTGCATGTATCTACAACAACTTTCTCAACACAAACTTGGTTGCACAGAGGTGAGTCTAAACATAGATCATTACAAGAAGTAGAGGCATCCTTTTTAGACATGTTAAAGATAGAACTTTTCTTTTTAGATGCCTTGGTGGGGGTTGTACTAACGGCTTCAAGATTAGCAACTTTATTAGTTAGCTCATCACAATGTTTGCACATGATTTCCATTTTTGCAAGCAAACTTTTATAAGCATCTTGTGAGCTAGCTAACTTTTCTTTTAATTTTTCATTTTTCTTTACAAGTTGCTCATCATTTATTGTGCATTCATTTATTGTTGCACTAGCCTTAAGTTGCTCAATTTTAGTAGATAGTTCAACATTGAGATTAGCAAAGTTCTCATATTGTTCAAGCAAAGTTTTATATGCTTCTTGTGAACTATCTAGCTTTTCTTTTCAATTTTTGAGCTTCTTTTGTTGACTAGTGCAAACTTTAGTATATTTAAGATTTTGTTGCACAATTTCATCATAAGAAGGCATATCATCATCACTATCACTCTCACTAGAGGATGAGCTTTCGTTACCTCATGCCATAAGGCACACACGAGAAGAGCTTGATGATGAGTGCTTGCGGCCTCGCCTCTTGTGATGGTGTTCTTCTTTACTTGAAGAATCATCCCATGATCTTATTGAAGTGAGGGCTTGGTTCTTGCATGCCTTCTTCTTTGTCTTGGGTGTGGGCTTGTTTGGACAAACTTCCACAAAGTGCCCCAACTCGCCGCATCCATAGCATCCTCTCTTTCTTTGCTTATTTATTTGATTTGTGAAAATGAGATCTTGAATTTGGATGGGCACACCCTTGACATTGAGCCTTTGGATCATCTTCTCCACCTTGTTGATTAATTTGATTGATTCCTCATCAAGGTCGGAGGTGGAGGAGGAAGATTGATCATCACTTGAATCTTCATCATCGTCCTCATCTTCTTCTTTATCTTCACTTGAGGAGCTTGAGCTTGAGCTTATCTCAACTTGCTTGCCCTTCATCTTCTTTTTCTCGCTACATGCGAGAGCTTTGCCTTTGGTTGATGAAGAAGCTTCTTCTTGACCCATCTTATGTGACATTTCAAATGCCACTAACTTGCCGATGACTATGCCCGGGGTCATGGTGCTCAAGTTCTCCATGTTGTGAAGGATGGTGATGATGCTTGCATATTTCTTTTGTGGTAGCACGGAGATGATCTTCCTCACGATGTCCACATTATCTAGCTTTGTTAATCCTATTGAATGGAGCTCATTGATAATTAGATTCAAACGAGAATATATATCACGAACAAGCTCATCATCATTCATTGTAAAGGAACAATAATTTTGCTTAGCTAGGCAATGTTTTTGCTCACGGACATTACTTGTGCCGTCATGGAGCTCTTGGAGTTTTAACCAAATTTCATGTGCCGTATTTAAAGTGAACACTTGGTTAAACACATCCATACTAAAAGATTCAAACAAGCAATTTTTAGCTCTAGCATTGAAATGCATTTCTTTTTCATCACTCTTTGTGGGTTTTTCAGGATTCTTGATTGGTTTCATCCCATCACGAGTGACTCTCCATACACCCAAATCAACTGCCTCAAGGTGGCAAGCCATTCTAGCCTTATAATAAGAGAAGTTAGTGTCGTCAAAGTGCGGAGGCCTAGAGGTGTCCATCCCAACCACTCTAAATGGCGTCGGCTCAACGGCGGTTAAGCCAAAGGTCCAAATTGAGCCAACCGGCTCTGATACCAATTATAGGGGACCGTGACGCCTAAGAGGGGGGGGGGGTGAATTAAGCAACTTAAAAACTCCAACTCAAAACTATGGCCTTTTTTTGTAATCCTAGCAAAACCTATGCAAAAGATAAACTATCTAAATGTGCAACTATGGTTTTGCTAGTGTGTTGCTATCTCTACCACAAAAAGGGTGATGCAATCAATGTAAATGCAGAAAGTAAAGAGCAGGGTAGAGATATGCAAACTCCCGTCGATAACTCCGGTATTTTTACCGAGGTATCGAGAAGCGCGCAAGCTTCCCCCTAGTCCTCGTTGGAGCCCCTCGCAAGGAATCCCTCGCAAGGGCCAAGCTCCCGGTCGGGTAACTCCATGGATAGCCTCGGGCCTTCCCCACGCACAAGTGGGTCTCCAACGTGCCTTCCGGCAAGCCTCTCCTGGATGCTCCCCGCCGTCTTCACTATCAAGCTTCCGGCTGAAATGTCGCGGGCCTTGTTCCCTCAGGTACACGGTGGCGGCCACACCACAAGCGCGGTTGGTGTGATCTCGCAAGACTACAAGCCCCTCCGATGTACAATAATGATGCTCGCAAGCATCGAGTGGTAAGAGGTATGCAAACCTCACTAAACACTAGGCCTAAACCTAGAGCAAGCGCATAAGCGGTGGTCTAATCAACCTAAGCACTTCGCAAAGCACCTACGCTAATCACCTAATAGAACACTAAGCACTATGCAAGTGGAGATCACTAAAATGGTATATCAACACCCTTGGTATGTTTCCTCAGCTCCACACCCCTCATTTGGCCGGTTGGGGGTTGTACTTATAAGCCCCACTGAGAAAGTAGCCGTTGGGGACGAAATCCCGCTTTTCTGCTACTGACCGGACTCTGGAGTCGTCCTGATCGGACGCATCCGGTCGTCCCGACCGTTGGAGCCGCGAGCAACTGATCGGACGCTTCCAGCATCCGGTCACTTGCCACCGGACACGTCCGGTCGCAAGTTTGCCGCTCTGGAACCTCTCTGTACTCGATCGGACGCTGCTGTCCTGCGTCCGGTCGGTTTGCCACCAACGTCCAGTCCAGCGTCCGGTCACTGCTGCTGTTGCCGAGCCTCTGATCGGAGCGTCCGGTCACTTTTCGTCAGCGTCCGGTCCAGCGGTAGTGAGCTCGTTTCTTCGCGCTCTTGCGTGCGGCTTGGTTCCTATCTTTATGCTTGGACTTTGCTTCATATCTTGGAACTTCTCTTGTGCTCCTAAGGTCTTGCTTGAGGTGTTGATCATCGGATCATCACGTCGCCTTTGTCTAAGTCACGTCTTGCATCCTATTGAACTACAAAACAATCATTTGCAAATTCATTAGTCCAATTTGGTTGTGTTGGTCATCAAACACCAAAATCCAAAGTAAATGGGCCAAGGGTCCATTTTCCTTACAACTTCGAATACTCTTCAAAGGATATGATTGAAGGCTACAATAAACGAGGTAGTTCTCAAGGTTGTTTGCTGTTCAGAGACACTTAGAGTAGTTTAGTTTCTACTTTCTCTTTTAGCTATACTATAAAAAGGGGTATGAACTGGTACTGTAACCTCAGTGAGTCTAGTGAGTGGACATGATGCACACTTGAGAAAACTAGCACCAGATAGCTCAGATGAAGAGTATGGATGAAACCTAAAGTTAAACTCAAAAGAGTTTTATTGGAAGAGTCTGCATAGTTTTTGTAGGCACCGGAGCTCTCCGATGTGGCACCAGAGCTTTAGAAGAGTGCATTGGCTAGCGTTTTCTCTGGCTGCTCAAGGCATATTTTTCGATGTGGGCACTGGAGTTTACATGGAGTGATGCAATAGAGATGTGTGTGGTTTGCTGAGAAGTGTAGAAGGCACCAGAGTTCTCCCGTGTGGCACCGAATATTGCATTGGAGGTTGGTCATAGAGAGGGTGTTTTAATTTGACAAAGCAGAAATAGTGTCACTGCAACTCCGGTGCACCACTAGAGTTTGTCTGTGTAATATAGTCTACTTTGGACTTGAGTCGGTAGAAGGCCGCTGAACTTCTACAGTGTTACACCCGAGAAACCCCGTGCATTTCTTCGGCTGAGTGGAGTTCCAACGGCTAGTTTTGGGTGCTTGGTCTATATACTCGGATCTCACTTGGATGCCAGGGCATATATAGCTACACATACTTGAGTCCAAGAGAGTAATTTGCCCTATTAGAGTGATTAGGAAGTCTTAATTGAATATTAAGGACTCCGTTAGTGCTTAGAGAGTATCAAGTGTGCATCCACTCCGCTCATTAGGCTTGGTTGGGTCAAGTGACAGTTTGTGTTTATCACTCTAATTCATCGGCATGACCTAGACGACTTCATGGTGTTATGGCTCTGGGTGAGCTCTCGGTGGAGTTTGTGAGAGGGCCAAGAAGGTGTAGACGGTTGTGTGATCCACCATGTTGGAGCGGAGAATTGAAGAATCAACAAATAGACAGGGCGTGGTGCTTGTGTGAATTAATGGGGTGCAAGATCCTTGCACATAGGGATGCAAGCATGTGCCTAAAGCACGCGCATGGAACGAACAGAAGGTTCCTGAAGCCTCAGTGGAGTATCTATAACGAGCAGACTGAACCTACGACCGCGAGGCAGCCACAGCCACAGCGGACGCAGCTCCAAGAAGAGGGTCGTCCATACACGCCATGCAATGGTTAGGTCGTCCCTGATCTGAACTTTTTCTTCTTCTGTACTCAGTCAACATGGTGACAAGAGAATTAGGAATTGGGATGGACCATGGAACTCTCCAAGGGCCACTGCTTCCTCCGGTTCAATTGACTTAGGTTGATGATTGGCTTACTTGCCGCTACAAGAGAAAAAAAAAGAGAGTGATTCTGCTTGTTGTTTAACATTTATGTAATTAGAATTACAAGCCCTTTCATTAATGTGTGTTTAGGTATTACTATTTCACACAGTTCTATTTGGCGTGAGATTGGTGAATGCAGTCCTACTGTGAATGGTTGAATCACACAGATAAGTGGACTCTGCATTTGTTGCCTTGTGTTCTGTTCTTTTGGTGACCAGTCTAAATCAAGCAAGAAAACCAAACCATTGCTTTAGGGCATGTACAACAGGTTTCATGTAGCCGTCTGCGTTTATCAGGCCCGTAAATGCAGGAGCAAGCTGTGCGACTGTTCAGGGCCTCCAAAGTTTGAAGGCCCCAAATTTACACTAAGGGCTATTTGGTTTGGATGACTAAAGTTTAGTCACCCCACTTTAGTCCTTTTTTGCTAAACAAGGTGATTAAAAGTGACAATGGGTTTTGTCATCTAGTCACCAAAGGGTGACTAAAGGAGACTAAAGGGCAAAAAAAAAGACACCCCTGTCCCTCATTACTGCCCCTCCCCTACCAAAAAAAAGATCCTAGGCACTTGGTAGGGGTGTTTTGGTCTTTTTTAACAGCTTTAGTCCTCTTTAGTCACATATAAATCAAACAGTCTAGGACTAATGTTTAGTCCCTGGACTAAGATTTAGTCTGTCTAGAGACTAAACCAAACCAAATAGGCCATAAGTATACTAATTAATAATGGTTAATCAATTATTGGATAGAAGAAAATAAAACGTAACATTACAACATAGGCCTTAGATTGCTGATTAGCTAATTGGACCAGAAGAATGTAAGACCGGTGCCAATGCCCGCCTGCGTGCTTGGCTGGCTTCTTAGATTTTAGGGCCCTATCTTATGTTCCACACATGCGCCTCCAGTTTGTAGGTACGGCACTGGCGTTTATGTCTTGATCCCTTGAAGTGTGTATATAAACTAAAATTGGAAAATTATCTCAGTAAGCAGCTAACGGGCTCAAATTAATGGTTTCTTTTGTAGAAAAAAATGGCATCAGATTTTACCATCCCGAGTTTTTGAAGCCTTAGGCCTTAGCGGGGACGACTGAGGCCCAATACTCTGTGGACTAGCACGCACTGACGCACGGTCCACGCTGAAACGTCGATACGCCAATGCGGGCTGCTGGGTGGATCCAGTCCACGTGCAGCACCAGCTCCATGGGCCTACTGATTTGTCCACCCACCCACTCTCTCGCGGCCGCGTCCAACAAGTACTCCCGTCCCAAAATAAGTGATGTTTTATGTAAAGTTTACTCCCATAGTCACAAGTCAGAAGTCATTCTCTAGTTGCCAACTTATACTGGCTTTACAACTTTAACATGAACTACTCGCCTTGTTTCTTTGTTTGCTCCTCATCATTTGTACGAATGAATATTTCTAGTACATTTGTTTGCAATACAGACAAGAGTAGCACAAAATGTCTTGAGAGCAATGAGTAAGCAGATGAATGTTCTGAGGGATGGTAAAATATTTTTTAGATTAAGAGTGATGGTAAAATATGGCTTTTTCATATGTTGATGTGCAAGATCACCGAAAAAAAACATGTACTTCCTTTATTCCAAATTATAAGTCATACCAACTTTTTGTAGAGTCAAGCATCTCAAGTTTGACCAAATTTACATAATAAAATAATAACATTAAAGATATCAAATAAGTATTTAGATTCTTCATTAATTATATTTTTATAGTAATACCTATTTGATATCATAAATCTTTGTAATTCTCTCTATAATTTTGGTCAAACTTAAGATGTTTTGACTCCAAAAAAATTGAAATGACTTATAATTTGGAATAGAGGTAGTACTTCAGAACACAAAGATGACTGAATAAGAAATGGAAATAAAGTGGACACGGCATAAAAGACATCCATGATTGTCCATATACACACTAAAACTCCATGTTCTGTCAGTGTACAGCACGAGCTGACCAACAATATAATAGTGGAGTAGATGACTTCAGATCTACATGAAGATCATCACCTAGCTGACTTATCACATCATATTTCTGGAAAAAATACATGTTAAAGTAAAAGGGAAACAAACATATATACAAGCTAGGAATTCTAGAAACAGGTACATTATTAAAAAAAAAGAACAAGAGGAAGACAAATATCACTACAATTCTACGCCTGCTTGCAGTACACATCAGTATCAAATACTTAGGTGATCTTCCCATAGATGATACTTAGCCTACACGTATGGGATCACTGGTGGAGATTCGACGGTACCCGAACATGTGGCGCATCAGGTTTGGCAATCTTGGTTCTGCTGCCACCACATCTGTAGTAGCTTCAGATACTTGTGCAGCTGCCTCGGTCCTGCGTTCCTTCCAAGATCTCCTAATTGTTTGAAGTTCATCTGCCACTTCCTTCATTGTTGGTCTCATAAAAATCTTGTCTGCATTCAAAATGGTACACTTCAGTGCCAATCTCCCTAACTCTTCAAGCAGAATGATATCTTCTTCGGCTGTTATATCCTTATCGAACAATGCCTTCCCGGTTTTTTCCGTCTCATATGCTCTTGTGAATTTGGCGAGGAGGTCATCATGATCAGTATCCTTATCTCTACTAATCAGTGCCATGAGAACACCACCAAACCTGTACACGTCACTTTCCAGGTTCATCAACACAGAACCATAGCGAGACGGGTCGTTGTTGACAGCTTTTTCTAGAAGGCTGCTACTAATTACACCAGTAGTACTTTCACTCTTCTTGAAAAGCATGCATGCCCTTGAAAACTCTGTGAGCTTCGGTACAAAGTTATTATCAAGAAGTATAGTGGATGCTGAAACACTACCATGTCCGATGATACCAGTCTCTGATGAATGCAGGTATTGTAATGCTTCTGCAGTCTTAATTGCGATCCTCATACGCAAATCTAGTGGAAAATCTTCCTGGCTACCCAAAATGTCAGAGATACTGCCTTTAGCAACATACTCGTACAGAAAAGCAACAGTTTGGGATTCCAAACAACAACCCAAAATTTTGACAATATTCTTATGGGCAATTTTTGATACGACCATCCCTCCGTTGATGAATGCCTCTTCAGAGTCCTCATAAATCAATTTATGCACCGCCACCATTGTATTGTCCTCAAGTGTTCCTTTATAAACCTCAGTTGCTGATGCTGTCCCTCCACTGAGTAGATAGGAGTAATTATGTGTGACTTCATTTATCTCCTCCTTTGTAAAAGTTCTTACATTGTAGAGTTCAGATAGAATCTTAGAATAGCTAGTACTTCCCTTGAAAAAGCTCAATTTCTTCTTAAAACTAGGAGGCCTTGAGCTCTGTGTGTACGGTTTGGCCCATATGGAGTGTGTTGCCAATATGGATTGTGGACTAGTCTTTAGATCTTTCTTGAGCAGCCGAAGGCGTTTTGCCACTTCATTCATTTGAGGACGTGTATGGATGTTCAGTGACAAGCATTGAGCTGCTAATTTCCACAGTTCTTTAAGAACCTTCATATTATCCTTCTCAGCTATTGCTGCATCAAATAGTTCCTTCAATCCTTTCCCCTTGGCACAGGCTTTATTGAATGTAGGAATTAGGTTAACGTCCCCATATTTTGCCCTTTTTCGAGTTATCAGTTCCAAGAGGACTATACCAAAGCTATATACATCACTTCTCGGGGTCAGACACCCCTCATGAAAATATACAGGATCCATGTAACCCATACTTCCTTTTAAGGTTGTAGTGAACTGAGTAGCACCACTGAAAAGAAACCTTGACAGTCCAAAATCTGATACTTTTGTTGTAAGATTGTCATCTAAAAGTATGTTGGCGGGTTTAATATCACCATGATAAATATGGTTGTCACTTGGTGAATCCATCGAATGCATGTAGCTCAGTGCCTCTGCACACCCTATTGCAATGCCCAATCTTACATCCAAAGGGATAGGAGCGTCACTTCTATAGAGTATGTCATCAAGGTTTCCGTTGGAGATATAGTCTGTTACCAACATCAGAGTACTTTCACCAACACAGTACCCTATGAGCTTCACCACGTTATTGTGGTTCATCATGCTGTGGATGTTTACTTCTTCCATAAACTCATCACGCAAGTCTTGTCGGATACACCTTTTCACCGCGACTAGATCATTGTCAGCATCAAGGACCCCTCTATAGACTTCTCCAAAACCACCTTTTCCAATAAGAGTGCTATAATTGCTAGTAATGCTTGTAATCTCATCTTCTGTGAAAATTTTAATTTTTTGACTCATTGAACCCATAGATGAGATCTGTACTCATAAGCTTATTTTCTGGATACTCTGCTCCAGTTGGCCAATGATTCGGGTCCCGCGATCAAGATCTAAAGTTGATAACCTGATAGAAAATAATTTTTAAATGTCATTATTTGCAAGACATGGCAAATGTTGATTTATCTAACTTCATCTGTCAATGTGCAGAGGGTACTTTATTTGGTTTTAGTTTCTGAGCCTTGAACAGTTCAGTCAGCATGAATAAGAATTCTAAGGACACTCAGCATAGTACAACCTAATGAAATTTCACCCCTTTTTTAAGGATACATGAATGAAATTTGAGCTAGAGTACCTGTCTCTCTAAAATCCTATACCCTTTTGGTGTGAATTTAAGTAACTCGACTAAGGCAACTCATGGCCTCATGGGTTTATCTAGCATTTGTCATCCCAATTGCAATGTACTCCTATCTTTCATTTTTTTTCCCAATTCCCACAGTCCAAAAGGGTTATCTAGTTTAATTCAGGAGGGACCTTGAATCGCAAGTTTTCTTCAGCGGAGCCAATTGGATGCTCCACAGGAAAATCTCTGTGATTCCAAAAAATGGAGCGACCTAATGGATGAATTTTATAGGCAACCGGGGAACTAGTTCCCTCCAAGATTGTGATTTCCAAGAAATTACCCCCCAACATCCCTACGTCGCAACAACCCTCCCCTAGTAGCCCAAAATCCCAAATGCTTATGCATATGTATTTCACCAATCTGCACAAGATTGACGGTTGGGGAGAAAATAAGCTCTAAAACATCTGACGCGAAATGGTTCTCTGCATTTCAGAGGAAAAAGACAGACAGAGAGAGAAGGAAACGTACGTGCGATGGAAAGCACCCGACTCCGACTAGCCGGCCGCGCACCTCACCGCCGGCTGATAGGCGCACCGCTGATTTCACGACGAAACTCGCCGCCGCCCGGGTCTTCGCGCCGACGACAAGCAGAGCAGCTTTTCCCCCTCCTCCCTTCGTCAGCCTTTCACCATCAAACCTTGCTGCTCTGTCTGAGGACTCCTCCGCAGTAGCTCTGCACGAGACTCGGAAGCAATAAAGCTCCTCCCCAGACAAGTCGGGGCGGCGTTGACCGCCGTGCTTGACTTTAAAAAGTACTCCGGCAGATACTGTATTTTTTTAACTAATGAATAGTTTTTTCTCGGAATAATAAATCAGCTAATAATACTTTTAACCATGATTTATGAGTCATACGATCGGGACATATATTGATTTATTTACGGGTGGTTTTGCCGATGCTACGGATAAACAGAATCAAGTAGTTGAATGAGTCATCTAATCCTTGTCTTATTTATCAGTGACACCAACGGCCAATACCTGTCGGAATCATCACCGGAGAACTAGCGCCGTCGGCGATAGGTCCTACTATATGTCTCCGAAGTTTTTTTTTTTTTTTTTTTTTTTTTTTTTTTTTTTTTTAAGGAAGCGACGATGGGTCGCGTCGCTTTCCGGCCTCGTCTAGGCAAGGAATCTCTATCTCGAGAGATGGCGATGGCTCTGAAAAAGGGATTTTCTGTCTTGAGTGTTGGTGTTGCGCTCTAATCTAATCCTCGACCTGCTCCTTCTAGCAACAGGGACGGTAACCTGCCTTCTTGCAGCGGGGACTTGTTCTACTCTGATCCCTTGAGCACAATAGGTCGCGTTCTGGCTCCATCTTAGGTGAGTTCTAAACAGTGGCGGGCCCAGAATTTTTAGGGCTGGGTATTCAAAATATATAGGGCTATCAATTTTTTTTGACAACTAAATGGCTAATATTCAGCATGTATAATGACATATAATTCCTCTATGCGCGTGCGTGCGGGAGCAGAACACGCCTTTGGGCCTCAGCTAGAGAAAATGGACCATGGGGCAGCACTGGGCCTTGGATGGGAAGGGAAAACGAGTCCAAATTGGGCTGAATTATCTGTACAGACAGTTCACTGTATATTTCTTTCATATACAGACTTGTATATACACTATATATATATATGAAATTTTTTGCCAAAAAATTTGGAATACCCTCGAATACTGGTGGGCCCGCCCTTGGTTCTAAACAGCCTAGCCCAGGGTTTTGGTTTTTTATATCCGTTTTTTTTAATATAATAGAATTAGTTCCGGCTTCAGCCCTCTTTAAAGAAGAGGTGTCAGTCCACGCTTATTATCTGCCATGCACCATGGTATGTTCGCCCTCCAAGCAAACTGTGTGTCAGTTATTCTGAACTGTCTGTCCTGTGCGCCACGAACTGTTCGGACCCGATCCTGTGTATGAACCGTTAAGAATTTACGCAATTTCATTATTAGTTTAATCCAGAAAAATAACATTAACAGGTTTGTGACGATATATATGTGCATGTGTATATTTCTTATGAACACTACAGCATGCAGAGATACATACTAATGAATACAGTAAAAATACAAAGTACAGAAACCCCAGAGATTAGACTGTACCCAGCGGAAGGTCCCATGCCGAGGGCATCGGAGGCTTCATTCGTATTAGTCGACATAGTGCGTTGCTCGAAGTCGCGGACCATAGTCGATGCAAGAAGATGTTCGCAGTGCAGTCCCACGAACGGATCACCAGAAAGAAGACGCCTTGACGTTCCGCAGGCAATCACCGGGAAGGAGACGGGATCTGGACGAGCAGTCACGGATCGCTCCCCAAAAACCTAATCGCCGCGCACCCCGTGCAAGGTTCTCTGGCGGACGAGGGTTCCGGAGGCACCTGCTCTCCCGCTACTCCGTGCGCGCAGAGGAACGGGACGAGGAAGACAGAAGGCTGTGGAGATGTGGAGTCTCTCGGGAACATGTGGAGTCTCTCGGGAACGGTTGCGAAGACAGGGGCTGAACTGATGGAGAACTACGGATATATGGTTGTGACCGGGGAAGGAGACGAAGGCAGCGGAGAATCCCAAGAGACGGGAAGCGAAAGGGACGGTAACTGACGCAGTCTATTCGCCTCCACCGTCAAAGAGCGAAACTCCCGTGATAATGTGGATTTAAGTGGCAAAAGACTGGCCACGCCCGCCCGCTCGCTTGCCGCCCGCCTGGCCCGGCCCACAGCCACGGCCCGGCCGGCGGCGGCGGCGACGCACGCGCGCGTGTGGCACGCCTTTATCCTTTTCTCAGTTTCTCAATTTAGATGAATAATTTCCAACCATATAAGCCGAGTCAGCGTTCAGTCAAAACCCCATATGGTATTAAGCCAAACAATACTTAATGTTACGTACCATAGAGTTTTATTTGATTTATTAAATATTATATGGGCCAAGCCCATATTATATCCAACAATCCCCACCAAACTCTAGGGTTTATAACAAAGTAGTCTTAGAACCACATTTCTTTTATATACCAGTGTTTCGATGGAGACTGTTAAGTTGAACATCCATCTAGAACAATAGTTTCACTCAGTCATAACTGAACAATGGACTAAGCCTTGAATTGACAGTTTTGTGTGAGGTGAATATCACTAAAGTCCTTAGCTGATACTGGGCAGCAAAAGACACCCCCTCGATTTGAAGCATATAAGTCATACTTCAGTGCCTTTCATGAGTATTTAGAGATCACCAAAATCTCATACACTGTGACCAGCAGTCTGACTCATATAGGTGTGTTCCTCAAAAGATATTATGTAGGACAACATCTTTGCTTTGAAAAGCCACTTGGAACGCATTAAGGCAAAAGCCAGCCTGCCTTAAAAAAGGAAAGATATGTATCAGAAATGAGTCTTACTAAGGATCTTTCCTCATAATTTACTACTAGCTTGTTTCACCATCCTACTTTACGGAATCTCCGATCACATATAACAGGTTACCACTATAGTAAATTTCAAGTGGGTCTCAAACCCATCTCTCTCGATGCACTTTCTATCACATTGCGTGACAGACCCTTAGTGAACTGATCTGCCAGATTGTTAGACGTGTGAACATAGTCCAACGCTATTACTCCGAAGTTTCTCAATTTTTTGACAGATTTTAGTCGTCTCTTAACATGCCTTGTGGACTTCATGTTGTCCTTAGAACTGTTAACCTTTGTAATCACAGTCTGGTTATCGCAGTTCATAGAAATAGCCGGTATGAGTTTTTCAACAACCGATAAATCCATAAGGAGATCACGAAGCCACTCAGCCTCAGATCCAACAGTGTCTAATGCTGTGAGTTCTGCTTCCATTGTAGACTTCGTTAAGATAGTCTACTTGCAAGACTTCTAGGAAACAGCACCACCTCCAAGCAAAAACTTAGCGAATTCTGGAAGCCTATAATTTGTTGGAAGAGCGACCATGTCGCAGAACCGACCAATTTATAAGAGCACAAGTACACAAACAATCGCCGAAACGATCAAATTCTCGCACTTGAGCCCATATAAACCCGGTAGTCAACTGAAACCACGAAGGGTTTCAAACCAACTTGCATACAACCAAGATCACAGTAATTCAACATAACACATCTTACGTTACAACATTTCACAAATAGTTTGCAGATAGATTACAACACATCAGAGTCATAGTTATTACAAACCAAGTCTTGTAAAGTGGCGGAAGCAAATAGTTTAACTCACACACACGAGTTCAAATACAAGTACCAGCTTGCCGATCACATCCGACAAAAGCATTCGGATACGATAAACAGTGATCATGCCCGTGGTCTAGTCTTCGTCACCCGTCAGGTGGAGACAGTACTTACAGAAGCCCTAATAAAGAAGGTCATCTGCAACAAGAGGGAATAAACCCTAAGTACGAGAATGTACTCAGCTAGACTTACCCGTCGAAAACCAAAACAAATGACACCAAGGATCATGCATAGCTTAATTTAGTGGATCTAGCTAACACTTTCTTTTTGCGGAAAAGCATAAGTAATAATGATCAACTCTTAACCTGAGCTAGCAGTGACTTTTAGCCATTAACCTGTCATCTATATTAGCACCTGTACTAAGCAATCATTTGATTAAGATGCAAATATTAATAACCATAGCAGGTATAAATCATGGCAACATTATCATCATCATCTATTTAACCATATCGTTAAATTAATTGAATCTACGTTGCCGCTGCTCAGTCAAGTTCTCACTATCCAGGAGAGACGGCGATTCGAATCAATTCCTATCCAGCTGGAGGGGTATTCCTAAACACAAACCCTGCTTCCCCCATCGGGGTCGCAATCAAGTCACCTTTGGCATAATTCAGGAGTCGCGAGTCCGAACAGATCAACGTTCTCAGAGAACCACTCTGCCAAGGTTGATCGGGACTCTAACCCGCCTTGGGCTTTATGCCAATGGCTCTCTGCACATCCTTACTACCTCCAGAATGCGCGCCACTGCTCGTGTTCCCGGCCTGAGTCGAGCTACTAGGCTTCGTGGTCGGAACGAGTTATCTGGCCAGCTAAGTGTTAGGCTGCATTCAACATGACATGAGGACGTACAGCGTATCGGTCCTTAAACGACACAGACGGAGTCACTATGTCCAACCCTACACAAGACTCCGCCCGATCTTCATTCATTATTAACATGATTCTTTTCCACGATAGCAAATATAGCCAACCGTGATCCACCTCATCATAAAGCTCGCAGGTGACAGGAAATCACCTGACTTCTACCGCACTAAGCATGACTAAGCATTTAACCCGTTCCTGAACTTAAATAGGATTCAAGTGCGATATCTGGACAAGGATAGATATATAATGCAATAATTGGTTCCAACCAATTCCTATACTTAATGCATCATCAACAATAAAAGATACTCAAGATATTTATAAAAACATGAGAGACTTAGAATGCTCTGGGGCTTGCCTTTCAGGAAAGAGGATGGGCGGTGGTCAGGGCACTCAGGCAACTCCTCCTCGGTGGCTGCTTCGTCGATTGCCTGAACCTCGGGCTCCTCCTCCTGGCTCGCTCCCTCGAACTTCAGAAGCGTCACTCCCTCCAGCACACCTATTGCATGTATGCACAAGATAAATATCATGGATGCACATGAACGAAGTTAGGAATGCTCGGGGAATGCACATGCTTACTACAGTCCGTATTTTCTGACTTAAGCTCTATTCAAATCACTTTAACTTACCAAGTTTATACAACCTAATGTACAATTGCTCATCTTCAGTTAAGGACCTAGCACCTGCACCTAAGCATGTTCTCAAGTTAGGCTAGCACCTAAACAATCCACAAGAACATTGCAACAAAGCATACACACAAATATTCGTATTTCAGCAAAACAGAAACTATGTAGTGGTACAATAAACTGATCATAACTGGAGATCTACAAACCGAAATGATAGGCAACAAGATAATTTGGAAAGATCATGAAATTGCCTACAATTCATTTTCAGACCTCAAGGCATGATTCCAACCTTTAATAGGTCGAATTTACAGAACCACATAATCAGGTCCAAACAAGACAGAGAGCAAGCAAAACTGTGATCCAACTTTGAACGGCTGTAACTCCTAAACTACTAGGCCAAATGCCACCAAATTTTAACAGAAGCTAGATACATAAGTTATCTACAACTTTTGTATTCACCACTTTCCCGTGAAACCAAATTATCATGGTGTACTTTGTAAAGTTCCAAGACTGTCCAGAAAGACATAATGCAAGAAAATATTTATTAACTTATGTTGTAAACATATAATTGGACAAAACCAACTTTACTTACTTATCACACATATCACAAGAACACCAGAAAGTAAAGTGTTCACCACCAATTCATTTCTTTTAGTGCCTTTCTTAATTTATTTAATTATTTAAGAGGAATGATAAACATACATAAAAACTGCACCATTTAATCTACAAACATTACAGTAGGTATTTTTTGAGCTGACGGCGGTATGTGGCCTGATGTGCCAAAATTGATCACCTGGTTCTGACTTTGCCCCGCCGGCTGTTGCAGATGCTGTACTGATGGTCCAGGATTGTATTGTGTCTGATTTGCAGTAGTTTCTTTAGTTTGTTCAGATGAACCTTGAACTATCTGGACATCACCACTACCAGCTCTTCTTGATGACTGGTACTGACTTGATTGGTCCCTTAGGTCAACGGATCTAGAATGTTGTAATAAGCCGGTCCACCTTGACCAACTGGAAATCCATGAATCGCCTCTCTCATGGCATTGTGGAATATGTCCACGAAAGCTTCGTTACGGCTTGATATGGCATCATGAACAGATTTGTCTACAACTTCCTTAAAGAAACGCCTGTCTTCAGCTTCAGTTGTGTCTGTCTGCCCGTGTAACAGAACTCTTGGTAGTGGAAATTTCTGAACAATTGTGTTGTCACGTGTTTTGGTGTAGGACAACAAACATTTGTTCTGAAACTCTTGTATAGCTTTGCTGATGATACCCTTATTCCCATTAGGTAGATCTTCATAATGCAGCATAAGGATGTCGTCGTTGTTGTGAACCGCTATGACGATTGTGGGGTCCCACCGGGCGTGCCAGAAACGTGTGTCGACACAAAATTTTCGTTCCATGCCGAGGACACACGCAGCAAGCCGGAAGGGTCTGCTCGATGGAGCTGTAGATCTGCCTAGCTTCAGCACAGGGATGGTCGATCCTACGCACTCCTCCCGAGACATGCCAGTCAATTTGACCCTATAATTGACAAGGAGAGAAAGTTCATCAGTAATTAAGGGTGGAACTTGCCGGTGTTGCCAGATAGTCCCGAATGTGCGGCTCCGAGAGCCAACATGAGAGGAGATCGACTAAACAGCCGATTCCAGCATATTCATGAGAATAAATCGGTTAAAGCTCATTAGGTTGTATAAGAAGAATCGGTTATCATTCAAGATAAATATCATTATTTGAGTAGATATTAATCAATGGCAATAAGATGTCAACAATAATTGGGTTATGCTGAGCCAATGATTACATGCAACCGAAATCCTTTTATATAAAGAAACAATTCAACATCATTTAACCATTTAATAAAGATAAATCTAATGAACATGTTAGATCTCATCTATCACTATTATCAGTGGGGCATGAGGCAGAATCATGTAGGCATAGAAATAACAATAGACTCGATGACCCAAACTCATTACTAATATCAGTGGGGTATGAGGCAGAATCACGCAGGCCATAATACAATAATAAGATCATGGGGCTAACATATCTTTCAACCTATCTTTACTTCAACGGTCTCATGATGCGAACTGTTCGTGAAAGCACTCGATATCGGCTAAAACAGCCGATTCAGGCATAGCGCACAGTTAAAGTCATGCCTTATCAGGAATAGATCTATCAAATAACGATCCCCACTCCACGGTGCTAACAGTGGGGTGTGAGGCAAAATCACACAGGCCGTGATAACGGGCCATGGAACGGTTCTCGCTAGCCAATAAATCTACTCAAGACGCAACATGCTTTAATCGCACGCTATGCACGATCAAGATTGAAGTAAAACAACCGATAAAATGTAACTCATCGTTTAAGGTATAGTGTCGACAGAATATCGTTGGCAGTCCACCGAGGAGTATCCCGCGATGGTAGATTTGTCGGTGGGGGTGTGCGTAATCAGGAACCGGATGGTGACATAAGGCGCAGAGACAATGATTTAGACAGGTTCAGGCCGTCTGATCGACGTAATACCCTACGTCCTATGTCTTTGGTATATTGTATTGAATAGATGATGTCCAGTAGAGGACCCCTGCCTCTCCTTATATACTCTGGAGGGGTAAGGTTACAAGTAAAGTATCCTATTTGGTACTATACAATGTCTTGCAGTGCACGCCGAGCAGCGCCGTGCACGCCTTGATCTTGTGGGCTAGGCCACCCCTGATGGTGCGGCCCATGTCTTGGGGGCCATACCCCCATAGCTAGTCCCCGAGCCTGACTGTAGGTGACGTAGTCACGTGGTGCTAGGGTCATAAAGTATAAAACCAGCCGAGCAGGCAGCCAGTCCCCGGGCGTAGCCTCGAGATGAGAACAAGCACATTCACCGCAAGGTGAAGTGTGCCCACTTAGTCCCCGAGCCTACTAGAAGATGAAGAATGAATCTTGTAGCAGGGTCAAAGAAAAAGAAGTCTGAAAGCTTGCTGACGTCGTCTGACATGCGCATATCAAGACCCTAGATGTGCTGCCCAAGATCAGCACCCTGATCCGAATAGCATGAAGCAGCTTGATAGCACACCGATGAGACATAGCAAGATCTGACCACTAAGGGAGCACCGAGGAGTCCCTGGTGTCACTGGCGATGACCGAGCAACGAGGAGCGAGGAGTCCCCGGTGACGCTGGCGATGACTGAGCACCGAGGAGCGAGGAGTCCTTGACATCGCTGGTGATGACCGAACACTGAGGAGCAAGGAGTCCCCGGCGTAGGCGGCGATGTCCAAGCACCGAGGAGCAAGGAGTCCCCGGCGTTGCTGGTGATGACCGAGCACCAAGGAGCAAGGAGTCCCCAATGTCGCTGGTGATGACCGAGCACCGAGGAGCGAGGAGTCCCCGGCGTAGGCGGCGATGTCCAAGCACCGAGGAGCGTGGAGTCCCTGGCGTCGCTGGCGATGACCAAGCACCGAGGAGTGAGGAGTCCCCAGCGTCGCTGGCGATGACCGAACACCGAGGAGTGAGGAGTCCCCGGCGTCACTGGCGATGACCGAGCACTAAGGAGCGAGGAGTCCCCGGCGTCGCTAGCGATGTCCGAGCACCGAGGAGTGAGGAGCGCCTGACATCGCTGGCGATGACCGAGCACCGAGGAGCGAGAAGTCCCCAGCGTCGCTGGCGATGACCGAGCACCGAGGAGCGAGGAGTCCCTGGCGTCACTGGCGATGTCCGAGCACCGAGGAGCGAGGAGCCCCAGACGTCGCTGGCGATGACCGAGCACCGAGGAGCGAGAAGTCCCCGGCGTCGCTGGCGATGTCCGAGCACCAAGGAGCGAGGACCCGGCGTCGCTGGTGATGACCGAGCACTGAGGAGCAAGGAGTCCCTGGCGTAAGTGGCGATGTCTGAGCACTGAAGAGCGAGGAGTCCCCGGCGTCGCTGGCGATGACCGAGCACCGAGGAGTGAGGAGTCCCCGGCATCGCTGGCGATGACCGAGCACCGAGGAGCGAGGAGTCCCAAATGTAGATGGCGATGTCTGAGCACCGAGGCGCGATGAGTCCCTGGCATCGCTGGCGATGACCGAGCACTGAGGAGCAAGGAGTCCCCGGTGTAGGTGGCGATATCCAAGCACTGAGGAGTGAGGAGCGAGGAGTCCCCGGCGTCGCTGGCAATGATCGAGCACCGAGGAGTCCCTGGCATAGGCGGCGACGTCTGAGCACCGAGGAGTCCCCGGCGTAGGCGGTGATGTTCGAGCACCGAGGAGTCCCTGGCGTTGGTGGCGATGTCCGAGCACCGAGTAGTCCCTAGCGTAGGTGGCGATGCCCGAGCACCGAGGAGCGAGGAGCGAGGAGTCCCCAGCGTCGCTGGCGATGACCGAGCACCGAGGAGCGAGGAGTCCCCGGCATCGCTGGTGATGACCGAGCACCGAGGAGCGAGGAGTCCCCAATGTAGGCGGCGATGTCTGAGAACCGAGGAGCGAGGAGTCCCCAACATCGCTGGCGATGATAGAGCACTAAGGAGTGAGGAGTCCCCGACGTCGCCGACGATGACCAAGCACTAAGGAGGCCCCGGTGTAGGCGGCGACGTCCGAGCACCGAGGAGTCCCCGGCGTGGGTGGCGATGTCCGAGCACCAAGGAGCGAGGAGTTCCCGGCGTCGCTGGCGATGACTGAGCACCGAGGAATCCCCGGCGTAGGCGGCGACGTCCAAGCACTGAGGAGTCCCTAGCATGGGCAGCGATGTCCAAGCACCGAGGAGTCCTCGGCGTAGGTGGCGATGTCTGAGCACCGAGGAGTCCTTGGTGTAGGCGGCGAGGTCTGAGCACCGATGTAGCTGACGACATCTGTGTGGTGAAGTGTGCCCACTTAGTCCTCGAGCACGAAGAATCCGAGTGCTGAGGAGTAATCGGCGTAGTTGGCGATGAAGCACGAGCGGTGAACAGTCTAGTCAACTGGTCGGCGGCGAAGTGAGCATTGAGTAGAAACGACCGGTGAACAGTCCATTCAACTGGTCGGCGATGGAGTCCATGAACCGAGCGGTCTGACCAGTTGATTGGTGGAGAAGTCCAAGCACCAGGTGATTCGATCACCTGGATGATGATACTGCAATACAAACATATAGAACGGGTAGTACATGATGCACAAATAAATAATCTCCGGAGAAAAATCAGCAATGGTGATGAAACAGCGTATGCAGTTCGGTAATCAGTTGGTGTGAAAATATATTTATGTTTAATATAAACCGCCCAAATAGTTAGTGTGTAGCTGAGTCTCTAGCCCTAGCTAGCCCATAGTCTATAACGTCGAGCGCGGAGCCCGTGCACATGTAGGAGGAATAGGCGTGACCAAGGAGCCGCTGCTGACCACCCATAACGCAGAGCGCGGAGCCCATAGCACGTGTAGGGAGGAGCCGGAGACAGGGCCGTCTTTAGAGGCGTCTGAGCATCAATAGGACTATTTAGGGGTTCGGAAAATCGTTTGGAGAGCAAAAATGGAGAAAACAGTTCGGAGAAACATTATGGCGATATACGTAGATTGGAGAATATTTAGGAAAATATTAAAGCGTGACTTAGCTTTGGACGGAGCATCTGGTCGGCGGCGTATGGCATTATCTGGTCGGCGTTGACGACGAACACCCGGCGGGCGGTGAGTTGTTGGTGAAGGCAACCTTGGAGGTGGTTCCGAGATTAGATCTACTGTCGTAGGGGCTGGTGTAGCAGCGATGAATCGTCGTCGTCGACTGGCATGGATCTCCACGAGATTGATGATGAGAATGCGCTGTTGATTTGAGGTCCATCTGGCTCGCCATGGATCAAGCGCACTCCCCTACCTGGCGCACCAACTGTCGAAAGAATATCATCGGCAGTCCACCGAGGGGTATCCGGCGATGGTAGATTTGTCGGTGGGGGTGCGCGTAATCAGGAACCGGATGGTGACACAAGGCACAGAGACAGCGATTTAGACAGGTTCGGGCCATCTGATCGACTTAATACCCTATGTCTTGTGTCTTTGGTGTATTGTATTGAATACATGATGTCCAGTAGAGGACCCCTGCCTCTCCTTATATACTCTGGAGGGGTAGGGTTATAAGTAAAGTATCCTATTTGGTGCTATACAATGTCTTGTGGTGCACGCCGAGCAGCGCCGTGCACGCCGAGCAGTGCCGTGCACGCCTTGATCTTGTGGGCTGGGCCACCCCTGATGCTGCAGCCTATGTCTTGGGGGCCATACCCCCACATATAGATTAGATCAGTTTTAGATTAACAAACGATGGGCTAAACAAGATATAAGGCCGATCTAGATCAATCTCAATCGGGTAGAGTGATATTGCTGCAATTAGATAAATAATGAAAGCAATAAGAAATATTGGTAACTTAACGAATCTACCAAAGACTGTCACTCTAAGGTAGAGCTGATAACTTGACCTTGATCTAGTTCATGCAGTGGGGGTCGACCAGATCGATGCAACCATACTTGAACTTGGCAAGAGTCTATAACTAACTTATACCAGAGTCGTAGTGGAGGTTGACCGGATCGATGCAGCCGTACTTGCTGAAGAACTCGCCAAGATCTACTCTACTCCTACTCCTAACGGGTGGCCAGAGCCGAAAAAAGTAAATAACTTGTGTATTGGATTGATTGTTGTCCTTTACCATAGTCGGGGTCTGATATTTATACCCGGGCCCTATGCATGACTCCTGTCTAAGCATGACTCATTACAACTTTTGACCCTATAGAAAACCTTCCTAATTTAAGATAACTTTGACTCTAATCTTTCCCTTTTTATAGAGTCCAACATGTTTCGTCGTAGAGCCGAACGCAGCCTTTGTCGTTATCTGCTGGCGCTATCTGACGAAAGCCGATTCTAGTTTTTGCATCCGAATCAGCTGGTTCCGATCTGCACGCAATTGATCCCTTGATGACATGATCTTGGGAGATTTCGAGTCCCTGCGACTCTTCTTCCAAATTTTGGTGTAAATAGTTAGGTATATTTTTAACTTTTAAAATTTGAGGTTATATTTAATATATTATCTTATTAAAAGAAATTTTGTTTAAATCATATCTTCTACGTTTTAACTCTGTTTTAGCCCATTCAAATTGTGTTAGATTCAGAACAACATAAACTACACATTAGTAATGATGTTTATCATGTCACTATTTCTAGAATTTCATTGTTTAAAGTCTAATTTGATTAATAATTATGCAATTAGATTTATAAATAGAATATGATTAATTCTATTTTTGTCTTCTAAATTCAAATGTGAATTTTGACTTAATACAACTTAGATATTTCTCTGAAATATTTTATACACCCTTCTTTATAGATAAAATTAATAAAGCTCTTGGTTCACTTTTATAAAGTAGATCTATCGGTAGTTGTATCTTTTCAACCGTAGCTCCGATTAGCGTGCCTCTCACGACGGTGTGTTCGTAGCGATGCATAGAATCATGTTTCAAACTCTTTTACTTATTTTTCTATGTTTGGTGTACTGTTCTAATTTAGATCTATTGTTTGCTTCGTGTATGATTACATGGATGCTTGTGTGGTGCTTTATGATCTTGTCTAGTCAATGAGTTATACGTGGTGAATCCAGAAGCAGATCTTTGAAGATTTGGATTGGAAGAAGGATGTAAGTTTAAGGCAAGTATAGCATGTGATCTTTCTTGTTGTCCTATACACCTTTAATCATTTAATTCATACTGCATGTGTCTACCTTGACTACCACTAAGGATATCCTAGTCTTTTGTACTTGTACCTTGTTACCTATGGGGTATTGCATTGGGTAGTATGATGCTAGTGCTCAACTAAAGCCATGATCTTGTAACTTGACTAATGGTATATGCAATAAACATTAAAAGATGCTTTTTAGCAACAGGGAAATAGGGGGTTGGAGTGTTTAGCTACTTTCTAAATGCTCTAGATTCCTCTCCCTAAAGACTTATCTGTAAGTGATCATCCGGGACTTATAGTACAACTGTGAGGGCTATATGGCTCTGACTTTAGCTCAGTATGAGGACCTTTTCTAGTTTGTTAGTTATTACCTTTATGGCACAAGGGGGGCTCCAATTTGTATGATCTCGGCCTGCCAAGAGGGTGCACCTTGGTTTCTTTGTATTTTGTTAGTCACTCCTTGGAGGGGGGTTCATGCTTATTGATGGGAAAACCTTAGTGGCCCTAACTTGTTCGACGAACCATTGAAAGGCTTCATAGTGAACCCTGCCGACCTTCCTTGGTAGTGGGTCAAGGGGCTGATCACCTCGGGCGAAAGGGTAAATCATGACTCACAATTAAAGTATACAACCTCTATAGAGTCTAAAACTGGTATATCAGCCGTGTTCATGATCACGAGCGGCCTTGGAACATTTACGGAATAGATGATGAACATTAATGATACTAATGGTAAAGATGCTCACTAATGATTACTATTTATGCTATTCATTATTTATGTTTACCTGATCATGTGTTTATATGGGCATGAGGATAAACTTGTTGCCACCCAATTGCTAAAAGATGACTCATTAAAAGCTAATCGCAGTTAAACCAGTGTAAGCCTTTTGAGCCTCATGAATCCCATGTTATATTTGTTGAGTACGACATGTACTTATGCTTGCTTTACTTTTCAATACTTTGGAAAAATCCCGGATGGGTACCAGATTGCTAGAGTTTGGAGGAATTAGGCTTGTGATCAACCAGTCAGTTGTCCCTGTGGAACTGGAGTCTTCACCTGAAGATCGGAGTTGTCTTTCCGCTGTTTGCTATCTAAGGTTATATATTCTTTATACTAAGTACGGTATATATTGAGCCTTGTCTATTGATATTACCCTTATCTGTAGCTATATGTGAGATTTGACTTTCTGGGCTCACATATGGTGTGTATCTAGTTTTGTCCATAAAACAGGGTGCGGCAGATTGGTATCAGAGCAATGCTGACTATAGGACGTAATCCTAGTAGAAACTGGTCATTTTAAGGTTTAGAAGTTGCTACGAAAACCCTTGCTCTATGAACCTTGATATTTTCTTCTCTACTATATCTCTACCCTTGTTATTCATCTCCACCTTGGTGCTTATTTTGAAGTCATTGTTCTCATCTCCACTCCTTGATTTGATATGCTTTTAGAACTGCTCCTCATCACCTTCTTGCATAATCTGAAGATAAGTCTTAGGAATGTTATCCCTAGTACAATGAGGACGATAGTATCACAAGTTGAGTCAATTATTGAATTGTGCACCTTTAGTGTTTTGTTGAATTGTCATTGTGCTTCTGCTTGTTTTGAATCTTTGTAATGACTGCAATGATCTTGTTGGGTGTTCCCATAATTTCAGGCCTAAGGCATAAGGATTAGTGCAATAAATAGTTGGGTTATGGTTTTCTTCTGTGTCCTCTATCTTGTCGTTTTGGAGCAGCCTGCACTTTTTGGCTTACATCTCTAATTTTGGAGGATCATAAATCAAGAGAAAATTCTGGACAATAGTAGACTTCAATATCTTTCTCTGAGTACAAGAATTAGCCTGATAGCTTTTTTGGTTATGGAGATATGAAAATCACAAAATGATGCAACCATGCTGTCTGAAATCTAGAGTAGTTTCTGTTGTGTACCATTTTTGACCAAGTTAACTGCAGAATTTGGAAAAGTGTTCTATAAGAAAGTTGTGGAGAATTTTATAAGCTTCCAACAGTATAAGATATAACTTCATTGGATTAACGGAATGAGCGTTACAGTTGTTTTACTACAGTGCTATTTTTCTGGTCGCGAGAAATTTCAGATTTCTTGTTATTTCCCATACCCAAGAGTATCGTTGGGATGTCAGAACGTCTTGATACTAGTTAGCTCATCTGGAAGAAGGTGCAAGCTACCCTTTTTGTGTCCCTTACTTTATCTTTTCTTAAGGGGGGTAGCCAAGTTGAAGGATTGGTAAGATGAAATATTCTACGTTCTAGTTTGCGCAGCGGAAGCGTGGTGGTACCCAAAGATGTGACAGAAACTCAGAGTTCTAATGAAGTTTGGTTAGAGGTTCAAGGGAAGTTTATCCAAGATCATCAAGATATTGGTAGAGCTACCGGAGAAGCTTTAAAGTTAGTTTAGATCAAGAAACCTCAGGTAAGAGTTTGAAGGAATCCAAGAAGAGGATCGAGTAAAACCTAAGTATTAGCTTTGCCAGATCCAGACAAGAGCTTCATATCTACAATGATGCACCTTGTCAGGGTGTGGAATGTGTCCTTATACGAGAACAAAAGTAGTGGCTTGTTCATTAAGTCAACTAAGGAAGCGTGAGTTGAACTACCTAATAGGGTATGTGGAGTTATCCATTATGGAGCACGGAAGTGCTATCTTCTGGGGCATAAAAGTGACATTTAGGAGGATCATGAGAATCTATAGGACATCTTCACTAAGATGGTTTTGAGCTTGTGTTTATCCTCATTGGAAAGAAATTGATTATGACTTGGAAAAGTGCTTTCACTCCGAGGAGCAAAGTCATGGACGATGCCCTTAGCAATGGAGAATTGTGCTAAGAAGGTTCGGGTGACACCAAAGACTAAGAAATGTATTCCATGTTCGAGCAACTTAACCGGAATCATAAATGTTTTGAAGATTGGTGGTAGATTCCCCTTCTGACCAAGAGATTCGTTAGGCTCTGTTGGAAGGAGAATATTCTAAGAAAGAGAACTAATATTATGGCCTAAAAAGGAAAGGTGGCCTAGTGATTGGAGTTACCTGAGTACTGTTGGAGTGTCTGTCAGAATCTTAGAATTAGTTTGGCAAGATACTTGGAGTAAGGTTAATAGGTATGCAAAGTGAAGGGGAATCCTTATCAAGGCGATGGAACTACACGAGAAAGTAAAGAAGAATTCAAAGACATAGTATTCTTATCTCCCAGTCAACGTCTTCTGAATCTCGGGGACAAGATTCATCTTAAGGGGGGTAGAATTGTAACACCCTAAAATTTGCACTTTTGAAAATAGGATTAAAATGATTTATTTATGAATTTTGTGCTCATAAAAATCTAGGGAAATAAAATTTTTCATTAATTTAAAATTCATCATAAGGTTTGGCAACTGGTTGTGCATACATGTTGGTGCATAAAGTTTATTGTGATGAGTGGTGTTGATCCAAAACTCCAAAATAATTGGAAATGTTTTTGAAAAGAATTTGAAAATGGCTTTGAAATAAAGGAAAAGAAAAATTGAAACAGAAAAAGGGTTTTGAAAAATTTGCAAAAGTTCAGTTTTGGAAACCTCCCAAGAGTGCTCATTTTGAAAAGTAAATTTGAAACAAAGTTTGAATTTGTTTTACATTTGAATTTGGGAAATAGAACAAGATTTGGAAATTGGAAAAATTGCTTTCTCTTTAATCTGGCCTGAAGGTCTGCCTGCTTTCCCTCCCTGGCCTTGGCCCACTCCAGTTTCTCTTCTGGCCCATAGCTCTTCCCCATCCCTCTCTTTTCCTGTCGTGTTCTAGTAGCAAGTCCGTGCAGCCCAGCCTTCTTTTCCTCCCACGTAGCTCAGCAAGCCGGCCCAACTCCGCTTCGCCCGCTCAGCAAGCAGGCCGCGCCCACGCCTCTCCTTTCTCCGCTTGACCCACCGCCATAGTGGGCCCGCCTGTCAGCTCTGTCCCCTTTCTCCAGCTCATATTTCGCTCGAACTCCGCCGTCGCAGTCCGACTCCGCACTGGCTACGCGTGCTTTGTTGTCGTGCCGCCCAAGCCACCTCCACCTCTTAAAATCGGATGCCTCGTGTCTGCCGCTTCCAGTCCTGAGCCCTAGAGCAAGCCTCCGCCTCGCCAAGACACCACAGCCACCGCGCTTGCCCTAGCGAGCTCACGCCGCTGTCCGCTGTCTGCCCTGCCAAGCCACACTTTGCCTGTCCTCTCCACGCCACCATGGATCCGTTCTCTTCCATGGGAAGTAGCTAGGTGAGCTCGCCATTCTCTTCTCCACCTCCCCAAGTCTTTCGTTGAAGCAACCACGCCCAGAATCGCTGTTCCAGTGAAGCTCCATCGCTGGCCAAGGCCTCCACCGCGTCGCTCTTCTTGTTCCAGCCGACAGCTCGTCCCTCTCCCTTCTCGATCTTATCCGAGCCGGCCATCTCCGATCTAGTGATCTAGATCATCCCATACCCCTTTGTCTTGTAGTTTTGCAAAAGCGCCCTTATAAGTATTTAAGTCTTGACCCGTGGTCCAAAGCGGAATCACATATTACGTTTTCTTCTTTGGAAAGCGTAGTTTATTTGATTTATATCCAAAATACGTTTTCACTTATTTATAGTTTTGCCACTATTTTCTTTAGGCCATAACTCCGAATTGACTCGTTCAAATTGCTTTAGGTTTGTAATTTCATAATGTACATGTTCATACTATTGTTAGATATATTTTTAACTTTTAAAATTTGAGGTTAGATTTAATCTATTATCTTATTAAAAGAAATCTTGTTTAAATCATATGTTATACGTTTTAACTCTGTTTTAGCCCATTCAAATTGCGTTAGATTCACAACAACATAAACTACGCATTAGTAATGATGTTTATGATGTCACTATTTCTGGAATTCCATGGTTTAAACTCTAATTTGATTAATAATTGTGCAATTAGATTTATAAATAGAATATGATTAATTCTATTTTTGTCTTCTAAATTTAAATGTGAATTTTGACTTAATAGAACTTAGGTATTTCTCTGAAATATTTTATACACCCTTATTTATAGATAAAATTAATAAAGCTCTTGGTTCACTTTTATAAAGTAGATCTATCGGTAGTTGTATCTTTTCAACCGTAGCTCCGATTAGCGTGCCTCTCACGACTTTATGTTCGTAGCGATGCGTAGAATCATGTTTCAAACTCTTTTACTTATTTTTTTTTATGTTTGGTGTACTATTCTAATTTAGATCTATTGTTTGCTTTGTGTATGATTGCATGGATGCTTGTGTGGTGCTTTATGATCTTGTCTAGTCGGGGAGTTATGCGTGATGAATCCAGATGAAGATCTTTGAAGATTTGGATTGGAAGAAGGATGTAAGTTTAAGGCAAGTATAGCATGGGATCTTTCTTGTTGTCCTATACACCTTTAATCATTTAATTCATACGGAATGTGTCTACCTTGACTACCACTAAGGATATCCTAGTCTTTTGTACTTGTACCTTGTTACCTATGGGGTATTGCATTGGGTAGTATGATGCTAGTGCTCAACTAAAGCCATGATCTTGTAACTTGACTAATGGTATATGCAATAAACATTAAAAGATGCTTTTTAGCAACATTGAAATAGGGGGCTGGAGTGTTTAGCTACTTCTAAATGCTCTAGATTCCTCTCCCTAAGGACTTATCTATAAGTGATCATCCGGGACTTACAGTACAACTATGAGGGCTATATGGCTCTGGCTTTAGCTCAGTATGAAGACCTTTTCTAGCTTGTTAGTGGTTACCTTTATGGCACAAGAGGGGCTCTGATTTGTATGATCTCAGCCTACTAAGAGGGTGCACCTTGGTTTCTTTGTATTTTGTTAGTCACTCCTTGGAGGGGGATTCATGCTTATTGATAGGGAAACCTTAGCGGCCCTAACTCATTAGATGAACCTTTGAAAGGCTTCATTGTGAACCCCATCGACCTTCCTTGGTAGTGGGTCAAGGGGCTGATCACCTCGGGCGAAAGGGTAAATCATGACTGATAGTGAAAGTGTACAACCTGTGCAGAGTGTAAAACTGGTATATCAGCCGTGCTCACGGTCACGAGCGGCCTTGGAACATTTACAGAATATATGATGAACATTAATGATACTAATGCTAAAGATGCTCACTAATTATTACTGTTTATGCTATTCATTATTCATGTTTACCTGATCATGTGTTTATATGGGCTAAAAGATGACTCATTAAAAGCTAATCGCAGTTAAACCAGTGTCAGCCTTTTGAGCCTCATGAACCCCATGTTATTTTTATTGAGTACGACATGTACTTACGCTTGCTTTTACTTTTCAATACTTTGGAAAAATCCCGGATGGGTACCAGATTGCTAGAGTTTGGAGAAATTAGGCTTGTGATCAACTAGTCAGTTGTCCCTGTGGAACTGGAATCTTCACCCGAAGATCGAAGTTGTCTTTCCGCTGTTTGCTATCTAAGGTTATATTCTTTATACTAAGTACATTATATATTGAGCATTGTCTATTGATATTACCCTTATTTGTAGCTATATGTGAGATTTGACTTCCTGGGCTCACATATGGTGTGTATCTGGTTTTGTCGTTAAAACCGGGTGCGACATCCACATACAAATTTTATTATGTGTAGTCAGCAATGATGCACACAAGAGGTACTAGAAGAATGTTTTTGAAGATAGAGCAATGTTGAAGCCTAGAGAAGCTAGGTGTGACGCCCATGCAATGCAATTGTTGCATGGGCTGTCTGCTATGTTGATGGATCCATCAAATGCGGTGTGCTCTAGACTGTCTACGGATTGTCTATCCATGCAAGGCTTGAATGGACTGTCCTCAGGTTGATGGATCCATCCAAGGCATGAATGTACTGTCTTCCGAGAGGCATGGGTTCATCGGAGCTCGCGCAACCTCCCCTTCGTCTCCAAATAGGCGTAGTTCGTCATCCACCTCTGGCATCCTCTGGCACATATTTGACCCTACTTTGGTGCTAGAAGAATGTTTTTGAGGTGGTTATTTTATAATATATTGGTACACTTTGATTGTAACATTGACCTACTCAGAGAAAGGTCTTTGTTATCGTATATTTAATTTTATTGTTAGGTCTTTGTTATCATATATGTACCCCAAATATTTATTCTAAGGTTCTATAAGATCTTTATTATTGTTTTCGATGTCGCATGCGTCTCAAAAACGTCGTTAGATGGAGAAATGTCCAAAATAAAAGTTGTAGATCTCGAAAAGTTAAACAAATTTGTAGTTGACAAGTTTTTCATTTGAAGTCATCTTGTCAAGGAAAAGTTTGTTTAACTTTCTCAAATTTGAAATTTGAATTTTTAAAATGACCTCAAATGGAGAAACAACCAATACGAAAGTTGTAGATCTCAAAAAGTTATGCAACTTTCTAGTTGACAACTTTTTCATTCGAAATCATCTACAATTTTGAAATTCTATTTGAATTAAATTTTTAATCTCTGGCTAAAACTTGTAACTAGTCTTTCTCTGTCATACTAGCTTCAAATTTGATGATTTTTCATAAAATTTTCTAAAATCATGCTCTATAAATTTATTGTGTTCTTACAACTTTCATTTTGGTCATCTTTTCATGTGAATTTGTTTTATCAATTCAAAATTTGATTCTAAAAAAATGGCAACTTCAAATAACATTTTGAAGCAGTAAATGAATTTAGCTTGGAAATTCATGAACATAAAAGTTGTAGAACTAATCAAGATCTACAACTTTTATTTTGGTCATTTCTTCATCCGAGAAAGTGGTAATAAACATTGTTCATATTTTACATATCTCTGATATAGACTATATGAGAGATATGTAAAATATGAACAATGTTTACTACCACTTTGTCAGATGGAGAAATGTCCAAAATATGGAAAAAGAGTCGCAAGGGACTCGAAAGCTCCCAAGATCATGTCAGCAGGGAATCAATTGCGTGTAGATCGGAATCTGCTGATTCGAATGCAACACTGGAATTGGCTTTCTTCAGGCAGCGCTAGCAGATAACGACAAAGGCTACGATCGGCGCCGGGACAAGACATGATGGACTCTACAAAAGGGGAAAGATTAGTGTCCAAGTTATCTTAAATTAGGAATGTTTTGTCTTGGGGCCAAAGATTGTGATGAGTCATGCTTGGATAGGAGTTATGTGTAGGTCCTGGGTATAAATGTCAAACCCTGACCATTGTATAAAACACACAATCAATCCAATATAAGTTATTTACTTTTTTCGGCTTCGGCCACCCCTTAGGAGTAGGAGTAGAGTAGATCTCGGCGAGTTCTTCAGCAAGTACGACTGCATCGATCCGGTCGACCCCCACTGCTTGTTTATAAGTACCATCATGGCTTATACCTCTGTTCGTACGGCTAAATCGATCCGGTCGACCTCCACTGCGACTCTGGTATGACTTAGTTATCAACTCTTGTCTACTTCAAGTACGGCTACATCGATCCGGTCGACCTCCACTCCTCGAACTAGATTAAGGTCAAGTTATCGGCTCTATCTAAGGATGGCGTTCCTTTGGATAGATTCATTAAGTTACCGATATTGCCTATTGCTTCCATTATTTATTTAATTACAGCAATATCACTTCGTCCGATTGGGATTGATCTAGATCGGCCTTATATCTTTTTTAACCCATTGTTTGTTAATCTAAACTGATCTAATCTGCACTTTAAACGATGAGTTATGTTTTATTGGCTGTTTTACATCAATCTTGATCGTGCATAGTGTGCGGTTAAGGCATGTTTGATCTTGAGTAGATCTATTGGTTAGCGAAAACTGTTCCATGGCCCGTTATCACGGCCTGTGTGATTCTGCCTCACACCCCACTGTTAGCACCATGGAGTGGGGATCATTATTTGGTAGATCTAGTCCAAAGAGGGCATGACCTTAACTGTGTGCTATGCTTGAATCGGGTGTTTTAGCCGATATCGAGCGCTTTCATGAACAGTTCATATCACGAGATCGTTGAAGTAGGGATAGGTTGAAAGATGTGTTAGCCCCATGATCTTATTATTGTATTATGGCCTGCATGATTCTACCTCATGCCCCACTAATATTAGTAATAAGTGAGGGTCGTTGAGTCTTATTGTTGTTTCTACGGCCTGCATGATTCTGCCTCATGCCCCACTAGTCATAGAGATAGATGAGATCTAATATGTTCATTAGATTTATCTCTATTAAATGGTTGAATGATGATGAACTGTTTTTTTCATAAAAAGAGGTTCGGTTACTTGCAATCATTGGCTTAGCATGAACTAATTACTGTTGATACCCTTTTGCCAATGACCAATATTTGTCTAAACAATGATATTCATTCAGAATGATAACCGATTCTTCTTGCATAACCCCATGAGCTTTAACCAATTTATTCTTATGAGTATGCTGGAATCGACTATTTAGTCGATCTCCTTTCATATCGGCTCTCAGAGTCGCACATTTAGGACTGTCTAGCAACACCGGCATGTTTCGCCCTTAATTACTGATAAACTTTCTCTCCTTATCAATTGTAGGGTCAAATTGACTAGCACGTCTCGGGAGGAGTGAGCAAGATCGACCATCACTGTGCTAAAACTAGGCGGATCCTCAGCTCCATCGAGCGGAGCCTTTCGGCTTGCTCGTGTGTCCTCGGCACGGGACGAAATTCCGTGTCAACACATGTTTCTGGCACGCTCGGTGGGACCCCACAATCGTCATGGCGGTTCACAACAACAAAGGCATCCTTATGCTACATTATGAAGATCTATCTGATGGAGATAAAGATGTCATCGACAAAGCTACAGAAGAGTTTCAGAGCAAATATTTGTTGTCCTACACCAAAACACGTGACAACATAATTGTTCAAAAATTTCCACTACCAAGAGTTCTATTACACGGGCAGATAGATACAACTGAAGCTAAAGACAGGCGTTTCTTTATGGAAGTTGTAGACAAATCTGTTCGTGATGCCATATCAAGCCAAAATGAAGCTTTCTTGGACACATTCCACAACGCCATGAAAGAAGCGATTCATGGGTTTCTAGTTGGTCAAGTTGGGTTGGCTTATTACAACATTCTAGATCTATCGACCCAAGGGACTAATCAAGTCAGTACCAGCCATCAAGAAGTAGTACCAGCTGGTAATGGTGATGTCCAGGCAGTTTAGGGTTCATCTGAATAGGCTCAAGGAACTACTACGAATCAGATACAGTATAATCCTGGACCGTTAGTACAGCATGTGCAACAACCGGTGGGGCAAGGTCAGAACTAGGTGATCAATTTTGGCACATCAGGCCACATACTGTCATCGGCTCAAAAAATAGCACCATCAATTCAAAGGATCCGTAGAGATATAGATCTTTATGTTTATAACCAGAGACTTCAAGCAGCAAGCCAGCAAAGGACCCAGCAGATAGAGGTTCCACAAGGATATCACTATGGATCAGACTATAACAGCCTTCACATGATGCCAAATCTAGGGTATCAAGGCACATGTGATTTCAATCCACAGATGGGTCAGCAAGTACAGAGAAATCCAAATTCAAATGCTGATGAGTTGCTGCTGAAGGTGACCAAGATGATGAAGAATCAGTTCAGTCTAAAGCCAAAAGGGCTGACCTTCTCGTACAAAAGTCTATATCCAGAGTGGTATGATTTGGTCGCTCTTCCCACAAATTATAGGCTCCCAGAGTTCGCTAAGTTTACTGGCCAAGATAGTACAAGCACGATAGAACATGTCAGTCGGTATCTTACACAATTGGGCGAAGCATCAGTTGAGGATGCCCATCGAGTTCATTTCTTCTCCTTGTCCTTGTCGAGGCCAGCCTTCACTTGGTTTTCATCACTACCAGTCAATTCCATTGCCAATTGGGCTGACCTAGAGAAGAAGTTTCATACATATTTTTACACTAGGACTGGAGAAAAGAAAATTACTGATCTGACAACTATAAGGCAGAAGACTAATGAATCAGGCACTGAGTTTCTTTAGAGGTTCCAAGAGACTAGGAACTTGTGCTTCTCCTTAAACTTGGTTGATGATCAACTAGCTGGTTTGGCCATTCAGGGAATACTGCCAATGTGGAAAGAAAAGCTGCCGGGATAAGAATTTGATAACTTGGGTCAATTGGCTCAACGAGTGGCCACGCTCAGTAGCCAATTTCAGAGATGCGCAGAGATACCCGATTTCAAAAAAGTACCACAGTGGCCGAGGCTTACAATCCATGCTCAGTCGATGATGGCTATGAAGATGATGAAGAAGAAGTTGCTATGGCTGAATGGAATTGGGGCAAGAAAACAGTAATGTTGCCAAATCCTTGGGGAAGAGGAGTTGAGGAGAGCTATGACTTTGATGTTACCAAATCAGACAAGCTCTTTGATTTCTTGCTTGAGAAGGGGCAGATCAAGCTGCCCGATGGTCATATTATGTTGCCCCCTGATTAGTTGAAGAATAAGAAGTTCTGCAAGTTCCATAATGCTACTTCTCATTTCACTAATGAGTGCAGAATTTTCCGGCAGCATATACAGAGGGCTATTCAGCAATTGAGGCTCATATTTGATACGCCTCAGAAAATGAAAGTTGATGATAATCCTTTCCTAGGAGATCAAAACATGGTTGATGCTAGGCTGATCAAAGGAAAGACTAAGGTCCTAACATCAACCAAGTCAAAAGAAGCTGGAACAGTCGATCCCAAGATGCAAATATCGGCCGATGAATATAGGGAAATTAAGAGACGTCGCAATGAGCAAAAGAGCCGATATGAGCAGGGAGGAATGTCAAAAGCAGGGATGACAATGCCACAAGTTACGTCTCGGATTCTGTTGAATAAGTGGCAGTGGCAGAAGGAAAAGGATTATCAGCGTTGGTTAAAGGATCAAGAATACCAGCGTCAACTAGAAAGAGAGAGGTATGAAACGAAACGAGCCGAATCACATTGGAATTGTCCTTTCTTCAGACATTGCTGGAATGAAGGTTTGAAGTTGCCTACCAGACATGACTGTCCAGAATGTAGCAATCAGTATTGGGAGTTTAGGCAATCTCAAACCAACCGCCGGTCTATCCATGCTCAAACTATATATCACCATAATAACATGGATCGACACTTAAAAAATAAAAGTGTTGATGATCGGCTTGGAAAGCAAGTTGTTGACCAAGACTGGGCTGATTATGAAGAAGAAGGCAACAAAAGAAAATATGTTTAGCAGGAAGGCCAATGGTGTCCAGGAGGTTTAACAAGAAGCCAGAAGAGAAGGGTGCAACGCCTAAGGAATAAAGAGATGGAACAGGCTCAGGCATCCGGTAACCTCAAGTATGGCGTACTAAGCAAATAGCTGATAGAAAGCAACCATCGACTAATATCCAAATGACTTTTCTGTTGTCATTAGAATTCAGAGTCAATGGTGAAAGAAAATAGCCAATCCAAGCAGTCGGCTTTGAAAATTTGTATTAATGGATAATCCAATAGATGGTACAGATGGCAAACTAGGACATGGCTTCACGTCAGCCGATGAATTGGAAGAAGTAGATATTGGTTCTGGAGATAGACCTAGGCCGACATACGTAAGTGCTAAGTTGGATCCAGAGTATAAGCGGGAATTAATTGATTTATTAAAGGAATTTAAAGACTGCTTTGCTTGGGAATACTATGAGATGCCTGGTTTAGACCGGTCAATTGTTGAACATCGGTTGCCAATCAAACCTGGATATTGGCCGTTTAAACAAGCTCCAAGGAGATTCAACCCAAACGTGCTCTATGATATCAAAAAGGAGACTGAAAGGTTACTAGAAGCAAAATTTATCCGACTATGCCGATATGTAGAGTGGATATCGAATGTTGTCCCTGTATATAAGAAGAATGGAAAATTGAGAGTTTGCATCGATTTTAGGGATCTGAACAAAGGCACACCCATGGATGGTTATCTGATACCGATAGCTGATATGTTAGTGGATGCAGCAGTTGGGCAAACCAGGGACTAAAGGGTACCGACCCTACATATACTTGTATCTTCTCTTCTTATTTCTCCTTTCAAGCGCTAGATCTGCCACTCTGCCGCGCCACCAACCCTACTCTGGCCTCGCCCTCGTCCCTTGGCTCCGGCGTGCGCGGCTTGCCCTTTTCTTCGATTCGCGTGGTGAGACCTCGTCCTTGTCCCCCAGGCACGCGTGGCGGCGTCCTCGTCCTTGTCCTCCGGCAGCCGACCGGCCTCGCCCTCATCCTTAGCTCCGGCGCGCATGGCTCGCCCTCATCTCTGGCTCACGCGGCGCCCTTGTCCTCGTCCTCATCCTCCGGCGACTGGTCGACCTCGCCCTCGTCCTTGGCTCCGACGCGTGCGGCTTGTCCTCATCCTCGGTTCTGGCGCGCGCGGCAATTCCCATGCCCTCGACTCGATCCGGCCGCCCTCCACCTCATCCTCGTGGCGCACGTGCATGGCGGCGCCCTCGTCCTCGTTTCTGGCCATGCCAGCCTCGCCCTCGTCCTTGTCTCCCCGGCGCGTGCAACGGCGCCCTCGTTCTTGTCTCTGGTCGACCTCGTCCTCGTCCTCCTTCTCGGCGCACCCTCGTCCTCGTCTTAGGCCAGCCTTGTCCTCGTCCTCTTCTGTCGCTAGGTGGCAATACTCGTTTTGTAACCCCTTCTCATCCCTTCGTGTTGTGTGAAACCGAGAACTCACCCCTAACTTAAGCTAATTGGCTAACTCTCGATTGGATCTGACTAGTATTTGCTTTATGATTTATTTTGATACAATTTGATATATATATATATATATATATATATATATATATATATATATATGCAGAAAGATACTCACTTTGGTGATATTTATTTTGATATATTGACTTTAGTGTGAACAGCTCCATAAATTATATTAGATAATAGCTGGGTACGTCAACGTGTTACAAACACTCTGGATTACATAAATATCTAGAAATTAAATTTCATCTAAATTGTACCCATATTGTGAATAGCTCCAGATCTCAAAACTAAACCTATACGACGTTTTACAATATGGATGACATACAGACAAACACTCAGAAAAAGGCCTAAGAACATATGCCCAACGAACGACGGCCAACATTCATATAGGCAGAGTTGAGAAATTTCTTCTTTCTGTTGTCTTCCTTCTTCTTTCTGCCACCGAAGAATGAGGAAGATTGATCTGAAACTTATTTTCCCTAGTCCTTCATCGTGGCCAGATCTAACCACAATAAAATGGAGAAGGGACCGGAGAAAATTATTCCACGGCGGCAACACCATCTCCGCTTGAAGTCATCGTCCGGAAATAAAAGTCTCCATATCGTCAAACCAGTGACGATACTGATGCCGTAGTTGTCGCCCTCATCTTCGACAGAGCCGCTGGAGAAAATGATTCCACCCTGCCCTCTCACTGTGGCCGGAGAGGAGAAGGAGGAAATAAATCCCTAAAACCCAAAAACTTAGCATGAAGAAACCCTAACTCTAAAGACTCGATCTACTAGGAAAACTTATTAAAAACGATAGATCCCCACTCCCTCCGGCCTCTGGTGATATGCCGAAGTGGAAGGGAGGGGGACCAAGGGTGGTGGTGGCGGACGGTGGTGGCGCTCCAACTTGCAGGACCCTACAGTCGTGAGACCTAACTCGCAACGTGGTGGCCTTGGCCACATATATATCTTGTGTAATGAACACACTGTTCATGACGAGACCGAATTGAACATGCACAAGCGCCTGGCATGAATTTGGCTCAAGCACGAGTTAGCATCAGACTCCGCTTTGACTAGCAAGCCTCCAACCCGCACATGCGTCAGCACACCAGAAAACAGGCCTTGATCACCGGAAAAAAAAGAGAGAATTGGTTATTTGGCCCTAAAAAAAACTTCAGCTTAGTTTCTTGGCCCTATTTCTGTTGAACTTAGTTATTTGACCCTGAATTGAATTTCATTTAGGAATTTGGCCCTTCCGTTAGTTTCACAGGTTGACGGTGTTAATAGCAAGGTGAAATGACTTTTCTACCCCTGGAGCGAGTTGAAAAATTTCTGCAATGTACAGTATGTATCTCAGGCTATCAATTATCATTAATCTTCCAAAATAAGTAAAATACTTTTTCAAGCATGAAATTATTATTTTTTCATATATATTTGCCCATGACATCACAATGACCATTTCAAATGCTTATAAATCCACACTCTAAGTGCACACGTACACAATGATTTCAAACAAATGGATGAAAACATTAAGGCGATAGGTTCAGGTCATACTCGAACAAGGTTCACACATACAAGCGATGTCTAAGTTCACAAATAAGTTCACATTAACCAAGTGAAGCAAACATACAGTACATGTCATCAAACATGAGAACCTGCATATCAAAGGCTAAGTCTTCTCTTGCTTCGTGTACTCATTGCAGGGTTAGGTGGCTGTATTTTTTTTGCTTCTAGTACCCATGGCTGGGCTGTCAAGTGGCACTGATGAAGTGTTAACATCCTTAGTACTTGGTACTTTCTTCTTCTTTATGGGTTTCACCTTCTTTGTAACCTTAGCCTATACAGGTTGTTTCTTGTGTGAGGGATACTCGATGGAAAGTGCTTCCGGCTGATTTGAGCCACTTCTTGACCTTCAAACGTTTCATTTTCAGCAGCAAATATTGTTAGTTTAATATACAATAGTCAAATGGAAAAAAATCAGATTTAGGCAAAATACCTTTTTGATAGCCCAGAGCTAGATTTATTTGTTTTTCCCTTAGTCTTACTTGAAATCTCCAAGCTTTGGCTGTGATAATAGAGTACATCTATTTAGTTTGCTAACCAAGTGGCCGTTTGTACAATCATCGCTATTTCTCTTTTTGCTATTTGTTGTTTCCAAGTTTTGACTAGAGGGGCGAAGTCTGTATTTAAAATTTATGACAAGTTTGAAACAACAATTAGAGGAAGTAATAAAATGCAAACCTTGGTGGAAAAGACATAGATGCAGCCGGTGCATCGTCCTCCAAACGAAAAATAGAACTGTGGGCAGATTGGCCCTCTTCTTTGGTGGACCCCTACAAGAACAAACCATCAAATCACTATGTTTTGTAGAAAGAAAAAACATAAATGATAGTAAGAGTAGACACTTTATAACTTGATTGCTTTCATAGCTTCAATGTCTTCTGGTTTGCCCCTCTTGCAGTTATGCTAATGATGTCCATAGTCCCCACAAATAGGGCACTTGTGTTGCCCTTTCCTTTTTTTCTTGTCACCATTGCCTTTATGCCTTTCAATTTTAGGGCTACCTGCTACTGGTTTCAATAAAGGTGGATACATGAAAAATCCATGGGTGGATTTAGGCCATTGTTATTTGTCAGGCATAGCAGGAATAAGCTGACAGTATGCAACTCTAAATTTATCAACTGAGTAATACAAGTCAACATATTGCTCAATTGGTGCATCACTAAGCGATGTGATAAATGCTAGTGCGTGCTTGCAAGGTATCGCAGAAACCTGCCATTTCCTATAGGTGCAAGTCCTCTCCTTTAGGTTCACAACAAACCGAAATCCACTACCTCCCATTGTGGTCACTTCAGCAACATCTTCTGAACATTCTTCCACTTCCAAGTTGCATTCTCTACTCTTCTCATTCAAATCCTTTATTATGTGAGGTAGAATCAAACCATCAAATTTCTTTGATATTTTCCTTCTTTGGTTCCACTTGCTCATGAGCATTTGCCTAATCTTGTCCATCAAATCATCCAAGTTCATGGACTTATGATGCTTGATCCAATTGTTCAAGCATTCAGCAAGGTTGTTGGTCACGAGGTCCACCTTGCAAATAGTAGAGAATTGGCTCCTTGTCCATAATTTTTGGTGGCATTTCCTTATATAGTTTGTTGCAGCAAGCTTTTCTCTCTCCATAGCAACCCATTTTTTCTCAAACAAATATAGGTTCCATGAGTAAGCAGCTGCCCACAAGTGGTCGTCAAAAACCTTTCCATGATATCGCTTCTGAAAGTTGCTCACCAAATGGAACATACATTCCCTATGTTCAGCCCCAGAAGATACTTCACCCACCCCTACCATCATAGCCTGTCCTACATCGGTGCATGTGGCTAAGCCCTTAGGTGATCCAATAGCCTCTCTAAGGCGACTGAGAAACCAAATCCAATTTTCATTAGTTTCTGAATAAAAAACTCCAAAACAAGCAGGATACAACCATTTATGACCATCAATAGCAGAAGCACTAGCCAATTGCCCCTTGAACTTTCCTGTCAAGAATGTGCTCTCTATTGCATGGTACAGTCTGCAACCATTAAGGAACCCATCTATGCAAGGCTTCAATACAAAGAAGAATCTTCTAAATCTGATCTTGTCATTAATGGTGTGATGGTAAAAAATGACTAAGCTACCAGGGCAACAACTTTCTATTTGTGCTTTGAACCTATAAAGGTTGTCAAAACTACTATCCCAATCTCCATAAAGGTGTTTCAATGCTAGCTCCTTACCATCATACACTCTGTTGTAGGGGATGTGTACCTTATAGTGTTCTTTTAGCTTCTTCTGCAGTTCGTTTGCACCCAAAGTTGCATTGGTTATAGGTTTCCAATTGGATAATTCACATAATTAGTAACACAAAAAATAATTAGTAACCAAAGATAGCACAAGGGATACAAAAAAAATTACTAAGGTTCAGTAATTACCGTCACAGTGGTACTACCCTTATTGGTAGACAGCACAAGGGATACAAAAAAAATAATTAGTAAAGTTCAGTAATTATCAGAATCCTCACTAGCATCAACATAACCCGGGTCCTTTTGGTTTCCAATTGGATAATTCACAACCTGTAGTGCTTTCTGTGGTTGAGTCTCTAAGTACATTGCCTCTTCATCTACACCTACATGTTCATTTTGTGGTGCAGGTTTTCTAAGGTAATCATCCTCATGAAGCTCTATGTTGTTTTTCGGTTGGCTATCAACATTAAAATCCCACTTTCTGACTGGTTCATATGGATGAGGAGGGCCTCGATATGCAATGAACATGATGATAACCTTGCTCTTGCAGTGCTAACTAAACATAGACATCAACTCTTGGTTGGTTTTTACTTCAGAAAAGGTTTTTAGAGCTTCATCATAGTACTGAACATGAGCTACTTCCATATACCCTAGGGGATATTTCTCTACCACTGATTCTACCAAATCCTTGTAATTTTTTCTAACTGAATCCACAACCATCTCAAAGCTAAAACAATTAACATCCTTTCTACAAGTCCTACTGTTGCCCAACAATTTAATTTCCAACTTGAAACTAGAATCCAACCTGTTAACTGAAGGAATCCACTCCGTGTTCATTGCCATGCAAATTTGTAGGTGATAGAAATGAAAACGACGATGGTAGACTCACCTTCTGAGCAAGTCACTGTGGTCGTCGTCTCTGTCCGTCACCGGTGAAGCCTATAGGGCGCCCTCGCTTGTGCCGCCCTGCTCCACGGCCATGCCCTGCTTGTTGCCCTAGGTTGCGGTGCCTTGCCTAGCATGGCCGGCAGCCAGGCCCGTGGCTCCCAGGTTCGCGAGGCCAGTGGCATGCCCAACGGCGCCCTGGATCGGCCGGCCGGTGGCTTGGCCCGAACGGTCGACGCCCAGCCCCACGCCGCCCTGGCTCGAGCGGCAGGCGGCTAGCCCCAACACCAGCTAGGCCGCCCTGCTTTGCCGCACCCGAGGTGGATCTAGCGCCGGCGTAAGTCGATCTGCCGGTGAGACCTCGGAGCCGGCCTTCTCCTTCTCCATCGCTGGGTGCTAGGGTTTTGACGCCCGAAACCAAATCACGAACTCGAGCGGCGGGATATGGGGAAGAGAAGACTCGGTGCTCGGCTGAAGGGGTAAGGCTATTCTTTGTCTTTTCGCTCGCGCCCAATGTGCTGGCTCATGGTAGACTTAGACTGAATGGACAAAACGGCCAAATTCCTAAATGAAATTCGATTCAGGGCCAAATAACTAAGTTCAACAGAAATAGGGCCCAGAAACTAAGCTGAAGTTTTTTTAGGGCCAAGGAACCAATTTTCTCAAAAAAAAATGGGTGCAGGCTGGCTGTAGTGATGCCTCCGTGGAGGCCCAATGCGGATGACACTAGTACACTGAGGTGGCATTTGGATGGAGCCTGGGTTAGGGATAGGGAAATGGGTAGGGATAGGAAGAGGTGGGTATGGGATAGGAATATAAGACTTTAAACCCATACCCTTGTTTGGCATGAGTGGGATAGGGAATGGAAATAAATTTTTTAGTGACCATAATACCCTTATTCAGGACAAAAAACATAAACCATCACAAAGCTATAGCTCACTTCTAATCAATCGCTTGACATGTAAACAAAATAAAAGCGCAAAGGCTAAAACAAGTTTTTGAAGCATCGATTCATTAAGGCATAGTACATGCATACACTCCATCTGTACATATTCCAGTGCCAATAAATTTCCATCATGATGCCAAGTCTCTAGAAGTCATCTTCTGACTTTAGCAACAAAGTATACAGATTAACAAAATATACAAGCTTCCAGCAAGACTCCTAGTAACTGGAAGTCACCTTTGCTTCTGACTTCACAGCACCAAAATATACTCCACTGGATTCCAAGTGATTGCAACTCACTTGGAATTTTTGACTACACATATCAAAATATACAGATGACCACCATCCAAAAGGAAGTTCATAGTTTTGGTCAACCATGGTTGACCACTTCCACTAACTGGGAGTTCAGCGTGCTACTTATATACTACACAAAAGAGAGCACACGATCTCCACATGCATGACTAAATTATAGTTTCTTTTTAGATTTTAAGGACTTGCCTAACAGACTCAGGTTTGAATTCATCTGGAGTAGTAAAGAAAAGATTCAACCTTTCCTCATTCTGACCAATCATTAGAGCAGCTGTCATGATTTGATCCCAGCATGGTGAACAATTTCTCCCTCCTTTCAGCAGTCCGCTTTTGAGCCTAAGTTGCTGGGTGAATGCACACTGCAGTGCATTCATAGCCTCTGCATTGGCTGATTCGACTTGCACAAGACTATTGAGTGCTTTAGAAATATTAGAGAACTCCGATGCAACCATGCCATCATCTACAAATACCCTCTTACGGCAGGCTGCAGATTTAATTCCACTTGCTGGGATGCTACCATGGGATGATGGTTGTGAATGGGAGTCAACTACATTTTTGAACTGGTGGGTTGCTTCAGTCACATTTGCTGAGGATAGTTCTTTATGCATTTCATACTGATCTCCAGGGCCTTTGGCCTTCACTCCTTTTGCTAAGTCACTAGCATAAACCTCAAATAGCTTATCAAAATTCACAAAGGGTTTCCCATACAAAGCTGCTGCTCCAGGGCGACTCTGCATACATATTATGCTATTAGCAAAAAATAAATGTGATTGGAAAAAAAGTATGGTACATGTGCATGTCCTTGTATACCTTTGCCCAACCGATGAATTGCTCTTTGTCTCCAACAACCATTTTTCTTTCATCATCCCAGCCAAAGCCACTACCAAATTGTTGAATATCCAATATATAGGACAATAGCTTCTTAAGTGTCTTCACTTTAGAAGAAACATGAGGATCAGCTTTGATATTTGCATTTGGGAGTCTTGTAGCGAGCTCTTTCTCAATAAACTGAAGGTACCCAGACTTGTGACCTGTGTCCACCTTCCAACCAGAGTCATTCATTTCATACAATACATCAATAAGTACCTTTTCCTCTTCTGCAGTCCACTGTCTCTTGTCTCTCCTCTTACTTAGCTTTATAGTTTTGTGTCCTTTGTACGACTATTTCATACAAATAAATAAATAAAATCAGAAGATGTATACAAATGATTAGTGCATGAAACGAAAATTGCATTGAATACAGACACAGAGTACTAAGTAAAACATTACAAAAAATGAGATGTGTCAATACACAAGCCATAGTCATCAGTTCATTAACCAAGCATCAAGTTCAGTCCACACCACCATTTTTCACAATGTTCAAAATTACAGAACAATAGAGTAAGCTACAAAATCCATGCGAAGCATTACAATGCCAAGTTATCGGTGATATTTTGCTTTCCATGCATCCCACATCATACTTGCTCAAACATCTGTCCACTCAGTTGACGATTTAGTACGGTCAATCACACCTAAGGTGTTGCCTTCATGCTCCAAGAAAGCATCAACTTGTGGCTCAAATGGATCAGCACTCATTTGTTGTCAGATGAGATTGTGCAGATAGCAATAGGCTAGGATTATACCAATTTGGGTATCTATTGGGTAATAAGAACCATTTCTAATCATACCCCAACGTAGCTTCAGTAAACCAAAGGTTCTTTCTATCACATTCCTTGCTGAAGAGTGCCTCATATTAAACAATTCCTCCTTTTTTGTAGGTGGGTTGCTCCATTCTTTTAGGTGGTAACGCTGTCCCTTATATGGAGCGAGGAATCCAACACAATTCTTGTACCCAGCATCCACAAGATAATAGGAGCCTACGTTGCAGAAAGCACAATTTATTTTCTAAGCTTTAGTAGGTGTATATGGACAGTAGTCTATACTTAACTAATATTGCTCACCACGAGGAATGTTGAGACCATTTGGCCTAGCCAAAGCATCTTGGAGAACCCTTGCATCGACAGCAGACCCTTCCCAACCAGCTAATACATATGTGAATTGCATGTCAGGTGCACAAGCACCTAGAACATTTGTGGCAATTTCATTCTTTCTGGATCGATACCTTGGTTTGTCAACTGTATGAACTCTAACTTTTATATATGTACCATCTAAAGCACCTAAACAATTCTACGAAAACAAAAACAAATATCTTGTTAGTCTAGAAAAAAAATTATAGGACTGTTTATTATTTAATTTAGTTTTACCTTAAACCATTTCCATCTTTCATCCTTACAATTGTCTGTGATTGGTTGTGGGCTCCTAAGCAGCACCCTCCAAAGCTTTAGCACTGCTCCTAGCACATTATTAAAGTGCCGACTTATAGTCTCTTGAGACCGTTGATAATCTGTCCTCATGGAGCGACTTTTCTCATCGTAAGCTAGTATATGTAGAAACATTGCAACCGTCTCCTCCACCTTGACATTTCTAGTATCCCTTAATCCCCCAATATCTGTGACCAAATTACACAAAGTCCAAAAACACTGCCTATCCATCCGAAGTTGCTCAACACACAGGATGTCACTTTCATAGATGATATCATTCAAATTCTTTGATCGACTTTCTGGGTCAAACCTACAAGGTTCCCTAATTAGCCTAATCTGACGCCTTCTAATCAATAGGAGGCAATGCAGTACTAGCACATGTAATGCCATCAGAAGCCTTATTCTACGACGTCCCATTTGTTGGCATAAGACTAGGATGTCTCTCTTTGCTGGAGGACGGGCCATTTCTATGAAATAAAATTTGAAATTAATAATAGCTTCAAGTTTGGGTTCACTACACTTAAAACACATAGGAGCAAAACAAGGCATCCACTGGCAAACATATACACACAATCAAACAATGCACAAACCACAATTAATTAAAATATGCATGAGAAGATTAGGTACACTGAAGCATAAATAATACCTCGTAAGTGTTGACTTGTTGGGCCGCGTCACCACAAGTTGGATAGGCACTAACAACATTTTCATTATGCTTAATATAAACCTCTAGAAACTTGGCCTGATTTGAATACTTCATCATGTCACAAACAGAAGCATCATCATTGAGGTGTTCAATACCAGCGTCATCAAGGCTACGACCAGGAATGGCATTAGTAGAGAGTATCGCCTTCCTTGAAGAATATAGTTTTAGCTAGCTGCACTAAACCGTAGTAGGACATTTTGTCCATCTCAATTTTTGGAAAAAGTGTGATATTGCCTCCATCATAAGTTAGTTCACCATGCTTTGAAAAAGCACCCCCATGATGCATCAAGATATTGATACACCCAGGAGCCATTATCTCTCTGTATTTGTGAAGTCAATGTTAGGTAAAAAAAAATTCATGCATAAAATGGCATATCCCTATGGATGCAGGCTAATTACACAAGAGAGGATACATTAGTGAAAATTACCACTGAAATAAAGTGGCATAATGTACATACTAGTGACATTGGTAGGCAAGACCAAAAGCATGCATATATCTTATATAAGATCAACGCACTTTTTCGATGGCAAAAAGGTAATTTCGCATGCCACTTCACCGTATCTGGCCCAAACCCACCCGCGCCAGTGGGTTTTGAATGATGAAGCGTGAAACCCATACTCATATCGTGTCTCTTCCCAAACCAGGTACCCAAACGTGGGTTTGGATTAATTTCTTCTCCTATTTCCCTTTCCCACCCCCTATTTCCATATATCCAAACACCACCTAAGTATACGTGGACCTAGAGCATGGTGTGGAGCTAACCAAAAGATGGTGAATGGTGGTGGACTATCCATAAGATAGAAGGACTGGACAAGTGCTAGGATGGGAGATACTCGCCAAGCGAGTGTCATCTAACAAACACTGACCTAGTGTTGAATCACAGGCAAGCCCTGGAGCATTCTAAGTATCCTATGTTTTTACAAATATCACTTGAGTTCTTTATGTTTGATGCATTAGGTTATAAGAGTTGATTGGAACCACTTGATGCATAGAACTACCTTGTCCAGAAATATACCTTGAACCCTATGTAGGTCTAGGATCGAATGTATGCTTAGCACTGCTTAGACCGGTAGAAGTCGGGTGATTTCCTATCACCTGCGAGATATAGGTAGATACCAAAGCACGGTTTGCTATATTTGCTATCGTGGAAATAACCATGTGTTGATAAATAAAAAGGAGACCAGACGGGATTGTGATAGAGAAGCAACAAGGTAGGAAGGTCTTGGTGCCTATTTATCCCCATCTGTGTTGGTTAAGGACCGATTCGTTGTACGTCCTCATGTCATGTTGAACGCATGCCTAACACTTAGTTGGCCGGATAAGTCGTTTCGACCACAAAGCCGAGTAGCTCAACTCAGACCGGGACCCAGTAAGTGAAAGTGCACACCCTAATTGGTTGTAAGGATGTGCGGGGAGCCAATGGAGTGAGTCCAAGGGTGGGTTCGAGTCCCGATCTTCCTGGCAGATTGGTAGAATCTCTGAGGGTGCGGCGCTGATCGGACCCACGAAGTTGGTTCCTGAGTTGTACCAAAGGTGACCTAAGACTACCTTAGCGTAGGTATGTCTGGGTTTGTGTTAGGACTAATTCCCTAGCTGGGTAGGAATCGATTCGAATCGCCGTCTCTCCTGGATAGTGAGAACTTGACTGAGCAGCGGCAACGTAGAGTAACTTAATGGAAACATGATGGTTATGATGATGATACTCACATTACTACACCGGCTATGGTTACTATTGCCTGTTACTAAATGATATTCCACATGTTGGGCACATGTTAGTTGCTAATCTAAAGATGAATAGCTATAATTAACTTGGTTACCGAATTGTAAAATGTACACCTCAACTAGTGGTTTTTGTGCAAAATTTTGTCAAGCTAGCTCCACCTATAAAGCCTTGCACACTCTTTGGTGTCACTTTATTTCTGGTTTATGATGGGTAAGTCTAGCTGAGTACATTCAAGTACTCAGTGTTTCTCCTACCATGTTGTAGGTGAAGTTCTCGGCCTGCTGAAGATGGTGGCTAACCGCTGGTGGGCTCGGTGACTCTATATTTACTTCTCATCTATATGCTTTTGTCAGAGGATGCCACTTATGCTAGCAATGTATTTGGAACTTATATTAATGTAATCATTTGAAAGCAATGTTGTTTTCCCTTAACCAGTTTTGAAACCTAAACTTGTATTATTATTTGGGAACTCATTGTAAACATTATTTCCACTGCAACTCTATGTATGTGATGTGTATTTGCTTAATCATATGATCTTGGTTGTGATGTTGATTTACCGAGGTCCTTTGTGACACTCGGCGGACTACCGGGTTTATATAAGTGAAAGTATATGCGCGTCAACATGCTAAACAGGGATAGCCGTACTTGATCTTGTATAAATTGGGTGGTTCTATCACAGCTAGTATCAGAGCGGAAAATTAAGCATATTACTGTTATGTACTTAGTTTTCAAAACAATGTTTTGTTTTAAAAAGCCTATTTTGGCTAAACTTTAGCTACAGGCAAATTTGTCAAAACTAATTTGCAATACTATGCTAGCGACATCCTTCTTTATGCCCAATTAAGGACTACTAGGTGGCAATAAGTAAACTAACACTAACTATGGGGTGTTTACTTTCTTGCAATTTTTATTTCGTCGTCTATATGGCGTGCTATTGTATGGATGCCATTCCTTTGAATGGTAATGTATGGATCAATATACCTCTACGCCCAGGTAAGATGGTGAGTGGCATGACCACAAGATATGAGCGTGCGGTCAAAGAGGAAAGTTAGTCTTAATACTTAAGTATATATATCTCATATATATACGGAAGTATTTAATTGTGGGTTAGCTTTGATACGACTATATATGCATATTCTATATGTATATATAGACGTATTTACTTTCGGGTAGCTTTGATACAGAAGTATATATATATATATATATATATATATATATATATATATATATATATATATATATATATATATATATATATATATATATATATATATATATATATATATATATATATATATATATATATATATGGAAGTATTTAGTTCATTGCTTTCAGATATATTGTTGCTCTTGAATATTCGACCAAGAGACCAGACTTTTATTTCTGTGCATATATAATTGTGGGTTGGGCTGAAATGAAATCCTTTTGCAGGTACGTTAACCACGAATGCGTAGATTGAATGTAGCTGATGACTAGCTATATATCAAGAGAGTATGTATTATCCCACCGACATAGAATGTAATTACCACCTTAGGCTGCCAATTTTGTGAGGACAAATAGGACGGTCATGCATCATGATTGTGCTTGTGCATAAATATGCTTCCTCACTTTGTTGTAATACTAATTAACTTGTGATTAATGTGATGTTACTATCTTCCCTGTGTGAAGCTAGACAAAATGCCTTGTTCCATGCCGCTTGAATAGCTTTGCTTGAAGATAGTGTGTGATTAGCTTCGCCTTGTATGTTTGCTTCCAAAGGAAATAGATGACAAGTTAATAGTTAGCAAAAACTTCACCACTTTTAAAACTAAATTGCTAAATGTAAGTAAAACTTGTTTTAAAGAGATATCCACCTACTTAGTGAAAATGAAATATAAGATAACAGTACCTTACCACCATGTTTTGCATGATATGGGTAGTGGTGTTGCTGTAGGTGACTGCTTCTTATATACGAGCTTTGTGCTTAGTAATAGTCGCTTAAGCTAATTGGATTGAGTATATTCGAAATGCTTGCTTAAGACCATGATGTATGTGTGGATGCTCGTTATCTAGGTAGTGTCGTAGTTGTCACCCCTTTTGCCCTCGATAAGCATACGAGTGATGAAGGGCGCTATCCTGGAATAACATCTAAGTTTTGATAATCTCTTGGTTGTCATCTCCAATTAAGTTCTCTCTTAGGAGCCTAAGCCTATACACGTGGTTGCTAGCCCTTGAATGTTGCGCTACGAAGACCTTTATCCATGCCTTTGCTTGACCTTAGGCCCAAGCTTAGTTCCCTTGAATGCTTTCATGTTTCATGGTTGTCCCACTCCTGTGTGGGAGGACCTTGCTCAAAAATCCTTGTCGGACTTCATTGTTCCTCCTACAGATGATCTGGTGCAATGCTAATCGCTATCTACCCTGGCTTTGGAACCTTTTCCTTGCAGATCATGTCGTTGCTTTATCAACTGAATCACTAGTAAGTGCATTAGCTCTGTCCCTCGAATCTCATTTGTTTTGTCTCCAACCCTTTCAAGTCTCTAGATATTTATCAGTCCTGATCTCATGTTGCTGCTCGGTAAGACCAAATCTCATGTTAATATTTATTTGGTAATCACTTTGGTGGACGCAAGGCGTATATGGAAATTAGGCAAGAGTCCCCTACTCAGTTGTCTTCGGTAATTATGCTATGTTCTCTTGCGCTGTGTTTTGATCTTCGGATCACCTCCTTGTCGACTCCTAACCTTGTGACTACCTTTGTTTGCTATCCCTCATTCTCATGGCGCTTGCTCCTATGCAACCAAATTTGTGCCACGTGAAAATTCTTGTGGGTTGTATGTTCAGTAATGGTGCCACGATTAGCGATCTACGGTGCAGCGACGAAACCGAGAGCCTCCTGTGGGTGCACACACAAGGTTGTGCTGCTCAGCACGCATTGGTATCGAGGTTCCTAGTCATGATCCATTGCAGAACTACACCAGTGTGGCATTTTCATGTGAGCTCCTCCTTGGTTATCTCTCCTTATCGTGTCAGAAGATTTGTACATTGAACCAGATACAATAGGACTTGCTTCTAGAGTCAAGAACATGTCACTAACATGAACATAAACATACTACAAGAGATGGTAGACAAGCGACTCTACTTGACTGTCCCTGTAATGATGTGTGTCGTCTAGGGAGCAATTTATGTCATCCCTGTTGGATCAGAAGGCTACACAATATTTAAAGTTGGACAAGTTATCAGTCGGATGATGAATGGACTAGGATATTATGTCCTATAATAGGTCACCTGGTGCTTATGAGCTTTTTATCTTAGCCTTGATCTTTATGGGCAAGATGCTCAACCGACCTTCTTTGTTGTGACCCTTTTCCAATGACTTCCATGGCGACCATTTGTTTACACATCAACTACAATTGTTGCCATCAAAAAGAAGTTTTGAAGCTTTTAAATGTTGAGAGACAACTAATTAGTTACCAATAGGAAAGTTAGGCTACATCTAGGTAATAACTCTTTGGTAGCTTCGAAGGCTATGTCTCACCGAACAATGTTAGATGAAGAAACAGCAAAGCCGGTCAGCAATGCCAGTACTGCATTCTTCTCTAGGCCCTATGTCGTCAAGCCAATTCCATCTTAGACAATCACATGGGTAGTACAAGATGCTGTATCAGCTAAGTAAAGAGCTAGAGAAAGCACGTCCCTAGTCTCGGTCAGCCTCATTACGTATATGGTGCTATCAAAGGATTTGTGCAGGACTCTATTAGAGGAAGTACAGAAGGGTAGTTGGAAATGGTCCCTTATCTTGTAGGACTGCCCCTCCATGTGAAGTATGCATTATGCCCTACAAAACAGCCCACAAGTCTAGTGCTTGTGTATCATTGAGCTGGTGCCTAAATCAACAGTTGAAGTTGTTCCCTAGGAAGCATATGGGGAAAACCCTAGCCTCCATCCTCAGCAAAAAAGCTACCACTGTCATAAAAAGAGTTAAAGACTGCGAACACACTTCCCAATGTGTAAATCAAAAGGGGAAGAAGAGCGGAAAATCTATCGAGATTTCATGTCACTAAACCGGTTATCTTTAAACTAGTGATTAGCGGCTCAAACATGGTTGAATTCACACCAAGCTTGGTGATCTCATTCCTCGCTTAAGGTACTTTGATGTCTTAAGTTGGTTTGAGGATTGGTTGAGTAAGGCATCAGATTTGAGGGATGTTTTGATAGTTTGGTCCCAAAATTTTAGAACAAAGCAGTTTTGGTAGATGATTTGTTTGGATAGCCAAACGGTGTCCGTTTGAGCTAAATTTTGGTCAGTCGTTAAAGGACTCTTGAATCTAAATGCCTACAAAATTTGTGCATAATGGAATAGTAGTTTGTAGGATATGAACTGATTACTGAGAGGTACACAATCTATGATTTCTCTACTGACTACTACCATCCCTCATATTAGAAGGTTGTGTTTGTAGTTCAGGTCATGTTGGCAATGCGATGATTGTTAATCCTTTAGATGCCCTAGAAAAGAATCCTTGCATGCTTTATGCCTTGCTTTTGCCCTCTCATATCAATAATGCTTGAGTAGTCAAGGTGTTCCACAAGTCAATTTGTGCCATTACGAGCCAAAAACAATTTAAAAAGTGTCAAACAACAGATTTCAGACTTTGATTTTGAGTTGTTGATTGACATTAGTAAGGAAGCTTCAATGTCTAATGTAGTTCAACAAAGCTAGTTTTGCTATAGTGCGAGTCAACCCAACTTATTGTGCAATAGCACCATGAAGGAAAACTGTACTCGATCTTGGTAGTATACTATTTTTCTAGTCGGTGTATACTTGCAACTTTCGTTGACCTCCAGGCCTCGCTATCATCCTTCTTCAGCAAGGATTTCCAAGGTGGACTTGTCCTTGGGTACCTTCCATGTGTTTTACCCAAGAGGTTGCCTTAGATTCAACCCATATAACTGTTGCCGCTTGGATACAAGGATTCCCCCAAATAATGATCATCAAAAATGCTGAGTTAACAGAGTCAGCTATCGCATTCATCACTCAACGAACTCAGATAATAAAGTGTTATCATTAGAAAAGAAGAACTGCACACATGAAACATTATGTAGTTTTCCATTGGTTGGCATCTGAGTGATTGAATGGTTACGACCAGCATAGATATTGTCTGTTAATTACTCGGTTTCTTACAGCCTCGAAGGATGCTTACCCCGTCTATGCTCTCATCCCTTATGAAAGGTTGTACTCAAGCTACTTTGGTAGAGAACTACTTTTCAAACTTTGTGAATGAACATGGAACCATTGTAATGAGTAGCTTTTAGAAGCTTGCAGTCTAGTGCAAAGTTCACATGGTCCATGCTATATTCATTAGGGAAATAGAGATTGTGGGTAATTAGTTTATGCTCCATAGTACTCTCTGTATCCCGAGAAAGAAGTATTGTGCCGTCTTGGATTCCTCCCAAAGTAACAATGCTTCATGGACGCCAACGAAGGAAATTCTTCAGACAAAACTTACTACGAAGAGCTAGTATCAGAAAGTGTCTTGACCAAATTAGCCTCTCTGATACTCTGAAGTTAAGTAGCCTAATGCTATCACTGATGTTGGAAAATGGATGACATGCTTCTCTTCCCTTAAAAGTCTTTCGCACCAAATCTCGGGGCAAGATTCTCGTAAGGGGAGGAGGGCTATAACACCCTAGGTGTTTGTCACCAGTTAAGCAATGGGTTTGAGCTCAAACATGACATGTTAAGTGATGATGAAGGTGTCAAGATCAAATCTACAAGAGTGAGCTCCAACTTAAACTTGGACAACACACCCTTACTTACATGTGGACCCTTGTTAAGATTATGCAAGAGTAATATTAAACATGCTTATTTCATGTACATTACATCAACATGCATCCATCTTGACTAGTGGAAAGTTTCATGAAGTTTGGAATCAAGAAGTCACATGAAATGATAAGTTATAATCTTTCTTGGATTGCTTTATTAAGTAAATGGGAATATGAGATGTCGACCAAACCTTGATACCTTGCCCAAATGACTCTAATTAAACTCTACAACAAAAGTCATGAAGGGTTCATGTTGAGCAGAAGTCAAGAAAAGGCCTCAATTGGTCAAAAACCCTAATTCCCGGGTTTAACGAGATGCTGCTTTGACCAAGAGGAAGAAGTAGTTTATGTACCAGATACGAAGTTTGACCTTTAATAAAAGTTTAAGTTTGAGTTGAGTACAACAAACTTTATTTTTGGACCAAGACATGATTCAACACCTAAGTGGCTCAAACAGAGGACTCAAGATGGAATCAGCTGCTGTTTCTAGGCTCTAAATAATTCTAAGTCCGGAATTCATCGTCATTGACATTGGTGTTTCGTGTTCTCAGATTTTTGTTAAGGAACTCAAGTTGAGCCAAATATAAAAGTTGGAGTTTACATCTTGGATAAGGACATACAAAAAGTTGGAATCAATTTGACCATGTTTTGACCAAGTAATTAGAGCGCAAGCAGAGCAAGACTTAAACCTCGTCAAGTCATTGATAGTGTCAACTTGAAGCTTAATTGGCTGCTAATGGAGAGCTCTAATGGCTAGGCACCCTTAATGGGTTTTGTAGATCATTAGGTGGGCTTCAACTTTGCTCTTGGGCCAAGGTCCAAATCAGCCCGTAGCTAGCCCAAATCAACTCCCCACCTCGCCCACACCGACGCGCGCTAGGTGTTTGACGGCGGGCCCCAAAGGGGACACGCGGTTGCCATGCTCGCCGCCCCTGCTCCACACGTCGAGGATGCCCTGCCCAAGCCACGCTGCTACCAGGCGTTGTCCCGCCCCGAGTTCCACTCTGCACTCACCTTCACTTCCCTTTCTCTTGCTCTCATCGATGCTGCCGCTCCTCCATGGCCGCTGCCGCCATGGCGAGCTGTCGGGCAGAGCTCGAGCTGCTGCCGTGGGCGCTGCTCCCTGTCCTCCTCCTTTGCGTAGCTCTACAGCCCCTGCTCCACCGCCACACGCTGCTCTCTCGCTAGCGCTGCTGCTGATGTCGCTCGCGGCCATGCCCGCCATGGATGCCGAGCAGAGCTCGACGCTGCCCACGCCTCCCGTCCCCTCTACGCTCCTCCACTCTCGTGACCACCACCACTGCCTTCATGATGGTGTGTTCCATCTCTCACGCACGCTCGCCCTCGCCTCCGCTTGCTCCCTTCCTCACACGCGCTTGCGCGGCCGCCGCCGGAGCTATGCTGCTGGTGCCGCATGGCCAGGCCGTCCTGGCCTATCTCGGCTGAGCCAGGTAGCCCTGCGGGTGCGCTCTAGTCCCTAGGTGCTCCCCGTCGCTGTTGGCTCCTACTAGCCAAGCCGGCCAACCCCGTAGTCGCTGCCACCGGCGAGGCTGCCGTGACCATCGCTGGCTCACATGGCCGGCCCTCCACCAGCCATCTTCATCTCCGATTGGACCTCCTACGGGTGCGGCTAGGCATGTTGATGCTCTGGGACCCCTCCTTCGCCGCCGACGAGCACCACGACGGCCAGAATTGTGAGCTCCGGCGAGCTGCTCTATTTTCGGCCGGGTGAAGAAGAAGAGGGACCGCGCGCGGAAATAGAAGGTTTTCCAGGAGGTTAAGTGAAGAACCTGTGACTCATTAGAATAGTGTCAAGATGGACCGGTTCGCTAGCGTTTAATTCATGTTTTCTGTAGGGACCCTAGTGCAAAAGCATTTTTTCCTTTTCTTTTTCATTATATGCATATAATCGGTTGAACTGTGAAAAATCATAACAAATTGTAGAAAAATTATAAAATAGCAAATGAGGACTTTTTGGAATTCTTGTGAAATTATCTATGGAATGCATCTATAATATGGCATGCTTTAGTTTAAAGTTTTTGTTGTAAAAATAAATTTATTCGGTTAGGTTTTTAATACTAGTTATGTGTTTTCTTTTTCATAACTTCAGTTGTTGTGATCAAATAAATGTGAAATTTTTATGGAATGCTACTCAGGTGATGGTTGATGGCTGGTAAAAATTTCAGGATTTTACGCTTGATGGTTTAAGAGCTATAAAAATAACAATTGCCCTATGTTGCTTTGCTCCTATTCTGAATAGGCCGGAATGTTTGTGTTAATTTGGCTCAGCTAAGTTATGAATCATGCCTTGATGACAATAAATGAGTTGAAGTACTTTTATTAATCTTTTCAAAAAGCTAAACATCATAATTTTGGTTAAGTAGATTTTTAGTTTTAGTTGCTTAAATTTCTGTGGTTGTTTTTGCCCAAACCCAGACAAGGTTGTCTTGTTGGTAATGTGTGGCCTTGTTAATAGTAGAATTAGCTTGTGGTGTTTATAACAAAGTTGTGCATAGTTTGTTAAGCTTTCTGAAATGTCTATAACCACCTTGTTGTGAAAGATAGAACTCAACTTATTGCTTCTGTCGATGGGGAACCCTACGGCCCCCCCATAGACCGTACTATAGGGAAGTGGGCCTTGGTAACAAGGCCCATAGCCCAATCGCCAAGAAGAGCACGGAGCAAAGCAACGTGCAAGACCAGAACTCCAATTCGGACTATACAAGGAAAGGCGCCCGAAGCATAGCTTAGGACTCTGACCTTGTATCCGAGTAGAACACAAACAACTCCTCTCAGCACCTGGACTATAAAGGGCTGGTGAGGATATCCCTTGTAAACGCAACACACACCCAATACTCAAAGCAATACGACGCAAACAGGCTAGCGCCGAACTGGACGTAAGGTTATTACTCGACCAAGTCGAGGGCCCGAACCAGTATAAATCGTGAGTCTCTTTGCATAACCGCCGAGTTCCACTATTCGCCGAAGCCCAAACAACTGTCCCGGGTACCCCCGTGGCAGGCTATCGGTGGTAAAACATCGACAGCTGGCGCGCCAGGTAGGGGCTTTCGATGATTTTTTTTTCTCGAGAGCTCAGCGGACCTCGACCTCAAGATGGCTTTTCCGGTGGGAACAACCTTCATCTTTGGATCCTGGATCTGTGAGGCTGACGGCAACGACAAGCTACGTACCCGTCTCCAAGAAGAAAAAGAACTCGACGACAAAGTTGAATATGAACTCGCCGAGAAGATGATGAAACTTTCAACTTCGGATCCAACTCGGAATGAAGAAGAAAGCGGATACGAAACCAACTCCGAGAAAGAGATACAACCCGACTCCATGATAATCTTCACAGCTAAAGATTCAAGCCTAATTGGACTCGGAGACGCGACGACAATCGTGAAGGAATACAACCCGTACAACTCCAAAAAGAACTCAAGAACATACAGACTATACAACATGGCATCAATCTACCAACACTTTACCCAAGACAAGATGAACTCAGCAAGAAAAATACTCCTGGAAGGAGCACAAGAAGGGATGATCATGACAGTTACCCCACAAGACTGTGTGGTGCATTGGCCGGGTTCTTTCATCTCAAGCAAAGCCCAGACTAGCACGTACATTGAAGAACTACCTTATCAAGAGGGAAAAGAACCCGGATCCAGCTCAGAAACTACCGATAGCTCAACCAAACAAAGGATGAAGTACCGTACAAGAAGAGCTCAGAAGAAGTACACTATATACATGGTGGAGCAGTTAGAACAACCTTTGGAACCACCACAGATACCAGATATAAAATCTTCAGACAAATCAGAAGGCAACATCTCGCCAGATGAGAAAAGCGACAGCAACGAAAATGATGAGCAAAGGCTAGCAAGACTAAAGAAGAATAAATTGAAGGCTAGAAGAAGGAACAGGGCTAAACAAAGGAAGTAAATCTGGAATAAGTACAAGGCGGAACTAACGGAATACAACAGAAAGAAGGCGGAAAGAGAAGCCGCAAAAAGTACAAAAAGGGAAAGAATTGAAGAATTAACAAAAGAATTGCACACCCTCACGAATAACAGAAAGTCAGAGGAAGACCAGAAGAAAGAAGTTGGGGGACCAGAAAAACAACCCGGCGAGGAAGTTCCACAAGAGCCACAAGGAGAACAACCACCCAAAAAGTTGATTTTTCAAAGACTAGGGGAAAATGCTGACAATAATGGAAGGCAATAACATTACCCAAGATTACAAGAAAAGGGCAAGCCAGAACTAAGTCAACGATACCCGGAAGCATCAAGAAGATTTGACAAAGAAGATGACTATGGAGAATCCGAGTTTAAAGAAGACAGATCTTATTACAGAAGGGCATGATCGCCAGACTATGGAAGAACGGAACCATACGACAGATTCCCTTGTTTTGTAGGAAGACTACAAACATTGAAGCTACCACACAAATTTAAACCAGCAAATCATTCCAAGTACGATGGCAAAGTAGAACCAAGACAATGGCTAAGAGTTTATTCCCAATCTATTGAGTTAGCCGGAGGAGATGAAGACATCAAGGCTCTATTTTTCCCAATGGCCCTCGAAGCAATGCCACTACAATGGTTTGACAAATTGAGGCCAAGATCAATCAGATATTGGGAAGACTTGCAAGAAGCTTTCTGCAACAACTTTGCAGGCATTATTACCCATCCAATGACCGCAGCCGAGTTGAAAGGAGTAAGGCAAAGGAGAGGAGAAAGTCTAAGGGAATACTATAGAAGATTCAGAGAATTCAGGGCTCAAGTCCACGACATTACCGACAGAGAAGTGATAGAAGCCTTTGCGGAAGGAATCTTAGCAAACTGGCAATACAAAGACTATTTCAATGAGAACCCAAGAACAAATGAAGATTTCAAGATGGTTGTTGAAAAGCTAATTTCATCAGAAGAAAGAACCCGGCATCGGTTTGCTAGGGAGAACCCAGAAAATAGAAGACCTGATTATAGACAGCAAGACAAAAGGCCGAGGCAGGACAACATGGTGGCAACCATAGACAACAAGAGAAGATACAATGACAACAGCAACGGTGGCAATTACAATGGCAACTACAACAATAACAACAACAGTAACAACAGCGGGTACAACAGTAATAGCAACTATCGGAGCAACAACTACCGAGGAAGAGCACCGAAAAACATAGAGAACATGCCATGTCACATACACCTAGGAACCAGACACAAGTTAGTTGAATGTAGCACTTTTCAGCGGCAATTCATGAAGAGAGAAAACATGAATCAAAACAACTCAGAGCAAAAGCAAGAGAAATCCAAGAAGGAGGAAAAGAAAGCTAAAGGAGATTATCAAGAACCCAAATGCCAATTAGCAGTTATATTTTTAGGTGTTCCTAACACACGAAGCAAAAGGCAAGAAAAACTAGCTCATAGAGCCATCATGGCAGCTGAACCAGCCACCACAAGATATCTAGATTAGTCAGAGTACCCCATCCACTTCACAAGAGAAGACCAATGGACCAGTGCAGCAAACGCAGGATGCTACCCGCTGGTATTGGGTCCAACTATCGCAGGAGTGGTAGTAACTAAAGTACTCATCGACGGAGGAGCCGAGCTCAACATAATTTTCGCAGATACTCTTAGAAGGATGAATCTGGATTGTGAAGGTCTAATGACACCAACAAGCACACCATTCTATGGAATAGTACCCGGTAGAGCAGCTATGCCACTCGGACAGATAACCCTACCAGTCACCTTTGGCACACCAGACAAATACCGGACGGAATTCATCAAATTCGAAGTTGCAGACTTTGAATCATGCTACCACGCAATACTTGGGAGACCAGCTTTAACAAAATACATGGCAGTGCCACACTATCCATACCTACTACTCAAGATGCCAACAACAAAGGGCGTATTATCATTGAAAGGAGATCTAAAGAAAGCACATGATTGCGATGTACAAGCAGTACAGATATCTGAAAGATTACAAGACATAAAGGAAGGAAAAGAGATTGCAACGCTAGCCAGCGAAATGAACCCGGATGAGATTCAAATACCGGCTAAGAAGCCAAGCAACTTCGCACCACCAAAAGAAGCCGCTACCAAGACTATTGACTTATTGACTGGTGATCCAGAGAAGACGACAATCATCAGTGCAAATCTCAATCCTAAATAGGAACTCACGCTCACCAACTTTCTTCGGGACAACAAAGACATCTTCACTTGGAAGCCGGCCGACATGCCAGGGGTCCCAAGGGAGTTGGCTGAGCACATAATTGATGTGAACAAAGGGTCCAAACCCATTAAGCAGAAGCTATGAAGATTCGCTCCAGACAGAAAAGCAGCAATCAAAAAAGAGATCACCAAGCTCATGGCAGCAGGATTCATCAGAGAAATAATCAACCCAGATTGGCTTGCCAACCCAGTCCTAGTAGAGAAGAAGAATTCAAAAGAATGGCGCATGTGCATTGACTACATAGACCTCAACAAACATTGCTCAAAAGATCCATATGTCCCACCAAGGATTGATCAAATCATCGACTCAACAGCAGGATCAGCTCTATTATCCTTTCTAGATTGCTATTCAGGCTATCATCAAATATCCTTAAGAGAAGAAGACCAAAGCAAGACATCGATCATTACACCCTTTGGGGTATATTGCTACAAATCAATGCTTTTTGGGCTAAAAAATGCAGGGGCAACATATCAAAGAGCAATTCAAACTTGTTTGGGGAGTCAAGTTGGAAGAAACGCAGAAGCATACATTGATGATGTAGTAATCAAGACAAAAGAACCCGGATCATTGATAGAAGACCTCGAGGAGACTTTCAAGAATCTAAAAGCATGGTAGTGGAAGCTAAACCCCACAAAGTGTGTTTTTGGGGTCCCATCAGGACAACTACTCGAATTTCTAGTCAGCAACCGAGGAATTGAAGCAAGTACAAAGCAGGTTAAAGCCATCATGGATATGAAACCTCCAAAGAAAGTTAAAGACATACAGAAGCTTACAGGATGCATGGCAGCACTCAACAGATTCATCTCCTGACTAGGAGAAAAAGGGCTACCTTTTTTCCAATTATTGAAAAAGACAGGAAATTTTGAATGGACAGAAGAGGCAGAAGAAGCATTCCAAAGGCTAAAAGAATACTTGGCGTCATCACTAGTAATGACACCACCAAAAGGCAAAGAAGACATGATGCTATACATTACAGCAACCAAGAACATTGTCAGCACAACAATTGTGGTTAAGAGAGAAGAACCCGAACACGCATACAAAGTGCAGAGACCAATCTATTACATAAGCGAAGTACTAATAGAATCAAAAATTACAGTGGTAACCAACTTTCCACTCCAAGACATTCTACGCAACAAGGATGCAATAGGTCGGATATCAAAATGGGCAGTAGAACTCGGTGCTCTCAACCTAGACTTCAAACCAAGAACAACAATCAAATCTCAAGCACTATCCGACTTCATTGCTAAATGGATAGAAATAAGTCAAAAAGAGCCCGAACCAATACTTGATCATTGGAAAATGTATTTTGATGGATCCCTAAAGTTAGGAGGAGCCAGAGCAGGAGTGCTATTCATATCACCAGAAGGAAGACAGTTAAAGTATGTGCTACAAATACTTTGGCAGGCAACTAACAATGAAGCAGAATATGAAGCATTAATACATGGTCTAAGAGTTGCAAGCTCACTTGGGATCAAAAGGCTACTTGTCTACGGTGATTCAGCTATAGTAATCAATCAAGTCAACAAGGATTAGGATTGTACAAAAGACAATATGGATGCATACTATGCAGAAGTCAGAAAATTGGAGAAAATTTTCCAAGGGCTCAAAATCCATCGTGTACTAAGGGATTCCAATGTTGCAGCAGATGTGCTAGCCAAACTGGGATCAGATAGAGCAAAAGTACCACCTGGTATATTTGTAGAAGAACTCACAACCCCATCTATCAAACAACCTGGGAACACAGAAAAGGAGAAGGAGACGACAGATCCAATGGAAATAGATCAAGCAGAAGAACCAGACCAATCAAGACAGATCATGGTCATACAAAATGATTGGAGACAAACATACATTGATTTTATCAAAGAGAAGAAACTACCCGAAGACAAAGCAGAAGCAACCCGGGTTATATGAAGAAGCAAAAACTATGTTCTGGTGGGAGACAAACTATACAAAAGAGCAGCATCATCTGGAGTACTACTTAAATGTGTTCCAACAGATAAAGGAAAGGAAATCTTGGACGAAATCCATTTAGGATGTTGTGGAAATCATGCAGCCTCTAGGACACTGGTCGGCAAAGCATTCAGAACCGGGTTCTATTGACCAACAGCACTCAAAGATGCAGAAGAGCTCATCAAAACATGCAAGAATTGCCAAATGTTTGCCAGGCAATCACACGTGCCCGCTCATAATTTGATATGCATACCACCAGCTTGGTCGTTCTCATGCTGTGGGCTAGATCAAGTCGGACCACTCAAAAAATCAAAAGGAGGCTTCGAATACATATTTGTGGCAATCGACAAATTTACAAAGTGGGTTGAATACAAACCTTTGGTCAAATACAGTGCAGAAAAGGTAGTGGAATTCATACAAGACATCATACATAGGTTCGGCATGCCCAACAGAATAATCATAGATCTTGGTTCACCATTTACAGCAAAAGAATTCCAATACTGGGCAAGAGATCGTGGGATAGAAATCGACTTTGCATCAGTAGCACACCCATAGGCCAATGGAGAAGTTGAAAGAGCAAATGGACTCATATTACAAGGCTTAAAACCAAGATTATATGAAGATTCAAAAGATTATGGTGGAAAATGGATCGATGAACTACCAAAAGTAGTATGGGGTCTAAGAACCCAGATCAGCAGAGCCACCGGATACTCACCGTTCTTTCTGGTCTATGGATCAGAGGCAGTACTACCAGCCGACTTGATATGGCTATCTCTAAGAATAGAACAATATGAAGAAGGCGAAGCAGAAGAAACAAGGCGATTAGAAATTGATTCAATAGAAGAAATAAGAGATAGTGCAATAATCCAAAATGCAAGATATCAACAAGGATTACGAAGACATTATGACAAAAGTACTCAGCCCCGATCACTAAAGCCAGGGTACTCAGTATTACGACTAATCCAGAAGAAAGATGGACGACACAAACTACTCAGTCCATGGGAAGGACCCTTCATCATGAAAATCGCAACAGGACCCGGCACATACGAGTTGATGACTCTAGATGAAATACCAGTGAAGAATACTTGGCATATCAGCCAACTCAAAAGATTCTACAATTAGTACAACATATTGTACTCAAGCTTCAAGAGAAATAAAGCAGGAATTCTTCAAGAAGAACAACTTCAGATATAAGCCCTGTCTAACGGACAGAACCAACCCGTAATCAGGTTGGGGGAAAAAGGGGCTTCCCTGTTAACAGCCAACCCAGAAACGGTTGCGCTACACGGGCAATTTTGTCACTCAACCATATGGAGATGGTTTGACTGACGGCCAACGGCCAAATAGCTTCTTGGGTAAGGAGACCCAATCTAGCATTTGTCACTCTACCATAAAAAGAGATGGTACGACTGACAGCCCTGTCCAATGGACAGAACCAACCCGTAATCAGGTTGGGGAAAAAGGGGCAGCCCTACAGACAGCTCAACCCGGAAATGGTTGTTGCTATACGGGCGCAATCGCTTACCCCAAGAGCTGGTACGATTGCTTACTTACCCTGCAAACAGCCAACCCAGAAACGGTTGTGCTATACGGGTCCGATCGCTTACCCCAAGAGCTGGTACGATCGTTTACTACACCCAACAAGCGGCGCTATCTACAAAAACAACTCGGTCACCTACCCCAAGAGCGGTACGATCGACTACCTCACCCAACAAGCAGGCATCTACAAATATACAACTCGGTCGCCTACCCTAAGAGCGGTACGATCGACAACTTCGCCCAACAAGCGGCACAATCAACAAAGAAAACTCGGTCGCCTACCCCAAGAGTGGTACAATCGACTACTTCACCCCAAGAGCGGTACAATCACTCCAACAACTCAGTCGCCTACCCCAAGAGCGGTACAATCGACTACTTCGCCCCAAGAGCGGCACAATCACTCCAACAACTCGGTCGCTTACCTCAAGAGCGATACGATCGACTACTTCGCCCAGCAAGCGGCATCTACAAATTTACAACTCGGTCGCATACCCCAAGAGCGGTACGATCGACAAACTTCGCCCAACAAGCAGCATGATCAAAGTCAACTTGGCTACATATTCCAAGAACAGCATGACCAACTGCCTTGGCCCAAGAGCAGCCAAAACAATTGTACAATCTGGCAAGAATGGCCGACCAACTCGCCCCAAAAGCGGCAGGAAACAACCCTACAAGGATGGCTATCTACTCAAGAAAGCAGTATGATCAAATCCCACGCCCAAAAGGGTGGCAAAAAACAACTCTACAAACCGGATATCAACATGCAGTCGATTATTGTTATCCGAAGAGCGACAAAACCAGTCACACAAAGTGGAAGGACTACTCAGAAATTACACAAATGCAGTAAAAGAAAGAAAGGTCAAAGCCTGCTCATAGCAGTCAAAGACAGATTCAACAGCAGGGCAAAGCCTGATCATATTCACAGAAACAAGTATATATTACAAAAAACCACAAGTTCATTACACAAAATGTCTAAGGAGCTGGAGGCACAGCAGGAAGCACATTCATCTATTCCAAGATTTGGTCTAATAGACCACTAAGCTCTACTTTGGCCTCCTCCCACTGTCTTGAAAATTCAGCCGTTACAGAAGCTTCAGTAATCCGCTCAAGAGGGGCATCAGGAGCAACAATCCGGACATATGAAACCACATTATTGATGCATCGGTGAAAGCCACCCCTTACAAAATCATAAAACTGGGAAGAAAGCACCGGTATTATGCCTCCAAGGCCCAGATCTCTGTCTTCTCGCCGACAGACTGAAGCAATGATTGGAGCGACTGTAGCATAAAGAGCCCAGAATTGCTCATGGGTAGCCTTCAACTTTGCCTGCAGATCTCGAACAGATTTTATGGCCTAAACAAGATCTCGGTCAGCGCCAGATCATATCAATTTTGCTTGAGCAAGAATATCTTGGGTTTATTTCAGTTTTAAATCAGCAAGGGTACTTACAGACTTAGCCTAATTTTGTGAAGTACGGAGGGTGTCAGTCATCGCCTCCCTATCTTTCAACCAGTTTTCTCTTTCACGAGCAAGAGCTGAAAGAAAGCAAATCAACAACTCAAAAAACAAAAAAAGAGCAAAACCAAGGGAAAGCAGTCGATCAACAAAAGATTAACTTACCAGCCAGCCTCTCCTTCAAGTCAGAATTCTCAGCCTAAGCGGTATCACACGCCTTCTCAGCATCAAGCACCTTGGCATTAAGGGTGGCCTCCGTTAGAGCACGCTGCTCCTTCTCATAAGTCAGGACAACTTTAGCCTGAGCCAGCTCATCTTCCTTTCTTTTCAAATTAGCCTCAGCAATGGCAGTAAATTGCGCCTCATGAGGACCGAACAATACATCCTGATCTTGAAGTAAAGACTGCAAAACAAAAATATGTGAGACAGAAGCAGAAGAAACCAATATTGAAAGCCAAAAAAGAACTCGGATACCTTGAGCTCGGCGCCATAAGCACCAGAAAAGGTTTCCCAAGAAGAAGCCAACTTGGCCAACCGTTCAACTCGGCCAAGCTGAGCCATTTCCTCTCCTGAACGAGTTAGCAGAAGAGTACTTGGCCTAGATGCTGACGGCTGATCAGCATCAGCAGCAGAAGCAGGGGGAGGGTAGTTATCAGCACCCTCACCCACTGCCGCATCAACTCGAGCAGCAGCCTTGAGGGAGTACAATAGAGACGACCCAAGTGGTAGATGAGCAGCAGCAAAAATGCTCGAGGGACTATCCACAACCCGGTGCTCCTCCTGAGAGGACACCAGGGCCCCAACATTCTGTTCCTCAACATGTGGCTCAAGAGGAGCAACACGAGGAGGAGAAGCTACAAAAAGCAGAATTATAAGTCTACAAGGATATAGAATACATAAATTATACAAGAGACAGAAAGGCAAAGCAGAACAAGAGCTCACAAACAATAGATTCTTGTAAAGCTTTTTCAGCCCCAAGGACTAGAGAAGATGAGGCATCCTCAGAAGGCCTACAATGAAAAAGAACTCAGGTCTATCAAAAACAGAATAAGATATCAAAATGAGAACAACCAAGAGAAAAACTTACTTGATGACCTTCTTAAAATCACCAGCCACCTCAGAGAAAATGAAGTCGGGAAGTGGCACGGAAAACAAATCATCCTCAACCACCTCAAAGGAAGGGATTGGGATGGCCTCCGGGACAGAAGCAGAAGCAATTGTTACATTTGGAACACAAGGAGCCCGTGCACGACTATAGAAAAAAGAACTCAATCAGAGCAAATCTTACAAAATACAAGGGCACTCGAGAAGTAAAAACTTACGAACGAAGATTAAGGGGGACTTCATCATCAGTCACCTCCTCATCAACAGCGACAGACTGACCATCTATCAGAAGACAAGAAGAACTCGGATGAATACACAAAAGCAGGTCAAATCAACACAAAGCCAGGAAAACAACTCAGGAAAGGCTCAACACAAGCTCACCTATGAGAATATTACCTGTTGGAGGGTGTTGACGAGCTGAACGTCGCCTCTTGGGCAAAGACTGCTTAGAAGCAGCCTCAGTCCGCCGCTTCCTAGATAATAGGATATGTCGAGCAATCCGAGGATCAGGAACATACTCAACATAGGAGTGTTGACCTTCAAATAAGCCAGTAGACAACCTGGCAGAAGAAGAACCCGGCCCTGAAACAACGGTTTCAACCACGTTGCCAGCAGCAGCAACATCATCATCTTCATCTTCTTCAGCCTCCTCCTCGGCCACATCATCAGCAGCAGCAGTAGGGACAACAAGCTTAAAAGCCTGGCCATAGTCCTGCATAAAAGAGACAAAATCAGTATAAGATCAAAAAGACCCGATACAAAAGAACTCGGGAAGGCATACGCATACCTTAGGAGGAGGATGAGCAGCATCATACTCGTCCACATGGGCGGGCATCACCGAGACACCACTAAGAATCCGCCCCAACCGTTCAAGGATGATTTCTTCAGACAACTCGGCGTCCAGAATAAGCCGAGAAGGATCTGGGGAACCAGTGTACTCAAAACCAAAGTGCACCCTCTGCATGAGAGGTTGCACCCGGCGACACAGAAAGCTGGCAACTATGCCATTCCTAGTCAAACTAGCCTACTTCAGTAGGCTAATTCGAGTAAGCAAAGGCTTAAGTGCCATGAGCTCAACCAAAGAAAGTTTATCCTTCCAAATAGGAAGAGAAGTCAGAGTGAGAGAGAGATCGGAAGAAAAAGAAGGGACCGGTTTCGGGACATAGAACCACTTCTCGGCCCAATCTCTTACAGAATCAGAAAGAGTAAGAGAAGGGAAAGTTTCTTTACATCCCTGACGAGATTGAAGGAGACAACAGCCAAAGAAAGGAGGATTTTTAGAATCAGACAGCCGCATACGAAAGAAATAACAAAAAAGGAGAAGAGGAGGCGGGATTCCAATAAAAGTTTCGCAAAGATGTGCGAAGGCAGAAAGGAGAAGAACCCCGTTCGGGGTAAGATGATGAAGCTGAATCTGATAAGATCCAAGAAATTCTAACAAGAAATCGGACGGGGGAAAACAGAGCCCCGCTCGCACAAAAGGAATGAACAAAACATATTGATCGGGAGAAGGGGACGAAATCACATGCTCACCAGGCAGCAAGTAATTGGAAAGAAACTTCTCCTGAATGAGCCCATGCGCAACAAGCAGATCTAGCTCCGCCTCTTGCGTCGACGTCTTCAGGAACTACCTTTGCATCCGTCTCATGGCCATGAACTCAGGATTGTCAATTTGCTTAAGAGTTTTCTCCTCATCAACAAACTCACCCTTGCCCTTGTTCTTCTTCACCATCAATCAAAAGCAAGGGCCAGATGCAGTAGCAGCAGCAGCAAGAGATTTGAGGCGGTGGATGCAATGCTAGGGATTTCTCAGCAACGAGGATTGAGGAATTTTTCACCGCAAAGACAAGTGGAGCAACAGTAACAGGGCAGTCATTTTTATAAAGGGAAAATACACGGCCCACGTAACCCAAGTGAAAACGGTCACCAAAAATTACCGTTCCGCAATCAATGACATGAACAACGGAAAAAGAAAGCAACGGTCCGTTCAGATCTCAACGGTTAGATGCCAAAACCGTTCGCAAGGAAGCAACGCAGAAAAAGGATACAACAAGTCGGCAACAATACTACACTACAGCCAAAGCATGCAGATACAGAGAAGAACTCAGATACAGTAATAGACAACTCGGCCTCTAGTAGAAACCATCTTATTCATTATTTCTTTGACTCGAAGAACATTGAGATTACAATGGAGTACAAGATCTAATAAATTCAACAAAGAAAGCAAAGGAGATCATTTTAGAGTGGCAGCAAAGAACCCAGTGGAATTTGAGGTTGCAACCCTCCGCAGACAGATAGAGCAAGCATGGAAGCCACATCACAAGAACTCTTCTAACTGCCAACGCGAAAGTTATCAAGTATACAAAAGCCCGGGGGCTGCTCAACCTCACACAACAGCATATCTACGAATGAGGAAAGAATTGAAGAAAGAATTTCCTACTCAAGGCGGAACCACAACCAACAAAGAAGGAAAGCTACATCTGTACCATGAGATCAGGAAAAACACGCTCCTGAGAGATACTTTACTTAGATAAGTCAAGAAACAACCTGGTTTGATAAAAAAAGAACCCCGATGAGGTACGACAAGAACCAAGACAAGCTTAGAAAGAACCCAGATTGATCAAAAAAGAACCCCGACAAGGTGCGGCAAGAACCAAGACAAGCTTAGAAAGAACCCGGATTGATCAGAAAAGAACCCCAACAAGGAGAGACAGAGATCAAGTCAAGATCAGAAAGAACCCATATTGAAGAAAAACAACCCAGACAAGTTGGGAACATAAATCAAGACAAAAAAGAACCTAGAGTGATCAGAAAACAACCCAGATGAGGTACATACAAGTTCAGAAAGAACCTGGACGAAGTGCAAACAACCTGGAAGAGGTACATCAAGAACCAGAGAAGTCTAGAAATGACCTGGATGAATAAAAACAACTCAGAAGAACATCACGGCTTAGTCAAACACTAAGCTTAGGGGTTCGACATTCGCTTCAACTACGCCCGGGGGCTCGGATTTAAAGACGAAGGACCAAGAATACAAGAACTCAAGACTACAACAAACGACAACACATCAAGACCCTTCATCCGATTTCTTTTCGAAAGAAAAGAACCCGGAGAAGGCTCGGGGGCTACAAGTACCCACCACAGAAAAGTACATTTTTAATTTTTTGACCCTCCAGCTTTTTGTACCAAAAAATAAGAGGCTCAGGGGCTACACTCAAAAATTGCACTCGCTGCACTCAAAGGAAAAGAACTCGGAGGACATCAAGACAGAAAGACCCTCTAGCTTTTTGTGCCAAACAGCTGAGGCTCGGGGGCTGCACTCACTGAGTGCACTTTTTTCAGCAAAAGTGCACATCAGTCAGAAGAAGAATCAAAGAAGACCATCTCAAGATTTCACTTCAAGAAGAACCCGGATCAAGTCTACAACAACTCGGCCCTTGAAGCTCAATCATGAAATGCTCGGGGGCTTGTCGATGGGGAACCCTACGGGCCCCCCATAGACCGTACTATAGGGAAGTGGGCCTTGGTAACAAGGCCCACAGCCCAATCACCAAGAAGAGCACGGAGCAAAGCAACGTGCAAGACCAAAACTCCAATTCGGACTATACAAGGAAAGGCGCCCGAAGCATAGCTTAGGACTCTGACCTTGTATCCAAGTAGAACACAAACAACTCCTTTTAGCACCTAGACTATAAAGGGCTGGTGAGGATATCCCTTGTAAACGCAACACACACCCAATACTCAAAGCAATACGACACAAACAGGCTAGCGCCGAACTGGACGTAAGGTTATTACTCGACCAAGTCGAGGGCCCGAACCAGTATAAATCGTGAGTCTCTTTGCGTAATAGTCGAGTTCCACTATTCGCCGAAGCCCGAACAACTGTCTCGGGTACCCCCATGGCAGGCTATCAGTGGTAAAACATCGACAGCTTCTCTGAAGTTCCTATCAGTTTTCTGTCTATAATTATACCACTACTGTTTGGGCTGCATGTGCAGTTTTGCTTGTGCAATTATTTTTGTGGTGTAAATGATGTTTGCTGTGGTTGTAGTGAATACCAAAGTTGTAGATAATTTAATAATCTTGCTTGTGTTCAAATTTCATGACCATAGGTCTGATAGTTTAGGAGTTATGAATTTGACAAATGATCTGTCATGTTTGGTCTATGCTCTGTGTAGATTTTAAGGATTTCATTGTTTGACCTAGATAAGTATGAAATAATGTCTTGGTGATAATATAAGAGTTATAGTTCTCTCCTTAATCTTTCCAAATTATCCTAATTCACCCCTTTTGGTGTTGTAGAGCTCCAGTTATAAGCTTGTGAAGTTGTATGGCAGAATCTGTCCAAGTCTGGATAGAGGTGCTCAATTGTGCTTGATTGACCTTGTTAATTGTGAAATCACCTTGTGATGATAATAAACATGTTTTATATAATTTAATAATCTTTCTATAAAGTTAAGGTTCCTGCTTGTTTGATGTCTGTGACTCTTGTTATGCATTTTTAAAATTACTACTACTTTTCTGTCCTAGTTCTGTGCAGATCTAAAACATTGGCATGTTTGACCTGGTTATCTTTGGAATAAGCTTTTGGTGATAATAACAATATTGTAGGCAATTTCATTAGCTTTCCATAAAGTCTAAGATCACCTTCTTTGAATGTCTGGATCTCTAGTTATGGATAAAACAAGTGTTAGCTGTGATGCTGTCCAAATTCTGTGTTGTGCTTACAAGTTGATTGCTTTCACTTTGCATTGCCTTATGTGTTGCTAAGTGTGACTCATGTCTTTCAGAGTGTTAAATTAAGTTACCTAAGATCATAAATTGTGATAGAGGTTTTCAATGGAATAGCTTAACTCAAGTTCACTTGTGTGCCATGCCTAATTTGTTTGCTATCCATTAATAATAGGTTGTGTGATGTTTAGTTAAATAACTCTAGGTGCCTATGTCTTGCATGATCTTATGTTTGCCTTGAATGCTATTATGTGATGCATCTCATATTGCCGTTCTTTTTATTCATACAGTTACATCTATGCATCTCATCTAGATACGTTAGGTGAGTATACGTGGACCTAGGGCATGGTGTGGAGCTAACCAGAAGATAGAAGGACTGGACAAATGCTAGGATGAGAGATACTCACCAAGCGAGTGTCATTTAACAAACACTGACCTAGTGTTGGATCACAGGCAAGCCCCGGAGCATTCTAAGCCTCCTATATTTTTACAAATATCACTTGAGTTCTTTATGTTTGATGCATTAGGTTATAAGAGTTGATTCGAACCACTTGATGCATAGAACTACCTTGTCTAGAAATATACCTTGAACCCTATGTAGGTCCAGGATCGAATGTATGCTTAGCAATGCTTAGACCGGTAGAAATCGGGTGATTTCCTATGACCTGCGAGATATAGGTGGATACCAAAGCACGGTTGGTTCTATTTGCTATCATGGAAATAACCATGTGTTGATGAATAAAAAGGAGACCAGACGGGATTGTGATAGAGAAGCAACAAGGCAGGGAGGTCTTGGTGCCTATTTATCCCTGTCTGTGTCGGTTAAGGACCGATTCGCTGTACGTCCTCATGTCATGTTGAACGCATGCCTAACACTTAGCTGGCCAGATAAGTCGTTCCGACCGCGAAGCCGAGTAGCTCAACTCAGGCCGGGACCCGGTAAGTGAAAGTGCGCACCCTGGTTGGTAGTAAGGATGTGCAGAGAGCTAATGGCATGAGTCCAAGGGCGAGTTCGAGTCCCGATCTTCCTGGCAGATTGGTAGAATCTCTGAGGGTGCGGCCTCGATCGGACCCACGAAGTTGGTTCCTGAGTTATACCAAAGGTGACCTAAGACTACCATGGCGCAGGTATGTCTGGGTTTGTGTTAGGAGTAATTCCCCAGCTGGGTAGGAATCGATTTGAATCGCCGTCTCTCCTGGATAGTGCGAACTTGACTGAGCAGCGGCAACGTAGAGTAACTTAATGGAAACGTGATGGTTATGATGATGATACTCACATTATTACACCGGCTATGGTTACTATTGAATGTTACTAAATGATATTCCACATGTTTGGCATAGGTTAGTTGCTAATCTAAAGATGAATAGCTATAATTAACTTGGTTTCCGAATTATAAAATGTATAGCTCAACTAGTGGCTTTTATATAAAATTTTGTCAAGCTAGCTCTACTTATAAAGCCTTGTATACTCTTTGGTGTCACTTTTTTCTGGTTTATGATGGGTAAGTCTAGCTGAGTAGATTCGAGTACTCAGGGTTTATCCCACCATGTTACAGGTGAAGTTCTGGGCCCACTGAAGATGGTGGCTAACCGCCGGTGGGCTTGGTGACTCTATATTTATTTCTCATTTATATGCTTTTGTCAGAGGATGTCATTTATGCTAGCAATGTTTTTGGAACTTATATTAATTGAATCATTTGGAAGCTATGTTGTTTTCCCTTAACTAGTTTTGAAACCCAAACTTGTATTATTATCTGGGAACTCATTGTAAATATTATTTCCGCTGCAACTCTGTGTATGTGATATGTATTTGCTTAATCATACCATCTTAGTTGTGATGTTGATTTACCGAGGTCCTTCGTGACACTCGGCGGACTACCGGGTTTATATAAGTGAAAGTATATGTGCATCAACGTGCAAAACGAGGACAGCCGTACTTGATCTTGTATAAATTAGACGATTCTGTCTCACGCAGTTCATTATCAGATTGATCCACTCCTCCTGAAAACCCAACCTTGCTCATATCCATTCAACCCAATCATAAGCCTTGCTCATATCCAATTTCACAGCAGCCCACCCTTCTGCACCCCTCCGCTTATTGCGCATATAATGAGTGAGCTCATAAGCTATCAATATATTATCTGAAATTAGCCACCCAGGAATAAAAGCACATTGATTCGGAGAGATAATTGTAGGCAATATCTTCTTTAACCGGTTAGCCAACACCTTCGATACGATCTTGCATAAAACATTACAGAGACTAATTGGTCTTAGCTCTGTCACCCTTTCTGGACATTTCACCTTCGGAATTAGAGCAATAATTGTCTCATTCCACCCTTTCCGGTATATCACCTCCATTCAGCACCCCCAAAACTTCACTAGTAATTTTCTCCCCCAAAACACCCCAAAAGTGCTTGTAAAAAATCGCCGGCATACCATCCGGTCCCGGCGCCTTTAAATCACCAATGGACTCCAACGCCTCCTTGACCTCCTCAGCTGTAAAATCAGCTAGAAGATACACATTCATTTCCGGCGTCACGCAAGGGTGCACAGCATCAAGAATTTGCTGCGCATCTCCGACAACATCCGACCTGAAAAGCTGCATAAAGTAGTTAGCAATAAACTCCTGCTTCTCTACTTCATTCTCCACCCAACCCCCCTCTCCATTCCTCAAATTTCCTATCCTATTTCTCCTCTTTCTCTCTGAACATGCAGCATGGAAAAACTGAGTGTTTCTATCGCCCTTCTCCAACCATTTTACATGCGACCTTTGTTTCCAATAGATATTAGTTTGCTCCTCAACTCTATCCAACCTGAACCACAACAACGCCTCTTGCTCCACCCCATCCTTGCTGAGCCGACTCCGTCTACAGGATTCAAGCTCTCTCTTTAGCTTTCTACATCTCTTCTCTAAATCACCAAGCACATTACAACTCCACTCCCCCAAAACTCCTGAGACCCTATCCACTAACTGCGTCACAGACACCAACCCATCAGCAACTCCCTTCTCCCACCCATCCTTGACAATATCATCGCAGTGCTCCTCCTCAAGCCAACTTGCTTGAAACCTAAAAGGTTTATCTCCACCGCCACTCCTCCTCTCCCTCCCTTCGGTTGCAATGATCACTGGACGGTGATCAGAGTGACGTGGATCACCGTTCTGAACTACAACCATCCAGAACCTCTGCTGCCAAGCCACATTAGCCAGCGCTCTATCAAGCCTCTCTCGTACATACCCTTCCACCCTTGTTTGCTGATTGTGCCAAGTGAATACATCCCCCTCAAAACCAAGATCTTGCAGCTCACAAAACTCTATGGCGTCCCTGAATCTATCCATTTGCACTTGTGGCCTTGCACATCCACCCTCCTTCTCATACTGGAAGAGAATTTCATTGAAATCCCCAGCACACAACCAAGGCAGATCGTCCTGAGCACGAAGATCCCTCAACAGAGTCCAAGTTCTATGTTTAAACTCGGTTTGAGGAAACCCATACATACCCGTGAACCACCAACCAAACCCATCAGCTTCCAAAATATCCATGCCAATGTGATTATCAGAATAATTCCTCAGGCTCACATCAACCCCCTGCCGCCAAAACACTGCAATACCCCCGCCTTTTCCTACACAGTTACGTACCACCATATTTCCCAGACCTAGCAACCATTTGAAACGCTCCATCCTTGGCTTGTCCAATTTTGTTTCAGACAAAAACAGAATGTCAGCATTCTCAGTCTTCTGCAATTCCAGAAGACCATTCACTGCCGGGCGGTTGCCCAAACCCCGGCAGTTCCAGGCAATGATCTTCATTGGTCCCCGCAGAGCCGGTCCGCCGGCCCCGCATTCAAATTCATTGCGTCATTCACCACCACAACATCGTGCTCATAGCCCCTCTGCCTCTTCAGAACTTCCTCCCCCTGCTGCAACATATCCCCTGACCGCTTTTTCTTGGTCTCCACTCCCTTCAAATTCCCATCTTCTTTTGGCTTCTTATCCCTGGGTTGTCGTTTGAACGTGCCACCCTTCTCCCTCTTTTCTTTTTTCTGGTCCCCTAACTTACTCTGAACCAAGTCCGATTTCTCATTTTGGTTGGTCTGTCCCAACTGAAAAAAATTCTTTGTAGAACCACTACCTCCAGCTGGAGCTTCATGAATTTTCGAGGGGCTCAATGCTTCTTCCTCCCTTTCAGTCGCATTGTTGACAACCTGTTTGCGCCATGAAGGCGCATCACTCTCTGATCCCGACGACAACCATCTTCCTCCCCGTCTGTCCTGGGAGTTCCGGCTGCCTGAGAGACTATTGTTCCAGGACCCGCGACTTCTATCTCCAAAGAAACTGCGAGTATCAGACACCTCGCCCTTTGTCCTTTCTGGTATAAAACGCAAATTCTTAGAGAACTGTTGCACTTCATCAGACACCGATGCTACTGTCTCCTTTCTTCTTGTTTATTATGAGAGTCCTGACTTGACTTAGTCCTCCTTGGACATGTCCTGCACGTACGTACTCTAACTCTCTAACGTAATAGAGGAAAGATGCCCACGTAATTAACGCACCGTTCATGACGAGACCGAATTGAACATGCACAAGCGCTTGGCATGAATTTGGCTCAATCACGAGTTGGCATCAGACTCCGCTTTGACCAGTAAGCCTCCTCCAACTCGTACATGCGTCAGCACACCAGAAAACAGGCCTTGATCACCGCGTCTCGCCAAGTCTTCATGTCAACACGTACCACCTAGCATGCCGTCAATGTCCACGTCGTGAGAAGCCTACTGAATAGAACACCGCACCGGCCCAGTGTCAAAGACTCCCCAAATGTATCCGATCCACCAACAATATGTCACAATTGATTCACCGAACCAGCTTCTATAATGACCCGAAATGTTGTTCCCATTCGAACCTCGACCCTAGCTATTTGAGAATTCTATCGAAAGCCTCGAGACTACACAGTTGTTCACTTGCAGAGATCCCTGGTGCCTTGACCACGTATAATGCTATGAATTCGCCAGCCAACCTTTTGAAACCTCCCAGAATGCATACGGTCAGGTTAATAACCAAAGAGGTGGAAGACTCTTACTCAGATCAAAAGGCAGCTGACTGACATCATCAACATCCTCCCAATGTTAGAAATCATCCCTTCGATATAATGTCTTGATCCCAATACCTGGAAGTTTAATCAATTCAGCAAAGATAGAGTCCGCCAGAGTTACCGGACAGTCCGCTAAATCACAGAACAGAGAAAGAAAGTGGAAAATGAGCTGTTTTCCATTTGGTTTTGCTTGGACCCACTTGTCAGCACGAATTGGAGTCTTTCATCAGCTGAAGCCACTCCACTTCACCCCTCCCTCACTCACTCATTCATTTTCTACTCTCCCTCTCTCTATACACCCAAGAACAAGGATGAACCCTAGAACTAGAGAGAGAAAGGATTGGAGAATGGATTGAAGGAAAGGAAGAAGAAGAAAAGCACCAGCACCGTCTCATGGATCTCTTCAACATCTTCAACTTGATCAATCGTTAGCGCTCAAGAGAAGTTTCTCTCATTTCTTGGATTTTCTCCAAACACCTAACTTGTTGTTTTTGGTGCAAGGTTGATGATTTCTTTTTGGTGGTGGTTCTATCATATGTAGAGTAATTAAGTTCAAAAGATCTTCATCTAGTTCAATCACCCAGGCATCCCTTGGATTTTTTTGATGCATCTTTTTGGAACTTTTGCAAGAGGAAGCTCATGAGTGATCAATCCATCTCTTGGATGAGGAAACAAGCATGTCAAGGAGTTGGATCATCAAGTTAGTGATTATGGAAGCTCTCAAATCTCAGAGCTAAGTACCCAATCTCAAGTCTCAAGATTTATTCTCTCTTTTCTCATATTTTTATTTTAATCCCAAATCCATAGTTGCACTTGATAAATCTATTTCAAACTTAGCTATATTGGGCCTAGCAAGTCACCTAAGCTACCCTAGGAATCCCTTGCACATGCATGAACTATCGCTTAGCACATCTAGGTTTGAATCCCAAGAAAACCCATGAAGAGTTATGAACATAGGTTCTTGTCGATGAGATATCACCGATATTCCACCGAGGGGCATACCCATGATGGTAGATTGTGTGGTGGAGGTGCACTTGATCAAGAACCAAATGGCAACAGAGACACATGATTTAGACAGGTTCAGTCCGCCAATATGACGTAACACCTTACGTCCTCTATTATGCTAGATTATATTGATTGCAATGGGATGAGATGAGGTGCTCTAGGCTAAGCCTAGGATTTGTATCTGGATGCCGACTAGGGGACCCCTACCCCTCCTTATATATTTTGAAGGGGTAGGGTTACAAGGAAAATATCCTAATTGGCTATATGATAGGTATTCTATTTGTATTACAATATTTATAAGAGTCATAATAAATCATATCTTCTACCATCTTGTGGTACCCGGGGTTATATCCCCCACAGCTAGTCCTCGAGCGCCTTGTATCCGCTGAGCAATGCTATCTTGATTATGTCCGAGCAGTTTAACTTGAAGCCGACCAGTTTAACTAGTAATCCGCCCAGTGAAAATGGGCGACCGACCAGTTTAACTGTTTGGCAGACCTCAGACTTATTCAAGTAAGGCTTGGCAGAAGGATGTAAGGAGCTCAAGATTAAATTTGAAAATTCTTCCCCTCAGATGAAGTGTAGCCACTTAGACTCCGTTTGCGAGGTCGGATGATTATCATCCATGACTTAGTCAATAAGGAAGGTAAATCAGAAAAAAAAACACTACATTCACCACTAGGTGAAGTGTAGCCACTTAGTCCCCGATCCTGACATTAGATGAAGAAGTCACCTAGTTCTAGGGTCCAAAAAATAGAAGACTCCAGATGCTAGTCGATCACACAACCAGTCCCCAGCTTAGTTGAAAACTATTAATGAGAAAACATAGTACACTCACCGTAAGGTGAAGTGTACACACTTAGTCCCCGAGCCTGCTATAAGATAGAGAAACATCTTGTAGCAAGGTCCCAGAATTTAATTCAAAATATTTTGCGAGATCGAAGGAGTAAGGAATGCCGTCTTGATCATGTCCGACCAGTTTAACTTGCAGCCTACCGGTAAAAATAGGTATCTGACCAGTTTAACTAGTCGGCTAGCCTCGAACTTACACAAGTTGGATATTCCAAGGTTGATATGTGAAATAGCCAGCATCATCTGTCATATACTTATTAAGGCCTCTGACATGCCGCTCAGGATCAGCACCCTAATCCGAACATCATGGAGTAGCTTGATAGCACACACAGCATGCAGCGCCGTCGAAACATGGTAAGCCTAACTGGTGAATTTTCCTTCTAAGAATTTCAGCTTGGCAAAAGTAGTCGGAGTTGGCGATCAAGCTGGCCGACGACCTAGACCTATTCGGCGAAGAAGATAACAGAGCAGAGTAGATTAGGTTTAATTTATCAAAGCAATCTATAGCTCACCGAGTAGTTGTAGATGAACATTATGTTTGTATAAAGTGATCATATTTGAAATACGAACAATTTTCTTCCGGTTGGTCTTTTATCGCGTCACCAGCCCCGGCTATCCCATACCCCATGGCGTAGAGCGATAATCACTCATGCACGCTTATGAATACATGCATCACCAAGGAGCCACTGCCGACCCCCCATGACGCAGAGCGCTACTGCCCATATACGTTTAGGTACAAAATCAGGAACAAGTCCGCTTTTGGATAACGCAAATGAGAACGTGGCTGGTCGACAGGTTGATGACGAATAAATAAGGCATCTTAAAGATGTTAAACATGAAGGAAAAATAAATGGAGAGATGCTGGGAAAATAGATAAGAATATTTAGAATAAACTTAAAGCTTGACTTATCTTGACTGACGACCGAGTAGAGGAATCGATGTGTTTGATGACGCGAACCGTGGCGTGTTGTCCGGGTGGTGTACTGTCCGAATGCCACCGTGGGGTGACGACAGGCAACGAGTCACGCAGTTAGGTTCCTTCATCTTGTGATCCGGAACGTGCTCGGCACCGTGGTCGATGAGTCGACGAGTGTTGTTGGCGAGATGCGACCACTAGTAGAGAACAGACCTTTGATCCTCGGCCAAAATGGGATCTAGTCCCGGAATTTTTTGCCCCCGGGACTAGAAATACCTTTAGTCCCGGTTGGTGGCTCCAACCGGGACTAAAGGTCCTTGCTCAACGGCTACTGCGCCAGACAGAGGTGGCAGGGACCTTTAGTCCCGGTTGGAGCCACCAACCAGGACTAAAGGTATACTTTTACTCCCGGTTGGTGGCTCCAACCGGGAGTAAAGGTCTACTCCCGGGCCGTGGCTGCGCCCGGGGTTGGAAAGTTACCTTTTGTCCCGGTTGGAGCCACCAACCGGGACTAAAGGTCCCCCCTTTATATCCTGGCCGTCTCCTTCCTCCCCAAGCCCGAGCTCAGCATATTTTGAAGCTCACTGCAGTAGTGTTCTTGCTTCCTCCCTCCCTCCATTGTTCCTCCATCTATTCTTCGATTCCTCCGTCGATTTCTTCGATTTCTCCGTCGATTCTTCAGTTGTAAAGGTTACCAATCTCATACTCTCATTTTCACCATTGTCTTATCTCATTTTGTTCACTATATATATATATGGTTCTTTATTGTGGTTTTTTTCATTTGTAAGCAATTTGAGCTCAAAATCACTTCAAGCTTGCATATTTACATGAAAGAAGGTTAAAGTAGCTAGTTGAACTTGCGGACCGTGTTCATCTTGGTGACCATGTTATCTGCCGAGCGGTAACGGACGTCAAGGAGGAGCTTTGATTCTACGAGGGAGAGCGGCAACGGTCGTGGAAGACCGTGTTCCCTTCCTCATAGAATCAGAGCTCTTCCTTGACCAAGTACGGTGCCGTCCGGTGGAGAAATGCTCGCCGAGATGATCACGTAAGCAAGTTCAACTAGTACGGATGGTTATTTATTTACATGTCCCGATATCGTCGTAGTAGTCTGTCAATCACCGTACTTTTTATTTTAACTTTTTATGAAATGAAAAACTTAGAAAATAGTTAGAAAATTATAGAAAATCCGTACTAGTTGAACTTGCGGACCGTGTTCAGCTCGGTGAGCATGTTCTCTGTCGAGCGGTAACGGACATCAAGGAGGAGCTTTGATTCTACGAGGGAGAGCAACAACGGTCGTGGGAGACCGTGTTCCCTTCCTCGTAGAATCGGAGCTCTTCCTTGACCAAGTACGGTGCCGTCCGGTGGAGAAATGCTCGCCGAGATGATCACGTAAGCAAGTTCAACTAGTACGGATGGTTATTTATTCACATGTCCCGATATCATCGCAGTAGTCTGTCAATCACCATACTTTTATTTTAACTTTTTATGAAATGAAAAACTTAGAAAATAGTTAGAAAATTATAGAAAATCCGTACTAGTTGAACTAGCGAACCGTGTTCATTTCGGCGAGCATGTTCTCTACCGAACGGTAACGAACGTCAAGGAGGAGCTTTGATTCTACGAGGGAGAGCGACAACGGTCGTGGAAGACCGTGTTCCCTTCCTCGTAGAATCGGAGCTCTTCCTTGACCAAGTACGGTGCCGTTCGGTGGAGAAATGCTCGCCGAGATGATCACGTAAGCAAGTTCAACTAGTACGGATGGTTATTTATTCACATGTCCCGATATCGTCGCAGTAGTCTGTCAATCACCGTACTTTTTATTTTAACTTTTTATGAAATGAAAAACTTAGAAAATAGTTAGAAAATTATAGAAAATCCGTACTAGTTGAACTAGCGGACCGTGTTCATTTCGGCGAGCATGTTCTCTATCGAGCGGTAATGGACGTCAAGGAGGAGCTTTGATTCTACGAGGGAGAGCGGCAATGGTCGTGGAAGACCGTGTTCCCTTCCTCGTAGAATTGGAGCTCTTCTGTGGCCAAGTACGATGCCGTCCGGTGGAGAAATGCTTGCCGAGATGATCACATAAGCAAGGTCAACTAGTACGGATGGTTATTCATTCACACGTCCCGATATCATCGCAGTAGTCTGTCAATCACCATACCCAAATGTAGTATATATATAAATATAAACGATAATCGATTGTTATGTGTGTACACTCCTATTCTTCTGTTAATTTGTGGAAATATCATGTGAATTACTTACTTGCCATAGTAAAAGACGAGAACACAATGACCATTAAAAATATCATTTTTTAGAGATCTAGATAATTTTATAGTTTCTTAATTTTATTTGTTTATAAAAGGAGAAATTTATAGTGTATTAAAAAATGAGTATAGAGAGTAGATGGCAACTGCTTCCGGGTCCTCGGCCTCTCATGGGTTTCCAAAGCGACTTAGGCCGGGCCTCCCTCTCATTCCATGCGGCAAGTGTCGTGATGAGACAAAGATTGTGATGGAGTACCGAGTGAAGAAGGAGGGTCCCAACAAGGATCGTATCTTCTACAAGTGTCCGGATCGCAATGTGAGTTATTTTATCGTATTTAATGATTATGGTTAGTTTATACCTATTTTCATGATGGTTGTGATTAAAGTTCTAATTTTTTGTTTTAATTTCAGTGGGATGGCAGTGGACGATGTTCAGGCTTCTACTGGGAGGAAGAGTATGTTGAACTCGTGCAAAAATATCTTGCACAATAGGCAGATACGGCGGCTAATGAGGCAGTGATCTAGCCGAAGAAGCCCAAAGATGTTGCACAATCAGGGGATCTGTCTGTTTTAGTTGAGATTGGTCGCGAAATCCTTGTGCTCCTGAAATGTATTTTAGCTTTAGTTCTTTTAGTGGTAGTTGGGATTGTCTACATTGTAGCGATGCTTTCATAAATTTGTATCTTTTGTGGTGGCACGCATGTTGTATAAATAATTAATTATGATCTAGGTTTTAATATGGTATTTATGTCATGTAATGCAGATGAGCCGTCATTGGATGTATAATGCTGATCACCGCTCCCAAGAGTTCATTGACGGCGTGCATTCTTTGTTACGTGCGGCCGAGGCAAACAAACACGACGGTTTCATGTGCTGCCCATGTGCCATATGTAAGAATACGGTGGAATATCCTTGCTCAAGGACTCTTCATTCACACTTGTTCAAGTCGGGTTTCATGCCAAACTATATTTGTTGGACAAAGCACGGAGAAACCGATGTTGTAATGGAAGAAGGTGAAGAAGAACAATGGGACGACAATGATATTATTCCCGATGGTGCGTGCTTCAATGATACTGCAATGGGAGAAGCTGAAGAAGAGGTAGCCGCAGAAGATGAGCCGGCTGATGATCTTTCTCAGGTCATTCGTGACGCACAAAGAGAATGTGAAAGTGAAAAATAGAAGATCAAGTTCGAGCGGATGCTAGAAGATCATAAGAAATTGTTGTACCCAACTTGTGATGCAGGGCAGAAAAAGTTGGGAACCACACTAGAATTGCTGCAATGGAAGGCAAAGAATGGTGTATCTGACAAGGGATTTGGAGAGTTACTAAAAATCCAAAAGAAGATGCTTCCGAAGGACAATGAATTGCCCGCCACTACCTACGATTAGGATATTGAGTGATGAAAACTTAAAATATTAACGTTAAAATGATGTGAAAACAAATTTCCTGTCCAAAACCAATAGTTTTAATAATTTTAATTAAACACTACATTTTTGTATTAACGAAATAATAAATATTAGTTACATTATGTTTTATAATTGTAACAAAAAATAAAAAAAGTTAGGTTATAGATTTTTCCTATGTGCAATAAAGAAAAAGAAAATCCATATTTTTAACAAAATAATTTTATGCCTTTTATTTAATTTACTATGTATTTAACAAAAACTATTGCATTTCTATTGTATTTAACAAGACTACTGCTTAAAACAGGCGGGAAACAAAACTGCAGGCCACCTTTACTCCCGGGTGGGAAGCCCACCTGGGAGTAAAGGTGGGCTGCAGTTTCGTGGCCCACCAAAAAAAACCCTTTACTCCCGGTGCGTGTTACTTACTCTCGGTTGGTAACACGCACCGGGAGTAAAGGTACCTTTACTCCCGGTTGATAATACGCACCGGGAGTAAAGGACCTTTACTCCCGGTGGGGGGATAGCACCGGGAGTAAAGGGGTGTGGCCTATATATACCAGTGCCATCTTCTTCCTTGTGTTCTTCACCGATTCCTCTCCCCGTGCGCCAACGCCACCCGGCCCGCCACACCGAGGACGCCGCCGCCACCCCGCCCGACGCCGGTCGTCGCCACCACCTCGCGCGCGTCCGCGGTCCCCACGCCACCCCGCCCCGGCCCAACGCGCGCGCCAGCCGCTGCTTGTTTTGGTAAGTTTGTTCGTGATGCGATCTTGATCTGAACAATGCGGATGTGTACTGTGTTGTTGCGGATGTGTACTGTGTTGTTCAAATGTTAAGTTCGTCGTCCGCGAGTGTGCACAAGCGGCTGTTGTCGGCCACCAGGCCATTCCTTAAAAACGACGACAAGCGTAGTCTTCGTCATTAGCGCGCGTAACTGACACGTGTCATCCAGCGACACCAACGAAAACGGCAAATTAAGCGTACGACGATACAGTGGCTAGTCACCATTTATCTTTAAAAATAGTTACATATATTACGATTGATGTTTCAAGTTACCACCATAAATCGATTTATAAAGACGGTTGGTATATCACCCTGAAATCGATTTGTAGACATAGTTGGTAATAATGTGACCGGTCTCAAAAAGAAATACAGCGCAATGAAGTTCATAACCCTTTCAAGTTAGATTAAGAACTTTCTATTGAAGTTGTTGAGCTAGAAGACATGTACAACCTTTACTTGATGATATTTTCAATTAAAATAGTATATGGCCCCAAAATTATTCTTTAAATTTTTTAGTTTTTCAAATTCAATTTTAAAATGTACATTCTCAGACGGTGGCCGGAAAACTTCAAAAAATGTTATATTTTGCTGTGATACCGAATAGATCTGAAACGTAGAAATTTGTTCTCCTAAACTGAAAACATTTCTCTTTTGAAAGTAGAACATTGTTTCATGAATCTAGAACATTGCCTTTGCTCAATACAAGAATTTTTTCTATCTTCATAGATCAATGTTTGTTAACGAAATTTTATCCAAATATATTCATGTAGGGTCTTTTTTTTGAAGGATTTGTTGTAGGATATATAATGGTCAAATAGGAACTCAATTTGGATACCCAGTTTGTAAACTAAGCGTTTTTTAGTTTATAAAAAATATCACATGTGATGATGTAAGCAGTTTTGGTTGGACTTGCATGCATGGCTACAGACAATTTGGGCCACAAGAAAGAAAAGTCCAAAAAGAAGATAAATTCTTATCATTTCGGAAATAGTAATGGTTATATTAGCAATAAGACACATATACTTACATTTCATAATGACTTATACTTACATTATCAGCATAGAATTTTCTCATATGATGAATGACACATGGTTCACATGGTACATAGGATCACAACATCACGCACCGACACCGCCCCGGCCCGCCTCACGTCGTCGTCGTCAGCACACCGGCCACCACGCCGACACGTATATATACGTCATTTGTATTCATATGCATGTATTTATACGTCGCGGAGCACCGCCGCCCTCGTTCGCCCATGCGTTTCTATGTATACGGCGGAGCACCGCCGCCCTCGTTCACCCATGTGTACAGACATATATACGGCGGAGTGGAGCACCACCACTCTTGTCACACCGCCCTCTCTCGTGGCCTAGTCGATCAACATTCGTATTATCGTTATCGTTAACGCTAAACAATCACACCAGGGCGAACCGCGCTGTTGATGTCACCGACGTGGTTCGCCCTAGTCACCGACGCAATTCGCCCTCGGCCGTTTATGTATAGCCCTAATTCGCCCTAGTACCGACGCAGTTCGCCCTAGTGTGGCGAATTGCGTCCGTGACCGAGGGGCAAGATTTAATAATGCATATTGTTCGTAGATTTTACGCATGTAAGCAAAGATTTGACGTACTATATATTGGTTTTATTTTTTGAAGCTAGATGGCCGACCCGAGAAACATGGATGAGGAGGAGTTGATGATGAATTTGATCAACACTGGCACTCAAGTTGCCGGCGATGATGGTGCTAAAAATAACGTGCAAGAGGATGCAGATGACGGGAGTCAGTACTTAGCTCTTGAACAAAATGAGCAACAACATATTGGCCAAGTATATATTTTTTATTATTAGCTATATATATTATCATATGTCTTATGTGTGCTCATGACATTAAAAATAATGTTTATGTTTTGTAGCCCTCTGGATCGACATCAACAACTACAACGAAGAGTAAAAATGTTCGAGGTCCCAAAAAGCCATTGGAGGGCCACTTCATCATCTCGGAGTTCAATGTGGATACAGGAGAACCGGGGGGGGGGGGCCGAATAAAATGAAATTTGTGCACCACTGTGGTTACCTTGTACGGGACCGGCTCCCGATTAGTACCCATGAATGGAAGAAGAAGACCAATGCTCCTCATATCAGTTTTGTCTCCGATCGTGACAAGACGTTAATTTGGAAAGATGTCTTGGTACATTTCACGCTCCAAACAGATGGTTATGATGATATAATTGATGGTGATGAATTGAAGGAGCGAGTTAGGGATTGGGCAATGAAGAAGATGGCCACCCAGTTTCAGACTTGGAAGAAACACCTATACACGACGTATGTCAAGAAGAACATAGCACCAGATTTTACTGTCCCAGACCCGATCTCAAAGCAGAGGCCCTATTGGGATGAGTTTGTACAGTACAAGACTTCGGAAGAGGGTGTGAGTCGGGTGATAAAGAACCAACGTAATGCCCAACAGAAGACATACCACCATAACTTGGGATCAGGTGGCTACCCGACTGCCATTAAGAAGTGGAACAAAATGGAAGCAGACCTTCTTGCCAAGGGTATCAGACCAGAATCACTCGAGTGGGGAGAACGTGCAAAGAATTGGTTTTTCGCTCATGGGGGAACACTAGACCAGGAGACAGGGAAGTGCGTTTATGGCGCAAGACTGCAAGAAGCAGTAGAAAGATTGTTTTATGCTCAGAGAGCTACTGCTAGTGGTGCGTTCAAGCCCAACAGAGAGAAGGATGAGCTGACATACGCCATCGGGACTATTGAACATGGTGGCCGAACTAGAGGCAAAGGAAGTGTCTCGTGGGAGCATGAATTCCCTCAGGACAGACCTTCCTACAGAAGCCGCCAGAGAAAGAAGGAAGAAGAGGCACAGCGGCTCCAGAGGTTGGAGGAAGCGGTGCGTGAAGCATAGGAGCGGGAAAAAAAACCTTGAAGCGAGAATGCAGGAGGAAATCAGAAGGCAAGTGCAAATAGCAGTGAGTGCAAGCAAGCAGGCATCAGAGCCAGGAATCAACATTAGCCAATCTGTTCAGTTGAAAAGCAGCTGCGCTTTCACGGAGATACCAAATCAAGGGGACACAGGACTGCGCTTCCCTGTGGATGATGTCACTGAACCTTGTACAACGTGTGAGCTACACATTCCGAAGGGGAATTCCACAATCAAGGTGGCTATCGGTCTTGTTAATCCTATCGACCGAACCAAGACACCAAGGATTCATGGGAATATAATCCAAGAAGGATATGCTACCATCTCGGTAGATAAAGCTGAAAAAGGTTTTAGTGATTTGCCTCTTGACATTCCTGGAGGTGATGGCGAGAAGACTCTAGGAGAAGCGGAGAAGACATTCATTCTATGGCGCAAGCGCTACATCATCATTCCAGGGATGTCGGCTCCACCTCCTCCTGAACTACCTCACCATAGGTACGTGAGGATGAAAACACTACATCATTAATTTGTATTGGCTTAAATAATTAACAATCTGCTCATAATAATATGTCATTCCTTTTTTTGTAGCAGATCCTCCCCCAACCTAAATCCAATTGTTCAATCGCCAGATCATCATAGTGCTCTGTACGATGACATTGTGTTGGAAGGCGAGGCTGCATCCACACCATCTCCAAGGAGGTCTCCAACGCCACAGCCGCCACCTCCATGGAGGTCTCCAACGCCGCTGCCAACACCTCCAATGAGGTCTCCAACGCCTCCCCCGCCCCCGCCTACCAAGAAGCCTAGCAAGAGGCCAGCCCCTCAAATGAAGAACCAGTCCCCGCCTACAAAGAAAGCCACCGTGAAACCAAGGGCTATTCCCAAAATAATATCTGAAGAGAAGGAAGAAGGAACTGATGCATATAAAAAAGATATGTCTAGATTCTATGACAAACTTAAAAAGAATCAAGAAGCAAGGAGAAACCCGGAGAAACCATACTTCTTCGTAGCTCCAGATATTCTAAGAAAAAGGGTGGCTTCTTACCAGCAACAACAGCAGGAATCTCGTAAGCCGTCCAAATCAACGTTATCGGACTATGACCGCACTCTCACCAAGTCAATTGAGGCGGCACAGAAAAAGAAGCGGGCAGGGAAAGGAGTTGCCCAACTCGAACAACAAGCGCACCAATCAGTCCCCCCGCTAGTTGTTGGTAATGAATATGGTTCGAATTTAGGATTAATGCATCAGGCAAACATACCTCCGGATGTCGATTTAGATCACCTTGGTGAATTTATTGATGAGACTAATCTCGACCTTTACCAGATGTTTGGTGATGGAAACATTGAGAGTGCGGCGGAGGTTGATATTTGGAAGAAAAAATTTGTACTAGGCCAGAGTCTATACAACCCTCAAGCCTTATCTGATCTGGGGACGCAAATGTACCTGCTAAACAAGTGGTACATGCAGGCGTCTACCGGTGGAGACTTCTGTGTTGGTGTCAGAATTAGAGATGAACATTGGTTCCGTGGCGATGATGTTATGTATGTTGACTTTGTAGAATTTCATCAACTATGCCACCTGACCTCTCTGGACAAAGTTATCATTAGCTGCTATTGCCTGTAAGTAATAATTCTTTCGATCTATTATTAAACTCATCATATGTGTGTATATGCATATAAATTATCCTAACAAGTACTATATATATGTAGATTTACAATGACAGAGCTCAGAAAGGAAGGCTGCAATGAAATTGGTTTTGTTGATCCCCATATAATATTCAAAGACCCAATTACTCCAAAGACTAATTGGAAGTCTGAGTCAGAGAGTAACCTCATGAACTTCTTAGTGAACCAACGCCACAAGAAGGATATACTCTTTCCCTATAACTTCAAGTGAGTGTTAATAATGTCGATCATCCTTAATGGCTCATATGTTGATTCTAGTTAATTAATGAGTGTTATGCGTTATATCCTATAAACACATGCAGCAATCATTGGATATTGATGGACATCGATCTGGTGAAAAGTCACTTGATAATCTATGACTCGATGAGAAAACCACAACAAGACTACCAAGATATGATAGATATTATCCAGAGGTAATTTCGGGATCTCTAGCAACTATATATACACACAAACACGATGAATAACTATATCTGATGACGTGGCAAATTTTTTATTGGGCAGTGTTTGGAAAACCTTTATTGAGAAGCAACACATGGAAAAATGCAAAGCGCCACTGAATGTAATCCCTTTGAAAGTAAGTCCCCTGAATCGCGTCATCTTTTTTAATTAAACATATAGCTTTCACCGGATCACCAGATTGGATGACAAATCTTTTTCTCGTAAAGTGGTGTCTGAGGCAGGAACAGGGGAACAACTACTGTGGTTACTATGTTTGCAAGTTTATCAAGGTGGTCTCCCAAAGAACTCCTACAGAGAGACTCAAAGTACGTTAAAAATACACTATATATTCATTTAATTATTATTATTGATTGTGTTACTATGTCTTTATATATATATATATATATATGTACATATATTAATTTATTTTCCTTTAATTCAAACCTGTAGACTCGATGGTTGGAGGAAAAGGTCATACGGCAAGACCAAATCAAAGCAATTCAAGAGTCTATAGCCGGATTTTTTAATGGGCAGGTCATCGATTCCAAGGGCGAGTTCTACTTCGACCCAACACTGCCATGGAAGCCAAGCTAGAGGATGAGAGGAAACTTGTTATATCACAACAACTGTAATGCAATCTTTTTGTAATATATGCACATGAAATAATATAATGTAAAATACACATATGCATGCATGCATGTAAATATATATATGATGCATGCATGCATATATATATATATATATATTTTCTATGCTTGAATTGTGTGATTTAATACGTTCATTGTGCTTGAACCGAAACATACTATACGCGCGTATAAATGTATAATTAGCAGCGTACAATACGACTTCGAAAACCTATTTTGAAAAGAAAAGAAAAAAAGAATAAAACCTTTAGTCCCGGTTCGTATTACCAACCGGGACTAAAGGTGCCGGCCATCGTGGCATGTCAGGAGGCACCTTTAGTCCCGGTTGGTAATACGAACCGGGACTAAAGGTCCTCCTTTAGTCCCGGTTCCTGACCCAGGACTAAAGGACCCCCCTTTAGTCCCGGATGCTTGCTCCCGGGTGGGGAACCGGGACTAGAGGGGGTTCCCCACCGGGAGTAAAGCTCTGTTCTCTACCAGTGGACGACGGGGGATGTCGCCGGATAATGGCGAGTCGACGATGAATCGGTGGTGTTAGCCGCATCTTAATTAGATCGATGTCGTTGTAGATTAATAGCAAGGCAATTTATTCCCAAGTTGCATGCTTGATGCCGTGCGTGCATATGTGTATGCATGCAAGTCTCAATATCCAGATTATTTTACTTGTCTTGTTTGTAGATTGATCCCACGGCTGCCTCTCTTGCCTTGCTGCTGATCTTCCGGTCAAAGGCGGGCACAATAACCATTGTTGCTGCATATGGTCATGTTTACATCAAAATTTGGAGAGAGAAACACGAGAACTCGAAGCTTCCAAAATTGTGTCGATCAAGGACTCGGTTCCATGAAGATTGATATCAGCTGATTCAGAGAAAACACTGGAATCGGCTCTCTTTGAATGACATCAGCAAGTAACGATAATGGACTATGGTCGGCATCGGGAGATGCAGATCGGACTCTACAAAAAAGAGAAAGATTAGGGTCCAAGTTATCTTAAGATTAGGAATGTTCTCTTTTATACCAAAGATTGTAATGAGTCGTACTCAAATAGGATTCATGTTTTGGCTCCGGGTATAAATATTGGACCCCGGTTATTATAAAGGACAACTAATCAATCAAATACAAGTTATTTACTTTTTTGGCTCCGACCACCCCTTAGGAGTAGGAGTAGAGTAGATCTCAGTAAGTTCTTCAGCGAGCAGGGCTACATCGGTTCGGCCGACCTCCGGCTTGTCTGTAAGTACCGTCATGGCTTATACTTCCGTTCGAATGACTGCAGCGATCCGGTCGACCTCCACAGCGACTCTGGTATAAGCTAGTTATCGATTCTTGTCTAGTTCAAGTACGGCTGTATCGATCCGGTCGACCTGCACTGCTCGAACTAGATTAAGGTTAAGTTATCAGCTCTATCTAAGGGTGGCGTCCTTCGGATAGATTCATTAAGTTACTGATATTGCTTATTGCTTTCATTATTTATTTAATTACAGCAATATCACTTTGCCCAATTGGGATTGATCTAGATCGGTCTTATATCATGTTTAACCTATCGTTTATTAATCTAAACTGATCTAATCTACACTTTAAACGATGAGTTATGTTTAATCGGCTGTTTTATATCAATCTTGATCGTGCATAGTGTGCAGTTAGGGCATGTCTGCTCTTGAATAGATCTATTGGCTAACAAAAATCGTTCCATGGCCTGTTATCACGGCCTGTGTGATTCTGCCTCACACCCCACTGTTAGCACCATGGAGCGGGGATCGTTATTTGGTAGATCTGTTCTTGATAGGGCATGACCTTAATTGTGCGCTATGCCTAAATCGGCTGTTTTAGCCGATATCGAGTGTTTTCACATATGCAGTTTACGTCATGAGACCGTTGAAGTAAAGATAGGTTGAAAGACATGTTAGCCTCATGATCTTATTATTGTATTACGGCCTGCATGATTCTACCTCATGCCCCACTGATATTAGTAATAAGTTAGAGTCGTCGAATTTATTACTGTTTCTATGGCCTGCATGATTCTGCCTCACGCCCCACTAGTCATAGCGATAGATGAGATCTAATATGTTCATTAGATTTATTTATATTAAATGGTTAAATGACGATGGGCAGAATTTTTATATAAAAAAGGGATTCAGTTACTTGCAGTCATTGGCTTAGCATAAACTGATTAGTGTTGACATCTTACTGCCATTGACTAATATTTGTCTAAATAGCGATATTCATCATGATTGATAACCGATTTTTCTTCCATAATTCCATAAGCTTTAACTGGTTTATTCTGATGAGTATGCGGGAATCGGCTATTTAGTCGATCTCCTTCCACATCGGCTCTCAGAGCTGCACATTCAGGACTTCTGGCAATACCGGCATGTTCCGCCTTAAATTACTGATTAGCTTTCTCTCCTTGTCAATTGTAGGGTCAAATTGACTGGCACGTCTCGGGAGGAGTGCGCATTGAAGCTAGGCGGATCTCCGGCTCCATCGAGCAGACACTTTCGGCTTGTTCGTGTGCCCCGGCACGAGACGAATTTTTGTGCCAACACACATTCTGACATGGTCGGTGGGACCCCACAATCATCATGGCGGCTCACAACAACAACGACATCCTTATGGTACCTTATGAAGACCTACCTGATGGTGATAAAGATGTCAATAGCAAAGCCATAGAAGAATTTCAGAACAAGTGTTTGTTGTCCTACACCAAAACACATGACAATACAATTGTTCAGAAATATCCACTACTAAGAGTTCTGTTGCATGGGCAGACAGATGCAAATGAGACTAAAGACAGGCGTTTCTTCACGGAAGCTATAAACAAGTCTGTTCATGATGCCATATCGAACCACAATGAAATCTTCTTGAATACATTCCACAATACCATAAAGGAGGTGTTTCATAGGTTTTCAGTTGATCAGGTTGGGCCAGCTTATTACAACATTCCACATCCGTTGACTCAAGGGACTAATCAAGCCGGTACCAGTCATCAAGAAGAAGCACCAGCTAGTAACGATGATGTCCAGGCAGTTTAGAGTTCATCTGAGCAAGCTCAAAGTGCTACTACAAATCAGATATAGTATAATTCTGGATCGTTAGTGCAGCATGAGCAACAGCCAGCGGGGCAAGGTAAGAATAAGATGATTAATTTTGGCACATCAGGCCACATACCATCGTCAGTTTAAAAAATAGCACCATCAATTCAAAGAATCCGTAGAGATATAGATTCTCACGTCTATAACCAGAGATTTCAAGCGGCAAACCAGCAAAGGACCCAGCAGATAGAGACTTCACAGGGGTATCATTATGGCACAGAATATAACACCCTTCACATGATTCTGAATCTAGGATATCAAGGTACACATGATTTCAATCCACAGATGGGTCAGCAGGTGTAGATAAATCCAAATTCAAATGCTGATGAGTTGTTGCTAAGAGTGACCGAGATGATGAAGAATCAGTTCGGTCTAAAGACAAAACTTCTCATACAAATGCCCATATCCAGAATGACATGATTTGGTCGCTCTTCCTACAAATTACATGCTCCTAGAGTTTGCCAAGTTCACTAGCCAAGACAACACAAGCACAATAGAGCATGTCAGTCGGTATCTTACACAGTTGAGTGAAGCATCTGCTGAAGAGGCCCATCAAGTTTGCTTCTTCTCCTTGTCCCTATCAGGGTCAGCATTCACATGGTTTTCATCACTGTCAGTTAACTCCATTGCCAATTGGGCTGACCTAGAGAAGAAGTTTCATACATATTTTTACACTAGGAAAGGAGAAAAGAAGATTACCGATTTAATAACTATAAGGCAGAGAACTAATGAATTAGGCACTGAGTTTCTTCAGAGGTTCCAAGAGACTAGAAATTTGTGCTTCTCGTTGAATTTGACTGATGATCAGCTAGTTGCTTTGGCTGTTCAAGGAATGCTGCCAACATGGAAAGAAAAGCTGCTGGGACAAGAATTTGATAACTTGGGTCAATTGGCTCAACGAGTGGCAGCGCTCAATAGCCAATTCCAGAATATGCGCAGAGATACCTGATTCTAGAAAAGTACCACAATGGCTGAAGCCTATAATCCATATTCAGTCGATGACAACTATGAAGACGATGAAGAAGAAGAGGTTGCCACGGCTGAATGGAGTTGGGGAAAGAAGACAGTAATGGTGCCAAATCGTTGGGGAAGAGGAGTTGAGGAGAGCTATGACTTTGACGTCACAAATTTGGACAAGCTCTTCAATTTCTTGCTTGAGAAGGGGCAGATCAAGTTGCCAGATAATCATGTTATGTTGCCCCTGATCAGTTGAAGAATAAGAAGTTATGCAAGTTTCATAATGCTACATCTCATTCTACTAATGAATGTAGAGTTTTCTGGCAGCATATACAGAGGGCTATTCAGCAAGGAAGGCCTAAATTTAATTCGCCTCAGAAGATGAAAATTGATGATAATCCTTTTCTAGGAGGTCAGAACATGGTCGATGCTAGGCTGCTCAAAGGAAAGACTAAGGTCTTGATAGCAACCAGATCAAGAGAAACTAGAACAGTCAATCCTGAGATGAAAATATCGGATGATGAATATAGAGAAATTAGAAGACGTCGCGACAAGCAAGAGAGACGATGTGAGCAGGGAGAAACGTCAAAAGATGGAGCGACAAAGCCATGCGTTACATCTCAAATTCTGTTAAATAAATGGCAGCGGCAGAAAGAAAAGGATTATCAGCATTGGTTAGAGGAGCAAGAATACCAGCGTCAACAGAAAAAAGAGAGGTATGAAAGAAAGCGAGCTGAATCACATTGGAATTGTCCTTTCTTCAGACATTGCTGGAACGAAGGTTTGAAGTTGCCTACCAGAAATAACTGTCCAGAGTGTAGTGAACAATATTGGGAGTTTAGGCAATCTCAAGCCAACCGCCGGTCTATCCATGCTCAAGACGTGTATCATCATAATAACATGGATCGGCACTTAAAAAATAAAAGTGTTCATGATCGGCTTGGAAAATGAGTTGTTGACCAATACTGGTTGATTATGAAGAAGAAAGCAATGAAAGAGAATATGTTTGGCAGGAAGGCCAATGGTGTCCAAGAGGTTTGACAAGAAGCCAGAAGAGAAGGGTGCAACGCCTAAGGAATAGAGAGTTGGAACAGCCTCAGGCATCCGGTAAACCTCAGGTATGGCATGCTAAGCAAACAACCGATAGAAGGCAACCATCGGCTAATATTCAAATGGCTTTTCTATTACCATCAGAGTTCAGAGCTCCGGTAGATCAAGAAGTTTACTCAGATTTTGATGAATCAGAGTATGAGGAGATAGTTGCCAAGTTGACAGTTATATAGCAAGCAATATTTGATAAACTAGACAAGCATCGGCACTTAAAGGCTTTATATGTGAAAGGTTTTGTTGATGGGAAGCCAATGAACAAGATGTTGGTGGATGGAGGTGCTTCTATCAATCTCATGCCTTACACCACTTTTCGTAAACTTGGCAAGGGACAAGGAGATCTGATTGAGACTGACATGATGCTTAAGGACTTTGGGGGTAATGCGTCTAAGACCCGGGGGCAATGAACATCGAACTAACAATCGGGAGTAAGACTCTGCTCACCATGTTCTTCATCATCGATGGAAAAGGGTCGTACAGTTTACTCTGTGGTCATGATTGGATTCATGCAAACTATTGTGTGCCATCGACCATGCATCAGTGTTTGATTCAATGGCATGGAGATGATGTTGAGTTGGTTCACGCTGATGAATCTGTGAATGTCGCAACAACCGATACAGTCTTCTGGGAACTAGGAGACTTCGAATGCCTTTCTAGCAAGATATGGGAAGGAGGCTTCATTAGAATTAATAATGAAGGCCAACAGCCGGTCCAAGCAATCAGCTCTAAGAGTATGTTTTAGTGGATAGTCATTGCTTCGCGTCAGCCATTGGATTAAAGAAGAATAAGCATTGGTCCTGGAGATAGGCTTAGGCTGATGTATGTGAACGCTAAGTTGAATCATAAGTGCAATTCAGAGTTGATACATCTATTAAAGGAAGTTTTGTTTCACTTAATGAGATGCTTGGCCTGGATCGATCGATCGTTTAACCTTTGGTCTAAATAGTTCTGGTGCAACCTATCAATAGCGATCGATGAAAAATATTTAAAGGGATGTTATCCTGGCATTTGATCAACACTTGACAACCGATTTGTTTAGTCATCGGCTCTAATAGCCGGTACCAGAAAGGTATCACCTCTAGTTCAAAAAATAAAGATCTTCGAATATATAAAAGCCGATACGATATGTATCGCCTCCAGAGCAAAAACAAAAACAAAGACATTCATGACACATACAGGGGCATTGCACTGAGACACATTCATGAAAGAACAGAAGGTTTCATTCATTAGTTTGCCCTAGATACAAGCTAATCGAAGACCTTGTTCACCACATCTTGAGCAGATGTGATCTCCACAATAGCCTCCACCGCGATGACAAACTCCTCAAGCAAATCCTCATGCTCCTCGGGGCCATCGCCCATCAGGAAGCCAGTCTCTATGGCATGGAGCTCATACCTGGTCTGGACTTGCGCTGCGGTTAGCGCCACCGATGCGCCATGACGAACGCCATGGAGGGCGATTTCCTGAACGTGGGCTGGAATGTCTTGCAGGCGAGCATTGATGAGGGGACCCCGAGCAATGACGGCATCCGTAGTCACGTTCATTGCTAGTTGGAGGGACTCCAACTGCACTGTCAGGGCTGACGGTCATAGAAAACAGAAGAACTACCAAGATAAAGATAGTGGAAATCAAAACAGAGGCGTTCCTGAAGTTCATCTTACCCGCCACCACGGCGTCAGACTCGGCCAGCCGCACTTGAACGGTGCTAGCCTCCTCCTCGGCCACATGAAGGGCGGCCTAAGAGACCCCGAGACGGATCTCAAGTTGGCCATTTTCTCGAGTCACCTCAGAATAGCGGTTATGAGCCGCCTTCCACTCTCGGAGAAAACGCCAGGCATCGTCGCCGTTATAGGAGTCGGAAGAATCCAATGACGAAGCCAGCGCAGAAGACATAGCATCAGAGGGCTTGCCAGCCCTAGGAAGAGGACGAAGACTGTCATTCAAAATTAATCTATAGATAGATCAGAACAGTTCATTGTCATAAGCAGAAGATATCGATCTCACCTCATGTGTCGGAGGCATTGGCTCGCTGGCATGTTTTCCTCCGGAATCTCTTCCGCTTCACGCTTGCCTTGGCTGTCCTCACCGGGCATTGGATCTACAAGAAGGGGAAAAGGATGCTACAGAGTTTGTGGGGGTGGAGGAGTGCAAAGGAACATGAGCAGTTGCAAGTGTAGATGTGTTCGAGGCCGGAGCCCTTGGCTGGTATTTGAAGCCATGGAGCGAAGAGGTGGACACCTTGGGACATGTAAAAAGCAACCGCAATTAATAGAATACGACGTCGGATGACTAAGGATAGAAGATCGAAGGGTTCTCTTAATAATAAAGGCCATGTTTTCATACTTAATTGGATTAAGGATGAAAGTCTAGAATTGGCTATTTTCAAATCAGCTCTTTAGCCGAAACAAAGAAACACAGCGAGACAACATAAAATATGGTTGTCATTGGTTCTACACAAGACATATGTTGATACACGAATTACAAGTCTAGAACATCCTGGATCGCTTTCAACACTTCTAGCCAAATAGCATCAACTTCTATGATCTGTTGTTTATCTTCTTCGGCTGATCCAATAATGCTCTCGAGGCTACTTCGGATGGCTCTGCCTTCTCTGACTTTGGCCAGTAGTTCCTATTTCTTTTGTTGAATGGCATCAAGTATTTGAGCTAGGGTGGACTTATGACAATCAATAGCGGCCTTCACATTTTCTAGCTCCTTTTCAAGTTCCACACGCCTGGCTTCTAGTTGAAACAATTCTGGGTCGATACTGAGGGAGGAATTCTTCAAATGGTCAATCAACTGTGTTAGCTCTTTAGCCTCTTGCCTATTAGAGTTCCCCTTGGCCAACAAAGTTTCATGGTCAAGCAGATTCCTCTGAGCCTATTTCACCTTCAGGACCTGATCTTCAAAGATAGATAAAGGAGACAAGACTCTGGAGAGAGCTAGGGTTGGATTACCCTTAATGGCCAAGAAGACTCTATGCATTGGATCAGTGTCTTGGACCAAATCAGCTATATTCTTCTCAAACATTGGTAGAACATCTCTTAGCTGATTTTTGGTCTATTCTGGCAAGGTTTCTTTGGAGGAAGTGGCTGACAAACTGATTTCATCTTCATCAAGATACTCCTCAAGATTGAAAGAGTAGTTCAGGGCTAGAAGATCGAATGCCTACATTTAAGAGAATCTTGATTAGGGGGATTGGATCAGTTTATGATGAAATGAATGGCGAGATGGACGCAATACCTTTTCCGTGATAGCCTCTATCTGAGGAGAAGGGACAGCTGATGATGCACCGGTGATGTCTTGTTGAATTGGCTCTGGACTCTCAACATTAACATATGCAAACATCAGGAAAGATTTTAGCTCATGTTTTTGCAGAGAAAATAAATTGAACATATAACTTCCTTACCATCAGTTGTATGCCGAACTGGGTAATCGATAATCCGAGTGTCGACAAAAATAGGATCACCCTCAGCGCCGATAGGATCAATAAGTAGGCTGTCGGGCTCTTACTCTTGCATGGGTGTTTCCTCAGGAAGTATCTGGCATGGTAAGGAGTCAGATGAAGAATGAAAAAACTGAGTAAATCAAGAAGTTGAAGAAAAATACTTCGACGAGCATCAAGGATAAAACTCACGTTCTCTGCTATTGTGGAGGCATCGATTATTTCAACCGAAATTGGCTCCTTTTGAGGATCGGCCGATAGGGGTTCAACTGGTGCTGAATCAAACGCTTGGGATAGTAGTGCCGCACCAAGAGCCAATTGGGACACAATACTCGATAACTGTGAAGGAACGAGATTAGAAGTTGAATATCGGTTCGAGAAGAACATGAATTGTTTACCAGAGTAGCTGATGGTCTTGTCCTACGGAGTCTTTTTCCAGTAGTGGTTTTCTGGGTTGTCCCTTGAGCCACCTTGCTCTTTGAAGATTGATATGTTACGATGGTAGGGGCAGCATGAGTTTTCATCAATTTCTTCAATGAAGGTGCGGTTGATCCCATTTTTGAAATTGGGCATGGTGGCTGATAATCTATAGGATGCCCTTTCCTATCCAAGCTTGGAGGATTGAATTCAGTATCCTAAAAGGGTAGGTTAGAACAGTTGGTAGGGGAATGCATTGAGTAATTTCTCTAAAAAGGGGATGAAAAGTTACCTCATTGTCAGAAGCGAATTCCCTATCCAGAGCTATGCACAAAGGGTGGACTAACCCACAGAAAAGATGGGAGCGCCATTCTTGCCACCAGGAGTCAAAAAGAGTGGAAGCGAAGCTGACCCTGATCCAGTCATGCAAGCAAAGGGAAGGAAGATCTGATCTCAATTGCAAGCCTCTCTTCCATTACCTCACTGATATCCTCTCTTGGCTTCAGTATGTTTTTAAAGAACAATTGAGGGGGAAGTTGACCAAAACCAAACTGATGAGCTACGAAGGACGGATCATAGAACTCATAAGTTGGAAGATTGCCTAGAAGGAAGGAGCCTATGGCCATTTTGCCATGACCATGGTGAAATTCGGCTGGAAGAACGCAGGGCTTGATGAAGGAATTAAAGATTGTAGCCGTTGTCTCGTCCGAACAGCTTGATTAAAATCAGAATTTGAATGGGAAGATTAGCTCATCATTCTCATCCTCATTGTATGGTAGCCAAGTCAGTGTGCCTGCATCGAACCCTCTGTAAAACTTTTTGAAGAGATGACCAATATCGATATCAATTGTTATGGCCGATGCAACCTCCCCATAGCTCATGCACTGACGGGTTCTTCCTTCCTCATCTCTATATTCCTCATCAAAGTTGGAAGAGGGGAAACTCAGACTTCTGAGATCAGGCCTGATAATCTTGTGCATGTACAGGTTGAGCCATAGTTGTATCAACCACCAAGGGCCACTGATAGTATGCACTGGTTCGTTCTTCAGTAATTAGGCAGCTACCTGGTGCATCAGATGATAAGCAGCCCCTAACAGATACTTTCCAAGAGGGATATCCTTGCCTACTGCCAAATGCTCTGCCATAAGCTTATGATTGTAAGTTGGACCATAGGATGACCCACAGAAGATGAATCTCTCCAACCACATATTCAGAAAGGCCACATATTCCCTCTCACTAACAGTTGATTCATCTCTAATATGGTTCAGAATATAACTTGCCCATCCTGTGCAATATGATATTTTGCCTAATTTCTTGGAACCAGCACTCAAGTATTCGTAAGGCTGTATTGGTCTAGTTATTCGAAGGCCAATCAACATATAAACATCGGCCAGGGTAATGGTCATCGGGCCATGTCCAAAAATGAAAGCGTTCAGGGCATTGGACCAGAAATAAGATACGGAAATCAAAAGTGAATCATTCCTCTCCATCCCAGACAATGAGAGTGTCAAACATTGATTCAAATCATACACTTCCCAATCTCTGGCCTTTTTCTCGGATACCCTACGAAACCAATTTCTCCACCCCTTGGGCATTTTAGGCCAGTTTCTGAAGGGAGTTTTGATATTCCAGGAGGACAAATCCACTACAGGCTATTTGAATGGGATTTGGTTGGTTTCTTGATGGATGAAATCAAATGGATTAGGACCACCCATAGGCCCAAGAAAATAAACATTGGAAGTAACAGCTAATGGAATTAAGATTTCGTTCCTCATTTCCTAGAAATCGGATAAAATAAATTTGAGGACAAAGGAAATACAGGGTAGCGACTGACATTTTGAGATTGGGAACTTGAAAGCATACCTCGGGGACGTGGTCGCTGGTCACCATTATCACCGAGATAGATGTGAAACTGAGGAAGACCGCTTGAATAAGAGCTTGATGGGGCGAAAGATTTGCTTGGGTTAAAGCTTTGGCGATGGCAGCGTCGGCTGTTGAGATTTGCTCGAGAAAGAAGGGGAAAGCAAATAGGCCGAGTGAGTCGGAAAAGATACTATTGGGACATTATATAAGACTCAACCCGGGAAGTCAGGAGTCACGCGTATATCTCAGAGCAAAACGGTTGCGGCATGGTAAACAGATAAATAGGAATTTTGGAATAAAATCATTTTTATCCCAAAATTGGGGGCATGTGTTTACACCAAAATTTGGAGAGAAAAACACGGGAACTCGAAGCTTCCAAAATTGTGTCGATCAAGGACTCAGTTGCATGAAGATTGATATCAGCTAATTTAGAGGAAACACTAGAATCGGCTCTCTTTGAATGACGTCAGCAAGTAACAATAATGGACTATGGTCGGCATCGGGAGATGCAGATCGGACTCTACAAAAAAGGGAAAGATTATGGTCCAAGTTATCTTAAGATTAGAAATGTTCTTTTTTATACCAAAGATTGTAATGAGTCATACTCGAATAGGATTCATGTTTAGGCTCCGGGTATAAATATTAGACCCCGGCTATTGTAAAGGACAACCAATCAATCAAATATAAGTTACTTACTTTTTTGGCTCTAGCCACCCCTTAGGAGTAGGAGTAGAGTAGATCTCGGCGAGTTCTTCACCGAGCAGGGCTTTATCGGTTTGGCCGACCTCCGTCTTGTCTATAAGTACCGTCATGGCTTATACTTCTGTTCGTATGGCTACATCGATCTGTTCAACCTCCACTACGACTCTGGTATAAGCTAGTTATCGATTCTTGTCTAGTTCAAGTACGGCTACATCGATTCGGTCGACCTCCACTGCTCGAACTAGATTAAGGTCAAGTTATTGGCTCTATCTAAGGGTGGCGTCCTTCGGATAGATTCATTAAGTTACCGATATTGCTTATTGCTTTCATTATTTATTTAATTACAGTAATATCATTTTGCCCGATTGGGATTGATCTAGATCGGCCTTAGATCCTGTTTAACCCATCGTTTATTAATCAAAACTAATCTAATCTGCACCTTAAACGATGAGTTATATTTTATCGGCTGCTTTATGTCAATCTTGATCGTGCATAGTGTGTGGTTAGGGCATGTCTGGTCTTGAATAGATCTATTGGCTAACGAAAAACATTCCATGGCCCGTTATCATGGCCTGTGTGATTCTGCCTCACACCCCACTATTAGCACCGTGGAGTGGGGATCATTATTTGGTAGATCTATTCTTGATAGGGCATGACCTTAATTGTCCGCTATGCCTGAATCAGCTGTTTTAGCTGATATCGAGTGTTTTCACATATGCAGTTCACGTCACAAGACCGTTGAAGTAAAGATAGGTTGAAAGATGTGTTAGCCCCATGATCTCATTATTGTATTACGGCCTGCATGATTCTACCTCATGCCCCACTGATATTAGTAATAAGTTAGGGTCGTTGAATTTATTGTTGTTTCTATGACCTGTATGATTCTGCCTCATGCCCCACTGGTCATAGCGATAGATGAGATCTAATATGTTCATTAGATTTATTTCTATTAAATGGTTAAATGACGATGGGCTGAATTTTCATATAAAAAAGGGATTCGGTTACTTGCAGTAATTGGCTTAGCATAAACTGATTAGTGTTGACATCCTACTGCCATTGACTAATATTTGTCTAAATAGAGATATTCATCCTGAATGATAACTGATTTTTCTTCAATAATTCCATAAGTTTTAACTGGTTTGTTCTTATGAGTAAGCTGGAATAGGCTATTTAGTCGATCTCCTTCCACATCGGCTCTCAGAGCCGCACCTTCGGAACTGTCTGGCAACACCGGCATGTTTCGCCTTAAATTACTGATTAGCTTTCTCTCCTTGTAAATTGTAGGGTCAAATTGACTAGCACGTCTTGGAAGGAGTGCGCAGGATCAATAATCCATACGTTGAAGCTAGGCGGATCTCCAGCTCCATCGAGCAAACCCTTTCAGCTTGCTTGTGTGCCCTAGCACGAGACGAATTTTCGTGCTGACAGGTCGACATCAGCATGATCGGATCTTGGTAATCGAGATGTTGATGCATGCACATGTCTTCGACTGTTGCCGTAGGCCCTCCATGTGACAGCGCCACCGAGGCCATTATTCGTCCTACCCGGTCGAATAGCATGCGCATGGCAGATATTGTCACAGACAACAGCGATACTTGCGGTTATGCCTTTGGCCCCTGTGCCATGTTAGATGGAACACAACCTTTTGGATGAAGGTGCCATCATCTCAGAATATCATCGTTAGACCCATCGTAGAACGTCGTGAGACGCGGGGGACGTAGATCCATGCGATGCCGAGACATAGACGATCGACGGTGTTGACGTGATCGGCACAGGATTATCCTTCACTACCTCCATGTTCTTCCCTTCGCCATCGGCATTGATCACCCAAGAGATGGATCCAATCGTGAAAGACTAGCCTGGCTTTGGGGAGAACAAATAGCATGCAACTCGCACCATCTGGTTCGCCATAGGAATCAGCACGCACCCCCTACTTGGCGCATCACCTGTCGATGAGATATCGCCGATAGTCCACAAGGGGTATACCCATGATGGTAGATTGTGTGGTGAAGGTGCGCGTGATCAAGAATCAGATGGCAATAGAGACACAGGATTGTCTTGATTTTAATAGGATGAGATGAGGTTCTAAAAGGTCCCTAGTTTAGTTTTGGTAGTTAAGTGACAACTTAGGTGGACTAATATGTGTTTAAGTGAAATACATAGGTGATTAGTCCAAAGTTACACTTGTGTGAGCTACTCATGCCATGGCAGTGAAGATGGCTTGGATTTTGTCACATCCGGCCCAATTTGAAATTTGGCCCATAGTAGCCCATGTGCATGTTAATGAGATATTGTGAAGAGTTTAGTCCCACCTTAGTTGTTAAAGGTGGAATAGACCAACACATAAGGCTTTTAGAGTCCATCCCACCATCACTGGGTTAATCCTTTTACGCTAAGCAAGGTCGAAAGCATAAGTGGAATGGTAGTAGATGTGGTTCACTTAGCGTGTAGAGTGGATCTGAGCTGTTTGGACCCTGGGGCGTTACAAATAGTATCAGAGCCAACCTTCACAGCCACGGACATGTGCGGGCTAGGGGCGAGGAAAAGGGGTTCATTGCGTGTGTAGGCCCTGCGTGGTGCATGGTGTGGCACATGTGCCGGCACTGGACGCACGGTTGCATGTGGTGAGAGGGAACATTCCTAGTCATCGTTTGTTGAGTTGTGGGTGTGTTGGGTCGATGAGGACGTCGGGCCCTTTGAGGGGTTGTATGTCACATCTGACCCAGTTTGAAATTTGGCCCAGAGTGGTCCATGTGCATGTTAATGAGATATTATTAAGAGTTTAGTCCCACCTTGGTTGTTAAAGGTGGGATAGACTAACATATAAGGCTTCTAGAGTCTATCCCACCATCACTGGGTTAATCCTTTTACGTGAAGCTAGGATGAAAGCGTAAGTGGGATGATGGTAGGTGTGGTTAGCTCAGCATGCAGAGTGAATCTGAACCATTTGGACTCTGGGGCGTTGCTAGGCTCACAAATGTGATGAAGAAGCTCATTGCATATGAGACATGACATTGAGTCATCTGACTAAGGTGGAGAAGATGAAGACAAGATATGGCTTAATGGACCAGTTGCAAGTGTGAATGACAAGTTGAGTGATGACTTGGCACTGAAGGATCGAGGCAACGGTGAAGACCAAGTGAGGTCAAGATCATTGAGCCGATGTGGTCACGTGATGATACGAAGTGAATCATATCATTTGTGATTGGTTGGTGCATGTGTTGTATCAACATTGGAGGAGATGGAATGGAATACGCAAGGCAAAGGTATATTTGTAGGGCATTTCATTTCACCGGTCATATGTGTGTAGAGAAGTTTATGACCGAGTTTATGATAGATGGTCGTACTATCAAGAGGGGCAAACTTGTTGCATATTGGTCATCTAGTGCCACTCATGTGATCTAATTTTGCATTGTTGCTAGGAACGAGTGGCGTGGTGAATTGAGTGACTAATCCTTTGAAAAATATTTGTAGCACCCAGTTTTAAGAACAAAACTAGATACACACCATATGTGAGCCCAAGAAGTCAAATCTCACATATAGCTACAAATAAGGGTAATATCGAAAGACAATGCTCAATATATAATGTACTTAGTATAAAGGATATAACCTTAGACAACAAACAGTGGAAAGACAACTCCGGTCTTTGGGTGAAGACTCTAGTTCTACAGGGACAACTAATTGGTTGATCATAAGCCTAATTCCTCCAAACTCTAGCAATCTGGTAACCATCTAGGATTTTTATCAAAATATTTAAAAAATAAAGCAAGCGTAACTACATGTTGTACTCAACAAATATATGATGGGGTTCATGAGGCTCAAAAGGCTGACACTGGTTCAACTGCGATTAGCTTTTAATTGTCATAATTTTAGCATAGGAGTAGCAACAAGTTTATCATAAGCCCATATAAACACATGATCAGGTAAACATTTATAATGAATAGCATAAACAGTAATCATTAGTGATCATCTTTATCATCAGTACCATCAGCGTTCATCATCTAATCCGTAAGGGTTCCAAGGCCGCTCGTGACCGTGAGCACGACTGATATACCAGTTTTACACTCTATAGAGGTTGTGCACTTTCACTATGAGTCATGATTTATCCTTTCACCTGAGGCAGCCAACCTCTTGACCCACTACTAAGGAAGGTCAGTAGGATTCACTATGAAGCCTTTCAAAGGTTCGTCTAACAAGCTAGGACCATTAGATTCACTCGGCAAACAGATATAGGAACCTCCCTGTCGAATGGCACAATTCCATCACGGCTATACACATAAGAGTAGAGGCTGTCCTATACCCGATTCGTCAAGCCATTCTTATGCCATAAAGGTAACCACTAACAAGCTAGAAAAGGTCCTCATACCAAGCTAAAGCCAGAGCCATGTGGCCCTCACAGCTGTACTGTAAGTCCCGAATGATCACTTATAGATAAGTCCTTAGGGAGAGGAATCTATAGCACCATAAAAATAGCCCAATGCTCTAGCCCTTTTGATTCCATGTTGCTAAAAAGCATCTTTTAAATGTTTATTGCATATACCATTAGTCAAGTTACAAGATCATGGTTGTAGTTGAGCACTAGCATCATACTGCCCAATGCAATACCCCACAGGTATCAAGGAACAAGGTACACAGTACTAGGAAATCCTTAGTGGTAATCAAGGTAGACACATGCCGCATGAATTAAATGATTAAAGATGTATAGGACAACAAGGAAGATCCCATGCTATACTTGCCTTAAACTTAGATCCTTCTTCTATTGATTCATAGCCTCCAAATAACTGCTTCTTGATCACCACATCAAACTCACCGACTGGACAAGATTATTAAGCACCACACAAGCATCCAAACAAACATGCATAGCATTCAAACACAACTACATTAGAACAATACACCAATCAGTGAAAAAGAATTTGAAATCAAATCTATGCGTTGCTACGATCACATAGACGTGAAAAGCACGCTAATCGGAGCTATGGTGAAAAAGATATATCTGCCGATAGATTTGCTTCGAAAAGAAACTATAGGCTTTATTTATTTTAGCTATATAAAACATGTATAAGATACTTCAGAGAAATACCTTAATTGAGTTAAGTCAAATTATACTTGATTTAGAAAAATAAGGTAAAACGAATCATATGATTGACCAAGGTGACATGCCTAAGTTACTTTTAATTAGAAAAATCCAATTGCATAATCATTATTCAAGTTAGGCGTTAAACCATAAAATTCCAGAGCTCTTGACATGGAAAGCATTGATACTAATGCATAGATTATGTCATTATGAATCTAACTCAACTTGAACGGGTCAAATCGGAGTTAAAACGGAGAAGATATGGCCTAATGAAGATAGTGGCAATTTTATAAATAGATGGAACTTGATTTTTGAATTTAAAATAAATAAAATCGAATATTGGATCTACAGGAGGACTGTGGATACTATTTTATCAAAAGGCAGGGGCTCTTTAGAAAAACTACAGGGACGACAGGTTCTATACTATAAAAGGGCAGGGGTTCTTTTGCAAAACTGTTGAGCGAAGGGGTACGGTGAGATCTAAGCCGTTAGATCTAAGATGGACGGCTCAGATTAGAATCGGGGAGAGAGAGAGAGAGAGAGAGGAGAGGTTGGTGCTGGAAACTGAGTCGAGCACAGCGATGGACATGGTCGGCGGCGAGGAGCTCATTGGCGAAGCTTGAAATCAGACCTAGAGACCACAAGAGAGCAAACCGAAAACACGGAGAGAAAGAGGACGGCAAGGCAAACTCACCTCGGCCAATCTAGGTGGCATGGAGTGGACGGCGACATCACGATGCATGGCGGAGTGGTGGATAGGGTCGGCTCGGTGGCTATGAGCTCGGGACAAGGCGAGGTGGCTTCGACGACTTGATGGGAGGCGGCATGGCGTGGGGCTGCTATTTATGGGTGGGAAGCAATGTAGGGCGCAAGGCAAGGTGGATGAGGTGGGGCGGCATCAGACTCCTATGCGGCGGTAGTGCAGAGTTTGGTGTGGATGGGAGAGGAAGACGACGCGAGGAAGGAGATGATGGCGCTGACACACAGTCTCCACTTGTCGGTGACTGCGCGTAGCAAGAGGGGAAGCGACCAGCTGGGCCGAGTGGGAGGGAAGCAGGGAAGGCAGGTGGGATGGGGAGAAGCAGCAGGCCGATAGGGAGGAAACAGGCCAGCCGGGCTAGAAGCCGAGAAAGAAGGGAGAGTGAGGAAAAATTCCTTTTTTTTCTTAAACACATTTTCAAATCCAAATTCAAATTCTTTTGCAAATTTCAATCAAACCAAAGCATCACAAAATAAATATGCATCAGCATGAATGCACAAACATGTATGTAAACCTTATATTTGGTTTTATCTTTAACAAGGTTATTATTTTTCTAAATTTAAATGCTCACAAAAAGGCATAATAATTCAAATTCTCCTATTTTAAAATCATGCAAACTTTAGGGTATTACAATATTTGTGAAAAGCTAACATACATGCACAAGGTGGTGTATCACTTGGTGGAGTTAGCACATTTGCAAAGGAGAAGAAGTTGGTGAAGAAAAGGAGTTGAAAGCGCTGGTCATGGGGTGACCAGACGCATTTGACATAGGGACTGGACGCGTCCGGTATTTAACCCTGGCTCGGACAGTGTTCTTGAAGTGATCTGACGTGTCCAATATTGGGACCGGACTTGTCTGGTATTCATCCTAGGCATGAACAGCTGAGGCAGGGGTGACCGAACTTTGGGGTGCGTCCGATCGGCAATGACCGGACGCGTCCGGTTTGCCCCAGAACCTCTTGGTGTGGTTTTTGACCCTGACCGTACTCTGAGTGCAACAAGTAGCCAGATGCTTAGCATCACATCTGGTCAGAGGAGGTGGAGTGTGTGGTTTTGTGCGACCTGATGCTAGGTGCATCCGATTAGGAGGATCGGACACGTTCGGTTAGTCTAGAGCGGCTCTGGGAGCTCCCTAGACTTGATCTGACGCTGCTTAGGGAGCATTCGATCGATTTCTAATGTCACGTTCGATCGTGCCTGTCAGAGCATGCAGAGAGAGCCGTTGGGCGCCAATGGCTAACTCATTTGAAAGGGACACATGGCAGCTTGGCAGCGACCGAACGCTGCGACCGGACGTGTCCGATCGCTACACCAGACACATCCGGTCAGTACGCAGATAGCCCAGTGAAGGGGTAACGGCTCAATTTGTTCATGGGGTTATAAATAGGAGCCTTGGCCAGCCATGGTCTTGTCACTAAGCACCCTCATTCCTATGTGGCTTGTGTAGGAGTGCTTGGATGCTCTCTAACTCACTTGTGCTTGCAAGAGTGCAAATCGATTGTGAGTGAGTGATTCTAGTGCGATTGCATTGTGAGATTGCATCAAGTGGCACTAGGTGTTTGAGTTGCAAGCTGGTGGTGCTTGTTACTCTTGGTGGTTGCCACCTCCTAGATGGCTTGGTGGTGAGTTCTCCATCATGATGCACGCAAGAAGATTGTGCGGTGCTTTGGAGAAGGATTTATGAAGTGTACCGTGCTCACCCCACGGGAGCCACGAAGAGCAACACTAGTAGAGCATGTCATTGAGCTACCCTCACTTGTGGTAGGTTCTTATGGTGCCCAACGTGTGGGATTGGTGGGTGATACCAATTAGCTACCAAACCACCAGGTGAATGGTCAACACAATGGGGGCTAGTGTGTTGGCAAGCACGTGAATGCCGGGATAAAAATCACTGTGTCATCCTTGTCTTCCAGTTGGTTTGCATCCCTTTTACACACTCTTGTATTTACATTCATATACATTGTGCTTGTGTAGTCGCTCTTGTAATTAGTTAGCTTGTGTAGCTTGGTAGTTTTTTTCTTGCTTGTGTAGCATAGAAGTAGCTCCCTTGTATAACTAATTTGGCTTGAGTAGCCTTATTAGTTACATTGCTTAGTTTGTGTAGCTATGTAATTTGCGCTCTCTAATTTGGCTTGTGTAGCCTTGTTATTGAGCATTGCTAGTGAGCTTAGGTGGCTTTGTGCTTTTCCTTAGTAGCATGAGTAGGAGCTCCCCCATTGCCTAAAGAACTAGCAGCATAAGGTTTGTGTGACCTTGCTCCTAGAATGGGTTAGGTGAGCTCTAGCTAGCCTGACACCTTTGTTGCCTAATTAGGATCTTTCTAAGGTGCTTGAGAACTTAGATAGAGGGGTGTAGTCTTGGTTAGACTGATAGTTTTAATTCTACATTTGTTTTGGTTAGCCAGCACAATTTATTTTAGAAATGATTGTTCACACCCCTCTAGTCCGCTATCTCGACCCTACAACTAGTTTTGGAGCTTGGTCTCTGATTTGTGGTCTTCACCGACCTGAGAGGATGGCGATTAGTGGGCTAGATGATTGTGACTCACAAATTTTTGATGGCACACACTTTGCACAGTGGAAAACTGTATACTTGATCATTTTCATGCAAAGGGACCTAAGTTTTGGTGAATGGTTATGAATGGCATTTCTCATGTGCTAGATCATAAAAAATCTCACCAAAGCTCAAAGAAGTTTGTGTTGAACTCGATGAACATGCTTATTGCTTTCTAATGGATGCTTTGAGTTTGGAGGTATATTATAAGGTGGATTGCAAGGGAACTGCCCATGAGTTGTGGGAGGCAATCAACCGCCTCTATGGTGATTCATCCACATGTGAAGATGCCAAAATCAAGGAGGATGATCCCAAGGAGGTGGTGCATGAGTGTGTCGAGCATGACCACAATTTGGTAATTATGGAAGATTGCTCCACCTCATGGTCAAGTGATGATGATAAAAGATCTACTACAAGTTCACTTGACAAGGTTGATGATGATGCCTCAAGTGATGCAAATGATGATGCTACTCCATGCACACTTGATGGTGATGATGATGGATCGTGCTCGCATGACGTTGCTACTATAAGATCTCCATCTACATCACATTGTTTCATGTCACAAGGTGACACCAAGGTATCTAATGCAAATGTGATTGATCTTGATTCATATGAGGAGCTTCTAGATAGATTTGGTAGCATGATCAAAGCTTTAGAAAAAGAGGTGACTAAAACCGAGAAATTGAAAAATAAAAACACTTTTCTAAAGAAAACATGTGAACAACAAAAGAATCTACTTTTATGTTACTACTTGTTCACATCAGGAGCTAAAATTGGCTCATGAGGAACTTAGTGTTGCTCATGATAACTTGGTACAAGACCATGCTTTTCTCACTAAAGAGCTTTACAATAAAAAAAATAAAACTAGTGAGATCTCATCACATGGATCAAATGATCAATCACATAATATTGCTAACCCTTGTGATGTAGGGAAGAAGCATGTATCCACCTCTTGTGATGATTTATTAGCTATGCCATGTTCTTCACATATAGATGCTTGTTCTACTTCTATGCCTTGTGAGACTAACCTTTTGAAGGAGAACAATGAGCTCAATGAACAAGTGAAGAAATTGAGCAATAAGTTAGAGAGGTGCTACAACTCCAAAGTCACCTTTGAGCATATGTTGAACAGTCAAAGAAACTTTGGTGACAAGAGTGATGTCAGCTTCAAGACAAGCAAAGTCAACTATCAAGGAAGGCGTGATGACAAGAGTGGCATTGGCTTCAACAAAAGCAAGATCAAAGGCAAGAGATGGGGCAAGAGAAGATATGAAATAGAGATGAAGAAGCAAGAACAAGAGAAGCTCTCTCATTTCATGTGCTTCAAAAGCCATGAAGTGGGACATCTTGCAAAAGGTTGCCCCAATAAAGAAAAGTTGAAGTTGAAGAAGGAAGAAGAGAGGCTAAAGCATGTTAGGTGCTTCAAGTGCCACACATGGGGTCACCTCACCTCTATGTGCCCAACCAAGCAATTGGTGAAGCAACAAGAAGAGCCTCAACCAAAGCCACAAGATGAGCAAGAAAAGACACCCCAAGAGCAAATCAAGATCAACCATGAATATGGTGGTGACTTGATGATGTAGAAGAAGAAAACAAGAAGGGATGGAAAAGCATGGCATCCAAGGCTTACTCAAGATGCCAAGATGATGAGCTGTCAAACCCGATTTTAAGGATAAAATGGGATGCAAAATCTTATGTGCGCCCAGAGATCAGTCACACACATAAGCCGACAAATTATGAATAGTATCATCATATGTGTTTATTACATCATGAATAATATGACAGAGTCTTCACATAAATGTAGCGGAAGTATAAAGAAAAATCTCTCGCGGAAGGATCCATATCATAGGGACATCAACTGGTTGACCACAAGTCTAGTAATCCTCAGGAAAGTCATCATTACCATAGTCATCTGTTACCCATCCAGGATTTTTATCCAAATAATGAAAATAAACAAGAGTAAGTACGTGTCGTACACAACAAGTGTAACATGGGGTTCATGAGGCTCAAAAGGCTTGACACAGGTTTAACAACATTCAGCTTTTAATTGTCACAATTTTATCATAAGAGTAGCAACAAGTTGTTTTAATCCCATAGTAAACACATGATCAATGTAAACATGAATAATGAATAGCATAAACGGATAATTTTTAGTGACCATCTATTCCATAAGTGTTACAAGGCCACTCGTGACCGTTAGCACGGCTAATATACCAGTTTTACACTCTACAGAGGTTGTACACTTTCACTGTAAGTCGTGATACCCATATGCCTGGGTTAATTACTCCCAAAACACTTCCAAGGTGAGCAGACATGGTTCACTATGAAGTCTTTCAAAGGTTCGTCTAACAAGTTAGGGGCATTAGATTCACTCGGCAAACAGACATAGGAACCCCCATGTCGAATCGCACAATTCCATCACGGCAATAGACATAAGAGTAGAGGTTGTCCTATACTTGATTCGTCAAGCAATTCTTATGCCATAATGGTAACCACTAACAAGCTAGAAAAAGGTCCTCATACTAATCTAAAGCCAGAGCCATGTGGCCCTCACAGTTGTACTATAAGTCCTGGATGATCACTTACAGATAAGTCCTTAGGGAGAGGAATCTGAAGCATTTAGAAAGTAGCTAAACACTCCAGCCCCCTGTTTCCATGTTGCTAAAAAGTCATATTTTATTGTTTATTGCATATACCATTAGTCAAGTTATAGGATCATGGTTTCGTTGAGCACTAGCAAAGCTACCCAATGCATATCTCATAGGAGACAAGGTATAAGTTCAATTCTAGGGAATCCCTATCAAGGTGACACATGCAATGTGAATTAAATGTATTAACGTTGATAGGAAACAAAGATAATCCCATGCTATACTTGCCTTGAACAAAGTGTTCCTACTGATCCTGCTCATCAAAGTAGTACTCTTGATCACCCATGAATTGCTCGCCGTCTATACTCGATAATCACAACAACAGACAAGCATCCAGAAGCAATCATGCATAGCAAACAAAGGCTATAGATTAGAATAGTACACCAATAGCATAAAATCAAGATGAAAAGTTTGTAAAACGAATCTACATCTTGCAACGAACACACAAACGCGAAGATCACGAAAATCGGAGCTAAAACGAAGAATTTATGAATTAAACAAGATTCCTTCAAATAGAATAATAGATTAAATCTAACCTCAAATTGTAAAAGTTAAAAACATACCTAACAGTAGTACGAACATGTAGATTACGCCATTACGAATCTAACGCAGCATGAACGGATCAAAACGGAGCTAAAACGGAGATTTTATGGCTAAAACAAGATTAGTGGCACTTCTGTAAATAGCTGGAACTTGATTTTAGAATTTAAATTAATAAAATCGGATTTTAAACTAAGCCAGGGACAGTGGGCATGATAAAGAAGAAATACAGGGGTTCTTTAGAAAAAATACAGGGACAACGGGTTCTATACTAGAAAACTTCAAGGGCTCTTTTGCAAAATGGTCGGCCGAATCGGTATCAACCGATCTAAGCCGTCAGATCGACAACGGACGGTTCAGAATAGATCGGGAGGGGAAACAAAGGTGCATGGCTGGCCGACGACGCTGTGCGCGGCAGTCCTCCATAGATAACGGTGAGACCTCACTGGAGTTCGTCAATCCGATGACTCCGGGCATCATTGGCCATGGAAAAATCACGGGAAGGGAGAGGACGGAGAGGCCAACTCACCAAGGGCCTTACACAGATGAAGGCGGGACTGCAGCAATGTGCGGCTTGGTAGCTTGAACTCAGTGGCGGCTAGGGCTTGTTGCGGTTGCGAGCTTTAGGCGAGGGTGGCACTTGCTCTAGGGTTAGGATAGGGAGGCGGCATGATGCGGGCACCCGATATTTATGGCCAGGAGCAGCTTGGGACGCAAGGCAAAAAAGGAGATGTGGTGGTCATGGACTCTAGGGTGGCGCAGAGTTAGGCTCGATGGCAGTGTCTGACATGGATACGCGTGGGAGGAAGTAGGCACCGCTGACACGTGGGGCTGGCTCATCGGCGAGACCAAGCGGGAGAGAGGAGAGCACGGGCGACGCGGCTTGACTGGGCTGGCCTGCTGCGATGCGGCCTACTAGAATGGGCCGCAAGAGGGAAAGAGCAAAGCTAGTCTACGGGAAAGAAGGCCGAGCGGGGAAAGCTGGGCCGCTCAGGCCAAAAGAAGAAGGAGAGGAAGAAATTCCCCCTTTTTTCGATTTCATTTTCAAATCAAAATTCCAACCAAATTCAAATTCTTTTGCAAATTTTGATCAAACCCAAGCATCACAAAATAAATATGCTTCAGCATGAATGCACAAACATGTATGTAGACCTTATATTTGATTTTAATTTAATAAAATTATTATTTTTCTAAATTCGCATGCTCTCATAATGCATGAATAAATCATTTTAAGCTATTTAAAAACATGCTAATTTTAGGGTGTTACATGAGCAATACTGAAGATGAGAAGAAGGTGTATAATCACATCAAGTGCTTCAAGTGTGAAGATATGTGACACTTTGACTCGAGGTGTCCTACCAAGCTTGAGAAGGAGGCTTAAGCAAATCATGAGAGGCAAGGCAATGAGAAGCAACACATGAGCAAGGAAGAAAAGGCTCAATCAAAGAGAGTTTGCTACTCATGCCGGGAAAGGGGACACATGGCTAATTCATGTCCCCTAGGTAATACTTCTAAGTCTATTTCAATTGATGATAATATTATGCTTAGAAAGGATGATAATGGTACCTCCATGGTTGCTATTGCAAAACATCCCGATATTCATACTAAGGCTATGCCTAAGTATATTGCTCCTAACTTGAGAGGACCCAAACTAGTTTGGGTACCATCAAATAGTAGATGATTGTTTGTAGGTACCATCGGCATTGGAGGCTTGATTCAATAGAATCCTTATTGTTCATCATATGTGGAGTCAAGTTATGAAGCCTAGCGCACATCCAAACCCAATGCCATGATAATTGAGTGAAGTCCAAGTGCTATCAACATACAAGTGCAATATTCATATTGTGGATGATTTATTGATATATTTGATGGCTTGCAAATATGAGAGTTTAAGCTTGCTAATTAAATGATCATGACCTAACCAAGGTATATCCCTAGTTGATCTTATTCTTTTGGGTGCATATAAGTTGATTGAATTGGATAAATATGCATATGTTGCTTGCTATAAGATGTTTGAATGGATAAATTGATTAGTAATCAAGTTTGGATTGATTTGAGTTCGATAAGTTCATAATATGACCTTTAGTAAGTGGATTGAATTGATTTATGCCTTGTGAAAGTATTCAAACAAGTCTAGTTCAAGTTTGATTCAATTTGAAGAAGAATAGCTCAAGTGATTGAAATCTGTCCTTTATTAAAAATCTGAGTGAGTTGTGATCAAGTCTGAGTTTGAGTGACAAATCTATTTGGATTGGCTAGAAATTTGGTGTACATGCTCTGTACTTATAGTGTTAAGTACTGTATAAATTTCATGAGAATTGGATAAGAAATGCTTCAGTTTGGAGTGGATCTTGTCAGCAATAGCGCAACAGTTTTCAGCATATAGCAGTGGTGGGAGAATTGAAATCTGGTAGCAATCTAGAAATCAAATGATGCTCAAATTTTGGCAGCTGTTAGAATACTTAGTGAACCACATCTCCACCAAATTTTGTGATAATTGGACCTGCACATTTGATGAGGACATGACACCTTCGGATACGAACAATGATTATAAGGTGCGCTCGTTCCTATATTTGCATAGTGGCTTTGGTTATAATTCACTTGGTTCCACATGTACATGTCACTATTTGATTGTAGGTTCAAATGTGTTTCATAATGGAAGTTCATCAAAATATAGACGAGGGTCCCGATCTTCCGTCAGGTTCAAGATAAACAACGATTTGTTCGGAGAGCGACACACCGATCCGGCTTCAGATCACAAAGACCCAAACCCTGCAACCTTAGCACCATGTCTCCTCTGGTTATCAACCGTGTCACAATCAAGTTGACCTCGCCAAGAAGGCTAATCCTTGCTGTGAATCGAAGAACACAAGCAAGAACAAGATAAAAAGCAACTCAATTAAAGTGACAATTACAGATGAATGATTAAGCACTCAAAGTTGGGGTCTTGCAAACCGATAACGGCGACTGTTCAATGACAGATTGATCTAAAACAAAATCCAAACCCTAAAGTAGGTGGTGGCTACTGATTATATAGCCTAAGGGACGTCCAAGGATCCCTCTTCACGTCCTAAAGGTGTCCCAACACGTTACAAGGCCCAACGGCCCAAAAGACGATGACGCAGCGCCGTGACAGATTCTGGACGTCAACTTGTTTCGATGATTTCTGTTGATTCCGAAGAGGTTTTGACGTGAAACCACTTGAATTGGCTTCCTTATCAAATTAGATTTCCATCCATATGTGGATCATCGAAAACGGAGTTCGGATGCGTCCTGGGCGTCCGTTTTATTGCAGACTGGCCCTGATGGCCGAGGCAGACTCAAACTCGGATTGGACTGGGCCTCTGGCTTGGCTTGGACGTCCTTGCTAGCCTCCTAAGGTGGTGGCCAAGGAGGAGGACGTCCAAGGCCATCTCTTAGGCATTCTCCATCTTCTTGGGGCGTGCTCTAACTTGGGCCTGGGTCCTAAGGATGTCTAACAAGCCCATGACGACAGTGTAGCTCCCGCCAGAAATAGCGATAGAATATATTGGTGATTTGGAGGCCTTGCCGACGTGATATTGAGATGGGACCAGATCTATTTGAAAGCTTATCAAACAAGCTTTCCATCAAGTGCTCATTGACCTCGATCGCACTCCGGATGGATGAGTTATGGCCTTCCCAATGAGGCACTGTCGGGCTGCCGACGAACTGAAAGTTCAACTTTGATGAACTTCCATTATGAAACACTTTTGAACCTACAATCAAATAGTGACATGTACATGTGGAACCAAGTGAATTATAACCAAAGCCACTATGCAAATGTAGGAACGAGCGCACCTTATAATCATTGTTCGTATCCGAAGGTGTCATGTCCTCATCAACATTGGGAGATAATATAGATATTTCTTTGAAGGGTACATAATCTGTCCGAAAAGTGACAATTATTGGATTGATTTGGAGTCACTTTGATTGAAAGGTCCTCAGGTTGGAAACATGTTTATAAGTGTTTGAGATACCTAAGTTTGATTTTGGATTGATCTAGAAGCATGACAAGCAAAGAGTACAAGGTTATTTGAATGTGGAGTGTACTTGGCACACATTTGGTACTCAAAGTGGAAGATCAAGATCAAACTCAAGATAAAGATGAAGTTTAAGTTCTTGTGACAATTGAAAATCATTTGGTTGAAAGAAAAGGACTTAAACAAGTAGATCGAAAAGGACTTAAAGAAGGATTCATGGTTACTCCTCAAATTAAGTCCATCACTTGGATGAATCAATCAAGCCATTTCAAGTGAGTGTCAAGAATGGTTTTTTGGAGAGAGATCACTTCTCCCTATGTGTAGGGGCTGGCCGCCTTTTGTAGGTAAACCAAGTGTGGTACTTGGAAGGCTAACAAAGAAGTGGTGATCTAAGGGACATTCGAGATGCTTAGTTGAAGAAAATCAAAAGGGTTGATCTAGAAAGCAAGCAACACCCAAAAGAGAGCAAATCAAGGAATTTCAAGTGGTATTCTCACATTTGGTGCTCTCAAGCAAGCAATGAAGAAATGAAGAAGCAAGCCTACTACAACAAGAAAGTGCACTTGATCATATTAGTGGTTCTCATTTCATACGGGTGAAGAATGGATTTATTATTGATGATTGGTCTTCACCAAGCTATTAGATTGGACTTCACATTGCTATTGGAGAAATGAATTGAAATCTATGTGACTATCCTCTCCTCCAAGATAGCAAAGGTATCATTGTAATGGGCATGATCATTTCATCGCTTACTAGTATGCAGTTAGTGCTTATAGTACATGCCTATTAGGATCATGCATAACTAATGAAGTTTTTAAAACTCATAACCTACCACTATTGCTTGAATGGTTGATTGATCTAGGGTAGTGTATGAGTTTGTTCATGAGCTAGTGAACCCAAGTACTTGATATATTTTGGATTGCCAACAAGTGAAAAGTACAACCTTGATAAGATAACCTCAAAATGAGCGTGAAGAAGCTTAGAAAGGGTTCAAACCGGACTTGGGAACTTAGTCAAATCAATCTAGTTCAAGTCAATACTAGATGCTCATGGAGATGATAATAGTTCAAGAACATGACAACAATGCAAATCGATATCAAGGTCAAATTACAAGTGGTATCTTGACTCAAGTGTTTCTTCAAGTAGTACTCACAAGTGGTGTCTAGATCAAGATTTCAAGTGGTATCCTACAATTCTTCAAGTGGTTCCATATCATTGCAAATATCTATATTATCACATAGTTACAAATGATACAAGTGGTATCTAGCACATCCAATGGTGGTTCCACAAGTGATCCTCAACTTTAAGTGATCATTAAGTGAAGAAAATTCCCTCACTAACAAAAACTCAAGTTTATCAAATGGATGACCCATGCTTTGACATAGGGGGAGGTGCCCCACCGATTGGGGTCAAAGATCCTACATGAGGTATCTCAAGGTCACCGAATCCTACAGGTGGTGTCATTCCAACATATAGTGGTGTCCATAAAAAATGCAAGATTCGAGTGTCAACCATCTACCTCAATCCAATCCTTTTTATCAATAAGATGCACACCTTTATGGAAATTGATGACAAAGGGGGAGAAGTTGGAACAAAGATATGTAAATGCATCATGGGGAGAAGTAGAAGTTGGACATGGACAAAGAGGGAGCAACATTGAAGAATGAAGAAGGATAAAAAATTCTTGGACAAGCGAAGTACACAAGTAGGGGGAGCAAGCTCATGAACTTGTTTGGCTGCATTTGATATGTGCATATTCATGTGCTTGCTTGCATTACATAAGTTTTAAATTTGATATACATGCTTGTGTGGTGTATGCTAGTTATAAAATTTGTTTGATGAAATGAAAACTAGCATGCATAGCATGATAGCTAGACACTTGGTATGTTTTTCAACTAATACTAATACCTTGCTTCTAATGTTGATCTCATGGGGTATCTAGTATTTTTGTTTCCAAGTGGTATCTAGCTAACCATGGTGCTAAGGATGAACTTAAAGGTGCAACTCCGATTGGTACCATGCTTCAAAGGTTTATTCCATACACCTTAGCATCATTTGGTAGTAATTACTCTCCCACAATTCCAATCTATGCATATGTGCGAGCTTTAAACCAAACACACTAGCACATATGTAGGGGGAGCTAATACTGCCAATTTGGGTTTGTGGTACTCCCTGTGGAGCCATGCAATGCCAAAGAAAATCTCTACCAGTGCAAATATTATTCAAAGTGGATTGCAGGAAACTGGCTCTATCGGTTTCTGATAAGGCAATAAAATCTAAGTTCTTTTCTTTTGTTAGGTCAGATAAAAATCTATACTTCTTAGTATCAGCAAAACCGTTGCAATTTCAAAAAATTCCTTTCATCTAGACTGCTTTTTAACTTTTTTCCTATTCTTAGAGCGTGCCTTTGTTTTTAGTGATACAGGGGTCTGTAGACACAATGGGTCACAGCCCCCATCACTTAGGCCTTCAGAGATTTCAGAACAGATAAAATTCAAAGCTTCTAAATCCAAGTTATCTTCTAAAGAACAAATTGTCGAAGCATCATCCAAGTTACTTGTGTTACCAACAATTAACTGGTCAACCTCATTTAGTCTATGAAATTCTAAATCTCTAAAAGAATTTAAAGAATACGAGACTTCTTGCTCATTATTACCAAGAATAACACATGGTAAAATTGCTTGGACAAGAAACATGAATCCATTTGAGCTTAATTTCCATATCTTTGTAGAGTTGTCATCAATTACCAAAAAGAGGGAGATTGAAAGGTCCCTAGTTTGGTTTTGGTAATTGAGTGACAACCTAGGTGGACTAATATGTGTTTAAGTGAAATACATAAGTGATTAGTCTACAGGTACACTTGTGTGAGCAACTAATGCCATGACGGTGAAGATGGCTTGGATTTGTTGCTAGGCTCACACATGTGATGAAGGAGCTCATTGCATATGAGACATGACATTGAGTCATGTGACTAAGGTGGAGAAGATGAAGATACGACATGGCTTGATGGACCGGTTGCAAGTGTGAAGGACAAGTTGAGTGATGACTTGGTGCTGATGGACCGAGGCAATGGTGAAGAGCAAGTGAGGTCAAGATCGATGAACCAATATGGTGACGTGATGATATGAAGTGAATCATATCATTTGTGATTGGTTGGTGCATGTGTTGCATCAACATTGGAGGAGATCGAATGGAATGCGTAAGACAAAGGTATATTTGTAGGGCATTTCATTTCACCGGTCATAGGTGTGTAGAGAAGTTTATGACCGGGTTTAGGATAGATGGTCATACTATCAAGAGGGGCAAACTTGTTTGCATATTGGTCATCTAGTGCCACTCATGTGATCTAATTTTACATCATTGCTAGGAATGAGTGGTGTGCTGAATTGAGTGACTAATCGTTTGGAAAATATTTGTGAAAAGCTAACACACATGCACAAGGTGGTGTATCACTTGGTGGTGTTAGCGCATATACAAAGGAGAAGAAGTTGGTGAAGAAAATGAGTTGAAAGCGCTGGTCACGGGTTGACCAGACGTGTCTGGCATAGGGACCGGACGCATCTAGTATTTAACCCAGGCTCGGGCAGTGTTCTCCAAGTGACCGGACGTGTCTGATATTGGGATCGGACATGTTTGGTATTCAGCCCAGGCATGAACAGCTGAGGCAGGGGTGACCAGACTCTGGGGTGCGTTCGATCGGCAGTGACTGGACGCGTCCGGTTTGCCCCAGAACCTCTCGGTGTGGTTTTTGACCCTGACCAGACTCTGAGTGCATCAAGTAACCTGATGCTGAACATCGCATCCGGTCAGAGGAGGTGGAGCATGCAATTTTGTGCTTCCTAACGCTGGGTGCGTCTGATCAGGAGGACCGGACGCGTCCGGTGTAGGGTCGAGATGGCAGACTAGAGGGGGGTGAATAGTCCTTTCTAAAATTAAATGCACCGGCTAACCGAAACAAATGTGGAATCAAAACTTTCAGTCTAACCAAGACTACACCCCTCTTTCTAAGATCACAAGCACCTTATAAAGATCTTAATTAGGCAACAAAGGTGCTAGGCTAGCTAGAGCTCACATAATCAACTCTAGGGCAAGGTCACACAAACCTTTGCAACTAGTACTTCTAGCACGGGGAGCTCCTACACAACTAGTATGCAAAAAGCACAAAGACTAAGCTCACTAGCAATGCTCAATAACAAGGCAACTAATGCCAAATTCAAGAGCACAAATTACTTAGCTACACAAACTAAGCAAAGTGACTAACACAGTTACTCAAACCAAATTAGCCATCCAAGGGAGCTAATTCTATGCTACACAAGCAAGAAGGTAACTAGCAAGCTACACAAGCTAACTAAATACAAGAGCAACTACACAAGCACAATGTATATGAAAGTAGTTGCAAGCTTGTGTAAAGAGGATACAAACTAACGGGAAGACAAGGATGACAAGGTTATTTTATACCAAGGTTCACGTGCTTGCCAACATGCTAGTCCCCGTTGAGACAAGCTCCATGGTTACCGCCAGTCCTCTTGCTAGTGGTGACCTACAAGTCACACTCTCCCATGTGGAGTGCTTACCACAAGCTCTAGCACTTGACCCGGCTGGACCACTTGTCACCCTTCGTGTCTCGCTCTACTAGAGTTGCTCTTCATGGCTCCCGCGGGGTGAGCACAATCCCCCTCACAATCACTTCTCTGGAGCACCGCACAATCTTCTTTGTGTGCTTCGATGGAGACCACCACCAAGCCATCTAGGAGGTAGCAACCTCTAAGAGTAATAAGCACCACTGGCTTGCAACTCGATCACCTAGTGCCACTCAATGCAACCTCACGATGCAATCGCACTAGAATCACACTCACTCAATCGGATGATCACTATCAAGCGTATGTGAGTTAGAGGGCTCCCAAGCACACCTACACAAGCCACCAAGGCTTAAGGGTGCTCAGCAACTAGCCCAAGGCCAGCTAGTTCTTGGTTTTATAGCTCCCAAGCAAATAGAGTCATTGCTCCAAAGATTCCCTTTTCTGCGAGGGCATCGGACATGGCGGTGCCCCTCCCAATGGTCAAATTCCAACAGCTAGAAACTAGCCATTGGTCACCGGATAGGGGTGGTGGTGGCACCACCCTAGGGGTGGCAATGACCACCTAGGGCAACCCCTTGGTTTCCCTCCACTCTGGAAAAAGCGATGGTACAACGCCCAAGGCACGGCGGTGCCTAGGCAGTGACCAGCCCCACTTGGGCTGCCCTTGGGAAAAACACGGCGGTGCCACCGGACAACACCTGGCGGTGCACCACCCTACACATGGCAGTGCACACCATCACGTCCAAGCCATCTTCACCGTCATGGCATGAGTTGCTCACACAAGTGTACCTATGGACTAATCACCTGTGTATCTCACATTTAAACACATTAGTCCACATAGGTTGTCACTCAATTACCAAAACCTAACAAGGACCTTTTAATCTTCCCCTTTTTGGTAATTGATGACAACTCTACAAAGATATGGAAATTAAGCTCATTTCAAGCTAGCACTTCACACAAGTGTAAATTGCTAGCTTGATTTGGATTTTATGCTACTTATCCAACATTTAAGCTCTATGTCAAGATTTGGATAAGCACCATAAAACCTGACTTGGTAGTGATAACTCCCCCTACATGTGTGCCCAAATGGTTTGGTTTCAAGTTTGCACACATGCATAAATATGAAATTTGTGGGAGTGTTACCACTACTAAGTGATGCTAAGGTGTATAGAATAACTTTTGAAGCATGATACCAATCGGAGTTGCAGTTTTAGCACCGTGAGTAGCTAGACAACAAAAACACTAGAAACCCCATGAGATCAACATTATAAGCAAGGTTCTAGTTTTTGCTTGAAAAACACAAGTCTAGCTACCATCCAATACATGCTAGTTATCAAATCATCAATCAAGTTCTATAACTAGCATACAACACACAAGCATGTATATCAAATTTAAAAACTTATGCAATGCAAGCAAGCACATGAATATGCACATATCAAATGCAACCAATCAAAGTTCATGAGCTTGCTCCCCCTACTTTTGTGCTTCTCTTGTCCAAGAATTTTGATCCTCCTCCATTCTTCAATGTTGCTTCCTCTTTGTCCATGTCTTCTACTTCTCCCCATGATGCATTTACATATCTTTGTTCCAACTTCTCCCCCTTTGTCATCAATTTCCATAAAAGGTGTGCGTCTTATTGATACAAAGGATTGCATTGGGGTAGATGGTTGTCACTTGAATCTTGCATTTTTTATGGACATCACCACATATGTCGAAATGACACCACCATAGCCCTTGAGATCACTCATGAAAGATCTTTGACCTTGATACCAATTGGTGGGGCACCTCCTCCTATGTCATAGCATGGGTCATCCACTTCATAAACTTGAGCTCTTGTTTGTGAGAGAACTTGCTTTACTTGATGATCACTTAAAGTTGAGAATCACTTGTGAAACCACCATTTGAACCAACTAGATACCACTTGTTTGTATGAATGCTACTTGAAACAAAGTGATAGTCTAGATATACTACGTATAAGAGCAATCATGGGACCACTTGTCAATTATAACCATTTCTTAAACACTCGCTATCTTGATGAGTACCACTTGTTCTAGTACTCTTATTACTATCATGAGCTTCTAATATTGACTTGAACTAAATTGATTTGCCTAAGCTTCCAAGTCCGGTTTTAACCCTTTCTAAGCTTCTTCACACGCAATAAGCGGTTATCTTATCAAGATTGTACTTGTCACTTGTTTGGCAATCCAAAATAGATCAAGTACTTGGGTTTACTAGCTCATGAACAAATTCATATACATACCACTAGATCAATTAATCATTCAAGCAATAGTGGTAGGCTATGAATTTTTAGATTTCATTTGTTATGCATGATCCTATTAGGTATGAACTATATGCACTAATTGCATACTAGTAAGGGATGAAATGATCATGCACATTACAATGATACCTTTGCTATGTTGGGGAAGAGGATAGTCACATAGATTCCAATTCGTTTCTTTAATAGCAATGTGAAGTCCATTTGAATAGCTTGGTGAAGACCAATCATTAATAATGAAATCTATTCTTCACCCATATGATTTGAGAACCACTTAAGATCAAGTGCACCATCTTGTTGTTGTGGTTGGCTTGCTTCATCTTTTGATCAAAACTTGCATGAGAGAACTACTTCGAATACCACTTGAATTGACATGACTAGCTCTCTTTTGGGTGTTGCTTGCTCTCTAAATCAATGCTTTTGAATTTCTTCAACTAACTATCTCGAATGTCCCTTAGATCACCACTTCCATGTTAGCCTTCCAAGCACCACACATGGTTTACCTACAAAAGGCGGCAAGCCCCTACACATAGGGAGAAGTGACATCTCTCCAAAGAACTATTGTTGATACCCAATTGAAATAGCTTTGTTTGATTGATCCATATGATGGACTTAACTTGATGTGTAACCTTGAATCCTTCTTTAATTCCTTTTCTTTCTACTTGTTCAAGTTCTTTTCTTTCTACTAAATGATCTCCAATAGTCACTAGAACTTAAACCTCATCACCATTTTGAGTTTGATCTTGATCTTCAATTTGAGTACCAAATGTGTGCCAAGTACACTCTACAATAAAATGGCCTTGTATTCATTACTTGTCATGCTTCTATATTAATCCAGAACCAAACTTAGGTACCTCAACTACTTATAGACATGATTCCAACTTGAGGACCTTTCAATCAAAGTGACTCTTGATCAATCCAATAATAGTCACTTTTCTGGCAGATTTTGTAACCTTCATAAATTAGTCCATAACTCCCAATGTACAAATCCAAATACCACGAAATTTGGTGGAGATGTGCTTCACTAAGTCATCTAGGAGTTGTAAAAATTTGAGCTTCATTTGACTTCTAGATTGCTACCAGATTTCAATTCTTCCAACACTGTTACATGCTGAAGAATGCTGCACTATAGCTGAAAAGATCTACTCGAAAACCGAAGAAATTCTTATCCAATTCTCATGAAATTTATACAGAAACTTATATCATAAGTGTAGAGCATGCATACCAAATTTCAAGCTAATCCAAATAGATTTGATCACTCAAACACAGACTTGATCTCAGCTTGCTCAGATTTTTAGACTAGGACAGATTTCTACCAATTGAGCAACACTTCTTCAAATTGAATCAAACTTGAAATTGACTCGTTTGAACACTTTTACAAGACATATATCCATTTAATCCACTTAATAAAAGTCATATTATGAACTTATTCAACTCAAATCAATCCAAACTTGATTACTAATCAATTTATCCATTCAAACATCTCATAACAAGCAACATATGCATATATATCCAATTCAATCAACTCATATGCACCCAAATGAATTAGATCAACTAGAGATATACCTTGGTTAGCTCATGATCATCCATAGCAAGCTTCAAACTCAAATATTAGCAAACCACCAATTCTAGCCAATAAATCACAACAACTTGAATATTGCACTTGTATGTTGATAGCACTTGGACTTCACTAACTTGTCATGGCATTGGGATAATGATCACCACTTTTCAATACTTGGCTCATTCATATGATCAACAAGATGAATACAATTTGAACCAAGCCTCCAATGCCAATGGTACCGACAAACAATCATCCACTTTTTGATGGCACCCAAACTAGTTTGGGTCCTCTCAAGTTAGGTGCAACATACTTATGCAAAGCCTTAGTATGGGTAGCAGAATGTTTGCAATTGCAACCAATGAGGTACCATTGCCATCGTTTCTAAGCATAATATTATCATCAATTGAAATGGGCTTAGAATTATTACCTAGGGGACATGAATTAGCCATGTGTCTTCTTTCCCGGCATGATTAGCAATTTCTCTTGGTTAGAGCCTTCTCTTCCTTGCTCTTGTATTGCTTCTCATTGCCTTGCCTCTCATGAGTTGCTTGAGTCTTCTTCTCAAGCTTGGCAGGACACCTCGAGGCAAAGTGTCCCACATCTTCACACTTGAAGCACTTAATGTGAGCCAAATCTCTCATCTCATCTTGATTCTTGCTCATCATCTTGACATCTTGAATAAGCATTGGATGTCTAGCTCTTCCACCCCTTCTTGTTTTCTTCATCTTCTTCAAATCACCACCATCTTCATGGTAGGGCTTGTCTTGCACTTGGGGCTTCTTTTCTTGCTCAACTTATGGCTTTGGTTGAGGCTTCACTTGTTGCTTCACTAATTTCTTGGTTGGGCACATAGAGGTGAGATGACCCATGTGCGGCACTTGAAGCATTTGACATGCTTGAGCCTCTCTTGTTCTTTCTTCAACTTGAGCTTCTCTTTATTAGGGCAACCATTTGCAAGATGTCCAACTTCATGGCATTTGAAGCACATGAAATGAGATAGCCTCTTTTGTTCTTGCTTCTTCATCTTTCTTTCTCTTTTTCTTTCCCCCTTGGTCATGCTCTTGTTGAAACCAATGCCACTCATATCACCATAGCTTCTTTTGTTGTTCAACATATGCTCGAAGGTGATTTTGGTGTTGTGTTGGCATTTCTTAATGTCACTACTAAGAATGGGGTTTGAATCCATCCTCGACAATGGCGCCAGAAATACCTTGTTGGTGCTTCTTAGCGTCGCTACTAAGTTTTTATCACTAGCAACGATGCCAGAACTGCCTTGATAGTTCCTTAACAATTTTTTATATTTATCCGCAAGCGCACGGAGCTATCATTGTAGCATTTCACCCAAGAGTATTTAGGGTGTTGTTATTTATATTTTCCCAAAGGAAGGCATTTGATTAAGAGTCTAGTATGGATATGAACTTCAATAATAATGCTTGCAAGTACACCAAAGTTTATAACAGGGGTAAGAATGGTATTCTCAAGATAGTGGACACTGTCACACCCAAAAAATTTTGATTTTGGATTGTGCAAAGAAAACACTAATTAAAATAAATGTGTTGATATTTGGATAAAATTTCCCAAGGTTAGTTTAGGATAGCGTCAATTAGTTATAGGAAAAATATGAATCTTTAGACTTTTCTGAACTAATTTGATGGGCTATTGCTTGATGTGGTGTTTGCTTGTTGCTTCTTTATGTGTTGAGAGTGAGCAAAGTCTTTAAAATGCGTTTAGTAGGTCGATTTTCCTTCTCTGGCACACCTTTATCTTTTTCTACAATCAAATTCTTTATTTCTCAATTCATGTTTTCGTTGGGAGCTTCCTAAAATCTTTTCTTTGTAACCCAAATCACTCCTTTCAGTTCCTCATCCGTCATTCAATCTCTACAAACTTCTCAGGAATTTTTCTAGCTTTTTTGAGAACTTCTTCCTACTTGTTTGTGAGCATAATTTAATTTTTAGATGCTCCAAATTATCTTATCATGTCTCTGGGAATTTTCCCCAAATTTTTAGAGCTTTCGGAGTATTTTTCGCGGCTTAAATAATAATTCTAGACATTTCTAGAATTATTGTGTCCACAAAATTAATTAATTTTGGAAATAATAAATCTCTCATTTTCCCAACGCTCAAAGCCCATGTGCAATAATCCTAATAAATCCTAAAGGCACATGTCTTTGTTTACTAATGGGATTTAATAGTTAATTAGGCCTATTAATAAAGATGGAGGGTGCAACTTCAATTAGTAGCTAATTGATGTAGATCTGGGGAGTTCTCCTCCCTGTATATATGTACCAATCCCTTGGGTAAAGTAGACCAAAACTACTATAATGGGAGCCCCTAATTTGGGAAATCCCTCGTGTAGTAAATTAGATTTTTCTCCTCCTTCTCTTACCGTCGCCCGCCGGTCCACCGCCCGCCAGCCAGGGCCCTACCCAGCTGATCAGCCATGGCATGGAGGCCCTCACGTTCCATACGTCATGCACAAGGTTGAAGACCAAGTAATTACGAGATTGCCACGGGTTTGTATTATCTCTGTTTTAATTCTGACTTGGTTCATTCAAGTTGCGTTAGATTCGTGTTGATGCGCTCTACGAAGAAATGCTAATATTTTTTATGTCACTTGTTTTTCCATATATAGTTAAATATCAAAATAATTTAATGTTAATGCAATTAGTTTTATAATTAAAATCAATACAGGTTTTCTATCATGTTGTTTTATATACAAATATTAATATGATTATTAATTGCTAATATAAATATGATTTTCAATTATAAATTTTCTTAGCTTAAACACGCATCATGTATCGCTTGTTTAGATGTTCTCATATATTTATTTATTTTGCAAAGTTAAAGTTTAACTTGCTTAATAAATTACGTGATAATATTTATAAGATAAAATATGATTAGTTTCACCTCGATTTTATGTATAAATATGATTTGTTTAAACTGAATTAATGACCCTTCCATGTTTTTATTTGAACCAAAATAAATCAAACTTTTAGTTGTTCCTTTTCTTTTATATAATGTAAGACTCGGTAGCTTTGTTCCTTTTTAACCGTAGACTCGTTTTTTGCATTTCTTACGCTTTTGTTCCTTTTCAACTAGCTTCCTTTTAGTATGTTATTTTATCTCATGTGGTGTACTGCTCTTAGTTGTCTTCTTGTATGTGTGCTTGGTGTGCTACGATCTACGAGTAGAAGAAGAGTTGTCCGAAAGCGTTGGAGACTGAAGGAACGTAAGATTGAAGGTTCTACGAGGAGTTGATCATTAGTTGTAAAGCGAGTGAAAGGCAAGTATACCATGGGATCTTCCTTGTTGTCCTATACACCTTTAATCATATAATTCATGCTGCTTGTGTCTACCTTGACTACCACAAAGGATTTCCTAGTACTTTGTTACCTTGTACCTTGATTCCTATGGGTTTATGCATTTGGGTAGTATGATGCTAGCGCTCAATTAAATAGCCATGATCTTGTAACTTGACTAATGGTATATGCAATAAACACTAAAAGTTGCTTTTTAGCAACATGGCTCAAGAGGGCTAGAGCATTGTGCTGTTATTATGGTACTCTAGATTCCTCTCCGAAAGGACTTATCTGTAAGTGGTCAACCAGGACTTACAGTACAACCATGAGTGCGACATGGCTCTGGCTTTAGTAAAGTATGAGGACCTTTTTCTAGCTTGTTAGTGGTTATCTTCATGGCGCAAAAGGGGCTTCTCGAATTGGGTATAGTGCAGCCTCTGTCCTTATGTGTATAGCCTGCACGGAATGTGACATTTGGAAGGGGAGCTCTACATCTATTTGCCTATTGGAATCCTAGCGGCCCTAACTTGTTAGATGAACCTTTGAAAGACTTCATAGTGATCCCTGCCTGCTCACCTTAGAAGTGTTTTGGGAGTAATTAACCTAGGCATATGGGTATCATGGCTCATGATGAAAGTGTACAACCTCTACAGAGTGTAAAACTGGTATATTAGCCGTGCTCAGGGTCACAAGCAGCCTTGGAACTCTTACGGAATAGATGATCATTAATAGTTAATTGTTTATGCTATTCATTATTCATGTTTAGCTGATCATGTGTTTATGTGGGCTTGTGTTAAACTTGTTGCTACTCAATTGCTAAAATCATGACTCAATAAAAGCTAATCGCAGTTAAACCAGTGTCATCCTTTTGAGCCTCATGAACCCCATGTTATATTTGCTAAGTACAACATGTGCTCATTCTTGCTATTTCCTCCACACCTCAGTCTATACTAAAAGTTGCTTAGAAGATTGAGGACACGAAGGAGTTCCTAGAAGATTGATAGGAGTGCTAGGCATATGTTATCCCTAGTTAGCCGTCCCTGTCAAGAATACAGTCTAAAGATTAGTTACCATTCCGTGATACTCTGATGTAAGTGTTAATATAGCTATGTATACGTTATTTAATAACATTGTTTTTGATACTATTCATTCTGTTGTTGTATGTGTAGACTTCCTGGGCACACATATGGCAAACTTGGTTTTGTCTTTAAAACTGGGTGTGACATATTGGTATCAGAGCGGTGTCAACTGTAGGATGTATGCCTATTTAGCAATGGTCGATTAAAAAAAGCCTATTTTGCTATAAAACTATTTCCTAGCTCCTTAACCATTGATCTGACTATTTCTCATCCTTGTCATATTGTCCCTCTCCTTGATATCTTCCTTTGAGCTATTTCTGCTTACCTCCTTGATCTTTTTGTTTTAGTTGTTTTACAAAAATTTTCTGATCTCACCTAGTTTAAAATTTTGATGGCCATTTATCATCTATATCTACCCTTTAAGATGCCCACCATTGTTGTAGAAGCACGTGTAGAGTCGACGTTGTGAACCATGTTTGTCTTGCTTGTTGTGTTGCTTGGTGTATTGTCTGAGTGTGTGACCTCTGAAAGAAAGTACTCAAGACTATTCCAAAAAAAGATGGATGATTTGGAAGTTATCAGAGTCAAGCAAGGCCCTTGTTAAGTGGGGTAGCATCAGCTACCAACATCATCAAGTCTAGAGTATCTCATGAGACGAGGCACGAAGAGCGGAACACCAATCTTTATCTTTGTTGTCATCTTTTGGCTATCCTTGATTCATGTCTCATATCTTATCAATCTCAATTAAACAAGTATGAAGACTTGAAGATCATCTTTATTTTTCTCCTTCTCTGAATGTTGGGATGAGATTCCTGTTAAGTGGAGTAGTTTGTCACACCCCAAAATTTCTGATTTTGGGTTGTGCATAGTAAACACTAATTAAAATAAATGTTTTGATATTTGGATAAAATTTCTCAAGTATAGTTTAGGATAGCGTCAATTAGTTATAGGAAAAATGTGAATCTTCAGACTTTTCTGAACTAATTTGATGAGCTATTGCTTGATGTGATGTTTTGTAGCACCCGGTTTTAAGAACCAAACCAGATACACACCATATGTGAGCCCAAGAAGACAAATCTTACATATAGCTACAAATAAGGGTAATATCGAAAGACAATGCTCAATATATAACATACTTAGTATAAAGGGTATAACCTTAGACAGCAAACAGTGGAAAGACAACTCCGATCTTCGGGTGAAGAGTCCAATTCCACAGGGATAACTGACTGGTTGATCACAAGCCTAATTCCTTCAAACTCTAGCAATCTAGTAACCATCCGAGATTTTTATCCAAATATTTAAAAAATAAAGCAAGCATAAGTACATGTCGTACTGAACAAATATATCATGGGGTTCATGAGGCTCAAAAGGCTAACACTGGTTCAACGACGATTAGCTTTTAATTGTCACAATTTTAGCATAGGAGTAGCAACAAGTTTATCATAAGCCCATATAAACACATGATCAGGTAAACATTAATAATGAATAGCATAAATAGTAATCATTAGTGAGCATCTTTATCATCAGTACCATCCGCATTCATCATCTATTCTGTAAGGGTTCCAAGGCCGCTCGTGACCATGAGCATGGCTGATATACTAGTTTTACACTCTGTAGAGGTTGTGCACTTTCACTGTGAGTCATGATTTACCCTTTCACTCGAGGCAGCCAACCTCTTGACCCACTACCAAGGAAGGTCGGCAAGGTTCACTATGAAGCCTTTCAAAGGTTTGTCTAACAAGTTAGGGCCGCTAAGGTTTCCCCATCAATAAGCACGAACCCCCTCCGTGGAGTGACTAACAAAATACCAAGAAACCAAAGTGCACCCTCTTGGCAGGACAAGATCATACCTGTTGGAGCCCTCTTGAGCCATAAAGGTAACCACTAACAAGCAAGAAAATGTCCTCATACTGAGCTAAAGCTAGAGCCATATAGCCCTCATAGTTGTACTGTAAGTCCTGGATGTTCGCTTATAGATAAGTCCTTAGGGAGAGCAATCTAGAGCACCATAAAAATAGCCCAATGCTCTAGCCCTTGTTCCATGTTGCTAAAAAGCATCTTTTAGTGTTTATTGCATATTCCATTAGTCAAGTTACAAGATCATGGTTGTAGTTGAGCACTAGCATCATGCTACCCAATGCAATACCCCCATACGTATCAAGGTACAAGGTAACAAAGTACTAGGAAATCCTTAGTGGTAGTCAAGGTAGACACATACAGCATGAATTAAATGATTAAAGGTGTATAGGACAATAAGGAAGATCCCATGCTATACTTGCCTAAAACTCTAATCCTTCTTCAAGTCCAAACCTTCAATGAATTGCTTCTGGACTCACCGCGTATAGCTCACCGACTGGATGTGATCATAAAACACCATACAAGCATCCATGCAATCATACACAAAGCAAACAATAGAAATAAATTAGAACAACACACCAAACTTAATATACAATAGGTAAAAAGGTTTTAAAGATGCTCTACATGTTACTACGAACACACGGACGCGAAAACCACTCTAATCAAAGCTATAACAAAAAAGTTATGAATTAAACAAGATTTCCTTTAATAAAATAATAGATTAAATCTAAACTCAAATTTCAAAAGTTGAAAATATATTTAACAGTAGGATGAACATGTAGATTACTCAATTACAAATCTAACGCAACTTGAATGGATCAAAACAGAGTTAAAACGAAGATTTTATGGCCTAAATAAGACTAGTGGCAAAACTATAAATAGATGAAAGCGTATTTTGGATCTAACCGAAGAAACTACGTTTTCAAAAGAAGAAAACGTATTCTAAATCTAATAGAGAGATTTTACGCTTACTCAAAGAGAAAACGTATTCTGAATCTACTAGAAAGAAACTACGCTTTTGGACTTGGAAAACGTATTCTGGAAGTGCGCCATGGACTGCGGGTTATATTACGCGAAACTACAGGGGCTCTTTTGCAAATAAACCCAGCAAAGGGGTACGGGTGATCTTGGACCATTAGATTGAATCTGGACGGCCTAAATTAGAAAGGAGGGGAAGAGAGAGTCACCGGCCGGAGAAGAAAACAGGCGCGGCGGAGCTCTATTACCGACGACGAGAAGCTCCCTAGAGCGCATGGTTTGGGTCCTAGAGGCCACAGTTTGACGAGTCGAGAGCACAGGGAATAAGAGGAGAAGATGATGAACTCACCTAGGGCCTTCTTGTGGTCGACAGCGGGTCTACGACGTCGGACAGCACGGCGGTGATGGCGACGGTGAGAGAAGGAGGAGAAAAATCTAATTTACTACACGAGGGATTTCCCAAACTAGGGGCTCCCCTTACGGTAGTTTTGGTATGCTTTGCCCAAGTGGTTGGTACATATTTATAAAGAGAAAAACTACCCATATCTACATCAACTAGCAATATGGTACTAATTGATGTTACACCCTCCATATTTACTAATGGACCTAAACAATCATTAAAGCCCATTAGTAAATAAATGCATGGGCCTCTGAGATTTATTAGGATTATTGCACATGGGCTTTGAGAGTTGGTTGGCAAATGAGATATATTATTTATTTTTGGAATTAATTAATTTCGTGAATAAAATAATTCTAGAAAAGTCCAGAATTGATATTTAAGCCACGAAAAATACTCTGAGACCTCCAAAAATTTGGGGAAAATTCCCAGACACTTTGAAACATGATGAACCAAAATAAAGTATTTGGAGCTCATGAAAAGATTGTTGGAAACTTGGAACATAAATATTAAGGTGAAAGAGGTAGGAAATAAATTCCAGAAAGAAGCTAGAAAATTCGTAGAGATAGATATTCGTCTCCTAAATGTATTTTAAAAAAACACATTTTGCACATAGAAACACAAGGTGCGACCAGCATGAATGCAACAAACATGTTTCTACCTTAAGATAAATTTTAATCTATTGAAAATTTTTTATTTCCCCATGTTTTCATGAGCATAAAAATACAAAATTAACTCAATTTGCATCATTTAAATAGGAGCAAATTTTTAGGGTGTTATAATTCTACCCCCCTTAAGATGAATCTTGTCCTCGAGATTTGGAAAACGTCGACTAGGAGATAGGAATACTTCATCTTTGGATTCTTCTTTACTTCCTCGTGCAGTTCCATCGTCTTGTAAGGATCCCACTTTACTTTGCATACCTGTTAACCTTACTCCAAGTATCTTGCCAAATTGATTCCAAGATTCTAACAAATACTCCAAACCATACCCTGGTAACTCCAATCACTAGACCACCTTTCCTTTTTAGTCCATACTATCAATTCTCTTTCTTAAAATATTCACCTTCCAACGGAGCCTAACGAATCTCGTGGTTAGAAGGAGATTCTACTACCAATCTTCAAAACATTAAGAATTCTGGTTAAGTTTCTCAAACCTTGAATACAATTCGAAGTCCTTGATGTCACTTGAACCTTCATCTCACAATTCTCCATTGCAAAGGATATCGGCCATGACTTTGCTTCTCAAAGTGATAGCACTTTTCCAAGTCATAAAACCTTGATTGCTTTAGTTACTTCCATGCTTTACAATGGATAGCCCCACATAAAATGTTGGGTAGTCCAACTCACACTTCCTTAGTTGACTTAATGAACAAGGTACTAATTTTTCTTCTTGCATAAGGACACATCCCACATCTTGACAAAGTGCGTCATAGTAGATATGAAGCTCTTGTCTAGATCTGGCAAAGCTAATACTTAGGTTTTACTTCAACCATTGTTTTTTACTCCTTCAAAACTTAGCTGAGGTCTCTTGATCCAAGCAAACTTAAAAGCTTCTTCAGTAACACTATCAATATCTTGATGGTCTTGGATAAACTTCCCTTGAACCTCTAACCAAACCTCATTATTAAAAAACTCTGAGTTTCTCTAACATCTTTGGGTACCACCTTTCTTATCAGATTAACCGATTCTTCCGAGTGAGAGCTAGAGAGCATAACTGAGCTTCATATGGCACCTTGAGCATTCGGACCCTTTTTAAATTCACCACCCTTGTCAATAGGTGGCGCTTGATGTGGTCTATTCAACACACTTTGACCAATAGTTTGTAATAACTGAGTCTACGTCATCAAAGCTTGCTTTATAGATGGGTGATTAGGTGGCGATGAATTAGAATTGGCAGGATTCCTTCGGACATCTTGCGAAGCACTTCTCCTGGTAGCAACCATCAAAGAGATAATCGATGCTTCCAAATGAATAATGAGAACGTATGTAACTTCATCTTGCAACTTCTTCAACTTGGCTACCCCCCATTAAAAATCACTAGAGGATACAAAAAGGGTAGCTTGCACCTTCTTCTAGATGAGCTAACTAGTATCAAGACGTTCTGACATCTCAATGATACTCTCATGTATAGGCAAGAATAGAAAATCTGAAATTCCTTGCAAGCAGAGAAACAGCAGTGCAGTAAAACAACTATAACTCTTATTCTGCTAATCCAATGAAGTTGTAGCTTATACCGTTAACAAGCTTATCGAATCCTCCACAACTTCCTTATAGAACACTTTTCCAAATTCTGCAGTTTAGGTAGTCAAAAATAGTACACAATAGAAACTACCCCAGGTTTTAGACAGCACAGGTGCATCATCTTGTGATGTTCATAACTCCATAACCATAATAGCTCTCAGGGTGATTCTTGTGGTCATAGAAAGATATCAAAGTCTACTGTTGCATAGAATCACTCTATGATTTTTGGTTGTACAAAAATAGATATAAAAGCTAAAGAGGGTAGGCTGCCCCGAAAAGACAGGATAGAGGAAATAGGAGAACCCAAAACCCAACTATTTATTACACTAATCCTTATACCTTAAGCCTATAAACTAAATGACATTGTGGGCAAACCCCATAAGATCATTGCACTCATTTCAAAGATCCAAAACAAACATAAACATAATGACAACCAACTGAACAATAAAGGTTCACATTTCAAACATTGACTCAACTAGCGATACTATCGTCCTTATTGTACTAGGGGTAACAATCCTAAGACTGATCTTCAGATTACGCAAGAAGGTGATGAGGGATAGTTCTAAAAGCATATCAAATCAAGGAGTGAAGATGAGAACAAAGACTTCAAAATAAGCACCAAGGCAGAGATCAATAACAAGGGTAGAGATATAGTAGAGAAGAAAATATCAAGGTTCATAGAGCAAGGATTTTTGTAGCAACTTCTAAACCTTAGAATGACCAGTTTCTACTAGGCTTGCATCCTATAGTCAGCATTGCTCTAATACCTCTTTGTAGCACCCGATTTTAATAACAAAACCAGATACACACCATATGTGAGCCTAAGAAGTCAAATCTCCCATATAGCTACAAACAAGGGTAATATCAAAAGACAATGGTCAATATATAACATACTTAGTATAAAGGATATAACCTTAGACAGCAAATACCAAAAAGACAACTCTAATCTTCGGGTGAAGACTCCAATCCATAGGGACAATTGACTGGTTGATCACAAGCCTAACTCCTCAAGACTAGCAATCTGGTACCCATCCAAATTTTTTTCCAAATATGTGAAAAATAAAGCAAGCGTAAGTACATGTCGTACTCAACAAATATAACATGGGGTTCATGAGGCTCAAAAGGCTGACACTGGTTTATTTGCGATTAGCTTTTAATTGTCACAATTTTAGCATAGGAGTAGCAACAAGTTTATCACAAGCCCATATAAACACATGATCAGGTAAACAAGAATAATGAATAGCATAAACAGTAATCATTAATGAGCATCTTTATCATCGGTATCATCCATGTTCTTCATCAATTCCGTAAGGGTCGAAGGCCGCTCATGACCGTGAGTATGGCTGATATACCAGTTTTACACTCTACAGAGGTTGTATATTTTCACTATGAGTCGTGATTTACCCTTTCGCCTGAGGCGGCCAACCTCTTGACCCACTACCAAGGAAGGTCGGTAGGGTTCACTATGAAGCCTTTCAAAGGTTCATCTAACAAGTTAGGGCCGCTAAGGTTTCCCCGTTAATAAGCATGAACCCCCCTCTAAGGAGTGACTAACAAAATACCAAGAAACCAAAGTGCACCCTCTTGGTAGGCCGAGATCATACCTATTGGAGCCCCTCTTGTGCCATAAATTTAACCACTAACAAGCTAAAAAAGTTCCTCATACTAAGCCAAAGCCAGAGCCATGTAGCCCTCACAGCTATACTATAAGTCCCGGATGTTCACTTACAGATAAGTCCTTAGGGAGAGGAATCTAGGGCACCATAAAAACAGCCCAATGCTCTAGCCCCCTTGTTCCATGTTGCTAAAAAGCATCTTTTAGTATTTATTGCATATTCCATTAGTCAAGTTATAAGATCATGGTTGTAGTTGAGCACTAGCATCATGCTACCCAATGCAATACCCAATAGGTATCAAGGTACAAGGTAACAAAGTACTAGGAAATCCTTAATTGACACATGTAGCATGAATTAAATGATTAAAGGTAGACACATGTAGCATGAATTAAATGATTAAAGGTGTATAGGACAACAAGGAAGATCCCATGCTATACTTGCCTTAAACTCTAATCCTTCTTCAAGTCCAAACCTTCAATGAATTGCTTCTGGACTCACCGCGTATAGCTCACCGACTAGACACGGTCATAAAACACCACACAAGTATCCATGCAATCATACACAATGTAAACAATAGAAATAAATTAGAACAATACACCAAACATAATATACAATAGGTAAAAAGGTTTTAAAGATGTTCTACATGTTACTACGAACACACAGACACGAAAACCACTCTAATCGAAGCTATAACAAAAAAGTTATGAATTAAACAAGATTTCCTTAAATAAAATAATAGATTATATCTAACCTCAAATTTCAAAAGTTAAAAATATATTTAGCAATAGGATGAACATGTAGATTACTCAATTATGAATCTAACGCAACTTGAATGGATCAAAACGGAGTTAAAATGAAGATTTTATGGCCTAAATAAGACTAGTGGCAAAACTCTAAATAGATAAAAGCATATTTTGGATCTAACCGAAGAAACTACGTTTTCAAAAGAAGAAAACGTATTCTGAATGAAACAGAGAGATTTTACGCTTTCTGAAAGAGAAAACGTATTCTGAATCTACTAGAAAGAAACTACGCTTTCAGAATAGGAAAACGTATTCTAGAAATAAGCCATGGACGGCGGGTTATATTACGTCAAACTATAGGGGCACTTTTGCAAATAAACCCAATGAAGGGGTATGGGCGATCTTGGACCGTTGGATTGAATCTAGATAGCCCAAATTAGAAAGGAGGGGGAGAGAGTCACCGACCGGAGAAGAAAACTGGTGCGGTGGAGCTCCATTACCGGTGGCGAGAAGCTCCCCCGAGCGCATGGTTTGGGTCCTAAAGGCCACGGTTTGACGAGCCAAGAGCACAGGGAATTAGAGGAGAAGACGATGAACTCACCTAGAGCCTTCTTGCGGTCGACGATGGGTCTAAGGCGTTGGGCATCGCGGCGGCGACAGCGATGATGACGGCAAAGGCGGGGGAAGGAGGAAAAAAAATCTAATTTACTACTTATTTTTGAATTAATTAATTTCACGAATAAAATATTTCTAGAAAAGTCTAGAATTGATATTTAAGCCACAAAAAATACTCCAAGGCCTTCAAAAATTTGGGGAAAATTCCCAGAGACACTTTAGAACATGATGAACCCAAATAAAGTATTTGGAGCTCATGAAAAGATTGTTGGGAACTTGGAACATAAAGATTAAGGTGAAGGAGGTAGGAATTAAATTCTAGAAAGAAGCTAGAAAATTCTTAGAGATAGATATTCATCAACTAAATGTATTTTTAAAAAAACACATTTTGCACATAGAAACACAAGGTGCGACTGGCATGAATGCAACAAACACGTTTCTACCTTAAGATAAATTTTAATCTAATGAAAATTTATTATTTCCCTATGTTTTCATAAGCATAACAATACAAAATTAACTCAATTTACATCTATTTAAAAAGGATCAAATTTTTAGGGCGTTATATGTTTGCTTGTTGCTTCTTTGTGTGTTGTGAGTGAGCAAATGTCAAACCCCAAAATTTCTAATTTTAGGTTGTGCATAGAAAACACTAAATAAAATAAATAATTTCATTGTTGATATAAAATTTCCCATGTTTAGTTAAGGTAGTGCAAATTTAGCTATAGAAAAAATGAATTTTCAATCTTTTCCAAATTAATTTGATGGGTTTTGCTTGATGTGATGTTTGCTTGTTGTGTGACTTGGTGTAATGAGTGAGTAAAATTTTCAAAACGCATTTAGTAAGTGATTTATCTGTCTCCGACTCATCTCAATCTTTTTCTGTAATCAAATTCCTGCTTTCTCGATCCTCATCTTTTCGTTCGAAATTTTCCAAGATCGTCTTCATCTACTCTAAATCATTCCTTTGAGTTTCTCATTCATTAACCTATCTCTCAAAACTTCCTAAGACTTTTTTGGCTTTTTTGGAACCTTTTCCTATTTTTTTGTGAGCATAATCTAATTTTTAGATGCTCCAAAATATATTTTCATGAACTCTAAATACTTTATTTAGGTTCCTCATGTTGTGAAATGTCTCTGATAATTTTTCTCAAATTTTCAAAGCTATTGGAGTATTTTTCGTGGCTTAAATATCAATTCTGGACTTTTCTAGAATTATTTTAATCCTGAAATTAATTAATTCTGAAAATAATAAAATATCTCATTTTTCCACCAACCCTCAAAGCTCATGTGCAATAATCCTAATAAATCTCAAAGGCCCATGAATTTATTTACTTATGGGCTTTAATGATTATTTAGGCCCATTAGTAGAGGTGGTGGGTGCAACATCAATTAGTATCATATTCCTAGTTGATGTAGATGTGAGGAGTTCTCCTCCCTATATATTTGTACTAGCCCCTTGGCCAAACCACACCAGAACTATCATAAGGGGAGCCCCTTTCTGTAATACGACGTCTCCAACGTCTCGCCTGTGCCACCATCGATCGGCCACCCCTAGACCCCTGCACCCAAGCTCCCTCCCTCTTGTTAGTGTTGAAAGGTCATGTGAGATGGATGGAGGAAGAAGACAAGGTAATTATAGAATTGCCACTAGTTCATAATATCTCCATTGTTTCTTTGTTTTAGTTCCGTTTTGTTTCGTTTAAGTTGCGTTAGATTCATTTTGACGTGATCTATAAGTTAGTAGCAACATTTATCGTATCTCTTGTTTTTAATATATTGTTAAATACTAAATTGATTAATACCCATGCAACTAGTTTCTAATTAAAAAGCAATGTAGGTGTTAAACTTCTATATTTCATACATAAAAGTTAGTATGATTAATTGTAAACTTAAATGTGTTTTAATTGTACTTAGTTTAAACTCGTTTAATGTTTTTACATGCACTTTTCTTTTTGTAAATTTAAAGTTTAATTGGATTAAATGATGCATGCATGTTTATGAATCAAATATGATTAGTCTAACCTGGCTTTTAGAATTAAAATATATTTTATCTAATCTACATTAATATGCTTCACATGGTTTTGCTCAATTAAAATAAATCAAGCATGTAGGCTTTTCTTTTCATTGGTAATATAAAACTTCCGGTAGTCTTTTCTTTAACCATAGTTCTGTTCTAGTTGTTACTAGTGATGTTGTGTCTATGCCGACCAATGCTACGTGTTAGCTGTGACGCTTAACATGTCTCATATCTCAGAATTTATAAGTTAAATGTTAATTTGTTTAATGGTTATGTAACTGGGTTTATAATTAAAAGCCACTTAGGTGAATACATTGGTCTTTCATAAATCACTATCAATATGACTAATATCGACATTAATACCTTTTTAATTTATAACATGCTTAGTTCAACTTCAAAACATGATGCTTTTATTTAATTTTTGTCACAAGTCCTTTAATCTTTCCAGTTAAATGTTTAAATGATATGAGATATTTTTATAAATAAAATATAATTAGCTTTAACTCGACTTTTGAAACTAAATATGTTCTAAGTAACCTGAGTTGATACTACTCACATAGTTTTTTTAATTAACATGAATCAAGCTCATAGATGTTTCTTTTGTAATATATAAAACTGTTATGTAGTCGTTTCTTCTTTATGATAGTTCCGTTATGTTTCTTGCATTCTCTCGACCGTCGTAACGAGCTCTCTTTATTATGTTGTTTTGTCTCATATGGTCTACTGCTCTTGTCTCTATTTGTTTGCTTGTATATTGGTATGCTTGGTTGCTATGATCTGCGAGTAGAAGAACAGTTGTTCGTAAGCGCCAGAGGCCGAAAGCTACAAAAGAGAGGACTGAAGAATTTCTATGAGTAGTTGCCTTGAGTGGAAAGCAAGTGTAAAAGGCAAGTATAGCATCGAATCACCCTTGTTACCTATTCACTTTAATAATCAATCCATATTTGCATGTGTCACCTTGATATGGGTTTCCTAGAATTATAATTATGCCTTGACTCCTATGGGATATGCATTGGGTAGCTTTGCTAGTGCTCAACTAAACCATGATCTTGTAACTTGACTAATGGTATATGCAATAAACATTAAAATATAACTTTTTAGCAACATAGAAAAAGGGGATTGAAGTGTTTACCTACTTTCTAAATGCTTTAGATTCCTCTCCCTAAGCACTTATCTGTAAGCGAACATCCAGGACTTATAGTATAGCTATGAGGGCTACATGGCTCTGTCTTTAGCTTAGTATGAGGACCTTTTCTAGCTTGTTAGAGATTACCTTTATGGCATAAGAATGGCTTGACGAATCAAGCATAGGACAACCTCTACTCTTGTGTGTATAGCCGTGATGGAATTGTGCCATTCGACAGGGGGTTTCTATATCTGTTTGCCAAGTGGATCTAATGGCCCTAACTTGTTAGACGAACCTTTGAAAGGCTTCATAGTGAACCCTGCCTGCTCACCTTGGAAGTGTTTTGGGAGTTATAAACCAGGGCATATGGGTATCATGACTCATAGTGAAAGTGTACAACCTCTACAGAGTGTAAAACTGGTATATCAGTCATGCTCACGGTCATGAGCGGCCTTGGACCCTTATGGAATAGAAGATCACTATTAATTATTTGTTTATGCTATTCATTAATCATGTTTACCCTGATCATGTGTTTACTATGGGATTATGACAACTTGATGCTATTCATATGCTAAAATTGTGACAACTGAAAGCTAAATGTTGTTAAACATGTGTCAAACCTTTTGAGCCTCATGAACCCAATGTTATATTTGCTGAGTATGACATGTGCTCACCCTTGCTATTTCCCTACACCCCCAGACTTTGGGAAAGTTGCTCCGAAGATTGATGGAGTTACGGATGAGTTCCTAGAAGACTGATAGAAGGGCTAGGCATATGATACCCCCAGTCAGCCGTCCCTATGAATGATGGAGCCTAAAGATTAGCTATCGTTCCATGATACTCTGATGTAAGTATTAAATATGAGTATATTTTCATTATATAATAAAGCATTATCTCTTGATACTATTGTAATTTGTCAGCTTATGTGTGTGACTGATCTCTAGGCGCACATAAGATTATGCATCCGATTTTATCCTTAAAATCAGGTGTGACAGATTGGTATCAGAGTGGTGTTGACTATTGGACATATGCCAAGTTAGCACTGGTCACCTTCTAAAAATTATTTTTCTACAAAACTACTTTTTCATCTCCTTGACTCATTGAATTGATTATTTCTCATCCTTGTCCTATTGTCTACACTCCTTGATAGCTTCCTTTGAGCTATTGCTTCTTATCTCCTTGATTTATTTTTTTCTTTGATTTACTAAAGTTTTTTTATCTCACCATGTTCAAATTCACGATGGCCTTTCATCATATATAGCCCACTCTTTAGGATGCCCACCATTACTACAGAAGCACATGTAGTGTCCATGTTGTGTTGCATGCTTGTTTTTTTTGTTTTGTTGCTTGTTTGACGCCCCATCTATGTGATCCAGAGGAAGGCTATGAAGACTACACCAGCAAAAGGATGTTCTTATGTAAGTTTTTGAAGTCAAGCAAGGCCCTTGTTAAGTGGGGTAGCATCTTCTATCAACATCATCAAGTTCCGAGTGTCTCAAGCGACGAGGCACAATCAACTCAAGATCTATCTTTATCTACCTTGTCATCATTTGTTTATCCACAATCCTTGTTCTTACATCTCATAAACCGCCAATCGAGGAAGCATGAAGAATCAAAGATCAGCTTTATTTGTCTCCCTAGCCTCTTCGAATCTCGGGATGAGATTCCTGTTAAGTGGGGTAGTTTGTCACACCCCAAAATTTTCGATTTTGGGTTGTGCAAAGAAAACACTAAATAAAATAAATAATTTCAATGTTGATATAAAATTTCCCAAGTTTAGTTTAAGGTAGTGCAAATTTCGCTATAGAAAAAATGAATTTTCAATCTTTTCTAAATTAATTTGATGGGTTTTGCTTGATGTGATGTTTGCTTGTTGTGTGACTTGGTGTAATGAGTGAGTAAAATTTTCAAAACACGTTTAGTAAGTCGTTTATCTGTCTCCGGCTCATCTCTATCTTTTTCTATAATCAAATTCCTGCTTTCTCGATCCTAATCTTTTTGTTCAGAATTTTTCAAGATCCTCTTGATCTGCTCTAAATCATTCCTTTGAGTTTCTCATTCATTAACCTATCTCTCAAAACTTCCTGAGAATTTTTTTGGCTTTTTTAGAACCTTTTCCTATTTTTCTGTGAGTATAATGTAATTTTTAGATGCTCCAAAATATCTTTTCATGAGCTCTAAATACTTTATTTAGTTTCCTCATGTTGTAAAATGTCTCTGAGAATTTTCCCTGAATTTTCAGAGCTTTTGGAGTATTTTTCATGGCTTAAATATCAATTCTGGACTTTTCTAGAATTATTTTAATCCTGAGATTAATTAATTCCAAAAATAATAAAATATCTTGTTTTCCCACCAACCCTCAAAGCCCATGTGCAATAATCCTAATAAATCTCAAAGGCCCATGTATTTATTTACTAATGGGCTTTAATGATTATTTAGGCCCATTAGTAGAGGTGGAGTGTGCAACATCAATTAGTATCATATTCCTAGTTGATGTAGATGTGAGAAGTTCTCCTCCCTATATATTTGTACAAGCCCCTTGGCCAAAACACACCAGAACTACCGTAAGGGGAACCCATAGTTTGGGAATTCCTAAGGTAGTAAATTAGATTTTTCCCTCCTTTCTCTTCTACGTCGTTTCCAACGTCTCGCCTGTGCCACCATCTTGTTACAGTTGAAAGGTCACGTGAGATGGATGGAGGAAGAAGACGAGGTAATTACAGAATTGCCACTAGTTCATAATATCTCCATCGTTTCTTCGTTTTAGTTCCGTTTTGTTTCGTTTAAGTTGTGTTAGATTCATTTTGACATGATCTATAAGTTAGTAGCGACGTTTATTGTACCACATGTTTTCAATATATTGTTAAATACTAAATTGATTAATACACATGTAACTAGTTTCTAATTAAAAAGCAATGTAGGTGTTAGACTTCTATATTTCGTACATACAACAGCAACAACAACAACAAAGCCTTTAAGTCCTAAACAAGTTGGGGTTGGCTAGAGTTAAAACCAAGCAGAAGCAATCAAGGTTCAGGCACGTGAATAGCTATTTTCTAAGCACTCCTATCTAAGGCTAAGTCTATGGGTATATTCCATCCTTTCAAGTCTCTTTTTATTGCCTCTACCCAAGTCAACTTCGGTCTTCCTCTGCCTCTCTTCAAGTTACTATCCTGGCTTAGGATTCCACTCCACACCGGTGCCTCTATAGGTCTCCGTTGGACATGTCCAAACCATCTCAACCGGTGTTGAAAAAGCTTTTCTTCAATTGGTGCTACCCCTAATCTACCACATATATCATTGTTCCGAACTCGATCCCTTCTTGTATGATAGCAAATCCAACACAACATACGCATTTCCATGACATTTATCTGTTGAACATGTCATCTTTTTGTAGGCCAATATTCTGTACCATACAACATAGTAGGTCTAATTGCTATCCTATAAAACTTGCCTTTTAGCTTCTGTAGTACCCTTTTGTCACATAGGACACCAAATGCTTGGCACCACTTTATCCACCCTGCTTTGATTCTATGGCTAACATCTTCATCAATATCCCCGTCTCTCTGTAGCATTGATCCTAAATATTGAAAGGTATCCTTTCTAGGCACTACTTGACCTTCCAAACTAATATCTTCCTCCTCTTGAGTAGTAGTGCCGAAGTCACATCTCATATACTTAGTTTTAGTTCTACTGAGTCTAAAACCTTTAGACTCCAAAGTTTCCTACCATAACTCTAGTTTCTGATTCACTCCTATCTGGCTTTCATCAACTAGCACTACATCGTCCGTGAAAAGCATACACCAAGGGATGTCCCCTTGTATGTCCCTTGTGACCTCATCCATCTTTAAGGCAAATAGATAAGGGCTCAAAGCCGACCCTTGATGTAGTCTTATCCTAATCGGAAAGTCATCTGTGTCTCCATCATTTGTTCGAACACTAGTTACAACTTTGTTGTACATGTCCTTAATGAGCCCGACATACTTTGTTGGGACTTTATGTTTGTCCAAAGCCCACCACGTAACATTCCTTGGTATTTTGTTATAAGCCTTCTCCAAGTCAATAAAAACCATGTGTAGGTCATTCTTTTCCCTATACCGCTCCATAACTTGTTTTATTAAGAAAATGGCTTCCATGGTTGACCTTCTAGGCATGAAACCAAATTGGTTCATAGAGACCCACGTTAATGCTCTCAAGTGATGCACAATAACTCTCTCCCATAGCTTCATAGTATGGCTCATCAACTTAATTCCCCGATAATTAGTACAACTTTAAATATCCCCTTTATTCTTGTAGATCGGTACCAATATACTTCTCCTCCACTCGTCAGGCATCTTGTTCGATCAAAAAATATGGTTGAATAGCTTGGTTAGCCATACAATATCTTTGTCCCTGAGGCATCTCCACACCTTGATTGGGATACCATCTGGTCCCATCGCCTTACCTCCTTTCATCCTTTTCAACGCCTCTCTGACCTCAGATTCTTGGATTCTCCACACAAAGCGCCTATTGGTGTCATCAAAAGAGTCAGCCAACTAAAAGGTTGTGTCCGTATTCTCACCATTGAACAATTTGTCAAAATACTCTTGCCATCGATGTCAGATCTCATCCTCCTTCACCAAGAGATGCTCCCTTTCATCCTTAATGCACTTAACTTGGTCAAAGTCCCTTATCTTTCTCTCACGAACCCTAGCCATCCTATAAATGTCCTTCTCTCCTTCTTTCGTACACAAATGTTGGTAAAGATCCTCGTATGCTCTACCCTATGCCACACTTATAGCTCGCTTTGCAGTCTTCTTTGCCACCTTGTACTTCTCTATGTTGTACACACTCCTGTCATGGTACAAGCCTCTATAGCATTCTTTCTTCTCCTTAATAGCCCTTTGGACTTCCTCATTCCACCACCAAGTATCTTTAGCCTCGCCTCCACTTCCTTTGGTTACTCCACACACCTTTGAGGCCACCTTCTGAATGTTGGTTGACATCTTCTCCCACATAATGTTTATGTCCTCTTCTTCCTTCCAAGAGCCCTCTTTGATAACCCTTTCCCTGAATACCTCTGACGTCTCCCCTTTTAGTTTTTACCACTTTGTTCTTTCAATCTTAGCTTGTTTATCCCTAAGGGCACGCACCTGAAAACAAAAGTCTGCCACCAAAAGCTTATGTTGAGAAACAACACACTCCCCTAGTATCACCTTGCAACCCAAGCATGCTCATTTGTCCTTTCTTCTTGCAAGGACAAAGTCAAATTGGCTAGAGTGTTGTCCGCTACTGAAGGTCACTAGATGAGATTCTCTCTTTCTAAAGAAAGTGTTGGCTATCATCAGATCAAAAGCTACCATGAAGTCTAGAACTTTCTCCCCCTCCTAATTCCTACTACCATACCCAAAACCTCCATGAACTGCCTCAAAACCTACGCTTGTAGTACCTACATGCCCATTAAGATCTCCTCCTATAAAAAGCTTCTCACTACTAGGTACATCTCTAATCAGGCCATCTAAGTCTTTCCAAAACTGTCTCTTAGCACTCTCATCGAGGCCTACTAGGGGGGCATATGCACTAATTACGTTCAAGACCATATCACCAATGACAAGCTTGACTAAGATAATCCTATCTCCTTGCCTTCTCACTCCCACCACACCATTCTTGAGGCTCTTATCAATCAAAACTCCTACTCCATTTCCATTCATGACTGTCCCTGTGTACCAAAGCTTGAAACCTGTATTGTCTACCTCCTTCGCGTTCTGACCCTTCCATTTAGTCTCTTGAACACATAATATATTTACATGCCTCCTAGTCACGGTATCAACTAATTCTCTTAACTTACCTATAAGCAACCCTACATTCCAACTACCTAAATGGATCCTAGTTTGTTCAACTAGCTTCCTTACCTTTCGCACCCATCGACTCAGATGTGAAGACCCTTGCTCATTTTTCACTACACCCGGGCGCCGATGTAGCGCGCCACTAAGGAAGTGACGACCCGATCCTTGCTCACTTGACACCATGCCCATATTGCGACATGGCACATCACCAAGGGGGTGCTAACCCGGCCCTTGCCCATTTAACACCATACCCGGGTTCTGATATGGCACATCGCTAAGAGGGTTACGCCCCAATGGTTTTCTTTCGGGTTTCATCTCTATTAGAATGGCTAGATTTAACGTTGGCTCACCATGCCTATCACAACCCTCCTCCTTTACCATGGCTTGGGACCTGCTATGTTGAGACAACATAGGCGGAGTTTCTATATTTCGTACATAAAAGTTAATATGATTAATTGTAAACTCAAATGTGTTTTAATTAGACTTAGTTTATACTCGTTTAGTGTTTTCACATGCACTTTTCTTTTTGTAAATTTAAAGTTTAATTGGATTAAATGATACATGCATGTTTATGAATCAAATATGATTAGTCTAACCCGGCTTTTAGAATTAAAATATATTTTATCTAATCTGAATTAATAGGCTTCACATGGTTTTGCTCAATTAAAATAAATCAAGCATGTAGTCTTTTCTTTTCATTGGTAATATAAAACTCCCGGTAGTCTTTTCTTTTAACCGTAGCTCTGTTCTAGTTGTTACTTGTGATGTTGTGTCTGTGCTGACCAATGCTATGTGTTAGCAGTGACGTTTAACATGTCTCATATCTTAGAATTTTATAAGTTAAATGTTAATTTGTTTAATGGTTATGCAACTGGGTTTATAATTAAAAGCCACTTAGGTGAATACATCGGTCTTTCATAAATCACTATTAATATGATTAATATCGACTTTAATACCTTTTTAATTTATAACATGCTTAGTTCAACTTCAAAACATGATGCTTTTGTTTAATTTTTGTCACATGTCCTTTAATCTTTCCAGTTAAGTCCTTTAATACCTTTTTAAATGTTAATTTGTTTAAATGCTTGGTAGGACACCTCGAGGCAAAGTGTCCCACATCTTCACACTTGAAGCACTTAATCTGAGCCAAATCTCTCATCTCATCTTGATTCTTGCTCATCATCTTGACATCTTGAATAAGCATTGGATGCCTTGTCTTCCACCCCTTCTTGTTTTCTTCATCTTCTTCAAATCACCACCATCTTCATGATAGGTCTTGTCTTGCACTTGGGGCTTCTTTTCTTGCTCAACTTGTGGCTTTAGTTGAGGCTTCACTTGTTGCTTCACCAATTGCTTGGTTGGGAACATAGAGGTGAGATGACCCATGTGCAGCACTTGAAGCATTTGACATGCTTGAGCCTCTCTTGTTCTTTCTTTAACTTGAGCTTCTCTTTATTAGGGCAACCATTTGCAAGATGTCCAACTTCATGGCATTTGAAGTACATGAAATGAGATAGCCTCTTTTGTTCTTGCTTCTTCATCTTTCTTTCTCTTTGTCTTTCCCCCTTGGTCATGCTATTGTTGGAACCAATGCCACTCATATCACCATAGCTTCTTTTGTTGTTCAACATATGCTTGAAGGTGATTTTGGTCTTGTGTTGGCATTTCTTAATGTCACTACTAAGAATGGGGTTTGAATCCATCCTCGACAATGGCACTAGAAATACCTTCTTTGTGCTTCTTAGCGTCGCTACTAAGTTTTTATCACTAGCAACGATGGCAGATGTGCCTTGATAGTTCCTTAACAATTTTAGATATTTATCCGCAAGCGCACAGAGCTATCATTGTAGCATTTCACCTGAGAGTATTCAGGGTATCGTTATTTATATTTTCCCAAAGGAAGGCATTTGATTAAGAGTCTAGTATGGATATGAACTTGAATAATAATGCTTGCAAGTACACCAATGTTTTAACAGGGGTAAGAATGGTATTCTCAAGATAGTGGACACTGTCACACCCAAATTTTTTTATTTTGGGTTGTGCATAGAAAACACTAATTAAAATAAATGTTTTGATATTTGGACAAAATTTCCCAAGTTTAGTTTAGGATAGCGTCAATTAGTTATAGGAAAAATATGAATCTTCAAACTTTTCTGAACTAATTTGATAGGCTATTACTTGATGTGATGTTTGCTTGTTGCTTCTTTGTGTGTTGATAGTGAGCAAAGTCTTTAAAATGCGTTTAGTATATCGATTTTCCTTCTCCGGCATGTCTTTATCTTTTTCTACAATCAAATTCTTTATTTCTCAGTTCAAGTTTTTATTGGGAACTTCCTAAAATCTTTTCTTTGTAACGCAAATCACTCCTTTCAGTTCATCGTTCGTCAATCAATCTCTACAAACTTCTCGGGAATTTTTCTAGCTTTTTCTAGAACTTGTTCCTACTTGTCTGTGAGCATAATTTTATTTTTAGATGCTCCAAATTATCTTATCATGTCTCTAGGAATTTTCTCTGAATTTTCAAAGCTTTCAGAGTATTTTTCGCGGCTTAAATAATAATTCTAGACTTTTCTGAAATTATTGCATCCACAAAATTAGTTAATTTCAAAAATAATAAATCTCTTATTTTTTCCAACATTCAAAGCCCATGTGCAATAATCCTAATAAATCCTAAAGGCACATGTCTTTATTTACTAATGAGCTTTAATAATTAATTAGGCCTATTAATAAAGATGGAGGGTGCAACATCAATTAGTAGCTAATTGATGTAGATCTAGGGAGTTCTCCTCTCTGTATATATGTACCAATCCCCTAGGTAAAGCACACCAAAACTACTATAAGGGGAGCCCCTAATTTGGGAAATCATTCGTGTAGTAAATTAGATTTTTCTCCTCCTTCTCTTGCCCCCGTCCCGCCGGTCCACCGCTCGTCAGCCAGGGCCCTACCCTACTGATCGACCATGGCAAGGAGGCCCTCAAGTTTCGTACGTCATGAACAAGGTTAAAGACCAAGTAATAATGAGATTGCCACTGGTTTGTATTATCTCCGTCGTTTCTTTGTTTTAATTCCGATTTGGTTCGTTCAAGTTGCGTTAGATTCGTGTTGATGCGCTCTACGCAGAAATGCTAATGTTTTTTATGTCACTTGTTTTTTCATATATAGTTAAATATCAAAATGATTTAATGTTAATGCAACTAGTTTTATAATTAAAATCAATATAGGTTTTCTACTGCGTTGTTTTATATATAAATATTAATATGATTATTAATTGCTAATATAAATATGATTTTCAATTATAAATTTTATTAGCTTAAACACGCATCATGTAAAACTTGTTTAGATGTTCTCATATATTTATTTATTTTGCAAAGTTAAAGTTTCACGTGCTTAATAAATTATGTGATAATATTTATAAGATAAAATATGATTAGTTTCACCTTGATTTTATGTATAAATATGATTTGTTTAAACTAAATTAATGACTCTTCCATGTTTTTATTTTAACTAAAATAAATCAAGCTTTTAGTTGTTCCTTTTCTTTTATATAATGTAAGACTCGGTAGTTTTGTTCCTTTTTAACCGTAGACTCGTTTTTGGCGTTTCTTGCGCTTTTGAGACCGTAGCAACTAGCTTCCTTTTAGTATGTTATTTTATCTCATGTGGTGTACTGCTCTTAGTTGTCTTCTTGTATGTGTGCTTGGTGTGCTACGATCTACGAGTAGAAGAAGAGCTGTCCGAAAGCGTTGGAGACTGAAAGAACGTAAGATTGAAGGTTCTACGAGGAGTTGGTCATTAGTTGTAAAGCAAGTGAAAAGCAAGTATACCATGGGATCTTCCTTGTTGTCCTATACACCTTTAATCATATAATTCGTGCTGCATGTGTTTACCTTGACTACCACAAAGGATTTCCTAGTACTTTGTTACCTTGTACCTTGATTCCTATGGGTTTATGCATTTGGGTAGTATGATGCTAGTGCTCAATTAAATAACCATGATCTTATAACTTGACTAATGGTATATGCAATAAACACTAAAAGGTGCTTTTTAGCAACATGGCTCAACAGGGCTAGAGCATTGGGCTGTTATTATGGTGCTCTAGATTCCTCTCCTTAAGGACTTATCTATAAGTGGTCAACTGGGACTTACAGTACAACCATGAGTGCGACATGGCTCTAGCTTTAGTCAAGTATGAGGACCTTTTCTAGCTTGTTAGTGGTTACCTTCATGACACAAAAGGGGCTTACTGAATCAGGTATAGTGCGGCCTTTGTCCTTATGTGTATAGCCTGCATAGAATATGCCATTTGGAAGGGGAGCTCTACATCTATTTGCCTATTGGAATCCTAGCGGCCCTAACTTGTTAGATGAACCTTTGAAAGACTTCATAGTGATCCCTGCCTGCTCACCTTGGAAGTGTTTTAGGAGTAATTAACCCGAGCATATGGGTATCACGGCTCATGGTGAAAGTGTATAACCTCTACAGTATGTAAAACTAGTATATCAGCCGTGCTCAAGGTCACGAGCGGCCTTGGAACTATTACAGAATAGATGATCATTAATGGTCAATTGTTTATGCTATTCATTATTCATGTTTAACTAATCATGTGTTTATGTGGGCTTGTGTTAAACTTGTTGCTACTCAATTGCTAAAATCATGACTCACTAAAAGTATGAGGACATTTTCTAGCTTGTTAGTTGTTAACTTTATGGCGCAAAAGGGGCTTGCCGAATCGGGTATAGTGCGGCCTCTGTCCTTATGTGTATAGCCTGCACGGAATGTGCCATTTGGAAGGTGAGCACTACATCTATTTGCCTATTGGAATCCTAGCGGCCCTAACTTGTTAGACGAACCTTTGAAAGACTTCATAGTGATCCCTGCCTGCTTGCCTTGGAAGTGTTTTGGGAGTAATTAACCTGGGCATATGGGTATCACGGCTCATGGTGAAAGGGTACAACCTCTATAGAGTGTAAAATTAGTATATCAGCCATGCTCAGGGTCACGAGTGGCCTTGGAACTCTTATGGAATAGATGATCATTAATGGTTAATTATTTATGCTATTCATTATTCATGTTTACCTGATCATGTGTTTATGTGGGCTTATGTTAAACTTGTTGCTACTCAATTGGTAAAATCATGACTCACTAAAAGCTAATCGCAGTTAAACCAGTGTCATCCTTTTGAGCCTCATGAACCCAATGTTATATTTGCTGAGTACAACATGTGCTCACCCTTGCTATTTCCTCCACACCTCAGTCTATAGTAAAAGTTGCTTAGAAGATTGAGGATAGGAACGAGTTCCTAGAAGATTGATAGGAGTGCTAGGCGTATGTTACCCCCAGTCAGCCATCCCAGTAAAGAATAGAGTCCAAAGATTAGTTGCCATTCCGCGATACTCTGATGTCAGTGTTAATATAGCCATGTATACGTTATTTAATAACATTGTTTCTGATACCATTCATTCTGTTGTTGTTTGTGTGGACTTCCTGGGCACACATATGGCGAACCTAGTTTTGTCTTTAAAACTAGGTGTGATAGACACACACTTGGCATTCCTCAAAGGATAAAATAAAGAGAAAGAATAAAAGAATAATCCTAAGTCGAGCAAGCATTGGTCTATTATTGTCATACAAAGATTAGTTAACGATCATACAAGTTACATAATTAGTATTAGGTCTTAGTGTGAAGTAGGTCGGGAGGCCACCGAGAACTAGTCTACCAGCAACCTCATGTGACAATTTAGACTCCTACACCCCAAACAAACGTGGGGGATTACAAGGGACGGACAGGGCTATCACCACCTATCGCCTACTCCTCAACCATGGAGAGGGACAATGCATTCACCTGTCTCTCCATACCCAAGCACCACGCTTGCATATACATAAACTACCAAAAGCCCCCTGGGTCCCTGACCCAATGGATCTACAGGTAAAGGACTTGGGCACACCTAATGGCACAATGAACTGCCACCTAAACTTAGCTCTAAACCCGATTATATAAGTTATATGAGTCATTAAGCATAAAGTCATGTATGCTATTCTCATGACACACAAACTATGCACTAGTTCATATATCAAGATTATAACATAACAACTATAATCTTGTTCATAAGTATGACTATAAATGTAAGATGAGAGCATGACTTTGGAAGAACTCATATTTCTATTCATACCCAAGGGTCTCTTCTTCCAAGGAGCCAAGCTCTCCAAGGTAGCTTGGCCTTGCTCTAAACTACTAAAAGAAAGTAAAGCTACAACTAGAGAGTGAGGTGTGGGAGGTGTTGCTCAATGTGGTGTGTGAGTATGCCAAAATGGTGTGTTGTAGAGGGGTGGTGCCCCTCTATTTATACAAGGAGTAGAGGAGGTGCAGTAGCTATTCTTGGTGTGTCCTCGGCTTCCACCGCCTCAGCATGTCCACATGCCACCGCCTATCGAAGGGGTGGACGAGAGGAGCTATAGGAGGGTCAGCCCCCCTAACCAAGCTGCCTCGCCACTGCTTTCATGTGGTGGGCTATGGGCTAGACCTGGGTTACTCCTTGGTGGGTGCTTTGCCTGGTTGAGTCGAATTGATGGGCGTCTGTCGAAGGTAGTTAACAATCATAATAAACTATCAAGAAAACATGTATAAGGGCACAATTGTGATCACCAACATAGGTCTAGGGGTTAAAACTGACAAATTCCATGAGTTTTGGTGAATCTGTATTTTCTGCAGCATTTTATCTAGAAAACCGTCAAGGCGGACCTACATGTCAGAATTAATCATGCTTATCCGCCACAAAATGGCCATCAGAAGGTTCTAGAGGACTCCAGAGGACACCACACCAAAGCAGGAGCTGAGGGGATGCCATGTGGGGCTGGCCGGCCCCACCTGTAGGCCACCTAGCCCCTAGGCCCACCTGTCAGCCTCCACGTCGCCATGTCAGTTCTCCACTGCCTCTTAGGTTGCATCTACGCCATCCTTTAAGTCAGTTTGATCCAAGGGCTCACGTTGGATGCTTTGGCCCATATATATTAGCCCCTACCCCCCTCCCTCAATAGATCCCTAAAACCCTAATTCATATCTTCAGGATCAGAGCCAGCAATCAAGAAAAGATTAGTCCTCCATAGGATCTAGTCTTATAAATAGAATAGTAAGATAGAGAGTGAGGGAAGAGTTTGGAGGAAGTGTCGGCCTATCGGTTCTCTTTCTATAGCTTGTACCCTAGCGGAGTCAAGTTCTACTTGAGCTTGCTTCTAAGGATTCTCTGGTAATCAACTTCTAATTCAAGTAAGCATCATGTTTATATTGCTCATCAGGTTCACAACTCTTTGAGTGCTTTAATCTATAGGACACTCTTGGTTAAAGTAGTAATTGTAGGTGTAAGCGTGGTGCTTAGACCGGGTTACTTGTGGATGTACCCTACATTCTGGATCGGTGGTAGCACGCGAGGGTGACTCTTATAGCCTCAATGAATCCTCTGTAGTCCACCTCCCATTTGTAGGCCTAGTAGGATTTAGTTACTATAGGAAACATACTCTACTTGTGCTTCCCCTAGTAATATCCCTAGTTGAACAATAGAAGACATAGCTTACCCAAGTTAGAACTAGAGAACCTTAGTTATCCTCTCTACCCTGCTATTTATCCTAACCTTGTTGCTACCCCTAGTTAAGTTAGACCGTAGTTAGTCTCACACGTTTCCTTTGTGGATATGATATTTGGAATACCTCTAGGTGAAAGCTACAGTGGTATCCGTGCGCTTGTGGATTTATTTGTGTGCATTAAAATGTACTAACAAGCTTTCTGACGCCGTTGCTGGGGAAACGGTTGCTGAATTAACTACAAGCCTAGCTTAACCTTTTATCTTTTATTCTTTCTTTTATTTTACTTTTTTGTTTAGCATGGATTCCACTCCTATCTATCAATATCCCAATCCCACAAGCACAAGCCTAAAACCACCAAAATCTTCAGAGCCTATCATAACACCTGGTTATGAGCTGCGCCTGAGTTTAATAAAATTGATTCGGGATCAATCCTTCTCGGGAGAAGGCAGCGAAAATCCATACTCACACCTACGAGAGTTTGAACGGACTTGTGCATGCTTGCGTATCACTGGCATGTCTGACAAGACCTTAAGATGGAAGTTATTTTTGTTCTGTTTGACAGGAAGAGCTAAACAATGGTACAGTCTAACCATAGGAAGTATGCTCGGAGATTGGAAATATTATGCTCTAAATTTTGTTTACGTTTCTTTCCCATCTCTAAATTAGTCAGCCTTCAAAAAGAGGTTCTGAATTTTAGATAACTAGAAGAAGAATCCCTTGGTACATCATCAGATCGTTTTAATGAACTCATCATCACTGGCCTAGACCTTGCCATTCAAGACCCTGTACTTCTTCAACATTTTTACATGGGTCTTAGCAAGGACTCTGTCGTAGAACCAACCAATTTATAAGAGCACAAGTACAATGGCAGCCCGTAAGCGGTCGCACTATCATACTTGAGCCCATATAAACCTGGTAGTCCGTTGAGTACCACGACGGGTCTCGATAAACGATCCACATACAACCAAGATCATATATGATTCAACATACATGTCACATGTTACATAAAGTTCACAGATACATTTCATTCATCAGAGTGCGAAATAGAGTTATTACAAACCAAGTTCAAAACTAGCATTTGTCAACATAGTTCAAATACAGTGCCAACTCATGATCACAATCCACAAAAGCATATAAGAGGGATTATTAAAGATGCCTACCCAAGACTCACTCCTCATCCACAGCGGGATAGAAGCAGTTCTTGCAATAGCCATGATAGACTGTACCATCTGCAATAATGGGAATAAAACCGTGAGTATGAGAAGGTACTCAGCTAGACTTACCCATCGTAAACTAGAAATAAATTGACCCCAAGGATTATGCAATGCTTTATAAGTGGAGGTAGCTTAACAACATTTTGCATGAAAAGCAATTAACTCAGTTATATAGTTGTACTTTGGTTATCAAGTTAATTATAGCTATTCATCTCTAGATTAGCAACTAGCCTGAGCCAAACATGTGGTGTATCATTTAAGAGCATACAATAGTAACCATAGTAGGTGTAGTAATTCCATATTTATCTAAACCATCACATTCCATAATACTATTACTACGATGTTGGGACTAGCCAAGTTTCTCACTATCCGGGAGAGATGGCGATTCGAATCGATTTCAACCAACTGGAAATTTATTCCTAACACAAACCCAGGCAGACCAGATCAACGATCACCTTAGGTCACCTTTGGTACAACTCAAGTCAACATTTCACGGGTTCGCCCAGTGCCACACAATTAGGGACAACCAGCTGCCAGGACGTTTAGGCCTGGCCTGCCCTTGGGCTCACGTCTGGCTCCCCGCACATCCTTACTACCATCCAGAGTGTGCACTGTAATAGAGCGGGGCCTGGCTTGAGTTGAGCTACTCGGCTTCATGGTAGGAATGAGTTATCAGGCCAGCTAAGTGATAGGCATGCGTTCAATCTTGTCGGAAGCGCCAACAATGGTACGGTCCTTAATCGGCACTGACGGAATCACATGAGTCAACCCACACATAGACTCCACCCGACCTCCATTTACATTAACTCATGGTTCTTTTCCATGATAGCAAATATAGCCAATTGTGCTTTGGTATCCACCTATATCTCGCAGGTGACAGGAAATCACCCGACTTCTACCGGTCTAAGCATGGCTAAGCATATATTTGATCCTGGACCTACACAGGGTTAAAGGTATATGTATCTAGACAAGGTAGTTCCATGCATCAAGTGTTTCCAATCAACTCTTAGAACCTAATGCATCAAACATAAAGGACTCAAATGGTATTTTGTAAAACATGGGAGACTTAGAATGCTCCGGGGCTTGCCTTTGAGGAAAGAGGTGGGTCGGTGATCTGGGCACTCAGGGAGCTCTTCGAGAGTCTACTCCTCTTCTCCTGGAGCTGTAGCTTGATGAGTCTCCTGCTGATCCCCTTCCTCTTCTTCGTTGAATTCCAACAATGTTATCTCCTCGGTTGATCCTATATGCATGAGCATGGCATAAGATATCACGAATGCATATGTGATGACACGTATAGTATGATATACCATGATGCATGCATCCTCACAAGCATTTTCCATAGCATGGTATTAAAGTAATAACAAGTGCATCTTTTTTTACTGAGTAGGTGCATATCTCTTCTCTACTACTTAAGTAAACACTTCTGTAATCTATTTACCGGACTACAAAACAACAGCTAATCGTTTCAACCATAACTGGAGTTATACGCATCAAAATAACATGGTTGTGGACATTATGGAAATATTATGAAATTTTCTACAACTTTATTTGAATACTCTTAATGTGATTCAACAGTTATCTAGGTCAAACAATTCAATTAAACAAATCTGTCCAGAGAGCAAGCATTTCGGACAGCAAACTTGTAACAGCTAAAACTCTTAAACCCTAAGGTCTATGACTATGAAAATTTAACACAAGGTAAATCAATAATTTATATACAACTTTGTTGTTAAAAAATTTTACAGAAAAGGCCTTTATCAACATGAAATCATCAACTCAACCAAAACTATGCATGCAGCCATTTATTTGATTTATAAAGCAATAATTACTTAGTTGCATACAACCAATTGCTTCTAAGCCTTACTATTAATGTCAACGGTTTATATGTATCACAAGTACCATAGAAAACATCATGGTCAAGCAAAATTTATTTATTTTCATGCCTTTATTAATTTAATTAGATAATTAGGTGAAATAACAAACAAAGACTAAATGTGCACAATAAATTCTCATAAAATTACAGAGGCTTCCAAGTGCTCCCAGTAGACTACTGTAGAAATTTCATACCATTTGAACATGTATAACATCCGCTACAAAAATGACAAGCTAGCAAGGTTTATTTTAGAAAAAATAGTTAACCCTATAGAAAAGTGTCAAACAACAGATTCTATATTTTTCTTAGCTTTATATTAGTGACATACTACTGAACAAAAATTTGCATGGCAATATGTTCCTTATTTTTATCCCTAAAATTTTCCTCAGAAAACATCATTTATTAATAGATAAATAGAAAGAAAATACTTCAATCAAGTATACTGCACGTTTATTATTTTTCCTATCTAGAACATGTCAACACAAGACCAGCAAAATTGGAATCACAATTTTATCACTTTTCTAGCTCAAGATATACAATTTACAACATTGCAAACATTCAAAAAGCACTTATATAGCTATATTTTATTCACCTATAAAAATACTTGAAACTGTACAATGCTTCATGAGGAACACAACAAAATTTGGTTCACCAAAATTGGACATCTACAGCTCAACTTATGATTTTTCAAAGTTAGCACAAAATCTAGAAAAGAATAAACTAAAACCCTAAACTGTTCTCAATGACATCAGGGACCCATGGGTCAGCGGACCCCACCCATCAGTGAGCCGAAACCAGGCATGGCGGTTTGACCGGCGCCATCTCGCCGACGGCGAGATCTCCGACGAAACCAACCTCACCTACGTGCACGGCGGTGCGGCGGTGAGAGCGCGACGGCGCTGGTCGTCGTGTTCCGCACCAACGAGGCAACCATGCACAGTGAGGTCATGCTACAAGCTAGACTACACTCTGACCAAGCTCTAACATGAAGAATGCGAAGGAATGCGCGACGGAGCCTAGCAGCGGCGAGCTCGTCGTAAAGGCGGCCATGGAAGCCAAGCTTTTCGACGAGGACGGGAACCGTGATTTTGCCCTCACTGTAGCTCGTGTGGCACTACTAACACGTCGAGGAGGTAGAGGAGAACATGGTGCAGCTGTTGGCTAGATGTAGGTGGCAATGGCATGGTGGAGCGGGCGCTAGGCAATGGCAGAGTGGTGATGTGGCTCAGCGAAAGAGGGTAGTGGAGAGGGAGAGAGTGAGTGGGAGTGAGCAAAATGAGGCGCGCGGGTTCTTAGATATCGCGTGCCAGCGCGCTACGATGAGGGCCCGACGCTGGCCAGCGGTGGCCACACGGTGGCCAGGTGCTGCGCCTAGTTGGCCATGACATGGTGCGACGCGACGTCCATCAGAGCTCCGATCGAGCGAATGACAGAGCAATTTGAACGCCTCCAATCTCCTAAACCAAAGCGAATCAGTGCACGACGCTAAACAAAACTTGTAGAGCTACACACCAGCTCCAACATTGATTAAAGGATCTAGGTCTAATTCGCAATGGTGAGCAAGTTAAATCATCCCAAAGTCAGCCACAACGAACTGTTAAATCAGTTAGGACTTAGAAAAATTCCTAAGTGCCAAAACTAGTGTTTTGCTGATTTTTGTTAGCCCCAAATGACCAAGCTAGGCACTGAATTAGCTCATGACCCAAAAATAAAAGTTGTTGCCCTAATCAAGTACTACAACTTTATTTTAGGGTACATAGCCATGCAAAGTTTCTATGACATAGTTCAACCTAGGTCAAACATACCACTTTCAAATGATGACTTACACTATAACTATGACTTAGAGACCAAACTAGCCTTAGTCATGAATACCAAAGTTGTTCATAGTGACATTCTAAACATGTTTAAGGTATTCCTAAGGTTCCATATACATTTACACATTGGTTACATATAGATACTTCCTATGTCAACAAGCATATCATCACTTAGGAGCTTAATTAGATAAAGTGATCTACATGAACATTGTTCCATTAGTCATCCTAAGTGTAGCTAAAGTGCTTTAGTGACCAACATCAACCACTTGCACTTATTCACACATGATCATAAGAACACACATATGGAAACATAAAATAACAAGGAATGTTTCACATGTTTCAATTGTACATTTCACATGTAAAAGCTTATATATGAATGCTTGATGATTTATGCTCATGCAATGCAAGTGAAATTATGCAAGCCTAACACCTAGGGTGTTATAGCCCCTCCCCCTTATAGAAATCTCATCCCAAGATTTGCAAGACCTACCATTCTTTGAAAAAGGCAGGATAGACCTCATGTAAATAATCCTCCCGTTCCCACATGGCATCTTGTTCACTGTGGTTATTCCACACCACTTTGTAGAACTTAATAACCTTACTTCATGTTACTCTTTCCATCTCTTCTAACACTCAAATTGGTTTTTCTTCATACGTCAAATCCAATTGGAGCTCAATGTTTGTGGGTGCAATGGCTTCCTCAGGTATGCAAAGACATCTCTTCAACTGAGAAACATGGAAGACATCGAATATAGCACTCATCTCTAGGGGAAGTTGTAACTTATAAGTGACATTCCCTTTCCATTTAGTAAACTTGTAAGGCCCTACATATCTAGGCGCAAGCTTTCTTTTCACTCCAAATCTCTATACTCCTTTCATGGGTGACACTTTTAAGTATACATAGTCTCCCACTTCAAAAGTCAGTGGTCTTCATCTTTTATCAACGTAACTCTTTTGTCTTGACTGAGCTGCTTTCATATGCTGTTGGATAATGCGCACCTGCTCTTCAGCTTTAGTGACAAAGTCAATGCCAAAGTATCTTCTTTCTCCGGGCTCAATCCAATTCAAAGGAGTTCTACATTTCCTACCGTACAAGGCTTCAAAAGGAGCCATCTTGATGCTTGCTTGATAACTATTGTTGTAGGAGAACTCAGCTAAAGGTAGTCATTTCTCCCATGAACCCTTGGAAGATATAACACAGGCTCTCAACAAATCTTCTAAGATCTAGTTCACTCGCTCGGTCTATCCAGAAGTTTGTGGATGGAATGCTGAACTTCTGATTAGTTTAGTCCCCAAAGCTTGGTCCAAGTGTTCCCAGAAATAAGCTATAAACTGTGGTCCCTGGTCTAAGATTATAGTCCTAGGTATTCCATGTAGTCTCATGATCTGAGAAATGTACAACTCAGCGTACTTCCCAGCTAGATATCTTGTGTTCACCGGTATAAAATGTGCTAACTTGGTGAGACGATCTACAATGACCCATATTGAATCGTGACCTAGCTGTGTCATCAGAAGGCCTGTAATAAAGTCCATACTTATTTCTTCCCATTTCCTGCCTGGAATAGGCAAAGACTGAAGTAATCCAGCATATTTCAAATGAACAGCCTTTACTCTACTACAATTATCACACCTAGCGACATAGGCGGCGATCTCTTTCTTCATCTTGGTCCACCAAAAATGGGTTTTCAAATCTTGATACATCTTGCTACTACCTAGATGGATAGACAACTTGGACGAATGAGCTTCATCTAAAATTTGATTTCTAAGCTCATGGTCTTTCGGTACCACAAGTCGGTCCTCAAACCATAGCACACCTCTTTCATCTAATCTGAAATGCTTGGTTTCTTGCTCTTGCATCTTTCTCTTGATGTGAAATATACCTACATTTGTCTTATGCAGTTCTATGATTTTGCTCTCAAGTGAACAACTGATAGTGATATTGTGCAGCACAATAGGATGTAACAAATTAAATCCCTCTTCCAACAATGCTTCCAACGTGTTGCAATGAGATTTCTGACTAAGTGCATCTTCTACAACATTGGCTTTTCCTAGATGGTAGTGCACTTCCAAATTGTAGTCCTTGATCAGCTCTAACCATCTTCGTTGTCTCATGTTCAGCTCAGGTTGAGTGAAGATATATTTGAGACTTTTATGGTTAGTGTATATGTGACATACGTTGCCCAACAAATAATGTCTCCATATCTTTAATGCATGAACAACTGCTGCAAGCTCTAAATCATGCGTAGGGTAATTGACTTCATGCTTTCTCAATTGCCGAGAAGCAAAGGAAATAACTCTTCCTTCTTGCATGAGCACACACCCCAAACCTATACCCGATGCATCATAGAACACATCGAAAGGCTTTTCAATGTCGAGTTGTGCTAAAATAGGAGTTGTAGTTAATAGGGTCCTTAGGGTGTGAAAAGCTGCTTCACACTCCGGTGTCCAACTGAACTTTTCATCTTTCTAAAGTAGTCTAGCCATGGGCTTAGCTATCTTGGAGAAATCCAGAATCAAATGACGATAGTAACCTGCTAACCCTAGAAAACTCCAAACTTCATGAACTGAAGTCGGGGCCTTCCAATCCATGACCTCTTGTACTTTAGATGGGTCTACAGATATTTCATCTCTCGATAAGATGTGACCCAAGAAAGGTACTTTGCTCAACCAAAATTCACACTTGCTAAACTTTGCATATAACTTATGTTCCCTCAATCTAGACAGAATAATTCTCAGATGCTCTGCATGATCTGCCTCATTCTCCGAATAAATCAAAATATCATCGATAAACACAACCACGAACTTGTCGAGCTCGGGCATGAATACCGAATTCATCAAGTACATGAAGTAGGCAGGAGCATTTGTCAGTCCTAAAGACATGACCAAATACTCGTACAAGTAGGCAGGAGTTTTGGTTCTGTTGGTGTTTTCCCACCAACAAAACCCATGCACTTGATCTCTACCTTGTTTTATAGCAGGACACACTTCAAGCAAAGTGTGGGGAAATCGATTCCCCAATTTCTATAATTGATGGTCCTGAACCTGAACCTGTCAAACCAAAATCAAAACTCAAAACCAAGACCGGTTTGGTGGAAGAAGGTGACATCACCATTAGAGGCATCATCACAAGAATCTTCATCTTCGGAACAAACTGAGGTATTAATGAACTTCATAAGGAGAAGTCCATCTCGAAGGACTTACAACACCAAACCCTCACCGAAAGAGCTAGCTTGGGGGAGAAGCACTCCTGTGTATCTAGGTAAGTATTCTTTCTCCTTTTATTTTAGATTTTAGTTTATTTTTAATAGTTAAGAAAATGATGAATGAAACAAAATAAAAAGTATCTTTATAATAAATATATATAGCTATAGTAATAATGTGTGATCTAGTAAAATTAAAAACAAAATAAAAGGTGTGTCTAGTTTGCTTTAATTTATTTTTAAGAGTTGAATAAATAAAGAGGACTCAGAATAATCTCTTAAATGGAAATGATGAATAGTTGCTCTATTGTAATTCCGTTCAAGTACTAGTTTTCAGCCTTGAATTCTCTCGAGTTTTGGATACGATTGATTTGATATAATAATTTGCTTTGAACTTGAAACTCGTGGGTAGCATAGCTTGATCTTAGTGTAGGTAATTGACGGATATGATATGAGAAGGTTTGAGCTGTTGTTTATCTTGTTCCAAGTGACACTAACGTTCTAGAGATTTATCTTTTGAAAAACACAAAAATGCTACATGATGAGTTCCTGTATGACAAAGCTTGAATTCCCACCAGAGCCATACATGTTATTTAGGCTAGGAAACTTCCACATATTTGTTGCTTGCTTTTGCATTAAGTTTTGTCAAGCTTTGTTGACCCTTATGAGAGGTTTGTCTTGCTCTTAAAATCAAGGTCACGTACACACCACCCACATATGCACTACTCCTACACTGGGGGTAGGCGCAAGAACATGCCTTCCATCTAGATCCACCCAAAAATGTTCTACTCCTACACTGGTGGTGAACACAGAAACAAGTTTATTAGGTTTTCCATCCACCAAATAAATGCTCCAAATTCTTGTTTCTATCTCTCAAAAGTTTTGTAGTAGAAAAGAGGAATGGGGCTATGCAAAAGTTATTCATAAAAAAGGAAAGAAGAAAAAAAAGAGTTGAAAAAAATGGACAATTGTCCGAGATATCTAAAACAATGGGTACTTAGATGCCCGCCTAAAAAAAGATGAATAAGATAGCCCCTGCACTCTAGCAAGTGTTTTCCAGTTTCAAAAGAGAGATAAGTTTTCAAGGAGCAAAGTAGAAATAAGATTAGCCACCATATATATCCACCATATATTCCACACACATGCACATCTTGATTTGATTGTATGACCCAACTCTCTTTGGATCCTGTAGGATCTTTGGTTAGCCTAGAGGGGGGTGAATATGCATGTTAAAACAAAACTTGAACTTTTGTCAAATTCAACCCGCGGCACTGCCGCTTTATGCCCGTGACACTACCACGCTGCGGCACAGCCGAGCTAGAATAGCGGCACTACCGCACCTGTAGACAACTTTATGATGTAATTCAAAATCTGTAAAAGGAAACTTGGATCCAAGAGGTTACTAAGGTCCCTACAGGTATATTGAACACAGATCGACGGCATGAAGTGGTAGGAACACCACACACAAGTAGATCGATCTCAAACCTAGAAATCACCTCAACAACAATATGAATCACAAGAATGTAAAGCAAGCACAAGGTGACACAATGATTTATCCCATGGTTCAGCTTGCCACTAAGGCTTGCCTAAGTCCACGTTGTTGAGATTACCCACTAAGGCTTAGGGCTTTCCAACCCTTCCTTGTTCTCAAGTCAAGAGACTTAACTCTTGAGATGAGGGGTGAGTTTACTAGCTGCAAGAGGTGGTTACAAACCTCCTGGGGCTGCCACACAAGTTGGCAAGCTCCATGGGTGACACTCTAGCTAGGTAGGAGCCAAGCTCCAAGAGTAACAAATACAACCGCCAACCAAAATGTGAACCAAGTGCTCTTTAGAGGATGGGAATCAGTGGATCTGCTCTTTAATCGAGTTTGGCACTTTTTTCTCTGAAGGATTGATGGAGAAATCAGTGGAGAAGCTTGGGAACTCAAGGTCACCAATGGAGGAGAGAGAGAAGCATTTTTTTGTTTCTGCACAAGCTGAATGGTTGAGGAAGAAGAGAGAGATGTTGAGGAGGAAGGGGAAAGGTATAAATACCCCTAGCCCCCAACGGTCACTTAAGTCGCGACAGTGTCGTGGCTCAAGTGTGGCAGTACCTCTCTCCATGTGCGGCACTGCCGCACCAGGCAAGATAGTAAGGGTAAGAGTGAAGTGCTGGCTGTCTTGGCTATGAAACTAAGGATATATGTGTAGGTTTGAGCACTTGGTAGCACATGTTAGCTTATGCATTGTGTCCACCTTTATAGTACAGCTTTTCCTGTACTCAAATTCAAAATATAAAAGAATTTAAACCTTCTTTGAATTTGAAGTCATCAACATTTGTAATTTGGGGGCTCCTCTATTTCGTATAGCATCCTCGATTATAGATTCCCTGCTTGTCATCTCGATAAATCTCATTAGTCCTCTAATTGCGTGGTCATTATCACCAAAACCCACAATTAGGGCTTAATTGCACTTTCAATCTCCCCCTTTTTGGTGATTGATGACAACCCAATTAGAGCTTACAAAAGATAAAAAATAAATACTAAGATTTTCGAGCCATGGGTGTAGAGCCTCCCCCTAAATATGTGAATGGAGAATTTGAATTCTCAAATTGGCATAAGAGGCCAAGATTCACATTTTTAGTGAAAGTGATGGAGCTCCCCCTACATCCATGCTCCTGTGGGGTGCAGCACATTTGTATCAAATGTATAATCATGATGCAACTGACAATTCATGCACAACAAGATAGCTATGATAGTTGGGTGCGACACAGCAGCTCGTTAGCCGCAGCACTACCGCAGAGCAGCACTATCGGGCCTGGGTGCAGCTCTGCTGCACTTGCTGCAATGGCACAGATAAGAACAAGCACCACACAACATGTAACACATATAAAGAAGTACATTCTAGCACAATTATATCACAAGCTACAGCACAGATTAATACATCTCCATATCCCACACAAATAGAGTACTTAGGTAGCATTATTACACATAGAGTTTTGATCACCTCTCAAACTCTCAACCTAGTGAAGTCTACCCTCAATGGATAAGAACATGAAGCTCCTACTGCAATAACCTCTCCATGGCATCAAAAAAGTTGTTAACCCCTCTAATTTTCTCCTCCTTTGGCATAAAGCACAAAAAAGAGAAGAAAAGAAGAAAGACCAATGAACTCACTCCTCATCTTCTTATATGTTCTCCCAATAGACATCATCGCCACCAACACCTGTAGCAGCCTCCTCACCACCACCACCATCATCGTAAGAGGAGGAGGACACCACCACCCTCCCTTGGCAATGGTGGTCAAAGTGTGGTGCTTACTCCTGGTGCTCCTCCTTAAGGACTACAAGGTAGAGCTCAACATCGTGTGAGGGTCAAGCTCCGGTAGCTCCTGCTACTCCATCTCCTCATCATCCTCTGAATCCATGTCGAAGAGGCTAGGGAGGTTATCAAACCTCGGTAGTGACTGAGCTAGAGAAAGGGGTGGTAGCCCTACATGCTCTCTAGCATCCCAGTTGGCCTCACAGTTCTCCAACAGGTCCTCATATGCGGTCCTCATTGCATAGGTGCAAGTAGTGAAAATGGCCTTGATCCATTTCCCAAACTTCTCCATCTTCTTGTCCTTGTGAGGCCTAGAGCTAGAGGACTCAGGCACGTCTTCAACTGATGGAGAGCGTCTCACTGCCTTGCTAGCACCTGAGGCTTGGGTCTTCTCAATCTTGTAGACGGTGTGGAGACCATCTTTGTCAAACTTGAACTGGTGACCCTCTCAATCATGAACATGAGAAGGGGGCATAAGGCAGCCCCTTTCTCCCATCATCCATGGCATTTCTCAGCTCACTCCACTTGAAGTGAGGGACATTAAAGCTATCACCTCCAGGAGCAAACCTAGCAAGCACATTTCTCACATACCCATTAAGATCTAAAGCTGCTCCACATGTATCCAATGTCACGGATCTCAGCTCTAGCCTCATCATGGATATAAGTGAAGCCCCACTCCTCCTCACCAAAACCAAGGATCTAGCTAAAAGTCACAGAGTCAATCCGATAGTGCCGTCCCTCAGTCATCTAGTGTATCTCATCAATATAGATATCATAGAAGAAGGTAGCATGGAACTAGGCTAGCACTTCCTCATTCCAATTATACTAGAAGCTCATGATGTCAGTGAGGCCAAAAAGCTCACAAGCCTTGATTACTTTATTGAATTCAGGCTCATTCTTCTCCTTCATTTCCTCCCAGTCAACATACTGCATCTTGACAATCTTGGACTTCTTGGAGTGGAAGATCACAAAGGCATAAAAGTTGGAATGAAACTTGTTCCAAAATCTGTAGTCCACCCCCAAATCCTTTGGCTGCTCAAAAGGATTGTTCTCATGTGCTTCTTCCACCATCTTCTACTTTCTCGCATAGTTGAGCACGAGATGAGCACGGGTGTCAACTGGATGCCTCACGATCACCTCCTCAGAGTACTCTCTGATATAGCCTCTATCAAACTACTCAAGGTGAGGAGGAGTGTCTAGGCAAGCACCAGGAGGAATGGTGCGGCCAGCCCTCAGCAAATCCTCCTCTTCTTGGATCAACTGCTCTCTCCTCCCCTGTCTCTAACATCCCCTCTTGCTGCTACACTACTGCTACCAGCTATTTTCCTGCCATGACCATGATGAGGCATGGGCTTGTCACGAGGCTCGGTCAACTTCCTCTTCCCCCTCTGGTCATCTTCACCTCCAGAGGCCATCTAAGCATAATTATAGAACAAAATAAAAACTGCTTTAATGGGGTGTAGAAGTTAGCCTATAAAACAAGTTAAGTAATCAAGAATAGTCAAGATGCAAGCGAGGGAAGCAACTGATATGGCACTGCCACTAGGCATGTGGCACTGCCGCACCGGCAATTTCACCAGGACTGCATCTTGCTTCTTCTTTTTTACCTAACTTATCTCATAATCCAACTACTGTCCAATGTCATAATCATAGCAAGCCTAGTTCTGAATCAGAAGTATGAGAATTGGTGACTAAATTCAATCAATATAGAGAGTCACAAATTGAGTGAAACTATAATCTTGTTAGGAACGGACTATTGCTCATGGCACTGCCGCGTCTCATGAATCCAATATCCAATATTCCACTCCACCCATGAATCTCCATATCGATTCAAGTTAATCATCAATCCAATATCCAATCGATTCACACTACTATCAGAAAGCAACATACATAACCACAAGACCTCCATTGCATAGATCGGGATGGTTCTAGGGTTATACCTTTGGAACTCGTGGATTGAGTAGGAAAGGGAGGAAATGGCTCCACCCAAGAGCCTCAGCAGCTGCTAGCGATGAAGAAGACCAGCACAGAGGCACGGCGATAGCGGGGGACATGGACATGCGATGGAGAGAGAGAGAGAGAGAGTGGCGCATCGGGTGAAAGAGAGAGAGAGGGAGTTACCTAGGGCCAGATGGGATAAGAAGAAAGAATCGTCCCCATGGTAACTGGCCATTGTGGGCCGAATTACAATTGGAATTCAAAGTGCGGCACCGCCGTAGCGCGGCACTGCAGCGGGACAGGCGCGGCACAGCCGCACTCTCCAGAACAGCGGAAAATAGCTACTAACAACATAGCTCGATATATAGGATATGGGCACATATCTCATGTATACTATGATCAGCAGCAAATAAACAATACAAACAATGATCATAATGTACTAGTAGCTTTTGATAAATCATTTTGAAGCACAATATTTAAACCTTTGCACTTTATTTGTGCTATCCATGCTAGTTCATCAATCAAGGTGTGCTATAGTTCAAACCATGTTATGAGAATCAAGTATATTTAGCTCACTACGCAAAACACAAAACCTTGACTCGTCGAGAGGCTTAGTGAAGATATCGGCTAGTTGCTTTTCAGTGCTCACATGATGAATTTTGATATCTCCTTTGGTTTCGTGGTCTCTTAGGAAATGATGTCACATGTCTATGTGCTTAGTTCTTGAGTGGCTTACAGGATTGTTTATGAGCTTTATGACACTTTCATTGTCACACAAGAGTGGGATTTTGGTGAAGCGACATCTGAAATCTTGAAGGGTTTGCCTCATCCAAATAGTTGAGCATAACATGCACCGGCTGCAACATACTTAGCCTCGATGGTAGAAAGGGCTACACAATTTTGCTTCTTAGAACTCCAAGACACTAGGGACCATCCAAGGAATTGACATGTCCCCGAGGTGCTTTATTGATCTACTTTGCAACCGGCATAATCAGAATTCGAATACCCAAGTATATCGAACTTAGAGCCCTTAGGATACCACAAGCCAAGGTTAGGAGTGTGTACTAAATACTCAAGATTCTCTTAACGGCCACTAAGTGGCACTCTTTTGGGTTAGCTTGAAATCTAGCACACATGCACACACTAAGCATAATATCGGGCCTAGATTCGCACATATAAAGTAGAGAGCCGATCATGGAGCGATATATCTTAGTATCCATAGCTTTCCCTTCATCATTGAGATCTAGATGTGCATTGGTTGGCATGGGCGTTTTAATAGGCTTGGCATTCACCATGTCAAACTTCTTGAGAATATCATGGGTGTACTTCGTTTGGCTAATAAAAGTTCCATCCTTCATTTGCTTGATTTGAAATCCAAGGAAGAACTTTAATTCACCCATCATGAACATCTCAAATCTCTTGGTCATGATCCTACTAAATTCCTCAAAGAAAGAATGATTAGTACTACCAAATATTATGTCATCGACATATATTTGGCATACAAATATATCTTTGCCAACTTTGCGAGTGAAAAGGGTAAGATCGGCTTTGCCTATTTCAAAGCCTTGTTTAAGCAAGAATTCCTTAAGGCATTCATACCATGCTCTAGGTGCTTGCTTAAGCCCATAGAGCGCCTTTTGGAGTTTGTAAACATGGTTGGGAAACTTGTGATCTTCAAAACTCGGTGGTTGCTCAACATAGACAAGTTCTTGAATAGGGCCGTTGAGAAATGCACTCTTCACATCCATTTGGTATAGCTTGAAGTTGTGATGAGCGGCACATGCTAGAAGCATTTGGATTGCTTCAAGCCTTGCCACCGGTGCATATGTTTCTTCAAAGTCCAAGCCCTCTACTTGAGTGAAACCTTGAGCAACCAATCTTGCCTTGTTCCTTGTCACCACTCCATTCTCATCTTGTTTGTTGCGGAAGACCCACTTGGTGCCAATGACATTGGTATTGGGTCATTCCACCAAGGTCCACACTTGGTTTCTTTCGAGGTTGTTGAGCTCTTCTTGCATGGCCATCACCCAAAGAGGAAACAAACGAGTAATATTGGCAAAAGTTTGCTAAATGTGAACGAGTTGTTACCCCTTTCAAAGACTTCCAAGGATGTTGTCAATGGGATGATCCTGTTGTATTGCTTGCCTTAGCCTTGTATGCTCAATGGTCTCTTGTTCATCTTCTGGACCTTCATCATCTTCTTGCTCAAATATGGGTTGTAGGTCTTGTCCACAAGCTGGAGTCGAATCAGCTGTTTGCTGACTGTGTAGGTGCGGCACTACCTCTCTCTAATGTGGCACTGCCATGTGCAGGTGTTGCAGCAGGGGTCTGTTGCTGTTCAGCATCAGGTATGTCAGCAGAAATGGGTGCAGCAGCAACTTGAGGAACCTCCAGTTTAGTGACTTTATCTTCTTATGGTCTAATATCACCAATAGCCAATTTCTTGATTGCTTCACATGGTGGATCCTCCTTTCCTACAACACTTGAATCAACTTGCTCCACTTGAGAGCCATTAGATTCATCAAATGTCACGTCTACCGCAATCTCAACTCTCCCAAAGGTTTTGTTGAAGACACGGTAGGCATGCTCATTTTATCCATAACCAAGAAGTAAACCTTCATCAACTTTAGGTGCTAACTTAGAGGTTTTGGGTTTCTTGTTAAGTATGAAACATTTGCACCCAAACACTCTAAAGTAAGACACCTTAGGCTTGTTACTGGTTAGAAACTCATATGAAGTTTTCTCCAACTTCTTATGTAGGTAGAGGCGGTTGATGGCATGGCAAGCGGTGTTGACGGCGTCGCACCAAAAGAGGTCCGGTGTTTTGTACTCATCTAGCATTGTCCTTGCCATGTCAATGAGTGCATGATTCTTTCTCTCTACTACACCATTTTGTTGAGGGGTATATGGAGTTGAAAACTCATGCTTGATGCCCTCTTCATCAAGAAATTCCTCAACTAGAGTATTCTTGAATCCGGTCCCATTGTCACTTCTCACTTTCTTGATGGGAAGACCGAACTCCTTTTGAGCTCTTCTAACAAATATCTTCACCTTCTCTTGAACCTGGCACTTGTCATACAAGAAAAATACCCAAGTGAAACAGGAATAGTCATTAACAATAACAAGACCATATTTGTTACCCCTGAGACTTGGTGGTCATGATGCTCTTCGGTGGGTGAGGTACGCCAACTTTCTTTCCAGCTTGACAAGCGCTACAAATCCTATCTTTCTCAAAGTGAACAGTTGTTAGTCCAAGGATGTGTTCATCTTTTAGAAGTTTGGCCAAGTTCCTCATCCCAACATGGGCTAGTCGGCGATGCCAAAGCCAACCCATGCTAGATTTTACCACTAAACAAGTCACAAGCTTAGCTTTACTTTTGATTAAATCAACTAAGTAAAGCTTATTCTTTAATACCCGTAAAGACAATAGAGGAATCCTCCCTTCTAAAGACTTTCACACCCTTATGTGTAAAGAGACAATTGTAGCCCATCTCACGCAATTGAGAAACAGACAACAAATTGTAACTTAACGAATCAACATGTAATACAATTGTAATTGAATGCTCAAGGGTTATAGCAACTTTACCGAGACCAATCACACCCCCCTTTGAATTGTCTCCAAAAACAATATTTTCATTTGAGTGCGTCATCGGGGAATATAATGAGAACATACTCCTTTCTCCGGTCATATGATTTGTACATCAGCTATCAAGCACCCAACTTGATCCACCAGAGGAGTACGCCTGCAAAACAAGTTTAGTTGCTAGATTTAGGTCCCAACTTGACTTGGGGCCTTGCATGTTAGTCACAAGAAACATAGGAACCCAAATATCCCTATATATGTTGGTTTCCTTTCCAACATATTTGGCAACCACTTTTCGACTGCTGTTGTTCTTCAAAACAAAGCATGATGTCATGCTTTGTCGAGGTGCATGTGTCTTTGGTTGATAGGCATACTTGTTCTTGGTGCCCCACATTGATTCCTTAGGCTTTTGGAAAACCTGTTTATACTAGAACACCTTCTTCTTGGGCTTAGTTTGATCAGGAACAGAATTGGTAGCCTTCCCATTTTTGCGGGGTGCGGCACTGCCACTACAAAATGACACCCCCTTTTGCAACGCAAATATGTATTACTAAATGTCTATATGTATGTTGGCAAGGCCTATACCAACACATCTAATATGTGTTGCCTAAAGTGGCGTTGCAAGGATCTGTTGCAACACTTATTTATGCGTTGGTAAATTGTACTAATAACTGTTGCAAAGTTGCAACGCATAATGATGGGTTATGGCAACACTTATATGTGTTTGTAAAAACCATCGGTGAACGGCCTCTATGGTTTGTTGTAACATATAGATTTGGTCTGTTGCAACACTTACATGTGTTGTAAGAAATAAATTATTCAGTCATTAATATCATATAATTATTTAATTTTGGAGACAAAAATAGAGATAATTCATGTACAACTTAATGAAAAATGCAAGACCATCCAACACATAGAAAATAAGAACACTCAACCATATATATATATATATATATATATAGTATAAAGAATTAATTGCATTACAATGAGTACCATCCACATAATTCATGACGCAATTTTTGTCCGGAGTACAAGTTCCTATGTGAGCAAAATATAAAACATATAAAGGGATCCGTCTTAGTATGCCAGCAGCCATCCTTTCTCCTTCCTTCACTTTAGTCTAGCGTTCCACTGATGTGATCATATATTTATCTTCTTGATCTACAGATGAAAGTTGGATTAATTGAATATAACACTTATGAGAACTAAAGTTATATTGGGTTATAGAGAAGACCATACAAAAGTTGAAGGCCATGCAACAGTAACTCACCGTTCTACGTCTCCAATAACCTTGTAGCCTTTGTATGGTCGTATCAATGGTTCATCATCTACCATTGCAAAACTAACACGAACCATTCAAAATTCTTTGCCTAGCTGAACACCATCAAGTTTCTGTGTTGGATCACAACTTACTATTGTACCCAATGCAACAGACTTATTTTCATTTTTCCAGCTCTGTAAGTATACTTTGGTGCCAACCTGGTTCACATATATAAGCACGGAAAAAAATAAGTACATAACAGATCAGACTACTTGCAAGAAATCAAATGACTATACCGTCATTGAATTGCCAGTTGACCAATTTGTTGTGCCACGATGATGTTTCTACAAAAGTATATATGAGGATTCTTAGACTCCAACTGTAAGAACAATTAAGAAAGGGATAATATGAAGTTTTAAGAGATGTGTCTTATACACTAGCAGGTACAGTTGCACTAGACCTTGTTGAGATCTTGTTCTGCTAGAAACAAGTGAAAACAGATAACTTATTAGTGAAAAATATGCATGTAACAAAAATATCATTGCTAAAACAATATTTACTTGGTAGTCAGATGCTTCAAAATTTGAGTAGCAGAAGTTTCCTTTGCTTCAACCTGTAATATGTGCTAGTTTAAATACAATAATTTGATCAACAATTTGATAAACTTCATAGGACAGAGAGTTATTTATACAGCACCTTGATTTCATTAGTACACTTGCTTTTATCCACCATAACACCATTGTGGGTATGTTTTTCCTGTAATTAAATAGAAATTACTAGTCAATTTGCGGAAAGGTATGGTCTAGTAGAAATGATCCACTTACTAAAGATATGATAAAATTTAACACAATACTGTCATTTGAGTACTATACCTTGTTTGTTCTAGAAAGAAACACATGTCAGGAAAGTAAAAAAGCAGAGGCACTAACGGTATCCAGTAAAATGAACATAATATATTGCTTTGTATCCATGTATTTAGTTTGGTGTGCAAACCTTATGTTTAGTACAATTATATTTGTAATGTGCCGGCAGATCCTTGTGCTCTACATAATCATCTTGCTCCATCTATAGTGAATAAGAATAAATTAATATTTTCTTTCACGAACAAAATGAATCAGAACAGAGATAGGTTATTAAGGCCATGTGCCATAACATGTAAGTAAATAAATAAGGTATTATCAGTTCAGCCTAACAAAAATTCATAAGTTTTTTTCTAAGTAATCAATCAGGTCAACAAGACAAGCACACCAGATAGGTGTCACGGGTAAAGCATGAAGTAAACACTAATGACTAAAGTTGAAATAAGGATTGCAGAAACTTGTCTAAAAGAAAATCTACAGCTAGTGCTTCATGAATAGTTACCTGTATGTTAATATTTATTGTGGCTGGGGTAGATGAGACCAGATTTGTGGCTTCATATGAGTGCTCAGCCACCTTATTTACAGAGGAACCAAAAGAATCTTTAACTAAAATACCTTACAATCATTAAACACTGAAAAAATAGCTGTTCTTACCTGTTTCTTTGAGCTAACAACATCTATTTTTCTCTGCTTCATAACATTTTGCCTCTGCAAGCGCAAGGCACAGGTCACAGTTAAATGACAGCATAAAATTCTAGTGTAGCACCCGGTTTTAAGAACAAAACCAGATACACACCATATGTGAGCCCAGGAAGTCAAATCTCACATATAGCTACAAATAAGGGTAATATCAATAGACAATGCTTAAATACATAACGTATTAGTGTAAAGAATATAACCTCAGAGTATAGACAGCGGAAAGACAACTCCGATCTTCAAGCGAAGACTCCAAATCCATAGAGACAACTGACTGGCTGATCATAAGCCTAACTTCTTCAAACTCTAGCAATCTGGTACCCATCCGAGATTTTTATCCAAATAATTGAAAAATAAAGCAAGCGTAAGTACATGTCGTACTCAACAAATTTAACATGGGGTTCATGAGGCTCAAAAGGCCGACACTGGTTTAACTGCGATTAGCTTTTAATGAGTCATCTTTTAGCAATTGGGTGGCAACAAGTTCATCACAAGCCCATAAACACATGATCAGGTAAACATGAATAATGAATAGCATAAACAATTAATCATTAGTGAGCATCTTCATCATCCATATCATTAGTATTCATCATCTATTCCGTAAATGTTCCAAGGCCGCTCGTGACCGTGAGCACGGCTGATATACCAGTTTTACACTCTGCAGAGGTTGTACACTTTTACTGTGAGTCGTGATTTACCCTTTCGCCCGAGGCGGCCAACCTCTTGACCCACTACCAAGGAAGGTCGGCAGGGTTCACTATGAAGCCTTTCAAAGGTTCGTCTAACAAGTTAGGGCCATTAGATTCACTCGGCAAACAGATATAGGAACCCCCCTGTCGAATGGCACAATTCCATCACGGCTATACACATAAGAGTAGAGGCTGTCCTATACCTGATTCGGCAAGCCATTCTTATGTCAATAAAGGTAACCACTAACAAGCTAGAAAAGGTCCTCATACTGAGCTAAAGCCAGAGCCATATAGCCCTCACAGCTGTACTGTAAATCCCGGATAAATCACTTACAAATAAGTCCTTAGGGAGAGGAATCTAGAGCACCATAAAATAACCCAATGCCCTAGCCCCCTTGTTCCATGTTGCTAAAAAGCATCTTTTAATGTTTATTGCATATTCCATTAGTCAAGTTACAAGATCATGGTTGTAGTTGAGCACTAGCATCATACTACCCAATGCAATAACCCAAAGGTAACAAGGTATAAGTACAAAAGACTAGGATATCCTTATTGGTAGTCAAGGTAGACACATGCAGCTTGAACTAAATGATTAAAGGTGAATAGGTAACAAGAAAGATCCCATGCTATACTTGCCTTAAAATACCGATCCTTCGGTACGCTTAAATCTTCAACGTTCTTCTTCTTCTTCTTGATCACCACGTATATCTCACCGACTGGACTTAATCATAAAGCACCACACAAGCATCCATACAATCGTATACGAAGCAAACAATAGAACTAAATTAGAACAATACACCAATCATAGAAAAATAAGTAAAAGAGTTTGAAACACGATTCTACACATTGCTACGAACACACAGTCGCGAAAGAGCACACTAATCGGAGCTACGGTTGAAAAGATACATCTACCGAAAGATCTACTCATAAAACTATTAGTTTCATGTGTTTTAATTATATAAAAACATATATAATATATTTTATAGATAATATAAATTAAGTCAAATTTGAGTTTGAAATATAATACTAAGGTAAGACAAATCATATTTTATTTATAAAACCCAGTTGCATAATTGTTATTCAAGATACGATTTAAACCATGAAATTCTAGCATTAGTGACATGATAAACACTGTTACTAACGCATAGATCTCATTGCTATGAATCTAACGCAACTTGAATGGCTCAAAACGGAGTTAAGACGTAGAAGATATGATTTAAATAAGATTTCTTTTGACAAAATAATAGATTAAATCTAATCACGAATTTTAAAAGTTGAAAACACATCTAACAGTAGTATGAACACGTAGATTATGAAATTACGAACCTAACGCAATTTGAACGGATCAAATCGGAGTTAAAACTGAAAAGTTATGGCCAAAACAAAATCAGTGGCAAATCTGTAAATAAGTGAAAACGTATTTTCAATCTAACCGAAACAAAGTACGCTTTCCAAAGAAGAAAACGGACTCAAGGAAAACGTTTTGGACTGCAGGTTCAATTATTAAAAAGCACGGGGACTCTTTAGCAGTTGTGCTTGCGAACCGTTACCTTCTAATCTGGGATGTTGATCGCGAATCGGACGGCTGTGATTGGTTGGGGCATATGAGGTCGCCGGCGGCTGCATCCAGACAGCGGCTCCATGGCCAGACCTTGCCGACGACGTCGGCTTCGACGCTTCCGGTCACCACAGGGCACGGGAGGACTATGGGGGCAAGAGTGGCTCGAGGCGAGCTCGGTGGAGGGCTCAAGGAAACCTGCGACAACACGGTGGTGAGCGACGGCGAGTTGGGTTGCTGGGAGCTTGCGGTGAAACTACGATGGAGACACTGCGGTAGATAGGAGCAAGGGAGAAGGAGGGGAAAGCGCCATTAGGTTCGTTACCTCGTCTCGGTGCTCAGTACGGCCCCGAACGGCGGTGAATCGGCGGCGGAGTTAGTGGCGGCGGTGGGTGGCTCGACGAAATCCGACCAAGGTGCACGGCGCGGCTAGGGCTAGGGCGAGGCGTCTAGGCGCTAGGATTAGGGGATAGGGGCAGCGTGCGGCACCGGGGCTTCGTTTTATAGGGCGCTTCGCGTGGGCGCACGGCAAACGGCAAGGCCGGGGCGGACACGGACACTCGGCGCGAGTCCGTCTCGATGACGAGCCGAGGTAGGAGGCAGAACTGACGGGCAGGCCCGGGTAGTCGGCGACAGATGGAGCGGGGCCAGGATGTCGGCCAGAGAGAGGAAGGAGGTAACGGGCGCGAGTGCGGCGTCGACTGGGCTGAGGCCACCGGCTGCTGAGCTGGGCTACGGAACGGCGGGGAAGGGAGTGGGGCGACCTGGGCTTCGGCCCGAGCGGGGAGGAGAAGGGCGGCCCACGGAAGCTAGGCCGGCGTGGAAGGAATGGAACGCCACTAGGCCGGTGGGAGAAAACGGCCACGGAAAAAAAAGAAAAGAAAGAAAAAAAATAACGGAGGAGGAGGAGTAGTGGGCCTGCGCGCCAACCTCGGCCCACGCGGGTGAGAGGAAGAGGGAGACAGGGAGAGGGCCGGGGTGCTGGGCCAAAAGAGAGGGAGAGGGAGATTTTTTTTTTTCCAAATCTTTCTCCTATTTTGTTTTCAAAGCCAAATTTAAATGCAAACCAAATCAAATTCAAATATGATTTGAAACACACTTTTTAATTCAAATAAAATTGAGAAATTTTGGTAAGTTCTCCAAAAATAAATTTTACACCTTTTTAAATTCTTTTATTTTCAAATTTTCTTTTGTTTCATAGCCATTTTTACTTTCTTTTTAAAAGCATTTCAAACCATTTTGAATTTTAATCTACACCACTCAATAAAATACATCAAATGCAAGGGCATGTATGCACAAACATGTCGCTACCTTATGATGAATTTTGATTTAATAAAATTTTTTATTTTCCTATGTTTTATGAGCACAAAATTCAGAAACAAATCATTTTATACCTATTTTCAAAAGTGGCAAATTTTGGGGTGTTACATCTAGTTGTAGCTTGCCAGTGCCAACCATAGTAAAAATCTCTCATCCATATTAGTGTGCATACCTTCTCTACAAGACTAAGGTATTTGTAATGTGGCTACAGATCATCATCATCCACATTGTCAGCTTGCCCATTCTGCAGTGAACTAAAAACAAATAAATATTTGACATAAATCTGGTATGAAAAATCCAATTCAATTGTACCATTGTATCATTCAGTTGTTCATATATGTGCTTGGTGTATTTTCCCTCAATAACACGAAATCTTACTGTGCACAATCACACATCTATTGCTCTTATTGTGACTTGCCTTGAAAGTTGATGGATACATATGAAATTATGCTTTGTAAGATGCATTAGGAATCCTGTTATTAACCTGAACTCCTTGGTGTCTTTGTAATCATATTTGTGATCTGATGAATTATGTGTTGTTTGTTAGGCTGGATTTGCCTTCCAACAACGTCTGATGCCTGGGATGAGGCCTGCTGGTCCAATGCTGAACTTTATGATGCCTATGGTTCAGTAGGGTCAGCAACCACAGCTTACTGCTAGTAGGCGTGTTGGGCTATTGGCACTGGTGGAGTGCGGCAGCCCATGCCAATGGGTGGTCAGCAACAGGTATCCTGTATTGTTCTTGGCATTCAATTTCATTCGTTGAATTAGGCCTGAAATTTCTGAATGCTGCAAATGTCCCCTACAGGCTACAGGTGGTCATGGCTACCGCTATCCCATTGGACGCGGAATGCCTAATCCTGGCATGCATAGTCTTGGGACTGTTATGCCATTATGCCAATAAGAGATGATGGTGTCTCACAGCTTGTTCCAATTGGGGCACTAGCCACTGCACTTGTGCTAATGCCCCACCTGATTAGCAGAGACTGGTATAGCTATTTATTGGTTGGTCCTTTTTTTTAATCAAGGGTGCTCATGATTGTTCTGTGTTGCAGATTGCTTGATGAGACAATAAGCGTTGCCTTTACATAGAAATGATTCAGCAGTGATAAATGGAAAATGATTAAAATGTGACTCAATGTGAGTAACTAATGTAAGGAAATGTTAGATCTTATTATTGTACGAACTGCTATTATACTTTCGAGCTTGATTTCAGACAAGCATGCGCCAAACAAGAGATCATCAACTCATTTCAAACACGAAAAGATCCATTGGTCAGTTTGGCGCAAAGGCTGGGCAACGCACTGATCGTCTTTGATCATCTTCAGATGGACTCTCTCACATCACGGGCTGATCCGACACAGGGAGACGCGAGGCAATGCTGCGCTTGGTTTCTAGTAGAATTCTAAAAATTCAGGAATCGACCAGCCACGCACGCTGCGGCGGCGCAAACTCGTCGCGAGCGGCGAAGAAGCGGAAGTATGCAGAAGGCGGGAGAGTGCTACGAACCTGCGGCCAAGAAGTGAGCTCAGATCATCCCCGTGCTGCACGGAAGAAGGGATCGATCCAACACCGTTCTCTTGAGGTGGCAACAGGGACCAGCGACGGTGACCTCTGGAGGCGGCGACAGGGACCGGCGAGGGTGCGGGGGCACGTGAGCGTTGTCCTGCGGCGGCGCGGTGCAGCCTCTGGCGCTGGTGCGGGGACGCAGCGTCGCTACTGCGCCGGTGGTTGCGTAGTGGTTTGCAGCAGGGAGATGAGAGGTATGGAGTTGTGCTTGTGCGATGGAAAAGAATAATAGAAAAGGAACCACGATTCAGCTGGGATAACTGACGAGATCCACAATCAGGGGGCGGTTCTCATGCTGTTTTCACGCAGTCTTCACTAGCTAGTCTCTATGAAGGGTGGGCCCACTATTAGACTTCTCAACCATTAGTATGAGTAACCAAAAAATAGATTAGATGTGTGGGAGACAAAAGGTACGAAATAAAAAAATTGAGGGAAAGAATGGCGGGAGCAAAACATGACAAAAAAAAATTACTGATTACGAGGGAAAGAATGGCGGGAGCCATAAAAGGCAAAACCAAAAACTTGTGATTACGTTGAATTTATATTATTATTTTAGTGTTAGTATTTAAATCCGATAGTTAATAAAGTAAGACATCTGAAAATTATCTAGGCATTTAATTAGGCCTAGAAAATTAAATTACATTAAATTGATACTTTCTATCCAGCAAATCGAATCTAAATTAAAATATGTTTTTTGCGCAAGATAAAATAAAATATGGTTAATAGTGTTATATCCAAATTAAATGAGTATTTGGGACTATAAACGAATTCAAATAAAAAAATTGTCAACTATAAAGTTTTATAACTTTTAGAGATTTACAACTTTGGTTTTGGTCAATTCTCGGTCCGAGGTCATACAAAAAATTTGAATTTAAAATGTGAGGAAATTCGGTCATATTTTTCACTCTATAAATTATTTTAAATGAAAAAGTCATCAACTACAAAGTTGCATAACTTTTCGAGATCTACAACTTTTGTTTTGGTCATTTCTCCATCTGAGTTTTTTTTCAAAAAAATCGAATTTTAAATGTGAGAAATTAAATGTAATCTTTGGTGGATAGACGATTTCAAACGAAAAAAGCTGTCAACTACAGTGTTGTATAACTTTTTGAGAGCTACAACTTTTATTTCGGTCGCTTCTCCATATGACATCCTTAACTACAACTACACACTCACTTATAACTATGGAGCACATGGATTCCTTTGGTATTGACTTCTATTAAATCTGGTGAAACAAATAACTCAACATCAAAACAACTTTAAATAAAAAAGTTGTGAACTATAAAGTTTTATAACTTTTTGAGATCTACAACTTTTATTTTGGTTGTTTCTCCATCCGAGATCCTTTTCTACCACTACACACTCACTTGTGAGTTTAGAGCATATGGACTCCTTTGGTATTAACTCTATAAAATTTTATGATACATATTTGGATATCCAAACGACCTCAACTCAAAAAAGTTTGAACTATAAAGTTGTAGATCTCGAAAGGTACTATAATTTTGGTATAAAGTTCATCTTCATCAGAAATCATATGAGAAAGTTACGAAGTCTTTAGTGCAGCCTATCACAAGGTTACGAAATGTGATAAAAAAATCAATGTCCTACATGTCCCAACAAAAGCATGTGTAGCCTAATGGTAGAGAGTTGTTCAGTTTGTTAGGTGGTCATGGGTTCAAATCCATATGAAAACTTTTTTTATTTTTTTAGAAATCAAATCTTGAAAGACGTTTTGTTGTTTTTAAAAATCCCGTGGCGCACCTGTAGCCATTTGATTTCAGTCTTATACTTTTTTGTTTTTTAGAAATCAAATATTGAAAGGCATTTTTTTGTTTTTTAGAAATCACACCTAAGCTGTGGCGCACTTATAGCCATTTGATTTCAGTCTTATACCTTCACAATGCTAATACTTTTATTTTTTCAATATATTTTCTGCGTACAGGATAATATATTTCCTGCGTATGTAGGAGCGAGGGGCTATAAGTTCTGGATCCGGCCTTGTTCTTATTATAAGTAAAATTTAGTGAGGAAATGAAACGCAAATGGGTAATGGGTTTACTGGCTACGGGGTGTAATGGCTTCAATGGTTCCAAGAGGTCGTAGGTTCGAAACCTGTGCTTGATTGTTTTTGCCGCTTATTAATTAATTATTATTAAATTAAAGAGCAGCAACTTGACAGTAATCAGCAACCTACGCCTGATGAAAACTCAGAAGTGAAACAAAGAGCACGTCCCGGATAGCTCAGAAGAGCCCAGAGCCGCTCAGAAGAGCACGGATATGCTTCCAACGGTTTGATAAACGTTGTCATCTTATTCATTGCAACTAATAAATTAATCGTTGCCATCTATCCATTGCAAAGGTGTTTCTCTTGTAGTATGCCACCTTTCACCGCAGCATTGTCGCTGCGCGGCACTGTCGTTTGGGGACGCTGTACTGCCGCGGGGTGTGTAGGCTGATCTGTACCAATTCTGTCCTTCCTCTTAAACTGCACACACTTATAGACATTTACTATCCTTCTTCCATTTGTTTTGGCTCCTTTTGTGTGTCAAGGCGATTGAGGGATGCTTTCCTTGCTTGTATTGTGGCCCCTTTTGTTCCTCCTTTTTGCCATTGATTTGAGCTTTGCCCATCATGCACCCTTTACCAATGATGTCATTGAGCCTTGCAATCTCCTTTCTCATAGCCTCTATATTGACAAGGTTAGTGGAATAGGCATTCAAATCAAGATTATAACATTTTCCACAACCTTGACTAGTGGAGGGAGTAGAGATTTCTTTTGCCTCAGGGGGATGTAAGTTGCTGTCCCAAAGAATGCCATATTGCAGCTCAAGTTCTTTGTGCTTTTCATCCAAGTCACAATACTTTTTCTGGAGAGCACTATTTACTTTCTTTATAATAGCATGGTCCTCTTGCTCTTTTGCCAAAGCCTTGCGCAAGAATTCTACCTCACTTCTCTCTAATGTAAAAGCTTCTTTGTTAGTAATGTAGAGATCCTCTTGTTGGATAAGAGTGTCTTCTCTAGATTCTAGCTCGTCTTGGACACTCTCTAAATCCTCCATTAGCTTAGTGATGAATAATTTGGTCCTTCCATCCAAATTTTTAGTTCTTTGATCAATTTCTTCATCACTAGATTCATCACCACTAGAGCTATCACTACTAGAGATGTCACTAGGAGGTGGAGGAGATTTGGCCTTCGATTTGGATTTTACCTTCTCACCCTTTGCCATGAGATAAATGTGAGAGGAGTAGTAGTCATCATCGGACATTGTAGGGGATGACTTGTGAATAGCAACGGTTACAACCTTCTCATCCTCTTCACTTGTGCTCTCTTTAGTTGAGTCCCATTCATGCCCAATATGAGCATCTCCCATGTACTTCTTACTCTTTTCTATTGTCGGCCTTGTCCTCTTTCTTATCCTTCTTGTATTTATTGTCTTTGATCTCATATGGACACTTGGCAATGAAGTGATCAGTGCTACCACAAGTGTAGCAAGTCCTTTTTTTCTTGTTTAGAAACTTTCTCTTCACTACCTTATAGCCTTACTTCTTTAGCCCCTTGTGAAACATCTTCATAAAGATAGCAACATCATCAACCTTCTTATATTGATCATCATCATTTTCACTTTCACTTGAGGATGATGTGGTTTCTACTCTTTCTTGGACTTGCTTGATTGCTTTGGGCTTGCTAGTTGAAGCTTGCTTGTTGATCTTGTACTTGCTTGTAGAGCCTTGCTTGCTTGATTTGTTGGCATTGAGAGCTACATCCTTGGTCTTGATGCCATATAGCTTTGCTTGCAATTCTCTAAGTTTCTTCCTCTCATTTGCTTCTTCTCTTTGCAAGTCAAAGGTCAAGATTCTCCCAAGTACATCATTTGGTGTGAAGTACTAAAACTTCTTCTTGTCTCTAATTAGAGTCACTACAGTCTCATTTCTAGATGAATAAGCCTCCAACATAATCTTGACAACTTTGTGATCATCTAGCTCATCACAACCATAGCCTATAATCTTGCCCACTAGTGTCATCAACCTATCAAATATCTCTTGTGGCCCCTCTCCATCCAAGATTACAAACCGGTTGAGCTTTGACATCAACAAATCAATTCTTGCCTTTCTCACTTTGTCAACCCCTTCATGTGATAGGTGCAATGTGTCCCATATTTGCTTGGCAACATCAACCCCAATCACACTATTGTACTCATCACCATCAAAAGCACTAAGCAACACACTTGTGTCTTGACCATTGAGGTGAATGATTCTCATATCTTCTAGTGTTGGGTTCTTGGGATCAACCGGTGGCTCAAATCCATTGTAAACAATCTTCCAAATGCCGGGGTGAAGACCTATAAGATAGGCACTCATCAAGTGCTTCCACTTGGCAAAGTTAGTCCCATCAAAATGAGGTAGCTTACCCATGGGCACATTGATGAAAGACCTCCGATCATGGTTAGTCATAGGTATAGAAGAATAGTTAAAGGATACAGCGGCATATTTGTTGTTGTTGGCTTTGCCCTTTCCTTTTGCAACACCCTTGGTGTTACACCCTAAACAAACCACTAAACCATGTCATGAGCATCATATTTATGTGATAAAACCATGTGATAAAGTGTGTAGATCAATTTCTTGTTACCTAAAATGACTAATAAAAATGTTAAATGAAAGTTGATTCAATAGTTCATGTATATCAAGTAGGGTTGAAAACCAATTTTTATTAAGCAAAAGCATTATAGAACATATGTGTGACACTTAAATAAAGTTTGGAGTATGGACTTTGTAGATGATAATGAAATTCTTGCTGTGGAAAAATAACTTCTCTAGCTAATGCTTCTAATGGCCTAGAAATGCAACTTGGAATCAAGTTCAGCTCAAAGACTTAGAATATTTTAAAGTTTATAGACAACAAGACAATGCCATGTTTGGCAATTTATTTTGTGAAATGGAGTTAAGGGATGGTGTCGTGTTTTAGCTCTGGTTGGTAGCCTCACATGCCATCTTGAGCATGGGGACGACGATTTAGGTCCAGAAGCAACCATTTAGTTGTTATAGGTGCTTTAAAATTCGTGCAAGACGTGATTTTGGGCTAGTTCATCGGGTGAGCACGGTCACCACGTCTTGGGGGCGCGACGTCGCCACGCTGGCTTGCTCTACATGCACACGCGTGCTGCCACACATGGCTGACTGCGACTACCCTGTCCTGGCTGCCACTGGCTCTGCCACATGGAGCCACTGCTGCACCTCGCACGACCGAGTGGCGCGATCGCCTACCTCGCCGCGCAGCCACGCTGTCGGTCCGCCTCATGTTGTGACACAGTCGCTGCAGGTGCCATCGCCTCACCATCACATCCATGCCTCCCTCTACACCCCTATCCCGCTGCTGGCATGGTTTGGTGCTCGCTGCAACCGCGCGCACATGGTGGAGCTCGCTGTCTCCTTGCCATTTATGGCACTGCGGCCGTGTGGGCCATGCCGGAAAATGGACACACGTGCTTGTCTGATTGCGTCTGTGTGTGTAACATACTGATCATGCCAATCACATCCTGCCAAGGCGAAGCCGTGCTGAGCCCACTTGCTGGCCCTGTCTCCCTCTTTCTCTCTGCTGACCACTGTCGAGTCGCGCCACTATCGCGGATGGCCACGCGCCGCCGCAGCTAACTCCAGTGCGTCCTGCAGCCTCGTGTTGCTGCTCGGCCTGACCGATGAGCTAGTGTGGGTCTCTGGTGGCCGGCGTGGCCACCCCATGCCACCGCTCACCGCGCCGCCGAGCATGGGTTAGCCAGGGGTGCGCGCGGGGGAATTCCAGGAAAGCCAGGGGGCTTAAGTGAGAAGGTCTGAGAGAGAAGAAAATAGTGTTAGTACTTAGTTGTAAATTGGGAGGAGTTCAAGGTCTCTTTTGCAAAATCGCCAGCGCGAGCGGGCTTTCCCCGGCGTGGGTTATCTCCGCGTGGGTTGGTGTCCGCGTGGGGCGTATCTGTGGGCCGCCACGCAAGCGCGCGCACTGGGTCATGCGGGCCTCGCGTGTGGGACGCATGGGAGGTTAACTTGTCCTTTTTTTCTAAGGAATTAGAAATGGTTTTCTAATTTAATTTCTAAGCTGATCTTTGGTAATTAATATAAAATCATGTAGGTGTCCAAAAATTATGAAACAAATTTTGTTAGGTTCCGAAAGTTGTGATCTATCTGTTGGTGTATTTAGTTCATACTTATATGTGTTGATATTAGGAGTTATTAAATCATTTGATAATGCTTAATAATATTAAGTTAATTATTTTAGGAATTTTTGTGGTAAATTGGTGATAGCTTTAGTCCTGAAATTTTTATGGTAGCTTCATTGTATTATTATGTGCTCACTGTAATTTTTATAGCCTTAGAATAGACTAAGCATTAGGGTAGTTAAATGCACTTTGTTTCAATATACATTAAATCACTAGTAGAAATAAAGATATATCCTTAATTTGCCAAGCTAAGGGTTTGTTAGTTAAACCCAACACTTTGCTTGATGAAGATGATAGTTAGATTAGTATCTTAATCATTAGAGCTAGCTTAGTAGCTTGGTGTGCGTATTCTTATTTTAAGAGTTGTTGTTGCCTAAATGCTAAATGGTTGCATCATTATCGCATGCATGTAGGGAACGAGTTGGTTGAGATAGTGACCACAGACAATCATGAGTTCGAGGAGATCGTCAAGGAATACGAGGAGGAGGTCCTGGAGCCACCACCGACTGACTCGGCTGACACCGCGCCTACCCAAGGCAAGCCCCAGTGCATAACCCTTATTTTTGATAATCACTATATGTATATATATGATGTGCATTTACGATACAAGAATTTTATGGAAACCACATGCATAGATATATCTGTCCTATGAGTCTTACTAGTGTAGGTTCGAGTAGCTGCTATGCTTAGGTTTTCGGTAGCGTGAGTAACCTGCTGTTACTCACAATAGATGATTATTATAATTACTCTCATGATATGGTATGGGTATTGGTGGATGTAACGAGTTGTATCCCGCGGTCATGTGCCTTAGCATGGTTACACTATTTTCCCTATCCATGTTGATTGGGGACCATCCGTTGTTGTGGATGGTAGTCAGGTCACCAACTTATTATCCTGAGTACATACGTGCTTATGGGAGCGGGAAGGCTCGTTACGCTCTTGTTGTGGGTTCTAGCTCTTTTCGGACTGACTGATTGGAGGCGGGGAAAGGTAGAGGTCTAAGCAGCATATTGAGATCGAGTCTCAAGTGTGGGGGCTTGGAGTCTAAGTTTGGACGGGGGCCTGGACCCCGTGACAAGAGTGTAATGGGTTGGTCTTGTTTGTGCCTGGGGTACAAGCGAGGAGTGTGTTTCAGGGTACCCAGCTAGGATACATTGGTTCATGAATTGCCATTTCTGTGAGACGGTACGACTTGGCTATGGTCTAGCACCGTAGTTAGAACTGGAATATGAAAGATGGTAAATTGGTTCTGATTGCTCACCCCTTGCTTGAAAGTAGAACATGTGCTTACCTAGAATGGTTAGCTAATGAAGTAATCATGACTACTAATTAAACTTGATCTTAAGGACATACTTCTAGTAATGCTTTTCGCAAACAAAAAGAAAACAGTAAACCAATATTGCCTATCATATCCCTAAGAGTTGGGAAACTATTCTCATTAGTCGGGTAAGTCTTGCGAGTACATTGTGTACTCAGGGTTTATTTTACCCTATTGCAGGTGCAGCTTGAGGAGTAGCTCTTGTGTGGAGGATTCTTCTGGTGGGCACAGACAGATCCTTGTATCATTTTCGCTAGATGTTTATTTTCATTCCGCTGTTTAATTATCGCACTCTGAACCCTAGTATTGTAATAAATAACTTCCAAGAACTCTTGTTGTGTGAAATAGACTAAGTATTGTAAGCTTGTACTCATTATTGGATTCTGGAGGTAAAACATGGATTGATTTGAGTTCTCCCGTGGGGTGTGCTCGACGGAACTGTCCGATGTAGCTAACTTTTAGGATGCTTAGTGTCTAGTGGAAGACGAGCGCCTTCGATAGCATGTTATCTTGGGTGGTTCTGCCACACCTTTCTTCTTCTTGCCCCCTTTCGACACTTGGTAGGACTCATCATCATCTCCATCTTTAGAACTACTTGATATGTCACTTGATGATGCATTTGTTGCCTTCTCTTCTTCTTCCTAGCTTCTCTCCTTTTTCTTCTTGCTTCTCTTTTGAGCTTTCTTTCTTCTTTTCTTTGCTTCTTGTCTTCTAACCACAGCTGCTCCTTCTTCTTCTCTCTTGCTTCTCTTTTGAGCTTTCTTACTTCCTTCCTTTTTTTTCTCTCATCATCATTGTGAGCTCTTTCGGCATCAGTTGCCTCAAGATGTGGTAGCGTGGTGTTGCTTGCTGTCGACATGCTCAACTCGCGGCTATCGTTGTCATGCAGATCAACCCACTCTGGATCAACATCCACTTGCTTCATGCCACTAGTTCCTCCTCTAGGCTCCATACCTCATGCGATGAAGCGCACAGGAGGTAGCCCACTCTGATACCACTTGTAGGATCTCTAGATAGCCTGGAGGGGGGGGTGAATAGGTCTGTTAAAACAAAACTTGAACTTTTGTCAAATTCAACCCGCAGCACTGCTGCTTTATGCCCGTGGCACTGCTGCGGCGCGACACTGTAGAGCCAGAATAGCGGCACTGCCGCACTTATAGACAACTTCATGATGTAATTCAAAATTTGTAAAAGGAAACTTGGATCCAAGAGATATATTGAACATAGATCGACAACAAGAAGTGGTAGGAACACCACACACAAGTAGATCAATCTCAAACCTAGAAATCACATCAACAACAATATGAATCACAAGAATGTAAAGCAAGTGCAAGGTGACACAATGATTTATCTCGTGGTTCAGCTCGCCACTAAGGCTTGCCTAAGTCCACGTTGTTGAGGTTAGCCACCAACGCTTAGGGCTTTCTAACCCTTCCTCGTTCTCAAGTCAAGAGACTTAATTCATGAGATGAGGGATGAGTTTACTAGCTGTAAGAGGTGGTTATAAACCTCCTAGGGCTGCCACCCAAGTTGGCAAGCTCCATGGGCAATGCTCTAGCCGGCTAGGAGCCAAGCTCCAAGAGTAACAAATACAACCGCCGGCCAAAACATGAACCAAGTGCTCTTTAGAGGTTGGGAATAAGTGGATCTGCTCTCTAATCGAGTTTGGCACCTTTTTCTCTCAAGGATTGATGGAGAAATCAATGGAGAAGCTTGGGAGTTCAAGGTCACCAATGGAGAAGAGACAGAAGCACTTTTCTATTTCTACACAAGCTAAATGGTTGAGGAAGAGAGAGATGTTGGGAAGAAAGGGGAAAGGTATAAATACCCCCCTTGTCCCCAATGGTCACTTAAGTCATGGCAGTGCCATGGCTCAAGTGCGGCAGTGCCGCTCTACGATAGTGCCTCTCTCCATGTGCGGCACTGCCGCACCAGGCAAGATAGCAAGGGTAAGAGTGAAGTGCTGGTTGTCTTAGCTATGAAACTGAGGATATATGTGTAGGATTGAGCACTTGGTAGCACATGTTAGCTTAAGCATTGTGTCCCCCTTTATAGTATGACTTTTCCTATACTCGAATTCAAAATATAAAAGAATTTAAACCTCCTTTGAATTTGAAGCGATAAACATTTGTAATTTGGGGGCTCCTCCATTTTGTATAACATCCTCGATTATAGATTCCCTGCTTGTCATCTCGATAAATCTCATTAGTCCTCTAATTGCGTGGTCATTATCACCAAAACCCACAATTAAGGCTTGATTGCACTTTCAGATCCATTGTTTGACTTTACAATATATGCATTGCAAGTATGCTCTAGCTTTCTCCCTACCTATAAACTCCACATAAACCTTAGTGGTAGGAAGAGAAAAAGGCATAACATCTTCATTGCCATGGTGAGAATCCACAAATACCACATACATTGAGAGATTTGAGAGTGTTATATAATGGAAGCTCTGAGTTTTATTTTGAAAAAAAACTCTGGAATAATAGTTGAGGAAAGAACTTGAGACATAGTGCTTGACTTAATTGTTCTGTCTTTCAATTGCTTAAGACCTAAGTGAAGGCTAAGAAGCCCCATGGTTGAAGGTAATATGGGTAAGTTTGAAGTCAGATCGGTTTATTCTAATCCAGAGGAGAATTCTTGTTTGAATGCATGTGTACTTTTGAGGAGTGAAAGCATTGTAGCAACTCCTGATCCATTTTTGCTGCGTTTAGCTTTGCTAAGGGACAATATAAGGTTAAGCTTGGGGGAGCTTGTTGATGGTAGTTAACAACCATTATAAACCGTCAATAAAACATGTATAAGGGCACAATTGTGATCACCAACATAGGTCTAGGGGTTTAAACTAACAAATTCCATGAGTTTTGGTGAATCTGTATTTTCTGTAGGGTTTATCCAGAAAACCATCAAGGTGAACCTACATGTCAGAATTAATCGGGCTTATCTACCGCAAAACAGGCACCAGAAGTTTCTAGAGGACTCTAGAGGACACCACACTGAAACAGGAGTCGAGGGCTACCATGTGGGGTCGACCGGCCCCACCTATAGGCCACCAGCCCCTATGCCCACCTGCTAGCTTCCGTGTCGCAATGTCGGTTCTCGACCGCCTCCTAGGTTGCATCTACATCGTCCTTTAAGTCGGTTTGATCCAAGGACTCACGTTGGACGCTCTGACCTATATATATCAGCCCCTGCCCCCTCCCTCAGCAGATCCCTAAAACCCTAATTCATATCTTCAGGATTAGAGCCAGCAATCAAGAGAACATTAGTCCTCCATAGGATCTATTCTTAAAAATAGAATAGTGAGATAGAGAGTGAGGAAAGAGTTTGGAGGAAGTGCCGGCCTGTTAATGCTCTTTCAATGGCTTGTACCTAGGTGGAGTCAAGTTCTACTTGAGCTTGCTTCTGAGGATTCTCTGTTAATCAGCTTTTAATTCAAGTAAGCATCATATTTATATTGCTCATCATGTTCATAACTCTTTGAGTGCTTTAATCTATAGGACGCTCTAGGTTAAAGTAGTAATTGTACGTGTAAGCGTGGTGCTTAGACCGGGTTACTTGTGGATGTAGCCTACATTCTGGATCAGTGGTAGCTCACGAGGGTGACTCCTATAGCCTCGTTGAATCCTCTATAGTCCACCTCCCGTTTGTAGGCCTAGCAGGATTTAGTTACTATAGGAAACATACTCTGCTTGTGCTTCCCTTAGTAATATCCCCTGTTGAACAATAGAAGACATAGCTTACGCAAGTTAGAACTAGAGAACCTCAGTTATCCTCCCTACGCACCTATTTATCCTAACCTTGTTGCAACCCCTAGTTAAGTTAGACCGTAGTTAGTCTCATATGTTTCCCTATGGATACGATACTTGGAATACCTCTGGGTGAAAACTATAGCGGTATCCGTGCGCTTGTGGATTTATCTATGTGCGTTAAAATATACCAACAGCATCTCCATTGTTCATTTGCGTAAATTAGCGTTAGAAAGCGCCTTTCACTAAATTATTCTATGTATTTGTGTTTATGTCCTACAAAATAATAACCTCCAAATACATGTGGAACTTGGTTCATAGTAAATGCATATGTGTTTAAGATTACCAATTTCTCCTCTTTTTGTGTCTTAATTGGTGGCCAGGTTTGATCGTTAAGGACCGCCATCAAGATCCCCTAAGCTTAACCTTTGCTCATCCTGAGCAAATAGCTAAGTAATTGGTTGTTGATCAGGAGTTGCAACTATGCCGAATATAATTCATAAGTGCCATGCCTATAACAAAGTATTCTTCCTTGATTTAAATAAGTTTGGCATTCTATCCATCCTTTTAACTTAATCCCCGTGGGGCTTATTGCTTTTCCAAGTTTTAGGTGGTTGCAAGATAGAACGGTTTTAACAGAATTACCAATCATTCATTCTTTGATCAACCTTCTATCCGGAGGTTTTATGAGTTTTATGAAATAAAATGTAAGTTCCTCAAATGATCCATATTGATGGTCACTAACACCTATTTTGACCATCAACATTTCACCCAAAAGCAAGATAAAGTTAGGAAAATCATCATCACATGCGTAGGATTTGCTTTATAATTCACCTAGTTCCACGTGTACATGGAAATATATTTGTATGTAGGAATTTTGGCCAAAATAGTGACAAATACACACATAGGAGGCAAGTGGACATGGTAGGAGGCCTTGGGGCCACTTGGGCCCATCGGTCGGCCCCACAAGGGCACCGCCCAAACCCCTAAGTGCCACCTTGGCACTGGCCACGTCACCGATTCATGGGAGCTGCTCCACAAGCTCTCCCATGTGTTGATTTAAGTCAGATTGCATCAATGGTCATGATGGAGTGGTCTTGGATCCATGGGTCCACTATCATGGACTTGGAGCCCTCCAATTGACCTCCAAACCACTTTACCGGCCAAATTTCAACATGTGCCGACTTCACAACCGCCTTTGGGACCCAACCAAGGCCCTACAATCGAAAGGTGGTGAAATCAAGGGTTGGTCGGCGCCCTTACCACGCCACCCAGAGGCCCACTTTCACCAAACCGCCTCAATTTTGGACAACATGCACACTAGCACAAGTGGAGCAATGTGGTGCATCCATTTATGGCGGTTCAAGGTCGGTTACATCCAAGGGTGGAGAAGGTTGATCATGCGGATCGCTGATGTGGTGCTGGAGTAGCCCCTACTCTACCTCAAGCTATAAATAGGACCCCTCTCCCTCATTTGTAAATGCACCATCTCATTCCATCAGTCCAAGTCAGAGTAGTAGCTAGGCGAAGCTCTGTAGCTCTACTAGTTAGAAGTAGAAGATAGGGAGAGAGTGAGGAGAAGCTTGGAGAAGGGCCGGGGTTGTTGGCATCCTCTCCACTTGTGCTTTGACGGATGAAGCTCTTCTTCAAGTGAAGTTCGGCATCTTCTGTGGTAACTCTGCTCTTTTGCAATATTTAAGTATTATTTATATTATTGTGTTTACTAGTTTCACCACTTGGTTAGAGTGCTCTAGTCTCATTTCATCGTATGCAGGATTAGAGTAGTGAGTCTATAGATTAAGTGTGGTGCTTAGGCTATAGCTTGCCTGTGTTTATGGCTAGGCCTCCGGATAGATTGTGGTAGGTGGCAGGTGGTGACAGCCCTGACCATCCTTTGTATTCCACCACAATAGGTCTAGTTATTAAATCGTAGGGCTCATGACAGACCTTGTCTAGTTATCCCTCCTGGTTGCTGGCGGGCTGTGCCCCAAAGTAAACAACCGTGATATAGTATTCCTTAGTCTTGCCTTAGTTCGGAGAAACCACATATATCCTCTCTACCTATTATTTTACCCTTGTTCTATCCTTGGATAAACTTAGTTCTTAGTCTAGTTCACTTTGCATTCCCCATGGAAATATGATACCTTGGAATACTCTCAGGTGAAAGCTACATTGCCATCAGTGCGCTTGCGGATTTATCTGTTTGCCATATCTAGTGTCAACAAGCTTTCTGATGCCATTGCCGGGGAACGGTAGTTGTTCTAGTTTAGAACTGATTCATCCAAGTATTTTTTATCCTTTATGTTTCATACCATGGATCACATTCCTATCATTCAATTCGCTGCTCCAATGGGTGCTAGTTTGGAGCCACCTCCATCATCAAAACCCATCCTCACCAATAGTTATGAAATTCACCCTTGGTTCATAACTAAAGTTCAGGAGCTATCTTTTTCTAGGGAAAAAGATGAAAACCCATATGCTCATCTGTGAGAGTTCAAGCAAGTGTGTTCATGCCTTCACATTTTGGGCATGTCACACAAAACCCTTAAGTGGAAGCTATTTCCATTCTCTTTGACAAGATTAGCCAAACTGTGGTATACTCGAACTGTAGAGAGTGCACAAGGAGAGTGGGAAGTTCTTCGAGCCAAGTTTTGCTTAACTTTCTTCCCCATCCCCCGAGTTGGTAGTCTTCGAAGAGAGGTCCTAACCTTCAAGCAAAAAGACAAGGAATCCCTAGGTGCTGCATGGGCATGCTTGATGGATCTCTATTCATCTAGCCCTGATCTTGGTATACCTAGTCCTATCCTTCTACAACACTTCTATCTAGGTCTTAGTGAGGAATCTACTTAATTCCTTGACATCGCTTCAGGAGGAGCCTTACATCTTTCTGATAGTGAGGGGAGAGCTATCCTTGACACAATCCTTGAAAACTCTCCCTACACCAATGTCCATGATGATTCCCCAAAAGAAAAGGACATTCCAACCCCTAAGCAAGAAGAAGTTTTGATAGCTAAATCATTGCCAATTCCATCTAAAGCTTTACTGCCAACCCAATTCCTGGACCATTCCTAGGGACACCAAAGGAAGAAAAAATTCATCCTTTGAACCTTCCTTTTGACTTCTAGGAGGATCTCTCTCTTGATGTTGAGAACACCTTCAATCATCCAATCCAACAGAGATCTTTGGCATCAATGACCCCAAATCATCATCTTCTTTGTTCATCCCAATATTTGGTTGCCTAGGAGCCCCTCGAATCAACATCATTTTCCAACTTAGACTTTGATCTTCCTGATGTCCATCCTTGTTTCTTTGTTGATAATTCAAACCAAGGAGGCACTTCATCCCTTTTGGTTGACACCAAATGGGAGCACAAATCATCTGAGGAGAAATTACCAATCCTAATAGAGGACGAGGATGGGAATCCACTCATAGAATGCCTTAGACAAGAGATGCTCGACGAATATGTTTGGTCTACGAACATTCTTGAGGGATCAACTTTGGAGTCCAAAAAGATGGATCACGTGGACGGACATCAAAGTTACATTCTAGAAGAGCCACAAAATCCACGCTTTCATGATAAATCTTGAGAGTGAATCTTTCCTTCTACCAACTTCACCTACGAGAGTTGCAACCATCCTATGCTTTTGTTTTATCAAATCCTCAAGAGGATTGTTGTGGATGCTTTTTCTATCACAAGTATTCCAAAGCTCGTAGTTGCCTTGGCGCAAGTTCTTGCAGTTGAAACTATGAAGGTCGAGCTTATGACTTAAAACAAAGCACTGTCGGGAGATAACCCTTTTGCTTGCTATTTTCAATTCAATAAAGTTTGTTTAGTTTCTATTATCATAAGTAGTAGTAGTAATAAAATAGTTTACCTTTCAATAATTATGTTTTTCCTTCAAATAAAATAGAGCGAACCCAAAGAAGATTGAGTTTGATTGTGGCACCGGCCGATGCGCTCACACATCGGTCAGGTTTGTAGTATCACCTTGCACTAGTCTTTGTTGTAGATATCAAAATTATAAATCAAGACTTTTGAGCAAGCATCAGGAGTGACATCAACAAGAAGGAACTCAAGTCAAAGACAAGGTACAAATGTGTAATTCAAGAGCGAAGCTAATCATGCATGGAGAGCTTGGAAGCAAATGTGATGGTCCAATCAAAGTCATCATCATGAGCCATCACGCTTCAAAACAACAAAGGTAATATCTCTAAGTTATGTGGTTAATGTTTAAATCATTACCTTTAACCCGATAAGCATGAGTAAAAAATTGATATGATTGAACTTGTTTAGTTTTGCTAACACAATGGGCAAGCTTATCTTTTCAATCATGCCTTCTTTCTGTTCATGATCATAGCCAACTCTTTTAAACTATTGTCACATTGAGTAGTAGAAGTGTGCCCCAAATGATTGTGCATATGTTCTTCTATGTTGTCTTGTCTGAATCCAACATAGGAAGAGTGTAGATTGAGATGTTAAAATTGAATGATCTTGTTATGCTTTTACATCCTCAACTCTAAAACAAATGCTTAAACATGAACATCTTCTTATGCAACCTGTTATCATGTTGAGTTTAGATAAATTTTGTGACCTTATGAACTAGTGGCACTTCAAAGTAAATACAACTTTTGCCTTTTTGTGAAGAGAGACATGGAGTTAAAAAAAAGTTGGGCACATGAAGGTCCAAGTAAAATAAACAAAACAAAAAAGGGCACATGAAGGTCCAAGTATATTAAAAGTATATTATATAGAAAAAATTAAATAAAAAAACAATAATAGCTCCATGATCTCAAATGTTATCTTGTGGGGGTCATTAGCTTGAGAAGTGTCACAACTTTCACTAGGAACATTGTTTAACTTAACAATATACATGGCATAGGTATGTTTATCCTTCACCTTGATCTCCCCTTTGGCATTATAAATGTTTAGGAGCTTTTGTTTCATTTCCAATCATGCTATGTGCCTCTCTTTGCTTTTCAATAAGAGGAATAAAGTTTTTGGTTCACTAGTACATTTGTACTAGTAGAACCCTGTTACTTTCACCCTTTGTCCTTGAATAAGCATAGATGTCGAAGGAACAGGTGTGGGGGTTGGGCAAACCAACCCTAGCTTAAGCAACTTCTCCTCTAATGAAAAACACCGAGGCTACACATAGAAGCAGTTCACACATCAACATCAACTCTCTAGACTTCATATCAATATGAGACGCTGGTTTGTATCTTGGTACTCCTCTCCTACATTTATCTCCCTAAAAATGAATGCTTAAAAAGCCAATTCTTTCATGTTATTAAAACTTGATGAACTCTAAAACATGACCCCAATATTTGATCATGACTTATTGTTGATATAAATTAATGCACATAGAATAATCCACAAGCGCATAGATATTATACCATTGTAGCACTTCACCGAGAGTAACCTAGTTTTATATCGAACCCAAAGGAACGGGGGTGAGAATAATCGATTCTAACTTAACCCAACTTCACAATCAAGTCTAGATAATAGGAGCATAGAGGAGACTGCTAAGGTCATATAGTTTGAACTTCGATAAGCTTTGTCTACTATTATTCAATTCTGGGGATATTTCTAGAAAAAACACAAACAGAGTATGTTTCCTATAGTAACAAAGTCATGTTAGGCCTACTAATAGGAGGTGGACTACAGAGGATTAAACGAGGCTATAAGAGTCACCCTCGTGAGCTACCATCGATCTAGAAAATAGGGTACATCCACGAGTAACCGAGTCTAAGCACCATGCTTACACTATAAATACTACTTTAACCTAGGAGCTATAAGGATTAAAGTGCTCAAAAGAGAGTCGCAAACCTGAAGAATAATATGAACAAGATGCTTACTTGAATTAGAAGTCAATTACCGGAGAAATCTCAGAAGCAAGCTCAAGAAGAACTTGATTCCATTAGGCTACAAGCCATAGAGAGAGCACCGACAGGTCGAGACTCCTCCAAAACTCTTCCCTCTCACTCTATCTCTCTATCTCTAATACAAGACTAGATCCTATCGAGGACTAATCTTCTCTTGATTGCTAGCCCTAATTCTAGTGGACATATGAATTAGGGTTTCTAGCTTCTTAGCTCTCAGGATCAAATGAGACATGCTCTGAGGGGGGGGGTGCAGGCAGATATATAGCCCGAAGCATCAATCCTCAGCCCTTGGATCAAACCGACTTGAAATAACGGCTGAGATGCATCCTAGGAGACGATGGAGAACCGACATAACAAAGAGGATGATAGGTGGGGCCCATAGGGGCTGGGTGGCCTCTAGGTGGGGCCGGCCAGCCCCACATGTCAGTGGGTCAAGCCTCGCTTCAGGGGATAGCCTCCTAGAGTCTTCTAGAACCTTCCCACATTGATCCCACGATGGGATTCCGTGATGTCCTTTGACGAATAGGTCCCCCTTGACGGTTTTCTGTTTAAATCCTGCTAAAAACATAGATTCACCAAAACTCATAGAATTTGTCAATTGAAACCCCTAAGTCTATGTTGGTGATATATTTTAGCCATTTATGCAAGGTATATTGATGGTTTGTGATGAGTGTTAACTACCATCAACAAGGTCCCCCACACTTAGGCTTTATTCATCCTCAATAAAAGGGTGGATTACTCGAGACATAACCTTAGGATAAGATATCAACATATAACCATTCCTAGTCATACATGCTCTGTAGGATTCAAAGTGTCTACCATGAAACTTTAGGCGGTTGAAGAATGGAACAGCTTGAAACATATCACCATCTTCCTTCAGTCAAGTCGGTTGGACAAATAGTTTAAGATTTTTGAAAACAAAACATAGCTTACCATCTCCTTTTGTGGTACTCTCAAATTACTCTGTATATATGGTATTTTTGGATCCTCACCAAGGCATCAATGACTTGCCTTCTTTTTGCCTACATCTAAAAGCTTTATGTGGAGCTCAAGTAGGGATAAATGTAAGAACAGACTTGCATTGCATATATTGTAAAGTCAAAACAAGGATCCAAGGAGAAAAATGTCATACTCCTAGATCAAGATGTGCATGTCTATGGAATATGTATATGGTGGCTAACCTAATTCTACTATGCTCCTTGAAACATATCTCTCTTATTTTTGAAACTTGGAAAACTTTTTGTAAGAAAACATGGGCTATCTTATTCATCTTCACTTTTTTCATGGCGGGCGTCTGAGTACCCAATGTTTTAGATATCTTGGACACTTGTCCATTGTTCAATGCTCTCTCTCTCTTTTTCTTTTATCAATAACTTTTGCATAGCCCATGCCTCTTTTCTGCGATTGAAACTTTTCAAAAGAGACATTTACAAGAACTTGGAGCATTTATCCTATCAAGCATATTTTGTGTCTATTCCTAGTGTAGGAGTAGAACATTTTTGGGTGGATGGAAAACATGTTGTTGCGTACTCCCAGTGTAGGAGCAGCAGGTAAATGTGGAGTGTACATGATCTTGATCATGAGAGCATGATAAGTTTTTCAACAAGGGTCACAAGGTTTGACCAAACTCAACACAATCACAAGCAGCATATGTAGAAGGTTTCCCTAGTCTATTATATCATATATGGCTCTAGTAGGACGTTGCTTACCACAAAAGAGAGATGTAGCTATTCTTTTAACTTTTTAAAATAAAATTCTCCAATAACGAGACATCAAGAATCAAGTTCTCATTATTTTAATATATCTCATTCCACAACAACTTAAGTGACATGGGGTCCCTAATAATAAGTTCCCAACAGTAGCATGACTTCCAAGAAAAGTATTATGTGAGTCTATCCATAAGTCATGACTGAAATAACATTTCCTCATGTTTTAAGTTGTTTTATCAAGTGATTTTTCAATTTGGTTCAAAACGGAAAGCAAAACATATGAAAATAGAGTGTACGGCTGCAAACCTAACTGTGGACAAAGTGCGAGGCGAGGTGGTGTAGTGATGGGCTGGACGGCCCATAGAGGAGGCCGGGCGGCCCACTCTAGGGTCTGCTCAAGGCTCGCTTCATCGTACGTGGTTCTTGACTCACTACTTTTTCGAATTTCATGATTTCCACGATTAAATTACATCTTGTTGTTGTGGTGTGTCTCCCCCACACTTGTTTCCCTGTATAACTTTCTGCACAACATGTGGAGACAAGCACATATCCAAAAGAAATAGAGAGCAGGTAATAATACGACTCCATTAACTTAAATAAGGCACTTTATTACACAAGCACAAACTAAGCACACACTTTAACTAACCTAACACAATCTTTTAACCATCTGAGCTAAGCGACAAACCTAAACACATGATATCACAAACTTTAACCTAACACTCGTGCCTTATCAAAATTACTACCTAATTCTCACTTCTTCATTTTAGCAACAAAATGATTCAAAGTGTTAAAATCGTGTTGTAGACTCTTGCGGTAGACAAGTTCCTCATCGATCCTTTGCTCTAAGGTATAGATAACATCGCTTAGATCTTCAATATTCTTTTCTAAGAGAGCAATGGTCACCCTTGGAAGCTTCTCAACCTCTGAAATAGGTGGTGATGTTGCCTTCCTCTTGGGAGGAACAACCTTGCTCAGCTCTGGCATAGCCCAGACTCCATCAATGGTGGTACGAGGGGTGACCGACTTATACTTTGCACAAGTAACATCTCCAAATTTGTTGGTCTTTAGTCTAGTCAGCACCTCATGATCCTTTGGCGGAAGACAGTTGATTTCTTTTGTCACCTTGAAAAGCTTTTGGGCGTCTAGCTTCAGCTCTTGTTGGAGAGGCTTTCCTTCAAGATGTAGCAGCGGCGGCTATAGAGCGATTAGCGGGAGGTGAACGACTTGGGCATAGTAGGATTAATTTGAGCAAATAGGGGTAACTTCTAGAGGAATGACGGTTAGTGCCAGTGCGTTAGGCTTCTTGCTAAGATCAGCTCCATAGGGGATCATTTGCTTGTCGGCCATGGGGAGTAAAGAGGATGAGAGATTTGTTGCTACTGGAGGAGAAAGCTTTGATGCATTGGCAATGGAGGCAGGCAGGGGCTTGTTTATATAGGGGGGTTTAACTTGCAGCAGGGGTCAAGATCTATCCATATGAGGTCTCATAACGAGGAAAAATAGAATGCGTCAAAAAACTACGGTGTTGCGAAGAGGAAGGATCTAGAAGACACGAGAGAGTTGATGGGATGCGAGAGGCGCTGACAGTGGGTCAAGGGGCCTCTAGGTGGGGCCAGCCGGTCCCACATGTCAGGGTCTCAGGGTGATTTTTCTCACGGTGGTTTCTAACTCCTATCTAATCCTAAAAAGTATATTTTTGCATTACAAAACATTACGGAGGATGGCAATCCCTCATCCAAATCTTTAGGTATTTTTTCAGGTTCTAGAAAGATGTTGAGATGGTGGCCATTGTGATAGAACCGTCCAATTTATATAAGATCTAGTGCGGCTGTCCCTGTTTAACATGTTGACGCGCGCATACTTTCACTTATATTAACCCGGTAGTCCACCGAGTGTCACGAAGGACCTCGGTAAATCAACATCACAACCAAGATCACATGATTAAGCAAATACACATCACATACATAGAGTTCCAGAAGAAATAATATTACAAATGGGTTCACAAATAATAGTACAAATTTGGGTTTTAATACCGGTTAAGGGAAAACAACATAGCTTTCAAATGATTACATTAATATAAGTTCCAAATACATTGCTAGCATAAATAACATCCTCTAATAAAAGCATATAGATGAGAAATAAATATAGAGTTACCGAGCCCACCGGCGGTTAGCCACCATCTTTAGCAGGCCAAAAACTTTACCTACAACATGGTGGGATAAACCCTAAGTACACGAATGTACTCAGCTAGACTTACCCGTCATAAACCAGAAATAAAATGACTCCAAGGATCATGCAAGGCTTTATAACTAGAGCTAGCTTGACAACATTTTGCATAAAAAGCCACTAATTCAGCTATACATTTTATAATTCGATCATCAACTTAATTATAGCTATTCATCTTTAGATTAGCAACTAGCCTAGGCCAAACATGTGGTATACCATTTAGTAGCATAACAATAGTAACCATAGCCGATGTAATAATTCCATGTTCATCATAACCATCATATTCCATAATCCTATGACTAAGATGCTGGAGCTAGTCGAGTTTCTCACTGTCCAGGAGAGACAACGATTCGAATTGATTTGAACTAGCTAGGAATTTATTCCTAACACAAACCCAGGTCTACCAGCCATGGTAGCCTTAGGTCACCTTTGGTACAACTCAGGTCCACATTTTGCGGGTTCGACCAGCGCCGCACAATCAGGGACGACTAGCTGCTAGGACGATCAGGACTACACTACCCTTGGGCTCACGTCTGGGTCCTCGCACATCCTTACTACCATCTAGAGTGTGCACTTTTATAGAATAGGGCCTGCCCTAAGTTGAGCTACTCGGCTTCGTGGTCAGAATGAGTTATCCGGCCAGCTAAGTGAGTGGCATGTGTTCAATTTCAACAGAAGTGCCACCAAGGATACAGTCCTTAATCGACACAGACATGATAAAACATGCACATAAGACCTCCATGTCCTGCTACCTCTCAATCACCAGATCCCTTCTGATCTCCGTTTATTCATCATCACATGGTTATTTTCCACGATAGCAAATATAGCCAACCGTGCTTTTGTATCCACCTATATCTCGTAGGTGACAGGAAATCACCCGACTTCTACTAGTCTAAGCATTGCTAAGCATATATTCAATCCTGGACCTACATAGGGTTCAAGGTATATCTCTGAACAAGGAAATTATATGCATCAAGTGATTCCAATCAACTCTTATAACCTAATGCATCAAACATAAAGGACTCAAGTGATATTTGTAAAAACATAGGAGGCTTAGAATGCTTTGGGGCTTGCCTAGGATCCAACACTAGGTCAGTGTTTGTTAGATGACACTCACTTGGTGAGCATCTTCCATCTCAGCACTTGCTTAGTCCTTCCATCTTCTGGATGGATTCACCAAACTCTATGTTCGGGTTCGCCTCCAACATCACGTCCTTTATATGGTGCATCTAGCGTACCTAGATGAGATGCAACAATGAAAATGTATGAATGCATGGAAGTGCCAGAGACGATGCATTACAAGAAAGCAAGCAAGACAAGCGCAAGGTCAAGATAGCATGGCACACACGTTTAACTTAAGTCAAGCTATTGTAGGTATGCAAGTAATATCAAGGTTAAGCAATCAATTCAAAATACATGCACAAAATCTGGACAGCAGCACAGAAGGCAATTGTTTTAGTCATAAACAGAGATCCCGACATCCAATACAGGTGATCCTAGACTTTCTAGAAATATAAAGAAATTGTCTACATCTTTTTTATTTACACTTAGAGCTGATTTAAAGGCTAACAAGGTTAAAAAATACTAACAAGCAAATCTACACAAAGTAGGATAAAATCTGACAATAACTTCATAAATGTATATCTGAAGTTCTAGACATCCAATAAACATGATTCTTAACTTTCTGGAAATCTTATTAAGTTATCTACAACTTTATTATTATCATATTAAGATAATTCTATAGCTAACAAGGTTAAACAATATCAAGAAAGGCATCTCTATCCAGATTTGGACAGAATCAGTCATTCCACTTTGAATAGCAATAACTAGAATTATATACCACCAAAAGCAGTGATATTAGACATTTTAGAAAGCTTAGGAAAAGTACTACAACTCTCTTAATATCACCAATACATGATTCCATGTTTAACTGAGCCAAACAATATAGTCATTCAGATCTGTCTAGAGGACATGCAAAAACTGATAGCAAACTTGTAAAATCTATAACTCCTAAACCAGCAGGCCTAAAATCATAAAATTTTAGGACAAGCAAGATAAGGAAATATATATAATTTTAGTGATATATGAGAACAATTAGATTGGTGCTGAGACTTTTGTGAGTGGTAGATGTTATCAAAATATGGCTACCGTACAAATTTCACATGCTCAGGTTTTATAGATTAATTATTAGAAAAAAGACAAATTGCTAATGCAAGAAAACATGTAAATTCAAGATAAATCTAAAAATCATCATTTTCAATAAACATATAGCCATATTATGGTTTCTCAGGTCACAATATCACCATGCAAGGGCAAGGGAACCACATTTCACATTTTTGCATATATAAATTATTTAAAACCATTTATCAAGCATTAATCAAGTTAAATTCATAACTCAGTTATACATGCATTAAAAATTATGAAATTTTAACCAGATCTCACACATGATACATGTATACTAGCATACAATTTTAACGTAATTTGGAGTAGTACAACAGTAGATATGACGATAGTAAGCAAAGTAAGCTAGAATTAACCATTAATCATGATTAAACAAAACATCATAAAAACAGTGATCAAACAACATGTTTAATATTTTTCTTAGCTAGCATATTCCAAAACAAGACTCCCAAAACTAGAATCACATTTTTAGGACATTCCTACCTAAAGATATGCATCTGACAAACTTAAAAGGATTTGTAAAGCACTTTATAAGAATAAATAAAAACAACATAAAATTTCTACTAACACATTTCATATTATGACTCTAGCGCATAGACCTACTCTAGCACTTTACGATTTGCCTATGATTTATTATGATTTTCAAAATTTTAGCCATAAAAGAAAAACAAACTTGCATCGAGGACCCCAAACTTCCAGGAAAATAAATTCCAGCGAAGCAGTCCTTCTAGACACTATTCACATGAGTCATGACTTTGCAGTTAGCCCTCTGCACTTGTTCCAATTGTTGCGCGAGGTCCCTCACGCGAATCAAAATAGAGGAGGCGAAGGAGGATCGTCGGCCAGCCGATTCCGGTCGGTGAGGTCGTCGTCGGTGTCGAGGAAATAATGGGGAAGCACCAGGGGACCAGCATGCACCCATGGGTGGCCTTGGCTTGGTTGGAGACGGCCTTGGGTGATGCGGCCATGAGCATGCATGGCGCGTAGAGGCACAGCTCCGGCGACGACCAACTGCAATGGTGGTAAGGCCAGAAAAAGGGGCCCATCGGGGCGGCGTGTGGCAGTGGAGGCATAGCGGCACTCGGCTAGGATAGGGAAGGCATGGAGTCGGGCAACAGCGCCGACATCTCGAGCTACTGGCAATGGTGGCGTCCACACGCGGTCTGGAGAGGGAGCGAGAGAGCAGACCGAGAGAGGGCAGGGAGCGAGTGAGGGAGGGGAGGATGCTCGGTCGTCCACATTTGGAGGGTGCAAGGGCGCGGTAGGGAGGCAGGCACACGCGGTAGCGGTGCTCGGCAATGGTGGGGGTGCGCTCTCATGCATGGACGATGCATTGGCATTTCTCCGAGCACGTATAATGCAATGAAGTGGGCAAGGTGGGAGCCGAATTGGGCAGGCTATGGGACGATTTGGACATTAGGCCCAAAAGCAAAGTTGAAGCCCACCTAATGATCTACAAAACTAATTAAGGGTGCCTGGCCATTAGCTAAACATATTAAAGGGTAATTGAGCCTGAAGTTGACACTATCAGCGACTAATCAAGGATTAAGCCTTGCTCTGCTTGAGCTTGAATTACTTAGTCAAAATGTGGTCAAATTGATTCCAACTTTTTGTATGTCCTTCTCCAACATGTAAACTCCAACTTTTATATTTGGCTCAACTTGAGTTGCTTAACAAAAATCCAAGAACACGAGATGCCAATCATCATTGCCACTAAAATTTCCGGACTTAGCCAAGTTTTCGAGATCCAAAACAGCACTGGGTTCAGTTTTGAGTCCTTAGTTTGACTAAGTTAGGGACCAAACTAGCTCATGACCCTTGAACAAAGTTTGTTTTGCACCTCTTGGTCTACAACTTTGCTTAAAGGATCATGGATTGGTTCAGCTTGGTTAGGAAGATTCAATTCTCCAAATTGGGGTACATGGAACTAAAACTAAGATTATGTTCTCCTAGAAACAGTTAGTCTTTGCAGATTTTGAAACTAACTTCGAAGATCCAAATGAACTCCAAACTTGATGAGACCTGCTTCATTGTTTCCAGCACATAGTGTACTTCAACTCATATTAAGAAATCTAGTTGAGTCATCATATGAATTTGGAAGATAAAAATGTCACAACATGTCAACTCGTTGTTGCCGATCAAGGACTTAGAAAGATTTCTGAGAGGCCAAAACAGCATTGCATTCAAACTTGAGGCCATTGTTTGAGCTACTTAGGGGTTGAATCAGTGCTTGGTCTAAAAATAAAGTTTGTTCTACTCCACTCAAACTTCAACTTTTATTTAAGGTCCAACTCCATGCAAGCACTCCAAACAGTTGGTCAACATAGGTCAAAACCATATAATGAAAAGGACGATTTTAGCTATTCCCACACTTAGAAGCATTTTCTTGACATTTGCTCAGCATGAACCCTTCATGACTTTTTTTCATGAGTTGAATTAGAGTTGTTTAAGCAAGGTTGCAAGGTTTGGTCAACATCCCATGCTTCCATTTTCTAAATGAAGCAATTTAAGCAAAAATGTAACTTATCATTTCATGTGACTTCTTGATTCCAAACTTTATGAAACTTTTCCATTGGACAAGATGGATGCATGTTGATGTAATGTACATGAAACAAGCATGTTTAACATTACTCTTGTGAAATCTTAACAAGGGTCCACATGTAAGCAAAGGTGTGTTGTCCAAGTTCAAGTTGGGACTCAATTTCATAGTTTGGACCACAACACCTTCATCATCACTTTAATTAAAATTATGAACTATAGATCATAATCATTGCTTGACATATCCTATTTAAGTCCAAATCCATAGCTTAACTTGTGACTAACACCTGGGTGTTACAACCCTCCCCCCCCTTATGAGAAACTCACCCCGAGATTCGGTGCGAAAGACTTTTAAGGGAAGAGAAGCATGTCATCCATTTTCCAACATCAGTGATAGCATTAGGCTACTTAACTTCAGAGTATTAGAGAGGCTAATTTGGTCAAGACACTCTCTGATACTTGTTCTTTGTAGTAAATTTTTGTCTATAGAATTTCCTTCATTGACCTCCATGAAGCATTGTTACTTTGGGAGGAATCCAAGACAGCACAGCACTTCATTCTCAAGATACGAAGAGTACTACGGAGCATAAACTAACTACCCATAATATCTATTTCCCTAGTGAATATAGCATGGACCATGTGAACTTTGCACTAGACTACAGGCTTTTGAAAGCTACTCATTATAATGGTTCCATGTTCATTCACAAAGTTTGAAAAGCAGTCCTCTACCAAGGTAGCTTGAGTACAACTTTTCATAAGAGATGAGGTCACAGATGGGGTAAGCATCCTCGGAGGCTGTGAGAAACCGAGTAACCAACAGACAATGTCTATGCCGGTCGTAACTGTTCAATCACTCAGATGCCAATCAGTGGAAAACTATATAATATTCCATGTGTGTGTAGTTCTCTTTCTCTAATGATAACACTGTATTATCTGAGTCTGTTGAGTGAGCGGTGAATGTGATAGCTGACTCTATTGACTCAGCGTTTTCGACGATCATTATTTGAGGGAATCCTTGTATCCAAGTGGCAACCGTTATCTGGGTTGAATCTGATGCAACCTCTTGGGTAAAAACACATGGTAGGTACCAAAGGACAAGTCCGCCTTGGAAATCATTGCTAAAGAAGGATGATGGTGAGGTTTGGAGGACAATAAAGGTTGTAAGTATTCACTAACTAGAGAAACAGTACACCACCAAGCAGGTTGAGCACAATTTGCCTTCATGGTGCAGTGGCACAGTAAGTTGGGTTGACTTGCACTGTCGCAAAATTAGCCTAGTTGGACTACTTTTGACATTGAAGCTTCCTTTCTAATGTCAATCAACAACTCAAAATCATAATCTCAAATCTGTTGTTTGACACTCTTCAAATTGTTTTCGACTCGTAATGGCACAAATTGACTTGTAGAACACCTTGACTGTTTAAACATTGTTGATATGAGAGGGCAAAAGCAAGACACAAAGGGGTGCAAGGAGTCTCCTATAGGGCATCTAGAGAATTACCTAATCGGCAAAATATTGACCATGTTGTTAATCTTGACATCATTTACAAACACAACCTTCTAATATGAAGGATGATAGCAGTCCACCGAGAAATCGCAGATTCTATACACTTTGGTTTTCAGTTCATATCTCACAAACTACTGCTCCATTGTGCACCAATTTTGGTAGTCATACATACCCATGAGTCCTCTAACCACTGACCAAAATTCAGCTCAAATGGACACCGTTTGACTATCAAAACAAATCATCTACCAAACCTGCTCTGTTCTGAAATTGCCGTGACCCAAACGGTCAAAACATCTCTCAAATCCAATGCTTTACTCATCCAATACTCAAACCAACTTAAGACATCGAGGTATCCTAAGAGAGGAATGAGCTCGTCAAGTTTTTTGACAATCCAACCATGTTTGAGCCACTAGTCACCGGCTTAAAGATAACCGGTTGAGTGCCATGAAATCTGGATAGATTTCTCGCTCTTCTTTTCCTTTGCTTAACATTGTTCTGTGAGACATAGCCTTCAGGGCTACCAAGGAGTTATTACCTAGCTATAACTTAACTTTCATATTGGTAACTAATTAGTTGTCCCTCAACCTTTAAAAGCTCCAAAACTTCCTTTTTGATGGCAACAATTGTATTTGATGTGCAAACAGACAGTCACCATGGAAGTCAGCAGAGAAGGGGTCACTGAAGAAAGTCGTTTTTTGACTGCAGGATCACCTTGCACAGAAAGATCAAGACTTGGATAGAAAGCTCATGAGCACCAGGCAACCTATTATAGGGAAGAGTATCCCGGTCCATTTATCATCCGACTGATAACTTGTCCAAATTTAATTGTTGTGTACCTTTCTGATCCAACGGGGATGACATAAGTTGCTCACTAGATGACCGATGTCATTACAAGGACAGTCAAGTAGAGTCACTTGTCTACCAACTCTTGTAGTCTATTAATGTTTGTGTTAGTGACCTGTTCTTCAAAGGTTATCCTCTGGACGTCTTCATAAGGAAGCTCTCCTACTTTTTGGTCTGATACACAGATCTTCTGATAAGTCATGGGGATCTTCTGATATGATTGGGAGAGATAACCATGGAAGAACTCACATGAAAATAACACATTAGTGTAGTTTTGTAATGGATCATGACTAGAAACCTCGATACCAGCACATGCCGAGCAGCACAGCCTCGTGTCAGCCGCCCACAGGAGGCTCTCGGTTTCGTCACAGCACCGTTAGTTGCTAATCATAACACCATTACCGAGCGCACAACCAAAGTGAAATTCCAAGTGGTAGAGATCAGGTTGTATGAGCCAGCACTATGCAAAGGAGGGATAGCAAGCAAAGGTAGTCACAAGGTCAAGAGTCAAACGAGGAGGTGATCTGAAGATTAAAACACAGCGCAAGAGAATATAGCTTAATTGCCAAAGACAACTGAGCAGGGGACTCTTGCTTAATTTTCATATACGCCTTGTGTCCACCAAGGTCATTACCTAGTAAAGATTAACATGAGATTTGGTCTTGCCGAGCAGCAACATGGGATCAAGATTGATAAACATCCAAAGACTTGAAAGAGTTGGAGACAAAACAAATGAGATTCAAGGGACAGAGCCAATGCACTGACAAGGGATTCAGTTGATAAAGCAACAACATGATCTGCGAGGAAAAATAGTTCCAAAGCCAGGGTAGATAGCGATTAGCATTACACCAGATCATCTGTAGAAGGACCAATGAGGTCCGATAAGGATTTTTGAGCAGGGTCCTCCCACATAGGAGCGAGACAACCATGACACATGCAAGCATTCAAGGGAACTAAGCTTGGGCTTAAGGTCAAGCAAAGGCATGGATATAGGTCTTAGTAGTGCAACGTTCAAGGGCTAGCAACCACGTGTACAGGCTCAGGCTCCTAAGAGAGAACTTAATTGGAGATGACAACCATGAGATTAATGTTACCTAAGTGTTGTTCCTGGTTAAGGCTCTTCAACACTCGTATGCTCACCATGGACAAAAGGGGTGATAGGTATGGCACTACCAAGATAATGAGCATCCACACATACATCATAGTCTTAAGCAAGCATTTCAAAACACTCAATCCAATTAGCTTAAGCGACTATTACTAAGCACAAAGTTCGCACATAACAAGCAGTCACCTACAGCAACACCACTACACATATCATGCAAAACATGGTGGTAAGGTATTGTTATCTTTTATTTCCTTTTTACTGAGTAGGTGGATAACTCTTCAAAACAAGTTTTACTTACATTTAGCAAATTAGTTTCTGGTCATGCACAACATGACCATAAGGTTATAACAAGTTATCCATTAATAGAACAATGGTGAGGGTGCATGTTTATGCACAAGCAACAATCATGATGCATGCTCGTCCTATTCGTCCTCATGAAATTGCCATCCTTAGGCGGCAATCATGTTCTATGTCGGTGGCATAACACGTACTATCTCAATATATAGGTAGTCGTCAGCTACATTCAATCTATGCATTCGTGGTTAGCGTACATGCAGAAGGATTTCATTTCAGCCCAACCCCACAATTATATATGCAGAAATGAAAGTTTGGGCTCTAGGTTGCAAGCTAAATACTTCCATATATATATACCCATATATATACTTCCGTATCAAAGCTACTCAAAAGTAAATATGTCTATACACACATATAGAATATGCATATATAGCCATACCAAAGCTAACCCACAATTAAATACTTCCATATATATATGAAATATATATACTTAAGTATCAAAACTACCTCTCCCCTTTGATTGCATGCTCACATCTTGCGGTCATGCCACTCACAATCTTACCTAGGCATAGAGGTATATTGATCCATACATTACCACTCAAGCGAATGGCATCCATACAATAGCACGCCGTATGGACGACGAAATAAAAATTGCAATAAAGTACATCCCCTATAGTTAGTATTAGTTTACTTAGCCACCTAGTAGTCTTTAATTGGGCTTAACTGGAGGTTGTTGCTAGCATAGTTTTATAAATTAGTTTTGACAAATTAGCCTATAGCTAAAGTTTTGGTCCAAATAGGCTTTTTAAAACCAAAACTTTGTTTTTAAAACTATGTACATGACAGTATTATGCTTAATCTTGCTCTGATGCCAGCAGTGACAGAACCGCCCAATTTAAACAAGATCAAGTACGACTGTCCCGTTTAACATGATGACGCACGCATAATTTCACTTATATAAACCCGGTAGTCTGCCGAGTGTCACGAAGGACCTCGGTAAATCAACATCACAACCAAGATCGCATGATTAAGCAAATACACATCACATACAAAGAGTTGCAGCGGAAATAATATTACAAATGGGTTCACAAATAATAGTACAAGTTTGGGTTTCAAAACCGGTTAAGGGAAAACAACATAGCTTTCAAATGCTTATATTAATATAAGTTCCAAATACATTGCTAGCATAAGTGACATCCTCTGATAAAAGCATATATATGAGAAATAAATATATAGTCACCGAGCCCACCGGCGGTTAGCCACCATCTTTAGCAGGCCGAAAACTTTACCTACAACATATTGGGATAAACCTTGAGTACTCGAATGTACTCAGCTAGACTTACCTGTCATAAACCAAAAATAAAATGACTCCAAGGATCATGCAAGGCTTTATAAGTGGAGCTAGCTTGACAACATTTTGCATAAAAAGCCACTAATTCAGCTATACATTTTATCATTCGATCATCAAGTTAATTATAGTTGTTCATCTCTAGATTAGCAACTAACCTATGCCAAACATGTGTTATACCATTCAGTAGCATAACAATAGTAATCATAGCCGATGTAATAATTCCATGTTCATCATAACCATCATATTCCATAATGCCATTACTACGATGTTGGAGCTTGTCGAGTTTCTCACTATCCAGGAGAGATGGCGATTCGAATCGATTTCAACCAGCTGGGAATTTATTCCTAACACAAACCTCGGTCTACCAGCAATGGTAGCCTTAGGTTACCTTTGGTACAACTCAGGTCCACATTTCGCGGGTTCGACCAACGTCGCACAATCAGGGCTACACTGCCCTTGGGTTCACGTCTGGCTCCCCGCACATCCTTACTACCATCCAGAGTGCACACTTTTATAGAACAGGGCCCAGTCTGAGTTGAGCTATTCAGCTTTGTGGTTAGAACGAGTTATCCGGCCAGCTAAGTGAGAGGCATGTGTTCAATCTCGGTGGAAGTGCCAGCAATGGTACAGTCCTTAATCGACACAGACAGGATAAAACATGCACACAAGACCTCCATGTCCTGTTGCCTCTTAATCACCAGATCATGTCCGATATCCATTTATTCATCATCACATGGTTATTTTCCATAATATCAAATATAGCCAACCGTGCTTTGGTATCCACCTATATCTCGTAGGTGATAGGAAATCACCCGAATTCTACCGGTCTAAGCATTGCTAAGCATATATTCGATCCTGGAACTACATAGGGTTCAAGGTATATTTTTGGACAAGGAAATTATATGCATCAAGTGTTCCCAATCAACTCTTATAACCTAATGCATCAAACATAAAGGACTCAAGTGATATTTGTAAAAACATAGGAGGCTTAGAATGCTCCGGGGCTTGCCTGGGATCCAACGCTAGGTTAGTGTTTGTTAGATGACACTCACTTGGTGAGCATCTCCCATCTTGGCACTTGCTTAGTCCTTCCATCTTCTAGATGGATTCACCAAACTCCATCTTCGGGTTCGGCTCCAACATCACATCCTTTACGTGGTGCATCTAGTGTACCTAGATGAGACGCAACAATGCAAATGTATGAATGCATGGAAGTGCCAGAGACGATGCATTACAAGAAAGCAAGCAAGACAAGTGAAAGGTCAAGATAGCATGGCACACAAGTTTAACTTAAGTCAAGCTATTGTAGGTATGCAAGTAATATCAAGGTTAAGCAATCAATTCAAAGTACATGCACAAAATCTGGACAGCAGCATACAAGGCAATTGTTTTAGTCATAACCAAAGATCCCGACATCCAATACAGGTGATCCTAGACTTTCTAGAAATCTAAAGAAATTGTCTACAACTTTTTGATTTACACTTAGAGCTTATTTAAAGGTTAACAAGGTTGAAAAAATCTAACAAGCAGATCTGCACAAACTAGGACAGAAATCTGACAATAACTTCATAAATGTATATATGAAGTTCTAGACATCCAGTATACATGATTCTTAACTTTATGGAAAGCTTATTAAGTTATCTACAACTTTCTTATTATCATTTTAAGATGATTCTACAGCTAACAAGGTTAAACAACATTAAGAATGCATCTCTGTCCAGATTTGGACAGAATCAGTCATTCCACTTTGAATAGCAATAACTAGAATTATAGACCACCAAAAGCAGTGATATTAGATATTTTAGAAAGCTTTGGAAAAGCACTACAACTCTCTTAATACCACCAATACATGATTCCATGTTTAACTGAGCCAAACAATGCAGTCATTCAGATCTATCCAGAGGACTTGCAAAAACTGACAGCAAACTTGTAAAATCTATAACTCCTAAACCAGCAGGCCTAAAATCATGAAATTTTAGGACAAGCAAGATAAGGAAATTATATACAACTCTTGTACTTACCATATTTACATAAAACATTATTTGATCCACGAAGTTATCATCATAATAGAAAACGCACTTGCAGCCATTTCAGAATGTAAAAATTTGATGTTTCACTTGTTTTGCTAACAAAGAGCATGCACAAATGAGCTATTCAAGAACTTCAACCACCACTAACATACTTAGCAATACTTTATTGAACACCAATTAGTCACAGCATCACCAAATACAATTACCAGCTTTATCTACAATTATGCTTTTATTAATCCTTTCTCCTAATAAACACACACACACACACACACACACACACACACACACATATATATATATATATATATATATATATATATATATATATATATATAATTTTAGTGATATATGAGAACAACTAGTTTGGGGTTGAGACTTTTATGAGGGGTAGATGTTATCAAAACATGGTATTGTACAAATTTGACATGCTCAGGTTTTATAGATTAATTATTACAAAAAATACAAATTGCTAATGCAAGAAAACATGTAAAAGCAAGATAAATCTAAAAATCATCATTTCTATAAACATATAGCCATATTTTATGATATGCATTTAATAAACTTAAAAGGATTTCTAAAGCACTTTATAAGAATAAATAAAAATAGCATAATATTTCTACTAACACATATCATATTATGACTCCACTGAGTAGATATACTCGCAAGGATTAGAAAAAATTCTCATTTGCTATTTTATGATTTTTCTATGATTTATTATGATTTTCCAAAGTTTTAGCCATAAAAGAAAAACAAACTTGCACCGAGGACCCTGAACTTCTAGGAAAATAAATTGTAGAGAAGCAGACCTTCCAGCCACTATTCACATGAGTCACGACTTTGTAGTTCGCCCCCTGCACTTGTTCCAATTGTTGCGCGAGGTCCCTCACGCGAATCAAAACAAAGGAGGCGAAGAAGGATCATTGGCTAGCCGATTTCCGGCCGATGAGGTCATCGTCGGCGTTGGGGAAACAGCGGGGGAGCACCAGGGGACCAGTGCGCACCCATGGGTGGCCTTGGCTTGGCCAGAGACAACCCTAGGTGGCGTGGCCACGCGCGTGCAAGGCGCGCAGAGGCGCAGCTCTGGCGACGACCAACTTCAACGGTGGTGAGGCTAGAAAAAGGGGCGCGTCGGGGCGGCATTTGGTGGTGGAGGCATAGCGGCACTTGGCTAGGATAGGGAAGGCATGGAGGCGGGCAACAATGGCGAGAGCTCGAGCTACCGACAATGGCGCGTCCGCACGTGGTATGGAGAGGGAGCAAGAGAGCGGACCGAGAGAGAGGGCAGGGAGCGAGTGAGGGAGGGGAGGACGCTCGATCGTCCACCTTTGGAGGGCATAGGGGCACGGCAGGGAGGTCGACACACATGGCAGCGGTGCTCGCTAATGGTGGGGGCGTGCTCTCGCGCATGGATGACGCGTCGGCATTTCTCTGAGCATGTGGTGTGCAGCGAAGTGGGCAAGGTGGGAGCCGAATTGGGCCCGCTATGGGCCAATTTGGACATTGGGCCCAAAAGCAAGGTTGAAGCCCACCTGATGATCTACAAAACTCATTAAGGGTGCCTGGCCATTAGAGAAACAAATTAACAGGTAATTAAGCCCGAAGTTGACACTATCAGTAACTAATCAAGAATTATGCCTTGCTCTGCTTGAGCTCAAATTACTTGGTCAAAACATCGTCAAATTGATTCCAACTTTTTGTATGTCCTTCTTCAAGATGTAAACTCCAACTTTTATATTTGGCTCAACTTGAGTTGCTTAACAAAAATCCTCATTACTTTCCTCTTCATAATCCGCCCAGTTTTAATCAATAACTCATTTTCTAACCCGATCATGAACACTTCTATTTTTAAGCGCCGATCCATGTTATTATGATGATACGCATCTTGAGCATGGATAGACCGGTGGTTGGCTTGATTGCCTAAACTCCCAATATTGCTCGCTACACTCTAGATAGTTATTTCTGGTAGGTAATTTCAAACCTTCGTTCCAGCAATGTCTGAAGAAAGGATAATTACAATGTGATTCGGCTTGTTATCTTTCATACCTCTCTTTTTCCTGTTGACACTGGTATTCTTGCTCTTCTAAAAAACGTTGATAATCCTTTTCCTTCTGTTGCTGCCATTTATTCAACAAAATTTGAGATGTAATACGCGGCCTTGTCGCCCCATCCTTCGATGTTTCTCCCTGCTCATATCGGCTCTTTTGCTGATCACGACGCCTTCTAATTTCTCTGTATTCATCACCTATATTTGTACCTCGGGATTGACTGTTCTAGTTTCTTTTGATCTGGTTGATGTTAGGACTTTAGTCTTCTCTTTGAGTAGCCTAGCATCAACCATGTTTTGATCTCTTGGGAAAGGATTATCATCAACTTTCATCTTTCGAGGCATATCAAATTTTAGCCTTCCTTGCTGAGTAGCCCTCTGTATATGCTGCTGGAAAACTCTGCACTCATTAGTAGAATGAGAAGTGGCATTGTGAAATTTATAGAACTTCTTATTCTTTAACTGATCTGGAGGCAACATAACATGATTATCGGGCAACTTGATCTGTCCTTTCTCAAGCAAGAAATTGAAGAGTTTGTCTGACTTTATAACATCGAAATCGTAGCTCTCTTCGACTCTTCTTCCCCAAGGATTTTGGCACCATTACAGTCTTCTTACCCCAATTCCATTCAGTCATGACAACTTCTTCTTCATCGTCTTCATAGCCGTCATCGACTGAATATGGATTATAGGCTTCGGCCATTGTGGTACTTTTCTGGAATCGGGTATCTCTATGCATATTCTGGAATTGGCTATTGAGCGCTGCCACTCATTGAGCCAATTGACCCAAGTTGTCAAATTCTTGTCCTAGCAGCTTCTCTCTCCATGTTGGCAACATTCCTTGAATGGCCAAAGCAGTTAGCTGATCATCAGTCAAGTTCAGTGAGAAGCACAAATGTCTGGTCTCTCAAAATCTCCGAAGAAACTCGGTGCCCAATTCATTAGTTCTCTGCCTTATAGTTGTCAAATCGGTAATCTTCTTTTCCCCTACCCCAGTGTAAAAATATGTATGAAACTTCTTCTCTAGGTCAGCCCAATTGATAATGGAGTTAACTGGTAGTGATGAAAACCAAGTGAAGGCTAGCCCTGACAGGGACAAGGAGAAGAAACGAACTCAATGGGCCGCTTGAATGGATGCTTCGCCCAACTATGTAAGATACTGACTGACATGTTCTATTGTGCTTGTGCTGTCCTGGCCAGTGAACTTAGCAAACTCTAGGAGCCTATAATTTGTAGGAAGAGCAACCAAATCATACCATTCTGGATATGGGCGTTTGTACTCGAAGGTCTGCCCTTTTGGCTTCAAACCGAACTGATTTTTCATCATCTCGGTCACTCTCAGCCACAACTCATCAGCATTTGAATTTGGATTTCTTTGCAATTGCTAATCTGCCTATGTATTAAAATTCCGAGTACCTTGGTACCCTGGATTCAGAATCATGTGAAGAGTATTGTAATCTATGCCATAATGATACCCTTATGGAATCTCTATCTGTGGGGTTCTTTACTAGTTTGCTGGTTGAAGTCTCTGGTTATAGATGTTAGAATCTATATCTCTATGAATCCTTTGAATTGATGGCGGTATCCTTTGAGCCGATGATGGTATTTGGCTTGACGTGCCAAAATTGACCATTTGATTCTGACCTTGCCCTATCGGCTGTTGCACATGCTGCACTGACGACCCAGGATTATGCTATATCTGATTATTAGTAGCACCTGGAATTTGCTTGGATGAGCTCTGAACTACCTGGACATCATCATTACTAGCTGGTGCTGCTTCTTGATGACTAGTACCAGCTTGATTAGTCCCCTGAGTCGATGGATGTGGAATGTTGTAATAAGCCAGCCCAACCTGATCAACTAGAAACCCATGAAACACTTATTTCATGGTGTTGTGGAATGTGTTCAAGAAAACTTCATTATGGTTTGATATGGCACCATGAACAGATTTGTTTACAACTTCTATGAAGAAATGCATGTCTTTATCTTCATCTGCATCTGTCTGCCCATGCAATAAAACTCTTGGTAGTGGATGTTTCTGAACAATTGTATTGTCACATGTCTTGGTGTAGGACAACAAACACTTATTCTAAAATTCTTCTATAGCTTTGCTGATAACATCTTTATCTCCATCAAGTAGGTCTTCATAAGGCACCATAAGGATGTCGTTGTTGTTGTAAGCCGCCATGACGATTGTGGGGTCCCATCGGGCGTGCCAAAACGTGTGTCAGCACAAAAATGCGTCGGCACACAATAGGCTGGAAGGATCTGCTTGATGGAGCTAGAGATCCGCTTGGCTTCAATACAGGGTTAGTTGATCCTGCATATTCCTCCCGATGCGTGCTAGTCAATTTGACCCTGCAATTGACAAGGAGAGAAAGTTTATCAGTAATTTAAGGTGGAACATGCTAGTCTATGCCAAGACAGTTCCAAGTGTGCCACTTTGGGAGCAGCTAGACGTGAAAAGCGTCTGAATAGCCGATACGCACAGAAATCGGCTGTTACAGACTATAAAGCTCATGAGTAGCGATTAATTTCATATTGATAGGGACAATACTCGTAGATGTAAATGAGATCATCAGCTAGACAGATGTTATCAGTATAAAGCATTGAGCCAATGAATCTAACGATAAAGGATATAGCATGCGGGCAAATCGACTATCTGATACGGATGGACCTACAAACGCTCTGAATCTAATCTATTACCACCAACAGTGAGGTTTGACCGGATCGATGGCAGCTATGTTGATAGTAACAAACTAAAACCGAAAAATTCATAAGACCATCCATACTTCAATAGGCTTTCCGAATGACACGCTATACATGAAGGCTCGGATGAATCGGTTAAAATAGCCGATTCAGGTGAAGAGGACTACAGCGTGTGAACAATCGACTATTTCACATGGACAAACGTATGGACTCATCAGACCTAACCTGCTATCTCTAACCATGGGGTTTGACCAGATCGATGCAGCCATGATAAAGATAACAAATCAAACCTTTAAAGTAAACAGATCTATTGACATTTAATAGAACCATGTAAACACACTGTAGGCGTTAACGCATAAGCGATCGGCTATTTAACCGATGTAGGCATAGCAAATAGTTAAGGTCACGCCTAATCAAGAATAGATCTACTGACTAGTGCCTCCAATCTACAGTGCTATCAGTGGGGATCGACCGGATCATTACAGCCATAACAGTGAACCATAGACTAGATTTAACTAACCAGCAAACCTCTTCAAGATCATTCACGCCTTGACCGCGTACTATGCACGATCAAGATCAATGTAAAAATAGTCGATGAGACATAAACCGTCGCTCAAGGTAAAACAATATCGCATTGTAACAAAGCAAACGACGGACTAAAAAGATATGAGTCCGATCTAAATCGATCTCGATCGGGCAGGTTGATGTTGCTATAAACTTATGAATGGATCCAAGAAACTTATGACTAGATCCAAGAAATTATATGCTGACCGGCCTCAGAATAACAGGATCGATGCAGCCTTATGACTTCTTAAGTGCTGGATCCAAGAAATTAACCAAGATATCAGACTACACAGGATGGGCAAGTTACATTTTGAACCACATTGGAGACGAATCAACTGTTAGCAAAAAGGAATATGTGGCCTTTCTGAACATGTGGTTAGAAAGATTCATCTTCTGTGGGTCATCTTGTGGTCTGACTTACAATCATAAACTCATGGCAGAGCATCTAGTAGTAGGCAAGGATATCCCTCTTGGAAAGTATCTGCTAGGAGCTGCTTATCATCTGATGTACCAGGTAGCTGCTCAATTACTGAAGAATGAACCAGTGCATACTATCAGTGGCCCTTGGTGGTTGATACAACTTTGGCTCAACCTGTATATGTACAAGATTGTAAGGCCTAACCTTAGAAACCTGAGTTTCCCTTCCTCCAACTTTGATGAGGAATATAGAGGCGAAGAAGAAAGAACCTGTCGGTGCATGAGCTATGGTGAGACTGCATCGGCCATAACAATTGATATCGATATTGGCCATCTCTTCAAAAAGTTTTATAGAGGGTTTGATGCAGACATCCTGACTTGGCTACCATAAGATGAGGATGAGAACAATGAGCTGATCTTCCCATTCAAATTTTGATTTGAATCAGGTTGTTCGGACAAGACGGCAGCTGCAAGTTTTAATTCCTTCATCAAGCCTTGCGTTCTTCTAGCTGAATTTCATCATGGTCGTGGCAAAATAGCTACAGGCTCCTTCCTTCCAGGCAACCTTCCAACTTATGAGTTTTACAATCCGTCCTTCATGACCCATCAGTTTGGTTTTGGTCAACTCCACCCTCAATTGTTCTTCAAAAACACATTGAAGCCAAGAGAAGGTATCAGTGTGGTGATGGAAGCCTCCAGAGTCTTTCAATTGGGATCAGATCTTCCTTCCCTTTGTGTGCATGACTGGATTAGAATCAGCTTCTCTTCCACTCTCTTTGACTCCTGGTGGCAAGAATGGCACCCCCATCTTTTTTGTGGGTTGGTCCACCCTTTGTGTATAGCCCTGGATGGGGAATTTGCTTCTGACAGAGAGGTAACTTACCATCTCTTTTTTAGAAAATTATTCGATGATTTCTCTTGCTAACTGTTCTAACCGACCCTTTTAGGACACTAAATTCAATCCTCCAAGCTTGGATAGGAAGGGGCATCCTATAGATTATCAGCCACCATGCCCAGTTTCAAGAATAGGATCGGCCGCACCTTCATTGAAGAAATTGATGAAAACTCATGCTGCCCCCACAATCGTGACATATCAATCTTCAAAGCGCAAGGCGGTTCAAGGGGCAACCTAGAAAGCCATTACTGGGAAAAGACTTTGTAGAACAAGACCATCAGCTACTCAGGTAAGCAATCCATATTCTTCTCAAACTGATGTTCAACTTCTGATCCCCTTTCTTCACAGTTATCAACCATTGCATCCCAATCGGTTCTAGGTGCGGAGCTGTTGTCCTAGGCATTCAATTCAGCATCAAATAGACTTTCATCAGCTGATCCCTAAGAAGAGCCGATTTTGGTTGAAACAACAGATACTTCCAAAACAGCAGAAGATGTGAGTCCTTCCATTTTATCCTTGATGCTGCCAAAGTGTTTTCTAAAAATTCTTGATTCTATTCAACTTTTATCCTTCATCTGACTTCTTACCATGCCAGATACTTCCTGAGGAAACACCCATGCAAGAGCAGGAGTCTAACAATCTCCTTATTGAAAATGATCCTATTGTTGCTGACATTCAAACTATCAATCCCCAGTCCAGCACACAACTGATGGTAAGAAAGTCATATGCTTAGTTTATTTCTCTACAACAAACATGAACTAAAAATCTTCCCTGATGTTTGTAGATGTTAATGTTGAGAGTTTAGAGCCGATTCAACCAGATATCATTGGTGCATCATCAGTTGTTCCTCCTCTTTAGACAGAGGCTACCATAGAAAGGTACTATATCCACTTCAATTCATTTTGTTATAAACTGATCCAAACCTCCTAATCAACATTCTCTTATACATAGGCACTCAATCTTCTAGCTTTGAGCTACTCTTTTAATCTTGAGGAGTATCTAAATAAAGATGAAATCAGTTCGTCAGCCACCTCCTCTAAGGAAGCTTTGTCAGAAGAGACCAGAAATCGACTAAGGTATATATTGCCAATGTTTGAGAAGAATATAGCCAATTTGGTCCAAGACACTGATTCAATGCAGAGAGTCTTCTTGGCTATTAAGGGTAATCCATCCCCAGTTCTCTCTAGAGTCTTGTCACCTTTATCTATTTTTGAAGATCAGGCCCTAAAGGTGAAAAAGGCTTAGAGGAATCTGTCCGACCATGAAGCTTTATTGGCCAAGAGGAACTCCAACAGGCAAGAGGCTAAAGAGCTGACATAGTTGATTGATGATTTGAAGAACTCCTCCCTTAGGATCGACCTAGAGTTGTCCCAACTGGAAATCAGGCATGTAGAACTTGAGAAGGAACTAGAGAAGATGAAAGCTACCATTGATCACCACAGGTCCAACCTGGCTCAAATACCCGATGCCATTAAGAAAAAGAGACAAGAACTGCTGGCCAAGGCTAGAGAAGGCAGTTTCATCTGCAGCAGCCTTGAGGACATTCCTGGATTAGCGGAAAAAGACAAGCAACAGATTGCAGAAGTTGATGCTATCCGGCTAGAAGTACTAAAAGCAATCTAGGATGTTCTAGACTTGTAATCTGTATATTAACATGTATCTTATGTAGAATCAATGATAACCATACTTTCCGTCACCTTATTGTATTTCTTATTTTGGTTAAAGAGCCGATTTGAAAATAGTCGATTCCAGATTTCTTTCCTCGATCCGATTAAGTCTAAAAACATGGACTTTATTGAGAGAACCCCTCGATCTTCTATCCTTAGTCACCCGACACCATATTCTCTTTGGCATTAGTGAGGTGGTGCTTCACCTTCTATTAATTGCGGTTGCCTTTTGCACGTTCCGAGGCATCCACCTCTTCGCTCTATGGCTTCAAAAACCAACCGAGGGCTCCGGCCTCGAACACATCTACACTTGCAACCGCTCATGTTCCTTTGCACTTCTCCACCCTCGCAAACTCTATAGCATCCTTTTTCCCCTTCTTGTAGATTCAATGGCTGGCGAAGATAGCCGAGGCAAGCGTGCAGCGGAGGAGATTCCGGAGGAGAATATGCCGGTGAAGCAGCGCCTTCAATGCATGAGGTGAGATCGACATCTTCTATTCATAACGATGAACTATTTTGACTTGTTTATAGGTTTGTTTTCAATGACAGTCTTCGTCCTCTTCCTAGGGCCGGTGAGCCCTCTGATGCTATATCTTCCTTGCCAGCGTCGTCATCGGATTCTTCCAACTCCTACAACGGCGATGATGCCCAACATTTCCTCCGAGAGTGGAGGGCGGCCCAAGACCGTTATTCCGAGGTGACTCGGGAAAATGGCTAGCTTGAGATCCATCTCGGGGTCTCCCAAGCTGCCCTTCATACCGTCGAAGAAGATGCCAGTGCCATTCGGACGTGACTGGCTGAGTCCGATGCCATGGTGGCGGGTAAGATGAATTCCAGGAATGTTTTATTCTAATTTCCATTATCTTTTATGTTGATAACTCTCCTATTTCTATGATCGTCAGCCCTGATGGTGCAATCAGAGTCCGTTCAACTGGCGGCGAACATGGCCGTGGATGCCATGAACGCTCGGGGGCCCCTCATCAATGCCTACCTCCATGATGTTCCAGCCCACATCTAGGAGATCGCTCTCCACAGCGTTCGTCATGGCGCATCGGTGGTGCTGGCCATGGCGCAAGTCAAGACCTAGTATGAGCTCCACACCTTGGAGACTGGCTTCCCGATGGGCGAAGGCCCCGAGGAGCATGAGGGTCTGATCGAAGAATTCATCATCGCGGCGAAGGATATTGTGGACATCACATCCGCTCAGGATGTGGTGAACAAGGTCTTCGATTAGTTTGTATTTAGGGCAAACTAATGAATGAAATCTTCTGCTCTTCCATGACCGTGTCTTAGTGCAATGTCCTTGTATATGTCATGATTGTCTTTGTTTTCACTTTTGCTCTAGAGGCGATACATATCGTATTGGCTTTTACATCTTTGAAGATTTTTATTTTTTGAACTAGAGGCGATACCCTTCTGGTATCATTTGTTAGAGCTGAACCTATCAGCTGTCGAGCGTCGATCTTAAATGCTAGAATAATATCTCTTCAAACATTTTTCGTCGATCGCTATTGATAGGTTGCACCATAACTTTTCAGGCCAAAGATTAAACAGTCGATCGATCTAAGCCAAACATCTCATCAAGCAGAACAACCTCTAATAAATTTATCAAATCTAGCTTGTACTCAGGATCCTATTTAGTGCTTACACACATCAGTCTAGGCTTATCTTCATGACCAATGTTTATTTCCCTTAATCCACCGGCCGATGCGAAGCCATGATTATCCATTAAAACAAACTCTTAGAGCCGATTGCTTGGATCGGCTGTTGGCCTTCATTACTGATCTTAATGAAGCCTCCTTCCCACAGCTTGCCAGAAAAACACTCAAAGTCTTCTAGCTCCCAATACACTGGATCGGCTGTTATGATACTCATGGATTCATCAGCGTGAACTAGCTCAACATCATCTCCATGCCACTGAATCAAACACTGATGCATGATTGATGGCACACAATAGTTTGCATGAATCCAATGACGACCAAGGAGTAAACTGTATGACCCTTTTCTATCAAAGATGAAGAATGTGGTGAGCAAAGTCTTACTTCTGATTGTCAATTCGACGTTCATTGCCCCCTAGGTCTTAGACGCATTACCCCCAAAATCCTTAAGCATCATGTCGGTCTCAATCAAATCTCCTAGCCCTTTGCCAAGCTTACAAAAAGTGGTGTAAGGCATAAGATTGATATAAACACCTCCATCCACCAACATCTTGTTCATTGGCTTCCCATCAACAAAACATTTTACGTATAAAGCCTTTAAGTGCTGATGCTTGACTGGCTTATCAAATATAGCCTATTGTATAACTGCCAACTTGGCAACTATTTCTTCATACTCTGATTCATCAAAATCTAAATAAACTTCTTGATCTACTAGAGCTCTAAATTTTGACGACAATAGAAAAGCCATCTAAATATTAGCTGGTGGTTGCCCTCTATCGACTGTTTGTTTAACACGCCACACTTGAGGTTTACCAGATACCTAAGCCTGTTCTAGCTCTCTGTTCCTTAGGCGTCGCACCCTTCTTTTCTAGCTTCTTGTCAAACCTCCTGGACACCATTGGCCTTCCTGCCAAGCATATTTTTTCTCATTACTTTCCTCTTCATAATCAGCCCAGTTTTGATCAATAACTCATTTTCCAAGCTGATCATGAACACTTCTATTTTTTAAGCGCCGATCCATGTTATTATGATGATACGCATCTTGAGCATGGATAGACCGACGGTTGGCTTGAGATTGCCTAAACTCTCAATATTGCTCGCTACACTCCGGACAGTTATTTCTGGTAGGCAATTTCAAACATTCGTTCCAGCAATGTCCGAAGAAAGGACAATTCCAATGTGATTTAGCTTGTTTTCTTTCATACCTCTCTTTTTCCTGTTGATGTTGGTATTCTTGCTCTTCTAACCAACATTGATAATCCTTTTCCTTCTACCACTACCATTTATTCAACAAAATTCGAGATGTAATACATGGCCTTGTCGCCCCATCCTTCGATGTTTCTCCCTACTCATATCGGCTCTTTTGCTGATCACGACGCCTTCTAATTTCTCTGTATTCATCAGCTGATATTTGCACCTCGGGATCGACTGTTCTGGTTTCTTTTGATCAGGTTGATGTTAGGACTTTAGTCTTCTCTTTGAGCAGCCTAGCATCAACCATGTTTTGATCTCTTGGGAAAGGATTATCATCAACTTTCATCTTTCGAGGCGTATCGAATTTTAGCCTTCCATGCTGAATAGCTCTCTTTATATGCTGCTAGAAAACTCTGCACTCATTAGAAGAATGAGAAGTGGTGTTGTGAAATTTGCAGAACTTCTTATTCTTTAACTGATTGGGAGGCAACATAACATGATTATCGGGTAACTTGATCTATCCTTTCTCAAGCAAGACATCGAAGAGTTTGTCTGACTTTGTAACATCGAAATCGTAGCTCTCTTCGACTCCTCTTCCCCAAGGATTTGGCACCATTACCATCTTCTTACCCCAATTCCATTTAGCCACGACAACTTCTCCTTCTTCATCATTTTCATAGCCGTCATCGACTGAATATGGATTATAGGCTTTGGCCATTGTGGTACTTTTCTAGAATCGGCTATCTCTGCGCATATTCTGGAATTGGCTATTGAGCGCTGCCACTTGTTGAGCCATTTGACCCAAGTTGTCAAATTCTTGTCCCAGCAACTTCTCTCTCCATGTTGGCAACATTTCTTGAATGGCCAAAGCAGCTAGCTGATCATCAGTCAAGTTCAGTGAGAATCACAAATTTCTGGTCTCTCAGAATCTTTGAAGAAACTCGGTGCCTGATTCATTAGTTCTCTGCCTTATAGTTGTCAAATCAGTAATCTTCTTTTCCCCTATCCTAGTGTGAAAATATGTATGAAAGTTCTTCTATAGGTCAGCCCAATTGGCAATGGAGTTAACTAGTAGTGATGAAAACCAAGTGAAGGATGGCCCTGATAGAGACAAGGAGAAGAAATGAACTCGATGGGCCATTTCAATGGATGCTTCTCCCAACTGTGTAAGATACCAAATGGCATGTTCTATTGTGCTTGTGCTGTCCTGGCCAGTGAACTTAGCAAACTCTAGGAGCCTGTAATTTGTAGGAAGAGCGACCAAATCATACCATTCTAGATATAGGCATTTGTACAAGAAGGTCTGCCCTTTTGGCTTTAAACCGAACTGATTCCTCATCATCTCAGTCACTCTCAGCAACAACTCATCAACATTTGAATTTGGATTTCTTTGCAACTGTTGACCCGCCTGTGGATTAAAATTCCGAGTACCTTGGTACCCAGGATTTGGAATCATGTGAAGAGTATTACAATATGTGCCATAATGATACCTTTGTGGAATCTCTATCCGTTGGGTCCTTTGCTGGTTTGCTGGTTGAAGTCTCTTGTTATAGATGTTAGGATCTATATCTCTACGAATCCTTTGAATTGATGGCGCTATCCTTTGAGTCGATGACGGTATTTGGCCTGACGTGCGAAAATGGACCATTTGATTCTGACCTTGCCCTATCAGCTGTTACACATGCTGCACTAATGACCTAGGATTATGCTATATCTGATTATTAGTAGCACCTTGAATTTGCTTGGATGAGCTCTGAACTACCTAGACATCATCATTACTGGCTAGTGCTGCTTCTTGATGACTAGTACCGGCTTGATTAGTCCCCTGAGTCGACGGATGTGGAATGTTGTAATAAACCGGCCCAACCTAATCAACTGGAAACCCATGAAACACCTCTTTCATGGTGTTGTGGAGTGTGTTAAAAAACTTCATTATGGTTTGATATGGCTTCATGAACAGATTTGTTTACAGCTTCCACGAAGAAACGCATATCTTCAGCTTCATCTACATCTGTCTGCCCATGCAACAGAACTCTTGGTAGTGGATATCTCTGAACAATTGTATTGTCATGTGTCTAGGTGTAGGACAACAAACACTTGTTCTAAAATTCTTCTATAGCTTTGCTGATAACATCTTTATCTCCATCAGCTAGGTCTTCATAAGGCACCATAAGGATGTCGTTGTTGTAAGCCACCATGATGATTGTGGGGTCCCACCGGGAGTACCAAAATGTGTGTTGGCACGAAAATGCGTCAACGCATGGAAAGCTGGAAGGATCTGCTTGATGGAGCTGGAGATCCACTTAGCTTCAATGCAGGGTTAGTCAATCCTACGTATTCCTCCCGAGGCGTGCCAGTCAATTTGACCCTGCAATTGACAAGGAGAGAAAGTTTATCAGTAATTTAAGGTGGAATATGTCGGTCTGTGCCCAGACAGTTCCAAGTGTGCCGCTTCGGGAGTAGCCAGACGTGAAAGCGACTGAATAGCCGATATGCATAGAAATCGGCTGTTATGGACTGTAAAGCTCATGGGTAGCAATTAATTTCATATTGATAGGGACAGTACTCGTAGATGTAAATAAGATCATCAGCTAGACAGATGTTATCAGTATAAAGCATTGAGCCGATGAATCTAATGATAAAGGATATAGCAAGCGAGCAAATAGACTATCAGATACGGATGGACCTACAAACACTCTGAATCTAATCTATTACCACCAATAGTGAGGGTCGACTGGATTGATGGCGGCTATGATGATAGTAACAAACTAAAACCGAAAAATCCGTAAGAGCATCCATACTTCAATAGGCTTTCCGAATGATACGCTATACATGAAGGCTCAGATGAATCGGTTAAAATAGCCGATTCAGGTGAAGAGGACTACAGCATGTGAACAATCGACTATTTTACATGGACAAACCTATGGACTAATCAGACCTAACCTGCTATCTCTAATAGTGTTGTTCCACCGGATCGATGCAGCCATGATAAAGACAACAAATCAAACCTTTAAAGTAAACAAATCTATTCACATTTAACAGAATCATGTAAACACACTGTAGGCGATAACGCATAACAAATAGTTAAGGTCATGCCTAATCAAGAATAGATCTACTGACTAGCGTCCTCCAATCTATAGTGCTATCAGTGGGGATCGACCGGATTGTTACAGCCATAATAGTTAACCACAGACCAGATTTAACTAACTGGCAAACCTCTTCAAGATCATTCATGCCTTGACTGTGTACTATGCACGATCAAGATCGAAGTAAAAAAAGTCGATGAGACATAAACCGTCGCTCAAGATAAAACAATATCGTGTTGTAACAAAGCGAACGATGGACTAAAAAGATATGAGGCCGATCTAAATTGATCTCGACAGGGTAGGTTGATGTTGCTGCAAACTAACGGCAATGAAAAACATCAGCAAAATTGGTAACTTGATAAATCTACCAAAGATTGCCACTCTCAGATAGAGCTGATAACTTGACCTTAATCTAATTCGAGTAGTGGAGGTCGACCGGATCGATGCAGCCGTACTTGAACTAGATAAGAGTCGATAACTAGCTTATACTAGAGTTGCAGTAGAGGTCGACCAGATCGATGCAGCCGTACGAACAGAAGTATAAGCCATGATGGTACTTACAGACAAGCCGGAGGTCGGTCGGACCGATGCAGCCCTACTCACTGAAGAACTCACCGAGGTCTACTCTACTCCTACTCCTAAGGGTTGGCCAGAGCCGAAAAAGTAAGTAACTTGTATTTGATTGATTGGATTCCTCTTTACAATAGCCGGGGTTCAATATTTATATCCGGAGCCTAAACATGAATCCTACTCAAGTATGACTCATTACAATCTTTGGTATAAAAGGGAACATTCCTAACTTAAGATAACTTGGACCCTAATCTTTCCCTTTTTGTAGAGTCCGATACGTATTTCACGACGCCAACTATAGCCCATTATCATTATCTACTGATGTTATTCATAGAGAGTCGATCCCAGTGCCTCCACTGAATTAGCTGATATCGATCTTCATGCAATCGAGCCCTTGATCGACATAATTTTGAAAGCTTTGAGTTCCCGCGTTCTTCTTCCCAAATTTTGGTGTAAACACAATCACCGTTGCCACTGAAATTTCTAGACTTAGCCAAATTTTTTAGATCCAAAACAGCACTGGGTTCAGTTTTGAGTCCTTACTTTGACTAAGTTAGGGACCAAACTAGCTCAAGACCCTTGAACAAAGTTTGTTGTGCACCTCTTGGTCTGCAACTTTGCTTAAAGGATCATGGATTGGTTCAGCTTGGTTAGGAAGATATAATTCTCCAAATTGGGGTACACGAAACAGAAACCGCGATTCAGTTGACTCCTAGAAACAGTTATCTTTGCTGATTTTGAAACTAACTTCGAAGATCCAAATGAACTCCAAACTTGATGAGACCTGCTTCATTGTTTCCAGCACACAGCGTACTTCAACTCATATTAAGAAATCTAATTGAGTCATCATATGAATTTGGAAGATAAAAATATCACAACATGTCAACTCGCTGTTGCCGATCAAGGACTTAGAAAGATTTCTGAGAGGCCAAAACAGCATTGCATTCAAATGTGAGGCCACTGTTTGAGCTAATTAGGAGTTGAATCAGAGCTTGGTCCAAAAATAAAGTTTGTGCCACTCCACTCAAACTTCAACTTTTATGTAAGGTCCAACTCCATGCAAGCACTCCAAATAGTTGGTCAACATAGGTCAAAACCATATCATGAAAAGGACAATTTTAGCTATTCCCACACTTAGAAGCATTTTCTTGACATTTGCTCAGCATGAACCCTTCATGATTTTTGTTCACGAGTTGAATTAGAGTTGTTTGAGCAAGGTTGCAAGGTTTGGTAGACATCCCATGCTTCCATTTGCTAAATGAAGTAATTTAAGCAAAAATGTAACTTATCATTTCATGTGACTTCTTGATTCCAAACTTCTTGAAACTTTTCCACTGGTGAAGATGGATGCATGTTGATGTAATGTACGTGAAACAAGCATGTTTGACATTACTCTTGCAAAATCTTAACAAGGGTCAATATGTAAGCAAAGGTGTGTTGTCCAAGTTCAAGTTGGGACTCAATTTCATATATTGGACCACAACACCTTCATCATCACTTTAAAATTATGAACTAGAGATCATAATCATTGCTTGACATATCCTACTTAAGTCCAAATCCACTACTTGACTTGTGACTAACACCCGGGGTGTTACATCCATTTACCTTAAATAACGTACCTTCATCGTTTTGAAGTGTTACCGCTCCATGCGACGAAGTGCTTATAACTTTGAAGGGTCCTTCCCATTTGCTCTGAAGTTTTCCGTGCCTGAATAATTTAACCCTAGAATTAAAAAAGTAATACCTTATCTCTGGGGGCAAACTCCTTCTTCTTTATCCTCTTGTCATGCCATCATTTCATTCTCTCCTTGTATATCTTGGCGTTATGATATGCTTTGTCACGCCATTCATCAAGCTCCGAAAGTTGCATCTTCCTCTTGGTTCCTGTGGCTTCAAAGTCCATGTTCCATCACCTGAAGGCCCAGTGAGCTTTGAATTCTTGCTTGACAGGTAGATGTCAGGTCTTTCCATAGACCAATTGATATGGTGACATCCCCAATGGTGTTTTATAGGCCGTTCTATAAGCCCATAGTGCATCGGGTAGTCTATCCTTCCATGCAGTCCCCATCTCGTTGACCGTCTTTTGTAGAATATTCTTGATTTGTTTATTTGATGTTTCTACTTGGTCACTTGTCTGAGGGTGATATGGAGTAGCGACGTTGTGACAGATCCCATGCTTCATTAAATAGTGGTGGAAGTTCTTGTCCGTGAACTGAGTTCCTCCATCACTAATCACCATCCTTGGAACTCCGAATCTTGGAAATATTATTTCTTCAAACATCTTCTTGGAGTTCTTTGAATCAGTAGCTCTACATGGCATGGCTTCAACCCACATGGAGACAAAGTCAACTGCCACCAAGATGTACTCATAGCCTTTTGACTTTGGAAATGGGCCTATGTAGTCGATTCCTCAGACAACAAAGAGCTCTATCTGGAGGTTGTTGGTGAGTAGCATGGCATCTCTTGAATTGATATTCTCGTGCCTCTGACACGCTCCACATCTCCTAATGAAATCCTTTGTGTCTTCATACATGGTTGGCCAAAAGAATCCACTTTGTGAGATCTTTGAATGAGTGCGAAATGCCCCATAATGTCCTCCATATGGTGATGAGTGGCATCGTTCAATGATCTTGATGCCCTCTTCTGCCGGTACACATATTCTGAGCAAGCCGTTAGGGCAGACTCTGAAGAGGTACGATGCATCCCATATGTGGAGACGACTTTCGTAGATGAGCTTCGTTTTGTTTTCCCATGGTGGTACATAACCTACAACCATAAAATTTACAATATTTGGGTACTAGGGGTCGGATTTGGAGACCTTGTAGAGCATGTTGTCCCACAGCGAATCATTGATGGGTAGTCCCTGTGAATTATCAAACTGCATTCTAGACAAGTGATCGGCAACAGAATTTTCTACTGCCTTTTTATCTTTTATTTCTAAATCAAATTCTTGGAGTAGCAAAATCTATCTTATTAATCTGGGTTTAGCATCTTTCTTAGTGAGCAAGTATTTTAAAGTAGCATGATCAGTATAAACAATCACCTTAGCTCCTACTAAGTAAGATCTAAACTTATCAATAGCAAAAACAATAGCCAGGAGTTCTTTTTTAGTTGTTGCATAATTAAGTTGAGGTCCTATCAAAGTTTTGCTAGCATAAGCAATTGCATGATGCTTTTTATCTTTAGTTTGTCCCAAAACTGCCCCCACAGCATAATCACTAGCATCACACATAATTTCAAAAGATAGCGACCAATCAGGGGGTTGAATGATTGGTGTAGAGATGAGTGCATCATCAAATTCAAAGGGAACACCCTTAGCCAAAAAAATTGTAAGTGGTCTAGCAATATGTGACAAATCTTTTATAAAGCGGCATTAAAAACCAGCATGACCAAAAAAACTATGAATCCCTTTGATATTTATGGGAGGGGGTAACTGGTCGATTACTTCAATTTTAGCTCTATCTACCTCAATCCCTTGTTCAGACACCAAGTGTCCAAGCACTATGCCTTCTCTAACCATGAAATGACATTTTTCCCAATTAAGGACTAAGTGCTTTTCTTCACATCTTTACAAAACCTTGTCTAAATTTTCAAGACGATCATCAAAAGTTTTTCCATAAATAGAAAAGTCATACATGATTTCTTCAATCATATCAGAAAATATAGACATCATGCATCTTTGGAAAGAAGCTAAAGCATTACATAGTTCAAAAGTCATTCTACAGTAAGCGTAAATTCCATATGGACATGTAAAGGTGGTTTTGCTTTGGTCATCTGGATGAATCGGTATCTGGTGGTAACCTGAATACCCATCAAGGAAACAAAAAAAAGAGTGGTTCGCCAGTTGCTCTAACATTTCATCAATGAAGGGCAACGAAAAATGATCTTTCTTTGTTGCCTTGTTAAGTTTTTTGGTAATCAATACACATCCGCCATCCAGTGATGGTTCTTTGGGGGATTAATTCATTCTTTTCATTTTTAACTATAGTCATGCCTCCCTTTTTATGCACAACTTGAACAGGACTTACCCACTCACTATGCGGCACGGGATAGATGAACCTGGCATGCAAGAGTTTCAAAACCTCTTTCTTAACCTCTCTCATTGCATTATTAAGCCTACACTAGGGCTCCCTAGAAGGTATAGAGTTAGGATATGTAGGGATGCGATGGGTGCAAAGAGCAGGGCTAATTTCCTTAAGGTCTTGGAGTGAGTAGCCAAAAGCGGAATGATGCTTTTCTAAGATAGATAGCAAGCGAAGGGATTCTTCCTGATAGAGTTTATCACTTATGATCATAGGAGAATCCTAATCATTATTGAGGAAAGCATATCTAATACTAGAAGGTAGGGGTTTAAGCTCAATGATAAGCTTAGGTGGTTCCAGCAATTCATCTAGAGGTTCAGGGTCTATAGGATTTTCATCTTCTTCGATGAAGAACTAGGCACATCCTTAAGGTTGGGTTCGATCAAGTCAAAAAGAGATGCAACCTTAACCTATCCCATTGGGTCTTCCCTAGGAATTGGCTCACTCTAAGCATTTAGAGAATGTGTAATGGGTATAGAAAGCTTAATGTTTTTCCCAAGTCTAATATTCAACTTCCCCATTTGTCCTTCTTGGATAAGTCTTTCAATTGGTTGTCCTATCAATAGGTCAAACTCCATAATATCAAAGATATATAAGCTCAAATGAACTTTGGTTCCTTTTACCTAGAAAGGAAGGACATAAAGAATTCCCAAACTTGGGAGAATGTGTCCTGAAAGACCTTTCAATAACTTTGTTGTTGGGGATAATGGCATGTATTTCAATAAATCATGAGCATAAGATGCAGACATGATATTAACACCCACAACTGGATTGTAAAGAGCATCGAAAGGAGCTTTATTAATTTGGCAACGAATGGAAATAGAAGGTGAATCTAAGCGAATCACATCAGAGGAAAGCTCCGATTCTTCAAACCATTCATTGCTTATAATAGATACTAGCTCTTTCGTAGTCTTTTTAAGGAAAGCTTCCTTAGAAGGGTCTAAAGGTTATACATGAGATGATGATTTCCTTGACTTCTGGGGTCTACTCATAGTATGGTAATTCAAGGTAATTCCATATTCATCAAAAAGTTCATCCTCGAATTCAAGCATAAAATCTGTAATTGGAGTTTCCTCCTTTTTCGGTGGTTCAAAATCTAAGATAGCTAACGTTGCTGATTGGTTTTCTATGGATTCAGATTCAGCTATCTGAGATTCTTCCTCTAATGGCTTCTCTTCTACTTCTTCAGGGGCGTCCTCTAATATTTTAGTAAGAATGCTTCTCCACATATTGGCAGAGACATGCAAGAACGAGCCTCCTGAGGCCGTATTAAGACGTCTCAAGGTTTTCCTATTAAGACCCATATAAAAGTGTTGAAGAAGAATAGGGTCTTGAATGGCAAGGTGAGGGCTAGTTTTAATGAGAGTATTAAAACTTTTCCATGCCATGCCTAGAGATTTTTTTTCTTGTCTAAAAGATAGAACATCTAAACAAAGTCTGACTACTCAAGATATGGGAAAGAATTGCGAGCAAAAGCTAGAGCACAGGGCTTCCCAATCTCCTTGCCTACTCTCAATGGTGAGATTGTACAAACATTTAGCTTTTCCAGACAAAGAAAAGGGAAAGATCTTCCATCGTAAGGTTTCATCTAACATGCCCTCAATGCGTAGGCATGCACAGGTTTGCTCAAACTCATTTAAGTGAGAATAGGGGTTTTCATCACCTTCGCCTAAAAAGGGTTGATCTTGAACCATGTTGATTAACCGTGGGCGCAGCTCATAGCCAGGTGTTATAATAGGCTTTGAAGATTCTTGTGGCTATAGGCTTGTACCCGTGGGTGCACCATATTGGTACATAGGGGTGGATTCTAGATCCATGGTAAAAAGGAAAGAAAAGATAAATGGATAAAAGTATAGTACAAGATTAAGCTAAACTTGAAGCTAACTCAGCAACCATTCCCTGGCAATGGCGCTAAAAATGCTTGTTGGTATAAATTAATACACATAGAATAATCTGCAAGCGCACAGATATTATATCATTGTAGCACTTCACCGAGAGTAACCTAGTTTTATATCAAACCCAGAGGAATGGGGGTGAGAATAACCGATTCTAACTTAACCCAACTTCACAATCAAGGCTAGATAATAGGAGCATAGAGGAGACTACTAAGGTCTTCTTGTTCTAACTTCGATAAGCTTTGTCTTCTATTATTCAATTCTGGGATATTACTAGAGAAAACACAAGCAGAGTATGTTTGCTATAGTAATAATATCCTACTAGGCCTACTAATGGGAGGTGGACTACAGAGGATTCAACGAGGCTATAAGAGTCACCCTCGTGAGCTACCACCGATCCAGAAAATAGGGTACATCCACGAGTAACCGAGTCTAAGCACCACGCTTACACTACAAATACTACTTTAACCCAGGAGCCATACGGATTAAAGTACTCAAAAGAGAGTCACAAACCTAAAGAATAATATAAACAAGATGCTTACTTGAATTAGAAGTTGATTACCAGAGATATCTCATAAGCAAGCTCAAGAAGAACTTGATTTCGCCAGGGTACAAACCATAGTGAGAGCACCGACAGGCCAAAACTCCTCCAAATCGTCTCTTGATTGCTAGCCCTGATCCTGGTGGACATATGAATTAGGGTTTCTAGCTTCTCAGCTCTTAGGATCAAATGAGACATGTCCTGAGGGGCGGTGCAGGCAGATATATATAGCCTAGATTGTCAATCCTTGGCCCTTGGATCAAACCGACTTGAAATAACGGCTGAGATGCATCCTAGGATGCGGTGGAGAACTAACATAACAAAGAGGATGACCGGTGGGGCCCATAGGGGCTGGGCGGCCTCTAGGTGGGGCCAGCCATCCCCACATGTCAGTGGGTTGAGCCCCGCTTTGGTGGAGAGCCTCCTAGAGTCTCTTGGAACCTTCCCACATTGATCCCATGGTAGAATTTCATGATTTCCTTTGATGAATATGTCCCCCTCGATGGTTTTCTGATTAAATCCTGCTGAAAACATAGATTCACCAAAACTCATGTAATTTGTTAGTTTAAACCCCTAAGTCTATGTTGGCGATCTATTTTAGCCATTTATGCAAGGTATATTAATGGTTTGTGATGAGTGTTGACTACCGTCAACACTTATCTTATGAGATTGGCTTGAATAATCTTTATTCCCTGTCTTTCACTTAATGCTTATGGGAACCTTACCCAATTAGGATAACATTACCTAAGTTGTTGTGAAGTGTGATATAGTGATGACAAGATTAGTCCTTCTTTCTAATCAATTGTTTTGGAGACTTTTGTTTTGAACAAAACTTAAAACCATGTCTTCATAACTCCTCTATGTATAAATGTCCTACTAGAGCCATAGGCAATATCTTTACAAACCCATAAATTCTTGCTTACATGATCAAGATCACATACACTCCACCCATATATGCTTTTCTCTTACACTGAGAGTAAGCAAAAACATGTTTCTCACACTTATGCTATGCTCTTACACTAAGAGCTAGCACAAACATTCCTTTCCACCTCTCCACAAACATGTCTTTCCACCTTTCCACACAATAAAGACTCCATGTATCTAGGATCTCTCTCCATTCTCCGTACTAGTCTGAAAAAGAGACATGGGCTATATGTTATGAAAAAAAGAGGGTTGGAAAAGATGATGAAAAAAAGAGAGAGAGATTGGTAAAAGAAAAAAGTGTCGAGCAAAAAAAAAGAGGATGAGCATCAAAGATAGCCCATGATCTCAATCATCTAGATTTGGAGAGAGCATCTTTGAGAGTCAACCATCCACTAATATCCACACACTTGCACTCTTGATCATGTTTGTATGTTGTTTTCCTCCATGGATCCATGCTTCGACATTACAATATAAACATTTTAAGTATGCCTTTCAAGTTCTCCTAACCAAAGCTCTACATAAGCCATAGTTGTAGGGCCTTGAGGCAAAGAAAGATCTTGGTGAGGTCACATACACAAATACCATTGAGTGATTTGAGAGAACCATATGAGGAGCAACATGAGCTATGTTTTGTTCTAAAAAAATATTGTCAAAAACTCCAATCTCACTTGAGAAGGAGAAGTGATCTATGTCTTCAAGTCAGAACTGTTCCATTTCTCAACCGCCCAAGGTGATGTTCTAGCCACTTCAAAACCCACAGGTATGAGTATGTGACTTGGAATATCTTTTATGCTTGCATAATATCCTGAGGAAGATGTGTATCAAATCCACCTGAATCTTAGCTCGGTCCTCTTTCTTGTTTGAATCCTTTACTCGGGATGAGCAAAGGTTCGGTGTTGGGGAGCTTATTGACGGTCACTAACACCTATTTTGGCCATCAACATTTCACCCAAAAGCAATATAAAGTTAGGAAAATCATCATCACATGTGTAGGATTTGCTATATAATTCACCTAGTTCCACTTGTACATGGAAATATATTTGTATGGAGGAATTTTGGCTAAAATGGTGACAAATACACACATTGGAGGCAAGTGGACATGGCAGGAGGCCTTGGGGCCACTGGCCAGCCCCACAGGGGCACCGCCCGGCCCCCCAACTGCCACCTTGGCACTGGCCACGTGACCGATCCATGGGAGCTGCTCCACAAGCTCTCCCATGAGTTGATTTAAGTTGGTTTCAATCAATGGTCACGATGGAGTGGTCTTGGATCCATGGGTCCACTATCATGGACTTGGAGCCCTCCAATTGACCTCCAAACCACTTTACCTACCAAATTTCGACATGTGCCAACTTCACAACCGCCTTTGGGAGCCAACCAAGGCCCTACGATCGAAAGGCGGTGAAATAAAGGGCCAGCCGGCACCTTACCACGCCGCCCAGAGGCCCACTTTCACCAAACCACCTCAATTTTGGACAGCATGCACACTAGCACAAGTGAAGCAATGTGGTGCATCCATTTATGGCGGTTCAAGGTCGGTTACATCCGAGGGTGGAGAAGGTTGATCACGCGGATCGCTGACGTGGCGCTGGAGTAGCCCCTACTCCACCTCAAGCTATAAATAGGACCCCTCTCCCTCATTTGTAAATGCACCATCTCATTCCATCAGTCCAAGTCAGAGTAGTAGCTTGGCGAAGCTCTATAGCTCTACTAGTTTAGAAGATAGGGAGAGAGTGAGGAGAAGCTTGGAGAAGGGCTAGGGTTGTCGGCATCCTCTCCACTATTGCTTCGCCAGATGAAGCTCTTCTTCGAGTGAAGTCCAGCATCTTCTGTGGTAACCCTGCTCTTTTGCATTACTTAAGTATTATTTATATTATTGTGTTTACTGGTTTCACCACTTGGTTAGAGTGCTCTAGTCTCATTTCATCGTGTATAGGATTATAGTAGTGAGTCTATAGATTAAGCGTGGTGCTTGGGCTATAGCTTGCCTGTGTTTACGGTAAGGCCTCCGGATAGATTGTGGTAGGTGGCAGGTAGTGATAGCCCTGTTCATCCTTTGTATTCCACCATGATAGGTCTAGTTATTAAATCATAGGGCTCGTGGTAGACCTTGTCTAGTTATCCCTCCTGGTTGCTAAGAAGGCCGTGCCTCGAAGTAAACAACCGTGATATAGTATACCTTAGTCTCGCTTTAGTTTAGAGAAACCAAATATATCCTCTCTACCAATTATTTTACCTTTGTTCTATCCTTGGATAAACTTAGTTCTTAGTCTAGTTCACTTCACGTTCCCCGTGGAAATATGATACCTTAGAATACTCTCAGGTGAAAGCTACATTGACATCCATGCGCTTGCGGATTTATCTGTTTGCCATATCTAGTGTCAACAATCCACTCGATCGCTCAATGTGTATGATCCTTACCAAGGCATTTGATTGTTTTGCCTTCTTTTCATCATATCTCTAAAAAGGCTTTGAGTGGAGTTTTAGGTAGGTATGGATGAGAGGCATACTTACATCACATATATTTCTAAGTCAAAAATTGGATCCAAGGAGATACAACTCACACATTTTGATCAAGATGTGCAAGTGTGTGGAATATTTTCCTAATCCTAATATTTTTTCGTACTCCTTTTGAGCATGACTTTCTCTCTTTTTTTAATACTTTGGAACCTTCATGTGTTCCATTTTTTACTTCTTTTCTTTTGCTATTTGAGAGCTTCATGTGTCTCTCTTTTTTAGCATAGCCCCATACTTCTTTTTGGCATATGAAAACTTTGGAGAGAAAGACTCATGACAAATGAATGGAGTTTTTATTTTTGGTGGTCAGAAAACATGTTTTTGCGTAACTCTTAGTGTAAGAGTTAGCATTTTATTTGTGGGTGTACGTGAATCTTGATCATCGGTGCATGACTAGGATCTCTACAAGGGTCACAACAATTTAACAAAACTCAATGTAAATATAAGTAGCATATGACTAAGCTTTCAGAATTGGAATGATGTCATATAGCCATGGTAGTAATTCATAATCATTGAGGAACTTTGGACTTTAGCATTTATATTGAAAACTTCGGATGTCAAGTTTCTCTTAGAATAAAGTCATAGCATATTCTATTTCCCATATCTTAACTTGCAACAACTTAGAAAAGGATCATGCTTTTCTAACCCACAAGTTTCAAGTTTTAGGATGAGACATTTTAGCCAACAAACTTAAATCTTGGGGAATACTAAGTTACAACCTAGGCACAGATGAATTATATATAGAGCAACTATTCATCATTTCAACAAAGGAAAAACTAAACATTTTAAGTCACATATGAGAGTGGAATAAATATTTTTGTTGTTTTTATCATATTTAATTTTTTGGATATTTTTTTAAATGCTAATAATTAAATAATTGCAGAAAATAAATAATGCGAAAATTAAAATATAGAAAATAAAAGATACTACTTATCTCTATGGGGGTCCTCCCCCAAGCTAGCTCGTCGCCTATGGCCCGGGATTGTATCACATGTACCGCCAATAGGTCGTCTGTGCGTCTTGCTGTTGCTTGAGCATCGCATTCATTTGCGCCATGTGTTGCTACTGTTGCTGATACCACTAGGCCGAATCCTGCACATGAGCATGAAGTGTGTTTTGGATCTCACCCATGTGAATTTTGCAGAGCTTTCTTGCACTAAAATTTGTTGGAAAGTGCTTGAAAGAAACTTGGCACCAAGTGAGTGAGTGAGAGAGTGAAAATGTGAGAGAGGTGAGGGGCTCTCCCGGCCGCCCTCGACTTTTATAGGCGTGAAACCGACCAGAAGGGGACAGGAGGCAACGGTCACGGGCCTCTGCCCAACGGACAGCACCAACGGCCACCTGCAAGGGCTGACCGACCCGTGGGGTCACCCGACCGCTGGTGGTCCCGCTCGGCCAGCCCTTTGGCAGGGAGTGGCCAACGGCCAATTCAAACCTATGACCATTGGGGTTTCCTCTAGATCCCCAACGGCTTGCTCGATTTTGATTTCCCAACAATATTTTATTGAATTTTTAATTTTTATAATTATTGTAAAAATGATAACTAGTCATAATAAATTATTCTCATTCTAAAAATGATTTTTATAGAATTTTTTTGAAGATTTTTATTTTGACATAAAAATTCACATTTTAAATCTTAGAAATATTTATTTTGAATATTTTTAGTTTTAAAGATAACTACCGATTTACCTTCATCAAGGGTTTGACATTTTTGGTCCGTCGAACAAGACCTTTCCTCCTTCACTGATCTGCAGCTGCATTAACATTTTTGAGGGAATTCTCGGATTGCCCCGAGGTTTTCCCTAAATGATCAACAGGAATAGCAGCAGCTATTTGTGAAATTTGAGTTTCTATCATTTTATTGAAGCACATTTGATTTTTAATAGCAGAAGTTAAACCTTCAATCTGAGAATTTATATTTTCAAGCATTTTATCATTTGACATTAATTTCTTTGTAATATTTTCATTAACTTTTGCTTGGCCTAATACCAAGTCTTTAAAGGAAGATTAATTCGAATTGTAGTTCGAATTACCTTGCGGGCGGGACTGGTTGTTCCACCCGGTATTACCTGGTTGGCGAAACCCGTTGTTGATGAAGGCAGCTTCTTCGTGGGTTTTAGGGCAATCATTCTATTTCCACAGACCTCACACATCATGTGTGAGTCCTTGGCCTAGACAGCGCCCTTCATGGCGCCTTTATCTTGGGCCCGTTCCTCCAGTCTTTTCATCAATAAATCTATTTTTACGGAAAGCATATCCGTCTCCTTCATGGTATGCATTCCTTTTTGTGTTTTCCTTTCCTCCCACAGCTTTGATTAGACACCATTTTATTGATGAGAGCCGTGGCTCCATCAATGGTGAGGGAAAGAAAAGTGCCTCCAGCAGCAGCGTCGATGTGCACCCTGGACATGCTTATTAATCCATCATAAAAATATTGAAGTACTAACCAATTTTCAATCCCATGGTGCGGGCAAAGCTTGGATGTAGTCCAGTAGCCTTTCACACGCCTTGAGAATGGATTCCATGGCGTTCTGCTGGAAGTTGGAGATTCATCCCCTTAGGGCATTGGTTTTGCCCATGGGGAAGAACTTGACAAGGAACGCCGTGGAACATTTGTCCCACATTTTGACAGCTTCCTTGTCCTTGTAGAACTACTACTGCTTTGCCTTCCTTGAGAGGGAGAAGGGAAACAAGCGGAGCCTAATGCTTGCAGGCTCAATGTCCTTGATGACTATGGTGTCGCAGAGCTCAAGGAAGTGTTGGAGATGCGCGTTTGCATCCAAACTTGGCAAACCAGTTCTCTGGTTTTCCTACACCATCGAAATGAGGCTAGTGCGGAGCTCAAAGTTCTTGTTCCTAGTGTTGACATCTAGCCCAACGGGCACGTTGGCAACAGCGGGAATGGAGTAGCCGCAGAGCATCTTGGCCATGCTTGGAGTAGTGGATGGTGCAGGGGAGACTAGTTCATTTGTCGGTGGAGTGGCAGAAGAAGAAGCGGCACGGGACCGTTTCTTCCTTAGGAGTACCTCTGTATTTTTGATGTAGTTGTTCGGTAGATTGTAACCGGTCATACACTATCCTCTTTTCATCCATAACATGAGAAAACAAGCAAAGTTAGCCTGCATAAACAATGGTACCTTACATGCATATTATCATGAACATGTCCTACTGGATTCATTAACCAATTATGCCTTCCCCGACAACAGCGCCAGAAATGCTTGTTGGTATTTCTTAATGTCACTACTAAGAATGGGGTTTGAATCCATCCTTGGCAATGGCGCTAGAAATACCTTGTTGGTACTTCTTAGCGTCGCTACTAAGTTTTTATCCCTAGCAACGATGCCAGAAGTGCCTTGATAGTTCCTTAAGAATTTTAGATATCTATCCACAAGCGCACAGAGCTATCATTGTAGCATTTCACCCGGAAGTATTTAGGGTATCGTTATTTATATTTTCCCAAAGGAAGGCATTTGATTAAGAGTCTAGTATGGATATCAACTTGAATAACAATGCTTGCAAGTACACCAATGTTTATAACAGGGGTAAGAATGGTATTCTCAAGATAGTGGACACACACTTATCATTCCTCAAAGGATAAAATAAAGAGAAAGAATAAAAGAATAATCCTAAGTCAAGCAGGCATTGGTCTAGTATAGTCATACAAAGATTAGTTAATGATCATACAAGTTACATAATTAGTATTAGGGCTAAGTGTGAAGCAGGTCGGGAGGCCACCGAGTACTGCTCTACCAGCAACCTCATGTGACAATTTAGACTCTTACACCCCAAACGAACATGGGGGATTACAAGGGATAGATAGGGCTATCACCACCTGCCGCCTACCCCTCAACCATGGAGAGGGACAATACATTCACCTGTCTCTCCATACCCAAGCACCATGCTTGCATATGTAGAAACTACCCAAATCCCTCTGGGTCCCTGACCCTACGGATTGACAGGTAAAGGACTTGGGCACACCTAATGGTATGATGAACCACCACCTCAACTTAGCTCTAAACCCGTTTATATAAGTTATATGAGTAGTTAAGCATAAAGTCATGTATGCTATTCTCATGACACACAAACTATGCACTAGTTCATATATCAAGATTATAACATAACAACTATACTCCAGTTCATAAGTATGACTATTAATGTAAGATGAGAGCATGACTTTGGAAGAACTCATATTTCTATTCATAACCAAGGGTCTCTTCTTCCAAGGACCCAAGCTCTCCAAGGTAGCTTTGCCTTGCTCTAAACTACTAAAATAAAGTAAAGCTACAACAAGAGAGTGAGGTGTGAGAGGTGTTGCTCAATGTGGTGTGTGAGTATGCCAAAATGGTGTGTGTTGTAGACGGGGGTGCCCCTCTATTTATACCAGGACTAGAGGTAGTGCAATAGCTATTCTTGGCACGTCCCTGGCTTCCACCGCCTTAGCATGTCCACATGTCACCGCCTGTCGAAGGGGTGGACGAGAGGAGCTGCAGGAGGTTCAGCCACCCCTAGGGTTCGGCCACCCCCTAACCAAGCCGCCATGCCACCACCTTCGCATAGTGGGCTGTGGGCTGGACCTAGGTTACTCCTTCGTGGGTGCTTTGCCCAGTTGAGTTGAATTGATGGGCATCTCCCTTGTTCCTTTGCGCAAATCAGTGTCAGAAAATGCCTTTCAGTGAATTATTCCATGTATTTGTGTTTATGTCCTGCAAAATAATAACCTCCAAACACAAGTGGAACTTGGTTAATAGTAAATGCATATGTGTTTAAGATTGCCAATTTCTCCTCTTTTTGTGTCTTCTTTGGCGATCGGGTTTGATCGTTAAGGACCACCAACATGTTGTAGCACCTCTCTAGCTTGTTGCTCAAATTCTTCACTTCATTTTTGAGCTCATTGTTCTCCTTCAAAAGATTAGTCTCACAAGACATAGAAGTAGAACAAGCATCTATATTTGAAGAACATGGCATAGCTAATAATTCATCACAAGAGGTGTGGATACATGCTTCTTGCTTACATCACAAGGGTTAGCAATAATTTGTGATTGATCAATTGACCCATGTGATGAGCTCTAATACCACTTATAGGGTCGAGATGGCAGACTAGAGGGGGTTGAATAGGACTTTCTAAAATTAAATGCACCAGCTAACCAAAATAAATGCGGAATTAAAACAATCAGTCTAGCCAAGACTATACCCCTCTATCTAAGTTCACAAGCACCTTATAAAGATCCTAATTAGGCAACAAAGGTGTCGGGCTAGCTAGATCTCACCTAATCAACTCTAGAGCAAGGTCATACAAACCTATGCAACTAGTACTTCTAGCACGGGGGAGCTAAAACACAACTAGTATGCAAAAGCATAAAGCCTAAGCTCACTAGCTATTGGGACAAGCATCCCAAAGGGGGTCGAGAGTAGAAGGCTCCTTGGAGAATGCTAGCTAGAGAAGGTCCCTCGGTGAAGGCTGGCAGGAGAAGGCCTCCCGGGGAAGGCCGGTGGGAGAAGGCTCCTGGCAGAGGCCGGTGGGAGAAGGTTCTCGGAGGAGGCCGGTGGGAGAAGGCTCCCACCGGAGGTCCGGAACAAAGGCTCCTAGAGGAGGCCGACAGGAGAAGGCTCCCAAAAAAGGTCAGTGGGAGAAGGCTCCCTATGGAGGTCCGGAGCAAAGGCTCCCGATGAAGGTCGGCGAGAGAAGGGTCCCGAAGGACGCCGGTGGGAGAAGGCTCCCAGTGGAGGTCTAGGGCGAAGGCCGGGAACAAGGGTCTCGGATGAAGGCCTGATGATTGTTTTGTATAAGGGCTCAGCGGAGAAGGCTCCATGGAGAAACCTCCACAATGATGGTCTTGTGTAGAGGCTCCATGGAGAAGGCCCTAGGACGAAGGATCCAACATATGAGTGAGGAGTGTGAGGCGGTAGCTAGGGTTTGTGAAAAATGAGTGGGAGAGGAGAGAGCCCCCTTTGCCCTCATGGTCTTGGCATTATATAGGCAAGTGGAAATTTACATGCGACCCCTCGGTGGGGGGTGAGTTTTATATGCCACTCCAATGGCGCTAGTTGGGCCTCTTCTAGGGGACTTGGCCCATATGAATATGGCATGACCTAATAGTAGCCCCTCATCTACAAGGTTATGGCCTGTACTACATGACCTAGTAGATGCTCATACTAGAAGAGGCACAATACAACTCGAACCTTGGTTGCGAGGAGTGCTCTTCGCAAACCACACGTGCATGCCTCACTAAAAACTCTATCCCAAAAACCCTGTGGGAAAAGGGCATGGAGAAAAGAGCACGTGCACGACTCTAACCTATACATGTTCTAACTCCTGAGGCGTCTACCTCTGAGTGCCTTGTTCTTTTAGATGTCTTCACATTTGGGCTCTAGCTTCTTTCTATACTTCTATGACATGGTTCGTTGGCTTCGCTTGGTGCACAGGCCTTCATCTTCAAGGCCTTCTCCTCCAATATCTTCTCAACACGAAGGTCTTCGGCTTTGAGGTCTTTTTGTCACGGAGGTCTTATCTCCGAGCCTTCTCAGCACAGAGGTTTTCATCTTCAAGGCCTTCCAAAGGCAAAGGTCTTTCCTTCCCAAGCCTTCTTCACGAGAGGGTCTTCGTATTTGAGGCCTTCTCGGCGAGGGGTTCTTCATCTCTAAGCCTTCTCGGCAGGGAGGCCTTCATCTTCAAGGCCTTCCCATGAACACTAGGCAAAAGACTTCATGTTCTAGAGTTGCTGGTCCTCTGGTATGCTCCCTTAGCCCCTCTTGGCTGGTGCTCATGACCAAATCCTCAATCCCCCTTGGTGTAGTCAATGTAGTCATAGTAGTGGAAGTAAATGTTTGGATTGGAGTTGCCGATGAGCCCCTCGAATCGAAGTGGTTGACGAAGGTGTGGTAGACCTTGGTCTCGAAGGAGTTGATGTAGCCCCTCATGCTTGGCAACAGGAGCGAGCCACCATAGACGTTGATGCTAAAGGAGTTAGCGAAGGCTCTTGAACTATTGTAGTGGGCGAGGATGATGGCAAAGCCCCTCCTGCCGATGACCCTCTTGCAAAGGTGCTTGGTGGAGTAGATATTGGTGTTGACGATGAAGGTGTCGGTGAAGCCCCCTCGTGATGATGTATTGGTAGAGGCGAGTTATCTAGGTTTGCCAAGACTGTTTGCGATGACCCTCCTGCAAGGGTATTTGGTGGAGGCAAGGTTGGAGTAGATATCAAAAGTGATAGCGAAGGCCCTCCTGCAAAGTTGTTTGGTGACGGCCCTCCTAAAAAAAGATGTTTTGGTAGAGGCGATGTTGGTGAAGTCACTGAACATGGTGGTGAAGCTCTTCATGCCGAAGGTGATGCCAATGTAGGCACCAAAGCTTCATGTCAAAGGCCGGAGAAGTCACATGAAAATGCACCTGAGTTGATCTCCTGCATTTTTAGGGACTTAGGTTGGGCATTATAGCTTCGTCGAATGTTGACTTGCTTGCAAGTCTTTCGACACTCAGAAAGACACTGGCTTTGTACTAGCTACAAAAGATGGTTAGTCATTTCATATAATATGCAAGTGGTGAAGATTTTAAAGGTTTTGAGAGAGCGAAGGTCCCGATGCCTGACTGTAGATAGGCCTTTGTCGGGTAAAGCTTTTTCAAGCTTTTCAGAGTGACGGCCCCGATGCCTGATCATGGACTGGTCTTTGTCGGGTTACTGCAGTGCAATGCATTTATGTAATGCATGTATGTATGTGATGATGCAAGTAAGTTTATTTGCATGAAAATATTAAAGGGGGGTAAACATATCATGCGCCCTGCAAAAATGAAGGTTGTGCTCGAATAAAAGATAAGCTCTGCATATAAGAAATAATACCCTTGAATGAGAGGGTTGTAGTTTTGGATGGCTAGCGAAGGCTACCATTCAAGAACCTGCATGGTTATAGATGTGATTTGTAATTTTAAACATAAAAAGGATCAGTTTCCTATGAAGGTTAGCTCGGATAAAATTTGGTTAATGCATATTATAAAAACCTAAAAAATGAACAATACAACCTGCAAAAAAGAGGAAAACATGTTGGTGTTTGTGGGCTCGAAGGTTGGGTATCTGTTGAAAGTTGATTTCTAATAGAGGCCGCTGACTAGAAAGCTGTTGACATACGAAGGCTGCTGAATGATGAAGGCTACCAACTGACTAAGGTTACTTATAGACAAAGGCTACTGAATGACGAAGGTTGTTGACAGACGAAGGCTGCTGAATGACGAAGACCAATGACTGAAGAAGGCTACTAGCTAACAAAGGCCCATGACTGACAAAGGCTACTGATAGACGAAGGCTGCTAGCTGATGAAGGCCAATGAATTCCTATATGACAAAGCTTGACTTCCTATCAGAGCCATACATGATATTTAGACTAGGAAAACATTCACATATATGTTGCATGCTTTTGCATTGAGTTTTGTCAAGCTTTGTTGACCCTTATTAGAGATTTGTCATGCTTTTAAAATCAAGATCACATACACTCCACCCACATAAGCACTACTCCTACACTGGGAGTAGGCGCAAAAACATGCTTTCCATTTAGATCCACCCAAAAATGTTTTACTCCAACACTAGGAGTAAACACCAAAAATATGTTTTATAGGTTTCCACCAAATAAATGCTTCATGTTCTTGTTGCTATCTCTCAAAAGTTCTATTGTAGAAAAGTGCCATGGGCTATGCAAAAGTTATTTAGAAAAAAAAAGAGAAGAAAAAAAAGTTGAGAAAAAATGGACACAAAAGTGTCTGAGATATTGAAAACAATGGGTACTTCGATGCCCGCCTAAAAAAGGAAGATGAATAAGATAGCCTCTGTTCTCTTGCAGAAATATTTCCAAGTTTTAAAAGAGAGATATGTTTTCAAGGAGCAAAGTAGAATTAGGCTAGCCACCATATATATCCACCTCATATATCCACACACATGCACATCTTGATTTGATTGTATTACTCAACTCACACACAGACATGCATAATATATGCATTACAAGTATGCTCTAGCTTTCTCCCTACCTACGAACTCCACATAAGCCTTAGTTGTAGGAAGAGAAAAAGGGCATAACATCATTACTGTCTTTGGTGAGGATCCACAAATACCACATAAATTGAGAGACTTGAGAGTGTCATACAATGGAATTTCTGATTTTTATTTTGAAAACTTATAAAAACTCTAGAATAATGGTGAAACAAAGAACTTGAGACATAGTGCTTGACTTGATCACTCTATCTTTCAATTGTTCAAGACCCAAGTGAAGGCTAAGAAGAACCATGGTTGAAGGTAATATGGCTAAGTTTGAAAGTCAGATCAGTTTATTCTAATCTACAGGAGAATTTTTTATTGAACACCTATGTACTTTTGAGGCATGAAAACATTGTAGCAACTCATAATCCATTACAGAGTTTGGCTTTGCTCAGGGACTAGCAAAGGGTAAGTGTGGGGGAACTTGTTGATGGTTGTTAATGTCAATCATAAACCATCAATATAACCTGCATATATGCTAAATTCCATTACCAAACATAGGTCTAGGGGTTTAAACTAATAAATTCCATAAGTTTTGGTGAATCTGTGTTTGCAGGAGGGTTTATCCAGAAAACCATCAAGGTGGACCTAAACGTCAGATTTAATCACATTTATCCATGATGAAAATAACTCCAGAAGGTTCTAGAAGACTCTAGGAGGTAAACCACCAAAGCAGAGGCTGAGGGGCGGCCAGGTGAGATCGGTCGGCCCCACCACTAGGCCAGCCAGCTTGTGGACCCCCATGGTCAGTCTCCCCTTCGAATGTCGCTTCTCCACTGCCTCCTAGATTGCACCTACGCCATCCTTTTAAGTCGGTTCATCCAACAGAGATCTAGGGAGTTGATGCGGATCAATGATGTGGTGATTCCCTGACCCGTAGTCCACCTCTACCTATATATAGTAGCCCCTACCCCCCTCCCTAGAGCCATCTTGAAAACCATAATTCATATCTCTCATTCAGATCAACACACACCAGGAAGATTAGATCTAGAGCTCTCCAATGTAGTAGATTAGTAGCTCGGGAGTAAGGGTCGAGTTGAGCTCATGCTCAAGTTTTGGATCTAGTCTTGGAGGCTCAGCAAAGCCTTGTATCTTCACTTTGAGATCTTATAAGACTTATTATCAATTTATCATATTCCTATTTACATGGCTATGCTTACTTTGAATATATATCTTGCTTAGTTGAGGTTATCTTCACTTTTGTGTGTGGGTTCATGGAGCGCTTAGCCTGCTAGTTTATCGATTGGTTTAAGTAGCCGAGCCTCATGTAAGCATGGTGCTTATATGATGCTCTGCATGTGAGTACACCCTGTTCTCTAATTGTGTGGTAGCAGCGGGTGGTGATAGTCCTGTCTATCCTTTGTAGTCCACAACGAATTGAACATGTTCTTAAATTGTAGGACCGTAGTCGTGTCAGTAGAGTTATCCTTTGTGGTGCTCTACCATCTAAGCCGCGTCCCAAAATGCACAAGAGTAGAGTGAGTCTTAACTATAGTCGGGTATATATATATACTTTGATCCTGTAATAAGAATATCATAGGAATTTATCTTACCCTTTGTTCTCCTGAGTTAACTAGTTTACATTATCTTAATGATCTGTCCCCTGAGTGTCATTATCCTTAATTCCTACCATTATCTCTACCCCTTGCGCTAGCTATGTTGGTATGTTGATCAGTAGACATTCCTTTGTTATTTAATAAATCTTTACTCCATTGTTTCCCTATGGTAAAATATAAATAACGATACCTGGAATACCCCCGGTAAAATGCTACAATGGTATTATGTGCGCTTGCGGAATCCTTCATATTCTATTTGCACTTATAAATACCAGCAGGCATTTTTGCTGCTGTTGCCGGGGAAACAATTGGCGTAAGGATTTAGATCATTAACATACCACTAGCTTTAGTAGGATTTCCCCTGTTCTGTTGAATTGTGGAATAAGACAGGACAACAGATGCCATTTTGACCATCCGACGAGCTTCCACAAGAAAAGAAGAAAAACATTGAAGAACCCTAGCGTGCGTGAACATTCAAAGATCCATCAACATTGGAACCCTACCATCTCATAGGTTTGTATAGACATATGTATACATTATTCTAACCATGTGTAGGTTGGAAGAAAAAGGTCGACATCACAAGAATTCAAATCATATCTCAAGTGACGAATACAGATGCTGCACTACTCACAAGTTCCATCATGTGAGTCATCATAAGTATGATCAAGAAAGGTGAGATAGTCATGCTCATGGACTTTAAACTTAATGAGTAGTTATCTTTTTAACATTTTGCATTACACTGCATGTTTACTTAGAATAATCCATGCATCCATTCCGTTTAGTTTGAATTCTCTCATATCAAATCCACAACATGTTTAGTTCCATGCATATATCGAAGCCACCTACATCCTTTATCTTAAAAAATCACTCACCATGATCATGCTCTTTCATTTCTATTTGAGTAAATCATTAAAATGCTTCCATACTACTTTTGTCTTCCATAGTATGCTTTGGTTTAGAAGTACTGTACATACTTCCATTGGCTTTTAAATTAAGCATGGTGCTTAGGTTAAAATGCCTTCCTTAATCAAAATTAGACATGGAGTCTAGTTTGGTTATTGAACTAAAAATTGTTTGTGTAGACACTAGTTATTTTTGTTGGACTAACCCCAGCAGGAAATTCTCAAATTTAATTTGGGAAAGTTCCAAGATGAACTCACACCGAAGATGAATCAAAGCATGCGATGAACTCCAACAACTCAACGCAAAAGAAGACACAGCTCATTTTTCATCGAAGGAAGAACTGTGGGTATCAAAATTCACTCACTTTGTCTTTTGCTGCAAGTTACCTTTGCCGTGAACCATGCTTGAATGTAGTGAACAAATAAAATTTGTTATCAAACATGATAAACAAAATCAATGCTAAAGTAATTCAAAAACCACCTTTTCATTGGTATAGATAAAAGACACACAAATTATGGACAACAACCCATATTTCAAATTTGTTGTATTCCCTCGGGTATGTGTCATTAACATTTTGTAGGAAAGAATGAATGTACTCTGTGCCTATCCATGGTTTGGTATGAACCTGGCAAACCACCACTTCGGCTATGGAACAAAGAGAAATGAGACGAGTGCCACAAAAAGGATCTACAATAGAAGCACTCACTCATAGGAAGTGAACGAACAAATCAACAGGCCACAAGTAACATCGAAGGCAACCTAGCATTTCTAGAACTCAAGCTAGTAGGCTGATGAGAAGCAGGGTGCAACTCACCTCATATCAGCCAAACTGATGCCTGCTTTCATCACCTTCAAAGATAGCATCTCGCACGTCATCAACAAGGGCAAGACATCGAGATGCCACTAATCATGGTGTACATTCTCGTGCTAGCAGACATCATCAATCAATGGTTCACTGCTGACTATGTCTCGTGAGACCATGAACAACAATGGTTGCAAGATGATGTCCTTAAGTCATTAGAGATGAAGCTTTCATGCTAGTACCAATGAGGTTCCTTCCTCGACCATCAAGACAGCTGGCATATCGCTAACAAAGAAAGAAGAATAACTCTCCGCCATGCTGCTGGATGACAAAGATAAGCAAGGAGGAACTTGAGTTTGCATCTACAATGAACCCAAACTCGTCAATCAAGAATCGACAAAAATCAAGAAAGGTTGACAGGAGAAGAGCATGCAATTGTTCATATCCTTAGGATCAGATGGTGCAAAGAAAAGCTAAATGCAAGGTAGAGGTCCTTCTCAATGGACCTAAAAACCATGAGTCCTTGCCGACAGTGTTGAGTGACATAAAAGTCAATGTGTGGGGGAGGAAGGCCAACTTTTCCATAGTTGATACAACCCTGCTCTTCTTCTTCCTAGGCTCCCGTCGCTCTGCCATGCTGGTTTGCAATCCCTCTGCTCAATATTGCTTTGTTTGTAAAAGTTTGAATATGTTTACAAATTTCATACATGAAAATCAAACTTAAGATGTAAAGTAAAATCAAACTATGTGAGAAGAAGCTTTTGTGACAATTAAGGCACATTATTTAAAACATGGGACAAATGTTCTATGCTAATTAAAATATTAAAACCAATTCTACCATAGCATAGAAGATGACCATTAGCTTTATGACAACACTATCCTTGTTTCAAATTATTTGTACATCCCTTCAGATATGTTTTGTCCAGTAATCTTTTACAGGAATGAAGCAATGAATGGAGCAGAAGGTCCAAACAAAATGCTAAGATTCACAAAAGAGAACAAAAAGATGGCATCACAAAAGGATGAGAAAGAAGGAGTACAACATATGAGACAAGATGCTCATGAATAGCTCAAGATGCAGAGTTAGTCAAGCAAGGAAGGTTTCAAGCAGAAAGAAAAGATCACCACAAGTCATCTACCCTTTATCAGGTAAGTGGCCATTATCTAAAAAGCTTCCCTTGATCTTGCTATTCACATAAAAGAAGAAACAAACATGATTGAGTTACAACTATCCTTGATCCAACCTGATTAACTCAACATGTTTTGTTCCTTAAGTTTGTTCATAGCACTACTTTCTTGATCTTATATTCTTAACCAAATGAGCTAAAATGTTGCATATCTTATTCTTGGAAGATAGTCATAATCATGTAAGGTTTGATACTTTATAGATAGTCCTTCCATAGGTTAAGCAACTCCACTCTTTTTCACAAATATATACTCATCCTTCTAATCTTATCACCCATGTTGTAAGAATGAATACACATAACGTCAACCGTAACATGATTCGATGTGCCTAAGGCTCGAGAAAAAAATAAAGATTTGGTTCTATTGGTGTTTTCCCACCAACAGCGCCCATGCACTTGATCTCTACCTTTTCTTGATGAGCAGGAAACACTTTGAGCAAAGTGTGGGGGAGTCGACACCCAAATTCTATAGGTGAAAGTTTTGAACCGGCAATTATGATGCACACAAGATGTAGCCAGTTTCTACTATTGATGGTTGACTTTGAAACACTAAACAAGGAATAGGAACAAGTCAAGAAAGGAAGCACCGGTCAAACCAAGATCAAACTCAAAATCAAGACGGATTTGATAGAAGAAGGTGGCACCACCATTAGAAGCGCCACTAATGGAGGTGCCATCACAAGAATCCTTATCTTCAAGAGTGAACTGAGTGGGCATCAGGGAGGATGCATATCTTTCTCTGGCCAAGGGTATCATGACTCTCAGGAGGCCTACCACTGCTTCAACAACAGACTCGCAACCATTGAAGAGACAAATACTGCCATACAAGGTACGTTACATAATCATACACAATGATAGGTAAGCATGAGACACGAGATGGCCAGCCTTCACAGCAACATCAAAATCAAAATTTGAAGGGACTCTGTTCCTAGCACCTCCACATCCAGCCATCTCAGTTGAGCAACCACGACAACAACTAGCTTAGGGGAGAAGGCATCCCCGTGTATCTAGATAAGTATTTCTTTTCCTTTTATATTCTTAGTTTGCTTATATATATTAGAAAATAGATGAATAACTAAAAGTAAAATAAAAAGTTGTCTTTATAGAAATATATATAGTTATAATGCATGAACTAAAAATGAACACAAAATAAAGAGAGTGTGTCTAGTTTGCTTTAATTTTGTTTTAAGAGCTAAATAAATAATAAGGGACTCTGAAGATAATCTCTTAAAATGGAAATGATGAATAGTGCTCTGTTGTAATCCTTTCAAGTACCTAGTTTTCAGCCTTGAATTCTCCCGAGTTTTGGATAAGATTGTTTTGATATAAGGATTTACTCTGAACTTGAAACTCAGTAGATAGCACTATGATTGATCTAAGTCTAGGTAATTGACAGATATGATATGAGAAGGTCTGAGCTGTTGTTTATCTCATTCCGAGTGATGCTAAAGTTTTGGAGATTTATCTTTTGAAAAACATAAAAAATGTTATGATGAGTTCCTGTATGACAAAGCTTGTATTCCTACCAGAGCCATACATGATATTTAGGCTAGGAAAACTTCCATATATATGTTGCTTGCTTTTGCATTGAGTTTTATCAAGCTTTGTTGACCCTTATGAGAGATTTGTCATGCTTTTAAAATCAAGATCACGTACACTCCACCCACATATGCATTACTCCTACATTGGGAGTAGGTACAAAAACATGCTTTCCATTTAGATCCACCCAAAAATGTTTTACTCCTACACTGGGAGTAAACACCAAAAATATGTTTTATAGGCTTTCCACCAAATAAATGATCTAAGTTCTTGTTGCTATCTCTCAAAAGTTCTATTGTAGAAAAGTGCCATGGGCTATGCAAAAGTTATTTAGAAAAAAGAGAAGAAAATTAAAAAAAAGTTGAGAAAAAATGGACACAAAAGTGTCCGAGATATTGAAAATAATGGGTACTTCGATGCCCGCCTGAAAAAAAGAAGATGAATAAGATAGCCTCTGTTCTTTTTCAAAAATATTTCCATGTTTCAAAAGAGAGATATGTTTTCAAGGAGCAAAGTAGAATTAGGCTAGCCACCATATATATCCACCTCATATATCCACACACAAGCACATCTTGATTTGATTGTATGACTCGACTCTCTTTGGATCCATTGTTTGACTTTACAGTATATGCATTGCAAGTATGCTCTAGCTTTCTCCCTACCTATGAACTCCACATAAGCCTTAGTTGTAGGAAGAGAAAAAGGGCATAACATCATTACTACCTTTGGTGAGGATCCACAAATACCACATAAATTAAGAGACTTGAGAGTGTCATACAATGGAATCTCTGAGTTTTATTTTGAAAACTTATAAAAACTCTAGAATAATGGTGAAACAAAGAACTTGAGACATAGTGCTTGACTTGATTATTCTGTCTTTCAATTGCTCAAGATCCAAGTGAAGGCTAAGAAGCCACATGGTTGAAGGTAATATGGGTAAGTTTGAAAGTCAGATCAGTTTATTCTAATCCGGAGGAGAATTTTTGATTGAACACCTGTGTACTTTTGAGGCGTCAAAACATTGTATCAACTCCTCATCCATTACTGAGTTTGGCTTTGCTCAGGGACTAGCAAAGGGTAAGTGTGGGGGAACTTGTTGATGGTTGTTAATGTCAATCATAAACCATCAATATAACCTGCATAAACATGAGTTTTGGTGAATTTGTGTTTGCAAGATGGTTTATCTCGAAAACCGTTAAGGTGGACCTAAACGTCAGATTTAATCGCAATTATCCATGATGAAATCAATTCCAGAAGGTTCCAGAAGACTCCAGGAGGCAAACCACCATAGCGAAGGCCGAGGAGCTGCTAGGTGGGGCTGGTCGGCCCCACCACTAGGTCGGTTGGCCTGTGGGCCCCCCTGGTCAGTCTCCCCTTCGAATGTTGGTTCTCCACCACCTCCTAGATTGCACCTACGCCGTCCTTTTAAGTCGGTTCATCCAACGGTGATCGAGGGAGTTGACGCTGATCAATGATATGGCGATTCCTTGCCCCCTACTCCACCTTGGCCTATATATAGCAGCCCCTACCCCCCTCCCTAGAGCCATCTTGGAAACCCTAATTCATATCTCTCATTCAGATCAACACACACCAGGAGGATTAGATCTTGAGCTCTCCAATGTAGTAGATTAGTAGCTCAGGGGTGAGGGTCTAGTTAGGCTCATGCTCAAGTTCTAGATCTAGTCTTAGAGGCTCGGCAAAGCCTTGTATCTTCACTTTGAGATCTTGTAACACTTATTATTAATTTATCATATTCCTATCTACATGGCTATGCTTACTTTGAATATATATCTTGCTTAGTTGAGGTTATCTTCACTTTTGTGTGCGGGTTCATAGAGAGCTTAGCCTGCTAGTTTATTGATTGGGTTCAATAGCCGAGCCTCGTGTAAGCATGGTGCTTATATGATGCTTTGCCTATGAGTACACCCTATTCTCTGGTTGTGTGGTAGCAGCGGGTGGTGACAGTCCCATCTATTCTCTGTAGTCCACGCCGAATTGAATAGGTTCTTAAATTGTAGGACCGTAGTCGCGTCAGTAGAGTTATCCTTTGTGGTGCTCTACCGTCTAAGCGGTGTCCCAAAGTGCACAAGAGTAGAGTGAGTCTTAACTATATATATATATATATATATATATATATATATATATATATATATATATATATATATATATATATATATATATATATATATATATATATATATATATATATATACTTTGATCCTGTATTAAGAATATCAAAGGAATTTATCTCACCCTTTGTTCTTTTGAGTTAACTAGTTTACATTATCTTAATGATCTATCCCATGAGTGTCATTATCCTTAATTCCTATCATTATCTCTACCCCTTGCTCTAGCAATGTTGGTATGTTGATTAGTAGACATTCCTTTGTTATCCAATAAATCTTTACTCCATTGTTTCCCTATGGTAAAATATAAATAACGACACATGACTACTCCCGGTAAAATGCTACAATGCTATTCTATGCGCTTGCGGAATCCTTTATATTCAATTTGCACTTATAAATACCAACAATACCCAATGATAGATGAAGGCCACTGACTAGTGAAGGCAACTGACTGATGAAGGCTGTTGACTTAGCGAAGGCTTATAACTGATGAAGGTTGCTGAAAACCAATGATAGATGAGGGCCACTAACAAATGATGAAAGGCAATGACTGATGAAGGCTGCTGAGAACCAATGCAGATGAAGGACACTGACAAATGTTGAAAGACAATAACTGATGAAGGCTAATAACTAATGATTGCCAATTATTGATGAAAGCCATTAAAAAATGATGAAAGCTAACAACTGACAAAGGCCGTTGAATGACGAAGGCTACTGAGAACCATGATAAGTGAAGGCCACTCACAAATGATGAAAGCCAATAACTGACGAAGGCCGTTCACTAACGAAGGTTGTTGGCTGATAATAACCCATGATAGATGAATACCACTGACTTACTGACTAACGAAAGCCACTGACTGACGAAGGCAGCTGTGTAACGAAGGATGAATTCCATGGGGGGCTACTATCCAATGTAAATTTTGTATCTTGGGATTATAAAAAGAAACATGCATATAACGAAGAAAATATACTCTATGGGAGGTTTGCTTGGGAGGATAAGAGATACTTATAGTGGTGATGACTTGTATGTTAGTAACAAAGAAATTCAACATAAGAAAATGATAGGTGTTTTGAGTTAGCCATTTTATGCCAAGCATGTATAGCCCATTGGGCCATGCTTTTGATGTGGCGAAGGCTACGACAACTTTGTTGGTCACATTGGTGACAAGTTGTATATGCGAAGGTTAATTTTCAAAATTTGCCTCGAGGCAAGAAAGTTAAATCAAGAGTGTGAAAAAATAAATCATAAGAGCGAAAATTGTAAGGCGTTATAAGCTGATGAGAATTCATAGACCGGTGAGGAATACTCACTTGTGCTAGTTTGGTTCCTGCACGAGGGTACTTTTAGCATATGTAAAAGGTTTAGTGAATGATATATGTGCAACAACAGTCATATAATTATGCAAAACAAAGGTTAAGATACTGCAAGGCACGAGTTAGATATGCACAGGGTGCAAATACCTTAGACTAAGATGCTATTATTACCTAAGTCAAGTGGCATATTCCTTGTATATTGGTGATTCGGAGTCCAAAAATTCAACTTCATACTTCCAAAATCCAGGAGATCCCAGAAGTCTGAAAATTCCAAATAGAAGGTTGGACCTTCGGTAGATGTCAGAGGTCTAGGAAGTCAGTCCTGAAATTCTGACCTTCCCGAAATGTTTTAAATACAAGAAATTGTGCATGACTGGCATGAAGGATTTAGAGTTGCAGCTGTTGATGGGAGTTATGGTCAATCGGACGTCCCTACTTTGAATCCTGCACCCACACATTTTGCGGAATATTTTATATGAACATTTTTTTGAGAGGGGAAGGGATACGCTTGGACGCGGAAAATTTGCTAAGATGACGAGGAGAGCGAAGGCTCTTGAATCCGAAGGCCACCATAATTTTCCAAAGCGGAACGTCCCAGAAAATATTCCGAAGGCCAAAAAATTCGGTAGAAAATCTACAAGGGCCCAAAAAATACCTGAATACAACGGAGACACATTTGCAACATTGAGTTAGAAAAAAGGGGATTTGAAGTTTGCTTATCTGATTGTGCCAACCGGTCGACTGCCTTCATGGCCGGCAAGAGCTCAGTGAGCTGAGGGTTGTGCCCCTTGTGGACCTCCGGGGCCTGGGAACACAATCGGAAGCCTCGAGGGTGCTCCGATCGGAAGCCGAAGGTGATGAAAAAGGATCTGCATATGCCTAACAGAAGAGCTTGTGTTGTTTTCTGGTTAGTTAATAGAGGTACGCATTTTTTTATGCTCAGGTTCTGAGCTTGAAGCTTATGTGCTACACAATTTTTGCAGATTTATTATTGTTATGATTATTTTTTTAACATGAAGGGACGAAGGCTTTTGGAGCTTTGCCTAATTTTTTCGTCATTTTATAATTTAGTTTTACTACTTTTGTTTTAAATAACTGACGAAGGATTTGGAGCTTTGGTTTTCTTTTTGGGAAAACGTTAGTGAGGCTTAAGGAGGTCTTACCTTCATCCGGAGATTCTTACCTTCGCTCAAGGTTTCCACGTGTTCAAACCTTTGCCCTGCTGATGAAGGTTGTTGAAGAAGGCTAGCTTCACTAGTGAAGGCTACGAAGACTTTTGTTGTAGGAAAAACTCGAATTTTTCTGACTTGTTAGACGAAGACTGATAAAACTGATCGAAGGCTGATGCTCCGAAAGAGGAAAAAACTCCTCAATTTTTAGCTTCACTGACGAAGGCTGGTAAAACTAATTGAAGGCAGTTGCTTGAAGAAAACACTCCATTTTCATCTTCTTCAGATGAAGGCCGATGAAACTGATCGAAGGCTGGCTTCACTTATGAAGGCTGCTGACAAAGGTTGTTGAATGACGAAGGCTAATGACTAACGAAGACTATTCCTTGATGAAGGCCAATAAGCGATGAAGGCTACTAAGAACCATTGATAAATGGCATCCACTGATAGATGATGAAGGCTATTAACTGACGAAGGCTAATGACTAGCGAAGGCTCATGACTGCCGAAGGCCGTTGGCTAATGGAAATCAATGACTGATAGAGGATCACTGAAGTATCTGACAAAGGTTGAGTATCTCATGAAAGCCGCTGATTGATAGAGGGTTCTGACTGACAAAGGCAAATAACTAATCAAGACCACTGACTGACAAAGGCCAATAACTGATGAGATCTATAGACCGCTGAAGGCTGCCCAGGTCTTTGTCAAGTTCAGGCGCTTTGTGCCACAGAGGTCGTTTCGTACCCTTGAGCCTTTGGCTTGGGTAACGGAGGGTCCTCTTTCTGCTGAGAAAGCTGTTGTCGAATGTTGTGGCTCCATTGCTAGCCACTTTCGAGTTATGGGCTCATGAGAAATACTCACTGATGTTGGCTTGGTTCCTATACGAGGATACTTAGTCAAGTGGTATGTTCCTACAAGACAACACTTTGATGTCTACATGAGTCGTTAGTGTTTGATATACAAGTGATTGTAGTCTGGCAAAGAAAACATGAGATACTTATTTTATATAATGGTGATATGAAGCCTAGATCATACCTTTGCCCTGAGGATCTTACTTTCTCGGGTCTTCTCTTAGGTTCAAACCTTTACTCTCAAAAAATTTATTCATGTCGAGCACGGTGGGCGCCAATGTTGGGACAAGCGTCCCGAACAGGGTTGAGAGTAGAAGGCTCCTCGGAGAATGCCGGCTAGAGAAGGTCCCTCGATGAAGGCTGGCAGGAGAAGGCCTCCTGGGGAAGGCGGGTGGGAGAAGGCTCCCAACGGAGGCCGGTGGGAGAAGGTTCCTGGAGGAGGCCATCGGGAAAAGGCTCTTGGCGGAGGTCTAGGACGAAGGCTCCTAGAGGAGGCTCGTAGGAGAAGGCTCCCGGAGGAGGCCAGTGGGAGAAGGCTCCCTACGGAGGTTCAGAGCGAAGGCTGCTGACGAAGGTCCATGGGAGAAGGCTCCTAGAGGAGGCTGGTGGGAGAAGGCTCCCGATGGAGGTCCGAGGTGAAGGCCCAGAATGAGGGTCTCGGACGAAGGCCTGATGATTGTTTTGTATAAGGGCTCAGTGGAGAAGGCTCTGCAATGATGGTCTTGTGCGGAGGCTCCACGGAGAAGGCCCTAGGATGAAGGCTCTAACACATGAGTGAGGAGAGTGAGGTGGCAGCTAGGGTTTGTGAAAAATTAGTGGGTGGGGAGAGAGCCCCCATTGCCATCATGATCTTGGCATTATATAGGCAAGCGGAAATTTACAAGCGACCCCTCGGTGGGGGTGAGTTTTACATGCCACTCCAATGGTGCTAGTTGGGCCTCTTCTAGGGGACTTGGCCCATATGAATATGGCATGTCCCAACACTAGCAATGCTCAATAACAAGGCAACTAATGCCAAATTAGAGAGCGCAAATTACTTAGCTACACAAACTAAGCAAAGTGACTAACAAGGTTACTCAAACCAAATTAGCCACGCAAGGGAGCTATTTCTATGCTACACAAGCAAGAAGGAAACTAGCGAGCTGCACAAGCTAACTAAATACAAGAGCAACTACACAAGCACAATGTATATGAAAGTAATTGCAAGCTTGTGTAAAGGGGATGCAAACCAACAGGAAGACAAGGATGACACGGGGATTTTATCCCAAGGTTCACATGCTTGCCAACACACTAGTCCCCGTTGAGACAAGCTCCAAGGTTGCCAGCGGTCCTCTTGCTAGTGGTGACCCGCAAGTCACACTCTCCCATGTGGAGTGCTTACCACAAGCTCTAGCACTTGACCTGGCTAGACCACTTGTCACCCTTTGCGTCTCGCTGTACTAGAGTTGCTCTTCATGGCTCCCGCGTGGTGAGCACAATCCCCCTGACAATCACTTCTCTGGAGCACTGCACAATCTTCTTTACGTGCTTCAATGGAGACCACCACCAATCCATCTAGGAGGTGGCAACCTACAAGAGTAACAAGCAGCACCGGTGTGTAACTCGATCACCTAGTGCCACTTGATGCAACCTCATGATGCAATTGCACTAGAATCACACTCACACTCAATCAGATGATCACTATCAAATGTATGTGAGTTAGAGGGCTCCCAAGCACACCTACACAAGCCACCAAGGCTTAAGGGTGCTCAGCAACCAGCCCAAGGCTGAATAGTGCTTGGTTTTATAGCCCCTAAGCAAATAGAGCCATTGCTCCAAAGATTCGATTTTCTACGAGGGCACCTGACATGGCGGTGCCCCTCCCAACGGTCCAATTCTAATGGCTAGAAACATGCCGTTGGTCACCGGACAGGGGTGGCGGTACCACCTCCCTAGGGATGGCGGTGACCACCTAGGCCAGCCCATTGGTTTCCCTCCTCTCTAGAACAAAAGCAGCGGTGCACCGCCCTAGGTATGGCGGTGCCTAGGCGGTGCCCAACCCCACTTGGGCTGCCCTCGGGAAAAACACGATGGTGCCACCGGACAACACCTAGGTAGTGCACTACCCCGCACATGGCGGTACACACCGTCATGTCTGATGACACCCCTTCTGCTGCTGCTCGAAACCAAGTCCAGGTGGGCAATGCCCTAGGGGTGGCAGTGCACCGGACACGGCATGGCAGTGCCCCAGGGCAGCACCAAGAGCCTGGTTTCGCCTCCTTTTCTTCACCTTTGCCAACACCTTTGCAAATGTGCTAACACCACCAAGTGTTCACCACCTTGTGCATGTGTGTTAGCTTTTCACAAACATTTTACCAAAGGATTAGCTCTCTTTTCACCGCGCCACTCGATCCTAGTAACGATGCAAAGTTAGATCACTCGAGTGGCACTAGATGACCAATATGCAAACAAGTTTGCCCCTCTTGATAGTACGGCCATGTATCCTAAACCCGGCCATAAACTTCTCTAAACACCTATAACCGATGAAATAAAATGCCCTGTAGGTTATACCTTTGCCTTGCGCATTCCATTCCATCTCCTCCAATGTTGATGCAACACATGCACCAACCTTGATAAACAAATGATATGATCCACTTCATCTCATCATGTGACCTTGTTGGTTCTTCGATCTTGACATCACTTGCTTTTCACCATTGCCTTCATCCATCAGCGCCAAGTCTTGCTCCAGCTTCACCGCCACACAGTCCATCACTCCAAAGCCTCCAACTTACCCTTCACGCTTGTACCCGGTCCATCAAGCCAAGTCTTGTCTTCTCCACCTTAGTCACATGACTCAATGTCATGTCTCATAATTCACAAAAAAATGTCATGTCTCATATGCAATGAGCTCCTTCATCACATGTGTGAGCCTTGCAACAAATCCATGCCATCTTCACTGTCATGGCATGAGTTGCTCACACAAGTATACCTATGGACTAATCACATATGTATCTCACATTTAAACACATTAGTCCACCTAGGTTGTCACTCAATTACTAAAACCAAACAAGGACCTTTCATCCAGTCGGTCTAGAGTGGCTTTGGGAGCTCTCTAGACCCGACCTGATGTTGCCCAGGGAGCATCCGATCAATTTCTAATGTTGCGTCCGATCGTGTCTGTTAGAGCACATAGAGAGAGCCGTTGGGCGCCAACGGCTAACTCATTTGAAAGGGACACATGGCAGCATGGCAGCAACCGGACGCTGCGACTAGACGTATACAATCGCTACACCGGACGCGTCCGATCAGTACGTAGACATCCCAATGAAGGGGTAACGGCTCTATTTATTCGTGGGGTTATAAATAGGAGCCTTGGCCAGCCTTGGGCTGGTTGCTGAGCACCCTCACACCTATGTTGCTTGTGTAGGAGTGCTTGAATGCCCTCTAACTCACTTGTGCTTGTAAGAGTGCGAATCAATTGCGAGTGAGTGATTCTAGTGCGATTGTAATGTGAGATTGCATCGAGTGGCACTAGGTGTTCAGGTTGCAAGCCGGTGGTGCTTGTTACTCTTGGAGGTTGCCACGTCCTAGATGGCTTGGTGGTGAGTTCTCCGTCCTGAAGCATTTAAGAAGAATTTGTAGTGCTCCAGTGAAGGATTTGTGAGGGGTACCGTGCTCACCCGCGGGAGCCAAGCGTGTCATTGAGCTACCCTCACTTATCGTAGGTTCTTGTTGAGCCCAACGTGTGGGCTTGGCAGGTGATGCCAATTAGCTGCCAAACCACCAAGTGAACTGTCGACACAATGGGGACTAGCGTGTTGGCAAGCACATGAGCCTCGGGATAAAAATCATCGTGTTATCCTTGTCTTCCTGTTGGTTTGCATCCCTTTTACACAAGCTTGTATTTACATTCATATACATTATGCTTGTGTAGTCACTCTTGTAATTAGTTAGCTTGTGTAGCTTGCTAGTTACCTTCTTGCTTGTGTAGCATAGAAGTAGCACCCTTCCGTAACTAATTTGGCTTGAGTAGCCTTGTTAGTTACATTGCTTAGTTTGTGTAGCAAAGTAATTTGCGCTCTCTAATTTGGCTTGTGTAGCTTTGTAATTGAGCATTGCTAGTGAGCTTAGGTGACTTTGTGCTTTTGCTTACTAGCATGAGTAGGAGCTCCCCGTGCTTGAAGAACTAGCGGCATAAGGTTTGTGTGACCTTGCTCCTAGAATTGGTTAGGAGAGCTCTAGCTAGCCCGACACCTTTGTTGCCTAATTAGGATCTTTCTAAGGTGCTTGAGAACTTAGATAGAGGGGTGTAGTCTTGGCTAGACTGATAGTTTTAATTCCACATTTGTTTTGGTTAGCCGACGCAATTAATTTTAGAAAGGACTATTCATCCCCCCCCCCTCTAGTCCACCATCTCGACCCTACAGTTGCCCTAGGCTAAGCCCAAGTTTTGTATCAGGATGTGGACTAGGGGACCCCTACCCCTCCTTATATACTCTAAATGGGTAGGATTACAAGGAAAGTATCCTAATCGGCTATATGGTAGGTATTCTATTTGAATTACAATATCTATGAGTCCTAATAAATCATATCTTCTACCATCTTGTGGTATCGGGGGGTATATCCCCCATAGTTCTATTGATAGTTTGACAGAGAGTCCATCAAAATTGATGAAGTGTCCGGTGATCCCATGGTTCAACCAACAGAGCCTTTACAACCTCTCGGTGTGAGTCAGCGGAGTGTCCGTGGCGCTTAACGAAGTGTCCGCAAATTTATAAAACAAGCTTCCCAACAAACCTGAGAACACCTAGCCTTTAGTGGAGTGTCTATGAAATCTCACGGAGGGTCCACTAAATTATAAACATAAATTAGACAACCCGAGAGCTCCTAGTTCTTACCAGAGTGTTCATCAATTGGCGTGGACCGTTCGTCGAGTACTAATTCACCAAATGCCTAAGTCCCCAAACCACCGAAACGTTCTTTAGAACTTTCCGTAGGTCACGGAGTGTCCATCACCTATGACGGAGAGTCCGTCAACCCTAACAGAGCCAAACCAGAACTAGATCACCTCGAAGTCCAACCCAACAGAGTGTCTGCCACCTATAGCGAAGAGTCCATCAATTAACAGAAGATGTTATGTTGTTTAGAATCTTACCCAAGTGGTCAACAAAACTAAAACCTACTTATATTATAAACAGTGCAACAGTAGAGCGTCGCTTCCCAAGTTCCAAATCAAAGTCTAGTCTCAATCTTTATCGATCATCTCCATTTCCGTGCATCCTCTCTTTTAGGATTTGATTAGCGTGTGAGGATCAAGTATAAGTCATCATCGTCAGTTTCAGTTGTTCGAATGGCATAACTAGGCAGGCACGCCACTACTATGAACCCTATTTTGGATACTTATCACTTGTCTCATTATGAGTTTGCATTTCATATGAATATGATTAACAATCTAATATTGTTTCGTTAACTTAGCACTACTCATTTAATCAATCCTAGCCTTCACTCAACAATTCGGTTGGGATTCGTTATATGCTTAGTTGCATAGTTTCGTTAGAAGTCGAGTTTGAGAAGGGAACTCACTCTCGCACGTGTAGGATGCTACACCGGGTTAATTTAATTACTAAAAATTTATGAGGGTGACAACTTACCTATATTCCTAATTATGACTAAGGACCAACCCCAATTTGAATTATAACCTTGATGATCAACTTACCTATAACCTTGAAGAGCACTATGAGTGTTGGATATCAAGTGATGTAGCTCACAGAGTAATTAAGGACCGTTCATTGGGATAGTGAGTCCGAGTAACCATCCATATAGACCACATGTCGCATATGGGGGCGACAAGCCTACTAACTAACTGTGACCTATCTATCCTTAAAACTAGCACGAGGGTGGCACCGGGTAGATGGTGGTAGCATTACCCTGGAACTTATCAACCCTTTCATGGACATTCTGGTCGAACTAGGGAAAGGTTGGAGACATGAGGCAACCCTTACCCATTCGCACGGGTATGATGGTTAGTCCTATTCTTTCGTGTGGGTACAGTGGTACACCTCTATAGAGTTCATTTGAAAGCCTAAAGTCCCTCGGGATGGAACCTTCGGTTGTTCTTACTTCTAGACCCATTGTAGGTGTAATGGTGAACTTGATTATTAGATGGATTATAATGTTGATCACTTAAATCATGTTGATTGATTATTACTATTCATAGAGTTATATTTGTTAGTTAAATAAGTATGTATCATGAGCATGTCATTCTTAAATAAATGCCATGCTTTTCTACAAATGTACAAATGCCTGATAAATCCTTTGCATCCACCAATTACTTACGTTGGAATTAAGTCCTGCGAGTAGGCAATGTACTCACGGTGCTGTAGTTAAGATGTTTTGCAGGTACCTCTGATTCGGTGTGAGCAGAGTTGAGCTCAATCAACCAATGGCTAGTAGACTTTGGAATGGGCAATTCTAAGATGAGCTGCATGTTAACTATGATATGTATTTGAGTGAATCAAACGGAGAGCAACCATAGCGGCTTAATCATAAAAGAAATTGTATTAACATTGTTGTTGCTTCCCACTATAATTAATATGATAAATTTTGGTAGAACTATAAGCGTGGTAGCATGGTGTTCATGTTATATATTGGTTTGCCATTTGGACGGTGCCATGTAACTCAACCGTAAAAAGATCCTAAAGAGGAGATGCGGATGACATTCTCCTAGGGGCCTCGTGTCAGTCTGGGTAGTGTAGGTTGGTCAAGAGCATGACACATATGTTAGCCTGACAAGTGTGGGAACATTCCCTCACAGCTTCCATGAACCATTGATGGATGATATCTAACTACAAACTGCCACCGACGCTCACATCGACCCACCAGACCCTATGAGTATTATCTATGCGTTCCGATCAGAGCCATGCTCCACCTCACGTCGTATCCATTTCACACCACCACTACACCACAATGACACCTTGTAGATGCACAATCTTCGAACCTGTAGGTGATCTTTAGCAGAACTGTTGATGGTGGTTAACACCCATCATAAACTATCAATATAACTTGTACAATGCATGAAAATGATCACCAACATAGGTTTAGGGTTTAAACTAATAGATTCCATGAGTTTTAATGAATCTGTGTTTTTAGCAGGATTTATCTAGAAAACCATCAAGGAGGACCTAATTGTCAGAATTAATCACACTTATCCACGACGAAACCAACTCCAGAAGACTCTAGAAGACACCAGAAGGCAACCCACTGCGGCAAAGGGCAAGAAACTACTAGGTAGGGCCGACCGGCCCCACCTATAGGCCAGCCAGCCTCCTAGCCCCACATGTCAGCCTCCCTTTCCAATAATGCTTCTCCACCGCCTTCTAGGTTCAATCTACACCATTGCTTTAAGTCGGTTTTATCCGAGGGCTCAGGATTGATGGTTCCCCCAATATATATCAACCCCTACCCCCTGGCATATCTCCTCCACAATCAAACCCTAATCAAGAAGAGAAGAACCTTGGAGCTCCACAAATATTTAGGGCATAGCTAGCTAAGTTAGATCTAGAGAGAGGCAAGCCATCTGCTTAGATTCCTGATCTTGTCAAGAGCATGGCTTGGTATAGCCTTTTGTATCCATTCTTGTATCTTTCATATTTCATATGTTTTCTACAATTGATATGGCATTAATCTTCTTATTATTCATGTTCTTAATTATTATGTTCATCGTCTACTTTGATTATATGCTTAGTATAGCTAGATTATCTTTATGTTCAAGCATAAGTTCATGTATCGCTCGCTCTAAAGTACACGGGGTGAGTGGTCAACATTGTGTAAGCGTGGTGCTTATACGTTGTTTACCTACGGATTTACCCTATATTCTGGGCCATGTGGTAGATCGCGAGTGTGACACTCTCGTTGAGTCCTTTGTAGTCCACTCCCTGAATATAGGACAAGTAGGATCAAGTTACGAAGGAAGTTAGGCTCTGTTCTTTACCTACCTTAGTAATATCCCTTATGTGTAGATATGAAGTTAATCTTAGCCATGATTATTAACTATAATTGCACTAATCATAGTATGATTTGACTTGTAATTAAGGATGACTTAGGAATTAGTTTCTCTATTGTATCTACTTAGCCATGCCAGTGCCATCTGATGGAGTACTTTGAGTGTTCAATTATTAATTATCATTTATCATATCTTTGTCCTATCTCTTGATTTACCCCTGTTATGAGTAGAAGATTGGTTATGGTTTATCTCTCCATCATAATTATAAGTTATCAATATATTCTCTTTGCACGTCCTTCCCTGTGGTAAAAATATAAATAACGATACATGGAATACTCCGGGGTGAAGTGCTACAATGGTATATTATCTGTGCGCTTGCAGAACTCTTCATTTATATATTTGCATTATTTCTGAGTCACAATAAATACCAAAGTACTTCTTAGTGTCATTCTAGTAGTGATGCTAGGAAGTACCAACAAGCATTTATGGCGCCATTGCCAGGGAAGGTAGCTAGGCAATCAAAAGGAATATTGATAAACTTCTACTTATTGATGTGATTGAGAAAACCATTTACCTCTGCTCAAACAAGCTTACCCTTGTTCTGTCTACTTTCATATCTTATGCAGGGTAATGTATGACTGGTTTTGACCTTCCAACAAACTACGTTGAAGATCCAGAAGTACAATTCAGGAGGACTAAAGCTAAACTCAAGAAAGTTTCAGCTTTAGAATTGGAAGACAACCAGACAAGGCGTAGCTTAATACCAGTTTTTGAAGCCATGGCTAACAAGACTCTCCATGAATTCTCTGCTCCAACTACAGCCAACATCCATACTAGACCGGCGATCAACATTAGAGACAATGCTTTTGAGCTCAAGCCAACACTCATCAATATGGTGCAAGCTAGAGGTTTTGTGGAAAGGCACATGAAGATGCGAGTGCTCATCTCCAACATTTCCTGGAGATATGTAGCACTTTCACCATCAAAGGAGTTACCAGAGATGCCATACTACTTCATCTCTTCCCATTTTCACTCTTGGGGAAGGCGAAGCAATGGTTCTACGCCAACAAAGCTAGAAATACTACATGGGAAAACCGCTCCACTGCCTTCCTAGCAAAGTTTTTTCCTACAGGCAAAACCAATGCTCTACTTTTAAGAATTTCAAGTTTTCAGCGGCAACATGATGAATCTATCCCTGAGGCATGGGAACGCTTCCAAGACTACATATTAGAATGTCCTCATCATGGGATGGAGAATTGGCTACTCATGCAGACTTTCTATTATAGGTTGACTAATAGCACCCATGAGAATATGGATGCCGCTGCTGGTGGTGCATTTTTATCACTCACAATCGCACAAGCAACAGCTCTCATGGAGAAGATGGCCTCCAACAAAGGTTGGAACAAAGAACATCTTCAAACCTACAAGAGAGGTGGAGGTATGCATCAACTCAAGGAGGTAGATATGATGTCTGCCAAGATGGATCTGCTGATGAAAAGGCTTGAAGAACAAGCCAATGAGAAGCAAGAAGTCATGCACATTCATGATTCCTGCATGACGTGTCAAGAGTGTGAAAACACTGGTCATTCAGGGAACAACTATCCTGAAACCCAAGAGGATGTGAACTTTGTCAACAACAATAACTATCATCCTCAACAGAATCAAGGATGGAATCAACAACTGAGGCTAAACTACCAAGGTAACTACCAAGATAACTATCAAGGTAATAATTTTAATAATTTCAATAATCAACCATCTTTGAGAGATCTAGTCTTTGGTAAAGCTAAAATTATGGAGGGATTATCTAGAAAACTAGCTTCCAATGACAAGATCTTAGAAAATATAAATAATAGGATGGATAGTTTCTCTTCATCCATTATAAACTAGCATAGCTTTAATAAAAAAGATAGAATCACAAATAGCTCAGCTGGTGGCTGTTGTTCCTTTGACCGACAAAGGTAAGATTTTTGGGCAACCGGAAGATCCCAAAACTATAAATCTTGTTGAGATTCATAATGCAGGATTCTACATAGAACCATCTAGTGGAGGATGGTGAGATGACTCGCTGCCATCAAGAAAGGTGATCCGAGAAGACATGTTATCCCCATAGGCATTGGACCTCATGTGTTTGAAGAAGCAGTTTGCGATTTCGGAGCAAGTGTTAACATTATGTCAAAGGTAATTTATGAGAAAATTAATGGAGACACTTTGCTATATACAACCATGCATTTGCAGCTTGCAGATCAATCACTCTAACACCCCAAGGGAATTCTTGAAGACATCTGTGTACGAGTTGGATCCTCATATGTACCGTAGACTTCGTGGTTTTGGACATAAGTGGAGATGTAAGGGCACCCATTATCTTGGGTTGACCTTTCCTGAGCACCGCAAAAGTCATCATCTACGTGAACAGTGCCAAAATATGTTTCACAATTAAGGATAGAAAGAAGAAATTTACTTTCAAGAATCATATATTGCATTCTCCTAGTCATCCACAGATGACATACCTGCCCGAAAATGCAACAATAAGCAAGAAGAGAAACAATCAACGAAGGAAGAACAGGGCTAGACAACTAAGAGAAGAATTAGTCAAGATGATCAACACACTTCGATCAGAGTACGGCCATCTCCTCGCTTCACCATTCCTTACCAAGAAGGGAGATCCAGGCGTACCGACGATCGAGTGCACAATTGGACAAAGAATCTTCCACAACACCCTCTACGATATTGGATCGGGTGTCAACATAATGTCTAAGGTAACATATGACTATTTGTTTGGTGAGCCTTTGTTTCCTACATATATGCAATTGTAGATGGTAGACCAAACAATCCGATTTCTAGAGGGAATAGCAAAAGACATCATGGTGAAAATACAAGGTCACTATGTCCCTTTCGACTTCATGATTCTTGACATGCAAGAAAAAGATGAAGACGTACCTATCATCCTTGGAAGACCGTTCCTCAACACCACAAATGTGATCATCTACATTGAATCAGGGCAAATCCACTTCCAATTCCAAGGACAAAAGGTACGATGCTATTTCAATTGTTATACAACTTATGAACAGCCAAAGAAGATCCGCTCTAAGAGGAGATGTCGATCATCCCAATGTCGAAGGAATCAACTCCCAAAGAATGAAGAAGAAGGAGAAGCTGTGAAGGATGAACTTACTATGCCAAAATCAAACCCACAACCTAAGCAGGTTTGGATGGAAAAGGTGGCATCATCATCAGAGTTACCATAATAAGAGGTGCAACCATCAGGGTCTCCATCTCCGAGACCGATTGATGCACCCAAAGAATAAAGGACTTCTCCAGTCAAGTCCTGTTTGGAGGACTCAAACCACCGAACCCACAACCGGAAGGTAAAATCGGTAGTTATCCATATTTACTTTTTTGCATTGCATAAATTATTTTCACTTTTAGCATATTTACTTATTCCGCATTAGTATCGCATCTAGAAAATAAAATAAAAGGTTCATCACTGCATTATAAAATCCTAAGCCCCATGTGAATAATTTTTACGGTGTGTAAAAACCCGCAAGAATATTTACCGTGGTGGCAAAAAAAATATACCATGCACACATTTAGTTATATTCCATTATATAATAAAATCCAAAAAAATATTAGATAGACATCCTGCTGAAATACTACCAGATCGAGAATATTCCTAGCCCCAAGAACAACTAACCCCTGGACGGCTAATCGCTAACCCTTTCATTCTAATCCATTCTATGAGTTTTGGTGTTCTTGTTGATATTTTGCAGGATGATGTACAAGATCAAGAGCAATGTCACTCGGTCGTCTTTATCTCTCCTCATCAGGAACTCAACTTCTTAATGGACAAAAAGGACATCCACTGGCAAAACCGCTCTGAGAAAGAGAACTTCAACATTTGACCACGCCAACAACCAGCTTGGGGGAAAGACATCCCTTGTGTATCTAGATAAGTATTTCTTTCCCTTTTGTTCTTAGTTATAGGTTTGCTTTATAAAAATAAAATGCAAAACTAAAAACAAAATAAAAACTTATCTATATATAGTAGTAATGTGTGATCTAAAAATGAAAACCAAATAAAAAAATATGTGTCTAGTTTTTTTTTAAGTTTGATTTTTAAGAGGTAAATAAAATAAAATGGCTCTGAAGATAATCTCTTAAATGGAAATGATGAATAGTTGTTCTATTGTAATTCCTTTCAAGTACCTAGTTTTTAGCCTTGAATTCTCCTGAGTTTTGGATAAGATTGTTTTGATATAAGAATTTACTCTGAACTTGAAACTCGTGGGTAGCATATGCTTGATCTAAGTCTAGGTAATTGACGGATATGATACGAGAAGGTCTGAGCTGCTGTTTATCTTGTTCCAAGTGATACAAAAGTTCTGTAGATTTATCTTTTGAAAAATATAAAAATGCTATATGATGAGTTTCTATATGACAAAGCTTGAATTCCTATCGGAGCCATACATGTTATTTAGGCTAGAAAAACTTCCACTCATATATGTTGCTTGTTCTGCAATTAGTTTTATCAAGCTTTGTTGACCCTTATGATAGGTTTTGCATGCCCTTAAAATCAAGATCACGTACACACCACTCATATATGCCCTACTCCTACAATAGGGGTAGGCACAAAAACATGCCATTCCATTTAGATCCACCCAAAAATGTCTTACTCCTACACTGGCAGTAAACACCAAAAACATGCTTGATATGTTTTTCATCCACCAAATAAATGCTCCAAGTTTTTGTTGCTATCCCTCAAAAGTTTTGTTGCAAAAAAGAGGCATGGACTCTGCAAAAGTTGTTCATAAAAAAGAAGAGGAAAAAAAGTTGAGAAAAAAATGGACAAGCGCCCGAGATATCTAAAGCAATGAGTACTTAAATGCCCGCCTAAAAAAAGAGATGAATAAGATAGCCCATGTTTTCTTGCAAAAGTATTTCCAAGTTTTCAAAGAGAGATATGTTTTCAAAAAGCAAAGTAGAATTAGGCTAGCCACCATATATATCCATAACACATCCACACACATGCACATCTTGATTTGATTGTATGACTTAAGTCTCTTTGGATCCAAGGTTTGACTTTACAATATATGTATTGCAAGTATGCTCTTTTATGTTATTTCCACTCCTATGAGCTCCACATAAGCCTTAGTTGTAGGAAGATAAAGGCATGACATCTATATTGCCTTGGTGAGGATCCACAAATACCACATATATTGAGAGACTTGAGAATGTCATACAATGGAATCTCTGAGTTTTATTTTCAAAACTTATAAAAACTCCAGAATAATGGTTGAACAAAGAACTTGAGACATAGTGCTTGACTTGATCGTTCTATCTTTTAATTGCTCAAGACCCAAGTGAAGGCTAAGAAGCCCCATGGTTGAAGGTAATATGGGTAAGTTTGAAAGTCAGATCGGTTTATTCTAATCCAGAGGTGAATTCTTGTTTGAACGCATGTGTACTTTTCAGGACTGAAAACATTGTAGTAACTCCTGATCTGTTGCTAAGTTTAGCATTGCTCAGGGACAAGCAAAGGTTAAGCTTGGGGGAGTTTGTTGACGGTGGTTAACACCCATCATAAACTATCAATATAACTTGTATAATGCATGAAAATGATCACCAACATAGGTTTAGGGGTTTAAACTAATAAATTTCATGAGTTTTAGTGAATCTGTGTTTTCAGCAGGGTTTATCCACAAAACCATCAAGGAGGACCTAATTGTTAGAATTAATCACGCTTATCCACGATGAAACTAACTCCAGAAGACTCTAGAAGACACCAGAAGGCAACCCACCGTGGCAGAGGGCAAGACACTGCCAAGTGGGGCCGTCTAGCCCCACCTACAGGCCGACTGGCCTCCTAGCCCCACATGTCACCCTTCCTTTCGAATGACGGTTCTCCACCGCCTTCTAGGTTCAATCTACGCCATTGCTTTCCGAGGGCTCAATATTGATGGTTCCCTAGCCCCTAGCCCCTGGCATATCTCCTCCACAATCAAACCCTGATCAAGAAGAGAAGAACCTCAAAGCTCCACAAATATTTAGGGCATAGCTAACTAAGTTAGATCTAGAGAGGCAAGCCATCTGCTTGGATTCCTGATCTTGTCAAGAGTGTAGCTTTGTATAGACTTTTGTATCCTTTCTTATATCTTTCATATTTCATATGTTTGCTACAATTGATATGACATTAATCTTCATATTATTCATGTTCCTAGTTATTATGTTCATCCTCTACTTTGATTATATGCTTAGTTTAGCTAGATTATCTTTATGTTCAAGCATAAGTTTGTATAGCGCTCGCTCTAAAGTACACGGGGTGAGTGGTCGACATTGTATAAGTGTGGTGCTTATACGTTGTTTACTTGCGGATGCACCCTATATTCCGGTCCATGTGATAGATCGCGAGTGTGACGCTCTCGTTGAGTCCTTTGTAGTCCACACCCTGAATATAGGCAATTAGGATCTAGTTGCGATGGAAGTCAGGCTCTGTTTTTTATCTTTCTTAATAATATCCCTTATGTGTAGATATGAAGTTGATCTTATCCTTGATTATTAAGTCTAATTGCACTAATCATAGTATGCTTTGACTTGTAATTAAGGATGACTTAGGAATTAGTTTCTCTGTTGTATCAACTTAGCCATGCTAGTGCCATCTAAAGGAGTACTTTGAGTGTTCAATTATTAATTATCATTTATCATATCTTTATCATATCTCTTCATTTACTCCTGTTATGAGTAGAAGATTGGTTATGGTTTATCTCTCCATCATAAGTATAAGTTATTAATATATTCCCTTTGCCCGTCCTTCCCTGTGATAAAAATATAAATAACGATACCAAGAATACTCCCGGGTGAAGTGCTACAATGGTATATTATCTGTTCGCTTGCAGAACGCTTCATTTATATATTTGTGTTATTTCTGAGTCACAATAAATACCAAAGTACTTCTTAGTGCATTCTTGTAGTGATGCTAGGAACAACAGCCTCTAAATCCAATACTCCAACCGTAGCTCTAGACACCAATTGTTAGAAATTAGCCCTCATAGCATCAAGCTGTCTGCTAATCTCCACGCGTGGAAGCGTTGATTGAATCTATCAAGACAGACATGCAAGATCACAGACAACACCAGAGGCACGATATTTGTTAATGAGGTTCAGCCGAAGCCTACATCCCCGGGGCATGACTACGGGCGCTCCTCGCCAATACCAGCAACATCAGCTGCAGGGACCCGGCAACGTGCCGCTGCCCTCCCACAAACCTGTGGTCATAGTTACAACAACAGCCCTCCTCTCATATTTATGAGGATGCCGGGTTACAGAGTCCTACTCCAACTTTACGCTATACTGCCAAATACAACTTAGAGTCATAGCGTAACTAAACTCGTACATCAATATCCAACACATATCTAACAAAATATACCAATAAAGTACAGTACAGCTATGGTTTCCAAACAATAACACATCACAATCTAGTTGTCGTTCTTGAGATTGATCACACTAAAAATTTATGTAGGATCACAACTGAATTCGCCTATATCCATACAAGCGGCGCATCAATTTTGGTAGCTTTGGCTCTACTGACATAACAGCTGTAGCCTCAATTTCAGTAACTTGTGTAGTTGCCTCTGTTCTACGCTCCTTCCAAGACCTTCTAATCATGTGAAGTTGTTCTGCCACTTCCTTCATTGTTGGTCTCTTATCCATGTCATCAACATTCGAGACCGTACACTTTAGTGCCAACCTCCCAATCTCTTGCAGGACATTGGTTTCTTCTTTGGCTGTTATAACCTTATCGAAGAACGCCTCCCCACTATTATCTGTTTGGTAAGCTTCGGTGAATCTTAAGACAATGTCATCTAAACTAATATTGTTGTCCCTACTAATGAGTGCAAATAGAACACTGCCAAACCTGTACAAGTCATTTTCCATATTCTTCAACACTGACGTAAAGTGATTTGGGTAGTTGTTGAGTATGTTCTCAAGAAAATTGCGCGTAATTACACTATCCCTGGCAGTAATTTCAGTCTCCGTGATAAGCTTACATGCCCCTGAAAAATCTGTGAGCTTTGGCGAAAAGTTATTGTCTAGAAGTATAGTAGATGCTGCAACATTACCATGTCCAATGATACCAGTAGTTGATGAATGGAGGTACTGTAATGCTTCTGCAGTCTTAATTGCAATCCCAATACGTTTGTCTAGGGGAAAATCTTCCTGGCTGCCTAAAATGTCCATAAGGCTACCTTTATTAGCATACTCATATATCAATATCAGACTTTCAGCTTCCAAGCAACAACCCAAAAGTCTGATAATATTCTTGTGAACAATTTGAGACAAGATGATGCCTCCATTGATGATTGCCTTTTCTGAGTCTGCATAAAGAAATTTCCACACCACCACAACTGTATTATCCTCAAGTGTTCCTTTAAAGAACTTAGCTGGTCCCCTTTCCTCGAGTAGACAAGAGTAATTCTCTGTGACATCATTTATCTCCTCCTTTGTGAATCTTGTTACATTTCTTAGTTCTGATAGAATCTTATGATTGCTAGCATTTCTCTCGAGAAAGCTCGGACTCTTCTTGTACCATGAACAGAATGATTCCAAACTGGATTGGGGACGTCTGTTTTCTTGTCTGGTCCTCACCTTTCTTTTAAGCACGCGAAGGCGTTCTGCCACATCAGTCATTTTAAGACGTTCATTTCTATCCCGTCTGAGGCATTCATTTGCTAGTTTCACCATCTGTTGAAGAATCCCTATGTTGTTTTCGTTCGCTATTTCTGAATCAAATAGTCCCCTCAAATCCCTTGCCTTTGCCTCGGCAAAAGTTCCAACTAGGTAAACATCACCCTCCTTTGCCCTTTTTCTAGCTATTAGTTCCAAGAGAACTATTCCGAAACTATAGACATCACTCTTTGGGGTAAGACATCCTGTACGGAGATATTCAGGATCCATGTAATTCATGCTTCCAACTACCGTATTTGTGAACTGAGTGATGCCACCTGAAAGAAGCTTTGACAATCCAAAATCTGATACCTTGGCTGTAAAATTCTCATCTAGAAGGATATTGGCAGGCTTAATATCACCATGATAAATAAGGTCGCCACCACTCGATAAATGCATCGAATGCATGCAGATCAATGCTTCTGCACACCCTATAGCAATACCCAATCTTGTATCCAGTGGGATGGGAATGTTCCTATTATTGTGGAGTATGTCATCAAGGTTTCCATTGGAGATATACTCAGTTATTAACATTAGATTACTTTCACTAATACAATAGCCTATGAGTTTCACAATGTTCTTGTGATTCAGTTTACTATGAATCCTTACTTCTTCCATAAACTCGTCCTTTAAATCTGTACGGATATATTTCTTCACTGCAACTAGATCATAGTCATCGGGAAGGACTCCTTTATACACTTTCCCAAAGCCACCTTCACCAATGCAAATACTATAGTTGTTAGTAATTCCTTTAAGCTCATCTTCCTCGAAATGATTCAAAGTTTGAACTGTCCCATGACTCGCATCCATGGATGAGGACTCCTTGCAGAAGCTTGTGGATATTCCAATCTAGGCCAACAATATATAGATCCCGCAGTCCGAGACTACAGTTGGGAATCTGATAAAAATAATGTGTTATTCATTTTCTAGGCATAGTTAGTTAATTAATAAATGCAACTTTATAGACTTCACTCAGTTCATATATTTAACAGCTCCTAACACTGAATAGTAACTTTGGATTTTTAGAGAAGGATACTCAAGATGACGGGTTATAGAAATCGGTAAAAATGTAAAGAAACAGAAAATGATGCAACGTAACCAGGCCAACCAATACCCCATGGTTGCAAGAAACAGAAAAAAGAACTGCCACTAAAATATGTTACTTCACGAAAAATATGCATGCATTTTCCATGAAATACAAACCCATAAGACCTCTCTATCTAGGCGTACTTTTCTAAGCATCATGTGCTCATATGCATGATCATGCATGGTTTTAGTGATTTAAAGGACAAGACAAACTATGGGGCTAACATTTGTGTTAAGATGCTTCAGACATGTGCATATAGGTCCTAAGAATGCTACGAACAATAGTGATAAAAAATCCAAGCACAAATGGAGTCGGAACATGCACTAAATCACATGAAAGAGCGAGGTCATTGGATCATAAAATGGAGTCCAGTACGTTGCATTGGGAAGACAAGGGTCACCGGATGATACAGTGATAAGAAGGCAAATCATCCGGTGATCATCAACAAGGATGACAGTGAAGAAAAGAAAGAAGTTTCAGTAAGCCTGGCAACAGTCGGAATCCACTTTGCATAGTGCCATAGGATGATACGGTAATAGACCTGGGCTAGCTGGCGGATCATCCGATGAATGGACCAGTGTTAGTGGGCTAAGAAGCAACGGTTGGGAAGGGAGTATGCCGTACATCATGATATGATAAAACATCTCTAGAACCCCATGGATCTTTCCACTAGTACAGAAATAATTTTTACAGATACCTCCTATTTCTTTTAAGAACGATTTATTTAGCAAACTGTTTGTAACTAATTAAAAAACTAAAGTTAATATAAAAATTTGCTTTATGAGCACATGATCATGCATGGTTTACTTGCAAACTGTTTGTAACTAAATATTTGCTAGTTAATACTCCCTCTGTTCCAAATTATAAATCACTTTGACTTTTTTGATGCATCCATTTTACTATGCATCTACATATAATAATATGTCTAGATACATAGCAAAATGAATAAACCAAAAAATCAAAGAGACTTATAATTTGGAACGGATGGAGTATAATAAATAGATTTGTTAGAGTTGATCTTGGCTTAGTCAAAACTGACCGAGTCTTCAAGAGCCTAACAGGTCTCACTAATTTGGACCCATGATCGGTGGTCCCAATAACTGACTAATAGGCACTACTACAGATTTGGACATCACTGTCGGCCTCATCACTGTCGGATTTGTGAGAACCGACAGTGATGTACCTTCACTGCCGGTTATGAGCTTGAAAATGAGAAAATGATTGGGCCTCAGATAAAACCGACAGCGAAGGACCATATCACTGCCGGTTTGTGGCTTGAACCGGCAGTGTTTTGGCGGCCACTTATCACTGCCGGTTCAAGCAAAGAGCCGACAGTGATTGAGATTTATCATAGTCGGTTCTAGCCAAGAACCAACAGTGATAAGCCTACAACACAAAAAGACTGCAGCCGTCCTCTTCTTCCTCCTCTCTTTCATTCCGAGAACAGAGGCGCGCGTTTGGGCCCTTCCATCCATTGTTGCAGCTGCGCTTCCCCATGAAGCAAGCGCTTGGATTTTGAAGAAAGGCTTGATCTTTTTGCTTTAAGGTTAGTAACAAACATCCACTCCTTTGATTTTGTTGCTTAATTAGCTTTCTTTTGATGGTTACATTGCTTGATTCTCATTCTAGTTCTTTCTCTATTTTAGAGAGCACTTTTCCAATTGGACATTTGTGCAAGGCTCAAATTGTGGTGAATCCATCATTCAAAAGGTTGGTGTCTATGAACACATTTAAATTCCTAGCTAATTATTCCATGGTGGTTAAGATCATCATTGTTAGTATGTGATGCTATAATTAGTTCTTAGAAGTAGAGTAGAATAGTTGTTATTCATTATTATGCAATAATTGTTTTTACTACGATTTTGTAACACCCTAAAATTTGCAACTTTGGAAATAGGGTTAAAATGATTTGGTTCTGTATTTTTGTGCATACATGCCGGTGCATTTATTTCTTTGAATTGTGTGGATTTGATTCAAATTGAAAACATTCAAAATGCTTTTGAAAAATAAATTTGAAAATGGCTTTGAAGTAAACGAAAAGAGGGAAAAGGGAATCGAAAAATAAAAGAATTTAAAAAGGTTGTAAAATTTATTTTTGAGAACTTACCAAAAATTTCTTATTTTTAATTAAGTTGAAAAGTGTATTTGAAACTCCATTCAAATTTGGTGTGATTCATATTTGAAATAGGTTTTGAAATAAAAGAAAAGAAATTTTACTCCTTCCCTCTCCTCTCCTATTCGGCCCAAAGCCTGCTGCTGGCCTGCTTCCTTCCCGCTCTCGCGTGGCCCATCCACTTGTCTTCCCCGTCGTGACCCGTTTTCTCCTTCGCTCCCGCGGCCCACCCCACGCACCGGCCCAATACGCGCGGACGTCGCCCGTTTCCCCTCTCTTGGTCGCCGACATGCCGGGCCCGCATGTCAGGCACTTCGTCCTCCCTGTGCGTGTCCAAGCCAGACTCCGTCGCCACCGTGTCCGTCTTCTCCTCTGAGCCACCTCGTTAGTGTCGTGCTCTCCAAGCTTCCCGGCCCCTTAAATAGGAGCGTCGTGCCGCCCGCATCCACCCGAGCACCCGCCGCCCCACCCCACCCTAGTTCGCAGTCGCCACGCCGCAACCTAGCGCCACCATCCACCATCACCCCGCTAAGCCACACACTGCCTCTGTCCTCTCCACACCGCCGAGGATCGCTGAGGTGAGTTCATAGTCTTGCCCTCTTTCTCCCTGTGCTATTCCCATCACGAACCGAGGCCTAAAAACGCCATTTGGCGAAGCTCCGGTGAGGTCCGTCCATGGCGCCGCCGTGACCCCTGCCCTGGCCACTGTTCCGACCAGCGGCCGACTCCCCTCTCCTTTCCCCATCTAATCTCAACCGTCTGCTCCTGATCCAAAGGCTCAAATGAGCCCATACCCCTTCAGCTGCTATTTTTGCATAAGACCCCTCGGGTTCTTAATTTTCTAACCCGCAGTCCATAGCACCTTTCTAGAATATGTTTTCTTCTTTAGAAAGCGTAGTTTCTTCGGATTAGATTCAAAATACGTTTTCATCTATTTACATTTTTGCCACTAATCTTGTTTTAGCCATAAAATCTCTATTTTAACTCCGATTCGACCCGTTCAACTTGTGTTAGGTTCGTATTTACGTTGTCTACATGTTTATACACTTTTAGATATGTTTTCAACTTTTAAAATTCGAGGTTAGATTTAATCTATTATTTTATTAAAGGAAATCTTGTTTAATTCATATCTTCTACGTTTTAGCTCTGATTTGACTTGTTCAAGTTGCGTTAGATTCATGTAACACCCTAAAATTTGCCTCTTTTGAAAATAGGTTTAAAATGATTTATTTCTAAATTTTGTGCTCATGAAATATAGGGAAAATAATATTTTTCATTAAATTAAAATTTATCATAAGGCATAGCAACATGTTTGTGCATACATGCCGGTGCATTTGATTTATTGCAATGAGTGGTTGAATCCAAAATTCAAAAATTAATTCAAATTCTTTGGAAATAAAATTGAAAATGGCTTAGAAATGAAAGAAAAGAAAATTTGAAAATAAAAGAGTTTAAAAAGTTGTAAATTTTATTTTTTGAAAACCTAACAATGGTTCTTCTCCTATTTTGAATTGAAAAATAAATTGGAAATAATATTTGAGTTTGCATAGGTTCATATTTGAATTGGATTTGAAATAAGAAAAGAAAAGAAATAGAAAAGGAAAAGAAAACCTCTCTCTCTCTTGCTCTCTATTTGGCCCAGCCGGTCTGCTCTCCAGACCAGCCTGTTGCTGGCTTCCACTCCCCACCGGCCCTGCTTCCTTGGGCCGACGGCGTGCTCGGCCTGCTCTCACTCCTAGCGGTCCATCCGCTCTTTTCCCCTCTTCCCCGCTGTGGCGCCAGCTCATTTCTACCGGCCTAGCAAAGCCGCACCGTCCTAGCCAGGCCATAGCCTAGCCCCGTGCGCTCGGTCCGCTCAGCAGCAGAAGCTGCTCATGCACCTCCTTACTCTCTCTACCACTCCAGCCCCGCTCTCGCCTACGCCGGCAGGTGGGGCCGCCCTATCAGCTTTATCCTCTACCTCACGCCATATGCGACGCGAACTCGCCGCTATGCCGTCTCCATCTTCGTTATGCCTCTTCCGGTTGCGTGCACCCCACGTCCTCTGGCCTCTTTAATATCGAGCATAAGCTCGTGCTGCCCTCACCAAACCCTAGAATCGAGCTCTAGCGCCGCCCTATGCTCTAGCTCCGCAACCTCGGATCTGCCAAGAAGAAGAAGACGCCGCCGGGCCGATTAGCAGTTCATCTGTCATGGTAAGATGATCTCCAAGTTTCGTGTGGACTTCATGAACCCGCAGAACCCCTTAACTCTCTCTCTCCCGCTCTGTGATGCCTTGCACCGCTATGACGTCGCTCCGCCGCCGCCATGGCACGCTGCTAGCTAGCTCTGCTCACCAATAGTTGCTACAGATCGCATAGCCGAGTTCACCTTAGCCCTATCTAGCTCCTAGAGCCAACCCTGAGTCCAATTTAGCTCCGTAGCGCTTGTCCCCAATTTCTCCGACGAGAAATCCCCAATGCCGGTGAAATCGCCGCCGCTCAGTCACTGTTCCGACGCCGGCATCTCTTCTCCCTTCCCGTCTTCTAATCTCAGCCGTCTATTCCCGATCCAACGGCCTAAGATTTCTCGTACCCCTTCGCCTATTATTGTTGCTAAAGAGCCCCTGCTCTTTTATAGATTCTAACCCATGGTCCATTGTGTATTTCACAGATTACGCCTTCTTCTTTTAAAAGCGTATTTTGTTTGGTTGACTTCAAAAATACGTTTTCACTTATTTACAGTTTTGCCACTAATCTTGTTTTAGCCTTAAAATTTCTGTTTTAACTCCAATTTGACCCGTTCAAATTGCGTTAGGTTCGTAATTTCATAATCTACATGTTCATAGTACTGTTAGATATGTTTCTGTAGCACCCAGTTTTAAGAACAAAACCAGATACGCACCATATGTGAGCCTAGGAAGTTAAATCTCACATATAGCTACAAATAAGGGTAATATCAAAAGACAATGCTCAATATATAACATACTTAGTATAAAGGATATAACCTTACACAGCAAATAGTAGAAAGACAACTCCGATCTTTGGGTGAAGACTCCAATTCCCATAGGGACAACAGACTAGTTGATCACAAGCCTAACTCCTCTATACTAGCAATCTAGTACCCATCCGGGATTTTTCCAAATAATTAAAAAATAAAGCAAGGGTAAGTACATGTCATACTCAACAAATATAACATGAGGTTCATGAGGCTCAAAAGGCTAACACTGGTTTAACTGCGATTAGCTTTTAATGGTTATAATTTTAGCATAGGAGTAGCAACAAGTTTATCTCAAGCCCATAAACACGTGATCAGGTAAACATGAATAATGAAAAGCATAAACAATAATCATTAATGAGCATCTTTATCATCAGTGTTCATCATCTATTCCATAAGGGTTCCAAGGCTGCTCGTGATCGTGAGCACGGCTGATATACCAGTTTTACACTTTACAAAGGTTGTACACTTTCACTGTGAGTCGTGATTTACCCTATCGCCCGAGGTGATCAGCCCCTTGACCCACTACTAAGGAAGGTTGGCAGGGTTCACTATGAAGCCTTTCAAAGGATCGTCTAACAAGTTAGGGCCGCTAAGGTTTCCCCATCAATAAGCATGAACCCCCCTCTAAGGAGTGACTAACAAAATACAAAGAAACCAAAGTGCACCCTCTTGGCAGGCCGAGAACATACAAATCAGAGCCCCTCTTGCGCCATAAAGGTAACCACTAACAAGCTAGAAAAGGTCCTCATACTGAGCTAAAGCTAGAGCCATGTAGCCCTCATAGTTGTACTGTAAGTTCTGGATAATCACTTACAGATAAGTCCTTAGAGAGAGGAATCTAAGAGCATTTAGAAAGTAGCAAAACACTCTAGCCCCCTGTTTCCATGTTGCAAAAAAAGCATCTTTTAGTGTTTATTGCATATACCATAAGTCAAGTTATAAGATTATGGTTGTAGTTGAGCACTAGCATCATACTACCCAATGCAATAACCCATAGGAATCAAGGTATAAGTTCAATTCTAGGGAATCACTATCAAGGTGACACATGCAATATGAATTTAATATATTAAAGTGAATAGGAAACAAGGATGATCCCAGGCTATACTTGCTTTAAACTCATATCCTTCTTTGAGTCCAAAACTTCAAAGATCTGCTTCTTGATTCACCACGTATAACTCACCGACTGGACAAAATCATAAAGCACCACACAAGCATCCAAGCAATCATACACGAAGCAAACAATAGATCTAAATTAGAACAGTACACCAAGCATAAAATCAAGATGAAAAGTTTGTAAAGCAAATCTACGTCTCGCTACGAACACACAGACGCGAAAAACACTCTAATTGGAGCTACGGTGAAAAAGATACATCTACTGAAAGATTTGCTTCATACGTGGAAAAGAAAACTATAGGCTTTATTTATTTTAACTATATAAAATTATATATATATATAAGATATTTTATAAATAATATAAATTGAATTAAATCAAATTTAGATTTAAATCATAAAACTAAAGTAAAACAAATCATATTTTATTTATAAAATCCAGTTGCATACTTATTATTCAAATTAAAGTTTAAATATAAAATTCCAGAAATAGTGACATGATAAACATTGTTACTAATGCATAATTTATGTTATTACGAATCCAACGCAACTTGAATGGGCTTAAACAGAGTTAAAACGTAGAAGATATGAATTAAACAAGGTTTCCTTTATTAAAATAATAAATTAAATCTACCCTCGAATTTTAAAAGTTAAAAACATCCTTAACAGTAGTATGAACACGTAGACAACGTAAATACAAACCTAATGCAATTTGAACGGGTCCAATCAGAGTTAAAACGACAAAGTTATAGCCTAAATAAATCTAATGGCAAAACTATAAATATCTAAAAATGTATTTTTGAAGCCAACCGAGCAAAATACGCTTTTCAAAGAAGAAGACGTATTCTGTTAAATACGCCAAGGACTGTGGGTTAGAATTTGTAAAAGGGTAGGGGCTCTTTAGCAATTGTGCCTGTGAACCGGTAACTTCTAATCTGGGATGTTGATCGTGAATCGGATAGCTATGATTGGTTGGGGGAGATGAGGTCGTTGGCGGCTGCATCCAGACGATGGCGCCATGGCCGGATCAGCTCAGCCTTGCCGAAGTTGGTCTAGGTGATGACCTCAGGCATAATTGGATACAGGAAGATCACGGAAAGAGAGAGGAGGATGATGCGAACTCACCAAGGATGTTCCTGACGGAAGAGGAGGCACGGAGACAACGCGCGGCTTGGCGGCCGACGGCGGATGGCGGCGCGAGCTCGCTAGGGCAAGGACGGCACATGCGACTCAGGCGAGGCGGCGCAGGGGCTCTGGATTTTGTAGGGGCGGAGCGACATAGGCGGCACGACAAAGTAGTGGCATGGGGCTCTCGGCCTGACGCGAAAGTGGAACGGACTCGGAGTCCATGGCGGTGGTGGTGGAGTCCGATGTGGTGACGAGGTAGGAGACGCGGCTGATGCGTGGGCCCAGGGTGGCAGCGACTGCGCGCAAGGGAGAGGAGACATGGTGTGACGCGACCTGCATGGGTGCCGAGCGGCTTTAGGCCTCAGCTGGGCTGAGCGAAAGAGAAAGAGCTGGGCTGAGCGGAAGAAAACTAAGAGAGAGGGAGGGAGCAGGCCTAGCAGGCCATTGGCCCAAGGAAGCAGGGCCGGTAGAGAGTGGAAGCCAGCATCAGGCCAGGCCAGAGAGCAGGCCGGTAGGGCCAAATAGAGAGCAAGAGAGAGAGAGGTTTTCTTTTTCTTTTCCTTTTCTATTTCTTTTCTTTTCTTATTTCAAATCCAATTCAAATATGAACCTATGCAAAATCAAATATTATTTCCAATTTATTTTTCAATTCAAAATAGGAGAAGAACCAATGTTAGGTTTTCAAAAAATAAATTTTACAACTTTTTGAACTCTCTTATTTTCAAATTTTCTTTTTCTTTAATTTCAAAATTATTTTTAATTTCTTTTGCAAAAGCAATTAAAACCATTTTGAATTTTCAATCAAAACCACTCAATCAAATACATCAAATGCAAGGGCATGTATGCTCAAACATGTTGCTACCTTATGATGAATTTTTAAAAATAAAATATGATTTGTTTTACTTTAGTTTTATAATTCAAATCTAAATTTGACTTAATTCAATTTATATTATTTATAAAATATCTTATATATGAATTTATATAGTTAAAATAAATGAAGCCTTTAGTTTTCTTTTCCACGTATAAAGCAAATTTATCGGTAGATGTATCTTTTTCACCGTAGCTCTGATTAGCGTGCTTTTTTACGTCTGTGTATTCGTAGCAAGACATAGATTCGCTTTACAAACTTTTCATATTGATTTTTATGCTTGGTATACTATTCTCATTTAGATATATTGTTTGCTTCGTGTATGATTGTATGGATGCTTGTGTGGTGCTTTATGATCTTGTCCAGTCGGTGAGTTATACGTGGTGAATCAAGAAGCGGATCTTTAAAGTTTTGGACTTGAAGAAGGATCTAAGTTTAAGGAAAGTATAGCATGGGATCTTCCTTGTTGTCCTATACACCTTAAATCATTTAATTCATACTACATGTGTCTACCTTGACTGCCACTAAGGATATCCTCGACTTTTGTACTTATACCTTGATACCTTTGGGTTATTGCATTGGGTAGCTTTGCTAGTGCTCAACTAGAACCATGATCTTGTAACTTGACTAATGGTATATGCAATAAACATTAAAATATGCTTTTTAGCAACATGGAATAAGGGGGCTAGGGCATTGTGCTATTTTTATGGTGCTCTAGATTCCTCTCCCTAAGGACTTATCTGTAAGTGATCATCTGGGACTTACAGTACAGCTGTGAGGGCTATATAGCTCTGGCTTTAGCTTAGTATGAGGACCTTTTCTAGCTTGTTAGTTGTTACCTTTATGGTGTAAGAGGGGCTCCAATTTGTATGATCTCGGCCTACCACGAGGGTGTACTTTGGTTTCTTTGTATTTTGTTAGTCACTCCTTAGAGGGGGGTTCGTGCTTATTAATGGGGAAACCTTAGCGGCCCTAACTTTATAGACGAACCTTTGAAAGGCTTCATAGTGAACCCTACCGGCCTTCCTTGGAAGTGGGTCAAGAGATTAGCTACCTCGAGCAAAAGGGTAAATCATGACTCACGGTGAAAGTGTACAACCTCTATAGAGTGTAAAACTAGTATATCAGTCATGCTCACGGTCATGAGCGGCCTTAGAACCCTTACGGAATAGATGATGAACACTTATGATACTGATGATAAAGATGCTCACTAATGATTATTGTTTATGCTATTCATTAATCTTGTTTACCTGATCATGTGTTTATGGGCTTGTGATAAACTTGTTGCTACCCCTTTGCTAAAATTGTGACAACTCAAAGCTAATCACAGTTAAACCAGTGTCAGCCTTTTGAGCCTCATGAACCCCATGTTATATTTGTTGAGTACGACATGTACTTACGCTTGCTTTACTTTTTAAATCTTTGGGAAAATCCTGGATGGGTACCAGATTGCTAGAGTTTGGAGGAATTAGGCTTGTGATCAACCAGTCAGTTGTCCCTATGGAGTTGGAGTCTTCACCTGAGGGTCAGAGTTATCTTTCCGATGTTTGCTATCTAAGGTTATATTCTCTATACAAAGTACGTTATATATTGAGCATTGTCTATTGATATTACCCTTATTTGTAGGTATATGTGAGATTTGACTTCCTGGGCTCACATATGATGTGTATCTGGTTTTGTTCTTAAAATTCAGTGCTACAAAGTGGTATCAGAGCAATATTGACTATAGGATGCAAGCCTAGTAGAAACTGGTCGTTCTAAGGTTTAAAAGTTGCTACAAAAACCCTTGCTCTATGAACCTTGATATTTTCTTCTCTACTATATCTCTACCCTTGTTATTCATCTCTACCTTGGTGCTTATTTTGAAGTCTTTATTCTCATCATCACTCCTTGATTTGATATGCTTTTAGAACTGTCCCTCATCACCTTCTTGCGTAATCTGAAGACGAGTCTTAGGATTGTTACCCCTAGTGTAATGAGAACGATAGTATCGCAAGTTGAGACAATGATTGAGTTGTGCACCTTTATTCCTTTGTTGATTTGTCATTATGCTTATGATTGTTTTACTTCTTTGTAATTACTACAATGATCATGTTAGGTGTTCCCACAATTTCATTTAGTTTATAGGACTAAGGTATAAGGATTAATGAAATAAATAGTCGGGTTTTGGTTATCTCCTGTTTCCTCTATCCTGTCTTTTCGGAGCATCCTACACTTATTGGCTTACATCTGTGTTCTTGAACTACCAAAAATTATGAGAAAATTTTGTACAATAGTAGACTTCAATATCTTTCTCTAAGCAGAAGAATCATCCTGATAGCTATTTTGGTTATGGAGATATGAAAATCATAAGGTAACGCATCCGTGCTGTTTAAAAGCTAGAGCAATTTCTGTTGTGCACTATTTTTGACTACCTGAACTGCATAATTTGGAAAAGTGTTCTATAAGGAAGTTGTGGAGAATTTTATAAGCTTTCCAACGGTATAATCTACAACTTTATTGGATGAGAGTTACAGCTATTTTACTATGCTATTATTTTCCTGCTCATGAGGAATTTTAGATTTCTTGTTCTTGCCCATACACAAGAGTATCACTGGGATGTCAGAATGTCTTGATACTAGTTAGATCATCTGGAAGAAGGTGCAAGCTACCCTTTTTGTGTTCCCTAGTTGATCTTTTCTTAAGGGGTAGCTAAGTTGAAGGATTTGAAAGATGAAGTGCAGCATTTTAGTTCTCAAGAGCCATGTTTGTCATCTCCCACTATCACCTTGATAACGACAAATATTTCTACTAGTAAGGAAGGTTATGATTGTGGTGAGATTGAACACTATAAGAACGGTTGTGTTTGAGAAGTTTGCTGAGAGTAATCGAAGCCAGAATCAACAGCAGCAGGAGTCAGAACAGAATGTCCATAAGGAGCAGGTGCAAGGCAATAAGTTAAAGCGAAACTACATTCAAGGCTGGTTGAACAATGTGGATCTGATTACCACTCATGGAGCTAAGGAGGTTGTTTATGGTTTGATTGCAGTAAGCTCAGACACTGCTGTGGTGTTATTGGACCCCAGTGCATCACATACATTCATCTCTAGGGAATATGTGGAAGAACATAAGATAACTATGCTTCCGATGAGGAAACCCCTAATAGTTAACTCTCTAGGAGGAGAAAATAAGGCAAACCGCTTATGCCCAAAAGTTAGTCTTCACATAAAAGGGAAGAACTTCGAGGCAAACCTTATAGTCTTGGAGTTAATGGACACTGATGTTATCCTTGGAAATGGATGGTTATCTGCTTGTAAAGGAGTGATTAAGTACGCCCAGCGTTTGGTGCTTCTAACCACACCGTCAGGAGAAAGAATTGAGTATGAGGTTATTCAACCTGCACCTGAGGAATACGAGAATGACCTATTAGAAGGTGCATCCTGTGAGGATAGTAATGTGGACAATGAGTTTTTAGATGTCAGCGTAAAGGAGCAAACACCATTGGAGGATCTCAATACAAGAGACGATCATGCTTATTCAGATTAGCCAACCAGGATCTTAGAATGGCTCTTAATGAAAGATATAACTTGGAAAAAATGAGGGTCGAATAAAGGCAGAGTATCCATATCTCTTTTATCACTATCTTCGAAATCTCGAGGACAAGATTCATCTTAAGGGGGGTAGAATTGTAATACCCTAAAATTTGCCTCTTTTGAAAATAGGTTTAAAATGATTTATTTCTGAATTTTGTGCTCATGAAATAGGGAAAAGAATATTTTTCATTAAATTAAAATTTATCATAAGGCATAGCAACATGTTTGTGCATACATGCCGGTGCATTTGATTTATTGCAATGAGTGGTTGAATCCAAAATTTAAAAATGAATTCAAATTCTTTGGAAATAATATTGAAAAGGGCTTAGAAATAAAAGAAAAGAAAATTTGAAAATAAAAGAGTTTAAAAAGTTGTAAAATTTATTTTTTGAAAACCTAACAATGGTTCTACTCCTATTTTGAATTGAAAAATAAATTGGAAATAATATTTGAGTTTGCATATGTTCATATTTAAATTGGATTTGAAATAAGAAAAGAAAAGAAATAGAAAAGGAAAAGAAAACGTCTCTCTCTCTTGCTCTCTATTTGGCCCAGCCGGTCTGCTCTCTGGCCCGGCCTACTGCTGGCTTCCACTCCCCACCGGCCCTGCTTCCTTGGGCCGATGGCCTGCTCGGCCTACTCCCGCTCCCAGCGGCCCATCCGCTCTTTTCCCCTCTTCCCCGATGTGGCGCCGGCTCATTTCCACCGGCCTAGCAAAGCCGCACCGGCCCAGCCAGGCCACAGCCTAGCCTCGCGCGCTCGGCCCGCTCAGCAGTAAAAGCCGCTCGTGCACCTCCTTACTCTCTCTACCACTCCGGCCCTGCTCTCATCGATGCCGACAAGTGAGGCCGCCTTGTCAGCTCTATCCTCTACCTCACGCCATATGCGACGTGAACTCTCCGCTATGCCATCTCTGTCTTTGTTACGCCTCTTCCGGTTGCGTGCACCCCACATCCTTCGGCCTCTTTAATACCGAGCCTAAGCTTGTGCTGCCCTCGCCAAACCCTAGAATTGAGCTCTAGCGCCGCCCTGTGCTCTAGCTCTGTAGCCTCGGATCCGCCGAGAAGAAGAAGACGCCACCGAGCCGATTAGTAGTTTATCCGTCACGGTAAGATGATCTCCAAGTTTCACGTGGACTTCATGAACCCGTAGAACCCATTACCTCTCTCTCTCCCACTCTATGATGCCTTGCACTGCTATGCTGTCACTCTGCCGCTGCCATGGCACGCTGCTAGCTAGCTCTGCTCGCCAATAGTTGCAACAGATCGCATAGCCAAGTTCGCCTTAGCCCTATCTAGCTCCTAGAGCCAACCCCGAGTCCAATTTAGCTCCGTAGCGCTTCTCCCCAATTTCTCCGATGAGAAATCCCCAATGCCGACGAAATCACCGCCGCTCAGTCACTGTTCTGGTGCCGGCATCTCTTCTCCCTCCCCGTCTTCTAATCTCATCCGTCTATTCTCGATCCAACGGTCCAAGATTTCCGTACCCCTTCGCCTGTCATTATTGCTAAAGAGCCCCTGCCCTTTTATAGATTCTAACCCGTGGTCCAATCTGTATTTCACAGATTACGCCTTCTTCTTTTAAAAGCGTATTTTGTCCGGTTGACTTCAAAAATACGTTTTCACTTATTTACAGTTTTGCCACTAATCTTGTTTTAGCCATAAAATTTCCGTTTTAACTCCGATTTGACCCGTTCAAATTACGTTAGGTTCGTAATTTCATAATCTACATGTTCATAGTACTGTTAGATATGTTTTTAACTTTTAAAATTTGAGGTTAGATTTAATCTACTATTTTATTAAAGAAAATCTTGTTTAATTCATATCTTCTACGTTTTAGCTCTGATTTGACCTGTTCAAGTTGCGTTAGATTCATAGCGACGAGATCTATGCATTAGTAACATTGTTTGCCATATTACTATTTCTGAAATTTCATGGTTTAAATCATATCTTGATTAATAATTATGCAACTAGACTTTATAAATAAAATATGATTTGTTTTACTTTAGTTTTATAATTCAAATCTAAATTTGACTTAATTCAATTTATATTATTTATAAAATATCTTATATATGAATTTATATAGTTAAAATAAATGAAGCCTATAGTTTTCTTTTCCACGTATAAAGCAAATCTATCGGTAGATGTATCTTTTTCATCGTAGCTCCGATTAGCGTGCTTTTCGCGTCTGTGTATTCGTAGCAAGACGTAGATTCGCTTTACAAACTTTTCATATTGATTTTATGCTTGGTGTACTATTCTAATTTAGATCTATTGTTTGCTTCATGTATGATTGCATGGATGCTTGTGTGGTGCTTTATGATCTTGTCCAGTCGGTGAGTTATACGTGGTGAATCAAGAAGCAGATCTTTGAAGTTTGGACTTGAAGAAGGATCTAAGTTGAAGGCAAGTATAGCATGGGATCTTCCTTGTTGTTCTATTCACCTTAATATCATTTAATTCATACTGCATGTGTCTACCTTGACTACCACTAAGGATTCCCTAGTACTTTGTACCTTGTGCCTTGATACCTTTGGGTTATTGCATTGGGTAGTATGATGCTAGTGCTCAAGTACAACCATGATCTTGTAACTTGACTAATGGTATATGCAATAAATACTAAAAGATGCTTTTAGCAACATGGAACAAGGGGGCTAGAGCATTTGACTATTTTTATGGTGCTCTAGATTCCTCTCCCTAAGGACTTATCTATAAGTGATCATCTGGGACTTACAGTACAGCTGTGAGGGCTATATGGCTCTGGCTTTAGCTCAGTATGAGGACCTTTTCTAGCTTGTTAGTGGTTACCTTTATGGCACAAGTAGGGCTATGATTTGTATGATCTTAGCCTACCAAGAGGGTGCACTTTGGTTTCTTTGTATTTTGTTAGTCACTCCTTGGAGGGGGGTTCATGCTTATTGATGGGAAAACCTTAGCGGGCCTAACTTGTTAGACGAACCTTTGAAAGGCTTCATAGTGAACCCTGCCGACCTTCCTTTGAAGTGGGTCAAGAGATTAGCTACCTCGGGCAAAAGGGTAAATCACGACTCACAGTGAAAGTGTACAACCTCTACAGAGTGTAAAACTTGTATATCAGCCATGCTCACGGTCACGAGCGGCCTTGGAACCCTGACGGAATAGATGATGAACACTTATGATACTGATGATAAAAATGCTCACTAATGATTACTATTTATGCTATTCATTAATTATGTTTACCTGATCATGTGTTTATGGGCTTGTGATAAACTTGTTGCTACCCTTTGCTAAAATTATGACAACTAAATGCTAATCGTAGTTCAACCAGAGTCAGCCTTTTGAGCCTCATGAACCCCATTTTATATTTGTTGAGTACGACATGTACTTACGCTTGCTTTACTTTTTAAATCTTTGGAAAAAATCCCGGATGGGTACCAGATTGCTAGAGTTTGGAGGAATTAGGCCTATGATCAACTAGTTAGTTGTCCCTGTGAAGTTGGAGTCTTCACCCGAGGGTCAGAGTTGTCTTTCCGTTGTTTGCTAAGGTTATATTCTCTATACTAAGTAGTTACATATTGAGCATTGTCTATTGATATTACCCTTATTTGTAGCTATATGTGAGATTTGATTTCCTGGGCTCACATATGGTGTGTATCTGGTTTTGTTCTTAAAACCTGATGCTACAATTCATAGCGACAAGATCTACGCGTTAGTAACAGTGTTTACCATATTACTATTTTGAAATTTCATGGTTTAAATCATATCTTGATTAATAATTATGCAACTGGATTTTATAAATAAAATATGATTTGTTTTACTTTAGTTTTATAATTCAAATCTAAATTTGACTTAATTCAATTTATATATGCTTTTATATAGTTAAAACACATGAAGCTTATAGTTTATATTTTCTCTTATGAGTAGATCTTTCGGTTGCCGTTTCTTTCAAACCGTAGCTCCGATTAGCGTGTCTCTCGCGACTGTGTGTTCGTAGCAATGCGTAGAGTCGTGTTTCAAACTCCTTTACCTACTTTTTTGTATGTTTGGTGTATTGTTCTAATTTAGATCTATTGTTTGCTTCATGTATGATTGCCTGGATGTTTGTGTGGTGTTCTACGATTACGTCCAGTCAGTGAGATATACGTGGTGATCAAGAAGAAGAAAAAGAACGACGTTGAAGATTAAAGCTTACCAAAGGATCGGTGTTTTAAGGAAAGTATAGCATGGGATCTTCCTTGTTGTCCTATTCACCTTAATATCATTTAATTCATACTGCATGTGTCTACCTTGACTACCACTAAGGATTCCATAGTACTTTGTACCTTGTGCCTTGATACCTTTGGGTTATTGCATTGGGTAGTATGATGCTAGTGCTCAACTACAACTATGATCTTGTAGCTTGACTAATGGTATATGCAATAAACACTAAAAGATGCTTTTAGCAACATGGAACAAGGGGGCTAGAGCATTCAACTATTTTTATGGTGCTCTAGATTTCTCTCCCTAAGGACTTATCTGTAAGTGATCATCCGGGACTTATAGTACAACTGTGAGGGCTACATGGCTCTGGCTTTAGCTTAGTATGAGGATCTTTTCTAGCTTGTTAGTGGTTACTTTTATTGGCGTAAGAATGGCTTGCCGAATCAGGTATAGTGCGGCCTCTATCCCCTTGTGTATAGGTTGCACATCATTGTGCCATCAGGAAGGGGGGCTCTACATCTCTTTACTGAGTGAATCTAATGGCCCTAACTTATTAGACGAACCTTTGAAAGGCTTCATAGTGAACCCTGCCAACCTTCCTTGGTAGTGGGTCAAGAGGCTGATCACCTCAGAAAAAAGGGTAAATCACGACTCACAGTGAAAGTGTACAACCTCTGCAGAGTGTAAAACTGGTATATCAGTCGTGCTCACAGTCATGAGTGGCCTTGGAACATTTACATAATAGATGATGAACACTAATGATACTAATGATAAAGATGCTCACTAATGATTACTATTTATGCTATTCATTATTCATGTTTATCTGATCATGTGTTTATGTGGGCTTGTGAATAAACTTGTTGCCACCCAATTGCTAAAAGATGACTCATTAAAAGCTAATCGTAGTTAAACTAGTGTCAGCCTTTTGAGCCTCATGAACCCCATGATATATTTGTTGAGTATGACATGTACTTACGCTTGGTTTATTTTTTAATTGTTTGGATAAAAATCCCAGATGGGTACCAGATTGCTAGAGTTTGGAGGAATTAGGCTTGTGATCAACCAATCAGTTGTCCCTGTGGAATCGGAGGCTTCACCTAAAGATCGGAGTTGTCTTTCCACTGTTGGCTATCTAAGGTTATATTGTTTATACTAAGTATGTTATATATTGAGCATTGTCTATTGATAATGCCCTTATTTGTAGCTATATGTGAGATTTGACTTCCTAGGCTCACATATGGTGTGTATCTGGTTTTATTCTTAAAATCGGGTGCTACAAAGTAGTATCAAAGCAATGCTGACTGTAGGACACAAGCCTAGTTAGAACTGGACGTTCTAGTATGCTTTCATCTATGCTTACTTCTTGCTTTCTCCCCAACCTTGTTATTTGCTAAAAGTTATGCTCACTTTGACCTCTGTTCTGTTATGAAAGCCTTGTCTCTATTCTAAGACCTCTCTTTTCATCTAAGTAGATGGTCGTAATGAGGAGACCACTAGCATCAAAGGTCAGGAGGACCAAGCTACATTGTCCATAATTGCATTCGACAAGGAGAAGCTTGTAGCTATGCAACAACAAGTACTTGAAGAAATGACTCAACATGGGAGTTCTCAATAGTGCTTGCTACAGGGTCAAACCAACATACCAAAGGGACTAGTGAAGAGACAAGTGGCAGAAGTTTGGAAGAAGATGAAGTCCAATGAAGGTGTTCATAGCAATATGCTTGGTAGTTAGTACCAATGTCAATGTTGTAAGCATTATGGTTTGCCCTATCTTCAGAACAAGTCTAATAAGAGGGAAGTCAAGGTGAACCTTAGTTATGAGGCTAATGTGGATAAGAAGAGGAAGGCGGTCTCACCAGAGCTAGAATTGGGAAGCAATCAACATTCGAGTTCTACTACATTATTACATCCAAGTGCAATCCCTGGTCAGATAAACTCAGACTCGAAAGAGTCAGAAGTTTCTCGAGCTAAGATTTCTCCACTCTTTCCAAATGAGGTATGCATAGATGGGTGGACGATCACCTATAAGGAGTTTCAACCCTGAAGAATCAAGCGAGCTAGAAAGTGGTCCAATCAAATAAAGATGAACCTTCAGAGTTAGCAAGCTAACAATACTCTAAGCAACAATTCTATGGAGTATGACACTAAAGATCCAGCTAAGAGAAAGTGTTATCATTGCCAACAACAAGGACATTATGTTAGATTTTGCCCACAAAAGAAGTCATGCTAGACTACCCAAGATCAACAAAGTGGAAGATGTGTTGCCCTCATTGTCATGCAAGGGATGCTACCCTAGATGCCCTCACAGCCACACCCTAGTTAAGGAATAGGAGTTTGTGCCCTTTATGTAATAAAAACGATAGTATCGCAAGTTGAGTCAATGATTGAGTGTGCACCTTTATTGCTTTGTTGAATTGTCATTATGCTTATGCTTGTTTTGCATCTTTGTAATGACTGCAATAATCTTGTTGGGTGTTCCCACAATTTCATTTAGTTTATAGGACTAAGGTATAAGGGTTAGTAAAATAAATAGTTGGGTTATGGTTTTCTTCTGTTCTCCCTATACTATCGTTTTGGAGCAGCCTACACTCTTTGGCTTATATCTCTCATTTGGACGATCATAAATCATGAGAAAATTTTGGACAATAGTAGACTTCAATATCTTTCTCTGAGCATAAGAATCAGCCTAATAGCTATTTTGGTCATGGAGTTATGAAAATCACAAGATGATGCAACCGCGCTGTCTGAAGCCTAGAATAGTTTCTATTGGGCACTATTTTTGACTACCTGAACTAAAGAATTTGGAAAAGTGTTCTATAAGGAAGTTGTGGAGGATTTGATAAGCTTTATAACAATATAAATTGTAGATCTATTGGATTAACAAAATGAGAGTTACAGTTGTTTTACTGTGCTATTGTTTTTTTGCTCGCGAGGAATTCCAGATTCCTTGTTCTTGCCCATATACAAGAGTATCATCGGGATGTCATAATGTCTTGATACTAGTTATCTCATCTAGAAGAAGGTGCAAGCTACCCTTCTTGTGTCCCCTAGTTTATCTTTTCTTAAGGAGGTAGCCAAGCTAAATAAGTTGTAAGACGAAGGTTTCATATGTTCGGGTACTTCACTTGAAAGTATAGGTTCTGTCTCTAGACGGGAAGTCACTATCTAGTGCAGGTGTTTTGTTAAAGATGTGTTGGATCAAGGAGCTCGGGTATTTTCCCATATTGGTTATCATTTCAAGTTATTATCAATTGGGAGTTAATTTTTAACATACCTAGGATAAGTTGGCATAGGAAGGAAATGTTGGACATCTACAGTTGATTTTATGGGGACTCAGAACATCTCAATGTTTTACTGAGTTAGCAAGTGAGTTTTGCTAAAGAAAGTTCTCTTCTTGGGATATGTTTTTTATGGTAAAAAAAAGGGAGAAGAACTCGAGAAAAGCTAATGATGAGTTTGGATGTAACCTACCCAAGTATGTAATAGTGACGTGGAGTTCCTTGGAATAGCAAAATTCTACCAGAGGTTCAAGGGAAGTTTATCCAAGATCATCAAGATATTGGTAGAGCTACTAGAGAAGGTTTTAAGTTTATCCAAGATCATCAAGATATTGGTAGAGCTACTAGAGAAGGTTTTAAGTTAGTTTGGATCAAGAAATCTCAGGTAAGTGTTTGAAGGAGTAAAAAAAGGTTGAAGTAAAACCTATGTATTAGCTTTGCTAGATCAGGACAAGAGTTTTTCTACCTACAATGATGCACCTTTTCAAGGTGTGGGATGTGTCCATATCAAGAAGATGGAATTACACGATGAAACTACACGAGGAAGTAAAGAAAAATCCAAAGACGGGCTATCCCTATCTCCTAGTCGACGTCTTCCGAATCTTGGGGATGAGATTCATCTTAAGGGGGGTAGAATCGTAAAACCCTAATATTTGCAGCCTTGGAAATAGGGTTAAAATGATTTGGTTCTGTATTTTTGCGCATACATGCCGGTGCATTTGTTTCTTTGAATTGTGTGGATTTGATTCAAATTGAAAACATTCAAAATGCTTTTGAAAATAAATTTGAAAATGGCTTTGAAGTAAACAAAAAGAGGGAAAAGGGAATTGGAGAATAAAAGAATTTAAAAAGGTTGTAAAATTTATTTTTGAGAACTTACCAAAAATTTCTTATTTTTAATTAAGTTGAAAAGTGTATTTGAAACTCCATTCAAATTTGGTTTGATCCATATTTGAAATAGGTTTTGAAATAAAAGAAAAGGAATTTTACTCCTTCCCTCTCCTCTCCTATTCGGCCCAAAGCCTGTTGTTGTCCTGCTTCCTTCCCGCTCTCACATGGCCCATCCACTTCTCTTCCCCATTGCGGCCTGTTTTCTCCTTCGCTCCCATGGTCCACCCCGCGCGTCGGCCCAATCCGCGCGGACGTCGCCCATTTCCTGTCTCTTGGTCATTGACATGTCAAGCCCACATGTCAGGCACTTCGTCCTCCCCGTGCGTGTCCAAGCCAGACTCCGTTGCCACCGTGTCCATCTCTGCCTCCGCGCCGCCTCATTAGCGCCGTGCTCTCCAAGCTTCCCGGCCCCGTAAATAGGAGCGTCATGCCGCCCGCATCCACCCGAGCACCCGCCGCCCCACCCCACCCTAGTTCGCAGTCACCATGCCTCAACCTAGCACCACCATCCGCCATCGCCCCGCTAAGCCGCACGCTGCCTTCGTCCTCTCCACGTCGCCGAGGATCGCTGAGGTGAGTTCGCAGTCTTGCCCTCTTTCTCCCTGTGCTATTCCCATCATGAACCGAGGCCTGAAACACCGTTTGGCGAAGCTCCGGTGAGGTCCGACCATGGTGCCACCGTGACCCCTGCCTTGGCCACTATTCCGACCGACAGCCGGCTCCCCTCTCCTTTCCCTATCTAATCTCAACCGTCCGCTCCTGATCCAAAGGCTCAGATGAGCCCGTACCCCTTCGGCTGCTATTTTTGCACAAGACCCCTCGGGTTCTTAATTTTCAAACCTGCAGTCCATAGCACCTTTCCAGAATATGTTTTCTTCTTTACAAAGCGTAGTTTCTTTGGATTAGATTCAAAATATATTTTCATCTATTTACAGTTTTGCTACTAATCTTGTTTTAGCCATAAAATCTCCGTTTTAACTCCGATTCGACCCGTTCAACTTGCATTAGGTTCGTATTTACGTTGTCTACATGTTTATACCACTTTTAGATATGTTTTCAACTTTAAAAATTCAAGGTTAGATTTAATCTATTATTTTATTAAAGGAAATCTTGTTTAATTCATATCTTCTACGTTTTAGCTTTGATTTGACATGTTCAAGTTGTGTTAGATTCATAGTGATGAGATCTACGTGTTAGTAACAGTGTTTACCATATTACTATTTCTGAAATTTCATGGTTTAAATCATATCTTGATTAATAATTATGCAACTGGATTTTATAAATAAAATATGATTTGTTTTACTTTAGTTTTATAATTCAAATGTAAATTTGACTTAATTAAATTTATATATGCTTTTATATAGTTAAAACACATGAAGCTTATAGTTTTATATTTTATCTTATGAGTTGATCTTTTGGTACACATTCTGGTGTTGTATTGGTCTAAAACTTTTTCTTAGGCTTGCACATGCCACGTGTGAAGGAAACACTTAGTTTGGGATTTTTTCAGAGATGGTTTGCTACTTTCTGAGGTGTAATTGAATTTCTGCGCGATGACACCGATTAATTATAGGTTGAACTGAGTCTACCCACAAAAAGATCTAGAATGGTGCCAAACGTTTACACTGGGTCTAATGTGCCCTAGGGATAAGAATTTTGTGGAGGTCGATAAAAAATCTATTGGGTCTAAGATGTAATTCACCCTCTTTTGTCTCGTTTAGCACAGAGAAAAATATATTAATAAAAAATGATCAGAAAAACCTTAGATCTTGTTTGGGGCCTTAATTTGGGTATACATACTTGCCAAAAAAATTTCAAGCTATTTCGACATAGGCGGAGTATACATGCTTCATAGAGGTACATGAGTCCTCTCATCGAACCATGACTATACACATAGGTTATTAAGGTTTCTATGGTTCATATGCATTCCGATGTTGTATTGTTCTCAAACTTTTTCTTAGGCTTGCACGTGCCACGTGTGAAGGAAACACCTAGTTTGGGATTTTCCGGAGATGGTTTGCTACTTTATGAGGTTTAATTGAATTTCCACGCGACGACACCGATTAATTATAGGTTGAATTGAGTCTACCCACGAAAAGATCCAGAATGGTGCCAAACTTTTACACAGGCACTAGCGTGCCCTAGGGATAAGAATTTTGTGGAGGTCGATGAAAAAATATATTGGGTCAAAGATGTAATTCACCCTCTTTTGTCTCATTCAGCACAGAGAAAAATATATTAATAAAAAATGATCAGAAAAACCTCAGATCTTGTTTGGAGCCTTAATTTGGGTATACATGCTTGCCAAAAAAAATTTCAAGCCATTTCGACATAGGCGGAGTATACATGCTTCACAGAGGTACATGAGCTCTTTCATCAAACCATGACTATACACATAGGTTATCAAGGTTTCTGTGGTTCATACGTATTCCGGTGTCATATTGGTCTCAAACTTTTTCTTAGGCTTGCACGTGCCACGTGTGAAGAAAACACCAAGGGCTTGTTTGGTACGCGGGAAATATTTCCCGTTCCTGCGTTTTTTCTATAAAATTGAACTGATTCCTATGAAATTCCTGCGTGATTCCTACGAAATTCCTGCGTTCCAAACAGGACCCAAGTTTGGGATTTTCCGAAAATGGTTTGCTACTTTCTAAGGTTTAATTGAATTTCCACGCGATGACACCGATTAATTATAGTCCGAACTGAGTCTACCCACGAAAAGATCCGGAATGGTGCCAAACTTTTACACAGGCTCTAATGTGCCCTAGGGATAAGAATTTTGTGGAGGTCGATGAAAAAATCTATTGGGTCCAAGATGAAATTCACTCTCTTTTGTCTCATTCAGCACATAGAAAAATATAATAAATAAAAAAAACTAATGAGAAAAACCTAAGATCTTGTGTGGGGTTTTAATTTGGGTGTACATGCTTGCCAAAAAAAATTTTAAGCCATTTTGACATATGAATACACATGCTTCTATTTATTCAGTATATAAAAAGAAATTTTTTAATATATATAAACATCACTATCGGTTTCAAAAAAGGCCGTTCAGTGGTAGCGTTATAAACTTGATTGAAGAAAAATTTACAGCACATATCTCGAAGGAAGATTGTGTTAGTTTCTTCAATCTCTGTGCCTCACTGCCTCCGTGTTAGTTGAAGTCTGAATTCGAAAGGCAAACACAGAATCAGTATGCTACAATAAGAGCCGATGAAATACACAATGAAGATTTAAGGAAGATACAGAAGTACGTCAAAGACAACCCCGAATTAACCATGGAAGAGGCCGCGAACATCTATTATGATGTATAAGGGACGGGAACACCGGCAATGAAGTATGAAAGGGGCAATCTTTTGGTTCCCGATGACGAGTACAAAAATTTGACAACATATATGCGCCAGTTGCATGAATATTACATGGCACAAGCAACAGAGATGGAGGACTTTGGTTTTGAGGTTATTATTCATTCGCCACATGTTTTTCGTTATCCTGAAGAAGAGAAGTTCGATGTCGAGTGGGAGTGCTTGTTCCAGCTATACCAGAAACGCTCTCTCGATTCACAAATGTTGACGCTGTGGACTATGTAAATACCCTACACGTACGATATTATAATTAACTACTCTCTCAAGACATAAATTGTTAACTTTTGAGCAATTTCCATGATTTTATGTAGGTGTATAGCAAAATTTTGTATACTAAAAAGCAAATGAAAAAACATAGGCTTCTTGGACCCCTTGCGAGTCAATGAGAAGACATGTTTAGGCCTCCATGGATGTGACGTGAAAGACCTGAGAGAGAGATTGATTGTTGTTTTCGATGAATTCAAGATGAAGAACAAAACCCACATACTTCTAGTCTACAACTGCGACTATGTGTTCTCGGCTTTTAATTTTATGCTTCTTTTTTTTATTAAGATTATTCGATAATTAGGATTATGTGATTGCAGCAACCATTTCGTCTTTATTTGTGTCAATCTTGCTAAAAATCTGGTCGATGTGTGGGACTCGAAGAAAAAAACATTTCATCATCAGGATGCACCGGTAGCAGTGCTGAACTAGTAAGCGATCCTAATAACATATTATTTTCTAGTCACACATACCGTTTTCTAATGTTTCTCCTTTTAATGTTGCACAATGTCCGAAGAAGACATATCGGTGGGACACAGGTCCCATTCAAGGTTGTCGAAATAGAGGAGAAGTACCTCAAACAGCCGGCGGGAAACCATGAATACAGGTTTTATGTAATGTGGGCAGTGCTTCGCTACATCGGCGGAAAATCGGAAGAAGCAGATAAGTTGGTGTGTATAATCCTCATTTCATTTATGTCTGTTAATAATTCAACAAAATGATTTACTGATTCCTCTTTGGACATCATCTTTTTTGAACGACAGCGTAAGAAATATAACCACGAAAGGTTGTTAGACATGGAGATCGTCGTATTGCAATCGGAGCTGGCAAAATTCATCTTAGCCGAGGTATTAGAAAAAGATGAAGTATTTTCTATTGCACAATCCGTGAAGTTCAAGGACCAGTATGGCCCAGATCGGCTCCCTAGATTATTGTAAGAAGTCCGAGAAGCATGCTTCATCGTATCGAATAATTTCTTTTTTATTTTGAGGGATCGAGATCTTGATAAAAACATTTAAACTGTAACCGTAACATTTGTAATGTTTAATATTGATGGACCTATCGTCTACGTAGCGTATATAAAGCGAAACTCGATTCCATGAAAAAATATAAATTAAAATAAATTATAAAATAATAAAATACGAATGGGCAATCACTGTCGGTTAGCAACAAACCGACAGTGTTGGCTTGCTCAACACTACCGGCTTGAGCTATGAACCGATAGTATTGGCTTGCTCAACACTGCCGACTTGAGCTATGAACCGACAGCGTAGGCTTGCTCAACACTGCTGGCTTGAGCCAAGAACTGACACTCTTGAAGCCACCATCACTGTCTTTTGGGACTACAAACCGACGGTGTTGTTTAACTGGACACTGCCGGGTGGGGCCAGGAACCGACACTGTTGCCTATAGATTAGTGTCGGTTCAGTGATGTCAACCCCCCATCACTACCGGTATGCCACTGTCGGTTCAAAATCTGACAGTAAAGGAGGTTTTTGAACCGACAGTGATATCCAGATCTAGAACTGTGAGGCCTAGTCCCATGCCACACCAAGCTATAAGATGGAGTCATCTTTGTGATTACAGTGACAAGAATTAGTTCTAATTAACCTAAGACCTCCTGATCAAGATAAGCTCGGGAGTGGCGCTGAAGACTAGAGCCAGCCGCCGGCCACCTCTATGCCGGTGTCCTCACCACCGACGATCACTGCAGAGGGAGTTTGACGTCATGTGCCTGCAGCTCGAGGAGGCACAGGGACTTCAGCGGCCCTCTGGGCATCTTCGTTTAAAGGTACGACTTAACAAATTCTAAGAGCATCTCAACAGTCCCCTAAATCGCTTCCTAATCTTTGATTTTTAGCAAGATGAGAAAAATCTCCTCTTCAATAATTCATAATTCATCCTCCTAATCTTTTACAACTTCGGAAAAGTCACCCCGTTCCGCATAAAGTTGCGCGCTTTCGAGTCGCGAGTATCTTCCCTCCCCGTGCGTGTTTGTCGGCCAATCTAAAGGTGAAAGGGCGTGCAAAGAATAAAGAGTAGGAAAGGATTATCGATGCAAATATACACGAGAGAAAGAATATATAAAAATAGTTAGGATAATTTAGAAATAGTATAGGATTCCTGATGTAAAATTATTTCTATATTTTAGAGTGGATTATTAGAAACTCTCGGAGATGGCTTTCTTTATTCGTTCCAATACTTTCTTAGGAGTTGTAAAACTTCATGTTTTTTGAAGAAAATATTAAGTACTCTTGAAAATACTCTAACCCGTGTTCTAATGTTGAGCTAGCCAAATCAAAATCCCGTCTAAGGCCAAACTAGTTCTAACAAGATTATCGAAAACAAGTGAACATGTAAACCTCACCCCCCGTAGGAACTTTCAGTTTCTGGAATTTGGATACTTCCTACGAAAATTTCTGTGGCTCCAAAAAAACGGAGCGACCTAATGGGTAAAATTCACAAGCAATTTTGGAGCATAGTAGCCATAGCCACGTAGGAACTTTCCGTTTCCTCTAAAAGTTTCTAATTTCAATAAATGAATGAAAATAATATCCTCACACAGTCACACCACAACCCTCCTCTACTTGCCCAAATGCATATACAGTTCACCTAGATGCACAAAATTGATGGTTGGGGAAAGCTCAAAAAGATCTCACGAAATGGCTCCTGTGTTCTTGCCCCTACTTTGATGTGCAATTATGATTTTGCCTTCGTTTTTCTAACTTTGTGATTTTGCCCTTAACTGTTCACAAGTCAACGCGATTTTGCCCCTGGTCAACGGAAAAAACAGGGGCAAATTCGCGTTGACTTGTGAACAGTTAAGGACAAAATCACAAAATTAAAAAAATAAGGACAAAATCACAATTGCACATATGTATAAGGGACCAGAACACCATTTTTCCAAGAAGAAAAGGCCAAAGAGAGCAGGGAAAACGGAAAGCGTACCGGCCGGTGATGGAGAGCACCCTGCTGGCCGTGGCCGGCCGGGCACCTCGCCGGTGGCCGCCCCAGCTAGCGCCCGCCGCCTGGACAGACCCGTCGTGGTGCCGACGGCGAGCAGCTTTTCCCCCTTCCCTTCCTCTTCAGGCTTTGACCAGCCGTGCTGTGTGCCTCTGTCTCTGCACAAAGAGTACAAGACTTGGCAACGATAAGCTTTTGCTGGCAACTAGCGTCAGGGCAGAGTTAACCTCCGCGATTGCCTTCGAAAAGGTAGTGTGTTTTTTTTTACAAAAAATAGTAATTGGCTTACGGTTGCTTCGCCCATGCGACTGATGAACAGAATTAGTTGAGCCATCATCATCAAATCGTTGTCTTATTTGCGGGAACGAGCGAGTTGCTCGTTTGGTCAACATCGCGAGCCGCGAGCTCAGCCACCCGGGTTCGAACACGGTGCCCAGCGTATTTCCGCTCAATAATGAGTGGGAATGGGAAAGCTCCCCATCCTTGTCTTATTTATCCATGAGCACTGACATTAGGGATGCATCCTTGTCTTATTTATCATGATCACTGACATTAGGATGCAAGAATACGAAACGTATTCTCCATCCGTCTACAAAAGGGTAAGCTAGTTTAGCTTTGGCCGAGTTTACAGTAAATAGTACTAATATTTGTCTCCAACTAAGTTTATTACAAAAATTTATTTCATAATCAATATAATGATACTTATTTTGTATCATAAATGTAAGTATATTTTTGTATAACTTTGGTCAAATTTCAAACCGTTTGACTTCTGGAGAATTGTATTTTTTTTAGACGGAGGGAGTACTTCGTAGTAACTCTTTTTCTCGGATCTGGCTTCAAAGACGTACTATATATTTAAATTTGAGTATTCTCTGATACGTTTTGAATATTAAGGATGCACAAATACGAATACATATTAAATGATTTAATATGAAAAGTTCATCAACTACAAAGTGGACATTTCTCCATCCAAGCTCGTTCAAAGAATTCAAAAAATCTGAATTTTAAAATATGAGAACTTCAAAGTGATAGAATATATTTAAAAATAATATTTAAATTTCTAAAAATCATAACTATTTTATATAAATAGATAGATTATATTTCTTAGAAAAATGTTGGTACCAATTTCATATTTTCGTGATTTAATAATTATTTATGATTTTTAGATATTTACCTATTATTTTAATATTTTTAGAAAAAATATATATAATCGGAAACTAGTAAGGGCTAAAGTTGTCTGGTTTTGATAGTAAGAGGGCCTACGTATGTCTGATTTTAGAGTTCAAAAACTAAATCCATACCTCAACAAAAGTTCAAATGGCTAAAAATAAACTTTTTCTCCTAAAAAAATATCCATACTATTTGCATCCTGTAGCCGACCGTCTCTAACTGTCTGAATCACCACAAGAGACTATCGCCATCACCAATAGGCCCTACATAATACAGTAGCTTGAAAAATTCGTTGAGGAAGCCACAAGGCTCCAGAGTCCAGGCTCACCTACCGAAGGCAAGGAATCTCTCCCTCCTTGCGAAGACAAGACGTCCATGGACATGGAAAAAGGCAGTTTTTGTCTTGAGCCCTTGTTTAGTTGGAGAAATTTGGATTTTAGGGCTACTGTAGCACGTTCGTTTTTATTTGGCAAATAGTGTTCAAACATGGACTAATTAGGCTCAAAACGTTCGTCTCGCAATTTCCCACCAAACTATACAATTAGTTTTTCTTTTCGTCTACATTTAATGCTCCATGCACGGGCCGCAAACATTCGATGTGACAGGTACTGTAGCAACTTTTTAGAAGTTGAGGTGCAACTAAACCAGGGCTGAGTGTCGCGATGTGCTTCTGCTGGCGCCTTGGCGGTGACACACGCTGTCAGAGACAGACAGCCTCATGCCAGTGCCTGAGGGCTTGTTCCAAACAAGCCCGTTGGAAAAGGCCTCGCTGCTGGGGCAAGTTCTACTCCGATACATGAGCAGAGCATGTCGAGTTCTGCCTCCAGCCGATCGCCTCAGACGGAGCTGTGCGAGTTGTTTGATGCATGCGCCACTTGCCGTCGTTGAAGGTTAAACCGACGAGGATGCAGGTGGTGTCATCATGTTGCTGGTTGTCAGAGAGGCCAAGACTTCCAGCAACTATCTACGTAGCTAGTTGACTTAGATTAAAAATTTGGTAGAAAAAAAGAGAGCGCAAAAGGCAAAGGGCCTGCTCGGCTGCAGCTCGCAGCGCTGTAGCTACAGTGATAAGTGAAAGGGGAAAATGGCTGCAGCAACGGCGACTAAAATGATTTTTCTAAGATATATTAATCATATCAAATCATATTTTTTTGCGGAATTAAATGAAAATAATTTTTATATGAAAATTATAGATCTCGACGAGATCTACAACTTTTTAGTTTTGAGTTTTTTCATTTGAAGTCGTTAAGATGCTAAAAAAATTAATGACATATTTATGCATAAGGGTATTTTCGACTTTTCACACCTGCGGTTTGATGGCGTTAGAGCCCAAACTGACGGAAGTTGCATGGAGGGCACAAAAAAATTGAAACAGTGACGTTGAAGACCGTTGAACATTTCAAGAGACACACAGTATATTACGATCTTTTTTAATGACACATAGGGAATTCCCAAAAACATTTCGACCGTCCCCACCCCTTTTTTTTTTGTCTTCTGACGTCTCCAGTAAATATACACACTTATATAATACCGTGTTACGTGTTTTCCACCCACTTTTTTTTTCTAACCTACCTTATGCCACGTGGTGCTGATGAGGGTGGAAAACATTCCCCATACGTACAACAGTTACTAGTCCTTAAAACCGTTCCATTCTTTTGGCTCCTTTTGGCACTAGTCTTTTTGCGCGCGCCCATGCGTGTGGGGGCATTGGCCGGTAGTGCCTACGATCACTGAATCAGAACGGACCTAAGAACAAATGTGATCATAACGTTGTAGTAATAGAATGAAAGATATCTAGCCATCAGTTACTCGACACGAGAGATTAGTTCATCCTACATAGGATGTGCCAATAATACATACAGATAGGACGCAATCCTCAAGTGGATAAGCGTCCAGATTGTACACGATGCTACATAAAAGAGTTTATGGCCATGATAACTTTTGCAGTTTTATTTGTCAAATGGAACCTTGAGATAGATAATGACAGAACACATGTGATCAATAGAGTAAGGAATATAAGGTTGGTCCTCAAATCAAAAACTCTAAACTGGATGCATAGATATTGAATATTATTGCAAATATCTTACATGTCATAATACACATGAATAATACAGGTTTCAGCATAGCTGACATGAATAATAGCTAGGCCGAGATGGTGGAACATATAGCATATTATACATAGCCAAAGCCGAGTTTATGTGATATGTTCAAATATTACATATATTTTACATGAGCAATAAAGCACATGAGAAGTTTTCAGTCCACGAGACATAGCGTCTAAGATGGCAGAACATACCATATTACAGATAGATAAATCACAATACTTAGCATATGTCATAGGAGCACAGGGTTAGCTAAGTAGCTTCTGCCCATGAGCTTCTCCTGATCAACCTTAATGAAAATAGTTTTGTAATATCCAGTGGAAACATGCCAGAAGCTGTGCCTGCAACATGTTTTCTGTTGCCTGCATCGTTCCTGACCTCCAAACTATGACCTGTAAATAGTACATCAACAATGACATATAAGTAATATAGAGGTTGCTGAACCACTCTATGTAAGGGACAATATAATTCTTCTACTGTTGACATATGCATGAGCAGAGGCAGTGTAGAGCACGCCTCACACAATGAGCATTCTGCAATCCAAGTGTTACATGGCTGTCAACTAACTGGGAGTACCTACTTGACAGTTATTAACAGTAAGCTATAAAATATATATACCCATGCAGTAAAACAGCCCACATGACTTGCTGCTTGTGAAGGCAATGCAATGGTTGACAGCCGAAGTAGCATTTTAACATAATTTGATGTTGTTGGAGCCTTTGGTACAGGCATAGATTTAGGAAAGAAAGGGATAAATGACATGGTACACAATTTTTCCTGCATCTTTTTGAAGAAAATATTGATTGATAAAATTCTAGATAATTTTGGTGACTCCCAGTCATACACGGTACAGGGTTTTGCTGATACATCAGCTAGAGAAAGGCCTCCTGCAAGTAGAGAATCAACTTGGGACAAACTATTTTCATCTTTTACTACCTGCGCAAAATCAGTCACACGCATCTGTTAAAAGACGCCTCCATTTTTCCCGTTCAAATGATGATGACTCTGAACCATGATTCATTAAGTAGCCACTATCAAGTTCAATCCTGCCATTGTTTTAAAATTAATATAAGGATGTGCACTCTTTTATGTGCATATACAGATTATCCAGTGTCAAAAATTACATAGTTCATCATATATTCAGAAAGTTCTTTTATAGACCGGCTACCCAAGTACCCATTTGCTTCTTTTGTGATAATCACCAGACGACTGGACTGTAGTTGACAACAAAAAAGGACTGCCAGGAACATCATTTGTGTTTCAATTCTAGGCCTTCCCAAATACCAGGCAACATAAATCACAGATACCAATGTCAAATTCAGTTTCATACTGGAAGGCAAAACCAAACTTATATATGATTTTACATCAAAAAAAAAGAATCCATCCATTCCTGCCTTGGCATCATATTGGCAAAGAGACAGAGAGGAACACATACTTGGCCCAGAGCTTGCATGCAGCTCACTTTCAGGACTGCTTCAGGAAGACCTTTCCTACACGAAATGGCAGTTAATAACTATCTCCTGCACTAATTACAAAACTATAAGCCTTCTTGCAATGGAATAAAGAAATATAAATATCTATCTTTGCATCAAGTATAAAGACATCTATTATCCATATATTTGGGTTGGAGATGTTTTCTCATGGTTATGAATAGCATTTAGCACGACTATTTCATAGCAGCTTAGTCTCTGTTTGTAGACAATTGCTACTTTACACATAATTAAAATTAAAATTGGTGCAACAACATAGCATTGTAGCAATCAAAATTCTTGAAAAAGCTATACATTTACCCGGTGCTAGAGTTCATATATTAGCTAAAAGCGAAGTCATATACCAAACAAAAAAGTTATAATCACTGTGACAGCCATACAATAGGAATCAAAGAAGCCAATACAAAGATATAGTTCAGAAATTAAAGATAGTAAATCAAAACACCCTGATTTTGAGGTGGCTCCATGTAATGATTACCTTGCTAGCAACCCATGCTCAAGTAGACAAGTACAATTGCTGTTCTGCAGAACGCTCCAGGCAGGGCCGCTCGCCTCGCTGCTAGCTAGTCAGCTACTACTGCCCCTGAAGGTTGCAAAATCAGTGGCTTGTCATGCCATTTGCCTAGACATAAATGCAGGTTGTAAAGAGTAACTTTTTCCTGATTTGAAATACCAATGCTACCATGCTAGACGGATGTAATACTACATGTCCAAAAGCATCCCAGGTGATCTTATTTCCATAGCAAAATATAGATGACTTCAAAAGTATTTTTCTTTCCTAAATGAATCACCTGTGATATTGTGTTTGGTTAGATTGAGATAAATAGAGGTAGAGAACTAAACTTGATTGTTTCTGTATGGATTTGATGAAGCTTCAAGTCAGGGTTCTCTGTGCCTCAGCCTGCAACATCCATGTAAACTTTAATTGGACAGCCAATGTCCGGCCACTGCCCTGACCTACGGACTATGACACAACCTCACCTAGCCGCTCGCCAACCTGCCTAGCGACACACCTGAATCAAAGATCAGAATCACCAAACTTGCTTGGATTGGATTAATATCACAGTGCACTCAAACCAACTTTTGGTACAAGCAACATAGGTGAGATCAACATCTCATCTATTCATTTATAGAGACATGATTATTGTCCAAAAACCATTACAGGCCAAGCATCCTGTAATAATATGCAAGTTCAGTACATCATATTTGTATAATGGAATATTGAAATATTTTCATTTGTAAAATGGTAGTCTAGGGGTGTAACATGACACAGCTAGCATGAATTTAACAACATAATAAATTTAGCATTTTTATCCAACTATTCACAGTTTCTTCAGAACACTTTATTAGCATGATTAAAAGCTGCCTTTTCAGAACATTAACTCTCTGATGGCATTTCAAATGCTTCATAATTCAGGAAATGTTAACTTTGAGCTAGAAACCTAGAAGCAAAATAAATAATGAATCAGAGCAAAAGTTGAAAGATCATATACAGAGGATGCATACCTGGCAGCACCTTTTTAATTACTCTACAATTCTATATGGACACCTTGACAAAATTAACAGCAAAAGCAACATCAAAATGCAATTACTGGGAAACCCTAAACCCCTGAAGGAAACCGTCACATTGCAGGCCTAGTACAGAACACAAAGCAATAATTAGACTCGGCTCCGAGATTCACAAAAAAAATTAACAAGAATCAAATACGTACAGGTTGTGCGCTTGTAAAGCTTGGGTCCTTGCTATGTGTTAAGGACAGAATCCCCAGCGGACCGTGACGGATGGTTGTTGGGTCTTCCGCGGCCGCACCAGGGGCCACGCGCACCGGGGCCGCCGCACCAGAGGCCGCCGCGCCGAGGGCCTTCCTCGCGGGGGCTGCCGTGCTGTACACAGCCAGATTCGGAATCAAGAAATCTCAAAGCAAAAGCACCAGATCCATGAATATCCGGCCCAAAATCACCAGAGGAAGAAGAAACCTGCGCTGGGGGGCTGCCGCGCCACCATGCCGCGCCGGGGAGCGCCCTCGCCTCACACCCGCGCCCGGAGCTCCGAGGGAGGAGGGATTGGGAGGAGCCGGGCGTGCTCGCGGCTGTGGCCGCCGCCACGCGGGGCGCCGCCGCGCCGGGTTGCGGCCGCGCCTAGGGGCGGCCTCGCCGGGGCGCCGTGCCCGGCCTCGCCTGGAAGCCGCGCCGCCACCGCGGGAAAGGAGGGAGAGGGAGGAGGCGCGGATGCGGACGCGAGAGAGAGCCGGCCTCGCCAGGGCGAGGTGCCCGGCCTCGCCTGGAAGCCGCGCCGCCACCGCGAGAAAGGAGGGAGAGGGAGGAGGCACGGATGCGGACGCGAGAGAGAGCTAGGGTTTGGACCCAGTATATATTTGGCTGCGGAGTGGCTCGGGAGGAGACAGGAGCACCGTTCATCAGGAATCCGAGGAGTGAAAATAATTTTGCTACCGTGGACACCGTGTGCGCCCTTCTTGGCCACACGCTCTATTCTCTTTAAATGTATCTTGGATAAATGAGCACACGTACATAATAAATATGTTATGTATTTTTTCCGCCCACGTTTTATTGTCTACCTCATCACCCTATTTGTATGGGTTTTGGTTTATAAGTCGTACTTTTTCAGCCAACAAATAATACTTTTCTCTCACACCAAATCAGCCAATAATACTTTCTATTATGGCTTATCAGTCAAATAAATCCAAACGAACATGACGCATGTCATGTGAAAGATACATTCCCAATAAATATATATATAATATACTCCCTCAACCACAAGTAAATTGGAGACCGAGGAGGGCCTCTGTGACTGTTCTCCAACCATGCCTGCACGCGTGTCGGTGTTACTGTTTGAGCCTTTTCCCTGTGTATCATTAAAAAAGATGGCATTTTTCTACATGCCACTAAAAAGTTCGGACTTACCTAAGTGCCATGACACTTTATTTCTTTGCCCCCCAAGCCATTCCGTCCATTTTCACTGGTAACGGTGTGTAACGGCGAGGAGAAAAAACCGAAGTGCCCTCAATCTAGGAAGGATGAGTGAAATTACCGTTTACTCTGCGTGCCACTCCCTAACCAAGCCTTTGAGCGCCAGGAAAAACGGAAGGCGAAGCAGTTCGTCGGCCCGCTGCAGCAGCCACAGGGGGCAGGTCGGCTTGCGGACTCGGATGCGGCAGCAGCAGTTAGCGGTGAAGGTTGTCGTCGCGGTGTTCGCCCGGTGGTGGGCCTTCTTTCTGGGCTGCAGGGACGACCTGATCTTCTTGAGCCGGATCTTTGTTGTGATGTTCTCCATCTCACGGATGAACCTGGATAGGTGGCGGATGAAGTCTGGGTACAGCTCCAGGTTGCAGTGACCTCCCCCTTTGATCCAGAGTGGGTCATAAGGATCCCTTGCTAGTTTCCACGGCTCCTTTCCATGTGACCAGTTCACAACATCATCATCCGTCCCCTGCAACAATCAATGGGTGTAACTTAGACAAATATCTTCTAATATTTTTTTGAGGAAAAATATCTTCTAATATAATTGGAATACAAGCAAACCTATGACAAAACATACATGTGGATGTGAATCTCTCGTCGAGCTAGCTCATCAGCGCGTGCAACTGCACCATCTGTTCTACGCTTTCCAATGCATTGGTCAGTGTCATTATTTTGACCGAGTAGGAGCGTAGACATGCAATATCATATATCAGCAAGACAGCAATCATATCCAAAGCGATCGATGCAAATCTGAAGGTAAGCTATAGCGACCAGAGCCCAGAGAGCCTCCTAAAAATAGCAAGCGCCTGCCCCGCACCCGCTAGCCGCAGCACCGCCGCCTGGTTCGTTAACCATGTCTCATGCCTGCACGCGTACCGCGGTCACGTCCGGTCCGGTGTGGGGCGGGTCCGACATCAGCGCACAGCATCGATCGCATGCTTGCCAGTGCATGCAGTGTGCACAGCACGCATGAGCAGAGCTGCAGAGGCCGCCGCCAGTGTATGACCATGACCAGATCGATCCTGAGATCCATGAGAGTTGTACCTGACGTACGCGTACCTCGTCGCCTCGCCTCCCAACGGCCCCCCTCCGCCGCGCGGCCGGGACACGCCGACGCCGGGCGCATCAGGATGGGCGGGAACCCGGCCAGCCACTGGTCCGCCCGCGGTGGTGGCGCACACAGCAAGTGGCCGGGGCCGGGCACATGCTCCCTCGTCCGCGAGAATCTCTCCAGCACCACTATCTCCCTAGCCTCGGCTCTCTCTTGCCTCCGCGCGCCAGCCCGGCCAGCAGCGTCCACCCACACTGCTGCCCTGCCCTCTCTGCCTTGCGTGGCCGCAACGTGGACAACTGTAACTCATGTCTACATGCCTGGACCGGATCAGTTGCCTGGCACCGGCAGCCGGCATGGCATTACAGCGCTGGACTAGTGGACTGCACAGTCTGCACTGCACGCTGGAGATCGATCCATCGATCGATCACGGTGGTAGGTTTGACTGGACCGGGGATCGACCGGAGGAGACCCGCGAGGAGCACGCAGACACACACGGTAGGGACAAGGCTGCGCTGGGAGCTAGCTGTAAGACCTGAGCCGTGAGTTGGCGGCAAAAGAAGCAGGGCAAAGGGAAGAAAGAGAGCATTATTATTACACTAAACAACACACCAGGGTAATCATCGTCAGATGGGGATTAGAAAAGCAGCGGGCTGAGGAACTGCTTCGCCTTCCGTTTTTCCTGGCGCTCAAACGCACGCTTGGTCAAGGAGCGGCACATAGGACAAATGGCAATTTCACTCATCCTCCCTAGATTGAGAGCACTTTGGTCTTTTCTCCTCGTCGATACACACCGTTATCAGCGAAAATGGACGGAATGGCTTGGGGCAAAGAAATAAAGTGTCATGGTACCTAGATAAGTCCGAACTTTTTAGTGGCCTGTAGGAAAAGGCCATCTTTTTTAATGGTACACAGGGAAAAGGCTCTTACTGTTTCGTGGGCTCCACAGACTGCGGTAAACAGATCGGCCGCTCGTCCTGTTCACTTTTCCCCCCACCAAACAGTATTATCCTTGAACAGTAAATTAGCACACCGTATTTTGGGCGCCATGGGTTAGGGAGTGTTTGATTCGAGCTGCTAAACTTTAGTTGCTACTAAACGGTTTAGTTACTTTTATTAACTCAAGAGTTACTAGAGAGAATTAAAGCCTTTTTAGTAGCTTTTAATCATAGCGTTTGGTTAAAAAGTTACTAAAGTGACTAAAAACTACTAAATTTAGTAGCTAGGCGAATGAAACAAGCCCTAGCTATTGTTGTCCATATGGGTAGCTTTTATGTCATTAGACTATAGCTATTATTGTCTCCACAATGTTTCAACTAACTAGTAGTCCATAAGATGGGTTTCATATGAGATAAAAAATTCTCTCTTTATAAGATAAAAAATTCTCTCTTTATAATCATGTGCAAAATCAAGAAAGAGAGATGGAGGAGTGAGAAAAAGTAATATTTTTTATTTTTTATAGTAGTCTATAAATTTATGGATACCTTTTGTTATGTACTGTCCTATAAACTGATCTCACAATATTCCATCTACCTGATAGCGAATATTTTAATCCTATGGACTGTGTGGTGGCTCTAACACCACTGTTCTCCGTCCTCGACTCTTCGTTCTTTTTGTCTCCGTCCTTGACTCCTTGTGCTCTCCGTCGTCGCCCCCATCCTCGGCACCTCGCCCTCTCCGTCGTCATCCCCTCCCTCACCTCCCCTGATCCCATCCCACGCCGCCCTCGTGCGTGCTGAGGCGGCGGCGGCAGATCTGCCTGCCCTACGTGCATCGACATCGGGCCAACCGCCGCCGTTGTCGCGCGGTGCTTCGCCACCACGACCACGACCCTCGAGTTCTGGAGGAGGGAAAGTACGGACTCTTCCAGGGCTCCGCTCCTGCATCAGGCCTCCTCCTCTTCTGTATCCATATGCAGATCCTGAGCTAGATCGGTAAAACTCTCCCTCTCATCCTCTGCTCAAGCATCGTCGTAGTCGCAGTCGCAGTTGTGCCGGTCGTCGGCCAGTAGCCTTCCCTCCTCCCCCAGTCCCCCTTTTCTCTGTTGCATGTGGTCGGTTGCCTCCGCAGCTTGCGCTGACCAACGCGTTGATTCGGCCGCCTTCCCTTCTCTGAAGGAACAGATCTTTCCACTGCCGGCTGCCATGGCCATGCCTCCACTGAACTGCTGGTGTTCTCTCTTTCTCTCCTAATCTTCAGCCTTGCAAGGTGCTTTTTCTTTCAATGGTTGTCCTGGTACATCTGTTCAGTTAAGATGGCAGCATTTTTGTTTTTCTTCTGTTCTACCTCTATGGCTCTATTGATTCATGGAGAAAACTTAGATATCTTTCATAAGATTTGAGTGCTATGTGCATGTGAAAACTTTTCTTTTTTCCTGATTGGCAGTATAGCAATGTCGCACTATCGAGTGACATCTGTCCAGGTGATGAAAATCTATGCTGTTATAAATCCTCTGATGAAAATGGCGTATCTGTTCAGTTAAGATGGGGCAACATTTTTGTTTCCCTTCTGTTCTACCTCTATGGCTCTATTCATTCATGGAGAAAACTTAGATATCATTCATAAGATTTGAGTGCTATGTGCATGTGAAAACTTTTCTTTTTTCCTGATGGGCCGTATAGCAATGTCACACTATCGAATGACATCTGTCCAGGTGATGAAAATCGATGCTGTTCTAAAGCCTGTGATGAAAATGACGTCTCATGATGCATGGGAATATTGGCTGATGATCTTGGAAGGTGCGGGGCATTTCCATGTGTCTATATCAAAGTTTTAAATCTCCGGCTAAGCCTCTTAGCTGTTATCCTCCTCAACAGCTAAGCCTAGCTATAGCCGGATATAGCTGTAGCTAAGCCATTTAGCTGTTTTTGCAGAAAAAAAAAGGAAAAAAAACGTAGAACCAAGTCCAATCCAAATCGTCACTCGTAGCTACCTCCATGCCGATTCAAGCTGCTGCCGCCGCTGCTCAAAGCCGCCACCGCCGGCTGCCTCTGCTCGAAGCGGTCGCCAGCGGCCACTCCGCTCGAAGCCCCCGCCGGCCGCATCCGCTTGAAGCCGCGCTTGGGGAAGACCAGAAGAGCCGCGCCGCACCACCATCTCCAATCCACAACCGACACCGGCACAGCCGCCGCCGCCGACGGCACCAGCCACCTCTGCTCGAAGCTGCCCCTCGGAGCCGCGCTTGGGGAAGACCAGAAGAGCCGCGCCGTGCCACCATCTCCAATCCACAACCGACACCGGCACAGCCGCCGCCGCCGACGGCGCCAGCCACCTCCGCTCGAAGCTGCCCCTCGGAGCCGCGCTTGGGGAAGACCGAAGAGCTGCGCCGCGCCACCATCTTAGATCCACAGCCGACGACGCCGTCGCTTTTCTGGAGCTGGAGAGCGAGTACAGCAGTGGAGTCTAGGGTTACGTGGTTTTGGGCATTTGACCTGGAGGTATATTGGGCCGGTTGTCCTTGGCCCAGCAACGCTTTAGCCACCGGCCTGCCGCTAAACGAACACATATTTCGCGGCAATCTCCGGCTAAACAGCGCTATTAGCGCCTCAGATTTCTAGCACGAAAAACTCAATCTCCTAGCTGCTAGCCGGAGATTTAAAACCTTGGTCTATATGTGCTACTGTCTACTGATTTGTTTATTTAACATATACCATCCCCTCCCTGAGTTATGTCGGATGCAATTTCTTTCAAGACCTGGCACAATCCCTCTCCTAATATTTATATTCTTTTCTGTATGTGATCACACCTTATGTGATTAGACCCCTCAGCCACAAATAAATTGGAGGCCAGCGGAGGCCTCTGCGACTATTCTCCAACCAGGAGTCCAGGACTGCCCATGTGAGTTACTGTTTGGTGACAATGGATGGCATTTGTCTGTTTCATGTTCCATTTTGTTTATTTCTGAGGCTATTGCTTCCCTTCTTTTCCAAATTCGTTTTTAGTTTTCCTAATTCCTAATTCATGCTGAAATAGAAAGAACATCCTCTCATGCTTCTTTCAGCTTCGTACATATTTATATGATTTCTTTATTCATGGTTGAGAGCTTCAGATGACAGACTTCAAGTTGCTAATTGTTCATGGTTTAATGCTTTATACAATGAGTTCTATCAAATGCAATTTCCTTTAGGGCTTCCACTACACCCCTCACCTCCTATTTTATATTCTTTTTTGTCTGTGCTGACTGCTTGGATTTTTGCAAAGGATGGTGTTTGTCCATTGCATGCTGTGGCTAACTCACTACAGACGATCAAATCAAATGATGCTATTTTATTTATTTCTATGGCTCCCACTGACTTATCTCCATTTTTATAAATTACTTATTGTCCTAACTCTTAATCGATAGTGCAATAGAAGGGCATTGTCTCATGCTTCTTTCTACTTTCCGCATATTTATATGATTTATGAATGATTCTGATGGCACGTTCCAGGTTGCTAATTGTTCGTGATTTAGTGCTTTACGTAGCCCACCTCTGATTTGTGCCAGTTACAGTACGCTCTCATGGCTTATAGAATGAAAGAAGCTGCCCACCTTTGGTAAAGAATTGCCAAATGTGCTTCAGTTGTGTGTTCTTTAACTAAGATAGATATAAATAGGCCATTCTTTATTGCTTTTAAAGGTTATTACTTTGTGATATAAAAAAGGGTCAGGTTGGTAACTATTTCTCTTTATTCTTTTTTGCTCTTCTGAGGTTTTTGGGTCAAGGGGAGTAGGGCACATCCTCCCATGTGTTCATGCTTGATGGATTCAACTGCACATCTATGTGTCTCTAAGAAGAAAGTAAAGGTAAAAACAAGCACCTTCAGCTAGCAAATCGTCTGTGTACAGGAACTTAGTGGGAAGCCCAAGTTCTGCAGCTACCCTCTGTTGTGCTACGTTACTTCCTCACTCTCAAGTGTCCAAGTAGTCTTTTCGTTTAGGTATTATCAAATTTCTTTCAGTTCAACAGAACTATTGACTCTAGCCATATTGTGTTACAGTTGGATTTCTTAATACTTCCAGGTACCTTGCTGCTACCTTTTTGTTTCCTATTTTCCTCAGTTCTTCAGTACGATACTGTCCTTTGCCTTACATGGTTTGCAACAGCATAAAATAGTCCACGAACTAAATGGTTGCATTCTTTCATACATGTACTGTCCAATGGCAAATTCTTTTGCCGTAACCATGAGTCACATGGATTGGTTTTGATTTGACCCTCATGCATCATAACATTAGCTGAATTGGCAATCTCCATATCCTGCAACACGCTGTTGTAATAAACTGGCCTCCTTTTGTGTTGGCCTTCAGCTCTCAAACTGTTACAAAATCATATGAATGTCTAACTCAGGGTTTCTACTAAGTATTCACACATCGAAGCCTATTTTTCTTATTTATCTTTTGTTTGATTTTCAGGAATCCACGGTAGGCAAATCCAGCACCTTGTGTTTCCTATCCCTGGCTAAATGTATCAGTTGTTCTTCACAGGATATCAATCTGAGACACCGCTAACAACCCGTGGAGCTTTCGGAGCAGGGTAGCCTAATGTGTAAGCACAATAATGAACCACGGGGTTCCAGTAGTTAACGTCAGGTTTGACTCTTTCTCCAATGTGCCATTTAATTTGGTTAATGTACTATATCTGATAGGTCCCGGGTTCGACTCGCGGTCTCCTCGCATTGCACAGACGAGGGTAAGGCTTGCCACTGACACCCTTCCTCAGACCCCGTACGGAGCGGGAGCTCTCTGCACCGGGTACGCCCTAATGTACTATATCTAATGCCTCTTTTTTAGGCAAAACAGTTGTCTAAACTGGAAGCAAAATGCACGAGTAGTTAACACAGTTGGTTTCTTGGTAGATTGTAAATGGCATAGACCAGTTTAGATGAACATTAAACTGTGGTGTGTTTTATTCTTCCTCTATGATAAAGGCTTTGCTTCGACTGCCTATTAGCACTGTTCAGGCTTTACACACATGTTCTATAAAAGTGATACAGTGCAATCATGCTCTCAAGAAAAAAGTGCAATTTTGGTCTTCAAACAAGGTTTTAATATGCAGGTTTTAGTATGCTTACCTCGCTTATCTTACATCAAAAGAGTTGTGTTACCTAAAATATAGGTGGTTTCTGAAAAGTATTCTATGACCATTTCTGTGATGGCTCCTCGAAATGTTTTAGCCATCGTATATATCAGTCCCTGTTTACTATCTTCACAGCAAAAATGAGGATACCATTTCTCGGCTATGATGTAAATAAGATGTCATCTAGCCTATAAATTTGCACATTACCTGAGGCCCTACCTTTGGAAAAAGGGTCTTGGACCACAGGATCAGTGGATGCATATGCAATAAAGGTTATTTTACCTTCTTTTTTTAGCTTGTGGCTAATGCTCATGGAAACAAACGCACAAGGAGCTTGACTACTGAGTACTGACCGATAATAGTTTCTTTGGGATGATAATCATGATAGTTGTTTGAGGTGTCAATTTTAATCCTTCACGGGTTTTCTACCTATCAAAGAGGAACCTTTTTTATTTCCCTTTGTCATTTTGGCTGCTTTGACCAATTTTCTCTATATTCCTGTGGTGTGCATGGTATGAACCTTTTTATGTACAGATATTCTGTCTTAACTATTGCTTGGTGTGTTAAAAAATGTTCATAACCAAACATTCTAAGAGCCACATAACCTCACTTAATTTACTATATATAAGGTGTTAGAAACTATTTCAGTCAAAACAATGGCATTCTCTAGGTGCTTCAGAGTCTAAGAGGTTGGTCAATGTTGCACTCATACTTAGATCCTAACTTCCTAAGGTCTCTGGTTATTCATGCCAATCCTCAATGTCCAAGGGAAGCCATCTTCCGGTTCTTATGTCTAGCAGATTCCATCAACAAATATTTTTCCATGTTTCACAAGATGGTTTACTGCTTATCAATGTTCAGCTAGGCGCTAGGCGGAATCTAGGCGCTGACCCATTGCCTAGCGCCTAGTCGGGAGTACTCGGTCCTAGGCGCTCTTAGGTGTTTTCCTAGGCGTTTTGGCAATATAGCCATAAATTATATATATATTATGTATATAACTATATATATGTATATAACTACTATATATGAGTCACAGACTCACAGTAAGTATAAAAAGAGGGCCAGTAGACATATCTAATTCCTAGCTGGTTTACTCTTGCATGTTCCTAGCTCCTGCAACCACATTTTAACTATAAAAAGAGGGCCAGTACTCTCGGATGTCACCCTCATCCATCCCACCTCCCTCCGATAGAATAGCAAAGAGAAAAGAAAGAAAAATCCCCCACCATGCGTCCTCGGCGGACTCCCCCGCTCCTCACCGGGTCGCCTCGCCCTCTCGCCGCCGCTGTTCACCACCGAGCCTCTCGTGCCGCTGCCGGCACCTCCAGCGTGCGTGCCGTCCCACCCAGTCCTGGGCGAGCGCGAGCAACCCTGCGTCGCCCCCCCTGCCTGTGCGCCGCCCCGTGTGCCGGCGACCGCCGGCTGTCCGCGTTCGCCCAGGCGCTCCCGCACTCGCGTGAGCCCGCCCCAGCAGCGCCTAGCCCGGCCGGCGGCAGCTCCTAGCGCCGCGATGCGCGACTATGCCCCTAGTCGCGGCGACGGGCTTCGCCCAGCGACTAGGCGCGCGTAGTCGCCGAGTAGTCGCCGCCTAGCCGAACTTTGCTGCTTATGAAAAAGATAGTTCAGTGCCTTAGTGTCAATCTTTGAGTGATATTTACAAAAGAAATTCATTACCAGCGCCATGGAAGTTCCCCATAACCATTTATTTCAATGTTTGAGTTGTTGCCATGGAACTGTCAATTTTTTGTCTGTTTTGGGTATGTTTGCATATTTTCTATTCAGCCCAGCAGAGATCAGGAGGCAGGGAGAACGCCGTTAGCTAATAGTATTGGTTACTGTTGTTTCCTTTTGCTGTATGACATGTACCTTAGTCCTTACTCATTATTCTTCCAATGAAATAAATGTAGCGCCAAATGTTCGTTTGTATTTTATTACAATAAAGATGGGAGTTTGACAAGGAGTAATATAATCCTCAACAATGTTCATACACTTACAACCCTGTTTACTGTTGGCGCTTCCGCGCTGTGTGCGCTCCAGCTGTCGCCCACGCAGCGGAGCGCGCGCCATCGAGCTAGTATTATATATAATGGTTACTAGTGTTATATAACCATTCCGTCATTTTGGCGCCTTTTATCATTGCGGCAACGGCAATGCCAGCACCCGGACGTCTGGATGGGCGCCCGCGCCTGCACTCTGCCTACCGCCCAACCCCAAGCGGCGTCTGAGCCCGCCTGACCCCACGCGGCGTCTGCTCCCCTGCCTGACCCCTCGTGCCCCTCTAGCAGTTGTAGCAGGCGAGTTATATTGCAACATGTGCAACACCGATCTACTTTTAAAATATCCAGATGCAACATTTGCAACATTCATATGAAAGACAGATGAAACACTTGAAACATGTGTCTGAAAACACTTGCAAAAACATCTGAAAACACTTGAAAACCATTGCAAACATATGCAACATCCAGATAAAACACTTATAACATATGTGTGCATGGTTTCCTTTTTCGGCCGAAATCTCCAGATATTTCCGATATATCATTTTTATCCTTATATGCCGATAAGAAAATATTTATCTTTTTCGTACAAATTTTGTTTAAATTTATTTAAATTCGCTTAAATTCAAATTAAATTTAATTTGAATTTGGTCCGATATTTCTGATATATCCTGTTTATCATATTTATCTGTGACCCTCGATAAATTTTAATTTCCGAAAATAAAAACCTTGTATGTGTGAAACATATACAACATCCAGATAAACACACTTGCAACATACGTATGAAAAAACAGATGAAACATTGTAACAGACGTCTGCAACATACATGTATATCATTGCAACATATGCAACATCTCGATCTACTTTTATAATATCTAAACGAAACACTTGCAACATACCTCTGAAACATCTGAAACACTTGAAAAATACTCTTACAACATGTGACGTATCTCGGTGCGACCTCCTCTTCCGCCGTCTACAACGGGGTGCCACAGCCGAAGCAGGAGGCGAGTCCGGAGGGCTTCCGCACCAGGGTCCGGTGTTCCTTGTGCCGGCGGTGCCTATCGGCATCGTCGGGCGAGCGCGCACTGCGGCCTTGGTGGCCAGCTGACGACGGAGGAAGCGGTCTCCATGCGTGGGCACGCCGGAGACCGCGCCGTTAGGCGGGGCAGGCGATGAAGCATGAGTAGCGGCAAGGGAGGTCCGGTGGGCATGGGGGCTCGAGCGGTGGACGATGGACGGACGGTGATCGTCGACGACGGAGCAGAACAGGGGATGTTTCTCATCTCATTTCCTTATCTGGCTGGCGCAGCAGAAGGGACCTCTCATCTCATTTCCTTATCTGGCCGGCGCTAGAAAAATGGGACACGCTGTTGGGCTGGCCGGCAGGCCCAGGACGGGGTGTCCCGGCGAACGGACGCCCTACAAATAAACACATGAACATGTACATGTAACCATACGTACATCTACACATGTATATACATATGCAGGTAGTTCTACTCAGCAGCACTGTAGTAGTAGTATAAAAAGACACCTCAGTATGTGTATCACGCACGTTGTTTTTCCACTTTTGTACACAATGGGGCCACAAATACACCACTTTCTACGTGTAGCAGGCACAAATACATACTCGTGCTCTGTTGTGCGTGTGCCCAAGAAAGAGGCTCCTCCCTTTTCCCTCTCCACCTCGCCGTGCTCCTCCTCCGCGGCTCCGCCCCTTCGCCGTCGCTGCTCGCTTCTCGCTTCTTCCCTCCCCTCCGCACCTCAAACATCCCGAGCCGCGTCGGAGGCACGCGCGCCGACGTCTATCCTCCCAGCGGCACTCCCCATGCCCTGCATCCTCCGCCTGCCGCCGAGTCCCCCACCCCCACGCCACCGCGGGCGCGCCGAGCCGTCCATGCCCGCCCGGGCTACTTCTTGATTTTCGTCCGGTGCACGCGCGGGCGCCTCCGGCTCGCTCCTCCCGATTCCTTGTCACGCGCGCGCCATGCCACCGGTGCGCGGGCGCGGGGCCAGGCGCCGCCGGATGGCGGCGGCGGAAAAGAAGGCGGCCGCCGTCGTGGGTGGCCCGCCCGGCGACTGGTGGGACGCCTTCTGCAGGCGGATGTCAGGTGCGTATCCCTTCCCTGTCCGCCTCTGGCTGTCTGTGGTGCTATCTGGTGGCCGTGCGTCTGTGTCCGTTAGGATTTGGTGCGGATTGCGCGGTGGTTGCTACCGACAGTCGGGCGGCGATTGGTAGAACTGTGTCGCGTCAGGGAGGAATTGCGCCGGTAGTCTTGCGTGTTTGTCGATCGTGGTTGGGATGAGTAGGCGTAGTGTGGTGGCAATGCTGGAGTTGGAGCAATGCCGCTGGCCGGATTGAGGAGTGGGAAAGTGTCTGTCGTCGTGTTCGGTTTTTGGTGTGAACAGTGAACATTCCAGTTTTAGGTGTGATTCCATTCTCGAATTGGATTAGGTTCCCAAAAACTGAGCACTGAGTTCTTTATCTCTGCTCTGATTATTAAGCTGGCAGGATCGAAAAGTTCAGTTTTCATTTGATGGTCTGAATTGCATTGCAGGTGGTCTGAAATTAACGCTCCTTCAGTCCTGTGGTTGTTTGACTATGGCAATGGTCTTCATTAGTCCATAGGACTGATAGCTATGGCCTACAGATATGATAGCTATTTTCTTGCTTTATAAGCACGGGGTACTAGCTTTGTGATTGAGTTTGCCATGTCATTCAGCCTTGTAGCAGCACCTGTATCAACCATTCTATTTTGCACAGTACATTGAACTTCATTTATTTTTGTTGCAATTAATTTCTCAGAAGTTGAAGGACTTCTCAAATCCTAATTTGCTGAAGCAGAACTGCAGAAACAAGCATGATGGAAGTTGTACGTATAGGGTAGTGCTCTTTCTGAGAATCTTTGAGGAAGGGAGATGACCATCTAATTAAACAAGATCAACCCAAACTTATTTCTGAACTATTATTCGTAAGCTAACTTTATTTTGTCCCAGTTTTACCAAGCATAACTTCAAACAAGTACTTAAAAGAAACAATTTTTTATTTATAGATGTCACATAAATAACTGATGCAGTTTCAATATTACTGTTTCCTTTTGGTGCCTAGTCGACATAACTTACTTAGCAATTACGACTTATAGGTGTATTATGCCTAATTTCCTGATTATTATGACTTTCCTAATTGGTGCACTTTGGCATGTTCATAAAGATCACTGGTTACCGTATCATTGATGGAAATTATGTAGATTGGAGTTTGTTCTGTACCAGGCAAATACTTTGCTGTCAAGTTTAATAAAGCTAGTCTTATGTTTCCTTCTTAGGAACCTTATCTTGTATCGAGGATGCACAGAGATTTGAGTCTGTATTTAAAATGCCAAGAAGAGCCTTCGACTATGTCTGCAACCTGGTGAAAGATGAAATGATGGTGAGGTCCAGCAGCTATACCTTTCTTGATGGCACAATGCTGTGTTTAGAAGATCGAGTGGCCATTGCTCTGCGGAGGCTGAACTCTGGTGGGTCACTGGTGACTGTAGGATCCTCTGTTGGAGTGAACCACTCAACCGTGTCGCTGATTACTTGGCGATTCATTGAGGCTATGGAGGAGCGAGCGAGCCACCACTTGCGCTGGCCAGACTCTAGTGAAATGGAGAAGATCAAGTCCAAGTTTGAGAAGATCCATGGTCTGCCAAACTGCTGCGGCGTTGTGGATACAACACACATCACAATGTGCCTTTCATCAGCTGAACCGAACTGCAAGGTCTGGCTTGATCAGGAGAAGAATTACAGCATGGTATTGCAAGCTGTTGTTGATCTGGATACGAGGTTCACAGACATAGTGACTGGGTGGCCTGGTAGCATGAAAGAGTCGAGCATTTTGCACAGCTCTGGCCTTTTCAAGCTCTGCGAGAAAGGTGAGCGGCTGAATGGCAGCAAGTTGAAGATATCAGATGGATCAGAGATTGGGGAATACTTGATCGGCGACTCAGGCTACCCTCTTCTTCCCTGGCTGCTCACACCATACCAAGAGAAGGACCTCACAGAGTCCAGTGCTGAGTTCAACAGTAGGCACTCTGCAGCGAGAACAGTCGCTCCAAGGACACTGGCCAAGTTCAAGGACACATGGAAGTTCCTGCAGGGGGAGATGTGGCGTCCGGACAAGCACAAGCTGCCCCGGATAATCCATGTCTGCTGCTTGCTGCACAACATAGTCATAGACCTTCAAGAAACATCCGTGGATGAGGCACGGGCATGGTCGAACGACCATGACGCTAATTATAGGCAGCAGGTGTGCCAGTTAGCCGATGAGAATGGAATCAAGGTGAGGGACAAACTGTCCGAACACCTGATCAGCAGGTGACCAAGAGGAGGAAAGTTTAGGAATGATCGAGAAGAGTGCTATTTTCATCTGTTTCAGGCAGCTCTAAATCCTTTTTTATGTTCAGTTTTGTAGAGCTGTAAATGAGGTAGTCGAGGGCAACGGATCATACTTACTGTAACTCTCTTAAAAGCTGTTGCAAACTTGTCAAATCAATCTGGCTCCTTTTGGTTTATCGTGTTTGTGCCTTGGCGGTCCTAAAAATTTCATTATTGTTTTTTATAATTACGATCATGAGTGTATTAGATGCTTGATCTTTTTTGAAACATCTAGAGCTCTATTAGTTTCTACAAAATCTGTAGAAGGTGCAAGTGATTCACATTTGCTGCACTTAAAGAAACCCCAATGAAGTAGGATTAATTTAATTCTGCTAATGACTCAATGGAGATTTCTAGCCATAAATCACAAGTTTCTCTTGACGTACATAATAAAACGATAATGATATGCCACGGTCGTCCGTCCGTGACTCCCGTCCGGACACGGCTTGAGCGGGCCCCATCTCTCAGAAACAGAAAAACGAATCCCCACTCGCTCATCCTTATCAGCTCGACGCCCGCGCCGCAGCATAGCCGCTCATTCGTCCGCTCCCCTTGCCCCACCGCGCGCGCGCTCGTCGGCTGCCGCGTCGTGCCCTTCCCCCCATCGCCCCATCGCCGGCTGCGCCGCACACTCGTCCCAGTCACCTGTGCCGCTTGCTCCCTCGCCGTGCATCCGTCCCCTCGCCGTCCGTCTCCCCTCGCCGTCGCGCGTGTCGCTAACCCCGCCATGGCCATTGGGGCGCATGTGCAGTGGCGCCTTAGGTCTTCTCCGACTCAGCCAAGGGCACCCACGAGTGCGGGTGGTGCTAGTGGTGTTCGCGCGCCGCGGCTCACCGCCGGCTCCCACCCCGACGGCCAGAATCGACCGGTCCAGCCTTCCCCTCCACTATGTTGCATATGTATGTTTTAAATGTTTCAGGCATTTCAACTATATATTGCAATTGCTTCATCTTGATGTTGCAAAAGTAGATCGCGGGATGTTGCACATGTTACAAGTGTTTCAGAGGCATGTTGCAACTTATGTTGTAGCAGGTTGTTTTATGTTGCAAGTTACAAGTGTTTTTATTTTGGATGTTTCATGTGTTTCACACACACGTTGCAAGAGCATACTCCAAATGTTTCATCTGTTTTCAGTCTTATGTTGCATTCATGTTGCAAGTGTTTTATGTTGTTTGGCCGGGGGGCGCCGAGGGATGGCAGACGAGGTACGCGGCGCGCCGAGGTGCTGGCGGACGGGGATGTGCTGCAGGTCAGGGCATGCTTTGTCTACAGCCGCTCATCTCGGCTCCCATGTGTCGCCCACGTGGATAGTCGGTGTCGGCACGAAATTTTGCCCCGTGCCGAGGGCACACGAGCAAGCCGGAAGGGTCCGCTCGATGGAGCTGGAGATCTGCCTAGCTTCAGCGTAGGGATGGTCGATCCTGCACACTCCTCCCGACACATGCCAACCAATTTGACCCTGTAATTGACAATGAGAGAAAATTTATCAGTAATTTAGGGTGGAACGTGAAGGTGTTGCCAAACAGTCCCGAATGTGCGGCTCTGAGAGCCGATATGAAAGGAGATCGACTAAATAGTCAATTCCAGCATATTCATAAGAATAAATCAATTATAGCTCGTGGGGTTGTGTAAGAAGAATCGGTTATCATTCAGGATGAATATCATTATTTAGACAAATATTAGTTAATGGCAAAATGATGTCAACAATGATTAGTTTATGCTAAGCCAATGACTGTAAGTAACTGAATCCCTTTTGTATAAATGAAACAACTCATCATCATTTAACCATTTAATAAAGATAAATCTAATGAACATATTAGATCTCGTCGATCGCTATGACCAGTGGGGCATGAGGCAGAATCATGCAGGCCGTAGAAATAACAATAGATTTGACGATCCTAACTTATTACTAATATCAGTGGGGCATGAGGCAGAATCATGCAGGCCGTAATGCAATAATAAGATCATGGGGCTAACACATCTTTCAACATACTCCTACTTCAACGGTCTCGTGACGTGAATTGTTCGTGAAAGCGCTCGATATGGGCTAAAACAGCTGATTCAAGCATAGCGCACAATTAAGGTCATGTCCTCTTAGGAACAGATCTATCAAATAACTATCCCCACTTTACGGTGCTAACAGTGGGGTGTGAGGCAGAATCACACAGGCCATGATAACGGGTCATGGAACGGTTTTTGCTAGCCAATAGATCTACTCAAAATCAAACATGCCTTAACCGCACGCTATGTACGATCAAGATTGACATAAAACAGCCGATAAAACATAACTCATCGTTTAAAATGCAGATTAGATCGGTTTAGATTAACAAACGATGGGTTAAACAAGATATAAGGCCGATCTAGATCAATCCCAATTGGGCGAAGTGATATTGCTGTAATTAAATAAATAATGGAGGCAATAACCAATATCGGTAACTTAATGAATCTATCTGAAGGAACGCCACCCTTAGATAGAGTCGATAACTTGACCTTAATCTAGTTTGAGCAGTGGGGGTCGATCGGATCGATGCAGCCTTACTTGAACTAGACAAGAATCGATAACTAGCTTATACCAGAGTCGCAGTGGAGGTCGACCGGATCGATGCAGCCGTACGAACAGAAGTATAAGCTATGACGGTACTTACAGACAAGCATTGGAGGTCGATTGGATCGATGCAGTCGTACTTATTGAAGAACTCGCCGAGATCTACTATATTTCTACTCCTAAGGGGTGGCCAGAGCCGAAAAAAGTAAGTAACTTGTATTGGATTGATTGTGTCTTTTTTACAATAGCCGGGGTTTGATATTTATACCTGGGACCTACGCATGACTCCTGTCTAAGCACGACTCATCACAATCTTTGGTCATTAGAGAAAACATTCCTAATTTAAGATAACTTGGACTCTAATTTTTCCCTTTTTGTAGAGTCCAACATGCTTTGTCCCGGCGCCGATCGTAGCCTTTGTCATCATCCGCTGGCGCTACCTGAAGAAAGCCGATTCCAGTGTTGCATTCGAATCAGCTGGTTCCGATCTGCACGCAATTGATTCCTTGATGACATGATCCTGGGAGCTTTCGAGTCCCTGCGACTCTTCTTCTAAATTTTGGTGTAAACACAGGCCCCCCTAGTTCGAAGTAAGAATTTTCGTGCTTCGAACTATTTTGATCCGATGGTCTTCTTTTCCCCAGCCAATGATATTTGATCGCAATCACTAAAAGCTGCATCGGCTCCATCTTCTTTTTGATCTTGATAACTTCAAAATTGATCTTTCTCTATATCTCCGTTCATCTGCTTTAGCCGATTAGAAGCTGGCCCCCCGAGTTCGATCATAGCAATACAAGTTAACCGGCAGTATAGAAATATGCTGCATAAACGTTTAGGTATTCTAGCCGATAGTCATCTTCTAAGGAGCTGAGGAAGTTATTGGCAGCAATATTACTTTATTCGAAGCCTCACCTACACATGTGAACTTTGAAGTGTCTACCATACCATCTTGGGTGGTTGAGGAATGTAATGGATTAGAATCCAGTCATCCTCGCTTACCCTGCTCAGAAAACTTGGGTTTTTGAAAGATTTTCAAATTAAAACATAGCTTTGCTCCTCAAATGATTCTCTCAGATCACTCAATGTGTATAGTTCCTCGTCAAAACATTGTTTTGTCTCTTCTTATCATACTTCTAAAAAGCTTATGTGGAGTTTTAGGTAGGGATAAAATATGTAGCGTACTTACCTTGCATATATTGTAAGGTCAAATCTTGGATCCAAAGAGAGAAATGTTATACTCTTAGATCAAGATGTGCATGTGCGTGGAATATTTGGTGGCTAACCTAATTCTACTATGCTCTTTGAAATATATTTCTCTTATGGAATATTTTTGCGAGAACATGGGCTATCTTTTCTCATCTTTCTCTTTTTCCTTTTTATTTATTTATTTATTTTGGACTACTTTTGCATCCATCTTTTATATATTTTCGCATAACCCATGTCTCTCTTTATAACAAACTTTTGAGAGAAATATTATCAAGAACTTGGAGCATTTATTCTAATAAAATCTAACATATTTTTGTCTTCTCCTAGTGTAGGAGCAGAACATTTTGAGGTGGATGAAAAATTGCGTACTTCCAGTATAGAAGCAGCACATATATGTGGCGTGTATGTGATCTTGATCTTGGGAGCATGATAAATCTCTCAACAAGGGTCAACAAGACATGACAAAACTCAACACAGGGCAAGTAGCTTATGTGGAAGGTTTTTAATGAGACTAATATATGGCCTTGGTAGAAAATTCAATATCATTGAGGAGACAAGCTATTGATTTTGAATTTTTGTAAGAAATTTTTCCAAGTCCTTTGCAAAAAAAAGTAAGGTTTCTTTCATCATATCATATCTCATTCATCAACTCCTTAGATAACATGCTTTCCATCGATTGTTCACAAGTGATAGGAAAAGCAAGGACTAAAGAATAATATACGAGCCAAGCATAGAAGGGCATGTACCTCATATCTGCATGTATGCTCCTCTATTCTGAGCCGATAAGTGCCTCCACTTGGGACCAATTTAATATAATGATGCTTTCACCAGTGCGCTTATCGGCTGCTGCATCTTACAGTGCTGCTATATAGAGAACTAAATATAATATTCTTAAATAGCCGATATACTTTCCACCAGTGATGTCGGCTGTCTTCATGTATTCATATACTCCTTCATTCGAATTAATCTGATCTTGCCTTGGGTAGGAGCACGATGTAGCAGATTTTGCTTCCCATGTAAATGTGCATTTTTTTCAGTAAGGAAAGTATCTATCTGCAGCGACTTGCAGTATCTTGGGGGTCTTGACCAGCTGTAATTTTACTCAGACGCGCTGTTGTTCTGCAATAGCCTATCACAATAGCCAATTGAGGAAAACTTAATCTAACTCCAATAAGTACATCGGCTTGATGCGTGATCACCACATAAAGGGCCTCATTGGCTTAATGTCCTGACATTTCCATTCTGAGCCGATGAGTAACCTTGTGACTTCCTCTTTTATTTTGGAATTGGCCACTATAAGCCAAGGCTTTGACTGCACGTAGCTTGATAAATCAGTGATGACTTTATCCTTCTCCCTTTACTGCTTGTATTCTTCCATAGATGCAAGTACAAGCAGAAGAACCTTCAATTGCTTTCCACGAGATGACAAGCACAACCTTCCAATCAAATATCGTGACAGACTTATGCGCGCCAAGCTTAGTAAACGCAATCGGCCCTGGGCCTGATTTATTGTCAGAAATAGAAACAATCAGCCTTGGCCAGATGCTCTAGCAATCATGTGCAACTGGGTTGATCCCTACTGACTTCTGTATATCTGCTGCTGCATCTTCTGGTATACGTTGGCGTTGCAGACAACAAAGCCGAACTGGTTGAGCTCCAGCTGCACCTTCTCGAACACCGTCTGCTTGATCGACTCGTTGCCGCAGAAGATCTCCTCCATGGTCATGGATGTCGCCAGCATGCGAGTTCCTCACTACGTCAGATATGCTTTTTAGGGGCGGCTAATAAGCATTTGTAGGGGCGGTTCGGCCAGCCGCCCCTACCATACCGTCTCTACAAATCATGCATTTGTAGGGACGGTTTCCAGACCGCACCTACAAATTTGTCCTGTTGCTACAAACCGTTTTTTACGTAGGGCCTCTATCTAGGCTCCGGCCCCCTAGTCTCCCAGGCCCGCGCATGGTCACGAACAAGGATGATGGTGAAACTGCAGACTCATGTTCTCTAGGTGACAGTGAAACAACAGTTAGTATCCTTGGTGGCATCGTTGCAACAGCTGGAGTACAGAAATCACAAAATGTGCCGGTAGCGTGTCCACTTCTGATGCATCATCAGGAAAACCGATCTGTCTGCAGGACCTATTATACTAGCTCCACTTCCTCCACGTTCCTTCAAATTTTGCTGGACATGTGCATGTTTCCCTAAACAACTTCTCTTTTTCTTGGTCACCTTTGTCCCTTAGGAAAATTAGCTGCTTGAAGCCATTCATCAGCCGATGCATGAAGCTATCAGCAATGCATGTCCTATCTGAAGTGAACTCTGTCTTGGTCCTACATGTTTTTCCTCCTTTATCACGTAGCCATCAGGTAACCAGGACTGTGATGCACTTGGACTTTCTGAGCCGATGGTTGATAATCAAAGTTCGACGCACGTACAGCCTCCATGCTTGTTGCCGTCGAAGCCTCCTCAGCCATTTTATTTTCTGCTGAATGCGGAAACACAAAACCGAACTGTACATAACTAAGCTTGTGTGCTGTGCAGAAAATCAGCCGGTGAGTTTTACAGAACATTGGCCGATGATCTCATCTGCATGAGTATTGGTGTGCGTTATCCTCTGCATGATGATCTTCTTCTTCACTGGGAGTTAGCCGATAAATCTTATCTCCTTTGCCATGAGCTTGAGAACGGCTATCTATAGCAGCATGCAAACCTGACTTGTGCAAAAAAACTGAGATCGGATTCCTCTTTTTTCTGTTGTGCAGCATCGGCTCTTCATAGCCGATTGTATTTTCAGAGCATCACCGGCGTATCCAAGCTCTCCACGTTGGACACGGTCATCTACCGTTGAAGTATCTTTGCTAGCAGCAGCTCTACCTGAACCGGCCCTGTCGCGTTTGCCAAGTGAGATGACTCCATTACCTGATGTATCAGCTGCCCCCCCTAGCATAGTTATGCCGGCGTCGGTCAGAGAATAAAAACACGACTGCTATGGCAATGGTAAACCAGCAGCCAATCCAATCGGCTCCCAGTCGATTGATAGCCGATTCGAGAAGTTCTTGGCATACAGTTACTATCTGGAGTTGATGACTGCATGCAGTGCTGTGCTGATACTATCCAGATGATGGTGGCACAGGCCTTGGCTAGTTCCGTTACTCAATCTTGAGATCGGCATGTGCAACTCACGACTGCAGCTCTACGTCAGTTTGCAGCACGCCGTCACCTTAGGTATTAGATGGCTAGGTACTCCGTTACCCACTGTTCGATGGCGTGCTAGATGGCCAGCTTGTTCAATGTGTATGAGTTGTCCTCAATCAGTAGCCGCATCTCGTATGAGCTTGGACGGATTAACCAATGCCGTGCATGTGTAGACATTGGCCCACCATCCACCGTGATGTCGCCATGTGCCAACACACCCAGCCAATTGTTGCAGCAGCGTCTGAGCGCGAATTGATGTCTTGCTGATGATCAGATGATCGTCGGTGATTGTCGACGAAATATGGTCGGCAGTCTACCTAGGGGTATGCCCAAGGTAGTAGATTATCGGCAGACAGATGCGCAAGCCCCAAACAAGACGGTGACGCAAGACAGACACGAGGTTTTATCCAGGTTCGGCCGCCAAGAAGGCGTAATACCTACGTCCTGCGTCTGATTTGTATTGCTGTATGTCAATGAGAGATATTTTTTAGAGGGGTCCCCTGCCCGCCTTATATAGTCCGGGGGGCAGGGTTACAGATCTGGAAACTAATCCTAGTCAGTTACAACTGCCATATCTGGCCGGATAAGGATTCCTATTCTAACCGACCAGGATCCTGCTTGGTTGCCAAATCCGTCTTGATTCCTTGTGCGGGACTCCGATCAGGTTAACTGGGCCGCACGTCATCTTTCGGGTGGACTGAACCCACCGATCCGGGCCAGCCCAAGCTTAGCCGTAAGGGTATAGGGGTTAATACCCCCACAGCTAGTCCCCGAGCATCATGTATTATGCTGCGACACGCCTTTTGAACCTTCTCCGACAAACGAGGCTTGAATTCTTGACGCCTCCGACCACCATTATCACCGGAGAAGTAGGTTGTCCGAAGAATGTATGGTGCTCTTAAGAAAAAAGAAAAAGATATCTGTCCCAGGAAGTGTGCCCACTTGTATTTCTGATAAGAAATGTAAGTGCACCTTGAAGCGTAGCATCTTTGATCATCAGAAGCGTAGGGGTCGAAAAACAAACACATTCACCGCAAGGTGAAGTGTGCCCACTTAGTCCCCGAGCCTGGTAGTAGGTGACATAGGCACGTGGTGCCAGGGTCTAAAAGAATTCCCAGTTATGTTGAGAACCCAATCGTCGTACAGGCGATACGAGATGCACCGGCAGGTGCATCGTACCGATGTAGTCCCCGAGCTTGCTGGAAGGCGAGGGATGAGCCTTGTAGCAAGGTCTAAAAGAAAAGTCTCTTAACTGTATGTGAGTACAACTCACATGTAGCCAACGAGAACCACTATTCTAGCAGTGGTCGGGGCAGTCCCCGAGCATACCAATAATCCTCATAATTATTCAAACACAGGGGTCAATTTAAACAAACACATTCACCGCAAGGTGAAGTGTGCCCACTTAGTCCCCGAGCTTGCTGGAAGACAAAGTATGAGCCTTGTAGCAAGGTCTAAAGAAAAATCTCTTAACTGTATGTGAGTACAGATCACATGTAGCCAAGGAGAACCATTATGCAAGCAGTGGTCGGGGCAGACCCCGAACGCGGCCGTGGTCGGAGCGATCCCCGAGCACAAAAGTGGCCTGGGTAGTCCCCGAGCACTTTAGTGGTCTGGGCAGTCCCCGAGCACTTTAGTGGTCTGGGCAGTCCCCGAGCACATTAGTGGTCTGGGCAGTCCCCGAGCACTTGAGTGGTCTGGGCAGTCCCCGAGCACTTTAGTGGTCAAGGCAAATCCACGATCACTTGCGCTGCTTGTACCATTATTTTGTGTACTTCTTTCTATTCTCTGCCAAGTCCAGTCTGACACATCTGGTCAAAAAAGTAAATAGGTATAGTACGTCATTCTGTCTTCTCTTTCTGTGTTTTTTTTTTTTTTTTTTTTTTGCAAACAGTCGTTTGACACCTGTATTGAGGTGTGTCAGTGTGGGCCCCCTTACACCATCAACGAAGAGGCGCGTACACTGTTAACGAAGGAGCGCGTTTACTGGCGCAGATTTCGAGGTTGTGTGAACAACCGTCTGCGGCGCGTGCGCACGACTCCCAATATTCTCGGGCGGACGAAACGACGGTGATCTTTGTTTTATATAATGCAGATCTGGTAAGTTACTCATACCATTCCCCATTGTCATCCGCCGCCGCAACCTTCTTCCTCCTCCTGCCGAACCCTATTCCCCAAAAATCATCACCAATCCCCTCGGTCTCCCGCTCCCACCCACTTCGTAAGCACGAACTAATGGCGAAGAGAGACGCCCAGAAGAAAGGCGGGGTCATGGCGAAGGAATGGTGGAAGTCGCGGAGCAACGAGCAGACCATCGAGGACCTCGTCGCCATGGGAGTGCTCCACAACAAGGCACTTGCGGGATGGCGTGCACCGGAAGGAGAAAGCTTCCCCGATCCACAACCAGGTGAGATTGTGGTCTTTGAAGATTTCTTCAAAAGGGGTTTTGGGATTCCAGTGCACCCTTTCCTTCAGGGTCTCTGTTTGTACTACGAGATTGGGATTTGCAATCTGCATCCCAACTCGATTCTTCTTGTCTCCACCTTCATCCATCTCTGCGAGGCTTATGGCGGCTTCCAGCCCCATTTCGACCTCTTTCGCCACCTATTCTGTCTTCGGAAGAAAGGGAGCGGTGGCTCGAAGATCGCCGGAGGCGTTTACCTGAACCTGCGCGACGGCATGAAGGCTCAATACCTGCACTGCCCCTGGAACACCTCGTTGGACGAGTGGTACAAGAAGTGGTTCTACATCCGTGAAGAGCCGAACACCATCACTTTGTGCGATGTGGGCTTGATTCCAGAGAAGAAAGGTAGCTGGTCGGAGAGGCCCGAGAACTTGGAGCAGATCGCCGAACTGCTCGGGATGATCCCCTGGGGAAGGCTTGATGGCCCGAGTGTTGTCGGCAACTTCATCAGTCGAAGAATTCAGCCTTGCCAGAAAAGGATTCACCCTGGCTTCGAGTACCAAGGAGGCGCTGATCCGACGAGGACCAGAAAGGAGCCGCTCGACAAGATGGAGATCAAGGCCAGGATTGGAGAGCTATTCAACCTGGCCGATCCCAATTATGTTGCACTGAACGCCATTGAACACGCCTTCAAGCTGGCTCGCCCTCCCCCAAAGGTAAATGACGCCTCCTTTTAACTGTAAAGTCATGTTGTATCAAGGAAATAACTGTCTTTTCCTTCATTTTGTGTCTCAGTACGATGGCCGTGACCGGGCAGGAGTGTTTGTGTCGCCTCCCCCCGGTGTAGAGTGGCCGCAAGCTACTGGGCCAACCGCCCAGACCAGCGCCAGGACCGACGGAGTTCACTGGGCTGTACTCGAGACCGTAGAGGACGCCTCGACCAGAGCCGCCGGCAAGCGTCCGGCTGCCAGCAAACGTCGCCAAGCCATCATCTCCCAGTCGGACGATGAAGCAGAGGATGCGGACATCTTCCGGCTCGTCCCCCGAAAGAGGAGAAGGCAGGTGGGGCCGTCGGAGCAGGGTGGCTCCTCTGTGCCTGCAGTGGTCACAGCACCGACCACAGCAACACAGAGCACAGACGAAGAGAACATGCCGCTTCATCCTCCGACGCCCGTACCGGAGGTTGGACAAGTCCCGGTGGAAACTGCCGAGCAAGCAGAGCAGGGGCGGTCGAGGAGGCGTTCCTTCGCCACATCCTTCCGCAAGTCAAAACTGTAAGTATATATATTTTTGATGTAAGCTTGGCATTTTGCAGTAGATGCTATTGTCTTCTGAATTTGTCTCTGAATGTATTAGATCCGCGTCCACCGAAAGCCCCGACCAGCTAGCTGGGTGCAGAACGTCCCCTCCAAAAACGGCGGGACAAACTGCTCAGCAACCGGCCGCGGAAGAGCCCATGGCAGGGACTCTGCCTGGGGCTCAGCAGGCGGACGACCAGACGCCAGTCCCCGAGCAGAATACAAGTGCTCCGAGCACAAACCCTGATGAGGCGGATACCACAGCGTCACGGGAGCTGGATCTAGCCGAGGAGCAGCAGCCAGAAGTTGCCCGAAACAAGGGTGCCAACGCGACGGCTCGTGGGAAAGCCGTGATGGTCGTGGAGTCTGCAAACTCCGGACCACCGCCTCCTCCCGAACTGGAGGCTGAAGAGGATGAAGTGGAAGAAGTCCTGGGCCGTCCCCAAGATAGACGACAACATGTATATGTGTCGCGCTATCGGAACGACGAATGGGTCATGCACGAGGAGATCCCAGAGGCCGAAGAAACCTTAAGAGTTGAACGAGCGGCCAAACGCCTGGTGACTGAAGTCCAGGTATATTTGGCTTTAATCCTTAAACTTGTTGTGTAGTCGAACTATCTGACATAGCTTGTCTATATGCAGGACGTGATGAAAACTGCAAGGTACCGAAAAAGGTGCTTCGACCAGATAGAAGTAGTCATGAAGACCAATAAGGAGCTGACGGCTGAAGTGGAACGCCTACGGCGCCAACTTGAAGCCACCGACCAGGAGAGGACAAATCAAGAAGCACAGAACCAGAACCTGGTCGGGCAGCTCAAAAACACAGAGCAGGAGAAAACAGGTAAGTATTCACCGTATCATAGCAAGTGCAGGACTTGCGTTATTTTGTTCTTGACAGCAATAGCTGTAATGCAGGTTTAGAAGTTGAAGTGACCCGCCTCCAGGGGGAGAACAGACGCGCGCTTGCAGAATGTGGTCGCCTGAAGGAGGACAACGAGAAACTGGCACGCCGCCAGTCGGAACTCCAAGACCACACTAACAAAATGAAGGACGACCTGAAAAGTAAGCACTCCAGACCACCTTTTTCGTTCAATTGCCCACATTGCCTTGTCGTGTCATCATGTTTGATGTATTGTACTGTTTTCAGTTTTAAAAGTCAATGCCAAGAGGCACCTTGAGGCCGTGATCAAGGAGCGTGACGACTGGAAAGCACAATGCCTTAAGGCCGCCGAGGAGCGGGACACGTGGAGCAAGCGGTGCCAAGAAATGGCGACTGGCATTGTGCCCGTCCTCGACCTTATCGACCCGTCGCTCACAGAGGAAGAGCTAAGGACGCCTCAGCTCGGACTGGTCGAGAGATGCAAGCAAGCATGGGGATGGTTCCAAGACTTCGTGAAGGAGGCGGGTGAGTACACGGGTGCCCATGTGCTAAGCATGGTTCGTGCTCACTACCCCCTGATCGATCTCCAACGCTTGGAGGCTGGGTACCCGAAGGAGATAGACCCAGACCAGGCCGAAGAGCTTCGGACTACCCAGCTGGACTTGTCGTCAAAGATAATCGGCGATATTAACCTGTGCGGAGGTGGGACAGCACCTGTGCAGGGTATGCCATCGACAAGCCAGCTGGAAATGCCATCAGCTACAAGCCAACCAACAGAGCCTGCGGTCTCGACCAGCCAGGCACCGGTGAGGCCATCCCCTTCAGCTTGACTAGCTCCAGAGTCCCGGAGACTCGAGTAGGGTATCAGAGGCGGCGAGCAGTAAATGCCATGCGCCCCGACCAGCCAATGTAATAGGCTTAGAGCTGTAGAAGGGGGACATAGTTGTGTTATTGTAAACTTGGGCCTTTTCAGGCAAGCTTGTAATAACGTAACTGTATATCATTATAAGCTTGTTTGTTTTATACAAAACGTACTTTAAGCTTGAAATTTTGTGTTGGTGTAACTAAGTGGGAACGTGTTAACGTTCTGTTTAGTTGTACCGTTTTGCTTCGACACGTCATCCTGAAAAGTTTGTGCGGCCCTAGTCTGGCATGTGGTCGGAGTATGAGGTACTATGACCTGTGCACACGTGAACGCAGACAAGCCAAACCAGGGGGGACCTGCCGATCACCCGCAACGTAGAGAGCGGATCCCGTGCACGTGTTGGGAGAAACCGGAGACAGGGCCTGCTCCGAAAACCGTAGAAGGAGTGGTGGTCGGCTTGTACTGGCTTAAGTTACAATAACCATAAAATTTGGAGTGACACATTAGAGTGGTCGGAGAAATCATAGTTGCTTTAGTAAAGTAAATCGAAAACACAAGTAGAGTACATATCTCAGTAGTTAAGCATAGAAGCGTCTAAGCTTGTCGATGTGCCATGAGTTCGGTACGTCCGTGCCGTCTAGATGAGCTAACCTGTAAGACGTTGGACGTGTGACTTCCTTAATCATGAAGGGTCCCTCCCATGGGGATGCGAGTTTGTGGACACCAGCCTGGTTCGTCTTCCACTTCAAGACTAAGTCCCCGACCACGAAGAAACGTTCTTTAACGTTCTTGTTGTAGTACCTGCGCAAAACAGCAAGGTACTTGGCCGTGCGTACGCAAGAATCAAGCCTTTTCTCTTCTGCGCTGTTGACTTCTAGCTCCCGTACTTCGTCGACCTTGCCTTCGTCGAAGTTCTCTACCCGTGCTGATCGGAAAGCTATATCTGGTGGGAGGACCGCTTCGGCGCCGTAAACCATAAAGTACGGTGAGACGCCAGTGTTACGACTGGGCTGAGTTCGGAGGCCCCAGACAACGGCTGGTAACTCCTTGAGCCATCTTCCAGGAGCTTTATCATTTTCTCTGTACATCCTCTTTTTCAATGCGTCCAAGATCATGCCATTCGCCCGCTCGACTTGTCCATTAGCTCTAGGATGCGCCACCGAGACGTATTTTACAACTATGCTCCTTTCATCGCAGAAGTTCCAAAAAGCGTTCCCGGTGAACTGAGTACCCAGATCAGTAATGATGCTGTTGGGGATGCCGAAACGGTGGATGACCTGGTCGAGGAATGTGACGGCTTTTTCTGAGGATGCCTGTACCAGAGGCATGTATTCTATCCACTTAGAAAACTTATCAATTAGCACGAAGACGCATGTGAATTTCCCAGGAGCTGGTTTGAAAGGCCCGATCATGTCCAGTCCCCAGCATGCGAAGGGCCAAGAGGCTGGAATCGTCTGGATCTCATGTGCCGGTACATGTATTCTCTTGGAGAAGAACTGACAGCCTTCACAGCGGCGGACTAGCTTCTCTGCGTCGGCCACTGCTGACGGCCAATAGAACCCTGCTCGGAAAGCCTTACCGACCAGTGTTCTTGAGGCCGCGTGGTTGCCGCAGGAGCCAGAGTGAATTTGGTCTAGGAGATGCTTGCCTTCCTCCTGGGTTATGCACTTCATCAAGATTTCCTCCTTAGCGTTTTTGCGCCATAACTTGCCGTCGACGAGCAGATACTGCTTACTACGACGCATCAGGCGTTCATTTTCTGTTCGATCGATATAACCGCTACCGTCTGTTAAGTACTTGATGAAAGGTGTTCTCCAGTCTGGCTCATGAGTGGTCGGAAGTGGCTCGGTTGTGCTCGGCGCCGGAACCGTAGCCACTAATTGCTGGTCTGAGACTTTGTCGGTCGTTGAATCTTCGTCTTCAATGGAGGGCGTGAGCAGGTCTTGGACGAATACGCCATGTGGGATTTTGGCTCGGGATGATCCTAACTTTGACAACGCATCCGCTGCCTGGTTCTTGTCCCGGACCACGTGTATGTACTCGATGCCATAGAACCTGCCTTCCAGCTTTCTTATCGATTTGCAATATGCGTCCATCTTTTCACTGGTCGTGTCCCAGTCCTTGTTGAGTTGGTTGATGACCAAAGCCGAATCTCCGTAAACATAGAGACGTTTAACTCCAAGCTCAACCGCAATGCGTAGACCATGCAAGCATGCTTCATACTCGGCGGCATTATTAGATGCTGGGAAATAAATCCTGAGGACGTACCGGAGCTGCTCCTTGGATGGTGATATGAAAAGAATTCCTGCTCCCGCACCATCAATGTTGAGAGAACCGTCAAAATACATCGTCCAATATTCGTCGGATCCCGGAGAAGCAGGCGTGCTTAAGTCTGTCCACTCGACGATGAAATCGACGAGTGCCTGAGACTTGATTGTAGTACGGCTTGCAAATTCCAATGAAAAGGGGCATAGCTCCATTGCCCATTTGACGATGCGCCCGTTCGCATCCTTATTGCGAATGATGTCCCCCAAAGGGTACTCGGTCATGACCACCACACGATATCCGTCGAAGTAATGCCTCAACTTTCGGGATGTTATCAGTATGGCGTAGAGCAGTTTCTGAATCTGTGGGTACCTGGTCTTGGATTCGTTGAGTACCTCACTAATGAAATAGATTGGCCGCTGTACCTTGTAGGCGTGGCCCGGCTCGTCACGCTCGACCACCAATGTAGTGGAAACCACCCGATCGGTTGCCGCGATGTAAAGTAGGAGAGTTTCGTCTTCTCTGGGAGCAGTAAGTACCGGAGGTGACGTGAGGTATTGCTTCAGCTGCATGAAGGCAGCGTCTGCTTCCTCCGACCACTCGAACTTCTCGGACGCTTTGAGCAGTTTGAAGAACGGTAGTCCTTTTTCTCCTAATCTTGATATGAAACGGCTTAGAGCAGCCATGCAGCCGGTGAGCTTCTGGACATCCTTCACCTTTTTTGGGGGCTTCATGTCTAAGACAGCTTTGACTTTCTCCGGGTTAGGGCGTATGCCGTCGTAACTGACGACGTTGCCGAGCAGTATGCCAGACGGGACACCAAAGATGCACTTCTTTGGGTTTAATTTCCATTGGAACGTATTAAGGGCTGCGAAGGTGCGTTCCAGATTGTCAACAAGGGTATGTGCTTCCTTGGTTTTGACAACTACATCGTCGACGTAAGCCTCGACGAGGCCGTCTTTTATCTCATCGTTGAGGCAGGCCTGTATAGCGCGTTGGTAGGTAGCACCGGCGTTTTTGAGCCCGAACGACATAGTCGTGTAGCAGTAGGCGCCGAAAGGCGTGATGAAAGATGTCTTGATCTGGTCGTCCTTTTTGAGAGCGATCTGGTGATAACCAGAGTAGCAATCAAGAAAGGAAAGCAGCTCGCAACCGGCGGTTGAATCTACGACCTCGTCTATGCGAGGCAAACCAAAGGGGTCCTTAGGGCAGTGTTTGTTGAGATCAGTGTAATCAACGCACATTCTCCATTCATTATTCTTTTTGCGTACAAGAACCGGGTTGGCTAACCATTCCGGATGATACACTTCTTTGATAAATCCGGCTGCCAAAAGCCGTGTAACTTCTACCCTAATCGCCTCCTTTTTGTCGCGAGCGAACCGTCGTAGCTTCTGCTTGATTGGTTTGGCTTTGCTGTTGACATTCAAGGAGTGCTCAATCAAGTCCCGAGGTACACCGGGCATGTCGGAAGGTTTCCATGCAAACACATCCACGTTGCCCCTCAAGAACCTGACGAGCGCGTCTTCCTATTTGGGATCCAGGTCGGCCCCGATGAGGGCCGTTTTGCTGGGATCGCCCTCGACCAGCTGGATCGTCTTGTGCTCCTTGCACCTGATGTTCTTGCGCGGAGCCTCGAGCTCTGGGATCTCCAAGTGGTCGGCCGTGGTCTTCTTAGCGTTGAGCATGGTCTCGGCCATGCGAATAGAGAGGTCGTGGGCCTCTGCTATTTTGAAGCTGTCGTCCTCGCAGGTATAAGCTGCGTATACGTTGCCCCTGAGGGTCAAAACTCCTTTCTCAGTAGGCATCTTGAGCACCAGATACCTGTAATGAGGTATGGCCATGAACTTGGTGAGCGACGGTCGACCAAGAATGGCATGGTAGGTGCCGTCGAAATCAGCGACCACGAAGTTAACGTAGTCGGTGCGGAAGTGGTCCGGAGTCCCAAACTGCACAGGTAGCGTGATCTGCCCGAGAGGTGTGGAGCTCTGTCCGGGGAGAACGCCCCAGAACTGTGCCTCGTATGGCTTCAGGTCCGCCTGGGCTATTTTCAGAGCGGGCAGGCTGTTCTTGAACAGTATATCAATGGAGCTGCCACCGTCGATCAGTACCCTGTCGAACTGAACCTTGTTGATACAAGGATCGAGGACCAGGGGAAAACGCCCTGGTTCGGGTATGGCGGCCCATTGGTCCTTCCTGCTGAAATAGATTTCACGGTGAGACCACGGAGGAAGCCGCGGATCGGTAAGAAGGTTGTCGTTCTTTGCCACGTTCAAGCAGGCGCGGGCGAGCAGCTTGCGTTCTCGTTTGGTCTCAATGGACACCTTGCCGCCGATGATGGTGTGCACGCGATCCGTCGGCTTGACGTATTTATGACGAGGATCTGCATCGTCGTCGTCGTTGTCCTCGTTGCGCTGTTCCCTCACGTCAGTAGGCTTGTCGGACATATCCGGAGCCTGTTGGCGCGTGTAGATAGTCTTGAGGACGCGACAATTCTCCATGGTATGGTTCGACTTGGGATGGAGCTGGCAGGGGCCCTTCAATGCCTTGGCGTAATCGTCCTCGTAGTTACGACGTCCTCCGCCCTTTTTCACAGTATTGACCTCGCCATCGTCTTCCCGAGCACGCTTGCTTCTGTAATCGTCACGGCGGTTGCGCCGCTGATTACGTTGATCACGGTGGTCGCGGGAGTCGTTGCGCTGGTTGCGGCGGTCAAAATTGTCGTTCCGACCACGGTTGCCGCGGTAATCATCACGGCGTGGGGGGTGGTCGGAGCGTGGGACCCTTGCTTCTTCTTCGACGATTATCTTTTTAGCGTCGTCAGCATCCGCGTATTTCTTAGCGGTGGCCAAGAGCGCTGTGACTGACTCAGGTCTTTTCCGGAGGAGCTTGTCTCTTAGGGCGTCGTGGAAGCGGAGGCCGGTGACGAAAGCTTCGATTGCTTCGTTGTCGGATATTGACGGGACCTTGATGCGCATCTCCGAGAAACGCCGAACGTACTCGCGCAGCGGTTCGTCTTTCCGATCTCGGATCCGTTGCAGATCGTACTTGTTGCCGGGTTGTTCACAAGTAGCGATGAAATTGTCGATGAAGGCCTGCTTGAGTTCCTGCCAAGAGTCAAAAGAGTTTGCCGGCAAGCTAACTAGCCATTGGTGACCTGCATGACCAACGGCGACTGGGAAGTAGTTAGACATAACGTGCTCGTCAGCCATGGCTGATCGGCACGCGGTTTCATAGAGCATGACCCATAATTCGGGGTTTTCTTTGCCGTCGTACTTCTGAAGCTTCTCGAGTTTGAAGTTCTTTGGCCATATGACTTGGCGCAGGTGTGGAGTGAACTGCTTCAGGCCCGGCGGACCGTGGACGGTGTCGTACTCCATACGGCGATAGCTTTCATGGGATGCACGATCGTCAGCTCTCTGGTTGATGCGAGCACGCAAATCGCGTCCACCGAGGTAATGGCGGAGATCGTTATTGCCATCGCAGCGATCTCGATTGCCACCTGGATTAGCGTTGCGACCGTGGTTATCACGGCGATTGTCGCGGTTATCTCGGCGGTTGTCGCCTCGAACGTCGTGGCGGTTATCCTCCCGGCGGCGGTTGTCGTCCCGACCACCATCACGACCACCGTTCCCGCCTTGACGGTTGTCCGATGGGTCGTTATTGCGCGAGCCACGTAGGTTGAGTGGCTGTGAGCGACTTGAGTATTGGCGGCTGTGGCTTGATTCGACAGAAACGGATGGAGCCCGGGCTTGGTTCATCTCTGCGGTCTGAGCCATAGCAGCCGTCAGATAAGCTTGTATGTCATCACGGATTCCTTGAGTCTCGGGAGTGTTGGGCAGCCGCTGCATCGTCGCCATGGCGACGGCTACGTTGGCGCTCGGGGTCTTGAAGACTTGTTTATCCCCCACCCTGTCGAAAGCATTGTTGAGGTCGCGCGGTTGGACCCTTATGCGTCGTGCCTCCTGGTCTGCTTCAGCTTCGATTTGCCGGCGATTAAACCGGTCAATATTGCGTGCTTCGCGTGCAGTCTTTTCTTGTTCTGTTTCGCCAACTGCTGGCGGCTCGTCGTTGCTGACAACATGGATCAAATCCCCTCGTCTTGGCGGGAAAGACGGAAATTGGGGGAAACCCGGGGCGTGGTCTGGTAGATCCAGATCGTATTGGGCGCCTTCATCTTCGTGACGCTGAAGCTCGGTGTGGACAGATGCGTTGGACGCGATGCCGGATGAGGAGCTGGAGTCACCTTCTCGGACTGTGTGGACGGATCCTTCCCGATAATCTTCGATCCGGACCATGTTGACGATGTTGCATGGCTTCGGCCGAGATCGGTGTACAGGACACAGATCCGAGCGGTGTCGCAGGTTGTACGTGTAGCTGGAGGCAGCGTTTTGCAGGCCGTAGGGCTGGACCTGGTGGTTCTCCGTCGAGGCTTCGTACTCGCAGAGTCGGAGACCCGTCGCAAAGGCTGGCTGGCGACGAGCGGAGCGCCCCTCAGGAGTAGATACGACCACAAGATCTGTTCCGAGTCGTGCAGGACGACTGGTCCGAGCTGGTCGGATAGATCTGTTGTGGGGAGATGTTACCTGCTCATTAGGTTGGCTTTGAATCGTACTTACCAGAGCTAGGGTTTCAGCGAGTTTGGTGCCGACCCGATCGATGGAGTCGAGCAAGTCGGTGTCGTCGATCTGCTTTCCTCTGTAGCGGGGAAGCAGACGACGGGTTGTCGGCGTGGCTGTAAGCGTGGTCGGAGCCATATCCATCGTGGTCGGAGCCACGTTCGTCGTGGTCGGAGCCGTGTTCACCGTGGTCGGAATCGTGTTCACCGTGGTCGGAGCCGTAGCCGATGCAGGTGAAGTAGTCGTCGGCGCGGGTTGAATCCACGCCTCCTCCGCGGTCATGGTGATGGAGACGTCGGGGCCGGTGGTCCAGGTGATCTGGCCAACGGTGAACGTGAGGCCGTTGGGCGTAGCCATGGAGCCGGAGACGATGACCATCTTGTTTGCTTGACGAGCAGTACGCACACCCCCTACCTGGCGCGCCACTGTCGACGAAATATGGTCGGCAGTCTACCTAGGGGTATGCCCAAGGTAGTAGATTATCGGCAGACAGATGCGCAAGCCCCAAACAAGACGGTGACGCAAGACAGACACGAGGTTTTATCCAGGTTCGGCCGCCAAGAAGGCGTAATACCTACGTCCTGCGTCTGATTTGTATTGCTGTATGTCAATGAGAGATATTTTTTAGAGGGGTCCCCTGCCCGCCTTATATAGTCCGGGGGGCAGGGTTACAGATCTGGAAACTAATCCTAGTCAGTTACAACTGCCATATCTGGCCGGATAAGGATTCCTATTCTAACCGACCAGGATCCTGCTTGGTTGCCAAATCCGTCTTGATTCCTTGTGCGGGACTCCGATCAGGTTAACTGGGCCGCACGTCATCTTTCGGGTGGACTGAACCCACCGATCCGGGCCAGCCCAAGCTTAGCCGTAAGGGTATAGGGGTTAATACCCCCACAGTGATCATTTCCACTCTCACCCACGTGGAATGTGCGTCGGTCGGTCTCCGTGCTGTTGTGTCGCAACGGGTCAAACATTGACATGAAAACGATGAACCGCCATGTCTCGCCAGTGCTCTTCCTGCTCATCTTGGGGACCTGACATGCATACCCAGGTGTCAGAGACCGCTTTAGCCGTCAATCAGTGCATGGATCTTCTCGGTGTCCTTGTTCATTTAGCACAGTCCGATGATCTGCTTGAGGTCCACATTCTCTGATCCAAATCAATGTACGATATAAGTCTTGTTTAAGCTAGCAGTCTGACCAAGCCGAGTGAATATCTCTGTGTGCGCTCAACCAAATAGTTCTTTGAGCGGTGGAGTACAGGAGCAGCAGCTTTTGATGTTCTTGAGCTTATCACTTGGAGTGTCAACATGTTGACTCATGCCACAACCAGCCCTATGCAAGCTTCGTATGGTGGCAAATCTGGGCAATATGGATGATGTTCTCAGAATAGATCTGAAGGCTCAGCTCAAACAATAAACTGAATTAATTAATCCTTCTGATTTCTAATCAGGCGTATCAGTCGATTGCGACAGCATCGGCTAATTGTGACTGCACTGGACTCAAGCTGGAATTGCCGAATGGCTGGTACCGATCATGAAGTAGCCGATGGAGGTAGCATGTCACTGGCTTAATTTTCTAAAAGAGTAAGTGTACGTATTGGCATATCTTTCCAATGTGCGCTTCCAGCAAACGATCTTGCCTATAATCTGGCTCCTTTGGGACTTTGCTTTGCGTCATCTCTCTGGGCGGGATTGATCGCCGAATTCAATAAATAAACGGCTGATGGTTTTCGCTGATGGTTGGAGGGTCAACATCAGCCGATTCTGTATTGAATTGAATACCTCTTTTTATATCAATGTGCGGCTGCCAGACTTGATGCCGTAAATCTGGCACTAGACTCCCAAACATGGTCTGTACAAACACGGCTAGATTCCGAACATATATTCATAAGTATATACTTCACAGCTGTATGTACGTACCTCGGCTCTCAATTTGGAATATTTCTGAAATTCTTCTATAGCAGATTCTCTGTACATGTGGTTTTGCAGCCGACGGCAGCAAGGGAACTGCTATCCGAACAGATCACACACGCAGGTCATCACCTCGCATACGTGTACATGCTTCCCTTTGATTTGATCTAATATTGCCTCGGGATAAGCTATTTGTCGACGATCATCATGAACACCAGTACTAGTAGGTCGGCTCTGACATATTCAATGCATCGGCTCTTATTTTGTCATGCTGTAATTTGACTTCCAAGGAGCCGATGAATTCATCCCGCCTTGTTGACATGTTGAATACATGATTTGGAAGATAATAAAGCATCTAACTTCTGATCAAACATTTGTGGTCCCACCGGACGTGTCAGAAACGTGTGTCGACATGAAATTCCATCCCGTGCCGAGGGCACACGAGCAAGCCGGAAGGGTCCGCTCGATGGAGCTGGAGATCCGCCTAGCTTCAGCGCAGGGATGGTCGATCCTGCGCACTCCTCCCGACACGTGCCAGTCAATTTGACCCTACAATTGACAAGGAGAGAAAGTTTATCTGTAATTTAGGGCGGAACGTGCCGGTGTTGCCAGACAGTCCCGAATGTGCGGTTCTGAGAGCCGATATGAAAGGAGATCGACTAAATAGTCGATTCCACCATATTCACAAGAATAAATCAATTAAAGTTTGTGGGGTTGTGTAAGAAGAATCGGTTATCATTCAGGATGAATATCATTATTTAGACAAACATTAGTCAATGGCAAAAGGATGTCAACAATGATTAGTTTATGCTAAGCCAATGACTGTAAGTAACCGAATCCCTTTTGTATAAATGAAACAGCTCATCATCATTTAACTATTTAATAAAGATAAATCTAACGAACATATTAGATCTCGTCTATCGCTATGACCAGTGGGGCATGGGGCAGAATCATGCAGGCCGTAGAAATAACAATAGATTTGACGACCCTAACTTATTACTAATATCAGTGGGGCATGAGGTAGAATCATACAGGCCGTAATACGATAATAAGATCATGGGGGCTAACACATCTTTCAACCTATCCCTACTTCAACGGTCTCGTGACGTGAATTGTTCGTGAAAGCGCTCGATATCGGCTAAAACAGCCGATTCAAGCATAGCGCACAATTAAGGTCATGCCCTCTCAGGAACAGATCTATCAAATAACGATCCCCACTCCACGGTGCTAACAGTGGGGTGTGAGACAGAATCACATAGGCCGTTCTAACGGGCCATGAAACGGTTTTCGCTAGCCAATAGATCTACTCAAAATCAGACATGCCTTAATTGCACGCTATGCACGATCAAGATTGACATAAAACAGCCGATAAAACATAACTCATCGTTTAAAGTGCAGATTAGATCGGTTTAGATTAACAAATGATGGGTTAAACAAGATATAAGGCCGATCTAGATTAATCCCAATCGGGCGAAGTGATATTGCTGTAATTAAATAAATCATGGAGGCAATAAGCAATATCGATAACTTAATGAATCTATCTGAAGGAACGTCACCCTTAGATAGAGCCGATAACTTGACCTTAATCTAGTTTGAGCAGTGGAGGTCGACCGGATCGATGCAGCCTTACTTGAACTAGACAAGAATCGATAACTAGCTTATACCAGAGTCGCAGTGGAGGTCGACCGGATCGATGCAACCATACGAACAGAAGTATAAGCCATGATGATATTTATAGACAAGCAGTGGAGGTCGACCGGATCGATGCAGCAATACTTGCTGAAGAACTCGCCGAGATCTACTCTACTCCTACTCCTAAGGGGTGGCCGGAGCCGAAAAAAGTAAGTAACTTGTATTGGATTAATTGTGTCTTTTTTACAATAGCCGGGGTTTGATATTTATATCCGGGATCTACGCATGACTCCTATCTAAGCACGACTCATCACAATCTTTGGCCCTAAGAGAAAACATTCCTAATTTAAGATATCTTGGACTTTAATTTTTCTCTTTTTGGAGAGTCCAACATGCTTTGTCCCGGCGCCGATCGTAGCCTTTGTCGTCATTCGCTAGCGCTATCTGAAGAAAGTCAATTCCAGTGTTGCATTCGAATCAACTGGTTCCGATCTGCACGCAATTGATTCCTTGATGACATGATCTTGGGAGCTTTCGAGTCCCTGCGACTCTTCTTCCAAATTTTGGTGTAAACAGTCGGAGAGAGAGGACTGACGGGCAATGAGATGGTGGCGGAGCACACTCGTGGGACAGGCCGATGGCAGATGGGGGCAGGACAAAGGCGGATGGGACGTCAGTCCAGACGTCCGCGCATTAGCCACGCCCTTAATAAAAGGCAAGGGGCGAGGGCAAAGCTGTTTTCTACTACCTGGTTCACTTCACGTGGGCAGTGGCCCGCTTCGTTTGTGGGGGCCTCAGCCCTCGGGGCGATCCATCGCCAGGCTACCCAGCCCAGCCCAGCCGAGACAAGGCCAGCTTGGCCCAAAGCCCACCATATTGGCGGCGGCTGGTGGTAGCGTAGCCGACCCCATCATGCCGCACCTCCTGAACATGTAAGCTCGCTTATTATCATTAATTTGCTTGCTTCTCTTCTCATGCTCGCTCGATGTGCTCTTTAATCTACTTAATGAAATACCTGTGCAGTGCGTGTTCTCGGAAAAAGATCTGCTCTTTAATTGTTATTACTAGTCAGGAAAGAAATCTTTTGATCTCTTTAATTTGTTTATGTGGAGGCGGCTAAATTACAGCCGTCTTTAACCCCCCGTGCCCCCTCCTCCTTCTCCCTCCTCGCTGGCGGCTGCGCTTTGCTCCTTGTCCTCGCCCCCGCCACTGCCCCCGCCTCGCCGCGACGCACTAGCGCTTGGCCAGAGCTCAGCGCGTCAGCGGCGGTCTCCTTCTTCCTCCTCCTCCCGCTGCCGCCATAGCCTTCTTCTCCCCTAGCTCCGCCGCCACGACGCCCCTGCGTTGACTTGGCCTAGCCACCTCCACCACCGCGACTTTGTTTATATGATTTGGGGGAAAATAATCTGCTATCTGTGCGTTGGTGCTGATTCGGCTGTGTCTGGATCCAGGGGCTAAAGTTTAGTCGTGTCACATCGGACGTTCGGATGCTAACTAGGAGGACTAAACATGAGTTAATTATAAAACTAATTGCACAGGAGTAGACTAATTAGCGAGATAAATCTATTAAGCCTTAATCAATCAATAATTAGCACATGTTTACTATAGCACCACATTGTCAAATCAAGAACTAATTAGACTTAATAGATTCGTCTCGTAAATTAGCCTTAACCTTTGAAATTAGTTTTGTAATTAGTTAATGTTTAATACTACTAATTGGTATCAAAGATTCAACGGGACAGGGCTACACTTTTGCCTGACGGAAACAAACACAGCAACGCGACGTATGAGGACCCGCTCCTGCGTGCTCACGGGTACGTCGAGTCTCTCCTCTCTCGTTCGTCCACCGTCGTTGCCATGCACTTGGCAGGCACCTCAGCATGTAGTATTCATCATCAGGTTTATTCATGCATATTTCTCTTAAGAATTAATTAATATATTGGTTATTTATTATTGCATCGCATGCGTACAGGGTTAAGCAGATCAAATCAGCATCCTACACGCTGCCAAAGGTAAACAACAGCTAATTAACGAGTGGGAATGCCACCTCAAGCAGCAGGCACGGTGAACCATCTAAAGGCGCCCTCCTCGTCGACCGACTACAACTCCAGCGAGGCTCCACGCTCCGTCGACATCATCAACATTCTCGTTCAGCTCTCGGTAGGCTCCACGGACGAGCGTGAGCTTCAGATCATCTACGACACCATTACAGTTCAGGCAGCGGCTCCAGCCTGGATGCTTCGCAAAGGCGTCATTTACTACAACAACCCCCTCTAGATACCGGCTACCTCTCCGCTACTGCAGGACATGCTCGAGTTGCTAGGAACGACAGCCCCCATCTCCTAGCAATCGGACTCCACATGGTGGCATCCACTCCGACAACGCAAGCGTTTCCCTCAAGCATCTTATTGCTAGAGGATTGGCCGTAGCGCATTCTACCTTCGGCAACGGTTGTCTTCTTTGACAGCAACGGCCAACAGTTCCTCTCCATCGAAGATGTCTGCATTAATAGACAGCAGACAGACAGCCATCCACTCATCTCTTCGGCACATGACAACACTAGCAACCTCCTGTTTGGCACCCTGCAACACTTCACCACAATACCACCAACCTTGGTGGCGATAGCGTTCTGCAGACACAACAGAAGATTCGTCGACGCAGGTTAGCTACACTTGTTCCCACGACCTCCAAGGGTCATGAGAACGCTACACTTCATAGGAGTACTCCCAAGCACTACCTTGGCTCCAGCATACCATGCGCATGGACCTAGGAAGGACTCGACGACATACGACTACTCCGTCTTTGGCTACTTCGGTTCCTGCCACTACTGCTTCATCTTCTCCCCAACGACATCGACATTGGGCAGGCCCATAATGTCCTTGGATACCTCCTCATCCAGATCGAGGACAAACCTTGGGGAACCAGACGACCAACCAAAGTCATCGACAATTGGAGAATGTTTCAGCACAAGGACGCACTGATCGGAGAGGGAGGGGGTGATGTCACACGCCTGATGGCACATCTCCAGCCCATGGCCAATGGGCCAACCGTGGCCTAGGAGGGGGGAACGCCCATGCCCAGCGCCGACGGCAATAGCGGCGGCAGCTCGGTGCTTCCTTCCCTTGGAAGGAATTAGGAAAATAGAAATAGAAATAAATTAGGAGATTGGAGTTTGGTTTGTTAGGAAAGAGGAATCCAATCTATAAGGATATCTCCCGTAGTTGCTCGAGACACAAGTTCAATTAGGGACTATAAATATAGGGGTATTGTACTCATTGGAAGTCAAGAAAGAACAGCCCTAGGATTATCTCCCTTCTCTCTCTGTTGCCACCACGTCCTCCTCTCCTCCTCCCTGAGGATTATCTCCCTTCTCTCTCTCTGTTGCCGCTACCTCCTCCTCTCCTCCTCCCTACGCCGCTCCTCTCCCCCTCATAGCCGACGCCAGCACCCTCCCCTGTCCTAGCCGCTGTTGGTATATTTTAAACGCACACAGATAAATCCGCAAGCGCATGGATACCGCTGTAGCTTTCACCCGGGAATATTTCAAGGTATCGTATTTAGCCACAGGGAAACAATGGTTAAAGAAGTTGATAGTTCACCATCATGTATCTACTAGCTAGTATACTAACTAAACTAAAGTGGGGGTAAGTGTTGTTTATGATGAGATTTATGAATAATGACACACACATAAGAGAATTTCATAAATGAGCAGTCTAGCTAAATTGAGAGGACAACAGGTGAGTTCAAGGTTCCTAAATACTTCTCTATTACCTTGGTTCTATAGGGTATAACTAAATCATGGGTAAATATAGCGATCATTCACAATAACACTTTGGAGAAACAGTACCTCTCCAACTCTCGAGGGGGTGAGAAAGCGTAGTTGGGGGAAGGCTGCCTAAAGCTCTATGAACACCAATCCTAACGTGGTGGATTACAACGGCCTGACAGAGCTGTCACCCCTGGGGTTACCACAACTAACCATAGGATTGAGTGCAATCTCAGGTAATCTATAGTCTAGACACCATGTCTATACTACGGATTACTACTCTAGTCACATATGATAACTAAATCACTCGATGCGAGTGGAGATCCCATGGTAAAATATGATAACTATATTAACCATACACATGAAAGGCATAAAAGTAAATAGAGAAGATAACTATATTAAAGCATAAGTCTTGCAAAGGTAAGATACAAAGATATTCCCGACCTCCGAAGATATCTCCAAAACCTGAGCGTGGCTCAACTCTCCCTAACTCTCAACTAGAACTATTCTACTTCTACATTTTGAAAGCTTTGTGGAGATTTCTCTCTTGTGGTGTATCTTGATCTGAGTGAGAGGTGGCTCTCTATGGGATTGATGTCCTCCTGGAGGGGGTAGAGGGCTCCTTATATAGGTGAGATGGAGTATGGGGCAAGGCATTGCCACTTCATCGATCCACGTCAACTCCCTCGATCACCATTGGATAAACCGACTTAAAACCGCCTTAAAATTAGCAGTGTAGATCTTAGAAACGTAAACGAGGTGGTGGAGAGAGAATGGGCTCCGAAGTGGGCTGGCCAGCCTCCCCACTAGGCCAGCCGGCCTACCACTTTGGCAAGTGGGCCTCCCCTTCGTGTGGTGGGTCCTGGACTTCATCTTGAGTTGTCTTTTGCAGTTTTCGTGAGTTGAATCACTTGTTGTCGTCGGTTTGCTTGTTTGGAGTGTATGACAGTGGTCCCGGGGCTGTTTTCTAGATAAATCCTCCTGCATTCACATATTCACCAAAACTTATGAAATTTATTAGTTTAAAACCCTATACCTATGTTTGGTGATGGAATTAAATATATATATAGGATATGTTGATGGCTTGTGATTGATATTAACAATCGTCAACAAGTCCCCCCAAGCTTACCCTTTGCCAGTCCCTGAGCAAAGTTAAACTTCGACAATGCAGCAGGAGTTGGTACAATGCTTTCATGCCTCAAAAGTACACATGCGTTCAATCAAAAATTCTCCTCTAAATTAAAATAAACTGATCTGACTTTCAAACATACCCATATTACTTTCAACCATGGGGCTTCTTAGTCTTCACTTGGGTCTTGAGCAATTGAAAGACAGAATGATAAAGTCAAGCACTATGTCTCAAGTTCTTTGTTCCACTATTGTTCTGAAGTTTTTATAAATTCTCAAAATAAAACTTAGAGATTCCTTTTTATGACACTTTCAAGTCTCTCAATATATGTGGTATTTGTGGATCCTCACCAAGGCATAATTTGTTGTTGCCTTTTCTCTTCCTACCACTAAGGCTGATGTGGAGTTCATATATAGGGAGAAAGCTAGAGCATACTTTGCAATATATATATTGTAAAGTCAAACAACAGATACAAAGAGAGATGAGTCATACAATCAAATCAAGATGTGTATGCGTGTGGATAAATCTGGTGGATATATATGGTGACTATCCTAATTTTGCTTTGCTCCTTAAAAACTTATCTCTCATTTGAAACTTAGACATATTTTTGCTAGAGAGCAAGAGCTATCTTATTCATTGTTTTTTCTTCAGGCGGGCATCTAAGTACCCATTGTTTTAAATATCCCGAACACTTTTGTGTTCATTTTTTCTCAACTATTTTTTCTTTTTTATGAATAACTTTTGCATAGCCCATGTCTCTTTTCTGCAACAAAAACTTTGAGAGATAGCAACAAGAACTTGGAGCATTTTTTTGGTGGATGGGAAACCTATGAAGCATGTTTTTGTTCACTCCCAGTGTAAAAGTAAAACATTTTTGGGCGGATCTAAATGGAAAGCATGTTTTAGTGCCTACCCCCAGTGTAGGAGTAGTACATATTTGAGTGGTGGGTACGTGATCCTGATTTTAAGAGCATGACAAATTTCTCATAAGGATCACAAAGCTTGACAAAACTCAGTGCAAAAGCAAGCAGCATATATGTGGAAGTTTTCCTAGTCTAAATAACATGTATAGCTCTGGTGAGAATTTAAGCTTTGTCATACAGGAACTTATCATGTAGCATTTTTTGTGTTTTTCAAAAAGTAAATCTCCAGAATTTTGGTGTCACTTGGAACAAAATAAATAGCAGCTCAGACCTTCTCATATCAAATCCGTCAATTACCTAGACCTAGATCAAGCATATGCTACCCACGAGTTTTAAGTTTAGAGTAAATTCTTATATCAAAACAATCTTATCCAAAACACGAGAGAATTCAAGGCTGAAAACTAGGTACTTGAAAGGAATTACAATATAGCAACTATTCATCATTTCCATTTAAGAAATTATTCAGAATCCTCTTTATTTGTTAACAGCTCTTAAAACAAACTATCATACACACTCTTTATATTCAGAGTCCTCTTTATTCATCATTTTTAACTATTTAAAAAAACTAAAAACTAAAACAAAGGGAAAAGAATACTTACCTGGATACATAGGGGGCTTCTCCCCCAAGCTAGCTTTCGACGTAGTTTGTTTTATCAAAGTTTTTACATATTTTTATTTTGTTTTATATGCAGATAGATTTTTCACTGCAATGTAGAAAATAAACATGCTAAAGGAAATTTATGCAAATGGAAATAAATATGGATAACTACCGAGTTACATTTCGGTGAGAGTTCGGCATTTTAAGTCCTTCGAACCGGACTTCTCCTTGTGAAGTTTATTGATCGAATACCTCGGTTTACTCAAAGATGAGGATTCTTGCAGTGGCGCCTCTAATGGTGATGCCACCTTCTTTCGCCAAATCCATCTTGGTTTTGAGTTTGATTTTGGTTTGATAGGTTCAGAACTTTGCTTGAAGTGTGTTCTACTCATAGAGATAAGGTAGAGATCAAGTGCATGGGCTCTGTTGGTGGAAAAACACCAACATAACCAAAATTTTATTTATTTTTTCTAGCCATAGGCACATTGAATATGATAAAATTGATGTTATGTGCTTTATTCAGTTATAACATGGGTAATAGGATCAGAAAATTGAGGATGAATGTAGCATTTAAAGACATTTGGCTAAAAGGGTTGAATCAAGTGAAGTTGTAACTCAAACATGTTTGTTTCTTCAAGGAAAAGCTTTTAAATAATGACCACTTACCTTAAGATGTTACCTTTATCATTGGAGCTTGATGGCACCATGTGATGAAAGGTAGATGTCGTGTGGTGATCCTTTCCTTCTTCTTGAAACCTTCCTTAGTTGACTAATATCATATCTTGAGTTATTCAAGAGCATCTTGTCTCCTATGTTGCACTTTCTTCTTTCTCATCCTTTTGTGATGCCATCTTTTGTTCTTTCTTTTGTGAATCTTGGCATTTTGTTTGGACCTTTTGCTCCATTCATTGTTTCATTCCTACAAAAGATTAATGGACAACACATACCCAAAGGGATGTACAAATAAATTGAAACAAGGATAGTGTTGTCATAGAGCTAAAGGTCATCTTCTAAGCTATAACAAAATTGGTTTTAACATTTTAATTAGCATAGAACATTTATCCTATTTTTTAAATAATGTGCCTCAATTGTCACAAACACTTCTTCTTGCAAAGATTGATTTTACTTTACATCTTAAGTTCGATTTTCATGTATGAAATTTATAAGCATATTCAAACTTATAGAGACAAAGCTATATTGAGCAGAGGGATTGCGAACCAGCGTGACAGATGTTGGCGGTCTTTAACGATCAAATCCGACCGCCAACTAAGGTACAAAAGGAGGAGAAATTGGCAATCTTAAACACATATGCATTTACTATTAACCAAGTTCCATATGTATTTAGAGAATATTGTTTTACAGGTCACAAACATAAATACATGGAATAATTCACTTAAAGGCGCCTTCCGATGCTGATTCGCACAAAGGAACAATGGAGACACCCATCAACTCAACCCAACCAGGCAAAGAACCCACCAAGGAGTGATCCAGGTCCAGCCCACAGCCCGCCACTTGAAGGCGGTGGCAAGGCAGCTTGGTCAGGGGGCAGCCGACCCCTAGGGGTAGGTGAACCCTTGCCGGCGCCTCTCAGCCACCCCTTCGACAGGCGGTGGCATGTGGACATGCTGAGGTCTAGGAATAGCCACATCACCGGCCTTGCTCCTTGTATAAATAGAGGGGTACCCTCCTCTACAACACACACCATTTTGGCATACTCACACACCATTTGGGTTTCCACACAGACCTCACTCCTCTCTAGTAGTTGTCGCTTTATCTTTTAGTAGCTTAGAGCAAGGCAAAGCTGCCTTGGAGAGCTTGGCTCCTTGGAAGAAGAGACCTTTGGGTATGAATAGAAATATGAGTTCTTCTAAAGTTATGCTCTCATATTATAATTATAGTCATACTTATGAACTAGAGTATAGTTATTACGTTATGATCTTGATATATGAACTAGCGTATAGTTTGTGTGTCATGAAAGTAGCATACTTAACTTTATGCGTAACCACTCATATAACTTATATAATCAGGATTAGAGCGAAGTTGAGGTGGCGGTTCATCGTGCTTTTGGGTGTGCCCAAGTCCTTTACTTGTCGATCCACAGGGTCAGGGCCCGGGGAGATTTGGGTAGTTTCTGTATATGCAAGCGTGGTGCTTGGGTATGGAGAGACAGGTGAATGCATTGTCCCTTGTCACGGTTGAGGTGGTAGGTGGTAGGTGGTGATAGCCCTATCCGTCCCTTAAAATCTCCCACATTCTTTTTTGGTGTAGGAGTATAAATTGTCACATGAGGTTGCTGGCAGACTAGTCCTCGATGGCCTCCCGATCTGCTTCACACTTAGCGCTAAAACTAATTATATAATTTGTATGATCATTAGCTAATCTTTGTATGACTATACTAGACCTATGCTTGCTCAACTTAGATTATTCTTTCTCTTTGTTTTATCCTTTGAGGAATGCCAAGTGTGTGTACACTATCTTGAAATCATCGTTTTTACCCCTGCTATAAACATTGGTGCACTTGCAAGCATTATTATTCAAGTTCATATCCATACTAGACTCTTAATCAAATGCCTTCCTTTGGAAAAATATAAATAATGATACCCTGAATACTTCTGAGTGAAATGCTACAATGATAGCTCCGTGCGCTTGCGGATAAATATCTAAAATTGTTAAGGAACTATCAAGGCTATTTCTTAGTGGCATTGCTAATTATTAGTGATTACGCTAAGAAATGCCAACAAGCACTTCTAGCGCCGTTGCTGGGGATACAAACCTAGTAGCTACGCTAAGAAGTGTCAACACCAGAGCGACGGGAGCCTAGAAGGAAGAAGAGCAAGGTTGTATCAACTGTAGAAAAGTCGGCCTTCCTGCCCTACACATGGACTTTTATATCACTCGACACTTTTAGCGAGGACTTATGGTTTTTAGGTCCATTGAGCAGGATCTCTACCTTGCATCTAGCTTTTCTTTGCACCATCTAATCCAGGAGACGAGGATGCGGACAGTAGAATGTTCTTCTCCCGTCAACCTTTCTTGATTTTTGTTGCTTCTTGATTGACGAATTGGTGTTCATTGGAGATGCAGACTCAAGTTGCTCCTTGATTGTCTTTGTCCTCTAGCAGTATGGCGGAGAGTTGTTCTTCTATCTTTGATAGCGATACACCAGCTATCTTGATGGTCAAGGAAGGAACCTCATTGATACTTGCATGAAAGTTTCATCTCCAATGACTAAGGGATGTCATCTCGTGATCATGGTCATTAATGGTCTTACGAGACACCGTCGACAGACCTCATTGATTACTGATATTTGTTGACACGATGATGCATGGCATGATGTAGTGGCATCTCATTGTCTTGTCCTTGCTGTCGACATGAGAGATGGTGTCTTCAAAGATGATGAAAGCAGACATATTCTGACTAATATGAGGTCGGTTGCACCCTGCTTGTCATCAGCATCCTAGCTTGAGTCTTAGGAAAGCTCAATGCTAGGTTGTCTTTGACATTGCTTATAGCCTGTTGATTTGTCCGTCCACTTCTATGAGTGAGTGTTTTTATTGTAGATCTGTTTTATGGCACTCATCTTCTTTCTCTTTGTTCCAAAACTGAAGTGGTGGTTTGGCTTGGGTATGCAGGTTCAAAGCAAACCATGAATAGGCATAGCTTATATTTATTCATCCCTGTAAAATGTTAGTGGACACATACACGAGGGAATACAACTAATTTGCAATACAGGTTGTTGTCCATAATTTGAAGGATTTTCATCTGTGCTAATGAAAGAATAGTTTTAGGATTACTTTAGCATAAATTTTATTTATCATGTTTGATGTGTTTGCTACATTCTAGCATGGTTCAAGGCAAAGATAACTTGCAACAAAAGATAAGTTAATAAACCTTGATACTCACAGTTCTTCCTTCATGAAAAATGAGCTAGGTCTTCTTTGTGCAAAGTTATTGGAGTTCATCATATGCCTTGATTCATCTCTGATGTGAATTCATCTCAGGACTTTCCCAAATTGAATTTGAGGGTTTTCTACAGGGGTTAGTCGAACAAAATAACTAGTATCTACTAAAATATATTATCGTTCTAAAAATTAACCTAGACACCACATCTTATTTGATTTAGGAAGGCATTTTAACCTAAGCACCGTACTTAATTTAAAAACCTTTGAAAGTAAAATCAGCACACCTTTTGGTTCAAAAATCAAACTAGACACCACGTCTAATTCAATTTAGGAAAATAGTTTAAACTAAGCTTCATGCTTAATTTAAAAACGTGTATGAATATACTTCAAAACCTAAGCATATACTATAGCAAACAAAGGTAGCATGAAAGCATTATAGAGATTTATTCAAATAGAGATGAAAGAGCATAATCATGGTGAGAGATTTTTTTTATTTAATAAAGATGTAAGTGAGATGAAAATATGCATGGAACTAAATATGCTGTGGATTTGATATGAGAAAATTCAAACTAAATGGAAGTGGATGCATGCATTATTCAAAGTAAACATACAGTGGAATGCAAAAATTAGAAGATAACTACTCATCAAGTTTAGAGTACATGAGCAAGACTATCTCATCTTTCTTGATCATACTTACCATGACTCACAATGGAATTTATGAGTTGTGCAGTGTCTTTGTTCGTCACATGGGATGAGATTTGAATACTTGTGACGACGACCTTTTCTCCAATCTACATATGGTTAGAATAAGATATATATGTCTACACAAACCTATGAGATGCAGGGTTCTAGTGTTGATGGATCATGAATGTTCAGGCTCCCTGGGTTCTTTAATGTTTCTTTCTTCTTCTTTTTCTTGTTGAAACTAGCCGAAAGGACGCAATGGCGTCTGTTGTCCTATCTTTTCCATAATTAAACAGAACAGGGGTAATCCCATAAAAGCTAGTCATAACTAGATTAGCAGATATCAAGCTAGTATCAAAATCTTTACACCAATTATTTCCCTAGTAACGGCGCTAGAAAGCTTGTTGATATATTTTAAGCGCACAAAGATAAATCCGCAAGCGCACGGATACCGCTATAGCTTTCACCTAGGAATATTCCAAGGTATCATATTTATCCACAGGGAAACAATGGTTAAAGAAGTTGATAGTTCACCATCATGTATCTACTAGCTAGTATACTAACTAAACTAAAGTGGGGGTAAGTGTTGTTTATGATAAGTGATTAATAATGACACACACATGTGAGAATTCCATAAATGAGTAGTCTAGCTAAATTGAGAGGACAACGGGTGAGTTCAAGGTTCCTAAATACTTCTCTATTACTTTGGTTCTATAGGGTATAACTAAATCATGGGTAAATATAGAGATCATTCACAATAACACTTTAGAGCAACAATATCTTTCCAACTCTCGAGGGGGGTGAGAAAGTGTAGTTGGGGGAAGGCTGCCTAAAGCTCTATGAACACCAATCCTAACGTGGTGTATTACAACGGCCTGACAGAGCTATCACCCCTGGGGCTACCACAACTAACCATAGCATTGAGTGCAATCTCAGGTAACCTATAGTCTAGACACCATGTCTATACTACGGATTACTACTCTAGTGTCATATGATAACTAAATCACTCGATGCGAGCGGAGATCCCATGCTAAGATATGATAACTATATTAACAATACACATGAAAGGCATAAAAGTAAGAGAGAATTCCTTATTTGACACTGGGAAAATGAGTCATTCCTTTCTTGACCCTAAAATTTTCTTCGTTCTCTCTTTGACACTCACTTCAACTTTCATCCCTAATTTGACACTACCGTCAAATCCGTTAGCTAACGGTGTTAACTGGCTGTTAAAAAGATGTTTTTGCCCCTAGAAAAAAAAGCGGTGAAGCAAATTTGAGAGGAAAAAAAACATATGCCCGCCTCTGATGCATGCGCCCAGCTGCAGAAAAAGATGCAGGTTTTTTTTCCTCTCAAATTTGCTTCGCCGCTTTTTTTTCTAGGGGCAAAAATGTCTTTTTAACAGCCAGTTAACACCGTTAGCTAACGGATTTGACGGTAGTGTCAAATTAGGGATCAAAGTTGAAGTGAGTGTCAAATATGGAACGAAGAAAATTTCAGGGCCAAGAAAGGAACGACTCATTTTCCCAGTGTCAAATAAGGAATTCTCTCTAAAAGTAAATAGAGAAGATAACTATATTAAAGCATAAGTCTTGCAAAGGTAAGATAAAAAGATATACCCAACCTCCAAAGATATCTCCAGAACCTGAGCATGGCTCAACTCTCCCTAACTCTCAACTAGAACTATTCTACTTCTACATCTTGAAAGCTTTGTGGAGATTTCTCTCTTGTGGTGTATCTTGATCTGAATGAGAGATGACTCTCTATGGGATTGATGGCCCCCTGGAGGGGGTAGAGGGCTCCGTATATTGGGGAGATGGAGTAGGGGGCAAGGCATTGCCATGTCATCGATTCGCGCCAACTCCCTCGATCACCGTTGGATAATCCGACTTAAAATCGCCTTAAAATTAACGATGTAGGTCTTAGAAATGCATACGAGGCGACGGAGAGCGAACGGGATCCGAAGTGGGCTGGCCGGCCTCCCCACTGGGCCAGCCGGCCTGCCACTTTGGCAAGTGGGCCTCCCCTTCGTGTGGTGGGTCCTGGACTCCGTCTTGAGTTGCCTTTTACAATTTTCGCGAGTTGAATCACTACTTGTTGTCGCTAGTTTACTTGTTTGGAGTGTATGACAGTGGTATCGGGGCTGTTTTCTGGATAAATCCTCCCGCATTCACATATTCACCAAAACTTGTGGAATTCATTAGTTTAAAACCCTATACCTATGTTTGGTGATGGAATTAAGTATATATGTAGGATGTGTTGACGGTTTATAATTGACATTAACAACCGTTAACAGCCGCCACCATCAAGGGCCCCAGCCCAAGTGACGTGTTACATGTTAGTTTCAACAAACAAGAACCAAACTGGTGTATTGTTAACAAGGGAATGAATGCTTGTTTTCTTGTGCAGTTATGCAGGAAATTTACAAAAATCACACAGAGCATCAAGAATGTCGCCAGTTTGAGAACTCTCATCTACCACTTCACATTTGCACATACAATAGAAGCATACATAGATTATTTAGTGTGACATTCATAGTGCCATAAGAACCGAATTGCTAGATACCACATCATCACATAAACAATTGCTACTTAGCAAAATAGGCAATGGCAGAAAGAAGGAAAATAAAATAAAATGATTAAAAACATTAGTACAGCTTTCCAACCCTGTAAAAATAAAAGGCAAGCACAAAATGCAACAAATCATAAGCAATTTCCTATAGGAAGAAAATTAAAAGGAAATTATGGAAGACAATGGGACATAAGTATATGCAAACTCCTCAAGAACAAAGAGAGCATTCAGAAACTAAGATATGGTGTAAGGATACCAAACTACTATTTATGCAGCTACAAGTATTTGAGAAACCACAAATATTACCATTATATTTCCAAAGGAATGGATTTGATGCCTAACCAAGTACATGCACTTGGTTTCTACAAACAAAAATAAGACTGATATTTTAACAAGGGAATGTAACATCTCACAGATCTAGTGTGAGATACTCATATATGAAGGTAGCACTCAAAGCTTTGGAAGCTTAGAACAATGTAAAAATCTCATGGAATAATCCAGTTATGATATTTGTGTTTATGTTGACTGCTAATTAAAATATTAAGAAATAACAGAAGATAATATGAAGGCAGAGCAATTTATTTCAGCACCTCTCTGTATATCTCTTAGCTCTCTGCACAAGGATTGCCAAAATAAAGGATTCAAATATGCCACCCTCATTGTTAACACATTAAGGAAAATTTAAATAAATTATAGAGAGCACCATGTATTTTGCTAGTTCACTTACATATGCCAAATGTACACAGAAACTTCAAAACTTTGTAAACTTTCTTGTTAACTACTTCATATTTGACTCCGATTTCCTTCAGGTGTTCTGATATAGTAGCTGATCTTTCCATTTGATTGTACCTTCCTATCATTTCCACTCTATGTTGAGGTCCGTGAGATAAACCACAATATTCTATCAGTATCGACCAATAAGGTATAACTAGTTTAACTAAGCAGTAGTTAATTATTCAGAATATATACCTTAGTAAAAAGATGAAGGGTGAGCTTCTCCAAAACCGGTGAATGTTTGAGAATGCATTTTAACCCATAAAAGTCAGGATCCACACACCATTCATTTAGCAGTAGAGTCCTCAAGTTGTTAAAAGTTGGGCACCATTCCAAATCCCTGCGAAAATAAGCCTGGACAACATGCAGACATGAAAAAATCGACTATTATTCAGTGTGAAAACAGACCAGCTTCAGTTTTTAAGAATATATGGAACTTGATATAGATAACGCAACAGAAATAAAAACAGTCAGGTTAATCAGGCAACATAACAATGGAAAAAATAATAATCGGACAGCATAAGCAGACCAAATAGCAATGGAAAAAATAACAATCCAATAACACAACAATGGAAATAATAATAATCCAACAACACAATAAAGGTGTTAAGTGCAAAAGTGTAAGTGTACCCATTGTAGTCAGACATCAATGTCAAATTCTCAGCTTTCGACAATCCTTGCAGATGAATACACTCGTTGTATTCGTACCCTGCCTGTTCATCATAGTCATCGTTACAAGTGTAATATTCCGTATTGCGAACACAAGGTTAATATGTGCCCTTATGGTTCGGATTTGTGATGAGTGATTGTCAACGTGATTCGCGTCTTGGGTTGAGTTTGTGAACTAACCATGGCGTGAGTTGGGTTGTGCAACATGTCTATTGGCTTGTGGTGCGCACGTCTGGAGCTCGGAGGCGGTGGTCGACGGCGAGGTGAAGGTCAAGTAGGGACGTGCCATGCCGATGGACTTGGAGCGGTGAAGGATGGACGTGAGCTTTGGACCGAGGGACCAGGAGGCCGGGTGACCAGTCGCAGTGGCTGACATCTAGAGACATCGACAAGCGCAAGTGTACATGGAGGAGTGACCGTGTTGACTAAGTCAAGATGATGGACGTGCAAGTCAAGCGAGGCTCTGGAAGACTTAGTGCCCGAGCGGTCGAGGACGGAGGTGACACGCGTAGAGAGGCGGGGGACACATATGGAGTATGCTACTCGCGGTGGTTTGATGGGTTGAGCCTCAAAACCACCGGGTGATGGTTTCGCAGGTTTGGCCTCAAAACCTGGGCAGAGGTTCCAAGGAGAAACGGACAGCACACTACTAGAGAACAGACTTTAGAACGATGTCCCAATTTGGCATTAGCCTCGGCATTTTTTGCCCCCGGGACTAAAGGACCCTTTAGTCCCGGTTGGTAATACCAACCGGGACTAAAGGTCCCTACCCAACGGTCCTCCGCGGGGCAGGGATCTTTAGTCCCGGCTGGTATTACCAACCGGGACTAAAGGTTTACCTAATACCAACCGGGACTAAAGCTTTTAGTCCCGGTTTGGGTGATGCCCCGGGAATAAAGATTAATCTTTAGTCCCGGTTTGGACCCCTAACCGGGACTAATTATCCCGGCCTATACTTCAGCTCATTTCTTCCTCCCCGAGCCCGAGCCATTGCTTTCAAACTCACTGCCTCTGTTCTTCAGTTTGCTGTTGTTCTTGCTCTCTCCCCCTCCATTGGTGTTGCTCTTCGATTTTGGAGGTAAGAAACTTAATCCTCTTATGTTTTGTCAGTAGCTTATCTCATTTTGCGATGTAGATGCATGTGTAACTTTATATGTTGGACTTTATTATGATTTTATATGTCATTTTTAGCTCAAAATCACATGATGATTTGCATATATGTTTGGATAAACAAAAGTTAAATTAGTTCATCAAAATCACGCTTCGCTCGTCCTCGCTGGAGCACGCGCCATCCTCGTCCCCGGTGGCTTACGTGATCTTAGAATTAATTTTTCCATGAAATGAAAAACTTAGAAAATTGTTAGAAAATTGTAGAAAATCCGTACTAGTTGAACTTGCGGACCGTGTTCATCTCGGCGAGCATGTTCTCTGCCGAGCGGTAACGGACGTCAAGGAGGAGCTTTGATTCTACGAGGGAGAGCGGCAACGGTCGTGGAAGACCGTGTTCCCTTTCTCGTAGAATCGGAGCTCTTCCTTGGCCAAGTACGGTGCCGTCCGGTGGAGAAATGCTCGCGAGATGATCACGTAAGCAAGGTCAACTAGTACGGATGGTTATTTATTGAAACATGTGAAATCCGTACTAGTTTAGGTTAAATATATCATTTTAGAAAATATGAAATTTACACTAGTTTGCAAAAATAAGTATAGAAAGTAGATGACAACTGGTACCGGATCCTCGGCCTCTCGTTCGGTTGCGAAATGACTGAGGCCAGAACTCCCTCTCATTATCTGCGGCAAGTGTAAGCAGAAGATTGTGATGGAGTACCGAGTCAAGAGACAGGGACCCAACAAGGGTCGTGTTTTCTACAAGTGCCCGGATTGCGATGTGAGTTTCTTACGCATTTTTTATTTATGGCTAATTGACCTGCTTTTCTTGAATATTTTTGACTAAATATTTTTTGGCTTTAATTTCAGTGGGAGGGCAATGGATGCGATGGTTGGTACTGGGAGGAAGATTATGCTACATACGTGCAGAATTTGGGTGCGCTTGAGGTAGCGGCTGCTGCTGATGAGTCAGTGAGCCAGCAGGAGAAGCTTATTGATATTCAACAGAAGAATGATTTGTCTGTTTTAGTTGCGTACGATCACGAAATAATTATGTTACTGAAGTGCATTGTAGTTTTAGTTTGTTTAGTGATAGTTGGGATTGCTTACGTTGTAGCCAGGCTTAGTTAATTAATCAACCATGTGTGTGTCATTTATGTTGTGTAATAAAATACTTAATTATGTTTAAGGTTTTCATAATTTGTCGTGTAATACAGATTATGTCACGCCATTGGATGTACAATGCCGATCGCCGCTCCCAAGACTTTATTGAGGGCTTGCACTATTTCTTAGGTGTGGCCGAGGCAAATAAGCGAGATGGTTTCATGTGTTGTCCATGTGCCCTATGTAAGAATTTAAAGGAATATTCAAGCTCAATGAGTCTTCATTCACATTTGCTTAAGTCAGGTTTCATGTCAAACTATATATGTTGGACTAAGCATGGAGAAAGCGGGGTAATGATGGAAGAAGGTGAAGGAGAAGATTTAGACATTGATGACATTATTGCTCAGTATGGTGCCTTTGATGATACTACAATGGGGGGAGATGAAGAAGAGGTAGCGGTAGAAGATGATCTCGGTGATGCTCTTGGCAATGCCATTCGTGATGCACAACAAGAATTAGAAAGTGAAAAAGAGAAAGTTAAGTTCGAGCGCATGCTTGAGGATCATAGGAAGTTGCTATACCCGACGGCCGAAGAGGGGCAAAAAAAGCTAGGTACAACACTGGAATTGCTACAGTGGAAGGCAAAGAATGGTATATCCGACAAGGCATTTGGGAATTTATTGAACCTCATAAAGAAGATGCTTCCGAAGCCAAATGAATTGCCCACCACTACGTACGAAGCAAAAAAGGTTGTCTGCCCATTGGGATTAAAAATCCAGAAGATACATGCATGTCCTAATGACTGCATCCTCTACCATGGCAATGAATATGAGAATTTGGATGAATGGCCGGTATGTAAAGCATCGCGGTATAAGATCAGGTGCGATGATCCTGGTGACATCGAGGGTGAACAACGTCCTAGAAAGAAAATCCCTACCAAGGTTATGTGGTATGCTCCTATAATACCATGCTTAAAACGTTTGTTCAGAAATAAAGACCATGCAAAGTTGTTGCGGTGGCATAAAGAAGACCGTAAGGTAGATAATATGCTGAGACACCCAGCTGATGGGTCCCAGTGGAGAGCGATAGACAGGGAATTTCCAGAGTTTACAAATGAGGCTACAAACTTAAGGTTCGCCTTAAGTACAGATGGTATGAATCCTTTTGGGGAGCAGAGCACTAGTCATAGCACTTGGCCAGTTACTCTATGTATCTACAACCTTCCTCCATGGTTATGCATGAAGCGGAAGTTCATTATGATGCCGATCCTCATCCAAGGTCCGAGGCAACCTGGCAACGACATTGATGTCTATCTGAAGCCATTAGTTGAAGAACTTCTAGTTTTATGGAACAAACCAGGTGTACGTGTCTGGGATGAGTACAAACAAGAATACTTTGACCTACGAGCAATGTTGTTCGTAACAATCAATGATTGGCCTGCTTTAAGTAATCTTTCAGGTCAGACAAACAAAGGATATAATGCATGCACACATTGTTTTGATGACCTTGACAGTATATATTTGAAAAGATGTCGAAAGGTCGTGTACCTTGGCCATCGTCGATTCCTTCCTTTGAATCACCAAGTAAGAAAGAAAGGTAAGCATTTTAAAGGTAAGCCAGACCACCGGAAGAAGCCTCATAACCGAACTGGGGAAGATGTACTCGTAATGGTCAAGGATGTGAAAGTAGTATTTGGAAAGGGACAAGGCAGTGAATCTGTTCCCAAAGATGCTAAGGGGCACGCACCCATGTGGAAGAAGAAGTCCATCTTTTGGGAGCTACCCTATTGGCAAGTCCTAGAGATCCGCAACGCAATCGACGTGATGCACCCGACAAAGAATCTTTGTGTGAACCTGTTAGGATTCATGGGTGTGTATGGGAAGCCAAAGGATTCACTTAAAGCATGTCAGGACTTGCAGGGCATGAAAGAACGAGACAACCTTCATCCAGAGAAGACAGATGATGGACGCCATTACTTAAGTCCTGCTAGCTACACGCTTAGCAAAGAAGAGAGGGACAGCATGTTCGAATGTCTAAGCAGCATCAAGGTCCCATCGGGATTCTCCTCCAATATAAAGGGTATAATAAATGTGCCAGATAAGAAATTCCTAAACTTAAAGTCCCACGACTGCCATGTGCTTATGACGCAATTGCTTCCAGTTGCTTTAAGAGGAATTCTACCTCCACATGTACGTCTAGCCACCGTGAAGCTATGTGCATTCCTCAATGCAATTTCTCAGAAGGCAATCAATCCAGTGGAACTAGCTACTCTACAGAATGATGTGGTTCAATGTCTTATCAGCTTTGAGTTGGTGTTCCCTCCATCCTTCTTTAATATCATGACACACCTCCTAGTTCATTTGGTGAAGGAGATTAGTATTCTTAGACCTGTGTTCTTACATAACATGTTCCCCTTCGAGAGGTTTATGGGAGTCTTGAAGAAATATGTGAAAGTCCGTTCTAAGCCTGAAGGAAGCATCGCCCAGGGCTATGGAACAGAGGAGGTCATTGAGTTCTATGTTGACTTTATTCCTGACCTTGCCCCGATTGGCGTTCCCGAATCGCGACACGAGGGGAGACTCAGTGGTAAAGGAACTTTAGGGAAGAAAACATATATTGGCATGGAAGACGATTATTTCAATAAAGCACACTACACAGTTCTTCAGAACTCATCATTGGTGCATCCGTACATCGAGATACATAAGGAGTTCTTACGATCCAAGTTTCTAGGGAAGACTGAAGCTTGGATTAGGCGTCAGCACATGGAAAGTTTTAGTGGTTGGTTGCGAAAAGAATGTCAAGGCGATGACAATATTGATGAGCAACTGTATTTATTGGCTAGGCAACCATCATGTCATATCCTCATGTACCAAGGGTACGAGATAAATGGGAATACATTTTACACAGTTGCCCAAGATAAAAGGAGCACCAATCAAAATAGTGGTGTTCGCATAGATGGCACAGATCCAAATGGGAATATACAAACATATTATGGCCGCATAGAAGATATATGGGAACTAGACTACGCACCTAATTTTAAAGTCCCTTTGTTCCGGTGCCAATGGGTGAAGCTGACCGGAGGAGGGGTAACAGTCGACAAAGAGTATGGAATGACAACAGTGGACCTCAACAATATTGGGTACAAAGACGAACCATTCGTCCTTGCTGCCGATGTGAGTCAGGTGTTCTATGTGAAAGACATGTCTACAAAATCAAAGAGAGGAAAAAACGAAGACATCAACTCAATGATCAATGAGCCAAAGCGCCACATAGTTCTTTCTGGGAAAATAAATATAGTGGGAATTGAAGACAAGTCAGACATGTCAGAAGATTACGAAAGAAATGTCCGAATTCCACCCTTCATAGTGAAGAAAGATCCAAGCATCATGTTAAATGATGAAGACACTCCATGGTTATGACAAGATCATAACCAAGGGTCATACGTCAAGAAGAAATTCACTGTTGTGCCCGCATGATACAACGATGCATGTTTAATATATTATGTTTTAGAGACGGATATTATGTAATATGTTATGACTTCACAATTGTTTTTTCATCTGAGGTCATTTAGTGTCTCATTTGAGCAAGTTTGACCAAGTTTGTTAAACTCAAAAAGATCTACAATTGTTGTTTTGGTCAACTTTCCATTTGAGAAAGTTTGGACGGTTCAAATTTGTGATTTTTAAATTTCAACGCCCACAAACTAGTTTTCGGGACCCTAGATTGTCTCAAATTGAAAAGTTTTTTAATACCAAGTTTGTTAAGCTCATCAATATCTACAATCCTTATATAGGCCATTTTTTCATTTGAGAAAGCTTCAACAAAATGTAGTTCAAATTTCACAAGTGTGTGACATAGTTTTAGAAAGTCTATATGAGATTCAAGAAGTTGTGACTAGTGTTTGATAAAAATCTCTCAAATGGGAAAATGAGCTATGTAACAATTGTAGATCTTGCTGAGATGATCAAACTTGGTATTCAGAGTTTTTTCATCTGAGGTCATTTAGTGTCTCATTTGAGCAAGTTTGACCAAGTCAAATTTGGTCAAATGAAAAAACAACACTTTGACTCTAGTATTATGAACTCTAAATGACTTCAAATTGAAAAGTTTTGAATACCAAGTTTGTTAAACTCAAAAAGATCTACAATTTTTGTTTTGGTCAACTTTCCATTTGAGAAAGTTTGGACGGTTCAAATTTGTGATTTTTAAATTTCAACGCCTACAAACTAGTTTTCGGGACCCTAGATTGTCTTAAATTGAAAAGTTTTGAATACCAAGTTTGTTAAGTTCATCAATATCTACAATCCTTATATAGGCCATTTTTTCATTTGAGAAAGCTGTAAAACAAAAAATACTACATTTTCTTTATTTTTATAGGTTCAACAAAAATTTCCTGTCAATTTTGGTCAAAAACCGAGACAAAATTGAAACATTGACGTTACAATAATTTGATAATAAATTTCCTATCGAATAATATTAGTTTTATTAATTTTAAGTTACAAATATATTTTTGCATTAACAAAATACTTAGTATTAGTAACATTTATATTCTATATTCATAAAAGAAATTAAAAACTTTAGGTTACAAAATTTTCCTATTTACAATAAATAATTAGTTAATCAATAGTATTTTTTTAAAATAAATATTGCAAAGTATTGAAGTTGCTATGGAATTAATTGATTAACCTAGTATTAAACAAAATCAAAATCCCAGGCCTTTCCAATTACGCTGGCGGGTTGCCAAAATTTTCAGGCCTTCAGTCCCGGCCCAGACCAAGAACCGGGACTAAAGGATTGGCGGCAATTTCAGTGCCCGCCCAAAAATACCTTTAGTCCCGGCTGGTAAGACCAACAGACCAACCGGGACTAAAGGTCCAACCCTTTAGTCCCGGTTGGTCTTACCAGCCGGGACTAAATGTCCTTTAGTCCCGGCTGGTGTTACCAGCCGGGACTAAAGGGTCCCGGCCTATATATATCGAACGTCTGTTCTGTTCATCTTCGATCTCGCCTCCGTCGCTCAGCCCCGCCCGGCCGCGCCATCCGCCGTCGTCGAGCTCGTCTGTGCCGCGCCGCCGTCATCTACCCCCGCCCGGCCGCGCCATTCTCCCGGCCCGCAACGCCGCATCCCGTCTCCGTCGCCGCACCCGACCACACCCTCCGTCGCCGATGCTTCCCGCGCGCCCACCGTACGGCCTCCATCGAGTACTCTGCTTGATCTGCTGCATGCTCTCGATCGGCCATGCTTTTTTAGATTTTTTTTACAAAGTCTCGGCTGTATGTTAGATTAAAATGTGTTAAATTTTAATTAGTAGTTTATTATTGTTAGTTTTTTAGTTATTTCTTAGGTAGTTTTTGATATATTAGATTAAATGTATTAAAATTTAATTAGTATTTTATTTAGATAGTTTTTTAGATAGTTTTTTATTATAGTTTTTGATATATGTTAGATTAAAATGTATTATCTATTACTAGTTTATCTAATTTCATGTTAGATTTATTTAATTGGATTTAGTAATTATATATTCTATATATCTCTCTATATATATTATATCTAGAGAGAGATTCTATATGTATACATATGTACTTAATTATTTCTATATGTATATATACATGTACTTATTTTCATGTGTTGAGAGAGAGAGAAAATTGTATCTAGAGAGACATTCTATGTGTATCACATGCATATCTAGAGATATAGACATATGCACTTATTTCTATGTGTTGAGAGAGAGAGAAAATATATTGTATCATTATATGTGTATATATATACATGTACTTATTTCTATGTTTTTGGATCGAAAGTGTTTTTGATTCGATTCCAAAGCCTATACCTTATTATTGTTTATCCTTATGAAATATTATGTGTTATTATATTTAATTGGATTTAGTAATTCTATATGTGTTATTACATGTACTTATGTTATGTACCATAGTAATTCTATCTATGTGTTATCTTGAAGATACAAATGGCTGCTCCGGATGATAACTTTAGTGATGACATAATGGCGGATATTATCAACGCCGGCACCAATGTGGATGTAGATGACACGAGTCAGTACTTTGCTGATTATGAGGATATCCTGAATATGCCGGTGGTTGAAGATCAACAAATTGTCGCGCAAGAAAATACTGGCGAGGTATATTCGATTATCTATCATCTCTTATAGATGCATGCGTACGTATATTTGTTGTTAATCGTTGTGTTTCTACTCATGTAGCCGGTCTCTGGATCTACATCAACCACCGACAAAAGTAGGAAAGTCCGAGGGCCAAAAAAGCCATTAGAGGGCCGTTTCATAATATCATAATTCGATACCGACACCGGCAAACCATTGGGACCACATGCTCAGACATATGTCAATCAATGTGGGTTCATTGTAAGGGATAGGATCCCAGTTAGTGCTCGTGAATGGAAGCAGAAGATATCCGCTCCTAATGTTAGTTTTGTATCTGATCGTGACAAGAACCTAGCTTGGAGAGATATCACTCAGCATTTCACATTACAAGCAGATGATGCTTTGAAGGAGCTAGTGAGGGATTGGACAATGAAGAAGATGGCAACATTGTTCCAGAGTTGGAAGAAGACATTGTATAAAAAGTTTATCTTGAAGAATGCTACGCCGAATTTCAATGCTAAGGCGTTTGTCAAGTTGGAGTCCCATTGGGATGCCTTCGTAGAATACAAGACATCTCAAGACAGTGAGGAACGTGTGATGAGGAATCGGCAGAATGCCCGACAGAAGCAATACCATCATCGCATGGGATCAGGTGGTTATAGGAGTGCTATTCCCAAGTGACAGAACCTAGAAGCAGAGATTACTGCCAAGGGAATCATACCTGAAACAATAGAGAAGAGCTGGCCTCAACGCGCGAAGAATTGGTTCTACGCTTATGGGGGAAGCCTAGACCCAGACACTGGCAAGCTAATTTTCGGCCAAAAATTGAGAGAGCAACACAGAGACTAGCTCGTGCTAGGGAAGAAGCTGATAGTGGTGTTTTCAAGCCCAACAGAGAGAAGGATGAATTGACATATGCCCTAGAGAATCCCGAACACGGTGGTCGAACAAGAGGCTATGGGGCGGTTCCGTGGCTACACACATTCCCAGCAGACAAGGATACCTACAGAAGCCGCCAGAGAAAGAAGGATGAGGAGGCAGAACGAATCCGTGCATTGGAGCAATTTGTTGATGAGTCACGACAAGCATTGCTTGAATCACGTGAACGAGAAAAATCTCTTGAGGCAAGAATGCAGGAGGAGATCAAGAGGCAAGTGCAGCTAGCAATGAGTCAAATGCAATCGCAATCAACGCCGAGAGTCACCATTAGCCCCGTTGGTCAGATGAAAAGTAGTTGTGCTTCTACGGAGCTGCCAGTTATTCAAGACGACGCTGGGTTGCGCTTCCCTGTTGATGACATTACCGAGCCTCTAACAACATGTGAGCTGCACATTCCAGATGGTAATAATGCATCAATCATGGTGGCTGTCGGGGTTGTATCTCCAATAGACCGAACGAAGACACCAAGAATCCATGGGTCAGTTATTCAACCTGGATATGCTAGCGTCTCGGTCGATAGAGTGCTCAAAGGTTACAGCAATATTCCTCTTGACATTGAAGGCGGTGATGGGGAAAAGACACTAGGAGAAGCAGAGAAGACATTTATTCAATGGCGCAAACGCTTCATCATCATTCCTGGGGCGCCACCGCTTCCCCTACCTCACCCTAGGTACGAATGAAAATGAATGAAATATTATTTTCCATTAATTTTCTATTGGCTTCAAAAATAATTGACACACAACTTATTTTTGTAGCAGGGTCTCCCCCCAGCCTAGCCTAATCATTCATTCCCCATCTCATCACAGCGTCGCGGGGGGCGAGACGACTTCAACCCCACGGCGATCGCCAACTCCTACACCGGCCCCATCGCCTCCACAACGATCTCCAACTCCTACACCGGCCCCACCGCCTCCACAACGATCTCCAACTCCTCCACGCCGATCTCCACCAACACCGGCCACATCGCCTCCACGTCGGTCTCCAACACCGCCCCCACCCCCTCCACAGCGACGCACTACAAAGACGTCTAAGGTCCCGGCGGCAAAGAAGACCTCAAGAAAAAGAGTTATTTCTCAAGAAATACTTCCTGAAAAGACTGATGAGCAAATAGCAGCTGAAGAAGACAAAAAAGTGAAATTTTTTTTTATAGATACCAAAAACAAGAGTCAAGCGAAGCTTAAGGAGAAGTCGTACTTTTACCTACCACGAGAGGTGCTGAGGCAGAAGGTCGATGCTCACAAGAAAAAGATGATTGAACTTCGTAAGCCTTCGCCACTATCAGACTATGACCGCTCCCTCGTGAAGTCATATGATGCAGGTAAGAAAAGGAAAAGAGCATCAGGGAAGGATGTCCCACAGCTCGGACAACAGAAGCAACCAATGCAAAATCTTTTTGTTGCTAATGAATATGGTTCCAACATAGAAGTCTATCGACCAGACAACTCTGGAGAAGTGTCGGTTCAAGCCCTTAATGCTTTTTTTAAAGATACTGGTTTAACCTTGGATCAATTGACGGGCAAAGCTCCAATCCAGAACCTGGAAGTTGATACCTGGAAGACTTATAAATATGGCAAAAGTCTGTACAACCCTGCGGCTCTGAATGAATTGGGTACGCAAATGTACTTGCTCAATAAGTGATACATGCAGGCGTGTGGCAGGGGTGAGCAGTGGATCTTTGTCAGATTTAGAGACCATCATTACTTCCGTGGCGATGACATTTTACATATTAGTTTCGAAGAATTGCATCAACTATTCTACTTGGACGCTCTGGATAAATCAATCATTAGCTCCTTTTGTTTGTAAGTGATTCTTACTTTTATTTAATAAACTCACTTCCATGCGTACGTGTATATAATTATTCTCACATGTAACTTATATTTATATACAGATTCCAGATGTCAGAGCTCCAAAGAATACAAGACACCAGTGTTGGCTTCATTGATCCTTATATCGTATTCAAAACCGGTATTATTGTCAAGGAGCGGTGGGTATCTGAAGCACAGGAGAATATCATGATGTTCTTCGTGAAGCAGCACGACAAGACAACAATACTTTTCCCGTACAGCTTTGAGTAAGTGTTAATAATAATGTAGTCTACACATTTTATGTAATATCAATACAACTTATATGCATGTACGTGTGTGTATAAACCAATACAGGTTTCACTGGATACTCATTGTCATTGAGTTAAACTCAAGTCGGTTAGTAATCTTTGACTCGTTGAGAAAAGAGCGGGCACTATACCAAGATATGATAGACATTATCTAGGGGTAATTTCGATCTCTCGCGCACAACTATTATTGAATAGACTTTGCCATAATTTATTAACGATCGTACATTATTGGTCGCATAGGGTTTGGAAAGAGTTTATTCGGCAACATTGCAAGGATTGCAAGGCACCACTTAATGTAGTTGAAATACCAGTAAGTTGTACTATATACACTTCCCCACGTGTTTAATTACTATATCGTACTTCAATTTACGTGTGAGATGATGAGAATAATCTTCTTCTCGTACAGTGGTGTTTGCGGCAGGAACCAGGTAATAACTTGTGTGGATACTACGTTTGTGAATTTATCACTGCACACATAAGAAGAACTCCTAAAGATGTCCTCAGAGTACGTATATATCAAATTTTTTATTTATTTTTAAATGAATATATATATATATGTATTAATACTTTTCCTTTTATTTCAAATGCAAGACTGAATGGTTGAAACGAAGGGTCATGCAAAAAGACCATCTGAAAGCAGTTCAGGAGTCAATAGCAGGATATCTTCTAGAAAAAGTGCTAAATCCCAACGGCGAGTTCTACTTTGATCCTAAGGAATAAATGATGTAAATTAAATGTTTATTGATATCGTTATTTTCGAGAACAAGATTATGAAAGTGTTGTATATATACATATATATATCTATAATATATATAGGTTCATACTTTATTCGAATATAATAATGCTCCAGATGAGAATTAGATGTAATTATATGCGTGCGTGTATTTATATTAGCAGCGTAGAATATGTACATAAAAACATATTATATATTAAATAAATACGTGTAACTGAACTGAAAATAAATTAAAAAAAAGAAAAAGAAAAGGAACCTTTAGTCCCGGTTGGGGTTACCAACCGGGACTAAAGGGTGCGGCCACGTTTGCTCGGCTGGAGGGCCTTTAGTCCCGATTGGTAACACCAACCGGGACTAAAGGTCCCTCTTTAGTCCCGGCTCGATGACCCGAGACTAAATGTGGCACCTTTAGTCCCGGGATCGTTGTCCCGGCGCGGTAACCGGGACTAAAGGCCGTTACCGCCCGGGACAACAAGTCCATTCTGTAGTAGTGGCACAGGGTGGCATCGAGGAGTTCGCGTCGAGGCGAAGCTATCTGACGAAGGGCGTGGTGGCCGTCGGACGAAGAATACTTCGGGTTGGACCATAACGCCCTCGAGTTAAGTGGTTCGACTCAAAATATATAGAGACGTGTTTGGGATTGTGTAATAGCCCTGATAAATAAGATGATGGAGCCCCAATCTCTCTCACCTCTTGGCATTTTATTTTCTCCTCTCTAGGTTTTCTCCTTCCCTTTAGTCTTGCGTAGAGGTCCACATATTATTCACTTGTCTGTGTAATTCGAGTTTGGAACTTGAGATTTGTTGGGAAGCGAGGCCCTTACCTCACGTTGCCCTCTGGGGTTCGTATCTCTGTGCTGTGTGTTTTGAGTTTGCTGTTCGTCGTTCTTTTTGGTAGAGATGTTTTTGTGGGTTTTCGGTTGATCCATGACGAGCTATGACATGTGCTGAGCTATTTCTTTCAGTAAATCTTATCAATTTCACATGAGCTCGTAGATCGATCCGTTTTTCGTTTTTGGGAGAAAACCCCGTTCTTACCCCAAAGCTCTCGATGTCCCGGAGTTTGGGTTAATCTCAGGCAATGACTTTTTGGGGATTGGTTCGTTGCTAGTTAAATTGCATCTGTGCAAATTTTGAGGACGATCCATGGAGTTTTGGGAATGATTTGGTTGAATTTCTAGAGCTGCCCTCCCACTATTCTTTTTCTGTTCGGAGCTCTGTTCATTTCCCGTGTTTGTTTGGCTGATAAGACATGGCTGAAAGTATTATTGGCTAATTTGTTATGTAAGAAAAATATTATTCGTTGACTGAAAAAGTACGGCTTATAAACCTAACGAACAGGCCGATTGTCTGTTGGTTGTGGCACATGAGATTTGTACGGGAGGGTTACCAGAGCCGGTGCACAGGTGCCGTGCTTGCTTCCGAGAAGCAGCGCTCCATCCTTCCCTTGCTGCCCGACGGTTCTCCTCTCTCTCTGCGTGGCGTCGATTCTTTCTTCCCTGTGCTCGTTACTCCGCACGAGAGCAGAGCAGGATCGCCGTCAGTACCATGCGCTCCTTTACCGAGCGCGTGCTAGTCCTTCAGCAGAGGTCACCGGTGGAGCATCTCCCGCCGGTTCCCTTGCAGTCGCATCGCTGCAGGCCAGCTCGGTGTCGCGCAGACCCGCGCCGTAGTTCGTTACGATTTGTTCCTGCTGTCGCTCACCTGCTTCTGTGCTCTTGCCGCGGACAGTCCGCACGCAAGGTGCCAGTCTGCCCTCTGTGTTTCTATCGCGAACAGAAGGTTTTCTTCACTGTGTGTTTTTGTGTTTTCGCCGGCAGACAGTCCGGGTCTGGTTCTCAGACAGTCCGGGGTTCAGACTGCAGACAGTCTGGGTCTGAACCGCAGACAGTCTGCCCCCGTCCAGAGTTGGCTGTTTTCACTCGTGTCTTTGTGTGCTCATTTTCGTTGGTTCTTGTTTGGTCCACTGTACTTCTTGGTCATCATCAGAGGTACCCAGCCATCAGTTGGTTTGCGAACAAATCGATCTTGATTGCGTTTGTTTTTGGGGTTTGATTTTAGGACAGCGGCCAAATATTTCGAAAGAAATTTGAGACTCCCATTCACTCCTCCCTCTGGTCGCCGTCTCCGATCCTTCAATTGGTATCGGAGCCGGTTAAGGATCATTCCATCTTAATCGGTCCGTGATCCACGAATGCAACATGGAGCGTGGTTCCGGCAAGGCGCTGTTCTTCCATGGAACAAACTATCCATACTGGAAGATCCACATGTCTGCGCATGTCGGGCTCCTAATAGAATCACCGTATCGGTGTCCTATATAAACTATCTTTGAGTTATTTGGCAGATTTACCGCATCGGTGTTGTCCAAGCACTCGACACATCCAGTATAGCCTTTTGTCTTCTCTCCGGACAACGAACCTCGACCTGGTAGGTCGGTGATTGTAGCGATAAGTACTCCCTTGATCGTGACATGTTCCTTTTTGTACTCGTCCCAAACATCTGGCACACCCTTTTCAAACATCTCCACTAGTTCATCGATCACTGGTTCCAGAAACACATCGATATCATTCCCAGGTTGTCTTGGCCCTTGGATTAGTAGTGACATCTGGATATACGACCGCTTCATACAGACCCAAGGTGGAAGGTTGTATATATAGAGCGTCACTGGCCAGGTGCTATGATTGCTTCTAACCTGGTCGAAAGGATTCATCCCATCTGTGCTCAAAGCAAACCAAAGGTGCCTTACCGCTCCACCGATGTCCTTATAGAACATAGTATTGATAGTCCTCCAGTCATGCCCATCGGCAGGGTGCTTCATCATTGTATCTTTCTTACGCTCTTCGCCACGCCAGCGCAACAGCTTGGCTGACTTTGCACATGCAAACAGCCTATGCACCCGGTGAGCTATAGGGAAATACCAAACGACCTTTACATGACCTTCTCTGGTCTTGGTGCCCTTATCTGACGGCCCTTCCTCGTACCGTGGAGCTTCACACTTGGGGCACTTGTCCAAGTCTTTGTATTTTTCTTCACGGTACAATATGCAATCATTGGAACATGCGTAAATTTTATCAACCTCGAGGCCGATGGGACAGATCATTTGCTTGGCCAAGTATGTCTTTTCTGGCAACTCGTTTTTTTCTAGGAGCATTTTCCTTATTATACCTAACAACTGATCGAAGCTTTTATCGCTCAATCCGTTTGTCGATTTGAACTCTAATAACATGATGTCGGCTTCCAGTTTGCTCATTGGACAATTCCTATATAATGGTGTTTTGCCATCTTGTCTTATTTTCTCTAGCTTTCTCAGCTGTCTTTCACTAAGACATCCGATTTCTACATTACGTAGCAGCCGCGAAATGCCATCGTTATCTTCGGTGTCGTCAGCTAGCGTGTTCCTAAACACATTATTAACTATGGTCATAGGTTCCGTGTTGACACCGGGTTCCTCGTCAGCATCGTGGATGGCTACGTCAGGCATGTCCACATCATCATCGTTTTCCTGTAGAACATTCACACAAACCTCGCTATGCATAGTCCATATCGTATAGTTTGGCATGAACCCCTGGTAATCAAGTGCGATCGTATAGACTCAATTTGACGAAAGTTTCTATGATTCTTGCAATCTTTGCATGGGCAGAAGTCAGGGTTCCCATTCCCAGCATGGGCTTTGGCATCGGTGATAAACTGGCTGATGCCATGCATGTACCGCATGTCTGTTCAGGACAGATGCATCCACTCTCGATCCATCTCTGCACAAAAAAATATTGAGACAGTAATTACAAAGAATTAATAAGAAATCGAGCTTCATGAACAACAATTGTAACTCGAAAGTACCATTTTTGGAAAATATTATTGTACACTAATTATTAAAAAATTGAAATTGGTAGCCCCGACCCTGTAAATTGAAAATCATAGTAAAAACAATTATTGCACAATATTGAAGAACAACTATTCTACTCTACTTCTAAGAACTAATTATAGCATCACATACTAACAATGATGATCTTGTCCATCATGGAATAATTAGCTAGGAATTTAAATGTGTTCATAGACATCAACCGTTTGGATGATGGATTCACCATAATTTGAGCCTTACACAAATGTCCAATTGGAAAAGTGCTCTCTAGAATGGAGAAAGAACTAGAATGAGAATCAAACAATATAGCCATCAAAACGAAGCTAATTAAGCAACAAAATCAAAGGAGTTGATGTTTGTTACTAACCTTAAAGAAAAAGATCAAGCCATTCTTTAAAATCCAAGCGCTAGCTTCATGGTGAAGAACAGCCGCAACAAAGGAGGGAAGGGCCCAAACGTGCGCCTCTGTTCTTGGGATGGAAGAGAGGAGGAAGGAGATGACGGCTGCAGCCTTTTTGTAGGCTTATCACCGTCGGTTCTTAGCTAGAACCGATAGTGATAGAGCCCAATCACTGTCGGCTCTTGGCTTAAACCGACAGTGATGAGTGCCCGCCAAAACACTGCCGGTTCAAGCCACGAACCGACAGTGATGTGGTTCTTCACTACCGGTTTTAGCCCAGCCCCAATCATTTTTTCATTTTCAAGCTCATAACCGACAGTGAAAGTACATCACTGCCGATTCTCACATATCCGGTAGTGATGAGGCCGGCAGTGATGTGCAGATCTGGCGTAGTGACCGTATCCGGTCCTTCATGTATCTATACATTCCTTGTTAGGATCTCTCAAAAAAGCCTCCTTTAACGACGGTATGCTATCCAGAACAGGAAGCGAGCTGAAATGCATATCTAGCCTAAGTGAAACAAGGCTTGGCGTACAAATAAGAGTGTGCCATTCCGATCCCGTATCAAAATCACAGTAATGGCTGAAGCTCAGGTGTTTTAGGGATTTTGAAGAGATCTCCCGCACCCAGTAGAATTCAGACTCAGCGAACTCTAGATGTTCCAGATTCGGACAATTCGAGAAGTTGCAAAGATTGTTGGTCAACGCTACACCGATGAGTGCTAGCTTTGTCAAGTGCTGAGAGACAAGAGGCAGGTCAAATCTGAAAGTAAGGTCCTCGATTTCGAGCCTGAGTATCCGAACTTCACAGTCTACAATATGGCGGATCCAGATATTCAGACCGAGTTTATCATCATCCAACAGGTGGCTATCCAGGTAGGCCGTCTGGTAGCGTAACCTGAGCCCACATGTGTGAAGAGAAGAATCGCGTTTGCGGAGGAGCAACAGATGGATGACGAACTGTTGGAACTTCTCCATGGACGGCGGTTCATTCCCATGGCCGAACCAGATGCGCAGACCTGTGGCGGACTTCCAGAGATGGCGCCAGCGCCGGGCGAGCAGGCATGTCCGCACGGCGTCTTCCGCGGGCAGGAAGGAGAGGACGTGATGGAGGGCGTCGTCCGGGAGCGCCCTGATGCGATCGCCGCCAGCATCTGGCGACGCCGCACCGTCCACTTTTCCCTTTTTCCTCGGAGGCATTCCTGTTAACAAACGGGAGGTCGCTGCGGGGCAAGAAAATGGTGAGAAGGAGCGGAAGGCTTATAGCGGTTAATAAGCGGGGAAGGCAGGAAGAAGCAGGAGCGGACCTGCCGGAGATCGCCGGAGTGGTCGCGCCGGCGCTCGCAGAAGTCGCAGCCACCGCTCTGCGGGGAGCTGACGAGGCAACAGCACTTCCCCAAAGGGCGTTCTCTCAGCCAGCCCATTTGTTAATGGGCCATTTGTGTTTCCTGATGATCACAGGATTCAAGGGCCCTTTCGGTCCAATCCACAGCAAAGCACCAGAAATTTCACGGCAATGCAATGCATCCCCCCATCTTTAAGTCTATTTGGAAGTGAGGACTAAAACAACGGTAATCCTAGCCCCCTGGACGTCCGGCGCATGAGACGCGTCCGGACGCCGAGCCCTTTCCACCGCGTCCTCCCAAACCCACCCGCCCCCCGCGGGAATAGAACTGAACACAGCTCCTCGCTTCCCAAAACCATTGGCCCCACCGTGTGAATAGAACGGAATCCGACCGCCCCCCGCATCACCCCGTTCCCCCATCGCGCCCCCTTGTCCCCAAGAGCATGAAAACACTTCAAGTGCAACATCGCAAACATATGAAAAAACTATGTAGTGCAACATCGGAATATGAATACTGCAGCATCGCAAAAATATGTACTGCAACTTTGAAAAACATGTACTGCAATATCGAAAATTATGTGCTGCAACATCACAAAAACATGTATTGCAACATCGAAAAAACAAGTAATGCAACATCGGAAAATATGTACTGCAACATCGAAAAAATAAGTGCTGCAACATCGAAAATTATATACTGCAACATCGAAAATTATGTGCTATAACATTAAAAAATATGTACTGCAACATCGCAAAAAACGACCATGAAACATGGAAAATGGGACCATTTAGGGAAACATATGTTGCAATAACCCAAAAGTCACATTCCAACATTTGAAAATCATCTGTTGCAACATTCTGAAAACCCCATTGCAAGCTAGAGAAAACAGCAAAAAGACGTACGAAAATAGCGAGGAGATGGGTTCGAGGTACAGGCTGCTCCAGCCCTGTCCCATTACCTTCGAGCTCACCGGAGGTTGGACGGAAGGACCCCAGAGCTCGCTGGAACCCTAGCCACTACCGTGTCCCTCAGATCCAAAGGAGGAGGAGGAGGAGAAGGAGGACAGCTCAGATCCAGAGAAGGAGGAGGCTCAAATCCAGAGAAGGACCACCTACCTCGTTGGAGCCGCCGCCGTCGTCCTCGCCTCCGGTCGGGGGCATGGGAGCTAGGACGCTGGGCAGCGCGGAGTCGCATGGAGCTCGCGAATGGGGAGGGAGGGAGGGAGCGCCGGCGGGCGAGCACGACAACGAGGTGGCGCGCGGCGCGCGGTGTTTCCCAGCGAGCAGCCGGGCGCGGCAGTAGAATGGAGAGGGCACGCGAGCGTTGCGGAGCTCGCGAGAGTGAGAGGTCGAGAGGATAAGGATCGGGAGCGACGTGTGGCAAAAGGGTGGGTTGGCTCAGCGCGGGTGCATCCGTTCCGTCTGGACGCCCGCCATATATCATTATCGCTAAAAGAAAGAGGAACGATAAAATATAGAGCAACTATAAGAGCCTCTTTCCACTCAAAAACAAAAACTATAAGAGCCTCTTTATATTCTTCCTACTAATCGATATGAATAGAGATTTTGGTAAAAAAAAACATCATTCAACAGCTTGTCTAATTAGATCTTTAAATCTAGCCATCCTTTACTATGGATTTCTCGCTAGAAAAAGATGAAGAACAAGTCTAGCTCTCTAGAGTACGTATAAGATATGAAAAACTGATGAGGTTGGAAAGTTATATACTAGAAAACATTTTTTATGCAAATAGCTCTTCAAATAATAAATTAGAGGGTGAGTTTAATAAAGACTCTTGAAGAGGCTCTTAAGCCGTTTTTTGCGAATTACAGTGCGATGCTCTACTCACAACACACACTCACCTTTATGAATGCACACACATAAATCATACGCTTATGTGTATCTTCGAAGACCGGGGCTCTTAATTTGGACATACTACAACTTGTCCTACCAGTTATGAGAAATTTAAAAAAATAATGAAAATTTGGAATCAAGAAAACAAAATTTATTACCTCCGACCACAAATTTAAGAAAAACTAACAAGATGACCTGCACAAATAACGTGGGATGCTAGTGTATTTCATTGTAAAGCATTATATTTTTTAATTTGATAACAATTTTTGAAAAAGGTTTTTATTTTTTTAACTATAATTGTCCGGTCTCGATGGTCTGCAACTATACATCCACTTGTACCAACTCTGTACAACTATGAATTACCAATTTCTTGGCTCAAATGACTCTCGTAACGTTTAATGACTTCCTATGTTCCATTAGACATAACTGAATCCATCTCACTCTATACCACTTTCTTCCAACAGTTAACATCAAAAGAAGAATATGTCTCTTCAATGGTTCTTGGTGTCATCGATAAGGTACACATTTGTCTCTTACTCTTTCGAGTAACTACAATATCCTCCTCCTCAGGATTTTGCACATGAGGTTCCTCGATTTGTTCTAACGGAATAAATAACTCATGGGGTATTATAGGTTCATGACTAGATGTATTCACTTTCAAAAAAAAGTAACATCTCTAGACTCCATTCTAGTATCAACATGCATATCGAGGCCTAGAGCCAAACTAAAACTTTGGACTCCTTTATAAACATGATAATAATAATTCTCAATATGTATATATCTATATAAAATGTTACCATGTATAACATTTCGCTAAAAGCAATATTCGTACCAATTTTTTTCGAAAGGACAGCAAAAGCTTTGCCGCATATTTTATTAGACGATAGAAAAAGGAAAAAGACCGTACAAATTCGTACCAAATAATTATACATATTAAATTGTGTTAAAAGTTTCGTCTAACGTTTCTCAATGCAAAGTCAATGATGATGGTATCAACCTCATCCAATAATTTCTTCTCAATGCATCATGTTGTCAAACCATTTACCCTCTCTTGAGACATTGAAGATCTCAAATGGATCTTCAACAATAGGCACTGTTTGGGGAATGTTAAAGAAAGTTGATGCCATAGTCACATGCATTGTTTCAGCATGCAAACATATATCATGCTAGCAAATGCCCGTGCATTGCTATGGAAAAGCCTTAAAAGAGTATGAAAAAATAGTAGGTCAAAATCAACAGGCAAGCAAACTTTTAACTCAGCTTAGCAACATACTATTCCGAGTCACGTTCCATTAAATAAGCATCAATTTCAGTAACACTATCAAATCAAGTACATGATAATCAATCTAGCCAAAGACTCTCTGTAGTCTTTTGTCTGTGATGCACCGTCGTGAATTCTGACATCTGGAAGCACAAACAAGTCCACATAAAACATTGTATGAAACAAAAAAAAATGACAACATCACATATATCCTAGTTGGATTCGCATTGTTTAGAATTAGCTTGTACGTATAGGATCAGTGATGGAGATTCGTCGATATCCAAACAAGTGTCGCATCAAGTTTGGTAGCCTTGGCTCCAATGGCGTCGTAGCTGTAGCCGTAGTTTCAGTTACATGTGGAGTTGCATCGCTAGTGCGCAGCTTGCAACATCTCCTAATCCCGCGTAGTTCTTCCGCCACTTCCTGCATTGTCGGCCTCTTGACCATCTCATCTGCATTCAAAATAGTACACCTCAGTGCCAACCTCCCCATCTCTTCAAGAGCAGCAGTATCTCGTTCAGCTGTTATATCCTTATCAAACATTGCCTTCCCACTGTTATCCTTTTGGTAAGCCTTGGTAAATTCGACAATAAGTTCATCATTGTTTTTCCTACTAATGAGTGCCAATAAATTACCGCCAAACCTGTACACATCGCTTTCCAGATTCATCAACACAGTCTTATAACGAGATGGGTCACTGTCAAGCACCTTTTCAAGAAGAACGCTGTTAATTACACTGTCACCAGCATTACTTCCACTGTCCATGATAAGCTTAGAAGCCCCTGAAAAATCTGCGAGCTTTGGTACAAAGTTATTATGAAGAAGTACAGTGGATGCTGAAATACTACCATGTCCGATGGTACCGGTTGCTGATGAATGAAGGTATTGTAATGCTTCTGCAGTCTTAATTGCAATCCTCAGACGTAGATCTAGTGGGAGATATTCTTGGCTACCCAGAATGTCCAGTAAACTACCTTTATCAGCATACTCATATATAAAAGCTAGAGTTTCAGCTTCCAAGCAACAACCCAAAAGCTTGATAATATTATTCTTGTCGGCAATTTGAGAAAGGACAATCCCTCCGTTGATGAATGCCTCTTGAGAGTCTGTCACGAAATTTCCGGACCGCCACCACCGTGTTGTCCTCAAGTCTCCCTTTATAAAACTTAGCTGAAATACCTCCACTGAGTATATTTGAGTAATTATCTGTGATTTCCTTTAGTTCCGCCTTTGTGAAACTTCTTACACTGCTGAATTCTGATATAATCTTAACATTGCTAGCATTTCTTTTGAAAAAGCTACCACTCTTCTTAAGCTGTGCTTTCTCTGGCTTGTCTTTTGTGTGCCATGAATGGTGTGATGACAAAATGGATTGCGAAGATGCTTGTTCTTGTCTGCACTTCAGATCTCTTTTAAGCACCCGGAGACGTTTTTCCACATGATTCATTTCAGGGCGATTTTGAATGTCAAGTCTCAGGCACTCCATTGCAAGTTCCACAATTTCTTCAAGAATCTTATGCTGGAACCGGTGGTGACCACCGAGTTCTCGATCTTGGAGCTGGCTTGCAGCCGGCCCGGCTCGTTACGAGCCTGCACTCCCACAGGTCCCAGGTCCACCGGAGCTGACAACATATAAGGCCTTTGGGCCTTACTCAACCCAAAAGATTAGCCTGATAGGTGAGGGTTCTCTCGCCTTATATCGCTACACGATGTGGGACTAAACCCCAACAATCTCCACATCGGGGTACCCCTGCCATATATGTGACGTTCGAGATTTTTTATCGGGTTTAGCTTTTCTGACCATGGGCTCGTGATACCAATTGTTGGAACCGGTGGTGACCACCGAGTTCTCGATCTTAGAGCTGGCTTGCAGCCGGCCCGGCTCGTTACGAGCCTGCGCTCCCACAGGTCCCAGGTCCACCGGAGCTGACAACATATAAGGCTTTTGTGCCTTACTCAACCCAAAAGACTAGCTTGATATGTGAGGGTTCTCCCGCCTTATATGTTGTGCTCCTCCACCATCGCTACACGATGTGGGACTAAACCCCAACATCTTAATACTATTCTTGTTTGCTATTGATGGATCAAATAGTTTCCTCAACCCTTTCCCCTTTGCACATTCAAAAATTCCAATGAGATTCATCTGACCTTGTTTTACTCTTTTCCGAGTTATTAATTCCAGGAGAACTATTCCAAAGCTATAGACATAATTCCTCGGAGTAAGTCGTCCTGTATGCATCAATACAGGATCCATGTAATCTATACTTCCTATTACCTTGCTAGCATATTGAGTGATTCCACCCAAAAGAAGCCTTGACAACCCAAAATCAGAAACTTTGGCTGTAAAATTATCATCTAGAAGTATGTTGGCCGGCTTAATATCACCATGACAAATAAGGCTGTCAATTGATAAATGCATCGAGTGCATGTAGCTCAATGCTTCCACACACCCTATAGCAATACTCAATCTTATATCCAAGGGAATTGCAGTGTCACTGTTGTGCAGTATGTCATCGAGGTTTCCCTTAGGTACATACTCAGTTACCAATGTTAGAGTACTTCCACCCACACAACAGCCTATGAACTTCACCACGTTCTTGTGTCTCATTTGACTATGGATGCTTACTTCTTCCATAAACTCATCCCTCAAATTGTCAGGGATATATCTCTTCACTGCAACTAAATCATAGTGATCATCAAGGACCCCTTTATATACTTCTCCAAATCCTCCCTTCCCGTTAAGTGTGCCATAGTTGTTAGTCATTCCTTCAATCTCATCTTCGGTGAAACACTTAATTTTTTGCCACATAGCACCCATGGATGAGATCCTAGTCATAAACTGAATGTTTGAATCCATGCCAACAACACAGATCCTATAGTACAAAATGACAGTATAGACCCTGCAAGAAAACAATTTATTACATGTCTGAGCAAGGCATTGTAACATTTATTTAAAAATTTCATGTTTTTGTAAAGCACATTTAAAGGACATACATGTCTATTGGAATTTTAGGACCACAGAACACTAACTCAACAACCCATCCTTTTGTACAATCTCCTAAGGTGCCCTTTATAGTATAGGTGCACTTTCCTAAACAAACTCCTATCTAATCTCTTAACCAATCTAATCTCTCTCTGATCTAATCTACTAAGGAGTCCAGCCTAGCCACGGCTTGGGCCTGCTGCCTGGCATGGTCGACGCCTATAAGTGCGTCCAACAAAGGAGTCTAACTCCCTCTCTGTTTGTTTTTCATTTTTTTAATGTGATATCCATATAGGTACAATGCACTCCCTCTGGTTATAGGAACAAATCAATTACGACAATAATACTCCCTCCATCCCAAAATAGTAATAATCACATTTCGTGCAGGGAAAAGTCAAATCTTACAAACTTTGAACAACAATTTGTCAAACTATATACAACTATAAGACATAAAATTTGTATCGATTTTATTCCAAGTGCCCCTGAGATGATATTGATCCTTCAGAAATGACACTATATTGTAAGAGAAATTAGGAGTCAAATCTATTTTGTATGACTTTTTCCTGATCAAAATACACTTATAATTCTGGGAGGGAAGTAGTATATATTTGGTATGGTCATGTATGTAAGATTCAAATGTAAATTTGTGTTGGAAAACTTGCAAATCTCATCAATCTCGAGGATTTTAGGAACACATTATACAAGATATTCATGATCAAAGATATGCATCAAAGACTTTACAAAGTCAAACGTTTATCCAATTTTGATGAACTTATTAATTATTTAATATATGTTTTTTTTAATTTTGATGACACATATCTATAGTTTTTCTCTCTTGGCATAGAACTTCATGTGTCTTCAATATGCATCTAGTTAAAACTACCTTAGCTTAAGTTATGGTGATTCTTGTTGCAGGCTATAAGTTAAGATAGTTTGAATCGAGAGAAAACAAGATTAACATGTTCTTCTAGGACTGATGAGGTATTACTCCCTCCAGGTTCATAAAAGAAGTCATTTTGGACAAGGCTTGGACAAACATTGAGAATATAAATCATGAAGAACCTTTAAGTCGTTGAGTTTAGAAATGTGAAAACCATAAGTATAGATTTGTCTTGAAAAATACTTTCATAGAAATATACATACATCAATTTTAAATAAATATTTTTATAAAAATAATAAGTCAAAATTATATTTTGGAGACCGTTTCACTGTCCAAAGCAACTTCATTTAGGAACCTAGAGGGAGTACCTTATATCTTATAGGAGTTATAGCTGTATTTTCGGACTCCCATAATCGAAAGGTAAAACACCATTACGTGACATGAAAATAATGAAATTACACCAACATCCAAGTAGTGTATAGAAAGCTCCATGATAAGGCAAGGTTACTATGCTGGAAATAAAGCCTAGTCATAAAGAAATACCGTTATTTGGTGAATTGACTTAATGACCTGAATAATATAATGGCTGTGGAATTAATCTTGTGTATGTGTCATAGATTTTAAGAAGAAATAATCAAGGAAACAGACTTCCTAACAGGCAACAACTACCTAAAACAAGACATTACATTCTTGGAGTGGACTGTTAGAGGTGCACCCCAGTCTTCCTACCATTTTGCATCAAGAAGTTGGGACTTTGGGCTGGCATGGTGCCATTGCCATATGATGGCACAGATAGATAGAAAGATAGATGTTTGCATATTCCTTGGGCGTTCCGGCGTCCAGGTTATGGCCTTCTGTTTCTCTCTGTGTACTACCCTGTTACGCTAATGGAACTAGACTAGAAGCTCGTTAGGTCGTCCTGCTTTCTAAAAACATAGGAGTAATCCTTAAGAAACTCCCCCCAAAATTCGAAACTTTCAGAACCCTGCTAATAACACCTCACGCGAATTGGTTTTCTAGCTATCACAACTCGAAAAGCAAGACAGGATGGGAAATTGGGAATGTGCGATGATGGAGAGAATGTTCATACATACCGACAGTTGAGTGATGAACACCGCCGGATGAATTCGCAGCGACGAAGCTTGCCGTCAACGCCGCCCCGGAGGTCTATCCGTCGACGACGGCGACAAGCAGCTTGTAGCTTCAGCGGTGCTTTAAGGAGTCTTCGTTCCTTGGCTTCAGCGCCTCCAGCCTCCAGAACAAGTAAAACACACCCATCTCTATTATTGTCAAGCTGGCATGCAAGTTGCAACCGCAGCTGCAGGAGTTGTTGTCACCAGTTGACTTTGGGCGCCGGTTACGAGAACTGTGTTGATCAAAGTATATGCAGAAATGCAGAATTAGCAACACACCCATCGTCTCTATTATTGTCAAGCTGGCATGCAAGTTGCAACCGCAGCTGCAGGAGTTGTTGTCACCAGTTGACTTTGGGCGCCGGTTACGAGAACTGTGTTGATCAAAGTATATGCAGAAATGCAGAATTAGTTCATGGGTCACCTTGATAGATATGTACGGAGTATCTTGTGATTTTTTAGTGCAGCGCAATGCTCGGAAACCCACGGTGACGGTGACAGTGCAGCACTATATTCCAGTTCCAGCCAGGCCACCGTACCGCCGCTGGAACTAGTACATAGGCCTAAACACTGTACAGAAAATGCAAGCATGCATCCACCGACCCAAACCGCTAGCCAGTTTATATCATCTCCCTTGGAAAAGAAACCTCCGTATCTTTCTCTAATCATCATGGAAGTCCTTTGTCAATTTGTCATGTTCGGTTCGAGACTGAAGAAGTTGAAGGTACAGGGGGACGTGAGAGATCGGGGGAAGAGGGGACCGAGCGATTTCAGAATTTGGAACTCGGTGCGTGGGCCTCAGTGTTTGACACCTAATTCACGTGCTGTCACGGACCTTGGTATTCAGACAAGAATCAATCAACAATAACAACAACTCGAGTTAAGGGAAGTAGGGAATCTGAGGTAAGAGCAAGAACAGGTACAAGACGTTTTAGGACAGAGGAGGAAGACAAGTTCAGTCTTGTTCGGTTTTCATCCCTTCTGCCAGTGTTGTAGCTTCCTTTTGTAAGCCATCTTGGTTGACTTGGGCTGAAAACCCACTTGCTACTCACCCGTTTGTCGAGTATTCTGGCCCAACCAATGCGTGACATTCTCCTCCGCTTAAAATGCGACTTATTTTTTTAACTAGGCAGGAGATTTGTCTTTCAATTAAGAAAAAAAATAGAGTTTCATGTACAATAATGGCTAGCCAAACACATGATGCCTACCAAACAGGACATCCGAATGGTTAACCTACGCACGCGATGCGGTAAAGTAATACCATGAGTAATCGTTGCCAAACATGGCTGCAGAGCAGCCAGCAGCTCTGACTTCCCATGGCAAACCTCATATGACCCACCCTACCAATGCCAGGCAGACGAGCCAGAAGCATGAGGCCGCTACAAGTCATCGTTATCAAGCTCAAACACGTCGCAAGAGCAGCTCCAACTTCCCATCTCAAACCAAAGCCCCATATCCGCCAGCCACCAAACCTCACACGCAGAAACCCCAAGATGTCAACGAAGGAAAGTCCGCCCCATGTTATCGTTGCGGAGCCATATCCTCTGATGCAGTAGCTCCGACTTCACTCTGCAAGACCGACCTCCAAACATCAAGTGGGCGTCGAGAAGCAGGGGCAACCACCAAGGGTGACCTCTATCGAAGCCAAGACAACTTTCCAACAGCGACGCCTTCAGGAAGGGAACGACGCCGAAAGCGCCACCGTCGCTTGTCCAAAAATGGACAAGTTAGGGTTTTCACCCTTGGAAGACAATGCTAGAGGGGAACAATACGACGCCCCAACAAGAGAAGTGCCGCCCACAAGCGTCACCATCTTCAAAGCTTTCGCCCAAGGTTCCCCCCTAGCACAAACTTCGCCCCAAGATGCAGATCACCGCTTGCCTACCACCAGTGTCGTTATCGATGTCCAGCCGCCCCATGGAAGCCCTCTAGAGGGGCATCGATGCCCCAACTACACACGGCAGCCGCACAGTTGTGTCAGCCACCACCCTCTTCAACCGGGCATCCCACAGAACCAGACTTGGCTCTGTCCAGTGCCGGCCCTAGAGGGAGGGCATGGGGTGCGATGGCCAAGGGCCCAGGCGGAGGAGGGGCCTAAGCCCAGTATATAAACCTCCGGTCCTATAGTCCATTAGACATCAACAAACTATTGAGAAGAGAGGCAGAGAACTGGTTAGTCGACAGCCTTGGCTTCTGGCTTTCTTTCCCAATGCCAGTTTTCACCACTGGGCCACGGCGGAGAGTAGGCGAGGAGCTGTGCTGCAGTGCCACACTCTGATCGTAGATCGTGACTCGCGTGTTCGACGCCCGAGTGCCCGACGCACACATGCGGAGTCGAACGAGGCGGCGAGCCGCACCACCGAGAACGGTGCACGACGGCGGCAACCAGGCAGAGCTCCACAACGACGAGTTCGCCAGAGGGCCCTCAAGATCATAGGACCGGTGCTGGCTCTGTCGCACATGCAACAGTGGCGCTACTCCATTGCAGCCCACCACTTGCAGGTCGCAGCCCTCTAGCTGCGCGCCCCATGGCCGCTCGTCGTCGCCGGCACCCTCGCAGCAGCCGTATGCCAGCGCGCGGCCACTGCATGCCATCAGGCCAGTGCCGAGCACCCCACGGCCACGCCCGCTATTGCTGAGCACCACCGCCGCCCCCGCACCCGAGGCCACGGTGGCGCCGCGGAAGCTCCGATCGTGGGGTGACAAGATCCCACCCCCAGGCACCTGATCCGTATCCATGTCCACCGGGTCTGCGCCCCCGGCCACCTGAACCGCACCTTTGGAAACCAGAATTGAGGATGGCACCGGCCGTCCTCGAAAGCACGAGTGCGGAGGATGGGAAGCGAGGTAGTCCTCTGAGCGGCGCGCAGCCGACAAGCCAACGGCCGGCCAAGCAGACGCCCATGCCTCCCTCACACCGGCGATCACCAGCCCGGCACTCCTGGGGTCAGCCACCCGCGCCCCTCGCAGATCCGGGCAAGGATCGAGAAAACTTTGCCACCGCCGTCCTTTGGGAACCGCATGGGCATCCTGGCGGCTGCCTTCAGCGGTGGCGAGGCACAGCTTCGAGGGAGAGGTGCGGCGGAGGCTGGGGCGGATGGAGTGCCGCCCGTGTCGCCCTGTACGGAAAGCGACGCAGGGCCAGGGTGTACTCTGAATAAAAAATGCGGCTTATCCCCAAGCTGCTCTTCATGCTACTGGGATCCTATAGAGCTTGCAATTTTTGTATGTTGAGGATATGCAACTACCTTGACATTGGCTACTATAGGATCGGCTATCTCGATGTCGACAAATACACAACAACACCAGTAGAAGAGTCCCTATCACCGCTATCGTCCATGTCACTCCCGCTATGACTGCGGAAGAGAATATAGGGGGGGGGGGGGGGGGGGGGGGGGGGGGAGAAAGGACAACACTAGAAGGGAAGTAGGGAACGTAGGCACCGCCCTTAGGTGCTAGATTCCTTCAGAGACGCGGTTGATGATGGAGAAGCAGCAAGGGTGGTTTGAAAGACAAGACTTCAAAATCCAATCGCAATCGTCAGCTTCACTCTTGCTACGATTGAGGGGGAACGCCGGAAATAAAGGTATGTAAGGTTATATAAAATAATTGGGGATGGAAACGAACTCTATAGATAAAGATAGAATCCTAGTGAGAATAGAGTCCGATTAGGCCTAGTACACCTTCGAGTCTCTCCCCTGCATACTATATACCCCTTAAGGATCAATGCAGTCAACAATAAATCATTATGGTGTTTATCATATCCAACATTTTCCACAGAGTGGACCACCTGTGATACTAACTTTCCACATAATTTCTGCAAGGCTTCACTCAAGAACGGTTGTAGCCTGTATAAACAGGTTGCTACCCCCCTATAAAAATAATTTTTATAGCTGCGATTGCCTCATTCTTGTGAATTTATCAAACATATACAAATTGCTGAACTACAATTCACGCATATTTCATGCGGGGGAGAAATGAAGTTCTTTTGAGTTCTACTACAAGAGTCAAGAGTTGATAAACACACTTGTGCGTAGGAGAGCACAGCAACCATTGCATTTTATTTGATGCCTCTCCAGGCACAGATTGGACAGAAGAACAGCATTGATCTGCAATATCGAGTATCTATAGAGGTTTCGTCATCCCAAACGCAGAAGGGCACACAGAGTTACACTGAACATATCACATTACAAAACACATGAGAATTGTAAGGTGGGTTCATTCCAAGAGAGGTCCATCCTGCTGACCAAACCGCTCATTCATGCTATTACAGGTTGAGGTTGATGATCTCCTCGGTTCCATTGGTATATAAAGCCGCAATCCCAAATTCTGGGAATAATCAACTTCTGCTGGCATTGCTCCAGATGCGCTCATAAGCATCTTAAAGCTTCCTACCTCGATCTGGTTTGGGGGGCTTGGGTAAATGCGAAAGATGCCTTAGGATGAAATGCCAATATACATGTAGATGTAGCCTCCTGGTCCGTGCTCACCCTACAACATCTCCTGAGCATCCGAAGGTGTTCTGCCACTTCCAACATTTTTGGTCTCTCCTCTGCTTTTGAAAGGGTACACTTCAGTGCCAACCTTCCGATGCCTTCAAGGACAGTGTTATTCCCTTGAACTGTTATTATATCCTTATCAAACATTGCATTCCCACTATGATCTACCTCATAAGCTTTGTTGAACTCGTTGACAATGTCAAGATTCTTCTCATCATACATCTTCTTCCTCGAAATGAGTGATAAGAGAAGAATGCCAAACTCATACACATCTTTCTGGGCTCTTGACAAGACCAATACACAATAATCAATTTGTCTGTCTTTAACAGGAAGTCCCGTTTGCTTGGCAAGCTTCTGTACCCATGAAAAACTTTTGAACTTTGGAGTGAATACACAACGTGGCTTTTGTCCCGGTTGGGAAAGGGCTTTTGTCCCGGTTTCCCAACCGGGACTATGAATCCGAGACTAAAGGTGGGGACCTTTAGTCCCGGTTTGCTACAACCGGGACTAAAGATCCTCCCAGCTTAAAAAAAATAATGTCTCCCACCGCTGCGCCCCGTGAGATTCGAACCCAAGACCTCATGCACTGCCTCGCGCGGAGCTTACCACCCCACCTACACAACACATCTAACAATGGATGTGATGCTTTCCTTTTGAACTAACCCATCGGGGGACCTTTAGTCCCGGTTGGTGTTACCAACCGGGACTAAAGGGTCCTTTAGTCCGGGTTGGTGTTACCAACCGGGACTAAAGGGTGTACCTTTAGTCCGGGTTGGTATTACCAACCGGGACTAAAGGTTGGAGGACTTTTTAGTCCCGGTTGGTGGCTCCAACCGGGAGTAAAGGAACCTTTAGTCCCGGTTGGTATTACCAACCGGGACTAAAGGTCCTTTAGTCCCGGGGACAAAAAATGCCGAGGCTAATACTAAATTGGGACATCGTTCTAAAGTCTGTTCTCTAGTAGTACAAACAAATTGCATGGTTGAACAGAATCATGTGCGGTAATGCCTATTGCTGATGAATGGAGGTATTAATGCTTCTGCAGTCTGAACAGCAATCTTCACACGCAGATATAGTGGGAAATCTTCCTCGCCATTCAGGATGTCATAGAGGCTACATTTACCAGGGCACTCATATACAAAGATTGGAGTATCAGCTTCCAAGCAACAACCTAAAAAAACCATGATATTCTCGTGGGCAACGTGTGACACTTGCATCCATGAGTTGATGACAACCTCGCTTTTCAACTTTCCAAGTTTCGACCAGTACACCGCGCACAGCTGTATTGTCCTCAAGTGTACCTTTGTAGACAGTATTTGGATAAATTTGAAATCTGAATGACCAGTTCTGAGTCAATTTCGTGAGCTCGTCCATCGTAAACATTCTCACATTGCTGAGTTTTTCTAGCATCGCAGAATTGCGAGAACTCCTGAAAGTGCCAAAAGACTTCTTAAACCAGCCTATGTCTTGCCCTCTTCTCAGAACATTCCAATGGGCCCTAAGTCGTATTGCCACATCATTGATTTTTGGACGTTTGTCAATCTCCAATGTCAGGCAGTCCATTGCCAATTTTACTATTTCAATAAGAACCGCCATGTTGCCCACATTTGCTATCTCTGTATCAACTAGCTCCCTCAGCTTACTCCATTTGGTACAATCTCGTCTTGTAAAAGTCCTAATAAGGCTAAAACTCCCATCTCTTACCCTTTTCCTAGCTATAAGTTCAAGGAGAACTATTCCAAAACTATAGACATCGCGCCTTGGGGTAAGACGCCCACTTTGCATATATATAGGATCCATGTTGTTGGGGGAGCCCATACGGAGTATGGGTCAACTCCCCCTCGAAGAGGCCTGATGAAGGAATAATGGCGGAGGCCTAGCCGGCGGAGGCTCTCCCCAAGACGGCGGAGGCCTAGCAGGCGGAGGCTCTCCCCAAGATGGCGGAGGCCCGGCCGGCGGAGGCTCTCCCCAAGACGGCGGAGGCCTCGCCGGCAGAGGCTCTCCCCAAGACGACGGAGGCCCAGCCAGCGGAGGCTCTCCCCATGACGGCGGAGGCCCAGCCGGCGGAGGCTTCCCCCCAAGACGGCGGAGGCCTAGCCAGCGGAGGCTCTCCCCAAGACGGCGGAGGCCCAGCCGGTGGAGGCTTCCCCCCAAGACGGCGGAGGCCTAGCCGGCGGAGGCTCTCCCCAAGATGGCGAGGCCTAGCCAGCGAAAGCTCTTCCCAAGACGGCGGAGGCCTAGTACAAGAATGACGGTGGAGTTTCTCCCTGGGACGGCGGAGGCTCTCCCCGGGACAACGGATGCCTAGTGCAGTGATCATGGCGAAGGTGTTCCCCGAGGCGTCGGAGGCCCACCAAGGTGCGGGACGATCAAGTCAGCAAGGCATATGTGAGGACAGTTGATGGGCCTCCAGTGGGTATCGGCTTAGGCCCAAGGTGAAGACATCGCGAGACGGTGTGATGAGAACACCCCTGAGGTTAGATACTAGGGCTAGAATATTCCTGGATTGTACCGTAGCAGTTGAGGGGCACTGTTGTAAACTCTGTAAAGTGGTAGTTGAGCCCTATAAATAGGGAGCACTTGTAACCGTGCTGGGGGGCTGGTAAATGAATTAATGAAACTCTAGTTCTTGTGAGTCTGTATTTGATCCTCATTCTCTCTTTCAGGCAGTGCCTCTGCCGAAGCTAGAGATCGGAGCCTTGGCCAAAGTCGAAGGCCTCCGCCCCTTTCTTACTCCCACTTTGCCACAGCCTACTGAATCCCTCGTTTAGCGACCTTCTGTCTGGAGCCTCCGACAGAGGATTTTGTCCGACAGGAGTGCGCTGCGTTCAGGGACCTCCGCCCATCTTAGGCGGAGGCCGGCCTCCGCCCATCTCGGACGGAGACCCCGACCTAAGATGAAGGCCTCCGCCCACTTCTCACCCTTGTTAGAAACCGATGTTTCAACAGTGGCGCCCACCGTGCTCAGCACGAAATATTTCAAGAGTTACGAGTTGGAACCATCGAAAACTTTTCTCTGAGTTGACAGTTGGAACTTTGTTCGGTCGCCGACTTAAAAAATCCCCGAAAGACCTCCGGATGTCGAGCCTTCGCACCAAGCCTTTGGCATCCATCTGATAGCCTTCGACAGCCTCGTGGTGTACAGCCCTCGCACAAAGGCTTCAGCCTACTGCAGTCCAGATAAGTCACGAATACATACCCCGATCTGGCCGTCCAAGTAATTATTGTTTCGCCGTTACTCTGCACACACCTACTCTGATTACAGTCATGTTGCACCTAGATGCACTAAAATATGCAATGATTCACTAACCTTTGTCTATGATAGCAAAGCAGCAGAATTATTGTAGGCAAGCTTCCTAGGAAAAGCTCCAACAAGCAACGTCCAAAGCTCAACTATTGCTCTGGCGTCAGCTCCGGAGCTACAGTAACCGTCAGGTGCACAAGTCTTTTGGTTGAGCAAATGCAGGGCCTCCGACCTCCGACGTCAGTCTTCCGACGGTCCTCGCGATCGTCCTGCCACCCACGCGGAGGCTGCGCCCTTCGCCGCGGACTCATGAACAACTCCGGCCCTGATCTGCTACTCGCTCCACAGGCTGCCCGGGTGATGCTGGCAAGGTGGTCGCCTTCCGGCGGTCTGCTCCAGCGTCATCCGCGCGGAGACTGAATCCCGATCCAGCCGGACAAAGTTGCCTTCGGCACAGGTGCAGGTTATCATTATTGAATGGTAAAGCCAGCTCATGCAAGCGATGCTCCTGATTTTGGCGAAGGTGATCTGGTCTCCCGAAGCTGCTCGTTTGAACCAGATCATTTCTTATTTGTATTATCCCACCAATGGATTGGTGCTCACGAAGGCTCTGGCAAAGTCTCACTCCTGATCCTGAGCGAAGACCTCTTGAATCTCATGACCTCATGCAAAGCTGGACTAGAGCACATACTTATTCTGAGCTATGGAGTTTGATGTAATTCATCAATTTTCCATCTGAGCTCAAATCTCCATGGGAGGCTATCACCTTCACTCTCGTACTTTCATTGGAAGCTAGTTGCTGCTGAACCAAGAATTTCCATCAATCGGGGTTGAATTCAGTTTTTCCATCAGCTTGGAAGTGAAGCTATTATGTGAGAGCTGGAGCCTCTATCACTCGGTCAGAGTCCGAACCTTCATCACTCTGTCAAGACTGCTGGAATTCTCTTCAATCTGTAATGTTGGAGCCGGACCTCCGTCGATTCATTGCCGCTGGAACCTTCGCAGTTGTTTGCCAAGGCTCTTTCGGTTTTTCTGGTGCTTTCAGAAGTTATGGGGAAATGGAATTTCTCACCATGATGAGCCTTCGTCATTATCCTGGTTTCTTTGGAAGCCTTCAGAAAGTTTCACTGGAATTTTTCTTCAAGGCCATCGCCACATCACCTTAAGCCTCCGGCAGCTTTTTCTATAAAAAATATATATCACGAGCGTATATCTCAACCTCTGTGTGAGAAATTTCTTCTCTGTGCTAGCTAACCAGCAGGAACACAAGCTAGCTTCTATTTGGATTGAGCAAATTCAGGAGTCATCTACGCTCTCTCTCCCATCCTGGAGCATGGCCAGGGCAAGACGTGGGCACGTGGACCTGACAGCAACTCGACGCGGCCGTCGTCCTTAGCGTCTATGCCGGCCAGAACGCAAGCCCAAAGGCTGGCATCGCATCGCCCAAGAAGCCGTCGACACAACCAAAAAGAACCAGTACACGAAGGCTTCGGCCCAGCGACCTCCGCGCGGGCGCGGAGGCTGTATCCTTCGCCACAACTCCGGAACAACTCCAGCCACGTCAAGAAGTGAAGGGGGCCAACTGATTTTATCCGCAGCTACCGGCCCAGCATGTTGGCAACGAAGGACTTGACCTCCGACGCAAACCGCAGCTAAGTAACTTGGCCACCCATCTAAACTCTTCTGCAAAAGTTGTATGTTACATTTACGTGGGACTCAAGCCCTTTACCTTCCGATCTCATAACATAATCCAGTATGCATGCAAATTTAAATAACATAATCATTATTGCTGTTTATCGAAACCACACGGCGAAGGCCAAAGAATTTTTCGAACACATGTACCTTCGTATATGATATATTTCATCCATTTATCTATACGCTAACCTCCGGCCATGGTTTAGGTTGCTTATCTTTTCGCAACTTCGAATTCTTGAACTACAACACCAAATGTATCAAAATAGTATAAGAGAATACTTTTCATCAGCTTATAATCCTAGCAAAATTCGCCCTTGTCATTTATTTTTACACATTCTTGGTCTAACCTTTGCCTCTCGAGGCAAATTTCGTAAACCAACCTTCATGTACAACTTGTCACCAATGTGACCAAAAAAGTTGTTGCAGCCTTCGCCAAATCAAAAGCATGGCCTGAGTGGCTATACATGCTTGGCCCAGGCCCGGCTAAACTTAAAATAATTTTTAACTTTTGTCGAATCTTTTTTTTACTAACATGCAGGTCACCAGCACTGTAAGTATCTCTTACCATCCCAACCTAACCCCTCACATAGAGCACATTTGTCTTGCTGTATGAACGTTTCCACCATCTCAAAATACATTAGGGTACATTAGTTAGTAGTCCCCATAAAACTCAGCCTTCGATCAGAGCAGCCTCCATCATCAGTTAGTGGGCAACCTTCGATCAGTTAGCAGCCTCCGTCATCAGTCAGTGGTCAGCCTTCGATCAGAGCAGCCTCCGTCATTAGTCAGTGGGCAGCCTTCGATCAGAGCAGCCTCCGTCATCAGTCAGTGGGCAGCCTTCGATCAGTCAGCAGCCTCTGTCATCAGTCAGTGGGCAGCCTTCGATCAGTCAGCAGCCTCTGTCATCAGTCATTGGGCAGCCTTCGATCAGAGCAGCCCTCGTCATCAGTCAGTGGGCAGCCTTCGATCAGTCAGCTGCCTCCGTCATCAGTCAGTGGGCAGCCTTCGATCAGAACAGCCTCCGTCATCAGTCAGTGGGCAGCCTTCGATCAGTGCAGCCTCCGTCATCAGTCAGTGGGCAGCCTTCGATCAGTCAGCAGCCTCCGTCATCGGTCAGTGATCAGCCTTCGATCAGTTAACAACCTTCGTCAGTCTTTGGCCTTCGTCAGTTTGGGCCTTCGACAGTCATGGTCTTCATGAGTTAGTGGACTTCACCTATTATTGGTTTTTAGCAACCTCCATCAGTCATAGGCCTTCGACAGTTAGCAAACTTTGTCAGTCAGTGGCCTTCGTCAGTTAGTTGGTTTCCATCAGCATTACACCTTCGGTAGTGACTAAACCTTTGAGCCCTCTAACACTAACACTTTCCCTCATTTTTGCAGGTGGCGTTGTTCAATCTCTTCCTTAAAGTATTTATAACATATTAATATGCATCAACCTAATGTTATTTTGTCTAACCTTCGTAAGGAACTGATTACTTATATATTCAATAATAGTTACGTCCATACCCGTGCAGGTCCTCAAATGGCAGCCTTCGCAAGCTATCTGAACTATAACCCTCTCATATAATGCAGAGCTTATCTTTTATTCAAACTTTATCATCATTTTTGCAGGATGCATAATAACTTTACACCTTTTAAATATTTTTGCGCAAATGCTATCATTCTCATCATCGCATACATATATTGTGTAAGTACATTGCAATGCATGGCCCGGGCCACCCGGAAGAAGTCCCGAGAATACACGGGCGCCATGACTCTATGCATCAAAATCCTGGAAGAAGTCCTGAAACAACACGGGCACCAGGTCACGAAGCTAAGGCTGTCGTGCTGAGACATCAAAATCCTGGAAAAAGTCCTGAAACAACACGGGCACCAGGTCACGAAGCTAAGGCTATCGTGCTGAGACATCAAATCCTGGACGAAGTCCTAAACCAACACGGGCACCAGGTCACGGAGCTAAGGCTCTCGTGCTACCTTCACGTATCATATAAATGACTAACCATCTTTTGCAGCTAGTGGGAAAGCCAGTGCCTTTCCGGGTGTCGAAAGACTTGCAAAGCAAGTCGATATTCGACGAAGCTATAATGCCAAACCTAAGTCCCTAAAAATGCAGGAGATCAACTTAGTTGCATTTTTACGACTTCTCCGGCCTTCGACATGCGGCGTCGGTGTCTATGTAGGCATCGCCTTCACCAAGCTCTTCGGCATGAGGGGCTCCGCAACCATCTTCGGTAACTTCACCAACATCGCCTCCGCCAAAAACACCTTTTGGCCTTCGCCAAGCAGCTTTGCAGGAGGACCTTCGGCAAAACCATGATAACTAGCCTCCGCCAACGCGACGGCATGAGGGGCTTCATCGACACCTTCATCGTGTACAACAACATCGCCTCTGTCAAACAACTTTTGCAATATGGCTCAAGAACCTCCGTCGACACCTTCGACACCAAGTTCTACAACACCTTCGTCGACGTCTACATCGGCAAACTTGGTTCGGAACACCTACTTCCACTACTACAACTGCGTTGCCTACACCAAGCATCACTAAGGACCTGGTCACGAGCACTAGCCAAGAGGGGCTAGGGAAGCACGCGGACCAGCTTCTCTGGGGCATCAAGTCTTTTTGCCTGGTGCTCGTGAGCAACGGTTTGAAGGCCTCACAACAACCTTCTACCTCGACTACTATGACTACGTCGACTACACCAATCGTGGCTAAAAACTCGGCCATAAATGCCAGCCAAGAGGGGCTAGGGGAGTGCACCGGAGGACCAACCACTCAGGAGCATGAGGCCTTTTGTCTAGCGCTCGTGAACGAAGATTTATTTGAAGGCCTCCACCCAAAGAAGGATCAGAGATGAAGACCTCCGCCCGAAGAAAAGTTGAAGGCCTCCACCCAAAGAAGGATCGGAGACGAAGACCTTCGCCTAAAGAAAAGACGAAGGCCTCCACCCATAGAAGGATCGGAGACGAAGACCTCCGCCTGAAGAAAAGACGAAGGCCTCCACCCAAAGAAGGATCGGAGACGAAGACCTCTGCCGGAAGAAAAGACGAAGACCTCCGCCCAAAGAAGGATCGGAGATGAAGACCTCCGCCCAAAGAAAAGTCGAAGGCCTACGGAGGCCAGCACGCCAAGACGATACCAGACTCGGAGGTAAAGACCTCAGAGATGAACACCTGCGAAGGCTTTGGAAGCAAAGGCCTGCGCATCATGAAGGCACTAGAGGCGAAGACCCCAGAGATGAAGACCTAGGGAGGCCTCGGAGGCGGAGACCCGCACGCCGAGATGACACCAATGGCAGAAGACCCGAAGGTGAAGACCTCTGCACCGAGAAGAGACACAGACGAAGGCTCATACAATCGGGCCTTGGAGACACACCTGCGCGCCAAAAAGACATCAGAAGCAAAGGCCTCAAGGATACAGACCTACGCATCATGAAGGTCCTAGAAATGAAGACCAGAGCACTGAGCGAAGCCGATGAACCATGCTATAGAAGCAGCAGAAGGAGCCGAAGGCCATAGATGAAGAAATCTGGAAGATAAAGGCACCCAGAGCTGAAAGCCTAAGGAATTAGTGCATGTATAGGTTAGAGTCATGCGCGTGCTCTTTTCTCCATGCCCTTTTTTCCCACAGGGTTTTTGGGATGGAGTTTTTAGCGAGGCGTGCATGAACGGGTTGCGGAGGGCAATCCTCGCAACCAAGATCTGGGTTGTATAGTGCCTCTTCTTGTATGAACATCTACCAGGTCATGTAGTACCGTCCATAACCTAGTAGCTAAGGGGCTACTGTTGGGGGAGCCCATACGAAGTATGGGTCAACTCCCCCTCGAAGAGGCCTGATGAAGGAATAATGGCGGAGGCCTAGCCAGCGGAGGCTCTCCCCAAGACGGCGGAGGCCTAGCAGGCGGAGGCTCTCCCCAAGACGGCGGAGGCCCAGCCGGCAGTGGCTTCCCCCCAAGACGGCAGAGGCCTAGCCGGCGGAGGCTCTCCCCAAGATGGCGAGGGCTAGCCAGCGGAGGCTCTCCCCAAGACGGCGGAGGCCCAGCCGGCGGAGGCTTCCCCCCAAGACGGCGGAGGCCTAGCCGGCGGAGGCTCTCCCCAAGACGGCGAGGCCTAGCCAGCGAAAGCTCTTCCCAAGACGGCGGAGGCCTAGTACAATAATGACGGTGGAGTTTCTCCCTGGAACGGCGGAGGCTCTCCCCGGGACAACGGATGCCTAGTGCAGTGATCATGGCGAAGGTGTTCCCCGAGGCGTCGGAGGCCCACCAAGGTGCGGGATGATCAAGTCAGCAAGGCATACGTGAGGACAGTTGATGGGCCTCCAGTGGGTGTCGGCTTAGGCCCAAGGTGAAGACATCGCGAGACGGTGTGATGAGAACACCCCTGAGGTTAGATACTAGGGTTAGAATATTCCTGGAATGTACCGTAGCAGTTGAGGGGCACTGTTGTAAACTCTGTAAAGTGGTAGTTGAGCCCTATAAATAGGGAGCACTTATAACCGTGCTGGGGGGGGGGGCTGGTAAATGAATTAATGAAACCCTAGTTCTTGTGAGTCTGTATTTGATCCTTATTCTCTCTTTCAGGCAGTGCCTCTGCCGAAGCTAGAGACCGGAGCCTCGGCCAAAGTCGAAGGCCTCCGCCCCTTTCTTACTCCCACTTTGCCACAGCCTACTGAATCCCTCGTTTAGCGACCTTCTGTGTGGAGCCTCCGACAGAGGATTTTGTCCGACAGGAGTGCGCTGCGTTCAGGGACCTCCGCCCATCTTAGGCGGAGGCCGGCCTCCGCCCATCTCGGGCGGAGACCCCGACCTAAGACGAAGGCCTCCGCCCACTTCTCACCCTTGTTAGAAACCGATGTTTCAACACATGTAATCCAAACTGCCTTTCACATGACTAGTGTATTTAGTGATGCCACCTGAAAGAAGCCTTGACAGTCCGAAATCTGATACTTTTGCTCTAAGATTGGCATCTAAAAGTATGTTGGCGGGCTTAATATCACCATGACAAACAAGGTTATCACTTGATAAATGTTGGAATGCATATAGCTCAAAGCTTCTGCACAGCCTATAGCAATACCCAATATTGTGTCCAAAGTGAAAGAATATCCAATTCTGTGAAGGATGTCCTCAAGGTTTCCTCTGGGAATGTACTCAGATACCATTGTTAGTGTAGTTTCCCCAATACAGTAGCCAATGAGCTTTACTACGTTCTTATGCTTCATTTGACTATGGATACTCACTTCTTCCATAAACTCTTTTGTCAAATTGCTACGGATATATCTCTTCACTGCAACTAACTCATCGTTGTCATCTAAGAGCCCTCTCTAGACTTCTCCGAAACCACCTTTCCCGATGGCAGTGCTATAATTTCTAGTCATTCTTTTGATCTCATCTTCTGTGAAAATCTTAATGTCATGATTGACGTCTACTTTTTGCTTAAACTTATCATTGCATTGCCTGGGATTTGCAGCCATAATTCTGTTTTCTGCAGGTTCTTTTCCACGCGAACAGTACAGATTCCACAGCCTTGAGCGACCCTTACACTGCAAAAGTAAAAAAAGAACGGAAAATTAATGTTAGGATTCGTTTGGATAGGTGGAACTGATCTGTTTCTCAAGGGAATCGTAAGAATCACCAACAAACGAAATTTTCACTGAAGGATTTGGAGCCTGAAGGTTTCGCTGTTCTTCCTTCGTTTGAGTTTGAAAGCACTGAAAGCTGGTTTCTGTTAGAATCTGGCTGGCTTGCACCAGGGTTTACAATTTCGGCGAAATATCGCCGAAATTTCCGAAATATCACCTTTTTCGCTGAGGTCCGAATTTTTTTTTGTATCGGTCAAAAATTTTCGGTTAAATTCATCTTTCACTCTAAAATTACACCAAACCACACTAAAATGTCCCTCCATATCATCTAGTCTTATCAAAGCCCTAAATTTCTTCAAATTTATTTAATTTTCTCACTCACACATTGGACGGCACTAGTATATGCAGCTCGCCCACCGTCAGCACACTGTATTACTGCGGCTCTACTTCTGTGATATATTATGTTATTTCGTCGATGTTATATAAATTTATGATGGATGATGGATTATAGAGTTTTTCTAGTGAAATGATGCCAAATTTGTTTAAAACTCAATTTAAATTTATTTAAATTTGAACCGATATTTCTGAAATTTCCGAAATTTCGTATTTATCGCTGGGGACCGAAATTTTTTTCTTACCGGTATTGTAAACCCTGGCTTGCACAGGTGAGCAGTAGCTTCACTCTCTCTCACACACACTACACTGGGGGCTGGATAGAAGGTAGGGGAAGAGAGGGGGAGCACAGAACACACACGCACAAGCATCAGCAAGTGCTGCTGAACTGAACTGCTAATTTCATTACCATAGCTGCATATATATACGCAGAGGTAGCTAGTGAAGGTGGACTGCTGTAGCAGTCAAGTCTACTGTCCTACTTGGCTTCTAAGCCTTGCTAGAAAATTGCTCTGCAGTTGCAAGGGAATTGAACTGCAGTAGCAAGGAAACTTAGATCTGCAATTGCTTGCAGACTTCTCTTACAGTTTGTACCCATTCTGTCTTCCCTTTGCAATCGTGATTGTACATTTTTAGTTAGTCCTTTTAAGTACAACAAGTTAAAATGGGTTGTCTTTAAGTTATTTTTTCCCACAAAAATTCTTAACTTTTAAGCATATTTGAATTTATATGATTTTTTTTATAAAAAACATATTATTGGAAATCAGAATTATGCCTACCAGCCAAACGATCTCGTAAAGTAATTCTGATTCACTATCTAAAATGTTTCTTGAAAGAATGTGGATTCAAAACGTTTCTAAGAATCTAGATCTCCACCAAATGCATATAAGACTGGTTTTTGAAACATTTTTCAAGTAGCATTAAATTTCATTTACTCAATTTTTTATTTTCGTAGAGCACGTTTTACTTTGTTTAAGAGTTGCTTTTCACTCTTTCCTATATTCTGTGTGTGTTACGATGAATGTGTGTTGTCAGGGTTTTTTTTTCATAAGTTCAATAGTCAGATAACAAAAGGACATGGTATGACGCTTGCCATACCTTCAATCCGCATAGCTATTGGCTGCAACTACTCATTAAAAAAAGCCCACCACATCGTAAGATAGAGGATGAGGAAACAAGTTGTTATTTGGACTAGTGGATCTAATGGGCTTCAATATGTCTCTCTACCTATGGTCTCACCTATCATCGATCGTGAAAGTTGCGATCCAAGAGGCGTGCAGCGACCATGGCGCCGAGTGGCACACGAGCTGTCACCTTGTTGCTGTTTGTCACAGACCTTGATGTCGAGACAAGAATACTCAACAATAAGACCCAAGATTTACTCAATTCAAGGTACAATTAGAGAGGAATTAGATAGGGAACAACAAGAATGGGAGATAGGCAGGGTCCTAGGACAGAGGAGGAAGATGAGCTTGGTTTCCAGTTCTCCCTTGTTACCCCTTGTTCTCATGCTGACTGGATGTTTTATGCACCTTGCTCCTATCCCGACAAAGGGCCTCCGAAACAAGCCCATAAGTTCAGCCCAGTAGCCTAGCATTGAGGCCCATGACATTCCTCCCTCCTTAAAAATTAGCTTGACCCCAAGCCGACATCTAATACTCCATGACATTGACAAGAAGACCATATACATCACATTGTAGGATCAATCTTATCTGACACCAAATCCCGCCATGTTAGATTTGTATATGTCATTGTTCTTAGAACAAGTTAAGCAAGCACAACACTGAGATCTGAAGAAATTGCTCTAGTGCAAACTACCATGGATTGCACATATGTATCGTGTTTCCATATCCCGACTAGTTGAGAGCACAAGTTCCATGCAGCAAGCTCCCAGCATACTCAATAACTTGCTGCAAGATAGCTTGCCATACGATGTTGCTATGGGAAATGATATAGCCAAGCACTTGTATAAAATTTTGGTCGGGCCATAATTCCTCTCGACCAACTAAGTCTGATGCATGCACAACCACATAAATATCAAGCAATTCAGGCCACAGGTTCCTGATCTCAAAATAGTCCTCACGCTTGACCATCTCTTCAATGGCACTATTCTATAAAATGCATTGATACACAATGCACTAGAGTAACCTTTGCAAATATGGAGCCCTTTTGCACTAAGCTGAATGCTTCTTTGTGTCAATTGCTCAACTAGAGGCCACTTTGTTTTATTACTTCGGGAGGGAGGTGGTGGTGTTCATGTAAGGGGCTAATCCTTTTTTCCTCCCTATAATACAAAGATCCGCAGCTCTCCTGCACATTCGAGAAAAAACATTACTTCAGGAGACCAAGTGATAGGAAATTCCTCGTGTTCCTTCAGTGAAATGCCTCATATAACTTGTACTTGACCCATTTACTTTAGGGAGTCTGAGTTCTTTCTAATCAAGTGATTGATCTTTATTTTGGCAATGTGTAAATAAGACCATGCCGTTGAGAAATTCTAATAGAACAGTCAAACTCCAATAATTCTAACATTGGTACTCCTTTTGAGAGCCAGTCGATACAACCTGGATAACTCTGATGGGACAATTTGACATATTGTTGGGATCCAACTACCAATGATCCGAGGGACATCCAAATAGCATAAGCTTGCTGTGGTGGCCAAGGAAATTGAAGCCCAAAAATAAGAATATGCTTCATTTTATAGCCAGCTAGTTTATGAACCCCATAGTAGAGATCATTCAAATGTATAGGAAGAAATGCAGCATGACTAAGCAAATGATACTTGTATTGGGTTGTTTGAGCCAACACACCCTCTGGTGAAGCAACAATAACTGATCCACTCCACTAAAGAGAATCTCCCCTCGAAGATGAGTTCGGTTTCTAGTTCTGTCGGATGATTTAGCTCCGGCAATGCCTAGCAACAAGATCGCATAAGATGAATAAGATGGTAACACACGAGACACAAGGGTTTATACTGGTTCGGGGCACGATGGCGCCCTAAACCCTACTCCAGTGGTGCTGCTGCTCTTGTATTCGTATGCTCAATTACAGGGGCTGTTGCTCCTAGCTACGTGGTAGATTGGAATAGTGGAAGATGGAACGATCCCGAGCCTGAGGTCCCTACCCTCCTTTATATAGGCAGAGGGGTTAGGGTTACAATGAGGGTGATCGGGCCAACAGATTGGATTCCTAGTTTGTTACATAGAACGTGCAACATATTGATCCTAGCTATCGTCTAGATACGCCTATCTTGGATATCTCTGGGTTGCCTTGATCTCCACGTCGGTCAATTGCCCTAGCCCTTCGCGGGCCTCTTCTTGGTGGCTGCTGGGATGATAGCATGGACGTGGTCTCATATACAGGCAGTGCGGGTACCCCTGGCCCATATATCTGACAGTAGCCCCATAGGACTTAATGACAAGCTAGCTGGTAGCTTTAGCCCTTAGGATGTCATGTAGCCCTATAAGTTTTGAGTACTGTGAGTACCGGTGAGCCGTTCCTCGGGCGCCGAGACTGTAAGCAGTGCAGCTTCAAGTATTGAGGAGCCAGTACATAGCCGCTCAGGTGCCGAGAGCATTTCTCGGGTACCGAGCACTTTCCTCAGGTACCAAGGAGTGTGGTGGTTCACCATTAATCAAGGAACGTAGTTCCCTGAGCGCTATGAGCGTCTGGCTCGGGTGGTAACACCCTATGTCGGGAAATGTGGTTTCCTGGGTGTGGCCCTTGGGACGTTGTCAATGTCGTATTCGGTTAGTAGCACCTTTTAGCTGGAAGCGTGGCTTCCAGGACGTTGTTAACGCCAAGTTTGGGTGGTTGCACCGCTTTACTCGGGAAGTCGATTCCCGATGCATTCTGGCGTCCGCTAGTGGTTGCGAGTCATTAAGTCCTAATCAAAGAACAGATAGTTAGGATAGGGTAATCGCACCGCCATCATTTTCCGTGTCACTCTGCCAGTTGATTTTTAAGGTGACCCGACGTGGGTCGTTGGTTAACAGACACTAAGGGCGTCATGTTTTTCTTCGAGACCCGTAAGCAATGTGATCTCGAATTTTCATGAGCTTCTTTAGCGGAAGGGGCGAGGTCGGTGTCTCGGAGCCCTGAGGCAAATATAGCAGTGCCCTAGGTCGGGAGCCACCGTGGGCGAATAACAAAGCGTGAGCAGCTGTCGGCAGTTGCGTATGTTACTCTTCGAGCTGAGAGCGGGTAGAATGACTGAGCATTCGTGTCCTAATGAATAGGGGGACAGGACTAAGGCTGACCAGCATGGGCACATTATAAAACTCTTTTTCTAGATTCAAGGAGCTCGTACTTTGGTTACAGCCATTGGCTAACCAGTTTTCTGGTTTCCCGCAAAGAGGCACATATCCGCTGAAATAAGGTACTTCGAGCTTATCTGGGTATTGAGTGATTTATGTGACACAACGTGTCAAAGGTTTTAGGATCATACTGGTGACCCTCCCGAATACCCCCCTGACTCTGGTATGGCAGGGTCAGTAGTGAATGAATCACTACTGCTTACACTTGCTGAAGGGGTGAGTCGGACTGAGTTCTCTATCTGAGTGTCAGATCACGTGCTTGCACCAGCTCGGGTGATGGTGCATCAGGTTTGGGCCATTGGGCTCCATGGCCTCCGTGGTTGTGCAGATGGGTTTCTTCTCAATGAAGCTAAGGCGTCGGTTTTGGCAGATCGTCTCCCCGTGCATGTTTCTCGAAGGTTGTGCCTCTCGGAGATCATGGGGGCGTGGCCTGGCCTTAACTTCTACCTTGGCTTGGGTAGATTGCTGGGATTCTGTTGACCATGCACATCCCCTGCCTATAAAATAGGGGAGAGAAGGAGAATTAGTACACCTGCATTGTAGCCTTTTCATACTCACCTTCCACTGTTCATCGCACCCTCGCCTTCCCATCAGATCCTGCCTGTCGTCCATGGTCGAAGAGACGCGCTTGCGGGAGGAGCCAGAGGAGGGGTCGGCCAAGGGCCGCGTGCCCCTTTGTCCTCGAGCTTTCCGCCTAGGCTTGTTGGGATTTAGATGAGGATGGATCTGTTCTTGAATTTATTTCTGAAGGAATTTGATGGGTTTCTTGATGTAGCAGTTTCTCATCGGTGTGTTCGGTGCCATGGCCCGCAGCTGTTTGGGGTGCTCTGTCGCCGTCACAACCTCTGGCAACACGGACTGCATCATCGTTGGGTTCGCCTTCCTCCGATGATGAGGAGTTTGATGATGACAGCCATGACATCCACACCGTTGGGGGTGAGCTAGACGTGGCCAGACGAGCCCTCCAAGACAAATGTCGGGAAGTGGAGTGGCTGAAAGGGTGCCCCTCGGTGGCTGAGACGGTGCTTGGTATTGCGGATGGAGAGGCGGCGGAGGCTAGGGCCGTGGATACGGTTGCCCGTGCTGAGCTCGCCGGTGAGTAGAGCTTCATCTTCACCGCATCATGTTTGGAGTTGTCTTTTCCTCAGTGTGATAGGCTTTGAGTCCCCGTTCGTTTCAGTCGTGCAGGAGCAGCTGTTTGCTGTCTAGGCCGAGGTGATGGATCCTCGCCGAGCCAATGAAGGATTGGCCGGTAGATCGGCGGAGGTGGCTCGTTTGCGAGATGAGTCAACCTCCTAGGCGCGTGGCGTTGCCACCATAGCGTGGGTTAATAGCAACTGCTGTAGCATTGGAGGAGGCAGTGGGTGCCGCCATTGAGCTAGTGCAGCCGATGGGGTCAAGCTTCCACGAGTAGGCTCGCAGGCTTCTGGCATGGATCAAGGAGGTGGAGGCACGTGTGTTCGCCATGGGGCTGCGGCGGGCCTTGCCGCCACCCACCTTTGACTTCAGCCTAAGGTGGATCTACGTGCCATGGAGCCTGGGTTCCCGTCGAGGGTGGAAGTGCTCGAAAACATCAACATCGGTCAGTTAATACTGACTTTGGCACTACCGCTGATGCTGTTGCTGCGGTTGTGAGTGTGGAGCAGGTCATCAAGGAGACCCCTTGTTGAAGGCAGGCCCCGTGGATTTGCTCTCCTATAAAAAGTTATCTGAATAAAATATTGGATTTGTAGATTAGTAGCACTCTTGCAAACCTTCTCGTGTGTGATTGTGCATAGTTGTAGCCCCCGAGCACTCGGATAGGTTAGCCTAACGTGTCCGAGTGTTTTGGACTTGCAAAATCACAACGAGTACTTCATTGCCCTTGAGTACAAGCATTGTACGAAGGCGCAGCCCCCGAGCGTTTCGAGCTGAGTATCGCTCGGCCAGTCTAGCCTCACTCGGGTGATGCGATGGTGGCGTAGCCATGCCAACATCTTTTGTCTTTAGAATTGGTTTGGTAGCCCCGAATACCTTATAATGTTAGTATAACAGTGTAAGGTATTCAGAGAAAACGCATACCCGGTAGCATTGTGTAGATTTAAAACATCGCCCCTGAGCAACCTTTGAGAAGGTGCTTCATAAGTTGCTGAGAGTGTGCGATATTTTACTTGTAGCTGTCATTAGATATGCATGGTGTTTCCCTTGTGAAAGGAAAAGGAACAGCGGGCGCGTTGATGGCGTGAGCAAGAATCGCCTTATCGTTTCGCGTCCTTTCATGGCTTGGGACCGCCTCGAGTTTTATTATGTTAAGTGTCATTGACACTTCAGGTCCCGGTCTTGGGGTTGTCCTTACTAGCTGGGTCATCCCTCCTGTCCTCTGATTTTGCCTCTTTGGGTGCTTGCTCGGGTGCCTCCTGGGGCACTGGGGTAACTGGCGAAGTTGAAACTAGAGGGACAGGGGGTAAGATGCTGGCCGGTGTGGTTGGCATAGGCTGATGTTCTAGAGACTGGAGCGAGTGTCGGGGGGCTCCCGAACTTGTATCACGCTTTGCCCCATCATCAAGCCTTGGATCATCCAGAATTAGGTCCCGTTGGGCATGTTCCACAGCTAGCCTCTCGCACTTGTAGGCGTCTTAAAAGTTACCAGTGATGGTAATAACGCCGCGTGGGCCTGGCATCTTGAGTTTGAGGTAGGCATAGCTAGGGATCACCATGAACTTGGCATAGCAAGGCATCCCGAGGATGGCGTAGTAAGGACCATTGAAGTCAATGACTTCAACGGAAAGTGTTTCCTTGCGGTAGTGTACCTGGTCACCAAACATGATGGATAGGGTTATCGTGCCGTGCGGCGTGACCCGACGTCCAGGGACGATCCCTTGGAACAGAGAATGTGAGGGGCATAGTTTGCCAGCCCCAACACTTGGCTTCTGAAAGGCATCGTTGTAAAGGATGTTTATGCTGCTGCCTCCGTCCATCAAGACCTTTGTCATTTTCATGCCTTCTATAATAGCACTAACCACTAACAGAAATCGACCGGCCTCGACAACATGATCGGGGTGATCGTCTCTATTAAAGGTGATTGGGCGCTCCAACCATTTTAGATAAACAGGGACTGTGGGGGCTGCAGTGAAGATAAGATGACAGATTACCTTCTCACGGCGACAATCCTTGAAGCCCTGTGGGCTGCGGAAGATGATCATGATGCCCTGGACGTTGGGGTAGCCATCTTGATCATCATCATCAGTTCTATCCTTGCCCTTGTTCAGATTGCCGCCCTTTGACTTGTCCTTGCTGGCTTGCTGGGTGACTTCTCGCCTGTATGTCTGGCAGTCCCTGGCTAAGTGATTCACTAGGAATCCATGGTTTTGGCATGGCTTGTTCATGATTTCATCAAACTTGCCGCGGCCTCCACGGCTTTGTTTGGGCTTGTTGCCTTCTTGTTTTTTGGTGTTGGCCACAAGCTCGCCTCTGTGCTTGCGATCCTTCTTTGTGGGCGAGGATTGGGCCATGCTATCAGCGAGTCGTGACATATTTGCCGTTGCTGGCATTGAAGCAATCTTCACAATCGACGTGCTCATGTGCTAAAGCGAATACGTCTTGGAGACTGATGTTCTTCCTTCGCCCAATGTCTTGGATGAGGGTGTCACTATCTACACCTGTAGTAAAGGAGGTAACAATGCTAGCGCCGGGGATGTCCATGAGCTTGTTCTTGCACTATTTGAAGCACTTGATATAGTCATGGATGCTCTACCTTGTCTTGCATTTGCATCCTAGGAGATCCCATGAGGTGCCAGGCTTAGTGTAAGCTCCCTCGAAGTGGTTGCAGAACTCCCTTTCGATGTCCACCCATCGTTTGATGCAATCTTCATGAAGATTATTCAGCCAGTTCTTGGCCGAGTCTGTGAGGTAGATCGGGAGATATTGGATCCTGAAGAAGGGGTCCGGGGGGGGGGGGGGGGGGGACGCCGCCTTCATGGCGAGGCAATAGTTTATCAACCAAATTTTTGGATCCATTTTGCCATCATATTTGTTGATGTTTGGAGCCCAGAATCATAAGGGCATCAGGGCTGGTCGGATCTTATACCTAAACATGGGAGGCCCGACTAGGTCATAGGAGTCATCCTCTGGTGCGCGTGGCATAGGATCAGGAAGATTTCTTGGGTTCCTTCTGTCATGAGGCATGTCGCCCTCATCGTCGGAGTGATAACTGCTCCATGCATCGTCGTTGCCTCCACCACCTCCATAGCCTCCTCCATTGGTAGTATGCTCGCCCCCGCCACATCCGTGCCCACCACCTCCCCGTCCGCCTCCGTTGTCATTGCCCGGTTGAGGGGCTAGACCTTGGTGGCATTCGGGATTATGACGTGTGGACCTGTTAGGTCTGCGCGGTGGACGAGCCCCCGAGTTTTGGGGCGTGTGGTTGTGAGTGGGAGACGCATCGCTGGGCGCTGGTATGTGGTTGGCTACGGCCGCCATCAGCTCCTGGATCCTTCAAAAGGCTTGTCGGCCCTCCTCAGTAGATGGCTACGGCATAGCCGCCGCCTCCAGCATGGCCTCGGCCAAGTTTTGCTCAGTGTTGGAATACGGCGAGGCAGCCCGTAGGAAGTCATTGAGGGCCCGGAGGCCCCACACCGCATTCTGCTCCTGGAGCTGGCATCGGAGTTTCCGATTTTCATCTCCTAGCACGTCGTTGTGATTAAGCAGTCAATCCCGAGCTTGTTGGCTGGTCTCGTAGGGCGCTGCATAATAAAACTCAAAGTAATTGTGGGGAGAGTGTTCAGGAGTGCGGTACCTGTTCTCCTCATAATCATTCGTGCTTAGGTAATAGCTGTGCATGTGCGAGATGATGTCATCATTGTCAATATTCGCACCATTGTCGGTATACAACTGGTCGTAGTCATAGAGGGAGTGGCGGGAAGCCGCCGAGTTAATAAGCTTGGAGGCATCCGTGTCGTGCCACTAGTCGTTGTCATCGGAGTTGTTTGATTCCCCATAGGACAGTGCTGCCCTGGCTAAGGTTGTGGGTGGTGACTCCGACAAGATTCAAGTCGAAGTCGTCATTGCTACAATCCTGATCATTTTGATCTGGGTCCAGAGGATCCTTTGTAAGAGGTTCGGGGGGTTGTATTGTAGCTTGAAGAAGCTGGGTCTGGCGAGTCATCGCTGTGTGCATAGGTGCTCCCGAGGATCGGGAGGGAGTTTGATCGGCTGTTGAATCCACCGGTAGGCCAGGATCCCCGATCTTATGAAGATAAAGGGTGGCATCAAAACTATGCTCTTAGCCAGGATTGGCAAGAACCTGACCATAATGGGCGAGATGACGAGAGATGGCGAGTGGTCCTCTGTCTATAGCCTCCTCTAGTCTAGTAGCGAAAGCACGGATCTAAAGCGACTGCTCCTCCTCTTGTTCGGTCGGTTCAGGCTCCTGCAAGCACATGTCCCCAAACCGTTGACGATGAAGTCGAGCTTGCCAAAGGTGATCTTCTTGCCCGGCCACATCATCTCCGGTTCATCACCGAAGTTGAAGACAATTCCCCTCTGAAACACAAGAAACAAATCTATAGGCGAAAGGCCCCTACCTAGTGCGCCAACTGTCGGATGATTTTAGCTCCGGCAATGCCTAGCAACAAGATCTCGTAAGATGAATCAGATTGTAACACATGAGACACAAGGGTTTATACTGGTTCAAGGCATGGTGGCGTACTAAACCCTACTCTAGTGGTGTTGCTGCTCTTATATTCGTATGCTCAATTACAGGGGCTGTTGCTCCTAGCTACATGGTAGATTGGAATGGTGGAAGATGGAACGATCCCGAGCTCGAGGTCCCTACCCTCCTTTATATAGGCAGAGGGGGTGGGTTATACTGAGGGTGATCGGGCCAACAGATTGGATTCCTAGTTTGTTACACAGAATGCACAACAGATTGATCCTAGCTATCTTCCAGATATGCCTATCTTGGATATCTCCGGGTTGCCTTGATCTCCACGTTGGTCGATTGTCATAGCCCTTCGTGGGCCTCTTCCTTGGTGACTGCTGGGCCAATAGCATGGACATGGTCACATATACGAGCAGTGCGGGTACCCCTGGCCCATATATCTGACAAGTTCTCTATTATTCCCCTATGTTTGCTGACCGGATGTTTTATCCACCTTGCTCTTGTCTCAGCAAAGGACATCCGAAAGAAGCCCATAATTTAAGCCTAGTAGCCAAGCATTGGGGACAGGTTCATGTCACTATGTGGTCATTAATTCGTGTCTCATTTTATCACACTCTTGCGTATCCTGATCTCCTAGACACTCAACTAAATGTTGAGATATTTAACTATTGGTCATTCTAATAGATATACATTCAAATTATCATATTGCCCTTGCCTCTTTACAAACTTGACACATGAAAAAAGTTGTTGCTACATTCTTACCACTTCGGTTAGAGTGACTCGCCAGTGTAGATCAACACTGAGAAATGATTGTATTGCCCTTGCCTCTTTATCTCCATCTCCCCATGCATTATTCTAAGTATTATACGCCTAAGAGCATAGTAGAGCATCACATGTGCTTGATCAAACCAATCAGTATTACATGAATGTGTGCACACACATAAATTGGGAGGGCTAGGGCCAAAAGGAACACCCACACCATGCATCTGCTAGCTCAAGATCCTAGGATCATTGGAGCACCAACGTCAAGCCCAAAGGAGGCAATGTAAGGCCAAGGTTGGGACCAGCCAAAATAGGCCACACTCGAGCCTAATTCGAGGGTCAAGAAGCATCTCCATATCACAAGGAAAGTTGCCATGGATTAGTAGGAGCTGAGAGGCATTAGGGAAGGCAGCTCACAATGAGGCCATGATGGGAAGAGGTTGCATTGCAGGAGATTGTTGTGGGCATCGAGCTGAGGAAAGAGGGATTAAGGAGCATTAGATGTGGTCTATGGATGCTTAAGAGTACACATGATGATGACAAATTCTCACACACACAATCTAGAGCTCCACCCATGGCAAAACTAGGCCAACAACATCACTAGGACAACATGCACTCGGTGTGTAGAAGCTAAATAGGTGTTAGTGCTTTTACAGAGAGAAGACAAACATGAAAAGCAAGAGCAATAGGGATGGACGTGGTACCAAGCACAACCACAATGCTCGTCTCCACGAGCACCACATCATCCTACTCCTCATCACATGGAGGAGTAGAATCAGCATTAAGGTCATCGTGGCAACCTCTACCACTCCATTCCACAGTGCTACGCATAGGTATGACCACTCCCACAATTATCATGGCCCTACCTCAAGGAAGTTAACAACATAGCCATGAGAAATAATGGTGGTGGTGTTGAATTTAATCCTAAGCATAAACATCTAGATCTAGCACATGTGCATAGGATCTTATACATAGTCTCATACATGATCATAGTTCATACATAATGTGGAAGTACTAAATAGATGTCAGACTAGAGTTGGACTATGCCTTGAGTGCCTCAGGTGTTGATGTGTGGACCATAGGTGTAGTAGGTGAGTGAGTTCACTAGCTGATGGCTTAGAGTCACTCTATAGATGATGAATGTGAGTTATCAGGAAGTGGCGGTGATGAGATCCTAACACATGGCTATGTTAAGCCTTGGGATCTATGGTTCCCGACCCAAGAGACCCCAGTTGATCCCTCCAGCATCGCTCGGGGGCTTGAGAGCTATACCCATTGGGTACGCTCGCGCGCACCCTCAGACTAAGGAACTTGCTCGAGCCTGAGCACGCTAAGGCCTCTACTCAAAGCTCAGGGGCTAACCCGAGCCTCAGGCTCTCAATCGATGGGAAACATAAACCTGGCCCTTGGCTCCTGCCCGGCCTATGACGCTAGCCAAGGCCCGGGCACAAGAAGACACTCCCCAAGCCATCGAGGCTTGGGGGCTCCTCAATGCAGCACTTTGGGTGTGGCCTTGCCCTCCCCAGATAGGGTCATGCACAGGGTGTGACACAAGAAGACAAGCTTTCCCTCAGCCTCTAGGGGTTTAAGGGCTCTCGGGCCCGCACGTCAGCCCCTGGAGCTGACCTTCGCCAACAAGAGGACTCCAGAAGGTCCACCTAGAGGAGGCCAGTCCAAGCCAACATAGCCTCACATGCAGAGTGTTAGAACAGAGCAGTCGGACAACGCCCAGGGCTTCTATAGCTCCACGACATCACCACGGTCCATAGAGCGTCATGGCAAGACCCTCCTGGAATCTGGCGCATGTAGACCATAGGATCAACCCCTCAAACCACCTTGTACCCGACATATCTCAATATATAAGGGGTAAGGTCAGATCCTAGAGGGGAGAGGACGATCCTAGATAGATCATTCCATTCCTCATCCATTAGCTCCTGCTCAGCACCAAGAGTAGAGCAACATAGAGAGGGGCACCGAGAGCTCCTCGACCGCACCTGTCGTCTTCCTCCTCTCCAACGAGGGGAAGGCTCCACCGATGGTGAGGCAACCTCAGGATTAGCATTGAGCTAACCTCCTACCAAATCTCTCTCTGTACACTCTATTGTAACCCTCAATTTTGGGTGCTCTTGAGTATAAGGATCATCAGCTACTAGATGTAGGACATCGATCGGCCCAAACCAGGATAAACCGTTGCGTCCTCTTTGTGATTCTTGTGTTCTTCAGTCCACCCGAGCTACCAAAAACATGTACTCTGACACTGATTCGAACAATAGTGCTTGCCATAGTTCCGACCCTACGACAGCTGGTGCGCCAGGTAGGGAACTGCATCAAGTGCGATTCAGGCTCTACGGTGGCCAGAGCCACCCGCCTCATTGCTGGAGCAAGCAACGCCACCCTAGATGGCAGTGTTCGCTTCCTTGGCGAGTTCATCATCATAGCCGGCGCCTTCACTTCGGGCTAGGTCATCAACTTTGGGAGCCTGGCCTACGTCGTCGACTGCTACGGAGAGCTTCGTCCGCTCAACGGGGCTGCGCCGGCAGGCAACGAGCTCCTGGCGCTACCCCACTGCTGGGCCTCCTAGGAGCAGATCTCGAGGTCCTGGCCTAGCAAATGTTGGATCACAGCTAGATGTTCTACATGCTAGCAACCGTCCATCACCAGATCACCACCGGCGAGGTGCTTCCGCCACCTGACCACTTCTGCTACTACCTCCTGGACCTGCCTTTCGGGATCCAGAATGCGGCGGCATCCTTCCAGCAGGAGATAGAGCACCTCATCAGCCACGAGGTGCCACGAGGCGCCATCCTCTCTAGCACCATGGGGGCTAACGTCCCCTCGCTGCGCACCTTCCTTGAGATCCTCTCAGGGAATGGCCCAGAGTATGACTCCAACGACATCGACTGCTACGCTCCGCCATGCATGTGCTACCACATCCACTGTGAGGTTCCAGTCAAAGAGGCACTTGAGTTCACACTGTCGGACCAGAGTCCTCACAGCCACATGGACTACCTTTGAGAGAAGGCCGCTCGCTTGCAGGCTCTACAAGCGGATGTGAGGCCGCCGAGGTGGAGCTCGAGCACCAAAGGCAGGACTTTGCATGGCAACAAGCCGCGCAGCCTCCCGGCAACAACGACGACACCCGCACGGGGGCTCCCAGCACCATGCGCTTCCCCTCGAGTAGCCTACGACATGGCGGCCGCTGCCTGTCGGCTGGAGGACATCTCCTACACGCTGGACCCAAAGACCAACGAGCGGCTGTACGAGGTGAGGTGGCTTCTCCGTGTTGCCCTCGAGCAGCAGGCCGAGAGCTCTGCTTCCCGACGTAACGATAGGTCGTCCTAGCTGATGACTACCGCCAATGGGGATCACTTCGATGCCCATGCCCCTTTAATGGGTGGAGGTGATGATGACTCTTCTGGTAGGAGCTCCGACCATCCACGAACCAGGTGCGCCAAGCCTCGATAGGAGCAAAGGCGTGAGCTTTCCCCACGGCGGCCTCTCGCGCATCACTGAGTCGGAGGCGGCTATGACATCCGCAACTCCATCAAGGCTAGGTGCCACACTTAGGAGCAGTCCCGCACTCTAGAGCGAGGTGTGGAGGGCGTCGCCTCGGATCACTTTGGCCCCTAGGCATTTGGTGCAACGATTCGAGCGTCCCCCTACCCTAGGCAGTTTCGGCCATCGATGCACATCTCCAAGTACATTGGTGAAACTAATCTGGACCATTGGCTCAAGGACTACCGCCTCGCCATGAAGGCTGGGGGATCGAATGATGACTTCGCTGTTCAGTACCTTCCTCTACTTCTATCAAGCTCGACTAGAGCTAGGCTCGAGCAGCTTGAGCCCGGCAACATCCACTGCTGGGGCGACCTCCGTTCTGTCTTCGTCGGTCACTTACAGGGTACATACACTTGACCTGGGAACTCATGGGACCTCCATAACTTCAGGTAGAGGGCCGACAAGACCCTCTAGGAGTACGTCCAGTGCTTCTCCAAGAAGTGCAACAAGCTTCCCAACATCACCGATGCCGACGTGATCAATGCCTTCATCTACGGGACGACGTATGAAGTACTCATCCACGCACTCAACCGTGAGACCCCACGCATGACACGGGAGCTCCTAGACATTGCCACCCAGTATCCCACCAGCGAGGAGGCCATCCAAGCCAACTTCAGTGGCAAGGCCAAGGCCACCGGCCACCTCAGCGGTGGGGACAGCGGTGACAATCCCGCCTCATCCCAGCGTCATCGCGACAAGAGGAACAAGGACTAGAAGCACCGTGGGGATGAGATGGTGGCCATGGCTAACTGTGCCACCAGGCCTCAGCCCTGCGGGCACGCTGCATGCCTCGAGCACTTCAAGAAGGCGCTCGAAGCCCCCTACCCATTACATAGGAGGCAAGCAAAGCACCTTCTCTAGGATTGTGCCACCATCAGGGCCTACATCTATGGCACCCTTGGCTAGTAGGGCAAGGCCCAAAAGCTAGCCCCAAAGGCCAACGAGCCGGCAGACTCCGCCCCGGAGGACGATGCCGAGTTCCTTGACGCCGATCGCTGCCTCATGATCTTCGGGGGCTCCTAGGCGTACGAAACCCACCGGCAGCACCGCATCACCGAGCAGCAGGTGAACGCTGTTCACACCCTCATCACCCTAATGCAGCTCCGATGGTCCTAAATGGCCATCACCTTTAACCAGGGGGATCACCCCGATCGTATTCCACACCCGGGATGCTACCCGCTCGTGGTCAGCCCGATCATGGGCACCACGCACCTCTCCAAAGTGCTAATGGACGGGGGCAGTGGCCTCAACTTACTCTACGCTAGCACCTTGGATAGGATGGGCATTCTGTGGAGCAGCCTATGCCCCAGCAAGGCGCCGTTCTACAGGATCGTCCCGGGGATGGAAGCGGTGCCCCTTGGGTGTATTCGGCTCAATGTCACCTTTGGCCAGCCGAACAACTTCTGTAAGGAGCCACTCACCTTCGAGGTGGTTGACTTCCCCAGCATCTACCATGCCCTCCTAGGCTGGCCATGCTTCACCAAGTTTATGGCTATCCCCAACTACACCTATCTGAAGCTGAAGATGCCCGGCCCCAAGGGGGTCATCACCGTCGAGGGTAGCTTTGAGTAAGCCCACTACTGCAAGCAAGACTGTGTCGCCCAAGTGGACACACTGATCGCCCCCTGTGCTCACGATGGCCCTGTCTGTGGCATAGGAAGGGCGCCGGCGAAGGAAATAGCCAAGGCAGCAGCGGTGCTCAACCAACCGAGCATCGGCAAGGCACCCAAGGCTCCTGGCGGCTGTGATGGCTCGACTGGCCCCTCTATCCAGGCCCTCAACCCCCCAGTTGATGTGAGTTTCGACCTTTCCCCATGAGGGAAGGCCATCACCGAGGCATCCACCTAGAAGCATCACCTCTTGAGCCAGAACCCGCCTGCCGACCTCCTTCGTCGGCCTACCTCTCCAACAACAAAAACCAAGATAAGTCCCATCCTCCATATGTTCTTGCTCCGCTTCTCTTTATTACTGTCTCCTTCATCCCGAGCGACTCCCACAGTGCCTCGGCCATGCCAAAGGATTGACAAATCTAACCACCTGTTGCCCTCTTTGCAGGAGAACTCTAGCAGAAGACCTCCTGGGAGAGGCAAGGAAGGGACGAACAGAACAGGAGAACCGGGCAAGAGATCAGCAAAAGCGCTAACAGAATAGCCCTGATCACCGCGTTACCAGCTATGTCCTCTTTCCCTTCTCTTGTGTCCATTTCGATCATTTGTAGCTATCTCCCTGTTTCTCGATCCTTCATTGGATCACGTCTCCCAGCCTTACGATGGCATGGGGCCTCCTAGAAGGGGCATCGCCGAGGGTTCTAAGGCCAGCCCACTAGGCTTCAAGGCCACCCAAAGCATCCAAAGGTGTGAGGGATGTTCAAGGTCGGGCACCATAGGCCTTAGCCAGGCGCTTAGAAGTGAAACCGACCGACCTTCGAACAATGTCTGAGTACCGACCTCGAGTCACTCGTGGTGACCCAACGAGGGAGGTAGCGAGCCCCCGAGCATCGATAGATGGGCTTAGGAACTATACAAGTGGCACGGTCGGGAAGCCGAGGATCTCCCCTCTGGGGCACATGACCAGGTCACAGAACGACCGTAGACCTAGGGTTCTCACGGACTCACCCGCTAGCAGCACGGGTGCGACAATCTTGGCCACCGAGGCCATTGTCATATAAGCCCATCCCAACGAGGGACCTAAGTCTCCGAGCATGACTCATGAGCAATGGAATTATAGACGAAGGTAATTTCATTTCATTAATTAGGACCTACCCAATTACAAATATACGACAAAAAAACTACTGGATTTGCAGAGTGCCGGCGCCGTGACCGGGCAACCACAAAGGCCCATCGGTGACCGGCCATGCAAGTGACCCGACCTCCCCCCTCTCATGGTCGGCACACTAGCCAAGGGAGGAGGTCGGGTACCCAAGTCGAGAGCTCGACAAGCCACCGGCGCGAGGGTTGGAGCGCACTAAGAAGAGGCAGAGAACTCCTAGTTGTAGCTTGGAGATTGGCCTGACCTTAGCTACTCGAGTCTTCCAAAGAGCACAACGTCTGACCCGACCATGAGCTCAGGCGGACGGTCAGGGGCTCACGAGCGGCAATATGAGACTCGGGCACCCCTGAGCCTCACAGGTGCCCAGAAGCCTGTAGGCGTCGTCGTGTCGCCCTCGTGTGCCTACCTTCATTGCTCCCACCGACAGGGTCATGGTAGCAGCTCAAGTGGGAAGGTCAGCCGCCAGCCACCCCCCTCCTGGCATGCGCACCTCAGCATCGTTGCAAAGAGCCCTAGCCCAGTGACTGCCTCAACTCCAAGTCACGACTGAGGCCTCGCTGGAATCCTTCCACTCTCGCAAAGGGATGGCTTTGATGGCCAGGGAAGGGGAAGCAAGGCTTACTCCGAGAGAGGTCGTGCTTCATCATGACCATGGCTGCCAGGAGTTGGATCTGAGAGGAAGAAGAGAAGGAACCAAAGGAGGGATAAAAGGTGCCGTGTCCCCGGGAGTCCCCTTTTATAGCCCTAGTCGATGTGCAGCGAGCGGTTTCAGGCCCTTCGATCAGCCATCGATGTATAAAAGAGGCCCTAGGAAACTGGCTAGGTGTCCTTTCAATCCCCATGACGTACCTCGGAGTGGTTGCGTGATGGAGGCCACACAGTAAAGGCAGAGCCAGGAGGACGCTGACAACGAGTCAAGTCCCCGCTCCACTTTCCACCACGCGCGCTGCCACTCCGCGCATGCCTTGTTGTAGGACTTGAGGGGATCCGACTCCCCTCAGGCCCACCGGCTGCTGTCAATAGCCCAGATCCACGCACGCCAAGTGCTGCGGCCTCTCCTCCACTAGATCTACTCCACGTGGCCCGGCGTCCCATCTCCCAGATGACGTGGGAGGGTGCGAGAGTGCATGCCATAACTCCTCCGTCGGGAGTGGAGCCCCACGCGCCATCAACCACCTGCACAAAGTGTTAGCCGACGGGACATGCCCAGAAGTCACCATGCCTGCTGACAAAGAGGCCCCACAATGGCCTCGGGGGCTGCGCCGGCTCCCCAGATGGAGCGACCTGACCCCCCGGATCGATGGGCGCTTGGACGGCAGACCCCTAAAATCAACCAACTCTCCGGAATGGGGTCGAGAGCTGCTGAGTGGAGGGCCTAGTGAGAGTCCCTCGCCCGAGCTTGGCGCGCTCTCCGTACCCCGACCTATGGTCACAGAAGGTTGGCCCAAGAAGGCCGGCCTGAGTGGATCAGAGCCTGCTACCGAAGCCCTAAGAAGGGCGTGGCGCACTGGATGATCAGGTGGCCACAACCCAGAGCCCAGATGCTCTCGTTCACCCAACCCATGACAGGCTCCGACCAAAAAGAAGGGTGCCCTCGGGCCTAAAGTTGGTAACTCCCAGACGAGTACACCAAACCATCGCTCGGACCGTAGACCTATGCGACATAGGATCAAAACAGGGGTCAGCACCACTATCACCCGACCTCGATAGCCGAGCACCCCTCATCACACTAGGGAAAGGGCCCCACGCGGGGCATCCAAATTTTGTTGGACATTGGAGAATGTGGTATTTGCTGATACACACCATCAGCCTCGAAATTTACTCAAAATTTGCTCAGTGCCCTTATGAAAAACATGCATTTTTGCCGGAAGACACCGGCATCAACTGTTTTATTAATTTCTCACATTTAAGGAGAGAGAATATGAGGAAAATAACCTTTTTACGGTTAATCTTCAATGTCGGTCAGTTTTTTTTTACAACAAACAGATTTATATTAACAGCATGAAGCTGAGAGTATTGTTACAGCTTGCATGTGAACAGAAGGCAGTGCAACCGAAAGCGGGCACTGATGATGGTGATGCAAATAAGAGCATATAGGCTGAAGAGTTGAGGCGGAATCAGAGAGACACTGTCTAGCCAAGCTATCAGCAGTTGAGTTAAGGTTTCTAGGAATCTTGAAGATCTGAGAATGACGCCGAGTAGAGCAATTGATGAACTGCTGAGTGAAGAGCTTCATCCACCACTCTGGATGGTGAGTGTGATCATTTTGATAAAGGAAGTCCACCATCTGCTGGCAATCTGATAAGAACGTCGTACTGTTGAATTGGAGGGCTTCATTAAGGGCAGCGGCTAGAGCTAAGGCAGCTGCCTCAGCCATTACCACATACAATTGCGCCTCGGTCGGTTATCTATTCACCGTCTCTCTAACTCTCTCTTTTACTCCCGTCTCTGGTCTCTCTTATCTCTCCACCTCACCGCATCGGCGCTCCGCCGCATCTGGATCTACACAGCAAACGCCGGGCGCCTTCTCTTCCCACAGGATCGGCTCGCACTCTCTTGTCCCTGCCCCCAAAATTTTCACCGAAAAGAAAGGAGGGCAAACCGTGCCTGCTCACGGTCCACAGAAATCACGATCTCCAGGATCAGGTTCCCAAGGTGCTTGACGCTGCTTGTGCTCGGCTGCATGGGGAACTACAATCTTTGCAGTGGCCATGGTAATTGCCTAATTGGTTGCTTCATTTAGAAATTATTATAAAGCACGATGAAAACTTGACAATAAGTAAGAGATTGACAGAAAGAGAAAGGGCGAGCACAATGAGAGTTACTGGCAGAATTTGCAATTAATATTTACAAGGAAAATTTTAACAATTTTTTTTTTCCATTTGTGTTCATGTATGCTTTGGTGAATTGGTAGTGGCGTGAATCGCAGATTGGAGAGTATGGGGTCCACTCTAGGATACTCCAGGACAGGCACAAGGACGACTTCTCTTCCCACTTGGAGCTTCTTAAGTTAATCCTCAGGCCTCGTTTGAATGTTATCGTATCCATCTCAATCCACATGTATTTGGGTAAATTAAGGTGGACATTAGTTCAAGCTCCACTCCAATCCACCCCAACATACGTGGATCGATGCGGATCACTACATCCAAACAAGACCTCAATTGGAATAATCGAAGGAGATTGAGAAAGATTTTGACTCGTAGGGAATTTAATCCCCTAAAATTTAGCATTGACCGAACAAGCCCATGTCGATGGGGAGTGACACCTTGTCAGCAGTATCATCCACTCAGGTGGTGTTTAAATCCAGGGGCTAAAGTTTCAGGGTGTCAAGTCAGCTGTCACGTGCGAGTGTCACATGCGAGTGTTCGGATAATAATAATAAAATAAATTACACAAGTTCTCAGTAATTCACGAAACGAATTTATTAAGCCTAATTAATCGATCATTAGCACCACAATGTCAAATCATGGACTAATTAGGCTTAAAAAATTTATCTCGTAAAGTAGTCGTAATATGTGCAATTAGTTATTTTTTAGTCTATATTTAATACACCGTGTATGTGTCAAATATACGATGTGATAAGGATTAAATTTTAAACTTTAGAGGGAGAAACTAAACCAGGCCGGTTGAAAATCGCCTAGTAGGCAGGCTGCAGAGGTGCAGCACTGGTCGTGAGCGCGTGTGTAGGAAAAGGAGGAAAAGGGAAAGGAGTCGGAGTTTCCCTGCATCGGGGGGTGACATGCAGCTGTGGTCACTAGCCACTACCACGGCCATGGTCTAAAGAAAGGAGATTATGCACAGGTATATTTAGGTACTCCCTCCATCCTAAATTGTAAGTCATTCCAAAAATCTTGGAGAGTCAAAGTTTTTCAAGTTTGACCAAATTTATATAATAAAATAATAATATTTATCATACCAAGTAAGTATCATTAGATTCTTCATTAGTTATATTTTCATATTATACCTATTTGATGTCATCAATCTTTGTGTTTCTCTCTATAATTTTAGTCAAACTTGAAAAAGTTTGACTCTCCAAGATTCTTGAAATGACTTACAATTTGGGATGGAGGGAGTACATTTTTCATTTGGCACAGTTAGATAGATTTCTCGAAACACCGAGGGTACGAGACCAAGAGATAGGTGATTGATTGAAAGCAGCAAAAGGCGCTAAAACATACTTACCGCACAGCGCAGCAATGAGCGTCGTCCAGATGGGTGGGAAGCGGATGGAACACGACAAACGGCCTGTTCGCTTGTTGGTTTCAGCCAGCCTAAATCAGTCAACCAACAGTATTTTTCTCTCATAATAAACTAGCATCAGCCAGCCCAAATCAGCCCAGAAACCAACCAGCTAACAAGCTGAAAACCTAATATTTTTTTTTCTCGGTTGACTTGGAATCGGTCAGTCCACTTACGCGTCTCCTCATTAATTAGAGACATGCTTCTAAATCCACGCACTGTACTTCATCCGTCCTGAAAAGGATATAGTTCTAGCATAATACAAGTTAAACAATTTTGAGTTTGATCAAATTTATAAAATAAAAAAAGAAAAAAAAGTAGTAGCATATGTTGCGCTGCTGATTTAGAGAAAGCCCACTCTGGAGCCTCCTGTCCAATATGGAGTCACTTGACCTCGCGTGGTGGGAAACACCAATGGCGTTATGCCATCAAACCAGAGGATGTATAAAAAAAAACAGAGGATGGCCTCGGAGAACCGTGGCCGACGGAGCTTTTCTCTCCCAAGCTTCACCACCCGTGTGTCATGTGACTCTTCTTACTAGTGTTCGGATGAAGCAGATATATATATTAATAAGTAGATGAAGCAGGATGCAGCGTCTAGGTTACATGCTGCGAGGAACGCGGCTTGTCGAAGAGGAGGGCTGCGTAGCCTAATTATACAGCTGATTACTTACTGGTGTTTGGTTCGAGGAATGAGCTGGTCCATACTTTTCTTACTTGCTATATTTTTTATTTGGTTGGTGGAATTGAATGAGTTGATTCGTCACCACATCATTCCTTACAAGCTAATAATTAGTATATACATGAGGAACATATTGATTCCACAAAAAATTCATAAGATGAACTCACGATGTATCACCCCATGAAGTATGGGGTGATTCCATAAACAAAACACACCGTAAGGGATTTAGGGTTGGGCTACTATTAGAGGGCTAAGTATCCCCCCCCTCGAGAAGGACCAGGTGGAGCACCGTGTCCTTTATCTTGGAGAATAGTGCCTGTGCTGTCATCCTTGAGTCTCCAAAGGTCACTGTATTTCTTTGCTTCCAGAGGCACCAGAGGGTGAGGATTGCCAGTGTGTGCCCATCTTGTTACCCTGACTCATCATATGATAGAACCAGTCTTCTATATCACTCTTCACTTTGAAAGCCCTAGTTTGGTTTTGGATAATTGATGAAACCTATGAACTAATCCTTGAATTAAGTGAGTAGACAAGAGAGGATGGTCCAAAGCCAAGTGATGGAGCTAGATGATGGTCAAGGTGATGATGATGACCAAGAGAAATGATCAAGTGCTCCAACTTGAAAAAGAAGAAAAACAAAAACAAAAAACCAAGGAGACCAAGGCAAAGGTACCAAATAGGTTTTTATTTTGGCACTCAAGACACCATAGAGGGTGTGAGTGTATTTAGGATCGATAGCTGTACTATAAAGAGGGGGAATATTTGGCTAAGCGATTATCGAGTGCCACTAGGTGACATGATTCTTGCATATGCATTAGGGACCTAGTGTGCTAACAATTAACCCTTGAAAACTGCTTGAAAAAATGCTAACACATGGGCACATGAGTTATAGACTTAGTGATTAGAAACTTAGAAGCAAGGGTGTGGTGATTGCGCTTCAATCAAGTTGAAACAGGGGCGTCGGACCCTGTTTCCCAAGGCGTCGAACCCTGCCTAGCTCGGTCTGATGGCTAACCCTTGCGAGCGGGTAGAAAGGAGGTGGCGTCAGACCCTGGTGATCAGTGGCGTTGGACTGACTGTGCGCACTGTTCCTTCGCACGTGTGAGGGCGAGGTTGGCGTAGGCACGACACATGGCGGCGTCGGACTCTCACCGACATCCGACGATTTTCGCCGTTCTGGACCCTCTCTGCATAGTTTTGGCAGGCGTCGGGCCTACACTATGTTGAGTCCGACGGTGCGTCTGTTGTTGTGTCCGGTGATGCATTCGTTGGCAGCAATGGTCGATTCGTTTGAATGGGATGCATGGCAACACAGGAGTGGCCGCGGCAGGATGTCGGACCCTGCATCGGACGGTCCGATGGCTCCGCGCAGCCATGTCCGACGGTCACTTATGTGACTAACGGCTCTTTGAGCCAAGGGGGCTCTATATATAAATGTTGGCCGGCTCTAGCTCACTCTCTTGCACATTTTCATCAGTGATACATCCTTGTGAGCTAAAGCAAACATCTCCCACTCATCTCCATTATTGATTTATCATCATAGTGAGATTGGGAGTGATTCCTAGTGCATTTGCTTGAGTGATTGCTTCTAGTGGCACTTGGGGATTGTTGTGGCTGTGGATTTCTTGTTACTCTTGATGGCTGCCGCCACCTAGATGGCTTGGAGCAGTGGAGGAGCATTGGCACGAGTTGGTGATTGTTCGAGGCCATCTCCCGGTGATTGTGAGGGGTCTTGTACCTTCCCCGGTGGAGAGCCGAAAGGTAACTCTAGTGGATTACTCGTGTCATTGAGTTACCTCACTTGTGGGTAGGTTTTTGCGGCGCCTAAGTGTTGGGCTAGGTTTGTGAAACACCTATTAGCCGCCGATCCACCAAGTGTTGGTCGACACAACGGGGACTAGCGTGTCGGCAAGCACGTGAACCTCGGGAGAAAAATCTTGTGTCCATTGTAATTGGAATTCTCCCGATTATTGATTGGGTATTCATATTGTGATTGGTTCATCACACTTGCCATGGTGGTAAATTCATCCCACTCACTCTATAGCATTTACTTTGTTTACATTCTTACCTAGTCAAGCTCTTTAGTGTAGCTAGTCTTTGAGAGCTTGTTAGTTGGGTTAGTGAGGCTCTTTAGTTAGTCTTTGAGAGCTCACTAGCTTAGAGAGTAGTGACCTAGCTTTGTGTGTGCTTAGAGATCATAGCAACTAGAATTGTGGTATAGGTGGCTTGCATCACTTGGTAGAGCTAGAGCAAAACTTGCTATCACCATTTGTTGTACTAATCATTTTGCTCTAGTGAATTTGTAAAGATTTTTATAGGCTATTCATCCCCCTCTAGCCATTTAAGACCTTTTAAGTGGTATCAGAGCCGTGGTCACTGTTTAAGCAAGGCTTAACAACCTTCGGTGTCAAAAGGTGGATCAAGTTGTGTTTAGCCATATGGGGGGCAAACCACCGTTCTTTGATGGTACATGCTATGACTTTTGGAAGAGAAAGATGAAGATGTACCTTGGTTAAATCAACGATCAAGTGTGGGATTGATAGAAAGTGACTATGTGATTCTTGATCCCACCAATCTCACCAACAATGACAAGGCAAACAAGAAATGCAATACAATGGCTCTCAACACCATCTACAATGCCATTGATTCAAAGGTGTTTGATCAAATCAAGGATTATGAAAGAGCTAGTGAAGTGTGGAAGAGATTAGAAGAAACATATGAGGGCACACCAGCGGTGAAGAGTGGCAAGTTGTACATTCTCAAGGACAAGTTGACAAGCTTCAAGATGAAAGATGATGAAAGCATTTTGGAGATGTTCCATAGATTGCAAGTAATTGTCAATGACTTAAAGGCTTTGGGTGAGAAGATAAATAATGATGATGTCTCTCATCGGTTCTTGATGTACTTACCTCCAAGATTTAAGACATTGAGATTGATCAGCATAAGAGGAGGATTGAAGGACCTAACCCCTAACCAAGTACTAGGTGATGTCATGACACAAGAGACATACTGTGTGGAAAGGGAGGGGGTTGATCAAGATGAGAAGAAGGATGAGGATAATTAGAAGAAGAGTGTAGCATTCAAGGCTAGTACATCATCAAAGAGCAAGGGTAAAGCAAAGAAAGAAGAACCAAGTGAAGATGAAGATGCTAGTGACATTGATGATGGAAGCCATGTCTCTCTTTGTGCGCAAGTTTGGCAAATTTATGAAGAACAAGGGCTATGGTGCAAGAAAGAGAAGAGATAGCAACAAGAGCAAAGATTATGTGAGAAGATGCTACAAGCACAAATAGCAAGGATCATGTTATAGCGAATTGTCCCTACAATAGTGACAATGATGAGGATGAGAAGAAGAAGGAGAAGAAGGAAAATAAAGAGAAGAAAGAGAAGAAGATGGCCTTCCAAAAGAAGAAGAAGGGTGGCAGATGTGTGGTTACCTAGGATAGTGATGCTTGTTCGGATAATGATGATTCAAGTGATGATGATAAGAAGACATCCAAGAAGAAGGCACTTGTAAGCATCGCCATAAACAACAAGCCTTCTCTCTTTGACACTCCATCAATTCTTCATGGCAAAGCCCACCAAGGTAAAATATGATGAAAGTGATGGTAGTGATTGTGAGAGTGATGATGACGATGAGTACTCAAAAGAGGAGCTCATGGACATGTTGGAACAAGTTCATACTTGTTTTGAGATGAAGAGAAAGGAGTGCAAAGAATTACTCAAGAATGTAAAATCTCTTAAGCAATCATTTGATGAGCTCAATGCTACTCATGAGAGGCTAGTGAATGCCCATGAGAAGCTTAGCAAAGCTCACTCTAAGCTTGAAAAGGCTCACTCAAGAAGGAGATTGTTGTAACATGTGACGTAGGCTCTACTTGTGATTTAATTGATGAATCTTTCTTTGAGCCAATCATTGTTGCCTCCACTAACCCTTCTTGTAGCACATCCACTTCTACTTCACCTAGTGAGGTTGTCACTTGTGACTCCACACTAAAGGTGGAAAATGAGATCCTCAAGGAGGTAAATGAGCTCACTCACGCCTTAGGCAATGCCTATGGTGGTGAGGCCTGCTTGCTAAAGTGCTTGGGTAGCCAAAGGTTTTCTCTTAACAAAGAGAGATTAGGCTATACCCCCAAGAATGGCAAGGCGGCCTTTACTCCTTACAGGACTAGTTTTGTGAAGAACAATGGTCAGTTTTGCAATAGATGCAAATAAGTTGGGCACCTAGAGCAATATTGCAAGAACAAGAGCAAACCAACTAATGTATCCTTAATTAAGTTTGATACCTGTTATTTGCTTACCAAGGGTGTGAATGGTGTGCATGCTATGTTCATTGGTACACCAATTGTGGGCTCAAAGAAGAAAGCCAATTGGGTGCCAAAGACCGTAGTCACTAACCTTTAAGGACCCAAGCAAGTTTGGGTACCTAAAAAGAATTGATCTTCTTTTGTAGGTCAATTACAAAGCCGGAGGAAGGCATTAGGTGCTTGATAGTGGGTGCACACAACACATGACCGGTGATTTAAGAATGTTCAATTCAATCAACACAAATGATAGCAATGGGGTTGAAAGTATAACATTTGGTGATAATGGCAAAGGCAAAGTCAAAGGGCTTGGTAAGATTGCAATATCCAATGACTTGAGCATATCCAATGTGTTACTAGTAGAGAGCTTGAACTTCAACCTTTTATCAGTAGCACAACTTTGTGATCTTGGTCTCAAGTGCATATTTGGTGTGGATGATGTAGAGATCATAAGTGTAGATGGCTCTAACTTGATATTCAAAGGTTTTAGATATGAGAATCTATACTTGGTTGATTTCAATGCTAGTGAAGCTCAATTGTCAACATGTTTATTCACTAAGTCTAGCAAGGGTTGGTTATGGCATAGAAGGCTTGGTCATGTTGGAATAAAACAATTGAATAAATTGATTCAGCATGACTTGGTTAAGGGCTTAAAGGATGTGGTGTTTGAGAAGGATAGATTATGTAGCTCTTGCCAAGCGGGAAATCTCAAGCATTTAAGTTGTTGCATATGGATTTGTTTGGGCCAACAACATATACTAGCATTGGTGGAAACAAATATGGATTTGTAATAGTGGATGATTTCACTAGATACACATGGCGCTTCTTTCTTGTTGATAAGAGTGATGTGTTTGATACATTCAAGACATTCGTCAAAAGAATACACAATGAGTTTGAAACAACCATCAAGAAAGTAAGAAGTGACAATGGTAGTGAATTCAAGAATACTAGAATTGATGATTTGTGTGATGAGTTTTTAATTAGGCATCAATTCTCGGCCAAGTACACTCCACAATCAAATGGCCTTGTTGAGAGGAAGAATAGAACTTTGATTGACATAGCAAGATCAATATTGAGTGAATATAATGTTAGTCATTCATTTTGGGCCGAAGCAATCAACACGGCTTGCTATTGTAGCAACTGCCTCTATTGTCACCCAATGTTGGAGAAGACACCATATGGGCTCTTGAATGGTAGAAAGCCCAATATTGCATATTTTCGGGTTTTTGGTTGCAAATGCTACATATTGAAGAAAGTCACTAGATTGAGCAAATTTGAGAAGAAGTGTGATGAAGGCTTCTTGTTTGGTTACTCCACTACTAGCGAGGCTTATAGAGTTTGGAACTTGTATAGTGGTACTCTTGAGGAGGTTCATGATGTTGAATTTGATGAAACCAAGGGTTCCCAAGAGGAAGATGAGAATCTAGATGATGTGAGAGGCACTCAATTAACCAATGCAATGAAGAAGATGGATATTGGTGATATAAGGCCTAGAGAGGTGATAGAAGTTGAAGATGACAAATATCAAGTGCTCTCTAACTCAAATGTACAAGCTAGTGGTTCTCATGATCAAAATCAAGCTAGTACAAGTGGTGCTTGAGTGCAAGATCTACAACAAGTGGCTAGTGCATCATCTCAACCAAATGACCAACCAAGTGCAAGTAATCAAGTTCAAGTGCTCCAACCAACAAATGTTGCAAGAGATCATCCATTAGACTCTATAATTGGAGATATTTCCAGAGGTGTGCAAACTAGATCAAGATTGGTATAATTTTGTGAGCATTTCTCATTTGTGTCATCCATTGAACCGAGGAAGATAGATGAAGCTTTGAAGGATGTTGATTGGGTCAATGCTATGCATGAAGAGCTAACCAACTTCATAAGAAATCAAGTATGAGAGTTAGTTGAGAGGCCTAAGGATCATAATGTGATTGGAACCAAATGGATCTTTTAGAATAAGAAAGATCAAGATGGGATAGTAGTAAGGAACAAAGCAAGATTGGTAGCACAAGGCTATACACAAGTTGAAGGTCTTGACTTTAGAGAAACATATGCTCCGGTTACAAGATTGGAAGCAATTAGGATCTTGTTAGCCCAAGCTTGTGCCCATAACATCAAGCTATATCAAATGGATGTGAAGAGTGCATTTCTCAATGGCTACATCAATGATGAAATTTATGTTAAGCAACCACCTGATTTTGAAGATGACAAGAAACCCAACCATGTGTACAAGTTGAAGAAGTCATTATATGGCTTGAATCAAGCACCTAGAGCATGGTATGAGAGGTTGAGGGATTTCCTACTCTCTAAGGGATTCAAGATGGGCAAGGTTGACACCACTCTCTTCACGAAGAAGATAGGGAATGATTTGTTTGTGTTGCAAATCTATGTTGATGACATTATTTTTTGTTCACCAATCAAGATTTTGTGAAGAGTTTGGAAACATGATGGCTAATGAGTTTGAAATGTCCATGATTGGAGAGCTTAGTTACTTCCTTAGTCTTCAAATCAAGCAAATGAAGAATGGTACATTTGTGAGTCAAGGCAAGTACATCAAAGACATGCTCAAGAAGTTTGGAATGGATGATGCAAAGGCTATCAGTACACCTATGGGGACAAATGGAAAGTTGGATAGTGATGCTAGTGGCAACATGGTGGATCAAAAGTTGTATCGGTCTATGATTGGAAGCCTACTCTATGTGACCGCATCAAGGCCGGATGTGATATATAGTGTATGCATGTATGCTAGATTTCAAGCCTCACCAAGAGAAAGTCATTTGAAGGCAACAAAAAAAATATTGAGGTACTTGAAGCATACACAAAATATTGGATTGTGGTATCCCAAAGGAGCAAACTTTGAGTTGATTGGTTATTCGGATTCTGATTATGCGGGATATAAAGTTGAGAGAAAGAGCACATCGGGCACATGTCAATTATTGGGAAGATCACTTGTGTCTTGGTCATCAAAGAAGCAAAATAGTGTAGCACTTTCAACCGCCGAAGCGGAGTACATTTTGGCCAGTAGTTGTTGTGCTCAATTACTTTGGATGAATGCCACCTTGAATGATTTTGGAATCAAGTTCAAACAAGTGCCATTGCTATGTGACAATGAAAGTGTCGTGAAGCTCACCAACAACCAGTTTCAACATTCAAGAACAAAGCACATAGATGTCTGCCATTATTTCATAAGATATCATCAACAAAAAGGGGACATTTATTTTAAGAGTGTGGGCACCGATGATCAACTTGCCAATATTTTCATCAAGCCACTTGATGAGAAGAGGTTTTGCAAGCTAAGGAATGAATTGAACATATTTGACTTCTCAAATATGTGTTGATGCACCCCCATTATGTGATATGCCTCTCCTTCGAGCAAAGCAAGGTAAAATTGATTGACATGTCATTCATCCATGGCTAAGCACTTGTTTAGTGCATCTAGTCATTCCTCATGTTTTATAGGCTCATTCATGAAAATCAAATGGATTTGATGCTTGTATGGTACCACTATTGCTTGTATGTATAAAATGATCTAGTGGTAGCATATGACATGTGTTGGCATTTCTTAGCGTCACTACCAAGTATGGAGATATAATCCATCCCTGGCAATGGCGCTAGAAATGCTTGTTGGTATTTCTTAGCACCATCACTAAGATTTAATAAACCTTAGCGACGCCACCAAGAAACACCAACACGATAGTTCTTAACGATTACAGAAACAATATCCGCAAGTACACGGATCTATCGTTGTAGCATTTCACCCAAAAGTATTCAGGGTATCGTTATTTATATTTTCCCAAAGAAAGGCACGGTGTAAAGATTCTAGCATGGATATGAACAAGATTACAAGCTTGTATACTAAACCAAAGTTATGACAGGGGTAAACATGGTATATTCAGGATAGTGGACACACACTTGGGAGAACCTCAAGGATAAAATAGAAACAAAGAATAAAAGAATGTTCCTAAGTGGAGCAGGCTTGTTCTAATATAGCCATTCAAAGAATAGTTGATGATCATACAAATTACATGGTTAGAGCTAGACCTAAGTGTAAGATGGATGGGGAGATCTCTGGGCACTGGTCTACCAACAAGCCAGGGGGACTTTATGAACTCCTACATGAATACCCAAATGTGGGGGATTACAAGCGACAGATAGCGTTGTCACTACCTGCCGCCTATTTATATATCTTATGACTATTGGACTAATTCTGCAAGTGCATAGAATATATTGATGTAGCACTTCACTTGGGAGTAAACCAAGTATCGTATTTATTTCCACAGAGAAGGCATAGTATGACTGAGATAAATGATTAACTAAATTCTAGTGAATTACCTAGGCACGAATGTGATGGAATAAATGAAAGAAAACTACACTAACTAAACTAATAAAGCAAAAGAAACACAATAATGGTCACTAAGTGGGTGAAGATAAATTAAGTACTATCTTAATTAATTCAACCTATCAATTGTCTAGCAAGATAAGCAATGAATATACTTCGGGGCGTACCTACCCTAAACTCACCCTAAGGTTGATTAGGCACAAAGCACCACGATCCCTATAATTTAATAACTAAGTCCAACGTGGTGGAATACAGAGGATGGACAGGGCTGTCACCACCTGCCACCTACCACAATCTATCCAGAGAACTAGCCACAACCCAAGGTACCCTATAGTCTAAGCACCATGCTTACACTAAGTGATACTACTCTAACTGCGCTAAGATCAGATCACCAACTAGTGACAAGTATCTCGTATATCGGAAACTCACTAACTAAACAAGAAATGATCAAAATATTCACAACACTACTTTACTCTAATTGCAAGAAAATAATGCTAAAAATAAAGACAGGTACTAAAGGAAATATAAATAGAAAGCAAAAGTAGCTTACAAGAGCTTACAGAGAGACTCCAGAAGACTTCTCCAAGATCCTAGCTCTTTACTTCTTCACTATCACTCTCACTACTAACCAAAACTTAGGAGTAGAGAGAATGATTCTACTTGGGACACTTTACAACTCTGGGAAACACCTCTATTTATAGCACTAAGGAGCAAGGGGCGTATTTGTAGGTAGCAGAGAGGTGGTGGAGGTGCCTTGGGCATCGGGTGGCCTAGTGAGGGCATAGACCGGCCCTCTAATGCACCGCCATTGCATCGTAGGGTCATGGTTTGCTACCAAAGTCAATTGCCACTATAGCACATGTGAAGATTTGGTCTTGAAGGCAATTGCAAGGTTGGTTGATGGCTCTCAAGTGGATGACAATGGGCCCATGGATCCATGGCGAATGAATCTTGTCCACTGCTTGAACCGACATGAAACCGACATTTGTGAGGTAGTGTAGGAGCTGTCCCACATATCGATGATGTGGATAGGGATAGGGTGGCATCGGGCGGCGCCACATGGCCACCGACCAGCGTGGCACTATGGGCCCAAAGGCCCCTGCCATGTCCATGTCCATTTGCCTCCATGTCACATGTTTTGCTCCATTTTCACTATTTTTCCTGCATTCAAATAGACTTCATGTACAAGTGGAATTCCATTAATAATAAACCAAATCTTTCCATTTTATGTTGATATTCCCTTGAAATGTATGAATTGTTGATGGCTAAAACAGGTGTTTAGTGACCATCAACAAGCTCCCCCAAGCTTGCCTTTTGCTCATCCCTGAGTAAAGATGGGGACTTAGCATGAAAATGTCAGTTGCTTACTAATTCCTACATTTCTTCTCATAAACATACCAACCTTTGAATTGGAAATGTTAATATAGGAACTCTTACCCATATTACCTTTGTCTCCATGGGGCTTTTGGCCTTCACCTTGTCTGAGGTTTGAACACAAATCAACTAGAAAGGGGGTCTTTTCTCCTTATCTATTTTGCCTAGAAATATCATCTAGAGGCTTTTATAAATTTTGGCAAGAAAAATCTCAAGCTCTAGTTCTTTCTGTGGCACACTCAATCTCTCATAAGTGTGTATGCTCCTCACCAAAGGCTTAAGTGTTGCCTTCATCCCTATCACTAAAGCTTATGTTGAGTTGTGGTCAAGGAAAACATGAAGGCATACATCGCATAGTATTTATTGCTAAGTCAAACACTTGGATAAAAGGAGCAACAAGTCATAAACTTAAACCAAGAGAGTGCATGTGGGTGGTATATGTGGAATTTACTCCTTTCATGGCATCCTCTTTTCTTGTTGGAGGCATGGCTACTTCTCTTTTCCATCTCTTTTTTTCGACATGTGAAACACAAATCTTTTTATTCTTTTCTCTCTCTTTTTTTAGAGATAGCCATGCTCCCTTTTGAGAGATATTTCAATGAGGAACAAACTTTTGCCATGGAGTAAATATTTGGAGTGGAAAGCATGTGGGTGCATACTCTCAGTGTAAGAGTAGCAAATCAACAAGGCTTGACTAGGCTCACTACTAAGGCAAGTAGCATGTGTGGAAGTTTTCTAAAGTGCTAAACATATATGGCTCTGGTAGGTGTTTCTTGCCACAAAAGATTTAAGCAAGTTTTTATGTTTTCACAAATAAATTCTCCAGTGATAAACTTTGCTCATGGCAGGATAAAAACTTGCTCCATTCTTTGCTAATCATGATGTTCTACCACTCAAACTTAATTCTAGCACTTGCAACCCAAAGGACTCAAGTTCATGGTAAGAGAAAAAATATACTAACAATGCCAAACATCGGTGGTTGTAAAAATGAGAGTGGTGCAGAAACTAATAGAGCAACATTTATTTGGGTCCTGCAGTTGTCTCCTTTTTATTAGGCAGTAGTGAGAGTGTTTTTATTTGAAATTAAAAGCATAAAGCATAACCATGGATTACTAGCTTAATTTATTTATTTACAAAGCATAGCAACATTTTTTTAGATGCTAACGAAATTAGAGATGCAAGAAATATAAATACTACTAAGTAGGGGCATATAATACTTACCTTGGCGGGGCTCCTCCCCCAAGCTTGCTTCTATCATGGGATCAGTTGCATCTCCACCCCATGCGATGATAGACATCATCCCAATGGTGGTCGTTCTCTTCAGCTAGCGCATGCATGGCCACTAGCTCTCCTTTGGTCTCCTGCTGGTACTGCTGAAAGTTCTGCACATGTGCATGAAAGTCATGGCAAAGCGCGGTGGTGTCGAGGTGGATTCCCTCCATCTAGTGTTGTAGGAAGCCTACATCACGCTCCCAATCTCCAGGAATGGCTGGAGTGGAGTGACATCCTACATGATAGGAGGGGGATATCCCTCTGAAGTGGACAACTCCATATCTCTGCGATCTGCAAAACGAGAAGGGCCTTCTCCAAATGTAGGAAGCCACTAGAGCCTCCTGCTGAGTGCAGCTGTGATCCGCCATGCTGTGGCTGGTCCTAGGGAGAGACCCCTTCTGGCACCTGCTGCCAGTGCTGCTAATCCCAGTGAGATCCTCCCGCCTCCTATGAACTAGGCAGGGCAGCCCAACCACCCCACTGAGATGGGTGCTCCATGCCCCGGTTGAGAGCGTCTTGAACATTTTGTTCAGCCTGAGCTTGTGCGGTAGCTTGAGAGGCAGCAACTTGTCTTCTTGTCATCCTCCTTGTCACCTGCATTTCACTTGCAATCCTATGGTTGTATGCTTCTATTGTTTCCAATGGGATGGTTAGTCGGTCAACATTACTTAGCCAATATTCCATGTTGGGCAAAAGAATTTCATTGACACACCCACGATAAGTCATGACATAAGAATCATCCTCTTGATCTATTTTTAGCATGTGTGCTTGGAAAAAGTGATCATAATCAAGATAGACTCTATCAGTGGGTAGTAATTAATTAAAGCCCTATCAAGCAATCCCATGTTTCTTGCAAGTCTAGTGATTAAGGAGGTGCACTCCACATATTCATCACTTTGAAAAGTTCCTAGCCAATAATCTATCATGCCAATGATAGGAGAAATACGAGTTTTATTTAGCATGGCATACATGATTTTCATTTCATCAACTCTAACGGTACGAAGATCATTGCTAGGAAACAATGTCATAGCAAGCCATCGGTGCATGAAATGCAAAGTGGGATTATGAATTTCAATAGTCCTAGGTTGAGTAGAGCTATCTTTGTCACTAATTTCTTTCCAAAAGTCTACTCGATCAAATCCTTCTATGGCTCTAACCAAATTATGATTGCAATTTTTATTAAAGCCTAACAAGACACTAAATTGTTTCCAAGTGTAGGTATATTGCTCACCAAAAAATCTAAATGTGACATGCGTAGCGGTTCTAGTGAGCGTGCATAAAAATTTTATGTGAGTTCCCTCACTCATCTTCATTTACCCGCCAAAAATTTTCCCATCCTATTGCACGGAAAATAACTTGGAATTCGGTGATCATACCTGTGTGATTGAAGAAGTCGTGGTCATAGGCGCAGGTGTGATGAAATGTTCGGTCTTTGATGATTCAGAAAGCTTGCCTCTCGCGATCATCCACCAAGATCATTTGCTCATCACTTGTTAGAATGTGAATTGTTGCTTCTCCACTCTCTTGGCTTGCTTGGTCGATGGACATGGCATCGCTGCCATGGTTGCTTTGGCTTCCCGCCATAGAGTTGTCATCCGACGGGAACTGAATGTGCTTGTTGGCCTTCTTCTTGCTACTTCCAATGCCCAAGGCACCTTTGAATTTCTTCATGATCCTACAAGCAAGAGCAAGCTAGAGACAAGAGAGGGGTTAAGGATTAGTAAAACAAATGAACTACTCCCTTGTGTGATGAGTGGATCACCACTACGATGTTTCTCCTCTCCCTAATAATTCATTTGCTTAGTTATTTAAGCAAAGATGCTCATGGTGTGGAGTACGAAGGAGAGAGGAGGAGTGGAACTTCAGTCTTGGAAGTGAAAGTGCTGGTGGTCTGTGTGTGAGCTTCACAAGGACATAAGTGAGTGGAGACGAAAGCAAAGTGCCAAAGGCACTAGAGTAGGGCGCCGGTCGGCCCCTCATGGTGACAATTCTGCCACCCCTTGCATGGATTCCCTCCTAGATGCCCTCACAAGTGTGCCACCAAGTGAATGAGTGAAAGGAAAAGGCCAAGAGGTGAGTGAATGGATTTGAAATGTTGGAGGCAAGGGCAAGGTGTGTAGAGGGTAGAGAACAAAGTGGCCATCATATTCTTTGCTTTGGCCTTGCTCTTCATGTGCATGGAGGAGTGAATGGAGGTGAAAGGAGCCAATAGGGGGCATAGGTGGGGCCGGCCAATGGCCAAGAGTGGTCGGGCAGCCACCTAATCCCCCTCCTTTATGAATGTCAACCTTTTAAGCAAGGTACTAAGCATGTTTTGACAAGAAATGATGATGCTTAGTGAAAATAAATAGGGATTAGATGCATACCTTTGCTTAACTCAAATCGATTTAGCTCCTCGGATTCCTTCCATGCCAATGATCTACGGTGGCTTGTTCCCATGAATGATGGAATCGTCATCATGCCCATGCATGATAGATATGTCGGGAGGCTTTAACTCCACCGATGAACATTGCTCCGGTCTCGGCTTGAAGTGGAATATTTCTTCCTTGCCATTTATATTGAGATGAATTTCTCTAGCTCCAACATCAATGTGAGCATTTGCCGTACTCAAAAGTGGTCTTCCCAAGATTAGTGGTGTTTTAGTGTCGGCACTAATATCCAACACTACAAAATCTACGGGTATGAAATAGCTCCTTATCTTGACAAGAATATCCTCCGCTATTCTTGCAGGATATCGGACTAATTGATCGGCTAGCTGCAAACACATTGTAGCTGGGGATAATGAATTATGATTTAAATTATCATACACTACCTTTGGCATGACGTTGATGCTTGCTCCAACATCATAGAGGGCTTGATCAAATTGCTGGGCATCGATGGAGCATGAAATAGTGGGATTTCTTGGGTCCTTCTTTTCAGGTAGCTGATTCAATATGGCTGCACTGCACTCCTCGGTCAATTTCACCATCTCTACGCTAGGCAACAGCTTCTTTTTGTTGAGTATATGTTTTAAATATTTGGCATATGTGGGGACCTACATAGCGTCAATTAACGGTATATGTATATATAATTTTTGAATTACCTCGATAAATTTCTTGAATTGTTCATCCTCCATTGCCCTTCCGTTGCGCTCTAGAAATGGCAATACCTCCATGTCATAGAATTCATGGGGGACTGTCCTACCTTTTCTTGGAGCTTAACGGGGGCTTCTTCTTCAGCTGGGACTTCGATTACTACTTTCTTCTTCGTCGCTTAAGGATATGGTGGATCACGAGTGGTTTTTCCACCTCTTGTGGTTATAGCATTAACTTTTTCATTATGTGGAATTTTTGAAATCAAAGTAGCTAATTGATTTTCTAGCTTTTCATTAAAGTTAAGCTGGTTTCCTAAAGCTAGAGAAAATTCATCAAGTCTAGCATGAATATCTCCTAGACCCTATCATGGTCAAGCAATTTAGCATGAATTTGTTCATTGATTTTGGTTTGACTAAAAACAAGATCTCTAAGAGACAAATAATCGAAAGGATGAGTGGGTGAATTACTTTGATTAACTCGCAGATTCCATCTCTGGTAAGGCTGATGTGGAGGTGGTCTGTATCCACCATCATTGAGAAGGGATTTAAGGTCTCTATTGGGGCAGGCATCACTAGTGTGATTCATGCCTCCGCATTTTTCACACGACAGGCTTACCTGTGGCTGCTTGGTTGCAAAATATTCTAGCGCAGCACGATCTCTTTTCCAATTTGCTCTTTTTTCTAACTTATTCAAAAGATATTCCATAGATAAAGAATTAACTTCATAAGTATGGGATGTACCTTTGAGATGTTCATCGGTCCATCCTTGGTTTTCTACCATCTTCTCGATCAACTCCTTTGCTTGCCCTACCTTTAGGGAGAAGAATGCTCCTCCAGCGGCAGCATCAAGGTGTTGACAGGACTCCATTGAAAGTCTATGATAGAAATTTTGGATGAGCAGCCAGTCCTCCATTCCATGGTGAGGGTATGCTTAGACGTACTCTTGGAGTCGCTCCCATGCCTCCGAAACAAATTCTCGGGCTTGCTGTTTAAAGTTAGAAATTTTGCTACGAACAAGATTTCTTTTTTCGACGGGGAAGAACTTGACGAGTAAGTCATTAGAACACTTCTCCCAAGTATTTAAGGTTCCTGCGTTGGAATAAAACCAATGCTTCGCTTTTTCAAGCGATGAAAAGGGAAAAAGTTAGAGTCGAATGGCGTCTTGTGAGACTCCTCTAATTGAGATTGTGTTGCAAATCTCCCAAAAATTCTGAAGATGGGCATTGGCATCCTCGGAAGGTTTGCCATGAAAAGGGCTTGCTTGCACCATAGTTATTAGTGTTGGCTTAAGCACAAACTCTTCTTTTTCGCTAAGAATATTAGGGCCTACGGCTACATTGGAGATAGTAGGGAAGGAATAATCGTGAATTGTCTTAACAGATGCACCAGAACTGGTTGATGCAGTACTGCCAGGATGAATAGGATTGGTGGGTGGAGGTTCTGAAAACACTGGTTCATTTGGGATTTCTGAATGGACTGGCTCAGTTTGTGGAGGATTTGGACGGATCGGGGGAGGTTTCTCCGAGGAGGGGTGAGACTAGTTCTCGCCCTTCAAAGGAGAACCTCAGGATCATCCTAAAAATCTTCCGACAAATTGAATCCACCCATACTTGACTTTGTTGTAAACAAAGCAAGCAGACTCTAAACAAGGAAAAATCACTAAAACTATACTAACCAAATATCTAGGCCAATGTCTTCCTTGGCAACGACGCCAGAAATGTTTGTTGATATTCCTTATGACTATTGGATTAATTCCGCAAGCGTACAGAATATATCGATGTAGCACTTCACTTGGGAGTAAACCAAGTATCGTATTTATTTCCACAGAGAAGGCATAGTATGACTTAGATAAATGATTAACTAAAATCTGGTGAATTACCTAGGCACGAATGTGATGGAATAAATGAAAGAAAACTGCATGTTTACACCAAAATTTGGGAAGAAGATCTTCTGATTTTGTATTTGGGTGTCTTGTACTTGTTTTTGTCTAGATTAATCAGTCATCATAAATTTGCTATGATCCAAGAGCATCAGTTATTTTGATTCATATCATTATCATTTAATATTAGCTGATAATCCTTGATTTAAAGATCTTCATTTCATGGCGCCGGATATCGACTATTTAGTCAATAGCCTTATTGAATCGGCTATCTAGCCGTACATTTGGTACCTTATGAAGACTTACCTGATGAGGATAAAGATGTCATTGGTAAGGCTATAGAGGAGTTTCAGAACAAGTGCTTGTTGTCATACACCAAAACACGTGATAATAAAGTTGTTCAGAAATATCCACTATCGAGAGTTTTGATGCATGGACCGTCAGATACAGATGAAGCTGATGATAGGCATTTCTTTATAGAAGTTGTCAACAAATCTGTTCATGATGCAATGCTGAATCATAATACAGCTTTCTTGAATACATTCCATAATACCATGAAGGAGGTGTTTCATGGATTTCCACCTGATCAGGTTGGATCAGCTTATTACAATATTCCACATCTGTCGACTAAGGGGGCTAATCAAGTCGGTACTAGTCATCAAGAAGCAGCACTAGCTAAGAGTGATGATGTCCAGGCAATTCAGAATTCATCTGAGCAAATTTAGGGTGCTACTACTAATCAAATGTAATATAATCCAGGATCATCAGTGCAGCATGTGCAACAGCTGATAGGGCAAGTTTAGAATCAGATGGTTAATTTTGGTACATCAGGCCAAATACCACCGTCGGCTCAAAAAATAGCACCATCGGTTCAAAGGATTCATAGAGATACAGATCCTAATGTTTTCAATCAGAGATTTCAAACAGTAAATTAGCAAGGAGCCTGACGGATAGATATTCCATAAGGATATCATTATGGTTCAGATTATAATACCCTCTATATAATTCCAAATCTAGGATATGAAGGCACTTACAATTTCAATCTGCAGATGGGTCAGCAATTGCCAAGAAATCCAAAGTCAAATGCTGATGAATTGTTGCTCAGAGTAACCAAAATGATGAAAATTAGTTTGGTTTAAAACCAAAAGGGCAAACCTTATTGTATAAACGTCCATATCTAGAGTGGTATGATTTGGTGGCCCTTCCTATGAACTACAAGCTTCTAGAATTTTCTAAGTTCACTGGTCAAGATACACAAGTACAATAGAACATGTTAGTCGATATCTTACTCAATTGGGTGAAGCCTATGTTGAAGAAGCACATCGAGTTTATTTCTTCTCTGTGTCCCTGTCAGGACCAGCTTTCACTTGGTTTTCATCACTAGCGGTTAATTCTATTGCCAAATGGAGTGATCTTGAAAAGAAATTTCATATGTATTTCTACATTGGGATAGGGGAAAGAAAGATTATAGATTTGACAACTATAAAGCAAAGAGCTAATGAATCAGGTGCTGAGTTCCTTTAGAGGTTTCGAGAAACAAGAAACTTATGCTTTTCATTGAATTTGACTGATGATCAGCTAGCTACGTTGGTCGTTCAAGGAATGTTGCCAACATGGAGAGAAAAAGCTGCTTGGGCAAGAATTTGACAATTTAGGTCAATTAGCTCATCGGGTGGCAGCACTTAATAGCCAATTCTAGAATATGCGCAGAGATACCTGATTCTAGAAGAATGTTGCAATCGTTGAAGCTTATAATCCATATTTAGTTGATGATGATGACGATGAAGAGGAAATTGCCGTAGCTGAATGGAATTGGGGTAAAAAGATAGTAATGGTTCCAAATCCTTGGGGAAAAGAAGTTGAAGAAAGTTATGATTTTGATGTTACAAAAGCAGACAAACTTTTTGATTTCTTGCTTGTGAAGGGATAGATTAAACTGCATGCCAATCATGTTATATTACCTCCTGATCAGTTGAAGAATAAGAAGTTCTGCAAGTACCAAAACACTACTTCTCATACTACTAATGATTGCTAGATTTTTCGACAGCATATTCAGAGGGCTATTCAACAAGGGAAGCTTAAATTTGATATAGCTCGGAAAATAAAAGTTGATGATAACCCTTTCCCAAAGGATCAGAACATGGTTGATGCTAAGTTGTTCAAAGGGAAAACTAAAGTTTTGACATCAGTTAGGGCAAGAGAAACTAGAACAGTTGATCCAAAGATGCAAATATCGGCTGATGAATATAGAAAAATTAAAAGGCATCGTGACCAACAAAAGAGCTGATATGAGCAGGGAGAAACATCGAGAGATGGTGAGATGAGACCACGTGTTACATCTCAAATTATGTTGAATAAATGGCAATAGCAGAAGGAGAAAGATTATCAACGCTGGTTAGAAGAGAAGGAATATCAACGTCAACAAGAAGAGAGATATGAAAGAGAACAAGCTGAGTCACATTGGAATTGCCTTTTCTTCAGACATTGTTGGAATGAAGGTTTAAGATTGCCTACTAGAAATAATTGCTCAGAATGTAGCGAATAATATTGAGAGTTTAGGCAATCTCAAGTCAACTGCCGGTCTATCCATGATCGAATTGAATATCAACATAATGATGTGGATCGATGCTTAAAAAATAGAAGCACTCATGATCGGCTTGGAAAGCGAGTTGTTGATCAGAACTGGGCCAATTATGAAGAAGAGGATAATGAAGAGTATGTTTGGCAGGAAGGACAGTGGTGTCCAGGAGGTATAACAAGAAGTCAGAAGAGAAGAGTACAACGCCTAAGGAGCAGAGAATTAGAACAGGCTCAAAAATTTGGTAAACCGCAAGTATGTCGTCCTAAACAAACAACAGATAAGGGTCGGCTAATATTCAAATGGCTTTTCTTTTACCATATGAATTTAAAGCTCTAGTAGATCAAGAAGTCTATTTGGATTTTGATGAATCAGAGTATGAAGAGATGGCAGCCCAGTTGACATTGATATAGCAAGCTACATTTGATAAACAAGTTAAGCATCGGCATTTGAAGGCTTTATATGTGAAAGGCTTTGTCAATGGGAAGCAGATGAGTAAAATGTTGGTTGATGGAGGTGCCTCTATTAATCTGATGCCTTATAATACTTTTTGCAGGCTTGGTAAAGGACCAGAAGATCTGATTGAGACTGACATGATGCTTAAGGATTTTGGAGGTAATGCGTCCAAGACCAGGGGGCAATAAATTTTGAATTGACAATTGGAAGCAAGACTTTGCTCACTGCATTCTTTTTCATTGATGGAAAGGGTTTATATAATTTACTCCTTGGTCGTGATTAGATTCATGCCAATTGTTGTGTACCATCGACTATGCATCAATCTTGATTCAGTGGCATGGAGACAATGTTGAGCTAGTTCATGCTGATGATTCTATAAGTATAGCGACCACTACAAGGTTCTACCTCTAAAGCCACACCACATGATTGCAACACCACTAATTTGGTTGCAATAGGTGGATCGTATTGCAACCTTTTAAAAAAATGGTTGCAATATGTGCCTATAATGCAACGGACTAAATTTGTTGCAATATGTATGGTTTGTCGTTGCAACAGGCTTGTGCTACTGCAACCATTTAAGAATTGTGTTGCAATTAGTTGGAATTATTGCAATGGCATTTTTGAGTTGCAATAGTATTAGTTTTCGTTGCAATTACTTGGTGTTATTGCAACTATATTGGATTTGGTTGCTTTTGCTTGTAACTATTGCCACGGTTATTATGGGTTGCAATAATGTTCCATGGTGTTGCAATTGCTAGGGTCGTTATTGCAACAAGATTTCCGAATGGATGCAATAGCATGTTTCTATTGCCACGGTTTTCTGGGGTTGTAATAATCTTTTGTGGCGTTGCAATTGTTAAGTACTTATTGCAACTACAATTCTAAATGGACGCAATATCATGTTAATATTGCCATGATTTTTTTGTGTTGCTATAGACTACCCCTGATGCAACGGCCTAAAAGTGTTGCAATATACCAAAAATGGTTGCAATAGACAAAATGCTCCACGCATTAGACTACCCCTGATGCAACGGCCTAAAAGTGTTGCAATATACCAAAAATGGTTTCAATAGACAAAATGCTCCACGCATTTCTAAATAATTTACCAAAATGGGGGTGAGGAGGATTCAAACCCGCGACCTGCCACTAAAGATGAGCATGTCTTACCACCACATCATGGTTGTGTTTGTGATTTTTTCTGGCATGTTTCCTTATACATGTTTGGTCCAATCATTTGAAATTCAAAACCGAAATAATATGGGATAGGCTGCATGCTTGCGCCTGGTCCGAGCTGGCCTCCTGGCGCCAGCTGCAAGCTAGAGCCCATTTGCCAAGGGAATTGACGTGAAAAGGGCAATAAAAAGATACTGGCCAAGGGAATTGAATCCAAGACCTCGGACTAAAGCCAAGCGCACCGTACCACCACACCACTTCATTGTTTGTGACTTACTTCGGCATACATTGTTCTTAACATGTCAGTGAGAGAATACAGAAATTAAATCAGAAAAAATATTCCTTAGTTGAGACTCAAACCCAAGACCTCGACAAGGAACCAAGGAAGTCTAACCACCAGGCTACAGCAAGTGTTTGTGCCAAGATGGGGGAATTTTCTTCCAAGTACTAATTTCGTCCAGTTAGATGAACTGATTTGGAATGAAGAACATATGAATAGGTGGTATTTCTATTCTTAATAGTTGATATTTCTGAAACTTTTTAACAAGCAATAGCCTACGTATATGTTGTTGTGTAGGAGTTTCAAAAAAAATGGAACTCATTTGACATTTTCTATCTTTTAAATAAATTTCTGCGTGCTTACCGAAAGTAATTCCAAATTGAACTGTGCGTACCTCCAATAGGAGTCAAAAAAATTTACAAAGAACATATTTATAGTCATACATTTCACTCTATCCCATATCCCAGAGTTGTTAGGGAAAAACATTTGTTTGCTAGGGATAATTCATCCTTCTATTCCTAAATTAAGATCAAATAATTGTAATAATTCTAAATTTTGTCAGAAAATTCTACAATTTTGCATGGTAACATGTTTTTGTTATCTAATCATCATATAAAAAAACTCAAATGATTTTAACAAGGTGGCAATAGACATTGTTCACAAATTGATACATCTCTCACATAGTTATAAGTGATTAATATGAAAGTTGTACCCAATTGTGAACAATGTATACTACCATTTTATCGGATGGAGAAATTACCAATACAAGAGTTGTAAATCACGTTGGGTTGTACAACTTTGTTGTTGACAACTTTTTCATTTGAAATCATTAACTGTCCTAAAAATATGTTGGAAGCTCTCATATTTTGAAATTCAAATTTTGAATTATTCAAACAAAGTCGGATAAAGAAATGACCAAAATAAAAGTTATAGATCTTTATGATTTCTACAACTTTGTTGTTGATAACGTTTTCATTTGAAATGATTTACTATCCTAAAATTCTATTCGAATTCTTATATTTTAAAATTCAAATTTTGAATTGTTGAAACAGTGGGTTCTACAACTTTGTTTTTGACGACTTTTCCATTAGAAATTATCTACTATTTCAAAATTGTAGAAGTTCATAAAAATTCTAGAAGGAAAAAAAGAAAAAGAACGAACACGTGATGACATGCGTGTCAAGCGGTTCTGTCTTCGTCGCTGACCACGGGGCCCACCGTACCGACGTGGAGGCATAGGACTGGCCGGACCACGTCACCAACCCCACGGCCTGTGCCGCTCACCGCACCATTTCATTCACTCCTGCACAAGAGCAAATACTAGCTGCGTAGGAACAGTGGGACCCGCTCTGATGCAACAGCCTAAAAGTGTTACAATGTACCAAAAATGGTTGCAATAGACAAAATGCTCCACGCATTAGACTACCCCTGATGCAACGGCCTAAAAGTGTTGCAATATACCAAAAATGGTTGCAATAGACAAAATACTCCACACATTTCTGAATAATATATTCTATTAACAAAAAAATGCTCCACGGAGGATTTGATCGTAGGAACTAAAGTACAAGCAAACCCTCATCTACCACTGGGGTACTGAGGTGTGTTCGACATTAAGTATACTTTATATTACTTGTTTACATGATGAAGATGGCTAATTCACTTCATTTTTCAACATGGACGATCACCATCCGTATCTTCCATGACAATTTCAGAAAACAAAAAACTATCCAGCATGCTGATATTTGTGCTTATAACAGAAAACAAACATGAGTATAATAGTTTAAAGACCAACTCTAGCTATTCATTATCCCAGACAATGTGATAGTTTTCAACAAAAAAATCCAGAAACACATTACTGTTGAACAAAAGATAAGTATTTAAACAAAGAAATCATCTTCTAGGCTCGATTCCCCCACCGCGCATCTTTTAATTTTTTTCCCAATTTCCAATGGGCGCGGCCGGTGGCCGGGTGACGTGGCAGGCAAGTGGCTAGGTGATGTGGCGTCCTTGCCCAAGGGATGCCACAGAAGCAACAGTGCAACAAATTGTGTTAAAAACTATTAAATACCACAAATATAAACCAAAGAACATGTAGCTCAGTGGTAAGTGCGGTGGTTCCTAGCTAGGAGGTTCCAGGATCAAATCCTAGATTTTGCATGTTTTTCTCTCTTTTTCCCGATTTTTCCATTTTACTCTCTTTTTTTCCCGATTTTCGGGTTCAAATATTATATTTGCTTTTCTATTTTTGTTTTCCGTATTTTTTATTTCAAAAATTTTATTTGCCCCACTTGTGTCATGACAATCGCACAACTGCCAGGCGGCGATGCCTTCGGCACCATGATGTGCTCTGCCTTGCCACTTATCCATCGCCACCACTGGAGGTTTCGGGTGACGTCGGAGAAGCGCCTATGTCTTCGACTCTTCCTATATGGAAGTACTAATCTATTTGTTCCTTGTTCCTTATTCTATTTATTTCGTTACCGGATATTATAGGCGGGCATACGAGAACATTCAAGAACTACAACAAATTAATTACCTTGCAAACATCTCCTCAAATAGATGTTGGGCGTCATCCATGTACACATTGCCCGCAACTAGGGTGCTGTCCGGCCGCCATGCCGTGCCCCTCGCCCATGGATGGCTGGCTTTAGATGATGTGAGGATGGTTTATTCTATGTACACAATTTCTAGCTTCTTTTCTTCCAAAAAAAAAGAATAGATAAAATATGTTTTTTGCATAACAATTGGTAACATAACTTCATATTTTTCTAATGTCATGGTAATTATAAGGTTCTATCCAATTTTGAGGTGAATACGAGTTTGAACATGTAAAGTGCTACTTAAATCTCAAAATTTGACTTGAGTTGCTATGAACTATGTGAGAGATGTCTCTATTTGTGAATAATGTATGCTCTAACTTTATCAAAATACTTAATTTTTTTACAAGCTTAGTTATGAACCAAAAATATGTTGCCACATCAACTTGTAGAATTTTTTTATCAAATTTAGATATTATTGTAATTATTATGTGCTAATTTGGAGATAAAATTTTGAATTGTCTCTAGAAGACAACATAATTTTTCTCCATCTCCAATACATGGTCTGTAATGGAACATATGAACCTAAAAATATTTTTGTGCAATTTTTCGAATCTTATTGGAGGGACACGTAGTTCAACTTAGAATTAATTTCAATAAAGACATAGAAAGTCAATTAAATGATAGAAAATACCAAATCTACTTCGAAATTATTCAAACTCCTACGTGACAACTTATATGTTGCCTATTACATTTGAAAAATGTATTCATCGTATTTAATATAGTTTATGTACATGTTGCTTCACAAAGATGCCTTAATTTCTTATTTTAAAAAAAGTTTCTTCACATAAGCTTTTCAGCCGCTGGGCTGAATTTAGTTTGGCCCCCCGCGTCCTTCTTCGGTCCAATGGCGCCAGCCCAAAAATTTCGCACAGTTAATTGATGCTACTACCCATCCTCCTCCTCAAATCCCTATATTTTTAAGGGTATCTTCGTAATGTCATCCTGCACCCGCGCCCCAAATCTCATCCATGTCTCCGCAATCTCACCACCACAACCCGTTTTCTCCACCATAGATCGCATCTCCTCAGTCGCCGCCGCGCCCCCATCTCCTCCTCGTCCACCGACCACCGCACCCTCATCTCCTCCCTCCACTGACTGCCGCGGCGGACATGACTCCTCCTCCGTCAGCCAAACCGACCGCGCCTCCCTCCCCAGTTCCCTCCGTACCGTCGACCTCTCCCGCGGATGGGGAGGCGCAGCGGCCCCGCCCCCTCCCCTCCCTCCAACCCCCGCCGCTGCCGGCCTGGCCTCCCGGAGCAGTCGCTGCTGTGCTCGGCCATCGTCACGGCGGCCTCCCCCCTCGGGTTCCCTCGCGGGATGGCGCGGCGGCCGGGCGGGGACGGGTTGTCGAGGAGGACTATCCAGTGGGGGAGCTCGAGGAGGACGACGGCGGCGACCTCGACTTCCTCCTCCCTCCCCGCGTCGTCGTCGGGCCCGACGAGAACGGCCTCAAGAACGTCATTGACTATCGCTTCGACGACGACAGCAACAAGGTCAAGGTCACCACCACCACCCGCGTCCCCTCACCATCCCCTCCCACGATCTCGCTCCAATCGCGCTCCATCACGCGCACGCAGCCACCTCCTCTCCCACACTCCGAGGCGCGGGAGGCCTTCGAGCACGCCGCCGCAGCAAGCGCGAGGTTCGTGCGTGATCCAATCCATCCATCCATCCCTTCCTCCCCTACCGGCGTTCCGTTTTCTGAGCATGGGGCGGCGGCACCCTTACTCCTGATGCGTTCCTGCTGTCCACCTGCTGCTGCTAGGATAGGCGTAGGTGATCCTGAACACGAACACCCGCGGCGGCGCGCGTCCTGTCCCCACTTCAACGTTCGGCACAGCGGGTCGGTCGGCAGCCGTGCGATGAGGAAGTGGATCTCGAAGATCTGGCTAGAGCCCCCTTGCGCCGCCTACCGGAGTCAACGTCCACCTACGCCTTCCCTAGGATGCGACCCGGGGCCCTCGTCTGGCGGGCTCTGCCAGCGCCATTGACTGAACATCTCCAGGCTGCGGCATGGCGTTTCAGGTTTCGGAACTCAGTTCTACTCTTGCCCAGATGCTCAGTACCAAGCCCAATTATTAATATTTCCTTGATGAAAGCAGTGCCAGCATGTTCCGGGTGATGCTTGAGTCAATGCAGTGTGGCTACGACAAGAGGAACTTGGTGCCCAAGATCCTTCTGCTAATGAAACAGAGGTTACCATTTTTTATTTTTTATTTTTAATTAGTGAACCATTTGTTCAGACTAACCTGAGAGAGAAGTACTTAATTTGCCATGCTTTGAAGAGTTCAGAGTAGCATTGCTTCATTTTACATAAGCCGTTCTTAGAATACCAGTGTTTTTTAATGGTATTTGTGTAGACTAACCACATAAAAAATACTAAATTTGGCATTTGGGAGGATTAGCGTTCATACTCAAATGGGAACCTGAAAAGGTGAGATGATATTTTCAGGATGTAATTGTTTCTGATCAGTACCTTTGTCCTAAACCACTATAGATTTATGTTTGGTTTCTTTTTTTAGTTTCTGAGTTTGTGTTTGTTGGTTGATGAGTACTGCTGGGCAAAAATAGTGCATAATAGATTCATAGTACCATTGACAAATTATGGGACGTGACACTATTCTTAATTTTGGGTTTGAAACAGACCGTGTTTCGATGACTTGTTGGATGCAACCATCAGAAGTTGGCTGGATTCATTCCAACTTTTGCAGGTACTAATTAAATACATTCCTACTTAGAGTTTCCTTTCCCAATCCCCATGATGTAATTATCCTTCTGGTTTTCAGCTCATGAATGGTGTTGAAATTTAGTTGGCATAAAATTGAATCCAGAGATCCTATATAATTGTTCTTTTGGTTTTACTTGGGCTGTTAGCTTTACGTGGGAGTAGAGTTTGCTATGATTCCTAACTCTGTGATAAAACATGAAAGATTTATTCTATCACATATTTAGCCCCATGCTTACTTTAATCCACATTTAGTCACACCTTAATATGGGCATACAGGAAGCTAATAGCCTGCTGGTGCCAATGCTATTTTATTTTATTTTTTATGTGTGCGCTGCCAAAGCCAAAACAGGCTGCGTGGAGCCAAAATGGGCACAACAGAGTGTGCCTCCTAATGGGTGGAGATTACATGTTGAAGATTTTGTTGGCCTGCTTAATACCTTAGAGCTACATGATTCTTCTAATAAAAAGTGAATGGTCATAATTGTTAAACATAAAATGTTGGAAGGTTTTGTCTGCTTGTTTTATTATGATGGCTACATAGACCAAATTTCAAGAAAACATGTTACATACAGCTATCAAATCTCTCTTCAACTGTTCACAAAATCCGTTAGTTTGTGAAAGAACGTAAGAATCTGTTTGCTACAATAATTGGTTTCTTGACAAGGTACATGAAATGGTAACCAAGATTCTGTCATTGAAAGGTTTATATGCAGCTATTACTCCCTCCTGTCACAAGTGCTTGTTGTTTTGGAAGTGCCTGTAGTCAAACTTTCAAAACTTTGATTGTCGATAGCCTTTTAATTTATATTGGAAACATGCAAATCATGTGTAGATATTTCATGGGTAATATTCCAGTTTTGTTGGGTTTTGTAAATATATTTTAAGGCAATGCGTGATCCCTGGCAACAAGTCTTTGTGACTAGAGGTGGTATAATTTTGGTTCCTAGTTCTTTTGCCTGTGACCTGATGCATTTTGCTAATATTTTTTTGTGGCTACATTATTTCAGGCATCTCAGGATCATTATTTCATAGGATTGAAGATTCTAAACAATCTTGTAACGGAAATGAACCAGGTGAGACACGTAAATATTTTTGAAGTCAGTATAGAGTATACACTCCATAGGTGTTATCTTCCCTTTTGAATTTGATGTAGCATTAACACATTCATGTCTTACGCTGTTGCTAGTACTTTGCTTCCTGTGATTTATCCTAGTCGACTTGTTACTCTTGGAAAAATGTATTAACGTCCTTTTATATTTCTTTGTAAATGTCATATTTCCGAAGCAGTAGCTGGGACAATAGCAATGATTTTCAGCTGTTTGGCTGCTTGCAATGTTTTTTAACAGAAGTGAAAGTGCCTGATCTGAAATCATAGTCATTTGATGGATAATTTTACTTTGAATGAATCAGGAAATTTCAAACCCTTTAGTCTTTAATTTATGATTCCAAATTACTTACCTTCAAAATGGTTCAATCCATGCTGTTGTTGCTAAAATAATACAATTTCAGTTTATCTGATGCATATACCAATGTTAATGATTCTTTCAGGAGCAAGATAGAGTTTGAGTGGAGCACACAGCTGACCTTTGCTACAGTACTACACATAGCTTATTACATTTTGAACTGTTCAAAGTAGCTACTGTGAGTCGGATACCTTATGTGTTTTAGTTGTTGTGCGTGTGTTATCGACTAAGTTTGACATTGGATGTGGTTTCATTAATGAGTTGTACGAACAAAGCATATTTTGGATTAATGGATGTCTAAATGCTTCTTTCATCATATATTATTCAGCATGCAATTATTGTTTGAAGCAAACAAAGCGTTGCAATATGGACTATCGATAAAATAATTTAGCGTTGCAATATATGATATAGCAACAAAACACCATACCAATGGAATAGTGGGCATTGCAATAGAGTCTTCAAACTGTAGAAATACAATAGTTAGCATGGCAATAGAGGGTCCAACAATAGCAACCAGTATTGATCATTGCAATAGAGAGGCAACCTCTAGCAACCAAACATTTACCGTGGCAATAGACGGAGGCACCTATAGCAACCACAATGTTTAGTGTTGCAATAGAGAGGCTACCTCTAGCAACCAAATATTTATCGTGGCAATAGATGGTTTCACCTATAGCAACCAGTATTGATCGTTGCAATAGAGAGGCTACCTCTAGCAACCAAATATTTATCGTAGCAATAGATGGTTCCACCTATAGCACCCACCAAGATAGCGTGGCAATAGAGGGTCCATCTATTGCAATGCTATTGATGCGTGGCAACAAGGTCTATTGCAACACCCAATATCGTTGCTAGTGCACCTATTGTCACACTTTGGGTACGTGGCAATAGGTATTTCTGGCAACACCCATGATGGTTGTCTATACTATGGGTTGCAACACTACATGGCATTGCAACAACACTCCTTGGTGTTGTAATAGGGGAAAACCTATTGCAACACCAAAATGAGTCGTTGGGCAAACCTTTTGCCACGGTTACTATGACAACGCCTGCCAACGAAAAAAAGTGTTGCAATTTTGTCTATTGCAACCATTTTTGGTATATTGCAATGCTTTTAGGCCATTGCATCAGGGGTAAAACCTTGTAGTGGACAACTTATCCAATCTATTGGGAACTAGAAGATTTTGAGTGTTTTTCTGGCAAGCGATGGGAAGGAGGCTTCATTAGAATCAATGATGAAGGCCAACAGCCGATCTGAGCAGTCAGCTCTAAAAGTTTATTTTAATGGATAATCCAATAGATGGTACAGATGGTAAACTAGGACATGGCTTTACGTCGCCCGATGAGTTAGAAGAAATAGATATTGGTCCTAGAGATAGGCCTAGGCCGACGTATGTAAGTGCTAAATTGGATCATGAGTTAGAAGAATTGATAGATTTGTTAAAGGAATTTAAAGATTATTTTGCTTGGGAATATTATGAAATGCCTAGCCTAGATCGATCAATTGTTGAACATCGGCTGCCAATCAAACCTGGATATCGGCCATTTAAACAAGCTCCAAGAAGATTTAATCCAAATGTTCTTGATGATATTAAGAAGGAGACTGAAAGACTACTAGAAACAAAATTTATCCGACCTTGCCGATATACAGAGTGGATATCGAGTGTAGTTCCTATGTATCAGAAAAATGGGAAGTTGAGAGTCTGTATTGATTTTAGAGATTTGAACAAGGCTACACCGATGGATAGTCATCTCATGCCAATAGCTGATATGTTGGTAGATGCAGCAGCCGGGCACAAGGTAATTAGTTTTATGGATGGTAATGCAGGTTATAATCAAATTTTTATGGCTGAAGAAGACATAGCAAAAAACAACCTTTAGGTGCCCCAACGCAATCAGCTTATTTGAATGGGTTGCGATGACTTTTGGATTGAAGAATGCTGGTGCAACTTATCAGAGGACAATGAATTATATTTTTCATAAGTTGATCGACATGATTATTGAAATCTATATTGATGATGTGGTGGTGAAATCTAAAAGGTACAAAGAACATTTGGCTGATCTACGAGAGACTTTGGAGTGCACAAGAAAACATGGTTTGAAGATGAATCCTAATAAGTGTGCCTTTGGAGTGTCAGCTGGACAATTTTTGGGTTTTATGGTCCACGAGAGAGGAATTGAGATTGGTCAAAAAAGTATGAAAGCAATTGATGAGGCAGTACCTCTAACTATTAAAACTGAATTACAATCTCTACTTGGTAAGATTAATTTTATCACAAGGTTTGTTTCAAATATGTCAGAAAGGATTCTGCCATTTTCTCCTTTGTTGAAGTTGAAAAATGATCAATAATTTAATTGGGGTGACATACAACAAAAAGCATTTGAGGAGATAAAAGAGTATATGAAATCTCCAACTGTGTTGGTTCCTCCTAATCAAGGTAAGCCTTTTAAGTTATACGTGTCGACAGATGGCCAAACGATTGGATCGACCTTGATGCAAGAGTTCGAAGGAAAGGAACGGGTTGTTTTCTATATAAGTAGAAGACTTTTGGATCTAGAAACAAGATATTCTTCTATTGAAAAGTTATGCTTATATTTCTCCTGCACTAAATTATGATATTATTTATTATCGGCTGAGTGTATAGTTGTGTCTAAAGATGATGCAATCAAACTCATGTTGTCAATGACGATATTAAATGGGAGAATGGGAAAGTGGATTCTTGCATTATCAGAATTTGACTTGGTATGAATCGGCTAAAGCAATCAAAGCGCAAGTGGTGGCCAATTTTATTACTCAACACCATAAACCAAGCATCGGCTATGTAGAATCTATGCCTTGGACATTGTTCTTTGATGGATCATCGTGCAAGCAGTGTGGTGGCATTGGTATTGTTATTATTTTGCCTCTGGGGGCAAGTTTTGAGTTTGCCTTTCAAACCAAACCAATGACCACCAATAATCAAACAGAATATGAAGCTATTTTTAAGGGACTTCAACTTCTTCAGGAAGTAAATGCTGAGTCAATTGAAATATTTAGAGATTCACAGCTAGTTATTAATCTGTTGATCAGCCTGTATGAATGTAAAGATGATATTCTAAAGGGATACCATGATGAATGTCGAAAATTACTTGAGGAGTTTCCCCTTACTTCTCTTCAGCATATTCCAAGAGCACAGAATCAAGAGGCCAATCGGTTAGCTCAGAATGCGTCAGGCTATCGAGTGTTCCAAGAAATCTTAAGTAGTGAGACCTTGGCTAATGATTAGAGAGTTGAAATAGCCGATTACCTCAAGAATCCATCACGAAAGCTTACCAGAAAATTGAGATATAAATCAACAAAGTATGTTTTGTTAGATGATCAGTTGTATTACAAAATAGTCGATGGAGTTTTACTTAAATGTTTAAGTCAAGAAGAAGCAAGAGTATCAATGGGAGAAGTACATGAAGGAATATGCTGAGCTCATCAATCGGCTTATAAAATGAAATGGGTTATTCGTAGGTCTGGATATTTCTGGCCAACAATATTAGAAGATTGTTTTGAATATTACAAGGGGTGTCAGGATTGTCAGCATTTTGGTAATGTTTAGAAATCACCTACATCTGCTATGAACCCAATAATTAAGCCATGGCCATTTCGAGGCTAGGGAATTGATTTAATTGGTAGATTTTTCTATCTTTAAGTAGAGGGCATAAGTTTATATTGGTAGCAACAGATTATTTTACCAAGTGGGTTGAGGTGATTCCTTTGAAAATAGTAACTTCAAAGAATATGGTTGATTTTGTCAGAGAGCATATTATTTATCATTTTGGGATTCCTCAAACCATTACTACTAATCAAGGGACAATGTTCACATTAGAATAATTCAGAGATTTTGCTGCTAGTATGGGAATTAAATTATTAAATTCTTCTCCTTATTATGCTCAAGCTAATGGCCAGGCAGAGGCATCCAATTAAATTATGATTAAGTTGATTAAGAAGAAAATTGAAGAGCAACCAAGGAAGTGGTACCTGACACTTAATGAAGCATTGTGGGCATATAGGATGGCTTGTCATGGATTGATTAAATCATCACCTTATGAGTTAGTATATGGGCATAATGCAATTCTTCCTTCGGAGATTTAGACTGGATCAAGATGTGTTATGTTGTAAAATGATTTGACAGCCGAAGTCTCTAAAAACCTTATGATGGATGATTTAGAGGACTTAAGTTGTCATCGGCTGCGCGCCCTTGAAAATATTAAGGCCAATAAATTAAGGGTTGCAAGGCATTATAATAAAAAGCTCAAGAACAAATAGTTTTGCGAAGGCGAGTTAGTTTGGAAAGTAAGACTGTCGATTGGGTCTAAAGACAGCAGGTTTGGCAAATGGTCGCCTAATTGGGAAGGTCCTTATCGGATTAAACGTTGTGCACCAGGCAATACTTATATTTTGGAAATGCTATAAGAGGAAGAGGAGTTTGATAGAGCAATCAATGGAAATTTTCTAAAGAAGTATTATCCTAGCGTTTGGATTAATACTTGATAGCCGATTTGTTTAGTCATCGGCTCTAATAGCCAGTACCAGGAGAGTATCGCCTTTAGTTCAAAAAAAATTAAACCAAAGGGGTAAAAGTCGATACGATATGTATCGCCTATAAAGCAAAAACACACACAATGACAATCATGATTCATATTATGGTAGTTTCAGAGATGAATTCATAAGGAAAAGGCAAAAACTTTATTCATTCATCATTTGTTCCTAGTACAAACTAATCGAACATCTTGTTCACAACATCTTAGGCTGGTGTGATATCCACAATGACCGTTGTTGCATCATGAAAGTCCTTAATCAGCTCCTTGTGCATGTCAGGATCATCGGCCATTGGGAAGCCTAGCTCCATGGTGCGGAGGTCATGCCTGGTCTAGACTTGCATCGTGGCTAGAGCCACCGCTGCACCACGTTGAATGCCATGGAGGGCAATCTCCTAGGCGCAGGCTAGGATGTCGTGCAGACGGTTGATGAGCATTGACGGCCGCCTTAGCTACATTTGTCCCAAGTTGGAGGTTTTCCAACTATACCATCAGAGCTAGCAAACAAAGAGGCAAGAAGATTGTCAAGAAAGGGGCAGTGAAGATAAGAATGAGGGTTTTCTTAGAACTAGGCTTACCCGCCACCATGGTGTTGGACTCGGCCAACCACGCCCAAGCGGCGTTGGCTTCCTCCTCTACGGCAAGGAGGGCAGCCTAGGAGGCCTCGAGACGGATCTCAAGCTGATCGTTTTCTCGAGTTGCCTTGGAATAACGGTCCTTGGTAGCCCTCCAATCCCGGAGGAAGCGCCGGGCGTTGCCGCTGGTGTACGAGTCGGAGGAATCCAATGACTAGTCCAGCGTGGGGGCGGCGCTAGGTGTTGCATTGGAGGGTCCATTAGCCCTAGGAGGAAGAGGTTGGAGTCTGTCATTCAGGACGAACCTGTAAACAAGTTAGAATATGATTCGTTGTCATGAATAGAAGGCGTCTGATCTTACATCATGTGGCGGAGGCGCTGGCTCATCAGCATGTTCTCCTCCGGGACCTCCGCCGCCATGCACTTGCCGCGGTTATCTCCACTAGCCATGGGTTTCCGTTTGGATCTTGAGAGGGGAAGAAGAAGAAACCACTATAGGGTTCTTGAAGGTAGAAAGACGTGAGAGAATGAGAAATAGTTTTAGATACAGATGTGTTTAAGGATGAGGCCCTTGGCTGGTATTTATAGCCACGAAGGCGAGATGGTAGATATCTTGGAACGTGTGAAAGCAACCCCAATTAATGGAAGGGGAAGCATCGCTTCGCTAATAACGAGGGGAATGAGGCGTTGATGACTAAGAAGGAATTTGAAGAGTTTTTTTTGCAATAAGGGTCGTTTTTAGATTCAGTTAAGTCAGAGTAAAGTCAGAATCGAGAATCGGCTAATTTAAATTGGCTATTCTAGCCGAACCAAGAAGTACAGTAGACCAATAGGAAGAGTATAGTTATCATCAAGTTTATACAGAATATATACTACATATGCTAGAACTTAAATTACAAGTTAAGATCATCATGAATTGCTCTTAGTGCTTTCAGCCGAATAGCATCAACTTCTGCAATTTGTTGTTTGTCTTCTTCGGCTGATCCGGAAATGCTCTCAAGACTGATGCGAATAGCTTTGCCTTCCTTAACCTTGGTCAGCATCTCTTGTCTCTTCTGTTTGATGGGATAGGGGATCTGAGTCCAGTTAGACTCATGACGGTCAATGGCGGCTTTCATACTTTCCAGTTCCTGTTCGAGCTCAGCACGCCTAAATCTTAGCTGAGTCAGTTCTGGTTCAATTTTGGAAGAAGAATTCTTCAGATTATCGATCAATTGTGTTAATTCTTTGGCTTCCTACTTGTTAGAGTTCTTCTTAGCCATCAAAGCTTCATGGTCAGTCAGGTTTCTTTGAGCCTTTTTCACCTTGAGAGCTTGATCTTTGATGTTGGATAGAGGTATCAAGGCTTCAGCAAGATTTGGGGGCAGATCATCCTTAATGGCTAAGAAGATTCTTCTCATTGGATCTGCATCCTGGACCAAATCGGCGATGTTCCTCTCGAGCATTGGCAGCATGTCTTTTAGCCTATTTTTGGTCTCATCTGATAAGATTTCTTGAGAAGAAATGGCTGATGAGCTTATCTCATTTTCATCTATATATTCCTCAAAGTTGAAAGAATAGCTCAAAGCTAGAGAGTTAAGTGCCTATATGTGAACAAAAGGAGTCTTAATAGAAATAGCAAATGAATTGACAATGAGATGGATGGTGAGATGGAGATAGTACCTTTTCTGAAAGAGATCCTGGCTGAGGAGAAGGAACAACCAATGATGTGTCAACATCCGGTTGAATCGGCTCTGGGCTTTCGATGCTAGTGTCTACAGGCATCAAGATGCTTTTTAGTTTATAATTGCTATAGAAGGATAAAATGTGTAACAGAACTGACCAATTTATAAGAGCACAAGTATGAAAGCAATCACCAGAGTGATCAAACCATCATACTTGAACCCATATAAACCCGGTAGTCAACTGAAACCACGAAGAATTTCAAACCAACTTGCATACAACCAAGATCACAGTAATTCAACATAACAAGCCACATGTTACATCCAGTTCACAAGTAGTTCACAAGTACCTCATACATTAGAGTACACAGTTATTACAAAACGAGTTCACAAATAGTGGAAGCAAAGTAGTTTGAGACCATCACACACACTTAGTTCAAATACAAGCCAGTTCCATAGTCATATCCAGCAAAAGCAGTAAGATAAGATAACATAGATGATCATGCCCATGATCTAGTGTTCATCCCCCGCAGGGTGGAGACAATACTTGCAGTAGCCGTTATAGAGCACGTCATCTGCAACAAGGGGGAATAAACCCTGAGTACGAGAATGTACTTAGCTAGACTTACCTGTCATAAACCAGAAATAAATGACACCAAGGAGTATGCAAGGCTTTATCGGTGGATCTTTCTTGACAACCATTTTGCATAAAAGCTTTAGTGATATGAGAGTATAATTTAAATTATTAGTAAGCAGCAAGTTATCCAAATTAACCTATCAACTAGATTAGCACCTGTACTAGAGTAAGTAGTTGAGTAACTCCAAACATTAGTAACCATATCCGATATAATGTTGTATCATCATCATCATCGATTTAACCATCAAGTTCCATTAAGTGCATCTACGTTGCCGCTGCTCAGTCAAGTTCTCACTATCTAGGAGAGACGGTGATTCAAATCGATTCCTATCCAGCTGGAGGGGTATTCCTAACACAAACCCAGGCATACTGCGCGAAGGCAGCCTTAGGTCACCTTTCGTACAACTCAGGAATCGCGGTTCTGAGCAGCGCTGCACCCTTAGGGAGTCCACTCTGTCAGGTGGTCAATCTCACCTCGGACTTACGCCAATAGCTCCCTACACATCCTTACTACCGCCAGGGTGCGCACTTTCACTTCCCAGACTTCCGGCCTGAATTGAGCTACTTGGCTTCGTGGTCGGAACGAGTTATCCGGCCAACTAAGTGATAGGCATGCGTTCAACATGACATGAGGACGTACAGCGAATCGGTCCTTAACCGACACAGACGGGGATAGATTCACACCCAAGACCTCCTTGCCTTGTTGCTTCTCTATCGACATCCCGCCTGGTCATAATTCATTATTAACACATGGTTATTTTCCACGATAGCAAATATAGCCAACCGTGACCAGACATTATCCTAACTTGCATGTGATAGGAAATCACCTAACTTTTACCGGTCTAAGAAAGGCTAAGCTTTGATTCGCTCCTGGACCTAAATAGGATTCATGGTATGTTTACTGGACAAGGAATAGATATATATATGCAACAAGTGTTTGCATCCAGTTCCTATCACTTAATGCATCACAAATAAAGATACTCAAAGTAACCATTTTCAAAACATAGGAGACTTAGAATGCTCCGGGGCTTGCCTTTCAGAAAGGATGAAGGTTGGTGATCAGGACACTCAAGAACTTCTTTGTTGGCTCCTTCTTCGGGTGTCTGCACCTCCTGCCCCTGAACTTGCTGCTGCTCCTCCGGAAGTACTTGCTCGAATTCCAGAAGCGTGACTCCCTCCGGAACACCTATTGCATGCATATGCATAGTATAAGGATCATGCATGCACAAGAGATGGAAGATGATGATGAAATCTACAGCCATGTATAGATGGACGCATGAAAGACACGATGATACAAGATTAACATCTATTTTACTGAGTATGTGCATATCTCTTTTAGAACACAAGAACTACACACTCACCAAGATCTCACAACCTAAGATAAAGTTGTTCATCTTCAGTAAAAGGTCTAGCACCTGCAACTAACAAGTTATTTTAGTTAGCCTAGCATCTAACTCATCATACCGACCCATATCAAACAAACAAGCTCTTCACTGAAATCACAGAGTCAAGGCTGCAAACAGCAGTAACTAGTTTTATCCATAACTAGAGTTGTACTAATCCAAAAGACATGAAACAAGATAATATGGAAAGCCTATAAAATTGTCTACAATTCATTTTTAATCACTTCAGCATGATTCCCAAGTTTAGCAGGTCGAATTTACAAAAACACCCAATTAGGTCTAAACAAGACAGAGAGCAAACAAAACTGTGATCCAACTTTGAACGACTGTAACTCCTAAACTATTAGGCCAAATGCCACAAAATTTTAACAGGAGATAGATACATAAGTTATCTACAACTTTTGTATTCACCACTTTTCCAGCAACCCAAATTATCATGGTGAACTTTATAAAGTTCCCAGAACTATCCAGAAAGACACAATGCAAGAAAATAATTATTAACTTACGTTGTAAACCTACAAATGGACAAAACCAACTTCACTAACTCATCATACATGTTGAAAGAACACCAGAAAACATAGCGGCCATTCCTAAATAAATTATTTTCATGCCTTTATTAATTTATTTAGATACTTAGGTTAAATAATAAACATATGTCCAAAGTGTACAGAAAATTCTACAAAAATTACAGTAGCTTATACATGTCTCGAATAGGCTACTACATAAATTTCACATCATTTGATCAAGTATAACATCCTACACAAAAATGACAAGGCATAAAGGCTTAATATGACATAAATAGGAAACCCTAGTGAAAAGTGTCAAGCAACAGATTTTATATTTTCCTAGCATCTTTAAGGTACTAGGACATCCTCCAATAAATTTCATGGTCACTGGATTCATAGATAAATTACTAAAAGTCACACAAGGATCATCCGATGATAAAAGGAAAATCTATAAATCAAAAACCATACATGAACTTACTCTCAAATTTTTACCACAGCTTCTACTCATCAAGAAGAGCTCACCCACAAAATTTCATAATTTTTGGAGCACAGGAACTCAAGATATAAATTAAACAAGTTTGCATTCATTTAAAAACACATTTCAAGTTTCAATTTTAATCTTCCAAAAATTCCACTACAAGTGTTCATGTTATATTTTTCCTAAATACTACAGTTCACCAAGATCCTAACAAAATTGGAACCACCCAATTTAGACCTACCAAACTCAAGATATGAATTTTACAAATTGTATTCAAAAACTGAATAAATGAGCTAGCTTTCCACTCAAGAGACGCTGACAGCTGGGGCCCTCCAGTCAGTGGAGCCCGCATGTCAGTCAAACCAAAATAGAGGAGGCGGCTCTCCGGCGACGTGGATCGGTGGAGCTCGCCGACGACAGCTTCTCCGGCGAAACCAAGGGCACCGGCATGCTCCTAGCGCTGAGCCGCACCTATCTATGCCCTTTCCCCAACCGCTACCAAGCTCCAGCTAGGACGGCGACGGCAATGGCGGACGGCGGTGAGGACCCATCGGCACTCCGGCGAAGTCCGGCCATAAGGGCGCGGCTAAGCTCGGTATGAGCTTCTAGGGTTTGCGGGGAAGCTAAGGGAAAGAAGAACAGGGAGGGAGAGGGCTCCGGTGGTGGTCGGCCACGGTGAGCACCACACCGGCGAGCCTCGGACGGCGGCGGGAAAAATGGCCAATGGTCCTCACCTAGGCTTGCCCGACGTTGCGAGTGGGTGGATACGGTGGTGCGAAGCAAGGCGGCGCTCGTGGCTAGCTGAAGGCGGAAATGACGCGGTGGCGAAGGGAATCGGCGACGGCGATGCTCTCGGCGGCAATGGCGGACGGCATGGCGCTCGGCTTCCGCGTGCTCTGGCGAGGTGAGACGGACACGGCGAAGCAAGTAGGCGAGCTAACGGGCGTGTGGCATCCTCGTGGCAGCGACAGCCTGACTTGTGGGGGCAGCGCCGGCGTACGGCCTCCACTTGGCACGCTCGGCCAGACGGTGGTCGGCCACTCGGCCTGACGGAGACGGCCATCAGGCCCGCGATCAGAGCCAGACGACGTGTTTTCATCCCTTCCAAACTCCAAATCGGTGGCGAGTTAGCAACATCTCCTTAAATCAAAGTTGTAGAGCTATGATAGGTCTACAATTGTTCTATAGAAACCTTTAGCTAATTCACAACGAATCACGAGTTACATCAATCCAAAGTCAGCTCCAACAAACTGTAAAAGCAGCTTCGACTTAGAAAATTTTCTAAGTGTAGAATCAGCACCCAAATCTGACTTGTGGGCCATGTTTGAGACTGTTCCACACATTTTCATGACTTGGTCATAAAAATAACTTTTGTTCCTTATATAATTTTCTACAACTTTGCTTTAGGTTGCTCAGTCATGCAAACACTCTAAGCTATACTTTTTAAACAGTCAAACAACAGAGCTCTAGGGGTCAACACAAGTCAAACTATTACTTGGAAGTGTAATTAGGCAATATGGTCAACATGAACATTGTTCCTAATGACATTCTAAGTGTAGCTAAGTTGTTTGAGAGGACATTTGACACACATTTGCATAGACCACACATGAGCACACACAATTGCTAGCATAAAACCAAACAATTCAAATGAAACACACATGAAATGATACATTCATCATGGTATGATGCTTATGAATGAGATGATAATGCACATGCTCATGTGATGCAAGTGTTTTAGTGCAACCATAACACTGAGGTGTTACAAAATGAGCATATGAATTTCTTACCATTGATTATTTGCTGAGCTAGAGAATCGACAGTTTGAGTATCCGTGTCAACAGGGTCCTCTTCAACTGGTGAGTTGTCAGATCTTTGCTCTTATGGAGACGTTTTCCTAGGTGGTGTCTGATAAAAGAAAATGATCAGAGAAGAGTGAGGACTGCATAAGATTGAAGGCTTGAGGAGATACCTTGGAAGTATCAGGTGTTGAAGTAGAGAGGTTCTCATCTTCTATCATCTAGGATCTATCAGGGACATTAGTTGCTTCAATTGTAATAGGCTCCTTAGGAAGATTAGCCGATGAGAGATTAGCATATGCTGTTTTAAGTGCCTAGGATAGTAGTTCGGTACCCAAAGCAGATTGAGATGCAATAGTCGATGACTGCAAGAAAAGAATTGAATTAGAAGTTGAATATCATCTTAAGAGGGAAGATAAGTTAATTTACCTAAGCAATTGATGATTTTGTTCTGCAAAGTCTCTTCCCAGTGGTGGTTTTCTGAGTTACACCTTGGGTTGCCTTGCGTTTTGAAGACTGATATGTGAGTATTGTTGGGGCAGCTGGGGTTTTCATCAACTTTTTCAGAGTGGGTGCAGTTGATCCCATTCTTGAGGCTGTGCATGGTGGATAATATTCTATGGGATGCCCTTTCCTATCCACACTTGGGGGATCAAATTTAGAATCCTACAAAAAAATTATTTGATGAACTGATAGGAGAACTTGATAATCCTTCTAAAAGGAAAGTAGTGAGTTACCTCACTATCAGAAGCAAAGTCATCGTCTAGGGCTAAATAGTTAGGATGGATTGAGTTGCAGAAGAGGTGAGAGTTCCATTCTTGCCACCAGGAGTCAAATAGGTTTGAAGAGAAGGTGGCTCTTGTCCATTCATGCAGATAAAGAGAAGGAAGATCTAACCCCAATTAAAAGACTCTAGAAGCTTCCACTGTTTCACTGATGCCTTCTCTTGGCTTCAGAGTATTCCTAAAAATAGCCGAGGGGGTAGTTGACCAAGGCCCAATTGATGAGCCATAAAAGAGGGGTTATAGAATTCATAAGTTGGGAGATTATCTAGGAGACAAGCATCATCAGTAGTTGTTTCATCTGAACAGCCTGATTCAAACCAGAATTTAACTGACAGAACTAGCTCATTATCTTCATCTTCATCATAAGGTAGCCATGCCAAGATGTTTGTATCAAATCCTCTATAAAATTTCTTGAAAAGGTGGCCTAAATCAACAGCAATTGTTATGGTTGATGCAGCTTCACCATAATTCATACATTGTCGAGTTCTTCCTTCTTTTCCTTTATAATCTTCAGCAAAGTTGGAAGAAGAGAAGCTCAGATTCCTGAGATTGGGTCTTAAAATCTTATGCATGTATAGATTTATCCATAATTGTATCAACCACCAAGGGCCACTGATGGTATGCACTGGTTCATTTTTCAGCAATTGGGCAGCTACTTGGTGCATCAGATGATAAGCAGATCCTAGCAGATATTTTTCAAGGGGGATTCCAATACTGGTTGCTAAATGCTCTACCAAGTATTTCTGATTATAGGTTGGACCACAGGATGACCCACAAAAGATAAATTTTTCCAGCCACATATTCAAGAAAGCTACATGTTCTCTATCATCAACAGTCGATCCATCCCCAATATGATTCAAAAAGTAACTTGACCATCCTATGCAGACCAATATTTTGGCTAATTTCTTGGATCCAGCACTTAAGAAATCATAAGGTTGCATTGATCATGTTATTCTAAGGCCGGTTAACATGTAGATGTTGGCCAAAGTAATGGTCATTGGACCATGACAAAAAATGAAAGTATTCAAAGTGTTGGACTAAAAATAAGATGTAGAGATCAGAAGTGAATCATTTCTCTCCATTCCAGACAGTGAGAGTGTCAAGCATTGGTTTAAATCACAAATTTCCCAATCTCCAACTTTCTTTTCTGATACCCTGTGGAACCAATCTCTCCATCCTTTAGGCAATTTGGGCTGGTTTCTAAAAGGAGTTTTGGTGTTCCAGGAAGATAAATCTATTACAGATTATTTGAAGGGGATTTGGTTGGTTTCTTGGTTGGTAAAATCAGATGGATCAGGATCACCCATAGGTCCAAGATAATAGGTATTAGGAACAACAGCTGAAGAATCAAAATTTCATTCCTTATTTCCTAGAAACCAGTTGGGATGAATTTAAGAAGAAATAAAAATACAGAGTAGCGACTAAAACATAAAAGATAGAAATCTGAAGGCATACCTCAGGAACATGATTGCTGGTCACCATTGCAGTCGAAATGGATCTTAATCTAAGGAAGGTTGTAGAAAGGTGGCTTGAACAACAGTTTGGCAGAGCAGAAGATCAGCTAGGGTTAAGGCTTTGGTGGTGCCGGTTTTTACTATTGAAGCTTGCTCAAGAGAAAAGGGCAAAGTAAGCAGGCCGAGCAAGTTGGAAATAGTACTGTTGGGGTATTATATAGAATTCAGCCCGAGAAATCAGGAGTCACGCGTATATTTTGGAATGAGCAATCATTACATGGTGAGCAGATAAATAGAAATTTTGGAATAAAATCATTTTTATCCCAAAATTGGGGGGCATGTGTTTACACCAAAAATTAGGAATAAGAACGCGGGAACTCAAAGCTTCCAGGATTGTGTCATCCAAGAATCGATTAGATGTGAATCGGTATCAGAATTGGCTATTTTATAGATGATGTCAGTGGACGGCGTCAATGGGCAATGCTTGAATGGTGCCAGGAAGATGTGTCGGACTCTACAAATAAGAAAAATTAGGGTCCAAGCTATTATAAAGTTAGGAAGTTTTCTTTTTGTCGGGTACCCGAAGAGGAGGAGCTAATGACCATCAACATTGATTCGTCTGCCTGATCAGGAGCGCGACTACACCGCTTGCTGGGTCCCTTCTCGTCTGACCACCAAGACTATGGGCCCTACCTCGTCTGACCCTCGAGGGTTGGCTCCACCTTAGTGGGCACTACGGCCATGGGGCCCTCTCGCCCGACCCCCGAGGGTTGACTCCACCTCAGGCTGACTCCCGAGGGCCGGCTCCACCTTGCCTGATGTCCGAGGGCTGGCTCTGCCTCGCTCGACGTCTGGGGGCCGGCTCTACCTTGCCCGACGTCCGAGGATCGGCTTTGCCTCTCCTGATGTCTGGGGGGTCGGCTCTGACTCGCCCTACATCCAATGGCCAGCTCTGCCTTGTCCGACGTCCGAGGGCTAGCTCCGCCTCGCTCGACATCTAGGGGTTGGCTCCACGTTGCCCGATGTCTACGCGTGACTCCTTCATAACGACGCGTGTAGATAAGTCAAGGCACTCAAGTCAACCACAATACCGAGGACCATGCCCTACACACCTATAGGAAAGTACTGTCAGGACATGACAGAAGGGCGCTTTGCAACCTTCCAGGCATGATAGAGCCCAAATAGTGTTGTAGGTGCCGACATTAGCCTTGCAGTGTTGTGGGCACCTCCATTTGCCCTCGGGCATGAATCCTTATGGAAGCTCACGACAACCACTATGGTCCAGAAGGAAACTCGCATCACCTACAGTAACGGACATGCAGTCACTATATCGTCTGCACCCTGTATGGCCATGGATCAGCACCTTGGTCCGCCACGCCGCCCGCTCGGGCAGGATGGGACGTGACAACTCGCTGACAATGCCAGGACATGGCATAATCAGCGGACAGACTCCTAATCTAGCCCTATTAGGGTCGGTGGACATGCGCCCGGCGTGGAGCTGTCCCTGTCACCTCCTGCCATGTCAGCGGGGCCCGCATAGAGGAAAAGGAAGACCCGGCATCCTTGAAGGATTTCCTTTGCCTCTGGTTTTCCTCTTATCTCCCGTCTATAATCCCCGCTCTCCCTTGGCCTATAAAAAGGAAAGCAGGGCACCCCACTAATTGGATCGATTTCACCACATCACAGCAGAACCACTAGTATCAAACCTCGTATATATAACTGAGCAGCAATCAAGCTCTCAGCACCCCTTCGACCTTTCCATCAGAGACTTGGGACCTGTCCCTTTCTCGCCTGTTTGTAACCCCTACTATGAACTTTTCCTTGCTAATAACACGAGCAGCAGCCACAAACTAGACATAGGGACATTCTGCCTAAACCAGTATAAACCTTTTGTCTTTTTAGCACACCATCCAGGCTAGACGCACAATAACACAAATTTACTCATTGGTGTTTACTCGAAACACTGATAGTTGGCGCGCCAGGTAGGGGTCTTTGCATGTCCTGACATTAACATCAGGCCACGAATGGCTAGTCCTAGGTGCACACATGCGCTTCGGGGACCTAGACTTCGTCATCATAGTGGGAGGAGAGTTGGCATTGGCTCTTGCTGCCATCCAACCTCTCCCCTCCATCGGCCTCGACATAGTCGATGAGGTGGTTGAGGAGCTGTAGCTGCATGCACCGGGGGCCCGCGCCCCTAGAAACACTAGCTCCTCGACTACGGGAGGCTTGAGCGCCAACTCGGTGTCTCCCTAGGACCCCAGCCATCCTAGGAGGACCTACGCCACCTCACCTTCTCTTACGCCAATGACATGGCACGGCTCCCCAAAGGGGAACCCCTCTCTCTGGAACACCTCATTCGAAGTGCCCCGACAGTGCTCCCTGCCATGGAGACCATTAGCCACCTTGTGGCGCAACACATGATTCCACCTCCCAAAAATGATGAATTCATGGGGGTGATCGAGCATGTCGCAGAGTCTTTCCATGACCTCCTCACAGAGGAGCCAGAGTCACCCTCTGGCTCTGACTCTAGCAGGGGGAGTCATCACCCCTCTCGTGAATGCTTCATGACCGGTACCCCTGAGGGACACATCGAAAGCATCCATGAGGAGGAACCTACCTCAACGATGAGGCCGAGGGGGAGACAACAGCCCCACCACGCATGCGGGTGGAGCAGCTGAAAGCCCAACACCAAGAGCTCAAGGAAGCATGACTCTAGCTCGAGCAAGAGCGCCGTAGCTCGATCGGGAGATCGAGCACCATGGAGACAGCGGGCGCGCATGCACCATGGCCCATGACATGAACTGAAGGATCATCGTGGATGATGGAACCCTCCCTCACTTTGTTCGGTCAAGCTAGAACATTGCCGCCACAATAGCCTTGCTCCATGGTCTTCCAAAGGCCGCAACGCCCGAGGATCGCTAGGCCCACCGAGAGATTCGCACGCTGCTCGAGCGTGCGATGGCGTAGCAGGCCAAGAGCTCATTGTCTCGGCGATGCGAGCTTGATGCGAGCCAATGCATGCTCTCTAAGCACCCCGGTAGGGACGCATCGGTCCACCAGGTGCCACAAGGCGACATGCAGCACGCCGTAGTCCCGGTGCATCAGCGTCTCGGCTGCAACCATGATGCATACGACACCCTTGATGCTCACAGGCATACCCACAATGACCCGAGAGAGGGAGCTAGCCACGACTATCATCCTTGCCATGGCAGACACTACAATAGCGGTGAGGACTGAAGCCCAAGCCCTAGCCTACTGGGGCCTTAGGCCTTTGATCGACACATCCTCAACGCTGCCTTCCCGTCAAGATACCGACCACCAACCAACATCCCGAAGTACTCTGGGGAGATGAACCCTAGACTATGGCTCGAGGATTATCAACTTGCCTGCTAAGCCGGTGGTGCGGATAATGATGATTTCATTATCCGCAACCTTCCATTGTTCTTGGCCGATTTGGCACGAACATGGTTGGAACACCTGCCGTCCAACAGAATCTAGAGTTGGGTGGACCTAAAGGAGATCTTCATGGGGAACTTCTAGGGCACATACAAGCACCATGGGAACCCATGGGACCTCAAGAACTATCAACAAAAGGCCAATGAGACCCTCTGTGGGTACATTCGGCATTTCTCCCAATAGTGCAATGAGCTACCTAACATTACTGACGCTGATGTCATAGGAGCTTTCTAGTCCGGGACCACCTATGAGTCTCTGGTTCACAAGCTAGGACGCAAGGTCCCACAAACCACCAAGGAAATCCTAGACATCGCCACCAGCCATTCCTCGGGTGAAGAAGCGGTCAGAGTGATCTTCGACCGCCTCAAAGGCAAGGCGAGATGGGACGACGACGCTGGTGAAGGTGCCTCCAATCATCCCGCTAAGAAGAAGAACAAGCTTCAGCGCGAGGGCTCTCTCATGGCCGCCGTAGTCCGTAGGGGTGGTCGAAATCCCATGGAGGGCACTCCGAACCATTTTGAGAAACTGCTCGAGGGACCATGCCCGAACCATGCCTTTCCCATTAAGCACCTGTACAAGGACTACGGCCTCATGAAGCGGTTCTTGTCCAGAGGCTCGAACAAAGGGGAGCACGGGAAGGACCCTGACCTGACCATAGATGATGCCAAGGGGAAAGACGGCGGCTTTCCAATGCTGGATGGCTGCCTCATGATCTTTGGAGGGTTGGTTGCCTATGACTCCAAGTGCCACCGTAAGGTCACACGCCGCGAGGTCTATACTGACTGAATTGGCCACACCTGCCTTCCTTCGGTGGTTAGAGTTTGCCATAACCTTTGACTGGACTAACCACATAGAGAGCATCCTACAACTAGGGAGATATCCACTCATAGTCGACCCTGATCATCGGTACAAAGCTGCTCACCAAGGTACTGATGGATGGGGGCAGCTGACCTCATCATCATGTACTGCTGAGACGCTCGATGCCATGGGCATCGACCCAGCGTGCGTCTGGCCTGACTAGAGTACCTTTCCATAGCATCAGTACCTAGAAAGCAAGCCTTGCCACTTGGGCAAGTCGATCTGCCCATCACCTTCGGGGGTCCATCCAACAATAGGACAAAGACCCTCACCTTCGAAGTGGTTAGGTTCCACAGAACCTACCACTGCCATCCTAGGATGACCCTACTACTGCAAAGTCCATGGCCATCCCCAAATACACCTACCTCGAGATGAAGATGCCAGGGCCCAAGGCAGGGGTCATCACCAGTAAGCACCTCCTTTCATCGCGTGCCTACGAGTGCAAAGTCGAGTGCTGCGATCACGCCACAGCAATCGTCGCCTCCATAGAGCTCGCGGCTCTCAAGAAGGAGGTCGCCAAAGAAGCACCCGACCCCAAGTAGGTGACCAGGTCCTTTGAGCTAGTGTAGGGCTCCAAGAAGGTCCGAGTAGACCCTGGGAGCACCGAGAGCAAAATGGTGCGCATTGGTACCACGCTTTCCTCCAAATAGGAAAGCGATCTCATTGGCTTCCATCGCGCTAACAGAGACATCTTTGCGTGGAAACCCTCGGATAAGCCAGGCATTCTAAGGGAAGTTGTCAAGCACGCCTTGAAAATCCACCCAGGCTCCAAGCCAGCAAAACAACGCCTGCGTCGCTTCGACGAGGGGAAACGCGGGACCATCGGCGAGGAGATCGCAAAGCTTTTGAAGGCCGGATTCATCAAGGAAGTGTACCACCCAGAGTGGTTAGCCAATCCTGTTCTTGTACAAAAGAAGAGTGGGAAATGGAGGATGTGTGTTGACTACACTGAGCTCAACAAAGCATGCCCAAAGGATCTATTTCCTTTGCCACGCATAGACCAAATAGTTGACTCTACCTCGGGGTGCGAAACCCTCTACTTCCTTGATGCGTACTCTGGATACCATCAAATCACGATGAAAGAGTCCGACCAGCTCATGACATCTTTCATCACCCCCTTTGGATTGTTTTGCTATGTCACCATGCCATTTGGTCTGAAGAACGCTAGGGCTACATACCAGCGTTGTCGGTACAGAAAGTGACCAACTAGTGAATATTTATAGTTTTGTTGTACGTTGTGATCGGAGGAGGCCTAGCACTCAATGACACAGGGTTTATACTGGTTCAGACAACATGCCCTACATCCAGTTTGAGTCAGTCGATGACTTTATTCCTGAGCCCAGGTGCTCGAAGCCTGTAGTGGGGTTACAAACGAGAAGCAGAAAGATGGGGTGTGCAAGAGGTCCAGTCGGCTCTGGTCGGAAGGGCCGAGAGCGACAGGAGCTACGCTATGAGCTAAGTGTTCAAGCATGTGCTTGAGGTCTGAACCCGGTGGTTCTATGGTTGTGAGCTAGTGAACTTGATCGATGTCGATTAACTAAAAGGGCTCTATTTTTTGGGAGAGAGCGCATCCCCTTTTATAGATAAAGGGGATGGCCTTACAAGTGAGAGGGAGAGAGTACGAATGCTTCCAAGCCTTGTTGCCCATGCCGATGGGTACAGGATGATGATAGGCGCCTACAATACTGTTGGATGTCAGATGCACATGGGAGGTCTGTCGTCTTGCTTGGGTATGGCAGATGTCGGTACCTGCATATACTGTTGATGCCCAGAGGCATGTGAGGAGTTTCACCATGTGCACTCGGTACGGTAAATCTCAGCACCCACAACACTGTCGATGCCCAGAGGCATGTGGGAGGACCTATCGTATGGGAGTCAATGGCGCCCACAACACTGTAGAGGGAAATGTCGGTGCCTACAATACTGTTTGTGTTAGGGTGGTTATGGAGTACTGTTCCGTGCAGGGTATGGTCCCTGGTACTGTGGTTTTGACTTGTAAGCCTTGCCTTGCTTTTCTCCGTATGTCTCCTGGTCCCTACCGAGAGGGCATCCCCGGTCGGTTGATCTCAGTCAGCTCTGATCGTGCTAGTCGGAGAAGGACGGTGAGTAGGGGCTGGGTGTATCCTCGGTCGAAGAGTGCGGGGTCAGAGTCAGAAGTAGTGTTTGGGATAGGCCTTCTGATCGGAGAGGCCATTTGGAGGTGGCTGGAGTCCAAAGTGAGCACCCCGATCGGAGAGGTGCGCCAAAGTAGTCGACGAGCGGGCATTGTTCCTCTTCGTTCTAGTCCTTTCGGTCGATGACAGGAACGCCACTTCGGCCTGTTGTTTTAGATTCTTGGGCTAGCCCATGAGTTGCATGCTGTTTGCTTGGGCCAAGCCTTGGTGTGGAAGCCGGTCCCTGAGGGACCCTGGGTTTATGAACCCGACAGGAGCTCTCGAGCCCTGGGCGATTTGGGCAGAATTGTTCGGGGAATTTTTATCTTGACAGCGGGTGCGCGCGAGCGCACCCATGGGTGTAGCCCCCGAGCCCCCGGGTGGTTCGGGCAGAACCGTTTGGGGGGGTTTCTGTGTTTGTCAGTGGGGGAGGTTTCTGTTTGGTCGGTGGGTGCGCGCGAGCGCACCCGCGGGTGTAGCCCCCGAGCCCCCGGGCGGTTCGAGCAGAACCATCTGGGGGGTGTTTGGTAGTGGGCGTGTGTGCGTGTTTTTTAGTTTTAGATGGAGTTTTGTCAACCAAGGCGTCGTTGTGCAGCCGAGGTGGTTTTAGGCGTGGGGATCGGATGAGACGGAGCTCATGGATCCTGGCGTCGGTGCGCGCCGTGGGATCGGATGAAACAGTTAGTTCATTAGTTTTAGGAATTAGGCGAGGCAACAAGGCGGTGCTCGCGGATCCTAGCCTCAGTGCAGCCCGTGCAGCCAAGATAGTTAGTTTGTTAGTTTAGGGATCAGGCGAGGCGACAGGGCGGTGCTCGCGGATCCTGATGGGGCGAGTTCGGGTCGCAGACCCAGGTAGTTTTTGGAGCGCGGTCGGAGCATAGCCAGATGGGGCGAGATTGGGGTCACAAACCTAGGCGTTTGGAGCATAGTTGGAGTGTAGTCGGATGGGCGAGATCGGGGTTGCAAACCTAGGTGTTTGGAGCACAGACAGAGCGTAGCTGGATGGGGCGAGATCGGGGTCGCAAACCTAGGTGTTTGGAGCGCAGTTGGAGCGTAGCCGGATGGGGTGAGATCGGGGTCACAAACCCAGGTGTTTAGAGCATAGTCAGAAGGGGCGAGTTCGAGGTCGCAGACCCAGGCTTTTTGTGTCTTGAGCCCCCAAGCCCCGTTGGGCCTTAGTAGGGGTCGATGTGAGTTGTGTGTGTTACCCCATCCTCGGTTCCTCACAACCGGAGGGCTGAGTTTTGTCGTTTGTCCCGATCACTCGGGCTCAAGTGACGCACTCGGTGAGTTCGCTAATGCATATGATCGAGTGGAATCCGGGTCTGTCATTCATGATGGGGTCGGCATAGCCCTCTTGTGACATTCCACAACTCCTTTACCTATAACCCGGCAGATGCCTGGGTCCTTTCGGAGACCGACTCGGGTGGCCTAATGGCCGCCCGTCGATGGAGATTCTATGGGCTTGGTGAGAGGTTCAGAATTGAATGAGAAGGTTGAGATGACCCTATCTGCCAGACTAGGTGAGGGCTGCATGGGGCTCATCTGCGTTTTTTCCCCTGGCTCTGTTGGTTGCTCATGTCGAATGAGGCAACTACCGCTTCATGACACAACATGGAGTGTTGTGATGCAACATGGTGCGATGCTTAGTTCCCGAGCCCCTGGGCGGTTCAGGGCCCGAATCACCAGGGAGGCACAGGCGTATGGAATGAATGTGCATCTGGATGTATGAAATGATTATATAGAAATAGAGGGGTTGGTAGTTTTTACCTTGATGACTCAAGTGACGGGGTTTGGAGAGCTCCAGTCAGAAATGTCCAACCGGGACTCATGCTCGTTGTTCATGACGGAGTCGACATGGCCTATATGGGGCGTCCCTTTGCTCCTTACCTGTCTCTCGGTGTTTATCCTGAGCGATTCGATCGACTCAGGGGGCCCAATGGTCTCTCCCGGCGGAGATCCTGTTTTTGGGTTTTTCTAGGTCTATCCTGGGGAAGCAGAGAGCTGCCTGTGTGTGGTGACATTTCGGTTTTCGAGCCTGGTCGTGCAATAGTGGTGGGCCATACCCATGTCATTTTTCGTCTCACCAGGTGGCATTCTGTCTGACCCAGCGTCGTTCCATCGGCCAGCATGCGTCCCATCAGTCAGGGTGTGTCCCATCGTTTCCCATCTACATTGAATGGGGGAAGGGAGAGAGTTTTTCGCTTTGATCTTTTGCCCCTCTTCGGCTGCCGCATTTCTTCCTTAAATAGGGGGAGGGAGAGGGCTCTCCATCGTAGTCCTTTGCCTGTTCTCCAACTATTGTCTCTCCTCCTTCATCCTCACTGAGAGTGCCTATATGCCATGGCGGTTCCTAAGTGAGAGAGATGGTAAGCGAGGCGGAGGACTTACAGATCCTTTTGTGAATCTGGAGCGCGATGTCGAGCTAGAGGCTGCCCGAGGCGGTGCTAGCCATCGTTGCCTAAGAAGGGGCGGCTTCCGCCGAAGGTGGTGGCATGCTGGATTTGTCTACGAGGCCTTCTTCAGGATGGAGCCATATGCGGAGGTGAAGTTGCCTAGGGTCGTGCTGGTGGAGGGTTTCGCGCCTGTAGCTACTCAGGTTGGCCAGTTCATAAAGTTTGATGAGATCTCTTCCAGCCATGGTGGCCATACTTTGGTGGCGGCGTCCCTGCCCAGGAGCAGCCTTGACTGCATGAGAAGGTCCAAAGCCCCATGCTCTTCTACTGAGCATCTATGGGTGTGGTGCCTTTAAGGTGCCCATTGCGCTCACTGAAGTCAAGGGAATGGAACTAGGCGGGTCCCTTGAGGTACCCGTTGCGCTCGCCGAAATCGAGAGCAGAACCAGGTAGGGGCCCCTATAGCGGTGGTTATGTTTGGCGGCGAGTGCCATTTTCCTTTGGCATCATGCGATGTCGTCGAGTGGCCGTAGTAGTATTTGGAATGGAAGTAGTTTTTTAGCAAAAAATGTAATAGTTGAGTTCGTGGGTGAGCCCCTGTGTGAATAGTTTTTGTATCAATGAACACATTAGTCCTATTCTTTGTGGTAGAATCACTATCCATTCCTTGTGTTTTATCTTGGTGTTGCTATTATTTTTGTCCTTCCTTTTTCGCACCTGCTCATTAGTTCCGTAGGCTGCAGCTTTTTTAAGAACCTGGGCATGGCCCGTGGGGCTCGGCTGTTCGTAACCGCAGGTCGTGGTGGGGTGCGTTCAGTTAGGAGTAAGAACAAAGTTACGTAGGACAGTCAAAGGAAAAGGAATGCGCTTCCATTCGGGGACAAATTTGTTTACCACGTGACAATAAAAAAGAGAGGTAATATTCGGTATTATACCCTTATGTAGCCCTCGAGCAACCTGGGCTGAAACTGTTCTAGGAGCCAGGGTGTTTTTCAAGGAGCAAGTGTTGACTAAAAAAGCATGTAAGACCAAATTTTAGGGGGAAAACGACATAGCTGTTCAATGTTCCAAGTGTTGGTGAGAGCGTTGTCGTTGTCTTCCTCCAGTCGGTAGGTGCCTGGTTGGATTACTTCGATCACCGTATAGGGTCCTTCCCATGGTGGAGAGAGTTTGTGTTTTTCCTTTGTTGATTGGGTCCTCCGGAGTACGAGGTCGCCAACTTTGAGGATTCTCCCCCTGATCTTTCTTTTGTGGTACCTACGGAGAGTTTGCTGATAGCGAGCGGAGCGGATGACGGTCATCTCGTAGGCTTCCTCGACCAGGTCGATTGTGTCTTGCTGAGCCTCCGCGGCTTAGTCGCGGTCGAAAGCCTTCACTCTTGGGGTGCCCGTGGTCGAGGTCGGAGGGCAGCACTACCTTAGCTCCGTAAGCCAGGAGGAAGGGTGTGAACCCTGCGGATCAGTTCGGGGTTAGTTCTTAGGCTCCAGAGGATTGCTAGGACCTCTACCACCCATTGTCCGATGTATTTGTTGAGTCTGTCGAAGATGCGTGACTTGAGTCCTTGGAGGACCATGCCATTGGCATGCTCGACCTGACCGCTTGGTTCATGGATGTCCGATCGAGGCCCTAGTCGATCTTGATGTCGTATCCATCACTGAAGTCTAGGAACTTCTTTTCGGTGAAGTTGGTTCCGTGGTCAATGGTGATACAGTTAAGAATGCCAAACCGGTAGATAATGTTGAGGAAGAATTTGACCGCCTCTTTCTGAGCGGATGTTGGTGTTGGGCTTGGCCTCTATCCACTTGGTGAACTTGTCGACTGCTATGAGTAGGTGAGTGAAGCCACCTAGGCCCTTTTTAAGGGGTCCCACCATGTCGAGGCCCTAGACCGTGAATGGCCAGGTGATGGGGATGGTTTGGAGCTCCTATGCCGACAAATGTGTTTGCCGAGCGTAGAACTGGCATCCTTCACATCTGCGGACGACCTCCTCTACATCTCGTAGCGCGATGGGCTAGTAAAAACCTTAGCGAAAGGCTTTTCTAACCAGCAACCTTGGGGCTATGTGATGTCCACAAATCCTAGCATGGACCTCGAGGAGGAGCTGCTTCCCTTGGTCGGTGGGGACGCACTTCATGAGCACTCCTGACGGACTCCATTTGTAGAGCTCGTCACTGAGCGCGACGAAGGTCTTGGCGCATCGAGCGATCCATCGGGCTTTGGTCCTTTCGAGTGGGAGAACCTCCTCGAGGAGGTAGGCGAGTAGCAGCGCTCGCCAGTTGGTTTGATCGAGTGCCAATACAGCGATGTCGGTGGGTGACGCCGTCCTAGAGGTACTGGGATCGGAGCCCCTAAGTGCTGGCTTGGCGCCGGGGTCGGAGCCCCCAAGTGCTGGCCTGGCGTCGGGGTGAGTCTGGGTCAGACCTTCCAGGACACGGGCGGATGGCTCGTGGAGGTTGTTGATGAAGATCTCGCTTGGGGACGGGTCTCTCCTGGCGGCCAATTTTGCGAGAAAATCAGCGGCATCGTTGTCCTTTTAAGGGACATGGTGCAGCTCGATCCCCTAGAATTTGTCCTTGAGATTACGCACCTCCTGGCAGTATGCTGCCATGAGGGGTCTTTTGTAGGAGGATTCCTTCATGACCTGATCAATGACTAACTCCGAGTCACCGTGAACGTAGAGTCGCGTAGCGCCGAGCTCGATGGCGATGCATAGTCCGTTGATGAGGGCATCGTATTCTGTGGTGTTGTTTGAGGTTGAAAAATGGAGGTGGATGGCATAGCGGAGTCTACTCCCGTCTGGGGAGATCAGAACCACTCCAGCCCCCGAGCCGGGCGCCATTACAGACCCATCGAAGTTCATTGTCCAGTACTCGTGGGTGACGTCCGGGGTCGGTAGCTGGACCTTCATCCATTCGGCGACAAAATTTGCGAGAGCCTAAGACTTAATAGTGATACAAGGGGTATACCTGATGTCATGGCCCATGAGTTCAAGTGCCCACTTGGAGATTCGCCCCGTGGCATTGTGGCTACGGATGATGTCTTCAAGTGGGTATGAAGTGACGACCGCAACTTCATGGTCAGAGAAGTAGTGCTGGAGCTTCCTGGTCGCCATTAGCATGGCGTATAGGAGTTTCTACACCTGGGGGTACCGGACCTTGGGGTCAGTAAGTACCTCCCCGATGAAGTATACAGGTCATTGTACCTTGAGCTGGTGTCTCGGCTCCTCCCTTTCGATGACCAGGGCGGCACTCACCACATGGTTGCTTGCCATGATGTAAAGGAGGAGGGGTTCTCTCGATTGGGGAGCGATGAGGATTGGGGCCGACGTCAAGGATGCTTTGAGGCTTTCTAGAGCCTGTTGGGCTTCCTCAGTCCAAACGAAGGCGTCCATCTTTTTGAGGAGCTTGTAGAGTGGCATCCCCCATTCACTGAGACGGGAGATGAAGCGGCTCAGGGTAGCCAGACAGCCGGTGAGCCTTTGTACGCCCTTGACATTATGGATGGGGCCCATGTTGGAGATGGCCGTGATTTTTTTGGGGTTGGCCTCGATGCCATTCTCGGACATGATGTATCCAAGCAGCTTATGCTTTGGAACCCTGAAAACACATTTTTCAGGATTCAGCTTGATGTTGAACCTTTGGAGGTTTGTGAATGTCACGGCCAAGTTTGTGATCAGGTCGCAAGCTTGAGCTGTTTTGACCACTATGTCATCAACATAGACGGCAATTGTTGGTTTCGGCCGCTCGGCTTGATCAGGCTGGTCGACCGGGTCGATTTGGTCGGTGAAGCATTGCTGCATGCACCTTTGGTAGGTGGCGCCGGTGTTCTTCAGGCCAAAAGGCATGGTCACATAGCAGTACGAACCATACAGGGTGATGAACAAGGTTGCGAGCTGATCGGATTCTTTCATCGCGATCTGGTGATAGCATGAGTAGGCATCTAGAAAGGAGAGGATCTCGCAACCCGAGGTGGAGTCAACTATCTGGTCTATGCGCGACAAAGGAAAGTGATCCTTTGGACATGCTTTGTTGAGGCCAGTATAATCAACGCACATTCTCCACTTCCCGGTCTTCTTTTTAACAAGAACGGGATTGGTAAGCCAGTCGGAGTGGAATACTTCTCTAATGAATCCAGCTGCCAGGAGTTTGGCGATCTCTTCACCTATTGCCCTGCGTCTCTCATCATCGAAGCGGCATAGGCGCTGCTTGGTGGGCTTCGAGCCCAGGATGAGGCGTAGTGCGTGCTTGGCAACCTCCCATGGTATGCCCGGCATGTCAGAAGGCTGCCATGCAAAGACATCGTGAGTGGCGCGTAGGAAGTCGACGAGCTCGCATTCCTATTTGGCCGGGAGCTGGGTCCCGATCCACACCGTCTTGGTTGGGTCGGTGGGGTCGACACCCACCGCCTTGGTTTCCTCGAGCGGGCAAAAGGCCGTCGAGGATGTCGGTTTGTTGTAGTCTAGGACTGCTGGGGTTGATGACTCCCAAAGCCGTGGGGGCTCGGATGAGTTGACGACCGTGGTGGCGAGCTCGAAATGCTCGCGGTCGCATGTGAAGGCATGTGAGAAGGCACTACTTACAGGGATGACGCCGTTTGGTCCCGGCATCTTTAGCTTGAGGTAGGTGTAGTTGGGGATCACCATGAATTTGGAGTAGCATGGACGCCCCAAGATAGCGTGGTAGGACCCTAGAAAGTCCACCACTTCGAAGGTGAGGACCTCCAAGCGGAAGTTGGCTCATTTGCCAAACATGACGGGCAAATCGATCTACCCGAGTGGGTATGCCTGTGCTCTTGGGATCACTCGGTGGAAGGGAGAACCCGCCAGGCGGAGTTCCGACCGGAGAATGCGCATGTCATCGAGGGTGTCGACGTAGAGGATGTTGAAGCCGCTACCTCCGTCCATCAGCACCTTGATGAGGCGCTTCTTGTGAACGACAGGGTCGATGATGAGTGGGTAGCGTCCTGGTCTTGTGACGTGGGAGGGATGGTCCCTCTGATTGAAGGTGATCGGAGATTCTGACCAGCTGATGAAGGAGGGGACGGCCGTCTTGGTGGCGCATGCCTCCCTGTAGCGCACCTTGTGTTGGCGTTTTGTCTAGGTGGTGTCGGACCCGCTGAAGATCATGATGCACTCCTCAGGTTTAGGGAAGCTGTCTCCGTCCTTGCCTACCGCGCCTCCTTTCTTGGCTGCCACCTCTTTGCCGTCTCCCTCCTTTGGCCCGCCGGCCTGTTGGAGGAAATGTTTTAGGAGATCGCAGTCCTTGTAGAGGAGTTTGATGGGGTAGGCGTGGTTGGTGCACAGACTATCCATGAGTTTGTTGAAGTGGTCAGGTAGCCCCTATTGGGGCTGCTTGCCCATGCGATCAGCCACGGCAACCATCGTGGTGTTGTCCGATCGGCGCCGTTCCTTTTTGTTCTTCTTGCCCCTCTGTCTTGGTCTTGCCTTTGTCCCAGCCTCCACTGAAGACCGCTCCAACCGCCTCCTCACCAGAGGCATGGTTAGTGGCAACATTGAGCAGGTCATAGGTGGTATGGGGTTTCAGGCAGCCAAGCTTATGGATTAGGGACTCACAGTTCGTCCCGGAGAGGAATGCGCTGATGACGTCTGCGTCGATGACATCAGGGAGGGAGTTGCATTGTTGGGAGAACCTATAGATGTAATCCCATAGGGACTCATTGGGCTCCTACTGGTAGCTCTTGAAGTCCTAGAAGTTTCTAGGGCGGACATACGTCCCCTGGAAATTTTTGACGAAGACCCTCTTGACGTCTGCCTAGTCGCGGATGCTGTCGTGTGGGAGGAATTCAAGCCATGCCTGAACATGTTCCCCCACGCAAATGGGAAGATACTAAATGATGAAATAGTCATCATCCACTCCTTCGGCCCGGCAGGCGAGCCGGAAGTCTTCGAGCCAAATGCCTGGGTTTGTCTCCTCGATGTATTTGGTGATGTTGGTGGGTGGTCGGAAACGCTGCGGGAACAGTGCTTTCCGGATGCACTGGCTGAAGGCCCATGGTCCCGGGCCCTCAGGGCTGGGACTTCGGTCGTCTGGCCGATGACCGCACCTAGGGCGCGTTTCATCGCTCCCCTCGATGGTTCGGCTAGGATGCGTGTCACCTGCCGCCGCACGGTGGACATCATCGTGTCAGGCCCGATGCCGGTTGGTGACGATGCTACGAGCATCCTAGTGTGGATTGGGCCGCTCGTGTACCGGCGGTCGGTGTGGAGCAGGCGCCAGGTCGGACCGTGGTGCGACTGCCACCTCCCAAGCCGTGCCTAATGGCTATAGCGGCGAGCGAATGGAGCGATCCATCTAGCGTGTCCTAGTTCCCCTGGTGGGGAGAGAGGGTGCATGTCAGAGTCACGACATGGAGCTATTCGCCTATTGAACAGCGGCGGCTTCTACTAGAACCTAAAGGTTTTGATAGACTACCCACTCTTGGGGGTCGATAGGCTTGGGAACGCCGCGTAGAAGCATTGCCGCAGCAGCGATGTTCTGGCTAGCCTGAGCGAATTGTGGGAGATTGTTCCCCTCGTTCATGATGTCATGTTGGACCTGACAGGCATGACCCCAGGCGCCACCCGTCAGGCCATGCGCTTGGGGCGCAACGTGCTGTACCGACTGCGCCGGTGCAGGCATCGGCTGGTTCTGCCACCGTTGTCGTAATTCCTCGACGTGCGCTTGCGCAGATGCTAGGGTCCCCGCACGAAGGTCCAGAGGGGTTTGAGTTTGCGTAGACTCCACAACCACCGGTGGCTGTCCTAGAGCATCCGCCATAGCGCACTCCCGGGACGGACGGTGGCAGGGTGCCACATCGTCGATGCTGGAACCGTCGCTCTCGCCCTTGTTGTCCGGGGTTCGTGGAAAGCAGCAGGGGCATAGCCTGCCATTCCCACGAATTTGGATGCGAGGGGGGGGTGGCGTCAGCATCCTTCGGAGCCCCCGAGTGTACTCATCCATAGAGGACACGAGGCCATAGGGGAACCGATCGTACGGTGTTTGTGGCGTAGGCGATACAGTCCCTCCGGATGATCGGTGGGAGATAGTAAATAAAGAGTAAATAACAGTACGCATATTACTTATAGTGGGGTTTGAGCAGAGTTTGCTCGGAATGAAGCGCAGATGCTGTGTTGTCGAAGTCGTGCGTACCGGAGTCGATGGAGAGTGCCCCTCCGATGGGTGCTGGAACGTGAGCCTCCTCGTGGAGGTGTAGTACGCCAAGCCGGTCGATGACAAATTCTAGGCTTCCGAAGAGGAAGGCCTGGGATGGCTCAAAGATGGGTGGAACCCACATCCCAACAGGTGAGAGTGCGGAAAACTCCAGCGAGCCGAAGCGAATCGTATCACCCGAGCCCGCCACAACGAGTGTGGCAGAAAAGTGGGCCATCCGATGACCAAAAAGTGTTGAATGTACAGCGTCTTCCCCACGGACGGTGCCAACTGTCTGTATAGAAAGTGACCAACTAGTGAATATTTGTAGTTTTGTCATATGTTGTGATCTGAGGTGGCCTAGCACTCAATGACACAGGGTTTATACTTGTTCAGACAACATGCCCTACGTCCAGTTTGAGTCGGTCGATGACTTTATTCCTGAGCCTAGGTGCTCGAAGTCTGTAGTGGGGTTACAAACGAGAAGGAGAAAGATGGGGTATGCAAGAGGTCCGATCGGCTCTGGTCGGAAGGGCCGAGAGCGACAGGAACTACGCTATGAGCTAAGTGTTCAAGCGTGTGCTTGAGGTCCGAACCCGGCGGTTCTATGGTTGTGAGCTAGTAAACTTGATCAATGTCGATTAACTAAAAGGACTCTATTTTTGGGAGAGAGCACATCCTCTTTTATAGATGAAGGGGATGGCCTTACAAGTGAGAGGGAGAGAGTACGAATGCTTCTAAGCCTTGTTAACCACGCCGATGGGTACAAGATGATGGTAGGCGCCTACAATACTATTGACACCGTTTTTTTGCACGTGTCAAAATGATCAGAGTGGGCTAATCGGCAGGAGGAAAGTTACTGTATACGCTGACAGTCGATGAAAATCAGCTTATAAAGATGGTTGCCGATGAATGGTGGTGATCGATGGAAAGGTTGATTTAGACTCGGGCGTTGCCGATAAGGTTGGAGATGTTATTGTCGATGCCGATGAAGGAAGGCTTGAAAACTACTGCCGATGAAACAGGAAGTATGCCAATGGAAAGGAGGTCGGTGAGAATTCCATCGTAATTGAGGCGGACAGGGAAATAGATAGGAGTTGATTTCCTTTTCTATATTTGTTAGAGTATGATTCATGTAAGAGTCATGTGTTTCCTTAAATATGGACTTGGTGTCCTAGTCGTATTTGGTTATGTCTCTTTAGATCAGGGTATAAATATAGACTGAGGGGCAATGTAATAGATATCAATCAATATCAAAACCAATTTTTACTCCTATTTGCATCTACTTACTTTTCGGCGACTTCGTCAATTTGCATATTTTTCCTTTTTACGAGTTCTCATTGATTCGGCGAGTTGCATCGCTTCAGTGCGACCTTCGGCGATTCTTGAGTTCCACGTGAGTACCTCTTGGCCGTGACTTCCGGGCGTATCGCTGTTGTCAGGACCAAAGTGCTCGTATCTTCATCCTTGTCGATTAACAGGTCAAATCGACTGGCACGCTTTGGATATCGATTCGGGTATTAGCCCTTTGTGTTTGTAGATCCACTTTTGCATCAACACATCTTTTGGCACGCTCGGTGGGACAAATCAATCCGATCAATATGTTCAATCCCGAGATCGATTCAGGGAACATTATCGCGGTATCAGAAGAAGATCTTAAGGAAGAGCAGAGGCAGGCTATGGAAAAGGCTATAGAAGAATACAGGCAGCTTTGTCTGAGATCGTTTAGCCTGAACAAGAGTGGACAAGTCATCCAGAAGCAAGATTTGCCGTTGCCTCGGCAGGTTACCTTTGACTCCAATCCTGGTAAACTTCAAGAGATGGTTAATTCTGCAGTAAATCATGCTTTGATTAATCATTCCAATGTGCTGTCCAATACTGTTCATAATGCTGTGGTTCGAACTCTCAAAGAAGGACAAGTGTCACCGCATTACGTTGGGCCTGCCTATCACCAACCAGAGTCGGCATCTGTCAATACTCCATCGGCTCCCTCGGCCGTTGTGGGTACAGAAGTTACTTCTCCTTCAGTATCGGCAGGCTTACCTAATATTCAATCTACACCGATACGATCAGATCCGGTACTAACAGGAGGACGAGTTCAGCTTAATACAGATCTATCGGCATCAGCTATGTCAGGCCCTGTGTCTCAGAATAGCCAGATTCCTGCTAATTGGTGGGGATATGGTATGCCTCCGGAGTCATCTGCTTTCAATCCTGGGTTACCTCAAGTGTTTGATGCAGTAGGAAAAGCTCCTATACCATCGGCTATTTCGCCGATGGCTCAAGTGCCTCAATATGCCACAGCAACTACTGTGCAACCAACTCCAGGAGGTTTCCAGATGCCTTTGGTTCAAACACCCAATTCAAGTCCATCGGCAAGCTTACTGCCGATGCAGCAGAAAGCCCCTGCTATGAGTCAAACTGGGGTTCAGTTCATGCCTCAAGCTGGTTATAATTATCCAACAATGTCAGCAAATTACCAGCCATCGGTAAGTTTTGTACCAATGAGTTCTAATAATGGTTGGTCAGGACAGTTACCTGTTCAACATACAGTTCAGCAAAATCAGCAGGTTGCAGGGATTCAACAAGGTCATATGCAAGCTGGTTTCCAGAATCAAGCATCGGCAGCTCAGCCGATGAATCCTTTCCAGCAGGTTAATGGACCACAAGTAACGGCAAATATGCCGATTGCTGGAGATCGTGGGTCACAAAGATATGTGGAGGGATATCAGCAGGCACCTCCTGTAGAAATTCAGCTGGTTCGTCAGCAGGAGGCTGATGCTTTTTGGGCCGATAAGATAGCAGAAATTATGAAGGATCAGTTTGGGATAAAACCCAAGGTCAATACTTATTCTTATCGGACTCCATACCCTCCTGCATATGATTTAATTCCTCTCCCAAATCGGTACAAGGTACCAGATTTCACTAAATTCTCTGGGCAAGATGATACATCAACAATGGAACACGTCAATCGCTTCATTATTCAATGTGGAGAGGCAGCTAGCAGAGATGAATTAAGAGTTCGATTATTTTCATCATCTTTGTCTGGATCGGCATTTACATGGTTCATTTCATTACCACCGAATTCTATTATTACTTGGGCTGATCTAGAAAAACAATTTCATAAGTATTTCTTTGCTGGAATCCATGAAAAGAAGCTTACCGATTTAGTAAAATTGAGACAGCGTAATGATGAATCGGTAGAAAGCTTTGTGCAAAGGCTACGAGATGTAAAAAATAAGTGCTACAGCCTGGTGCTGGATGATCGGCAGCTTGTCGATCTGGCTTTCCAAGGGTTATTGCCACATCTTAAAGACAGATATGCTTCTCAGGAGTTTGAAAGCCTCAGTCATCTTGTGCAAAGGATCTCTGATCAAGATACTAGGGTTTTTGAACCTAAAAAGAATTGGAGTAAAAAAGTATCATTTGTTGAAGAAGTAGGAGACTCTGATTCTGATGAAGAACCAGTTATCGGCTTAGCTGAGTGGGTCAAGAATAAAAAGCCGATATCTTGTCCCTTTGGTCAGAAAGAGCCAGAAAAGTTTACCTTTGATATCACCAAGGCCGACAAGATATTTGATCTTCTGCTTCAAGAGGGCCAAATTAAGCTGTCACCTAATCATGTGATCCCATCGGCAGAAGAGTTGAAGAAGATCTTGTACTGCAAATGGCACAATGCAACTTCACACAGTACAAATGAGTGCAAGGTGTTCAGGCAACAGTTACAATCGGCTATTGAATCTGGGAGAATTAAGTTTGGTACTTCCAAGGCCCAGAAGCCGATGAAAATTGATCAACACCCTTTTCCAGCAAATATGTTGGAGGCCAAAGGGAAGACCAAGGTATTGACGTCAGAGGCTACTGAGAAAAACGCATCAGTGGATCCCCAACATCGGATAACTACCGATGATGCAAAAAGTAAGGGTTTGCTGGGAGAAAGCAGTAGTTCCAAAAACCCTCCTCGACCTGGCATTGTGATTACCCATCGAAGGCAGCAGGAGGGTTGGCGTCAGCGTAAGGACCGATATCGACAACAGCAAGAAGAGAGACGTCGGGAAGAATGGTATCGGCATAAAGATCATTGGAGGTGCCCGTTTTTCATCCATTGCTGGGAAGAAGGTATTAAATTGCCAACTGTTGAAAATTGCCCTGAGTGCAATGGTTATTATGGGGTCAATCGGTCAGAAAGGAGGTTTCAACCTGGCAATCAGGGTTTATTTATCAATGAGCCGATCAGAGGCAGAGCATCAGTGCATGATCGGCTGGGGGGCAGACTTAGTGTACATGAAAGGCTTGGTAAGCGCGTTGGATATTTTCCAAGGAATCAAGAGGAGCTTGAGGAGATGGCAAACGCAAGAGTTCCCGATGAAGAAATATTCTATAGGGACCCTAATATACGCCGTGTAGAATCAACTAGGACCTGTTATCAGCTGGTTTGGAAAACCAAGTTTCCTCGATGGTGCCCGGAGGGTCTGACAAAGACACAAAAAAGGAGGATGCAACGTGAGCATCAGGAGGATTTATACCGAGAGGAAAATTCCTCCAATGAGAGGTCCGGTCATCAGCAGTGGCAGGTAAAACACAAAAATAAGGGTCCATCGGCAGATGTTAATATGGTATTCATGTTGCCGATGGAGTTTTTGGCACTATCTGATAATGAGGAAGAAGTTGTTCTCTCTGATCAAGTAGCTCAGTTGACACTAGATCCAATGATGGCTGTTTTTGAGAAACCTACCGATGACGAGAGACAGCATCTTAAGGCTTTGTTTGTGAAAGGCAGAGTTGATGGGCAGCCTGTATCTAAGATACTTATCGATGGAGGGGCTACGATTAATATTATGCCTTATGTGATATATCGGAAACTTGGTAAGGGAGATCAAGACTTGACCAAAACCGATATGATGCTGAAGGATTTTGAAGGCAATGTGTCACCGGCTGAAGGGGCAGTATGCGTTGAATTGACCATCGGCAGCAAAACCTTGCCAACGACGTTCTTTGTTATTAATGGCAAGGGTGCATATAATCTGCTTCTAGGGAGGGATTGGATTCATGCTAATTGTTGTGTTCCTTCTACAATGCATCAATGCCTCGTACAGTGGATTGGGGATAAGATTGAGTTTGTCCCTGGTGATTCTTCTTATATCATCGCATTGGCAGAATCAGATACTTATGAGCGAACTAAATGCATATCAGGAGAAGTTTGGGAAAAAGAGTTCCTTAGAGTTGCTGATTATGAAATTCCACCGATCCAAGCAGTCGGTTCTGAAGAAGAGTTTTAATGGATAGGTTTGCCGATGATGGAAAATTAGGTCAAGGGTTCACATCGGCAGATGATTTAGTAGAAGTAGATATTGGTGATGGCGATAGGCCAAGACCTACTTTTATTAGTGCTAAGTTAGATTCCAAGTGTAAGCAGCAAATAACTGATTTGTTAAAAGAGTATAAAGATTGTTTTGCTTGGGATTATACTGAGATGCCTGGATTAGACCGATCGATAGTTGAACATCGGTTACCTATCATATCTGGATTTCGGCCACATCAGCAGCCAGCGTGCCGATGCAACCCTAATATACTTCCTGACATTAAGGCCGAAATAACTAAATTAATTGAGGCAAAGTTTATTTGGCAGTGTCGATATGCAGAGTGGATCTCTAATGTGGTTCCTGTTTATAAGAAAAATGGAAAACTTCGTGTTTGTATTGATTTCAGGAATCTCAACAAAGCCACACCGATGGATGGCTATCCAATGCCGATTGCTGATTTGTTGATTGATGCTGCAGCCGGACATCAAATTATCAGCTTCATGGATGGTAATGTAGGTTACAATCAAATATTCATGGCTGAAGAAGATATTCCCAAGACTGCTTTCAGATGTCCAGGTCATGTAGGGTTGTTTGAGTGGATAGTCATGACGTTTGGTTTGAAAAATGCCGGTGCTACTTATCAAAGAGCTATGAACTTCATTTTTCATGAATACATCGGCACATTAGTGGAGATCTACATTGATGATGTAGTGATTAAGTCTGGAGATGTCACAAAACATCTAGCCGATCTACGAAAGATACTGAAGTGCACAAGGAAGCATGGATTGAAGATGAATCCTAATAAATGTGCATTTGGTGTATCGGCAGGTCAATTCTTGGGTTTTATGGTGCATCAGCGGGGCATCGAAATCAGTAGGAAGTCTATTGATGCAATTAACAAGGTGGTTGCTCCTGCCAATAAAACTGAATTGCAATCTTTGATCGGTAAGATTAATTTCATTAGAAGATTCATATCTAATCTGTCGGGTAAGATCAAGGCTTTCAGTCCATTACTTAAATTGAAAGCCGATCAGGAATTTGTATGGGGAGCTGAGCAGCAGTTAGCCCTAGATGAAATTAAGAAATATTTAACAAATCCTCCAGTGCTAGTTCCACCTCAACATGGGAAACCTTTCAGGTTGTATTTGTCAACTGATGATACCGTTATCGGTTCAGCTCTTATTCAAGAATTTGAAGGGAAAGAACGTGTTATTTATTATTTGAGCAGAAGATTAGTGGATGCTGAGACAAGGTATTCGGCCATCGAAAAATTATGTCTGTGTTTATACTTTTCTTGTGTCAAATTAGGACATTATTTGTTATCTGCCAAATGTACGGTCATATGCAAAGACGACGTAGTTAAGTATATGCTGTCGATGCCGATATTAAGTGGTAGAATCGGCAAGTGGATTTTAGCATTATCAGAATTTGAACTACGTTATGAATCGACTAAGGCAGTTAAGGGGCAGGTTATGGCTGATTTTGTCACTCAGCATTGTAATACAGTGGACTCTCTGGAGGTTGCTCCTTGGACACTTTTCTTCGATGGGTCCACATGTGGTGAAGGAGCAGGTATCGGCATTGTGTTGATTTCACCTCAAGGAAGGAAGTATGAGTTTTCATTGCTGATTGTTGCTACATCGACAAACAATCAGGCTGAATACCAAGCTTTGATAAAAGGGTTAGAATTGCTGAAGGAGATACGTGCCGATGCTGTTGAAATCTTTGGTGATTCTATGCTATTTATAAATCAATTGGCTGGGATTTATGAATGCCGAAGTGAAGTTTTAATTTCGTATTATGAAAGATGTTTGCAATTGTTGAAAGGGTTTAGAGATTTTCGTCTTGAACATATTTCTCGACTGCATAATGAAGAGGCTAATCGACTAGCTCAGCATGCTTCAGGGTATCAGCCTATTCAGGAAGTGCTAACATCGGCAGTCGATACCGATGACTGGAGAAAGGATATTGTCAATTATTTAAAGGATCCATATAAAAAGGTTGAAAGACGTATAAGGTTCCAAGCTACCAAGTATGTGCTCCTCGATGATGAATTATATTATCGAACTATAGATGGAGTTTTACTCAGATGTGTTAGCAGTGATGAATCGAAAAGCTTGATGGGTGAAATTCATGAAGGAGTGTGTGGAGCGCATCAATCGGCTTTCAAGATGAAGTGGATGATCAGAAGGAATGGATACTATTGGCCGACTATTCTTGAAGATTGTTTTAAATATTTTAAAGGATGTCAGGGGTGTCAAAAGTTTGGTAATATTCAAAGAGCGCCTGCATTGGCTATGAACCCTATAATTAAACCTTGGCCGTTCTGGGGATGGGCTATCGATCTCATCGGTCAGATTTATCCGCCATCGAGCAAAGGACATAAATTTATTCTGGTTGCTACCGATTATTTCACAAAATGGGTTGAGGCAATTCCTTTAAAAAAGGTGACATCGGCTAATATGATCGATTTTGTGAAAGAGCATATTGTTTACCGATTTGGTATTCCTCAAACTATCACTACCGATCAGGGTACTATGTTTACATCGGGAGAATTTGATGAGTTTGCTGTAGGTATGGGAATTAAAGTTTTAAATTCTTCTCCATATTATGCTCAAGCTAATGGTCAGGCTGAGGCTTCTAACAAAGGGATCATCAAACTCATTAAGCGCAAAATTAAAGAAAATCCTAAGAGGTGGCATACAGTATTAAATGAAGCCTTGTGGTCATATCGGATGTCATGTCATGGTACAACCAAAGTAACGCCTTATCAGTTAGTATATGGACACGACGCAGTATTGCCTTGGGAAATTAAAACTAGCTCTAGGCGAATACGTTCTCAAAATCAGCTGACAGCCGATGATTATGATACTCTTATGAAGGATGAGTTGGAAGATATGGCGGGTCATCGGTTAAGGGCTTTAGTTAGCATCGAAGAAAATAAGAAAAGAGTAGCCAGATGGTATGACAAGAAGGTGAAGGTAAAGGAGTTTGCCGATGGAGATCTGGTCTGGAAATTGATTTTACCGATTGGGACTAAAAGTTCAAAGTTTGGAAAGTGGTCTCCTAATTGGGAAGGTCCATATCGGATAAATCAGTCTGTTCCTGGTAACGCATATATTCTAGAAACCCTCGAAGGGGTTGTGTTTCCCAGAGCATTAAATGGAAAATATTTAAAGAAATATTACCCTAGTATCTGGATGGATGCATAAAAGTATAAGTGCCGATAACAGTCCTATCGGCTAGAATTATACAAGGATGTCAATGTCTCATAAAGTACCGATGCAATAGACAAGATTTACAAGTTTAACAAGGATTGGATAGCCAATATCGCACGCAGGCGAATCTGGTCGGCTTCCTTCATTTCTTTGATGTCTTCATCGGCAGCACCCTCCACAGGCTTGAGTTTTTTCTTCATGGCCAAGGCTTTGCGAGCCTAGATGTCTCTTTCTTGCTGAAGGGCCTTGATGGCATCGGGTAGCTGGCTTTCTTCTTGTTGGGCATGAGTTAAGGCTGCCTCGACTTCTTTCAATTCAGCCAATAGAGCCATCCTCTTTGCCGATAAATCTAAGATTTTCTGCTTAAGTTCAGCGCCCAAAGTCTGCAAGTTGCCGATGCCCTTGTGCTTCTCATCGGCAATCTATTTCAGTTGTAGCATCTCTTCTTTGAGTTGAGCCTGAGCTGCTCTATCGGCAATGCGTTGAGCAGCCCGTTGATATTGCAGTTGGCGGCTTTCTAAATGGGCTGCTGGGAAGAGTGCTTCTTCAACATCGGCAGGGACCTGGCCACGGATTGTTTTGAAAATTGCCTTTGCGGGGTCTGAGTCATCTATCAGTTGGGCGGTATCCTGCTGTAACAAGTCCAGGAGAGCTTCCAACTTGGACTTAATTTCTGCCGATATTGTTCCCAGTGCAAGGGAAGAACTTGCTTCCTCTCCATCATCATCAGAAACGTCAATGGCAAAGGAAAATAGGCTGTTTGGGGAGTCTTGTTCCTGAGAAAAAGAAAAAGAGGTCAGTTAAGGATAAGTATGAATATTATAAATCGACTAGGTCAATCGGCTTACCTGTTTCAAGGCAATTTCCTGTACTTGGCTGGAGGAAGCAGCCTGGAGTATGCCGTGTGGAGGATCGGCTGAGCTTGCCGATGGGATATCCTCTGTGGCCTCATCGGTGGTTGGCCCTTGGGGTATGATGACCGATGGTATGTCCTGTACAGGAGGATTAACTGCTTGCTCAGTTGCATCGACTGATTCTTGCCGGCTTGCAGACGTTGGGGCAGATGTGGGGATCGGCATGGACTTCTGTCGTTTTGGCTGTGCCTCGGCATCTGTTAAGGCTTTGTGCTTTGCTTGGGCCTCAGCAACGGTTGGCTGGGGGGCATCGGCACTTGTTGGTTGTGGAGCTTGAACATCTGGTACGCTTGCCGATGTACCCATTTGTTGCTGCAAAACAAGTGTAAGGTATGATATTTAACAGATAAAATGTAAAATCAAAGGAATACCTCTGAAGGTTTGTCAGAGGTAGTGGTGCTTGATGTCGGAGGAATTGCCGATGACGATCCAGCAGCGGCTCTTACACCCTGATGATTAATGTTAATACAGTTTGTGATCGGCATGAGTAGAAATAAACAGGGTTGTTACCTTGAATGCCTTGATCAGGGTTGTAGCAGCAGCCAATGGAGTGGCCCTAGCTATAGCCAATTTGGACTTAGAGGTGATGGTCTTGGCACGGCTCTTCTGGTGAGTCAAAGCAGCTAAGGTGGGGGCGTTGTAGCCGATCGGTGATATCGGGGAAACAGGCCGAAGATCGAAGGGTTTCCCACTTTTGCTCATAGATGGTGCTGGGTTGTTAACCTGTCACGAGAAAGTTAGTTACCGATATATGAAAGGAAAAAGCAGAAGGGAGTTAAAAGAAACTTACTGCGTCATCGGGAATGGCGTATTCAGGGTCGATCATGTGCCAATATGTGTGAGCAGATGTTGCAAACAGTTGTTCCCTCCACTCTCGCCACCATTGCTTATATGATTCGGTGATGAAAGATGCTGGCGTCCAGATGGATAGATCGACATCTGTAGTATCGGCATCGGGGGAGAGTCGCACTACCCTACTCTAATCTGTTCCGCAGGTGATTGTTTCTCTGGGTTTGATCACATCGGCAAAACAAAGTTTGATTGGCAGTTGCCCAAAAGCCAATTGACGGGATACTGCCGATGGATTGTAAAATTCATACGTGATATTGGTGTTTTTCCCGCTACCGAATGTGTTTACTGGGATTGCCCTGGGAGTAATGATGGCCATCATGAGTTCATTATCCTGATTCAGAGTGTCATCGGCAAAGTTGAAAAGAAGGGGGAATCTGTTTTCTTCGTCAATATAAGGTACCCAGGCCCTATGATCACGAGAAAGACCATTGTAGAAGCTTTGGAAGAATCTGCCGATCTGGTCTTCATTGGCCTCTGTTCCAGGGAGGACAATTATGGCTTCACCAAAATTGAGGGGTGAGCGTGTTGCCGATTCCTCATCCCCAAGCACGTGGTCTTCAGCAATTTCTCGTGGGAATTGTTGGGCAAAGAAGTCCCATTGCAAACGTTTGTGCATATGGGCATTCAGCCACATGTTGATAAACCACCACGGGCCTCCTAAGTTGCCGATGGGTTCGCCAAGCAAAAGTTTCTGAGACACTTGATGAAGAAGATGATAAGTGGAGCTCAGAAGGTATCGGCCAAGAGGGAACCTTACACCATTGGCCAAGAGTTCAGCCGTGGGGAGGAAGGCGTTGGTTGGTCCTACTGATCGACCACAGAAGATAATTTTTTCTAACCACATATTCAAGAATGTGGCATGTTCCTTCTGGTTAACTGTCCCGGTCCTCTGGCATTCTTGAATATATCCCGTCCAACCGCCGATGTTGCGGGTATTCACCCTATATTCAGATTTTCTGCCATAGATGGAGCCTTCATCGGCAGTTGAAATGTCCAAGCCAGTGAGCATGTAGACATCGGAAAGTGTGGGAGTAGCTGGGCCATGTCCAAACATAAAAGTGTTTGTTGTGTCTGACCAGAAGTAAGCAGCTGCAATCATCATTGACTCGTTCTTTTGCATATCGGCAATGGATAGCCTAATGCATTGGTCTAGCTTCCGTTCTGCCCAGTGTACTTGCATTGACCTGTTGACCCTCAAGTACCAATCTTTCCACCCTTTGGTGGTTTTGGGCCAAGATCGGAATGTATCTTTCCATAAATTCAGAGAGAAATTTTGGGCTCTAAAAGGGATTCTGTTAACCTCTGCATTAATCAGATCAGTTGGATCTGGGTTGCCCATTGGTCCTAGGCATTGGAAATGCGGCTGATCGGTTGGAATAACTAATTTGTTGCGAAGTTCCTAAGTTTAGAGGATCCGAAGAACAAGGAAAAAGAGAAAAAAATTACCAACTGTATGAACTCGCAAAGACCAGAGGAATCGAGGTAAAAAGTAACGGAAGTGGAACGAACCGCAGGGACGTCGAAGTTGATTGCTGGAGACTCGAGGTAGATGGGGGCACGAGCTGGAGACTCGAGGTTGACGCTGGAGAAAAGTTCTTGTTGGTTGAGGTCGCACAGTTGTTCGTCGGAGTCGCCGCCGGAAAGAGAGAATGCCAAAGATTGGAGTCTGAGGGTAGAAGACGAGCGTTCCGGAGAAATCTATTTATAAGCCGCTTGGAGTAGGGGTATTCTGGACTTATCTCTATGCCGCGCGCATGTGGGTCGAGGTGGTTCAGATGGATATGGTAACTGTTCGCACGATAATCAAGGGATTGTACAGATGATTTGATGGCAAGTAATCATGACTTGGAAGAGATCTCGGTACAGGATATTTTAATTCTGAAAATGGCGGCATTATTATGTTAGGATCTTGCCGATGGATTATTGTTTCGGTATCTTAACCATAATCAGGGCAAGAGTGGTTGGAAATTGTGCGATATTTACTGAGGTGCGTGAATCAGGACTAGATTTGATTAGATTTGATAACAGATCAAGTTTTGGCTTGGAGGATGAGTTACGGTAATTGGGCGAAGGCAAACGTTATCTAGAGTAAATTTCGGAGCATTAATGGTTTTATACTCCGAAATTGGGGGGCATGTGTTGACACCGTTTTTTTGCACGTGTCAAAATGATCAGAGTGGGCTAATCGGCAGGAGGAAAGTTACTGTATACGCTGACAGTCGATGAAAATCAGCTTGTAAAGATGGTTGCCGATGAATGGTGGTGATCGATGGAAAGGTTGATTTAGACTCGGGCGTTGCCGATAAGGTTGGAGATGTTATTGTCGATGCCGATGAAGGAAGGCTTGAAAACTACTGCCGATGAAATAGGAAGTATGCCAATGGAAAGGAGGTCGGTGAGAATTCCATCGTAATTGAGGCGGACAGGGAAATAGATAGGAGTTGATTTCCTTTTCTATATTTGTTAGAGTATGATTCATGTAAGAGTCACGTGTTTCCTTAAATATGGACTTGGTGTCCTAGTCGTATTTGGTTATGTCTCTTTAGATCAAGGTATAAATATAGACTGAGGGGCAATGTAATAGATATCAATCAATATCAAAACCAATTTTTACTCCTATTTGCATCTACTTACTTTTCGGCGACTTCGTCAATTTGCATATTTTTCCTTTTTACGAGTTCTCATTGATTCAGCGAGTTGCATCGCTTCAGTGCGACCTTCGGCGATTCTTGAGTTCCGCGTGAGTACCTCTTGGCCGTGACTTCCGGGCGTATCGCTGTTGTCAGGACCAAAGTGCTCGTATCTTCATCCTTGTCGATTAACAGGTCAAATCAACTGGCACGCTTTGGATATCGATTCGGGTATTAGCCCTTTGTGTTTGCAGATCCACTTTTGCATCAACAAATACTGTTGGATGTTAGATGCACATGGGAGGTCCATCGTCTTGTTTGGGTATGGCAGATGTTAGTACGTGCATATATTGTTGATGCCTAGAGGCATGTGTGGAGTTTCACCATGTGCAATCGGTACGGTAAATCCCAGCGCCCACAACACTGTCGATGCCCAGAGGCATGTGGGGTGCCTTACCGTATGGGAGTTAATGGCGCCCACAACAGTGTAGAGGGAAATATCGGCGCCTACAATACTATTTGTGTTAGGGTGGTTACGGAATACTGTTTCGTGCAGGGTATGGTCCCTGGTACAGTGGTTTTGACTTGTGAGCCTTGCCTTGCTTTTCTCCGCATGTCTCCTGGTCCCTACCGAGCGGGCGTCCCCGGTCGGTTGATCTCAATCGGCTCTGATCGTGCCAGTCGGAGAAGGACGGTGAGCAGGGGATTGGCGTATCTGTCGACACAAAATTTTTGTCTCTGTGCCGAGGACACACGCAGCAAGCCGGAAGGGTCCGCTCGATGGAGCAGATCCGCCTAGCTTCAGCACAAGGGTGGTCGATCCTGTGCAATCCTCCCAAGATGTGCCAGTCAATTTGACCCTGCAATTGACAAGGAGAGAAAGCTCATCAGTAATTAAGGGCGGAACGTGCCGGTGTTGCCAGATAGTCCCGAATGTGCGGCTCTGAGAGCCGATATGAGAGGAGATCGACTAAATAGTTGATCTCAGCATATTTACAAGAATGGATCGGTTAAAGCTCATGGGGTTGTATAAGAAGAATCGGTTATCATTCAAGATAAATGTTATTTAAGCAAATATTAATCAATGGCAATAACGTATCAACGGTGATCGGTTTGTACTGAGCAAATGATTATAAGTAATCGAACTCCTTTTTATATAAAGAAATAATTCAACATCACTTAACCATTTAATAAAGATAAATCTAATGAACATGTTAGATCTCATCTATCGTCATGACCAGTGGGGCATGAGGAAAAATCATGCAGGCCATAGAAACAACAATAGACTCAATGACCCTAACTCATTACTAATATCAGTGGGGCATGAGGCAGAATCATGCAGGCCATAATACAATAACAAGATCATGGGGCTAACATATCTTTCAACTTATCTCTACTTCAATGATCTCGTAATGCAAACTATTCGTGAAAGCATTCGATGTCGGCTAAACAACCGATTCAGGCATAGCACACAGTTAAGATCATGCCTTCTCAGGAACGGTTCTACCAACTAACAATCCCTGCTCCACGGTGCCAACAGTGGGCTGAGAGGCAGAATCCCACAGGCCGTGATGACGGGCCATGGAATGATTTTCATTAGCCTAATAGATCTACTCAAGATCGAACATGCCTTAACCGCACGCTATGCATGATTAAGATTGACGCAAAGCAGCCAATAAAAACATAACTCACCGCTTAAGATGTAGATTAGATCAGTTTTAAATTAGCAAACGATGAGTTAAAGAAGATGTAAAGCCAATCCAGATCAATCTCAATCGGGCAGAATGATATTCCTGTAATTAGATAAACAACGAAAGCAATAAGCAATATTGGTAAGTTAATGAATCTACCAAAGACTGCCATGCTAAGGTAGAGCCGATAACTTGACCTTGATCTAATTCAAGCGGTGGGGTGTGAGGCAGAATCACACAGGCTATACTTGAATTAGACAAGAGTCGATAACTAGCCGATACCAAAGTCGTTGTGGGGGTCGACCGGATCGATGCAGCTATACGAATAGAGGTATAAACCATGACGGTACTTACAGACAAGCAGTGGAGGTCGACCAGATCGATGCAGCCGTACTTGCTGAAGAAGTCATTGAAATCTACTCTACTCCTACTCCTAAGGGGTGGCCGGAGCCGAAAAAAGTAATTGACTTTGTATTTGATTAGTTGATGCCTTTACAATAGCCAGGGTTTGATATTTATACCCAGAGTCTAAATATAAACCTTACTTGAGTACAACTCAATACAATCTTTGTCATAATGAAAACATTCCTAATTTAAAATAACTTGGACTCTAATCTTTCCCTTTTTGTAGAGTCCAGCATGTCTCGCCCCAATGCCGATCGTAGCCTCTGTCGTCTTCTGCCGGCGCTATCTGAAAAAGCCCATTCTGGTGCATCCGAATCAACTAGCTCCGATCTCCACGCAACTGATTCCTTGATGACATGATTTTCGGGAGCTTCCAAATCCCTGCAACTCTTCTTCCAAATTCTGGTGTAAACACATGCCCCCCAATTTTGGAATAAAAGTAATTTTATTCCAAAATTATCACGTCTTCATCTTCGATGGGTCTGCAGTCTCGGGTAGAGAATCTTGATCTAGGGTCTACTATTTGTCACTGCCTATGTCAGCTCATGAGCCCATGCTTAACAACTTTTACAAGAGCATCATCGCTTCACGGGCACTTGGATTCATCCTTCCAGACCGGCCATAAAATGCCTATCCACTCCCAGTGAGAGCAGCTTAACGATTTAGCTATGTTTCTCTTCTACCTATCTTCTCGAGCTCTGACTTCGCCGGACCCTTCATGGTCCATCTTTTTGCTATGAAGGTCTTGAGTGGCTAGAAGAATTCTTGTGTATATGGTGATTGTGTCGCTCCCTCTAGCGCCTTGTCGAGCAAGAGAATCAGCTATTATGGCTAGAAGAAGTCTTGTGATACCACCTGAGTCTTCTCTCCATGCTTGCAAAGCTGTTCGAGTGTTTGCAAGGGCTAAAATGTGTGGACACCTTCCCCTTGTTTGCTTCATCAAACGCCCACTGGGAGAGCCACAGGCTTCTTTCCCGCAGTCCCCGATCACAAAGAAACTAGTTAGGAGTCTGCCAAGCGGATGACCTTTCCCCTCCTCCTAGTATAATTCCATTATCCGGCCGATGTGACCTGGTTCATGATGACCTTCGGCCTTGTGGGGGCCTGGACTCCCTTCAATCCAAAGAAGTCTTGGTGGGTTGATTTCTGGTTAATGTAAATTCTTCGTATCCATCCCACGACGTTTCGTAATCTGGGGAAGCAATAAGTTCGAATCTGTTATCTCTTCATTATCTCTCCCCTAAAATTCTGGAGTGCTGATCCGCTTCCATATCTATTTTCAGTTTTCATACTCTCGGCCAAATCCATCCCCTCGCCTCCCTGGGCTATATATGTGGGCCACGGCTGGGGCTCAGAAAACTACCCGTCTCGTCTCAAACCTTCTACATCTTTAGCATAGTTCCTGCTCTTCTGTAGGTTTGAGATCATGGAGAATAGCAAGAGGCCTGCTGAGGAAGTTCTTAATGGGTCCGCATCATCACGCCAGCGTCTTCATCGCCGGGAAGGTGCTACTCGGGATGTCTCCACCGCCCCGGAGCATAGGGTCGACTTGGTTCAATCTTTGAGATCGTCTTCAACACTGATTTGTCACCAGCTTCCTAGTTGTTCGAGGAGGCAGATTGATAATGACGATCTAATCGCTTCCATTGATCGGATTGATCAAAGTTTAACCAACTGTCTTTCCCTCGCGGAATCGGCTCTGGCCATGATTCAAATCCGATCGTCCTCCGAGGCCGATCTGAGGGAACGGTTGGCCAGGGCTGAAGCTAGAATCATAGGTAAGACGGCTACCACAATCTCCTTCGCTTTTTCTTAACTTTGCCTTCGAGATCCTCTGATCAACCCTATCTTTGAATTTTTTTTCAGATCTAACTGCTTAGTTGGAAAGCCTTCGATCAGCCGCAGATCACACGGTGGGATTTGTCAATGCCAAGGACGCCGTTCTGGTAGTCCGTTTGCATGACATTCCAAACCGCATCAAGGAGGTTGCTCTCCATGGCGTTCGCCATGGTGCTGCTACAGCGTTGGCTATTGCACAAGCCTGCTCTGGTCATAATCTTCAGCTTCTTCCTCATGGTTTCCCAGATGCAGTGCCTCCCAAGGATCATGAGCATTTGATTGAGGAATTCTGTAGCGCCGCCAACTCTATAGCTTTCAATACTTTGGCCGATGATGTAGTGAGCAAATTATTTTCTGGCCCGTAGCTTGTAATAGGTGATTTTTAGCAAACAATTCCCTTGTCTTGAATGATCTTCCTTTGTCTCATGTTTCATATTATACGTATCACTTCATCCACGTTTGCTTTCCTCCTATAGGCGATATGCATCGTACCGGCTTCTGTTCTTTTGGGTTCATTTTTTTTGTACTAGAGGCGATACCTTTCTGATATTGGCTATTAGAGCTGTTGACCGAACAAATCAGCTACTTAAGTGTTAATCCAAACGCTGGGATAATATTTCTTTAGATATTTTCCATTGATTGCTCGACCGAACTTTTCTTCTCCTCCTAGTGTCTCCAAAATACAAGCATTACTGGGCGCACAACGTTTGATCCGATAAGGCCCTTCCCAATTGGGTGACCATTTGTCGAACTTACTGTCCTTTGACCCGATCAGCAATTTCACTTTCCATACCAAATCTCCTTCAAAAAATTGCATATTCTTGACCCTTTTATTGTAATATTTTGCGACCCTTAGTTTATTAGCTTCAATATTTTCGAGAGCGCACAGCCGAAGGCAACTCAAGTCTTCTAAGTCGTCCATCATAAGATTTTTGTAGACTTCGGCTGTCAAATCATTCTGTAACATAACACGCCTCGATCCAGTCTGAACTTCCCAAGGAAGGACTACGATATGGCCATACACAAGCTCATAAGGTGATGTTTTAATTGATCCATGATAGGCCATCCTGTATGCCCATAGTGCCTCATTAAGCGTCAAATGCCACTTCCTGGGCTGTTCCTCAATTTTCTTCTTGATCAGCTTAATCATAATCTGATTGGTCGCCTCTGCCTGACCATTAGCCTGAGCATAGTAAGGAGATGAATTTAGCAGCTTGATCCCCATACTGGCAGCAAAATCTCTGAATTCCTCTGATGTGAACATGGTCCCTTGATTGGTAGTGATGGTTTGACGAATTCCAAAACGATACACAATATGCTCCTTGACAAAATCAACCATGTTTTTTGAAGTTACCATTTTCAAGGGGATCGCTTCAACCCACTTGGTGAAGTAATCTGTTGCTACAAATATGAACTTATGTCCTTTGCTCGAGGGCGGAAAGATCTGGCCAATTAAATCAATTCCCCAGCCCTGAAATGGCCATGGCTTGATTATTGGGTTCATGGCTGATGCCGGCGACTTCTGGATATTACCAAAACATTGACAGTCTTGGCATCCCTTGTAAAATTCAAAACAATCTTCTAATATTGTTGGCCAGAAATATCCAGTTCTGTGGATAATCCATTTCATCTTATAAGCCGATTGATGAGCTCCACATATCCCTTCATGCACCTCGCCCATCAACACCTTGGCCTCTTCTTGATTCTAGCATTTGAGTAAGGCCCCATCGATCGTTTTGTAATACAGCTGATCATCCAGCAAAATGTATTTAGTCGATTTATACCTTAGCTTTCTAGTCACTTTTCATGACGGATTTCTAAGGTAGTCGACTATCTCAACTCTCCAATCATTATCCAAGGTTTCATTGCTCAAGATTTCTTGAATTACTCGATAACCTGATGCACTTTGAGCCAAACGGTTAGCTTCTTGATTCTGTGCCCTTGAAATGTGCTAAAATGAGACATGAGGAAACTCTTTGAGCAACCTCTGACACTCATCATAATATCTCCTCAAAGTGTCTTCTTTGCACTCATATAGAACGATCAACTGATTAATAATTAACAGTGAGTCTCCAAATATTTCAATTGCTTTGGCCTTTACCTCATGAAGAAGTTGAATCCCTCTTAGAACAGCCTCATATTCTGCTTGATTGTTGGTAACCATTGGCTCGGTTGAAAAGGCAAACTCAAAATTTGCCCCCCGAGGCGAAATAATAACAATACCAATGCCACCACCTTGCTTGCAAGATGATCCATCAAAGAATAACGTCCAAGGCACCGGCTCTACATAATTCATGCTTGGTTTATGATGCTGGGTGACAAAATCGGCTATTACCTGCCCTTTGACTGCTTTAGCCGATTCATACCTCAAGTCAAACTCTGATAACGCGAGAATCCATTTCCCACTCTCCCATTTAGTATCGGCATCGATAACATGTGCTTGATTACGTCAGCCTTGGAAACAACCGTACATTCGGCCGACAATAAGTAATGCCTCAACTTGGTGCAAGAGAAATATAAGCACAAGCATAACTTTTCGGTGGGAGAATATCTTGTTTCTGGATCTAGAAGTTTCCTACTTAAATAGAAAACCACTCGCTCCTTTCCTTCAAACTCTTGTATCAGGGCCAATCCAATTGTTTTGTCATCGGCCGATATGTACAACTTGTAAGGCTTACCCTGTTGAGGAGGAACTAGCATGAGTGGATGCTTCATATACTCTTTTATCTCTTCAAATGCCTTCTATTGTACGTCACCCCATCTGAATTCTTGATCATTCTTTAATTTCAACAAGGGAGAAAACGGAAGAACCCTTTCCGACAAATTTGAAATAAACCTTCTGGTGAAATTAATCTTGCCAAGCAAAGATTGCAACTTTGTCTTAGTGGTCGGGGGCACCGCATCGTCAATTGCTTTCATGCTCTTCTGACCAACCTCAATCCCCCTCTCGTGGACCATAAAACCCAAGAATTGCCCAGCTGATACTCCAAAGGCACACTTATTAGGATTCATCTTCAGACCATGCTTTCTTGTGCATTCCAGAGTCTCCCTCAAACCAGCTAGATGCTCTTTGTACCCTATTGATTTTATCATCACATCATCAATGTAGATTTCGACAATCCTATCGATCAACTAATGAAAGATATAATTCATTGCCCTTTGATAAGTGGCGCCAGCATTCTTTAGACCAAAGGTCATCACAACCCACTCGAACAAGCCAATCGCGCCAGGGCACCTGAAAGCGGTCTTCGCTATGTCTTCTTCAGCCATGAAAATTTGGTTATACCCTGCATTGCCATCCATGAAGCTAATAACCTTGTGCCCGGCTACTGCATCTACTAACATATCGGCTATTGGCATCGGATAACCATCCATGGGTGTGGCTTTGTTTAGATCCCTGAAATCAATGCAAACCCTCAATTTTCCATTCTTCTTGTATACAGGGACAACGTTCGATATCCACTCTGCATATCAGCATGGTCGGATGAACTTCGCCTCTAGTAGCCTCTCAGTCTCCTTTTTAATATCATCAAGCACATTCGGATTGAATCTCCTTGGGGCTTGCTTAAATGGCCGATATCCAGGTTTGATTAGCAACCAATGTTCAACAATTGACCGGTCTAAACTAGGCATCTTGTAGTATTCCCAAGCAAAGCAGTCTTTAAATTCCTTCAATAAATTAATTAATTCTCGCCTATACTCCGGACCCAATTTAGCACTTACGTACGTCGGCCTAGGTCTGTCTCCAGAACCAATATCCACTTCTTCCAATTCATCAGCCGATGTGAAGACGTGCCCTAGTTTACCATCTGCACCATCTATTGGATTATCCATTAACACAAATTTTCAAAGCCGACTGCTTGGATCGGCTGTGGGCTTTCACCATTGATTCTGAATTCCGATGGCAATAGAAAAGCCATTTGGATATTAGCCGATGGTTGCTTCCTATCGGCTGTTTGCTTGGTACGCCATACTTGAGTTTTACTGGATGCCTGAGCCTGTTCCATCTCTTTATTCCTTAGGTGCTGCACCCTTCTCTTCTGGCTTCCTGTCAATCCTCCGGGGCACCATTGGCCCTCTTGCTATACATGTTCCCTCTAGTTGCTTCCTTCTTCATGATCAGCCCAGTCTTGGTCAACAACTCTTTTTCCCAGCCGATCATGAATACTTTTATTTTTTAAGCGCCGATCTACGCTATTATGATGATATGCATCCTAGGCATGGATAGACCGGCGGTTGATTTGAGATTAAACTCCCAATATTGATTGCTGCATTATGGACAATCATGTCTAGTAGGCAATTTCAAACCTTCGTTCCAGCAGTATCTGAAGAAAGGACAATTCTAGTGCGATTCAGCTTGCTTCCTTTCATACCTTTCTTCTTCTAATTGACGCTGGTATTCTTGATCCTCTAGCCATCGCTGATAATCTTTTCCTTTCTACCGCCGCCACTTATTCAATAGGATCCGAGATGTGACTCGCGGCTTCGTTGCTCCATCCTTTGACGTTTCCCCCTGCTCATATCGACTCTTCTGCTGATCATGATGTTTTCTAATCTCTCTGTATTCATCAGTCGATATTTGCATCTTGGGATCAACTGTTCCAGCTTTTCTTGATTTGACCGATGTTAGGACCTTAGTTTTTCCTTTGAATATCCCAACATCAACCATATTTTGATCTCCTAGGAAAGGATTATCATCAACCTTCATCTTCCGAGGCATATCGAACTTGGGCCTCCCTTGCCGAATAGCCCTTTGTATATGCTGCCAAAAAATTCTGCACTCATTAGTGGAATGAGAAGTAGCATTATGGAACTTGTAGAACTTCTTATTCTTCAACTGTTCAGGGGGTAACATAACATGATTGTCCGGAAATTTGATCTGGCCTTTCTCAAGTAAGAAGTCAAAGAGCTTGTCCGATTTTGTGACATCAAAGTCATAGCTCTCCTCGACTCCTCTTCCCCAAGGATTTGGCACCATTACTGTCTTCTTGCCCCAATTCCATTCAGCTGCAGCAACCTCCTCTTCTTCATCTTCATAGTCATCTTCAATTGAGTATGGATCATAAGCTTCGGCTACTGTGGTGCTCTTTTGGAATCAGGTATCTCTGCGCATACTCTGGAATTGGCTATTGAGCGCTGCCACCCATTGAGTCAATTGTCCTAAGTTGTCAAACTCTTGTCCTAGCAGCTTTTCTTTCCACATTGGCAGCATTCCTTGGATGGCTAGAGCAGCTAGCTGATCATCTGCCAAGCTCAATGAGAAACATAGATTCTTAGTCTCTCGGAATCTCTAAAGAAACTCGGTGCCCGATTCATTAGTCCTCTGTCTCATGGTTGTCAAATCGGTTATTTTCTTCTCTCCAGTCCCAGTGTAAAAATATGTACGAAATTTCTTCTCTAGGTCAGCCCAATTGGCAATGGAGTTGACTGGTAGTGACGAGAACCAAGTGAAGGCCGGCCCTGATAGGGACAAGGAGAAGAAATGAACTCGATGGGCATCCTCAACTGATGCTTCGCCCAATTGTGTAAGATACCGACTGACATGTTCCATTGTGCTTGTACCGTCTTGACTAGTGAACTTGGCGAATTCTGGGAGCCTGTAATTTGTAGGAAGAGCGACCAAATCATACCATTCTGGATATGGGCGTTTGTACGAAAAAGTCATTCCTTTTGGCTTCAGACCGAACTGATTCTTCATCATCTCGGTCACCTTGAGCAGCAACTCGTCAGCTTACGGGTTTGGATTTCTCAGTACTTGCTGACCCATCTATGGATTGAAATCCCATGTGCCTTGATATCCTAGATTTGGTATCATGTGGAGGGTGTTATAATCCATGCCATAGTGATAGCCTTGTGAAATCTCAATCTATTGGGTCCTTTGCTGGCTTGCTGCTTGAAGTCTCTGATTATAGACATAAGGATCTATATCTCTACGGATCCTTTGAATTGATGGTGCTATCTTCTGAGCCGACGACATTATGTGGCCTAATGTGCCAAAATTGATCATCTGGTTTTGACCTTGCCCCGCCAGCTGTTGCACATGCTGTATTGATGGTCCAGGATTGTACTGTATCTGATTTGTAGTAGTACCTGAAGTTTGTTCAGATGAACCTTGAAGTGTCCGGACGTCACCATTACCAGCTGGTGCTGCTTCTTGATGGCTGGTACCGACTTGATTAGTCCCTTGAGTTGACGGATCTGGAATATTATAACAAGTCGATCCAACCTGACCAACTAGAATTCCATGAATTGCCTCTTTCATGGCATTGTGAAATGCGTCAACAAAAGCTTCATTGCGGCTTCATATGGCATCACGAACAGACTTGTCTATGGCTTCCGTAAAGAAACGCCTATCTTCAGCTTTGACCGTATCTGTCTGCCCGTGTAGTAGAACTCTTGGTAGTGGAAATTTCTGAATAATTGTGCTGTCACATGTTTTGGAGTAGGACAACAAACACATCTTCTAAAATTCTTCTGTAGCTTTGTTGATGGTATCCTTATCTTTGTCAGGTAGGTCTTCATAATGTACCATAAGGATGTTGTCATTATTGTGAACCGCCATGATGATTGTGGGGTCCCACCGAGCGTGCCAGAAACATGTGTCGACATAAAATTTTCATCTCTGTGCCGAGGACACACGCAGCAAGCCGGAAGGGTCCACTCGATGGAGCAGATCCGCCTAGCTTCAGTGCAAGGGTGGTCGATCCTGCACAATCCTCCCGAGATGTGCCAATCAATTTGACCCTGCAATTGACAAGGAGAGAAAGCTCATCAGTAATTAAGGGCGGAACGTGCCGGTGTTGCCAGACAGTCCCAAATGTGCGGCTCTGAGAGCCGATATGAGAGGAGATCGACTAAATAGTCGATCCTAGCATATTTACAAGAATGAATCGGTTAAAGCTCATGGGGTTGTATAAGAAGAATCGGTTATCATTTAAGATAAATGTTATTTAAGCAAATATTAATCAATGGCAATAAGGTATCAACGGTGATCGGTTTGTACTGAGCCAATGATTATAAGTAACCGAACTCCTTTTTATATAAAGAAACAATTCAACATCACTTAACCATTTAATAAAGATAAATCTAATGAACATGTTAGATCTCATCTATCGTCATGACCAGTGGGGCATGAGGCAAAATCATGCAGGCCGTAGAAACAACAATAGACTCGACGACCCTAACTCATTACTAATATCAGTGGGGCATGAGGCAGAATCATGCAGGCCGTAATACAATAACAAGATCATGGGACTAACATATCTTTCTACTTATCTCTACTTCAATGATCTCGTAATGCGAACTGTTTGTGAAAGCATTCGATATCGGCTAAACAGCCGATTCCTGCATAGCGCATAGTTAAGATCATGCCTTCTCGGGAATGGGTCTACCAACTAACAATCCCTGCTCCACGGTGCCAACAGTGGGGTGAGAGGCAGAATCCCACAGGCCGTGATGATGGACCATGGAACGATTTTCATTAGCTTAATAGATCTACTCACGATCGAACATGCCTTAACCGCACGCTATGCATGATTAAGATTGACGCAAAACAGCCAATAAAAACATAACTCATCGCTTAAGATGTAGATTAGATCAGTTTTAAATTAGCAAATGATGAGTTAAACAAGATGTAAGGCCGATCCAGATCAATCTCAATCGGGCAAAATGATATTGTTGTAATTAGATAAACAATGAAAGCAATAAGCAATATCGGTAACTTAATGAATCTACCAAAGACTGCCATTCTAAGGTAGAGTCGATAACTTGACCTTGATCTAATTCAAGCAATGGGGTGTGAGGCAGAATCACACAGGCCATACTTGAATTAGACAAGAGTCGATAACTAGCCTATACCAGAGTCACAGTGGGGGTCGACCGGATCAATGCAGCCATACAAATAGAGGTATAAACTATGATGGTACTTACAGACAAGCAGTGGAGGTTGACCAGATCGATGCAGTCGTACTTGCTGAAGAAGTCATCGAGATCTACTCTACTCCTACTCCTAAGGGGTGGCCAGAGCCGAAAAAAGTAATTGACTTTGTATTTGATTGGTTGATGCCTTTACAATAGCCGGGGTTTGATATTTATACCCGGAGTCTAAACATAAACCTTACTCGAGTACAACTCAATACAATCTTTAGCATAATGAAAACATTCCTAATTTAAGATAACATGGACTCTAATCTTTCCCTTTTTGTAGAGTCTAGCATGTCTAGCCCCAACGCCGATCGTAGCCTCTGTCGTTATCTGCCGACGCTATCTGAAGAAAGCCGATTCTAGTGCGTCTAAATCAACTAGCTCCGATCTCCATGCAGCTGATTCCTTGATGACATGATTTTTGGGAGCTTCCAAATCCCTGCAACTCTTCTTCCAAATTCTAGTGTAAATAGTATCCCTGATCGAAGAGTGCGGGGTCGAAGTCGGAAGTAGTGTTTGGGCTAGGCCTTCCGATTAGAGAGGCCATCCGGAGGCGGCTACAGTCTGAAGTGAGCGCCCTGGTCGGAGAGGTGGGCCAAAGTAGTCGATGAGCGGGCACTGTTCCTCTTTGTTCTAGTCCTTCTGGTCGATGACTGGAACACCCCTTCGGCCTATTGTTTTAGATTCTTAGGCCGGCCCATGAGTTGTGGGCTGTCTGCTTGGGCCAAGCCTTGGCGTGGAAACTGGTCCCCGAGGGACCCCGGGTTTATGAACCCGACAAGCATTGTATGCTCAAGTGTTTTGGGGACCTCATCGGGTGGACCGTTGAGGCCTACATTGATGACATCATGGTCAAGTCCAAATGGGCTGACCACCTCATAGCTAATCTTGAGCAGACCTTTGCAAAACTCCGAGCAAACGGCATCAAACTCAATCCTGAGAAGTGTGCTTTCAGGGTCCCAAGGGGCATGCTGCTTGGTTTCATCGTCTCTGAGCATGGCATCGAAGCAAACCCAGAGAAGATCTCAACCATCATAAGGATGGGCCCAATTCAGAACATGAAGGGAGTACAGCAAGTTACAGGGTGCCTCGCCACGCTCAGTCGCTTCATCTCGCACCTCGGTGAACAAGGTCTCCCCCTTTATCGACTTCTGAAGAAAGTCGACCACTTCGAATGGACATCTAAGCCCTAGGGGGCACTTGACATGGTCAAGCTACTTCTGACGAAGGCCCCGATCCTAGTTCCTCCTACCGATGAGGAACCCCTTCTGCTCTACATTGCGGCCACCATGCAAGTGGTCAATGCCGCCCTGGTAGTGGAGCGGGAAGAAGAGGGACATGCCCTCAAAGTACAGCGCCCTGTGTACTTCATCAGTGAGGTCCTATCCAACTCAAAGACCTACTACCCCCAAATCTAGAAGCTTCTATACATTGTCCTCATCACCAAGAGAAAGCTACGCCACTACTTCGAGTCTCATTCAGTGATAGTCATGACGTCCTTCCCCCTCGGTGAGGTCGTCCAAAACTAAGATGCCATGGGAAGAACCAGGAAATGGGCACTCGAGCTAATGGGTTAGGGCATTGTGTATGCCTCTCAGATGGCCATCAAGTCCCAGGTGTTGGCTGATTTCATCGTGGAATGGACCAAGGTCCAAATGCCACCAGCAGTCATCGATCAAGAGTACTAGATGATGTACTTCGATGGGTCGCTGATGAAGAAGTGCGCTGACTCGAGGCTAGTCTTCGTGTCACCCCTTAGGGTATGCATGAGGTACATGGTCTGTCTCCATTTCCCCTCCACCAACAATGTGGCTAAATATGAGGCGCTCATCAACGGCCTATGCATTGCCATCGAGTTGGGCATCCGATGCCTCGATGTTTGAGGAGATTCCTAGCTGGTCGTCAACCAAGTCATGAAGGAGTCAAGCTGCCACGACACCAAGAGTGCCATGTATTGCCAAGAAGGCCACCGGTTGGAGGACAAGTTCGATGGCCTTGAGCTCAATCACATCCCAAGGCACCTCAACGAGGCGGCTGACGCGCTTGCGAAAGCAGCATCTGGCCGAGAGCCGGTGCCAACGGGTGTCTTTGCTAGCGACCTACACAAGCCCTTGGTTCACTATGAGGGGGTCAGAACAGGGTGGTAACGATCCGTCCAATCTATGCCCGGGGGCTGACCAACCATTGGCTCCATCCGACCCCGAAGTCATGGAGCTCGAAGAGGAACCAGCAATAGAGCCTGACCCTCTGGTCAACTGGAGGACACTCTACCTCGACTACCTCCTTCGTGACACGCTACCAATGGTGAAGACGAAGGCTCAACGGCTCGTACGTCGCACCAAGTCCTTTGTTCTTGTGGAGGACAAACTCTACAAGTGAAGCCACACCGGGATCCTACAGCGCTGCATCCCCATCGAACAGGGGAAGCACTTGCTGAGCGATATCCATGGTGGGGTCTGTGGTCACCATGCCGCATCTAGAACCCTAGTCGGAAACACGTTCCGATAGGGCTTCTACTGGCCCACCGCTGTAGCCGACGCCGAGCAGATTGTGCGCACCTACGAAGGGTGTTAGTACTACACTCGGTGGATTCACCTATCGGCCTAAGCACTCTAGACGATCCCTATCACGTGGCCATTCGTGGTCTAGGGGCTCGATCTGGGCGGACCTCTCAAGAGGGCGTCCGGAGGCTACACCCACTTGCTTGCCACCATAGACAAGTTTACAAAGTGGATAGAAGCTCAGCCGATCTCCATGATGTTCTTCCTCGACATCGTCCATCGCTTTGGAGTCCCAAACTACATCATCATGGATAACGGTACGTAGTTCACCGAAAGGAAGTTCCTTTGTTTCTACGATGAATACCACATCCGGGTGGATTGGGCCACCGTCGTGCACCCCCGAATGAACGGGCAGGTCGAGCGCACAAACGGCATGGTCCTACAAGGCCTCAAGCCCAGGATCTTCAACTGGTTGAATAAGTTTGGCACATGCTGGGTCGTTGAGCTTCCTTCAGTACTCTAGAGCCTGAGGACAACCCCCAGTCAAGCCACTGGCTACATACCCTTCTTCATGGTCTATGGTTCCAAGGCCGTCCTCCCAACCGACCTCGACTATGGAGCGCCAAGGATCAGGGTGTATGACGAATAGGGAGCCAAAGCATCCCACGAGGATGCCATGGACCAGCTGGACGAAGCACACGATGTTGCCTTCCTCTGCTTGACCAAGTACCAACAGGCGTTGCAACGGTACCACAGCCGATGAGTGTGGGGTCGAACCTTCAATGTTGGAGACTAGGTCCTCTACCTCGTATAGAACAACAAGGACAGCCACAAGCTCTCCCCGCCATGGGAGGGACCATACATAGTTGCGGAGGTACTCCGTCCAGGCGCTTACAAGCTCAAGACCATCTATGGCGAAATCTTCACCAATGCCTGGAACATCAAGCAGCTACGTCGCTTTTACCCCTAATAAATGCACACTTTCTCTTATCAGTTTCGTTATCAAAACCCCCCAATTCTTTGTGACATCCAACCCCAGCAATAGCAAGGGGTCAGGCCTCACTCGGGGGCTGATATGAGTACATTTATCATGTAAACATTCTCTATGCCTGCCCCCTTTTCTCACGTTAATACCTAGGAGCTAGGTTTTAGGGAACAAACTCTGAGTATAACTGGTCAGACTATGAGAAACCTACGCCCCAGTGGCTATGGTGCCTTGGCTCACCATCGTGATTAGAGCTGGCTCATCCGTACTCTGAGCTTTTATGACCTTAACTATGGAAAGGGTCAGAATGCACTAAACCTTTTTTAAAAAAGGGGGAGAAGAGCTAAAAAATTGTTTGCTATAACGAAGATTAAGAGCTTGTCCATTTTGCACAATTTCGTCACTCGTCTTGCCTGCCTGACTAAATTCTTGCGCATGATGTTCTCATTCTCTATTTACGTAGGAAAATCTTGTCTCAATAGGTAACACGAGTCGATCGGACGGCTTGGCCACTAACGAGAAATGGGTAAGGAGCAGACAGGATCACACTCATATCCAGCGGAGGTTTTCTGAACCCATCACTCTTACCATCAAGGTAAAACCGGTGCCTAGGTCAATTGAACAGCTCAAAACCGCCGTCGAGAGACAAGCACCCTTACTTACTTACTTTACGTATTAATTTCAATACTGAACCTTCGACCCCAGCAACGGTAGGGGGGTCAGACATCGCTCGGGGGCTGGCGGGAGTGTCTATTTGATAGACATTCTCTTTGACCAACCCCTCCTTGCGTTTAAAAACTAGAGGCATGGTGTGTGGGCGTAAACTTTGAGTAAACCTGGTTGGACCGCTAGGACCCTACGCCCTAACGGCTATGGCATTTTTGCTCACCAGCGCGATCAGAGTCTTTGTCTCCACACTCCAAACCTTAACCTCCACCTTCTCAGGAAGAGGGGCCTACCCAAAGAATCTCCATCAAGGGGAGGCTATCAGGTCGCCTGAGTCGATCGAATGGCTTGGGCCACTAACGAGAGACAGATATGGAAGACTAGGATGCTCATGCACGTTACACCGGCCTCGTCACGAACATCGGACCTAGACCCCGCACGGGCATATCCGGTAAGAGCTCCTAGAACCCATCACTCATGCCACAGAGGTAACATTATCGACCCCTACTTTTTCCTTATAGGAACGTTCATTCATCCATTTTCATTCATACATTCGTTCATTCAATCATTCATACATTCATCTCATACATCCAAGCATTCTATATGCAATTGCTGCATCACAATGCTTCATGTCACGTCACGAAGTGGTAGTCGTCTTATTCGATATGAGCGGTGACCGACCAAGGTTTGAAGGCCGGCCCATGAAGGGCTCAAGTCCGCCTCATGTCAAACAGAGCCAGGAGAGAAAAATCGAGATGAACCCTAGCGGCCTTGCCCAACCTCGCTTAGAAGCGGACAGGGACATCTTGACCTTTCCCATTCGATTCTAACCTTGAGCCAAGCCCATAGAATCTCCATCGAGGAGAGGCCAATGGGCCACTCAAGCCAATCGAATGGCTTGGGCATCTGCCTGGAGGCAGGTTAAGAAGTAGTGGAATGCCACCTAAGGGCTCTGCCAACCCTGTTAGCGGATGACGGACCCAGATTCCACTTGGACATGCCTGTTAGTGAGTTCACCGAGTGTGACACTCGAGCCATTGAGGCAAGTGTCATTAGCTCAGCCCCTCCGGTTGCGGAAACCGAGGACGGGGTGACGCATGGAACACGGCCGACCCATACCAAACCCCATGGGGCTCAGGGGCTCAAGCCACCCGATCCTAGATCAAGAGACCAAGGTTTGAAGGCCGGCTCGCGAAGGGCCCGAGGCCGCCTCGCATCAAACAAAAGCAAGGGGGGAAACATAGATGAGCCCCAGCGGCCTTTGCCTGTCCTGCCTAGAAGTGGACAAGGTCATCTCAACCGTCTTGTTCGATCTGAACCTTCAGCTGAGCCCATATAATCCCCATTGAGGGGGAATCTATTGGAAGGCGGGTTAAGGAGCAACGGAAAGCCACATGAGGGCTTTGCCGACCCCATCACAAGCAACGAAACCTGATTCTATTTGAACATGCCCGTTAGTGAGCTCACCAAGCGCGCCACTCAAGCCATCGAGGCAAGTGACGTTAACTCAACCCCTCTGGTTGCGAAAACCATGGATGGGATGATAGTCACAAAAATGAGCCGACCCTCGACTGAATCCCCGCTATGAGCAGGGGCTCGAGGAAGGTTAGACTTGCGAGGAGACCGAACGCACGGTCGCAGAACGATAGCTAAGATCCTATGTAGGGGGTACGTGCGAATACAAGAGATGCTTTCTCCTACTAAGTTTTGCTATCCTCTCCTCAATTTTCAGTGACATTTGACCCCAACAACAGCAAAGGGTTAGATCTCACTCGGGGGCTGATAAAGGTATAAGTACACCTTTTCTGAAATAGTCACTGCATCAGACCTCTTCCTCACGCTAAGCCTAGCGGCAAGGTTTGTGGAAACAAACAACTGAGCATCCTGCCTTGGCAGCTACGGTGTCTTTGCTCACTAGCATGATCAAAGTTCTGCTCTTACAACTCAGGCCCTATGGTCTTAATGAACGGAAGGATCGGAAGATGTGAGCCCCTTTTTCGCATACAAAAAGGGAAGAAAACAAGTTCAATCAAACAAAACAAAGTTATGAAATTGTTTTATGATACATAAAGGTCAACGCTTGTTCACAGATTATAATAGTGTTCATCCGACCTATTCGACTAACTACCCCCTGGGGGAGAACTATATCTTCAATTCTATTCGCCAGGTCCTACGCAAGAGGAGCCACTGCCATCTCCATCTCATCCAGCTTAGAGGCTTCATAGCCAGGTGTGAAATTTAGGCTCATCATCTCCAAGTTGATGCTATCCGTGTCATGCGAACAAGCAATCGCAAAGGCTTGGGTGACCCGGCGCGAAGAGAATCCCTCTCGAGCTGGCGCACCTGCGCTGTGATATCAACGACATGGGCCGTGAGTGAACTGGTCCCCTCTGACCACACCACCTCTAGGTCATCGTAGACCACTTCGAGGGTAGCGCTTAGGATATCGAGCTCATCGCTCTCCACCTGAAGGTTCCTCCTCACCTCAAAGAGCTCCGTGGCTAGCCCGGCAGAGATGTCGTCAGCCTCTAGCCTCTGGGTTGTAGCGGTTCTGAGCTCGGCCTGGAGGGAGCCGATCCTCTGTTGTGCCTCATCGCACTCTTGGACAGCCTGATCGCACTCCTTGTGGGCTGCACCATGCTCCGAGCGGAGTCTCCCCATGGTTTAGAGTAGCTCATCTTGCTCCTTGCACAGTCGAGCGACCGCCTCGGCATCCTGACTCACCCTCCGCTATTGGGCTACGAACTTCTCCTCGGCAACTAGCTTCAGGTCCTATTCCTTCTTGGCCTCGGTCGGGAGGTCGAGGATCTGTTGGCGGGTCTCAGTGTCTCTCTAGAGCAGCAGGTCCCTCTCCCTACTGACTCTGGTGGCTTCCTCCTCATCTTGCTGCACCCTCGCCCATAGGGCCTCGAATGCCCTCTCGGTCTCCTCCTCATGCCAATGGGCCTCGGCCTCCTGCAGTCGGAGACTGTCCACCTCCTCGGCCAGAGGAGTCAGCTCTGCCACCCTCTGTTGGGTGGCAGCAAGCTGGGCAGCCACATCCCCATGTAGCTGGGCCTCTTCAACAAGGCGGACCTAGTTCTCCTTCTGCTCATGAAGGAACCGAGATTTCTCCCGGCTATGAGCGATAAGGGACTAAAAAAAGATGATGGTCAAACCACAAAAATACATGAAGAAAAAGGAGGGTGAGAGGCAAGGTCGAGTAAATACCTGGCTAGTGGGAATGATGACTTCGCGTAGGGCACCCCTGGCATGGTCCAAGGCTTTTAGCATGGCCGCAATCCCCTTGTCAAGACTCTCCTGCACCATGCTCTCAGTAGCATCGTCGAGGGCGAAGAGTGTCGACGTCGGGTCTTGTGGGTTCATCCACCAGAGTAGGGGCTTGCCCCGCGTGGGTGAATGGCTGCCCCCTGATGTCAAGGCTAGGGATGATTCCCCGCCGGTCCACTCCACCACCCCCACAACGTCTAGGGACCCCTCAGCCGTGTCCCCCTCCGTCCAGCCCACGTCAGGCACCGTCACTTGGGCCGCCGGTGGCGCAGATCGCATAGCTTCCTCCTGCACCACAACGGCTACATCTAGCTAAGCCTGGCTCATCACAGTCGCTACCACCGCCGCTTGCGTCGACGACCCTTGACCAGCAGCGTTGCGCCCACTGCGGTCGGCAGCTCCGCCCGCCCTGTCGTCGGTAGCGGAATCACCTCCGTCGCCGGCTGCTTGGCGACCTCCGAGGGTGTTCCTTCAGCCCTAGCGCCCGCCTATCCCACCGAGGGCACAGATGCCACCATGAGCAGCACCTCACCGGTCGGCAACGCAGTAGCACCGGCGTCGCTATAGCCTAAAATGGGTGCGACGCCAGTTGATGGCTGCCGCCTCACTTAAAGGGTGACGCTCTTTTTTGGCGCCAGTGCCAAAAGATTGCGCCGCCTCAAGACGCTGTGAGAAAGAAAGCCTTGAGTCACACTGAAAATAGAAAAAAACAGAGGAAATAGAGGAGCCAGTGACTTACATCGGTGTGGTTGGACGACGGACACATTTGGGGGGTGATCCCCTAGACTCCTGCTCTGCCTCATCGGGGTAGGGCCATTTTGAGCCTACCCCTACTCCTGGGCAGAGGGGCTCGCTTCTCTTGCATCCAAGGGTGCAGCGACGGTGCTACCCTCCTCTGTTGGCACCTTGGGCACAGCGGCAAATCCACCCACCCTTGCTGGCTCTTGAGGCGTGGCAGCGGAGACACCCTCCTTCGCTGGCACCTCGGGCGCAGTGGCAGATCCACCCACCCCCGCTAACTCTTGGGGCTAGCCGATGGTCTGGCCTGTCTTCACTGACTTCACGGGCGAGCCATCCCCTCCATGAAATGGGAAGGGTCCCGACCCCTACAAGGATGAGCGGGTACCTGTCAGCATATCCTCGCTCTCCAGGTCATCCTGCTCGGTATCAGCAACAACCTTGTCATCATCCTCCTCATCGTCATCGTCATCACTATCAGTTTCCTCCCCTCGCTCCCACGCACATAGTTTCTGTTGCCTCTTCTTCCTCTCGTCCTCCTTTGCCTTCCTCTGCCGCTCGGCCTTAGCACGGTTCGCCGCCCTCACAGATGGAACCCTCAGTAATGGAGCCAAGAGATCCATGAGGATGAGGTCCCTTGGCTGGTCCCCCAATCTTAATGTTAGTATCAAGGGGTTAGGAGTTCAATTGAAGAAGGGGGCATGAGGAAGAAAAAACTTACAAGGACAATGTACCTTGGTTTCAGTAGCATCGGGGGATGCCCTAGCACCGGGTACACAAAATCAAGGGGGGCACCCACGCTGTCCCGAGAAGGCTCCATCTCCTCCTTGATGCGCTACACAACTTCGGAGGGGGAGAGCGCCCCCTCGGCAAGCGTCGTCCTGTCGAATGATGCCCCAAGCGCCATCGCGTATTGGGGGAGCACACGCCTTATCAGTGGCGCCACCCTCCTCGCATGGTAGGCGCCGATGATTCTGGACCCCTTTAGCCCCTTCTCCTTCAGGAAGCGGATGGTGGTGAGATGGTCCAGGATCCTTTTCTTGTCCTTCTCCGGGACACCCCACTTCCTCCATGAATCTGGGGCCTCTTCGATTAAGCGCCCGGTAAACTCTAGCAAGGGAGTGGTGGCATCGTTCTTGAGATAAAACCAATGCAAATGCCACCCCTTGTTGGAGGTCGACAGCTGCATTGCCGGGTAGTCATCGACCTAGTTATTTCAAAGCTAGATGCCGGCGCATCCCATTGGCGTACTCAGCTCCTGCCTCTTCTCCCTCTTCTTCTGGAGGGTGAAGGCGAATAAGTGCTACCACATATCAAAGTGGGGGCTGATCCCTAGGAATCCCTCACATAGGGTGACGAACGCCGCCATGTATTGGATCCCATTGGGGTTGAGGTGTTGCAGCTCTATCTTGTAATAGTGTAGCAGTCCTCGAAGGAATCTGTGGGTGGGGGTGGCGAACCCATGCTCATGGAAGCACGCGAACGAGATGACATAGCCATCGAGCGGCGATGACACATCCTCCTCATCGGGTAGTCGCCACTCCTCGGTGGCGGTCCACGCGTAGAGAAGACCATGGTGGACAAGGCCCTCCAGGTGCTAGAGGGTGATTTTATAGTGGCACCATGGCTCCATTGGAAGATGGGGGCGGGTGGATGTGAACTTGACGACGGTTGAGACGCGAATGCGGGGAGCTTAGGCGATTGGCGGTGGAGGTGGCAGATGCAAAGGCAAGGAGGCCAAGTATGAAACCCTAGGGGTGAACTTTTGGTTTTATAGGGGCGACGGATGTGAGGAATCCAACTATCTACCTAGATCTCCGTGCCTCCCACGATCTGCCACAATGTCATGCCACGGGATATGTGCACGCAATCCCTATCCTTTCCTTTGGGAAACTCGCTGGACGTTTCGCCTCCTTAGGTGGACTGGGACTCATTACGAGTAAGAGGAATATGGATCAAAAGCGCATCTACGGCCTGTCTAGGCCTAGGAGTCCAATGGTTGGCCCATCAATGGGTCCAACAGCCACTCCAAACACCCCTACGACAAAGGGCGAAAAGAGCTGGCCTCGCAAGTGGCCAGCGCCATGGGCATCTCAGCCCATGATTAAGTCTCAGTTAGGCTTACCCTGATCGGATCCCCACGAACGGGATACCGGGACCCAATCAAACTATCCAACTAAACAACCACCAAATCTCATGACCATACCCACAAAGGGTCCGACCTCAGCGAGAAGAAATCACCATCTTTAGGACACGCCGTGGGAAACAATAGAGGGCCAAGGCTCTCAGAATCCTCTCTTTTGGAAAAAAACTCCGAAGGAGTATCCTACTCCTTTGTGGGCTCAGGGGCTACACCCACCGGGTGCGCTCGCGCGCACCCACTAGCAAGTCAAAAAATCCCCCAGGCAATTCTACTCAAATCGCCCAGGGGCTCGAGGGCTACTATCGAGGACCAATATTAGGGTACCCGAAGAGGAGCTAATGACCATCAACATTGATTCGTCTACGCGATCAAGAGCATGACTACACCACTTGTCGGGTCCCTTCTCGTTCGGCCACCAACACCATGGGCCCTGCCTCGTCTGACCCTTAAGGGTTGGCTCTGCCTTGGTGGGCATTGCGGCCGTAGGCCCCGTCTTACCTGACCCCTGAGGGTTGACTTCGCCTCAGGCTGACTCCCAAGGGTGGGCTCCACATCGCCCAATGTCCGAGGGCCAGCTCCGCCTCACCCGATGTCCGAGGACCGGCTCCGCCTCGCTCGACGTCTACACAAGACTCCTTCATAACAACACACACAAATAAGGCAGGGCACTCAAGTCAACAGCAATACCGAGGACCGTACCCTGCATGCCTGTAGTAAAGTACCATCAGGACATGATAGAAGGGCGCTTTGTGATCTACCAGGCATGACAGACCCCAAACAGTGTTGTAGGCGCCGACATTTGCCTTATAGTGTTGTGGGTGCCTCCATTTGCCCTCGGGCATGGATCCTTATGGAAGCTCATGACAACCAATACGGTCTAGAAGGAAACTTGCATCACCTATAGTAATGGATGTGTGGTCACTGCGTCGTCTGCTCCCTATATGGCCGTGGATCAGCACCTTGGTCCATTGCGCCGCCCGCTAGGGCGGGATGGGATGTGACAACTCGTTGACAATGCCAGGACATGGCATCGTCAGCGGACAGACGCCCAACGTGGCCCTGTCAGGGTCAGTGGACATGCGCCCGATGTGGAGCTATCCCTATCACCGCCTGCCATGTCAGCGGGGCCTGCACAGAGGAAAAGGAAGACCTGGCGTCCTTGAAGGATTTCCTTTGCCTCTAGTTTTCCTCTTTTCTCCTATCTATAATCCCTACTCTCCCTAGGCCTATAAAAAGGAAAGTAGGGCACCCCACTAAGGGGATTGATTTCACCACATCATAGCAGAACCACTAGCATCGAACCTCGAACATATAACTGAGCAGCAATCAAGCTCTTAGCACCCCTTCAACCTTTCCATCAAAGACTTGGGACATGTCCCTCTCTCGCTCGTTTGTAACCCCTACTATGAACTTTTCAGTGCTAATAACATGAGCAGCAGCCACGAACTGGACGTAGGGACATTCTGCCCAAACCAGTATAAACCTTGTGTCTTTTTAGCACACCATCCGGGCTAGATGCGCAATAACATAAATTTACTCGTTGGTGTTTACTAGAAACACCGACACTTTTATTCCAAGAATTGTAATGAGTTGTATTTGAGTAGGATTCATATTTAAGTTTTTGGTATAAATATTAGACCCTGGTTATTGTACAAGGGGACAAACACTCAATCAATACAATCTTTCTGGCTTTCGCCATCGCATTAGGACTAGGAGTATTGTAGATCTCAGCGAGTTCTTCAGCAAACAGGGCTGCATTGACTGATCGACCTCTAGCTTGCTTATGAGTACCATCATGACTTGTATTGTGCTTGTAAAGCTGCATCAGTTGATTGATCTTTTATGAGCCATAATATAAGTTAGTTACTGATCTATACCATAGTTTGTAAGGCTGCATCAGCTGATTGATCTCTTACGAATCATAATATGAATCAAAGTTATCAATCTTATGTTAAATAACTTATTGTTTAATACAATATCACTAGTTATCGAATCTGCTAAGATTAGTAAGATTTTTCTTGCTGTTTTTGGTTGATTCACCAGTTATCGATCTTGTTATAATTAATGTTTTATTAATTATAACTAATCACCTTATTGAGATAGAGATAGATCGGCATCATATCATCTTAATTGGTCGTCCTTTGATCTGGTCACACTTTAAATCTTATAATTGATGGCTTAATTCTGCTAGATCAGTTGTTTTATCTCTATTCCAATCAAACATAGTATGCATCCAAAGACATGGTTCAATCTTGAATAAACTCACTAGTTAATGAGATATAATCTAATGACACTACCATAGCTGCATCTATCTGGTCGAACCTCACTAGTAAGACTTTAGATTAGAAATTATCGATTAGTGGTCTTGTTCATGATCAAGATATGTACTCTGTTTGTTTGCTATGACTGCATCGGCTATTTTAGCCGATTTGCCTATACTTTCACGCATATAGCATGTTTTCATGAATCTATCAACATATAGATGGTTTTATAGATTCTTTGGCTTTAGTTTGTTATCATTATCATAGCTGTATCGATCTGATCGAACCTCACTGTTGATGATAATAGATTAGATTCAAACTGTTTGTAGATTCATTTATATTAGACAGTTGATTTATTCGCATGTTATACTCTTTTCATCAAACTTATCGGCTTGACGCTTTATATCGATCATGTTCCATTTAGCCGATGATGCTTTCTTATATCGCTTCTTTGCTAATTATCAATTCTCTAATCGATCGATGACATCAATCGACCATTTGGTCATATATATTGGAATTTTAAGGAAAGATCTTCTGATTTTGTATTTGGGCGTATTGTACTTGTTTTTGTCTAGATTAATCAGTCATCATAAATCTGCTATGATCCATGAGCATCGGTTATTTTGATTCATATCATTATCATTTAATATTAGCCAATAATCCTTGATTTAAAGATCTTCATTTCATGGATACACCGGATATCGACTATTTAGTCAATAGCCTTATTGAATCGGCTATCTAGCTGTATATTTGGAACTGTCTGGTGCAACACCGATATGTTCTACCTTAAATTACTGATAAGATTTTCTCTCCTTATCAATTGCAGGTCAAATTGACTGGCACGTCATTGGGTTTTCAGAATTGACTGGTTCTGTGTTGAAGCCAAGCAGATCTCTGGTCTTGTTCCACTCAAATCCTCTGGCTTGCTATGTGTTGATCACATCGCCACATTTTTGTGTCAACACTACACTAACTAAACTAATAAAACAAAAGAAACACTACAATGGTCAGAGAGTAGGTGAAGATAAATTAAGTACTTCTTAATTAATTCAACCTTTAAAATGTCTAGCAAGATAAGCAATGAATATACTTCGGGATGTACCTGACCTAAACTCACCCTAAGGTTGATTAGGCACAAAGCACCACAAGCCCTATGATTTAATAACTAATTCCAACGTGGTGGAATATGGAGGATGGACAGGGCTGTCACCACCTGTCACCTACCACAATCTATCCGGAGAACTAGCCATAACCCAAGATACCCTATAGTCTAAGCACCACGCTTACAATAAGTGATACTACTCTAACCTTGCGCTAAGATCAAAGCACCAACTAGTGATGAGGATCCCGTATATTGGAAACTCACTACCTAAACAAGAAATGATTGAAATATTCACAACACTACTTTACTCTAATTGCGAGAAAGTAATGCTGAAAATAAAGACAAGTACCAAAGGAAATATAAATTGAAAGCAAAAGTAGCTTACAAGAGCTTATAGAGAGACTCCAGAAGACTTCTCCAAGCTCCTCACTCTTTACTTCTTCACTCTCACTCTCACTACGAACCTAAACTTAGGAGTATAGTGAATGATTCTACTTAGGATGCTTTACAACTGTGGGAAACACCTCTATTTATAGCACTAAGGAGCAAGGGGGTATTTGTAGGCAGTAGAGAGGCGGTGGAGGTGCCTTGGGCTTTAGGCGGCCTAGTGAGGGCATCGGCTGGCCCTCCGATGCACCGCCATTACATCGTAGGGTCACGGTTTGCTCCCAAAGTCGGTTGCACTGTAGCATGTGTGAAGATTTGGTCCTGAAGGCGGTTGCAAGGTCGGTTGATGGCCCTCAAGTGGATGACAATGGGCCCATGGAACCACGGTGAATGAATCTCGTCCACTACTTGAACCGACATGAAATCGACGTTTCTGAGGCAGTGTAGGAGCTGTCCCATGGATTGGTGACATGGACAGGGATAGGGTGGCACCGAGCGGCACCACATGGCCACCGGTCGGCATGGCAGTGTGGGCCCAGAGGCCCCTGCCACATCCATTTGCCTCCATGTCACATGTTTTGCTCCATTTTCACTATTTTCCCTTCATTCAAATAGACTTCATGTACAAGTGGAATTCCATTAGTAATAAACCAAATCTTTCCATTTTATGTTGATTTCCCCTTAAAATGTATGCATTGTTGATGGCTAAAATAGGTGTTTAGTGACCATCAACACCGCCTACCCCTCAACCATGGAGCATCGTCATATCCGAAGGCTTCCGTGCACCCCGGGCACCACGCTAGTGTACAAAGAAACTACCCATATCCCCCAGGGACTCCAACCCTACGGATCGACAAGCATAGGACATAGGCAAACCCAAAGGAACAACGAACCACCACCCCAACTTAGCTCTAATTCTAATCATATAAGTTGTATGAATGATTAGGCATAATGTTCTACATGTTAAGCTCATAACATACAAACTATATGCTAGTTCATATGTCAGAATCATAACATGAAAACTATACTCTAATTCATTAGCACAACTATATTGATAAATTGAGAGCAAGACTTTGGAAGAATTCTTCATATTATTCGTACCAAGATTCCTTTCTTCCAAGGAGCCAAGCTCTCCAAGGTAGCTCTCTCCTTGCTCGCAAAAGACTACTAAAAAGTAAAAAGATTACAAGTAGGGATGTGTAGTGTAGAGGCTCCAAATGGTGTGTGTGTGTGTGTGTTGTGGGAGAGCTCCACCCCCCTACTTATACATGCTTGAGGTCGGTTTGGCAGGAGATAAATTAGGAAACCATGCTCAACCGCCTCTGCATGGCATTGATGAACCGCTAGAGCGAGGTGGGGCCGAACGGGGCTGGGGGCAGTGCGGCCGCACCCACTGGCCCATTCACCACCGCCTTCGTGTGGTCGGTTCCTGAGTGGGCTTGGAGCGCAGCCTTGGTGGGGTTTGGCCCAGATTGGTCGGTTGGATGGGCCATCTTCTCATTCTTTGGTGTAGGATCTGCATTACGCTTTCTCTGATGGCACATTTTGACCATAATTCCATTGTATTCCAATATAAGTCCTGCAAAACATTATCTTTCCAATACAAGTGGAACTATGTCAATAGTAAAGGCATATGTGTTATAAGTTTGTTTATTTCTCCTATTTTGGATCTTAATTGGTGGTCGGATTTGGTCGTTAAGGACCACCAACAACATGTTTGTGGGCTTGTGAACCTAGTGTTTAATCTAGAGAATGAGCTATAAGTGCTTAAATCAACATTGTCAAGATAACCCTTGAAATGAGGTGTGAAGAAGCTTGCCATTGGATCAAACCGAGTTAAATATCTTTTGCAAGGAATCTAGATTGAACCAAATATGGGAAAATGATCCTCACTTAGCATGGTTTCACCCCAACCTATCTAAAATTTGAGCTCACCTTTTGTGGTCATTGATAACAAAGGGGGAGAGAAATTCCCAAAGATATTGCAAAAAGGGGAGAAAAACATAGATATAAGTGATAGGAGGAGAAAAATGACAAAGGAAGGGGATCAATTAAAATTTAAAAGCACACAAGTAGGGGGAGCAAGCTCATAAACTTGTATGTTGCATTTGTATGTGCATTACATATGTTTGCTTGGATGGCACAAGTTCTACAATTCCATATTCATGCTTGAGTGGTGTATGCTAGATTATAGAAAATGATTGATGAAATTAAAACTAGCATGCATAGGATAAGCTAGACACTTGAATTGGTTTTAAAAGTGGTACTAGAGCCTTGCTTCTAATGTTGATCTCACGAGGTATCTAGTTTGTTTTTATTTTGAAGTGGTATCTAGCAAACAATGGTGCTAAGGATGGTGTTCAAATGGCAACTCCGATTGGTATCACGCTTCAAAGGTCCATTCTTTACACCTTAGCATCATTTGGTAGTCATTACTTCCCCACAATTCCTATCTATGCATATGTGCAAGCTTTCAAATCCAAACTCTTAGCACATATGTAGGGGGAGCTAATGCTACCAATTCGGGTTTATGAAGCTTGTCCATATCCTTTACACATGATAAAATGCTTGGGCAAGCAACATGAATCCAAAAGATTTTATTGAATATCTTTGTGAAAAGGTTGTCATCAATTTCCAAAAAGGGACAGATTGAAAGCCCTAGTTTGGTTTTGGATAATTGATGAAACCTATGGACTAATCCTTGAACTAAGTGTGTAGACAAGAGAGGATGGCCCAAAGCCATGTGATGGAGCTAGATGATGGTCAAGGTGATGATGATGACCAAGAGAGATGATCAAGTGCTCCAACTTGGAAAAGAAGAAAGAGAAAAATAAAAAACCAAGGAGATCAAGGCAAAGGTATCAAATAGGTTTTTGTTTTGGCACTCAAGACACAATAGAGGGTGTGAGTGTATTTAGGATCGATAGCCATACTATAAGGAGGCGAAATCTTTGGCTAAGCGGTTATCGAGTGCCACTAGGTGACATGATTCTTGCATATGCATTAGGGACCTAGTGTGCTAACAATTAACCCTTGAAAAATGCTTGGAAAAATGCTAACACACGGGCACATGAATTATACACTTAGTAATTAGCAACTTAGAAGCAAGGGTGTAGTGATCACGCTTGAATCAAGTTGAAACAGGGGCGTCGGACCCTGCCTAGCTCGGTCCAACAGCTAACCCTAGCGAGCGGGCAGAAAGGAGGTGGCATCGAACCCTGGTGATCAGCGACGTCAGACTGACCGTGCGCACTGTTCCTTCACGCATGTGAGGGCGAGGCTGGCGCAGGCGTGACACTTAGTGATTAGCTAGTTGATTAGTTAGTAGTAACTAGTTCTCGCTAGCTCACTAGTTTAGAAGTAGTGACATAGCCTTTAATTGAACTAGACATTATAGCTAACTAGTATTGTGGGTAGGTGGCTTGCATTTTTAGTAGAGCTAGAGCAAAACACATTATCTCCATTTAGTTGACTAACAAGTTGCTCTAGTGCTTCGCAAAAAACTTAATTATGATATTCAAACCCCCCCCCCCCCCCCTCTAGCCATTTAGGACCTTTCAGCGGAGCTGGATGAGTACTGTCCAGATTCCTCAAGGGTCCAGATTATTTCATCCTCTCGTTCAGCGGCCAGGTTTATCTGTACTGACTGTGATGCATTCCAAAGGCCAAAGTACACATGTAGTAGGTCATGGTTCATGTTGTAGGCGATGTCCCTGATCCATGCTTGTCCAGTGAGAGCTTGCTTGACTATTATGTTCTTTCTTTTTATTGTGTTTGTGGAGGCTAGGGAATAGGCAAGCGGGGGCTGGCCATGTAGCCAATTGGAGGTCCAGAAGGATGTCTTGCAGAAATTATGAACCGTGACTCTTGTTGCTGCTATGAGAAGTGCAATGTCCGCCGAGTCTGTTGGTAGCAGTGTGTCATTCCAAGATCGTTCCGGGTTTTTTCCATGCAAACCAAAGCCATATTATCCGTAGACCTCTGCTGAACCAGTCGAGGTCCAGTATGCCTAATTCGGCGAACTATACTGTCCTGGTGACAAGAGGCCATGCCACCTTGCACTAGCCACACGTGATTTCGACAAAACGCAATGAGCTAGGATTCTCTAGCCTCTATTGGGCCACGTCATAGCAAAATCCTGGCAGTTAGAGTCACGTATTTTGGTTAAATCAAACCATTCGTCTACACGGGCTTCTAGGGTCTTCGCAAGAACGCTACACTCATAGGACGGAAAGAAGTAGCATGCGCCGGCATTGTTAAATTGTGCCATCTCTTCCGGTCGCCCTCGCTCCCCTCCCAAGAGTTTACTCTCCATGACCGGATCCAGTGCTGCACCCGAGCAAACAATTGGCCTCAGTCTCTAAACACTTGTCTATCAACTTCAACCTCCATCGAAGTCAGCCCACGTTCTCTGCAGCGAACGTTTGGCAGCGTAAGTGATATTTGGAGCTAACTTATTTTTATTCGATGTTATATGGTTATCCTATTGAAGATGAATTGCAAAAAGGTCTGTTGACATTGTGAGCAGAGCAGATTATAGCATAGAGGCAAAGCAAACCTCTTTTTAGGAAATGGAAAATATCTATCGTCATCTTTGAATCGTATTGACTAATCAGTAATATCACTATATCAGTTTCATCATTTTTCGGTTAGTTGTATGCTTTATAAAAATAAATTATCAATAGGTATACAAGATGTATCAGAAAGTATGTGAAGATGAAGAACCCAGGTTTCAAAACCATCTATGTTGAGCCTCCAGAAAACTCACAAGCAGACAACTGCAGCAAAAAAAGTAACCGGGAACCAGAGAGGACTATTTCTCCTTTATCAATCTATTGCCAACATAACAATGCTACTTAATTACAATTAGGATCTAAATGAGACACTTTGAAAGTAGATTAACCCAGGTTTACAGTTCAGAAATTTACTTATTTGTGCAATCTGCTAGTTCTAAGATACTTGGGTGTGATTGCACGTGTTTGGGCGGATTAAATTGCTCGATGATAGAAAGCAGTGTAGTGAGACAACGTGACAGTCAAGGATTTTAGAGTGTTGATTATTTTCAACATTGTCTTATTATTTGCCTAGAAATTATCTATACTGTTGAACTGTTTACTTGCTGATCAGTTGTTTAATCCTGTGAGCATATATCCTGTGTAACATGTGATCTTACTGTTCTCTACTAAACTTCAGTAACTTTATTCTCCTGGTTATGTTGCTGGTTTTCTAGGCATTTAATTTTTGATCTAGAACCTGGATTTTGGTAAGTAGGGTTGTCACGTTAGTCTAGGATCAGTGATCACCAACCGGCATTGCAAGGCTGCCTAGTGCAGCAACCCGCTATTTTGAGAGCAATTATTTATAAAAAAAACATGTTTATATTGTTAAGCTGACTTCTTCATCTGCTTGTCATGTTTAATGTTGATATGAGCCTTAGTAGTTCTTTGTTCATATTCTCTTGATGAACAATATTTTGGCAACACAAATTCCCTTGGAATGATCAGCAATCACTACATTGGCTTCTCAATGCTCATTTTGGTTGGAAAATTACATATTTTTTTCTCTGCATATGGTTCAAATGAAGCTGTATTCGTGCCACTCCACTTGCAGCCGTGCTCAAACATGTTTCACTTTCATTTGTCATCATGGATCATAAACGTATAAACTAAGTTGTCCTGGTATCTTAAAAGTTGAATCTTACTCTATTTTTTATAAGAAAAGAGGTTATGTTAATTTATCATTCACCTTATCAAAAGTTTAGCTTCTACAAAGGATATTAGATCAAAATTATTTTCACATTTTTACCTCTACCCGTGAACCATATTGGCAAGCACTAATCTAAGTTCAAAATTCTTTGTTCATATTCTCTTGATGAACAGTATTTAGGCGACACAGATTCCCTTGGAATGATCAGCTATCACTACATTGGCATCTCAATGCTCATTTTGGTTGGAAAATTACATATTTTTTCTCTGCATATGGTTCAGATGAAGCTCTATTAGTGCCACTCCACTTGCAGCCGTGCTCAAACATGTTTCACTTTCATTTTTCTTATTTAGACTGATGCTTCCTATTATCCTTAATTTCATGAATTAAATGTCCTGAATAGCATGGCATTCCACTATACCCTTTTGAAGTGTACAGAGTACTATATGTGACAGAACCGCCCAATTTATACAAGATCAAGTATGGCTGTCCCCGTTTAACACGTTGACGCACACATACTTTCATTTATATAAACCCGGTAGTCCGTCCAGTGTCACGAAGGACCTCGGTAAATCAACATCATAACCAAGATCGCATGATTAAGCAAATACACATCACATACACAGAGTTGCAGCGGAAATAATATTACAAATGGGTTCACAAATAATAGTACAAGTTTGTGTTTCAAAACCGGTTAAAGGAAAACAACGTAGCTTTCAAATGATTACATTAATATAAGTTCCAAATACATTGCTATCATAAGTGACCTCCTCTGATAAAAGCATATAGATGAGAAATAGATATAGAGTCATCAAGTCCACCGGCGGTTAGCCACCATCTTCCTCAGGCTGAGAATTTCACCTGCAACATGGTGGGATAAACCCTGAGTACTCGAATGTACTCAGTTAGACTTACCCATCATAAATCAGAAATAAAGTGACACCAAGGATCATGCAAGGCTTTATAAATGGAGCTAGCTTGACAATATTTTGCATAAAAACCACTAATTCAGCTATACATTTTATAATTCGGTCATCAAGTTAATTATAGCTATTCATCTCTAGATTAGCAACTAATATGTGCCAAACATGTGGTATATCATTTAGTAGCATAACAATAGTAACCATAGCCGGTATAATAATTCTATGTTCATCATAACCGTCATTCCATAATGCAGTTACTACGATGTTGGAGCTAGCCTAGTTTCTAACTGTCCGCGAGAGACGGTAATTTGAATTGATTTCAACCAGCTGGGAATTTATTCCTAACACAAACCCAGACAGACCAGATCAATGGTCACCTTTGGTACAACTCAGGTCCACATTTCACCGGTTCGCCCAGCACCACACAATCAGGGATAACCAGCTGCCAGGACGTTCAGGCCCGGCCTACCCTTGGGCTCACGTCTGGCTCTCCGCACATCCTTACTACCATCCAGAGTGCGCACTTTTACATAACAGGGCCTGTTCTGAGTTGAGTTACTCGGCTTCGTGGTTAGAACGAGTTATCCGGCCAGCTAAGTGAGAGGCATGCGTTCAATCTCAACAGAAGTTCTAACAATGGTACGGTCCTTAATCGACACAGACAGAATCACATGAGCCAACCTACGCATAGACTCCATCCGACCTCCAGTTACATTACCCCATGGTTCTTTTCCACGATAGCAAATATAGCCAACTGTGCTCCGGTATCATCCTATATCTCGCAGATGACAGAAAATCACCTGACTTCCACCGGTCTAAGCATGGTAAGCATATATTCAATCCGGACCTACACAGGGTTAAAGGTATATTTATCTGGACAAGGTAGTTCTATGCATCAAGTGTTTCCAATTCAACTCTTATAACCTAATGTATCAAACATAAAGGACTCAAGTGATATTTTGTAAAACATGGGAGACTTAGAATGCTCCAGGGCTTGCCTAGGATCCAACACTAGGTCAATGTTTTTTAGATGACACTCGCTTGGCGAGCATCTCCCATCTCGGTACTTGCTTAGTCCTTCCATCTTCTGGTTGGATTCACCAAACTCCATCTTCAAGTTTGGCTCCAACATCACATCATTCACGTGGTGCATCTAGTGTACCTAGATGAGATGCAAGTGCATGAATGTGAGGAATGGTAACATGAGATGTATCATATAACAGCATTCAAGACAAGCCTAAGATTACACCTCAAGACATAAGCACTTAGAACGCAAGTCGTTTAACTAATTATTGCACAAACCCATCATGGTAAGGTAGAAGAAAAATAACACCAAGCATTCATCAATGAGGCACTCAAGTTAAGCTACTTTAAGCAATCATCTAGCACCAACTAATCCTAGCCATCACACAATCAAGATCAAGCATAAGCAATCAGCTTTAAGTATATGCACAAAATCTGGACAGCAACATAGCAGTCATTCAATTTAACCATAACTAGAGTTATAAGCCTCCAACAAGGGTGATCCTAGACTTTCTGGAAAGATAAAGAAATTATCTAAAACTTTGTTACTAACACCAAAAGCTTATTCAACAAATAAGAAGATCAAAATACATCATGAAGCAGAGCTTATACAACTTCAGAAATGCATGTCTCAAGTTATATTCATCCAACAAGCATGATCATTAACTTTATAGAAATCTTATTAAGTTATATATAACTTTGTTATTATCATCTTAAGATGATTCTATAGCTAACAAGATTAAACAACACCAGGAATGCATCTTTGTCCAGGTTTGGACAGAATATGTCATTCCACTTTGAACAGATATAACCTGACGTCTAGACCACCAAAAGCAGTGATAATAGACATTTTAGAAAGCTTAGGAAAATCACTACAACTCTCCTATTATCACCAATACATTATTCCATATTTAAATGAGCCAAACAATACAATCATTCAGATCTATCCAGAGGACATGCAAAAACCTAACAGCAAACTTCTAAAATCTATAAATCCTAAACCATCAGGCCTAAAATCATGAAATCTTAGGACAAGCAAGACAAGGAAATTATATACAACTTTTGTATTCACCATATTTACAGAAAACATCATTTCATCCATGAAGTTTTCATCACAACAGAAAATGCACATGCAGCCATTTCAGAATATAACAATTTGATGTTTCACTTGTTTTGCTAACAAAGAGCCTACACACATGAGCCATTCAAGAACTTCAACCACCACTAACATACTTAGCAACATTTTATTGAACACCAATCACTCAAAGCATCACCAAATATAATTACAAGCTTTATCTACAATTATACTTTTATTAATCCTTTCTCTTAATAAACATATATATAATTTTAGTGATATATGAGAACAACTAGTTTGGGGCTGAGATTTTTATGAGTGGTAGACGTTATCAAAACATGGCTACTTCACGAATTTCACATGCTCAGGTTTTATAATTTAATTACTATGAAAAAAAAATTGCTATTGCAAGAAAACGTGTAAAAGCAAGATAAATCTAAAGATCATCATTTTCTATAAACACATAGCCATATTATGATTTCTCACGTCACAATATCACCATGCAAGGGCAAAGGAACCATATTTCATATTTTTGCATATATAAATTATTTATAAACCATTTCAAACCGTTTATCAAGCATTAATCAAGTTAAATTCATAACTCAGCCATAAATGCTCCAAAATTATGGAATTTTGACTAGAGATCACACATGCCATAAGTATACTAGCATAAAAGTTTTAGATCATTTGGAGTAGTACAACAGTAGATATGATGATAGCAAGCAAAGCAAGTTAGAATTAACCATTAATCATGATTAAATCAAAACATCATAAAACAGTGATCAAACAACATGTTTCATATTTTTATTAGCCAGCACATGCCAAAACAAGACTCACAAAACTAGAACCACATTTTTAGAACATTCCTACCTCGAGATATGCATCTGACAAACTTAAAAGGATTTTCTAAAAGCACTTTATAAGAATAAATAAAAAAATCAAAAACTTTCTACTAACACATATCAGATTATAACTCTACAGCGTAGATATACTCACAAGTATTCCAAAAAGTCTTCATTTTCTATTTTATGATTTTCCTACGATTTATTATGATTTTCTAAAGTTTCAGCCAAATAAATACAATAAAGGAAAACACATTTGCATCGAGGCCCCTGACCTTCCACGAAAATGAATTCTAGCAAAAAGGTCCTTATAGGTACTATTCAACAAAGTCTAGGGTTCATAGTTAGGCCCTTCCCTTTCTTCCTATTTGAGCGTGAGGTCCTTCACGCGATTTGAAGCAGAGGAGGCGTGGGAGCTCGCCGATTTAGGAGAGGGGTCACCGGCGGTGGGCATGGTGGGGCCGTGTTCCCATCTAGGGGCCCGTGCATTGTAGTAGGGCTGTCCGGCTTGGGCTGCGACCAACTGAGGTGGCTGAGCCATGTGAGCGAAGGGCCGCAGTGGCATAGCACCCTAGCGGTGGCGCGAGGGCGGCAGCGGCTAGCTGCTCTAGGCAAAGAGGAGCGGTGCACCAGCTGCGACGCATAATGGCGAAGGCGTTGTGGTGCATAGGAGAAACAGAGGTGGCTCAAAGAATGAGTGAGGATGGTGGCTACGGAGCTCGGCCGACGGCCATGGCGTCCGCACGCTCTATGCACTCGCGCATGGCACCGAGGGCAAGGGAGAGCGTGGAGGGAGTGGAGAGAGTGAGGGAGAGACTGAGAGGGAGCACGGGCGCGTCCAAATTGAAGTGGCAGTGCCGGCCGAGGAGGTGGGACACACGTCGGCATGGTGAGGCGCTGTTGTCCTGCATGGTGGCCACATGCCCTTTTCAACAAACAGGTGGCGGGCGACGATGTGGGCAAAGTGGGACCGAATTAGGCCGGCTAAGGGCCGATTTGGACCCTGGGCCCAAAACAAAAGTTGCTACCCACCTAATGATCTACAAACTCATTAAGGGTGCCTAGCCATTAGAGCACCCCATCAGTAGATAATTAAGCTCTGAATTGATAGTGTCAACGACTTAACGAAGATTAAGCCTTGCTCTGCTTGAGCTCGAATTACTTGGTCAAAACGTGGTCAAATTTGATCCAACATTTTGTATGTCCTTCTCCAAGATGTAAACTCCAACTTTTATATTTGGCTCAACTTGAGTTGCTTAACAAAAATCTAAGAACATGAGATGCCAATCATCATTGCCACTAAAATTCCAGACTTTGCCAAATTTTCTGAGAGGCCAAAACAGCACTACATTCAAAATTGTGGCCACTATTTGAGCCACTTAGGAGTTGAATCAGGAACTGGTCCAAGAATAAAGTTTGTTGTACTCCACCAAAACTTTAACTTTTATTTAAGGTCAAACTTCATAACTTGTTTCCATACTATTATTTGACCTTTGGTCAAAGCAGCATCATGATAAACCTTAAATTGGAGTTTTAGACCGATTGAGGCATTTTCTTGGCATTTGCTCAACATGAACCCTTCATGTCTTTTGTTGTAGAGTTCAATTAGAGTCAGTTAGGCAAGGTAGCATGGTTTGGTCGACATCCCATGCTCCCATTCAGCAGCTGAAGCAATTTAAGCAAAAATATAACTTATCATTTCATGTGACTTTTTGGTTCCAAACTTCATGAAACTTTTCCACTGGTCAAGATGGATGCATGTTGATGTAATGTACATGAAATAAGCATGTTTAACATTACTCTTGCATAATCTTAACAAGGGTCCACATGTAAGCAAAGGCATGTTGTCCAAGTTCAAGTTGGGACTCAATTTCATAGATTGGACCTCAACACCTTCATCATCACTTCAAAATTATGAACTAGAGCTCTTGATTACCACTGAACTTGCCATGTTGGAGCTCAAACCCACTGATTAACTGGTGAAAAACACCTGGGGTGTTACAGCCCTCCCCCCTTATGGGAATCTCGCCCCGAGATTCGGTGCGAAAGACTTTTAAGGGAAGAGAAGCATGTCATCCATTTTCCAACATCAGTGATAGAATTAGGTTACTTGGCACCAAGCATCAGAGAGGCTAATTTGGTAAAGACACTCTCTGATACTTGTTCTTCATAGAAAATTTTGTCTATACAATTTCTTTCATTGACTTCCATGAAGAAGTGTTACCTTAGGAGGAATCCAAGACAGCATAGCACTACATTCTCAGGATACGGAGAGTACTACAAAGCATAAACTAACTACCCATAATATCTATTTCTCTAGTGAATATAGCATGGACCATGTGAACTTTGCACTAGACTGCAGGCTTCTGAAAGCTACTCATTACAATGGTTCCATGTTCGTTCACAAAGTTTGAAAAGCAGTCCTCTACCAAGGTAGCTTGAGTACAACTTTTCTTAAGGGATGAGATCATAGACGGGGTAAGCATCCTCTGAGGCTGTGAGAAACCGAGTAACCAACAGACAATATCTATGTCGGCCGTAACTGTTCAATCACTCAGATGCCAACCGATGAAAAACTACATAATGTTCCATGTGTGCAGTTCTCTTTCTCTAATGATAACACTTTATTATCTAAGTCCATTGAGTGAGCGGTGAATGTGATAGCTGACTCTTCTGACTCAGTGTTTTCTATGATCAATATTTGAGGGAATCCTCGTATCCAAGCGGCATAGTTATCTGGGTTGAATCTGATGCAACCTCTTAGGTAAAAACGCGTGGAAGGTACCAAAGGCCAAGTCCACCGTCCACCTTGGAAATCCTTGCTAAAGAAGGATGATAGCAAGGTCTAGAGGACAACAAAAGTTGTAGGTATACACCAATTGAAAAAAAAACAGTACGCTACCAAGCAGGTTGAGCACAATTTGCCTTCATGGTACAGTGGCACAGTAAGTTGGGTTGACTTGCATTGTAGCAAAACTAGCCTTGTTGGACTACTTTTGTCATTGAGGCTTCTTTCTAATGTCAATCAACAATTCAAAATCATAAGCTAGAATCTGTTGTTTGTCACCTTTCAAATTGTTTTCGACTCGCAATGACATAAATTGACTTGTAGAACACCCTGACCGCTTAACATTGCTGATATGAGGGGGCAAAAGCAAGACACAAAGGGGTGCAAGGAGTCTTCTCTAGGGCATCTAGAGAATTTCCTAATCGGCAAAATATTGGCTATGTTGCTAATCATGACATCATTTACAAACACAACCTTCTAATATGAGGGATGATAGCAGTCAACAGAGAAATCACAGATTCTGTATACCTTGGTTTTCAGTTCATATCTCACAAACTACTGCTCCATTGTGCATAAATTTTGGGTAGTCATACAGACCCATGAGTCCTCTAACTACTAACCAAAATTTAGCTCAAATAGACACCGTTTGACTATCCAAACAAATCATCTACCAAAGTTGCTCTGTTCTAAAATTGCCGTGACCCGAACGGTCAAAACATCTCTCAAATCCAATGCTTTACTCATCCAATACTCAAACCTACTTAAGACATCAAGGTATCCTAAGCGAGGAATGAGCTCGTCATGTTTTGTGACAATCCAACCATGTTTGATCCTCTAATCACCAGCTTAAAGATAACTAGTTGAGTGCCATGAAACCTGGATAGATTTCCCACTCTTCTTTTCCTTTGCTTCACACATTGGGGAGTGTGTTCTGCACTCTTTAACTTTTCTTATAGAACTAGCAGTAGCTTTCTCACTAAGGAGAGAGACTAGGGTTTGTCCTTACATGCCTCTTAAGAAACAACCTCAACCATTGAGTTAGACACCAACTCGACGATGCACAAGCATTGGACTAGTAGGCTATTTTTGCAGGGCACAATACATACTTCACGTGGAGTGACAGACCTACAAGATAAGGGATTGTTTCTAACTATCCTTATGTGCTTTATCCAATAGAGTCCTAAACAAATCCTTTGATAGCACCATATACATAATGATGCTGACTAAAACTAGGGGCGGGTTTTCTCTAGCTCTTTACTTAGCTGATATAGCATCCTGCACTATCTGTGTGATTGTCCAAGATGGAATTGACTTGACGACACCGGGTCTAGAGAAGAAAGCAGTACTTGCATTGCTGACCCATTAAAGGAAAACAACATAGCTTTCAAATGATTACATTAATATAAGTTCCAAATACATTGCTAGCATAAGTGACCTCCTCTAATAAAAGCATAAAGATGAGAAATAGATATAGAGTCACCGAGCCCACCGGCGGTTAGCCACCATCATCCTTAGGCTAAGAATTTCACCAGCAACATGGTGGGAGGAGCCCTGAGTACTCGAATGTACTCAGCTAGACTTACCCGACATAAACCAGAAATAAAGTGACACCTAGGATCATGCAAGGCTTTATAAATGGAGCTAGCTTGACAATATTTTGCATAAAAAGCCACTAATTTAGCTATACATTTTATAATTCGATCATCAAGTTAATTATAGCTACTCATCTCTGGATTAGCAACTAACCTATGCCAAATATGTGGTATATCATTTAGTAGCACAACAATAGTAACCATAGCCAGTATAATAATTCCATGTTCATCATAACCGTCATTCTATAATACAGTTACTACGATGTTGGAGCTAGCCCAGTTTCTCACTGTCCGGGAGAGACGGTGATTCGAATCGATTTCAACCAGCTGGGAATTTATTCCTAACGCAAACCTAGGCAGACCAGATCAATGGTCACCTTAGGTCACCTTCGGTACAACTCAGGTCCACATTTCACGGGTTCGTCTAGCGCCGCACAATCAGGGACAACCAGCTGCCAGGACATTCAGGCCTGGCCTGCCCTTGGGCTCATGTCTGGCTCCCCACACATCCTTACTACCATCCAGAGTGCGCACTTTTATAGAACGGGGCCTGGCCTGAGTTGAGCTACACGGCTTCACGGTCGGAACAAGTTATCTGGCTAGCTAAGTGAGAGGCATGCGTTCAATCTCAACAGAAGTTCCAACAATGGTACGGTCCTTAATCGGCATAGACAGAATCACATGAGCCAACCTACGCATAGACTTCGTCCAACCTCTAGTTATATTACCCCATGGTTCTTTTCTATGATAGCAAATATAGTCAACCGTGCTCCGGTATCCACCTATATCTCGTAGGTGATAGGAAATCACCTGACTTGTACCGGTCTAAGCATGGCTAAGCATATATTTTATCCTAGACCTATATAGGGTTAAAGGTATATTTCTTGGGACAAGGTAGTTCTATGCATCAAGTGTCTCCAATTCAACTCTTATAACCTAATGCATCAAACATAAAGAACTCAAGTGATATTTTGTAAAACATGGGAGACTTAGAATGCTCTGAGGCTTGCCTGGGATCCAACACTATGTCAGTGTTTGTTAGATGACACTCACTTGGCGAGCATCTCCCATCTCGGTACTTGCTTAGTCCTTCCGTCTTCAGGATGGATTCACCAAACTCCATCTTTAGGTTCGGCTCCAACATCACATCCTTCACATGGTGCATCTAGCGTACCTAGATGAGATGCAAGATGCTAGTGCATAATATGAGGAATGGTAGCATGAGATGTATCATATAACAGCATTCAAGACAAGCCTAAGATTACACCTCAAGACATAAGCACATAGAACGTAAGTCGTTTAACTAATTATTACACAAACCCATCATGGTAAGGTAGAAGAAAAATAACACCAAGCATTCATAAATGTGGCACTCAATTTAAGCAACTTTAAGCAATCATCTAGCACCAAGCTAATCCTAGCCATCACACAATCAAGATCAAGCATAAGCAATCAACTTTATGTATATGCACAAAATCTGGACAATAACATAGCAGCCATTCCATTTAACCATAACTAGAGTTATAAGCCTCCAACAAGGGTGATCCAAGACTTTATGGAAAGATAAAGAAATTATCTAAAACTTTGTTATTAACACCAAAAGCTGATTCAATAAATAACAAGGTCAAAATACATCATGAAGCAGAGCTTATACAACTAAGGACAAAAAACTGATAGTAACTTCATAAATGCATATCTCAAGTTATATTCATCCAACAAGCATGATCATTAACTTTATAGAAATCTTATTAAGTTATATATAACTTTATTATTATCATCTTAAGATGATTCTACAGCTAACAAGGTTAAACAACACCAAGAATGCATCTCTGTCCAGGTTTGGACAGAATTTGCCATTCCACTTTGAACATATATAACCTGAGTTCTAGACCACCAAAAGCAGTGATATTAGACATTTTAGAAAGATTAGGAAAATCACTACAACTCTACTATTATCACCAATACATGATTCCATATTGAAATGAGCCAAACAATACAATCATTCAGATCTGTCCAGAGGACATGCAAAAATCTGACAGCAAACTTCTAAAATCTATAACTCCTAAACCATCAGGCCTAAAATCATGAAATCTTAGGACAAGCAAGATAATGAAATTATATACAACTTTTGTATTCACCATATTTATAGAAAACATCATTTGATCCACGAAGTTATCATCACAACAAAAAATACACATGCAGCCATTTCAGAATGTAACAATATGATGTTTCACTTGTTTTGCTAACAAATAGCATACACACATGAGCCATTCAAGAACTTCAACCACCACTAACATACTTAGCAACACTTTATTGAACACCAATCACTCAAAGCATCACCAAATACAATTACAAGCTTTATCTACAATTATGCTTTTATTAATCCTTTCTCCTAATAAACATATATATAATTTTAGTGATATACGACAACAACTAGTTTGGGGCTAAGATTTTTATGAGTGGTATCTATTATCAAAACATGGCTACTTCACGAATTTCACATGCTCAGGTTTTATAATTTAATCACTATGAAAAAGACAAATTGCTATTGCAAGAAAACATGTAAAAGCAAGATAAATCTAAAGATCATCATTTTCTATAAACACATATCCATATTATTGTTTCTTAGGTCACAATATCACCATGCAAGGGAAAAGGAACCACATTTCACATTTTTGCATATATAAATTATTTATAAACCATTTAAAATCGTTTATCAAACATTAATCAAGTTAAATTCATAACTCAGCCATAAATGAACCAAAAATTATGGAATTTTAACCAAAGCTCACACATGCCATAAGTATACTAGAATAAAAGTTTAGATCATTTAGAACAGTACAACAGTAGATATGATGATAGCAAGCAAAGCACAATAGAATTAACCATTAATCATGATTAAATCAAAACATCATAGAGCAAACAACATGTTTAATATTTTTATTAGCCAGGACATGCCAAAATAAGACTCAAAAAACTGGAACCACATTTTTAGGACATTCCTACCTCGAGATATGCATCCGACAAACTTAAAAGGATTTCTAAAAGCACTTTATAAGAATGAATAAAAACATCAGAAACTTTCTACTAACACATCATATTATAACTCTACTGCGTAGATATACTCACAAAGATTCCAAAAAGTCCTCATTGGCTATTTTACAATTTTCCTACGATTTATTATGATTTTCCAAATTGTCAGCCTAATAAATGCAATAAAGAAAAACACATTTGCACCGAGGCCCCTGAACTTCCACGAAAATGAATTCCAACGAAAAGGTCCTTATTGGTACTATTCAACTGAGTCTAGGGTTCATAGTTAGGCCCTTCCCTTTCTTCCTATTTGAGTGTGAGGTCCTTCGCGTGATTTGAAGCAGAGGAGGCGCGGGAGCTCGCCGGTTCAAGCGACGGAACCGCCAATGGTGGCCATGGCGGGGCCGTGCGCCCATCTAGGGGCCCGTGCACGGCCGCAGGGCTGTCCAACTTGGGCCGTGACCAACCGAGGTGGCCTAGCCACACGAGCGAAGTGCCGCAGCGGCATAGCGCCCTGGCGGCGGCTAGCTGCTCCAGGCAAAGAGGAGCGGTGCACCGACTGCGGCGCACGACGGTGAAGGCACTACGGTGCATGGGAGAAATGAAGGTGGCTCAGAGAACGAGCGAGTTTGGTGGCTGCAGAGCTCGGTCGATGGCCATGGCGTCCACACGCTCTGCGCACTCGCGCATGGCACCGAGGGCGAGGGAGAGCGCGAAGGCAGTGGAGAGAGTGAGGGAGAGACTAAGAGGGAGCACAGGCACGTCCAAATCGAAGTGGCAGCACCGGCAGAGGAGGTGGGATGTGCGTCGGCAAGGTGAGGCACTGCTATCCTGCATGGTGGCCACACACCCATTTCAACAAACAGGTGGCGGGCGACGATGTGGGCAAAGTGGAACCGAATTGGGCTAGCTAAGGGCCGATTTGGACCTTGGGCCCAAAAGAAAAGTTGTAGCCCACCTAATGATCTACAAAACTCATTGAGGGTGCCTGGCCATTTGTGCTCTTCATTAGCAGATAATTAAGCTCTAAATTGATAGTATCAACGACTTAATGAAGGTTAAGCCTTGCTCTGCTTGAGCTCGAATTACTTGGTCAAAACGTGGTCAAATTTGATCCATCTTTTTGTATGTCCTTCTCCAAGATGTAAACTCCAACTTTTATATTTGGCTCAACTTGAGTTGCTTAACAAAAATATGAGAACCCGAGATGCCAATCAACATTGCCACTAAAATTCCAGACTTTACCAAATTTTGTGAGGCCAAAACAGCACTATATTCAAACTTGAGGCCACTATTAGAGCCACTTAGGAGTTGAATCAGGAATTGGTCCAAGAATAAAGTTTGTTGTACTCCACTGAAACTTCAACTTTTATTTAAGGTCAAACTTCATAACTTGTTTCCACACTATTATTTGACCTTGGTCAAAGCAGCATCACGATAAACCTTAAATTGGAGTTTTAGACCGATTGAGGCATTTTCTTGGTATTTGCTCAACACGAATCCTTCATGTATTTTATTGTAGAGTTCAATTAGAGTCAGTTGGGCAAGGTAGCATGGTTTGGTCAACATCCCATGTTCCCGTTCACCTGCTAAAGCAATTTAAGCAAAAATATAACTTATCATTTATGTGACTTTTTGGTTCCAAACTTCATGAAACTTTTCCATTGGTCAAGATGGATGCATGTTGATGTAATGTACATGAAATAAGCATGTTTAACATTACTCTTGCATAATCTTAACAAGGGTTCACATGTAAGCAAAGGCGTGTTGTCCAAGTTCAAGTTGGGGCTCAATTTCATAGATTGGACCTCAACACCTTCATCATCACTTCAAAATTATGAACTAGAGCTCTTGATTACCACTGAACTTGCCATGTTGGAGCTCAAACCCACTGATTAACTGGTGAAAAAACACCCTGGGGTGTTACACTATATGCATTTATATTACAAGGAATGCAGCTACCAGTTGGCAGTAGCACATATGTGTACCATGCCAATGTGCTACAATGTGACAATGATTGTAGTATCATGCCTTGGTGCTATCATCATATACTCGCAGTCTAATTATAAATTTAGCTGTAGAACATATTCAAGTTTGACCTCTACTTACATGAAACCCTTCTTATCATCCTTTGCTTTACCATATCTTGCAGTTGGCATGATTGAGTTGAAGAAAGACAAATTTAGGTATATAAGAGATCTATTAGAAATGACCCATATTAAACTTCACCAAGATTATCTCTAAAGAATGGTTCACAGATCAAATGATGCCAGTACAAGATCCATGCAAATTCGATCATTTATGACTAATCCTCTGCTTGTGAGTACTCGATCTTGCAATTGCTAAAAGTGTGCCAACTAAGTAGGAACCACATAAGTGAATGTTTTATTTTTTTTTAAGAGTATGGAGGGGCCAAAGCCTCTACAGTAGAAAATTTTTATTAAGAACACAACGGAGAAACAAAAAAAAACAAGTAACACAAGTATCACATAAGTGAATATTCAGCTGGCAACATTATCATCTGGCAATTCACTAGTAGAGAACAGACCTTTGATCCTCGGCCAAAATGGACACTAGTCCCAGAATTTTTTGCGCCCGGGACTAGAGATACCTTTAGTCCCAGTTGGTGGCTCCAACCGGGACTAAAGGTCCCTACCCAATGGCTACTGCGCCAGATAGAGGTGGCAGGGACCTTTAGTCTCGGTTGGAGCCACCAACCGGGACTAAAGGTATACTTTTACTCCCGGTTGGTGGCTCCAACCGGGAGTAAAGGTCTACTCCCAGGCCGTGGCTGCGCCCGGGGTTAGAAAGTTACCTTTAGTCCCGGTTGGAGCCTCCAATCGGGACTAAAGGTCCCCCCCTTTATATCCTAGCCGTCTCCTTCCTCCCCGAGCCCGAGCTCAGCACATTTTGAAGCTCACTGCACTAGTGTTCTTGCTTCCTCCCTCCCTCCATTGTTCCTCCATCCATTCTTCGATTCCTCCGTCGATTTCTTCGATTCCTCTGTCGATTCTTTAGTTGTAAAGGTTACCAATCTCATACTCTCATTTTTCACCATTATCTTATCTCATTTTGTTCACTATATATATATGGTTCTTTATTGTGGTTTTTTCATTTGTAAGCAATTTGAGCTCAAAATCACTTCAAGCTTGCATATTTACATGAAAGAAGGTTAAAGTAGCTAGTTGAACTTGCGGACTGTGTTCATCTCGGCAACCATGTTCTCTGCCGAGCGGTAACAGACGTCAAGGAGGAGCTTTGATTCTACGAGGGAGAGCGGCAACAGTCGTGGAAGACCGTGTTCCCTTCCTCGTAGAATCGAAGCTCTTCCGTGGCCAAGTACGGTGCCGTCCGGTGGAGAAATGCTCGCCGAGATGATCACGTAAGCAAGTTCAACTAGTACGGATGGTTATTTATTCACATGTCCCGATATCGTCGCACTAGTACGGATGAAATGAAAAACTTAGAAAATAGTTAGAAAATTATAGAAAATCCGTACTAGTTGAACTTGCGGACCGTGTTCAGCTCGGCGAGCATGTTCTCTGTCGAGCAGTAACAAACATCAAGGAGGAGCTTTGATTCTATGAGGGAGAGCGACAACGGTCGTGGAAGGCCGTGTTCCCTTCCTCGTAGAATCGGAGCTCTTCCTTGACCAAGTACGGTGCCGTCCGGTGGAGAAATGCTCGCCGAGATGATCACGTAAGCAAGGTCAACTAGTACGGATGGTTATTTATTAAAACATGTTTTTGAGCTATAGTGTATTAAAAATGAGTATAGAGATATAGATAATTTTATAGTTTCTTAATTTTATTTGTTTATAAAATGAGAAATTTATAGTGTATTAAAAAATGAGTATAGAGAGTAGATGGCAACTGCTTCATTGTTTAGAGATATAGATAATTTTATAGTTTCTTAATTTTATTTGTTTATAAAATGAGAAATTTATAGTGTATTAAAAAATGAGTATAGAGAGTAGATGGCAACTGCTTCCGGGTCCTCGGCCTCTCATGGGTTTCCAAAGCGGCTTAGGCCGGGCCTCCCTCTCATTCCATGCGGCAAGTGTCGTGATGAGACGAAGATTGTGATGGAGTACCGAGTGAAGAAGGAGGGTCCCAACAAGAATCGTATCTTCTACAAGTGTTCGGATCGCAATGTGAGTTATTTTATCGTATTTAATGATTATGGTTAGTTTATACCTATTTTCATGATGGTTGTGATTAAAGTTCTAATTTTTTGTTTTAATTTCAGTGGGATGGCAGTGGACGATGTTCAGGCTTCTACTGGGAGGAAGAGTATGTTGAACTCGTGCAAAAATATCTTGCACAACAGGCAGATACGGCGGTAATGAGGCAGTGATCCAGCCGAAGAAGCCCAAAGATGTTGCACAATCGGGGGATCTGTCTGTTTTAGTTGAGATTGGTCGCGAAATCCTTGTGCTCCTGAAATGTATTTTAGCTTTAGTTCTTTTAGTGGTAGTTGGGTACATTGTAGCGATGCTTTCATAAATTTGTACCTTTTGTGGTGGCACGCATGTTGTATAAATAATTAATTATGATCTAGGTTTTAATATGGTATTTATGTCATGTAATGCAGATGAGCCGGCATTGGATGTACAATGCTGATCGCCGCTCCCAAGAGTTCATTGACGGCGTGCATTCTTTGTTACGTGCGGCCGAGGTAAACAAACGTGACGGTTTCATGTGCTGCCCATGTGCCATATGTAAGAATACGGTGGAATATCCTTGCTCAAGGACTCTTCATTCACACTTGTTCAAGTCGGGTTTCATGCCAAACTATATTTGTTGGACGAAGCACAGAGAAACCGGTGTTGTAATGGAAGAAGGTGAAGAAGAACAATGGGACGACAATGATATTATTCCCGATGGTGCGTGCTTCAATGATACTGCAATGGGAGAAGCTGAAGAAGAGATAGCCATAGAAGATGAGCCGGCTGATGATCTTTATCAGGTCATTCGTGACGCACAAAGAGAATGTGAAAGTGAAAAGGAGAAGATCAAGTTCGAGCGGATGCTAGAAGATCACAAGAAATTGTTGTACCCAACTTGTGATGCAGGGCAGAAAAAGTTGGGAACCACACTAGAATTGCTGCAATGGAAGGCAAAGAATGGTGTATCTGACAAGGGATTTGGAGAGTTACTAAAAATCCAAAAGAAGATGCTTCCGAAGGACAATGAATTGCCCGCCACTATCTACGAAGCAAAATAAGTTGTCTGTCCTATGGGGCTAGAAATCGAGAAGATACATGCATGTCCTAATGACTGCATCCTATACCGTGGCAAAGAGTACGAGAAATTGGATGCATGCCCGGTATGCCATGCATCGCGGTATAAGATCAGGCGAGATGACTCTGGTGATGTTGAGGGCGAACGTCCGCGGAAGAAAATCCCTGCCAAGGTTATGTCTTGGTACATTTCACGCTCCAAACAGATGGTTATGATGATATAATAGATGGTGATGAATTGAAGGAGCAAGTTAGGGATTGGGCAATGAAGAAGATGGCCACCCAGTTTCAGACTTGGAAGAAACACCTATACACAACGTATGTCAAGAAGAACATAGCACCAGATTTTACTGTCCCAGGCCCGATCTCAAAGCAGAGGCCCTATTGGGATGAGTTTGTATAGTACAAGACTTCGGAAGAGGGTGTGAGTCGGGTGATAAAGAACCAACGTAATGCCCAACAGAAGACATACCACCATAACTTGGGATCAGGTGGCTACCCGACTGCCATTAAGAAGTGGAACAAAATGGAAGCAAACCTTCTTGCCAAGGGTATCACACCAGAATCACTCGAGTGGGGAGAGCGTGCAAAGAATTGGTTTTTCGCTCATGGGGGAACACTGGACCAGGAGACAGGGAAGTGCGTTTATGGCGCAAGACTACAAGAAGCAGCAGAAAGATTGTTTTATGCTCAGAGAGCTACTGCTAGTGGTGCGTTCAGGCCCAACAGAGAGAAGGATGAGCTGACATACGCCATCGGGACTATTGAACATGGTGGCCGAACTAGAGGCAAAGGAAGTGTCTCGTGGGAGCATGGATTCCCTCAGGACAGACCTTCCTACAGAAGCCGCCAGAGAAAGAAGGAAGAAGAGGCACAGCGGCTCTAGAGGTTGGAGGAAGCGGTGCGTGAAGCACAGGAGCGGGAAAAAAAACCTTGAAGTGAGAATGCAGGAGGAAATCAGAAGGCAAGTGCAAATAGCAGTGAGTGCAAGCAAGTAGGCATCAGAGCTAGGAATCAACATTAGCCAATCTGTTCAGTTGAAAAGCAGCTGCGCTTCCACGGAGATACCAAATCAAGGGGACACAGGACTGCGCTTCCCTGTGGATGATGTCACTGAACCTTGTACATCGTGTGAGCTACACATTTCGAAGGGGAATTCCACAATCAAGGTGGCTATCGGTCTTGTTAATCCTATCGACCGAACCAAGACACCAAGGATTCATGGGAATATAATCCAAGAAGGATAAGCTACCATCTCGGTAGATAAAGCTGAAAAAAGTTTTAGTGATTTGCCTCTTGACATTCCTGGAGGTGATGACGAGAAGACTCTAGGAGAAGCAGAGAAGACATTCATTCTATGGCGCAAGCGCTACATCATCATTCCCGGGATGTCGGCTCCACCTCCTCCTGAACTACCTCACCATAGGTGTGGATGAAAACACTACATCATTAATTTATATTGGCTTAAATAATTAACAATCTGCTCATAATAATATGTCATTCCTTTTTTGTAGCAGATCCTCCCCCAACCTAAATCCAATTGTTCAATCGCCAGATCATCATAGTGCTCTGTACGATGACATTGTGTTGGAAGGCGAGGCTGCATCCACACCATCTCCAAGGAGGTCTCCAACGCCGCTGCCACCACCTCCAAGGAGGTCTCCAACGCCTCCCCCGCCCCCGCCTACCAAGAAGCCTAGCAAGAGGCCAGCCCCGCAAACGAAGAACTAGTCCCCGCCGGCAAAGAAAGCCACCGTGAAACCAAGGGCTATTCTCAAAATAATATCTGAAGAGAAGGAAGAAGGAACTGATGCATATAAAAAAGATATGTCTAGATTCTATGACAAACTTAAAAAGAATCAAGAAGCAAGGAGAAACCCGGAGAAACCGTACTTCTTCATAGCTCCAGATATTCTAAGAAAAAGGGTGGCTTCTTACCAGCAACAACAGCGGGAATCTCATAAGCCGTCCAAATCAACATTAACGGACTATGACCACACTCTCACCAAGTCAATTGAGGCGGCACAGAAAAAGAAGCGGGCAGGGAAAGGAGTTGCCCAACTCGGACAACAATCGCACCAATCAGTCCCCCCGCTAGTTCTTGGTAATGAATATGGTTCGAATTTAGGATTAATGCATCAGACAAACATACCTCCGGATGTCGATTTGGATCACCTTGGTGAATTTATTAATGAGACTGGTCTCGACCTTTACCAGATGTTTGGTGATGGAAACATTGAGAGTGCGGCGAAGGTTGATATTTGGAAGAAAAAATTTGTACTAGGCCAGAGTCTATACAACCCTCAAGCCTTATCTGATCTGGGGACGCAAATGTACCTGCTAAACAAGTGGTACATGCAGGCGTCTACCGGTGGAGACTTCTACGTTGGTGTCAGAATTAGAGACGAACATTGGTTCCGTGATGATGATGTTATGTATGTTGACTTTGCAGAATTTCATCAACTATGCCACCTGACCTCTCTGGACAAAGTTATCATTAGCTGTTATTGCCTGTAAGTAATAATTTTTTCGATCTATTATTAAACTCATCATATGTGTGTATATGCATATAAATTATTCTAACAAGTACTATATATATGCAGATTTACAATGACAGAGCTCAGAAAGGAAGGCTGCAATGAAATTGGTTATGTTGATCCCCATATAGTATTCAAAGACCCAGTTACTCCAAAGACTAATTGGAAGTCTGAGTCAGAGAGTAACCTCATGAACTTCTTAGTGAACCAACGCCACAAGAAGGATATACTCTTTCCCTACAACTTCAAGTGAGTGTTAATAATGTCGATCATCCTTAATGGCTCATATGTTGATTCTAGTTAATTAATGAGTGTTATGCGTTATATTCTATAAACACATGCAGCAATCACTGGATATTGATGGACATCGATCTGGTGAAAAGTCACTTGATAATCTATGACTCGATGAGAAAACCACAACAAGATACCAAGATATGATAGATATTATCCAGAGGTAATTTCGTTATCTCTAGCAACTATATATACACACAAACATGAAGATTAACTATATCTGATGACGTGGCAAATTTTTTATTGGGCAGTATTTGGAAAACCTTTATTGAGAAGCAACACATGGGAAAATGCAAAGCGCCACTGAATGTAATCCCTTTGAAAGTAAGTCCCCTAAATCGCATCATCTTTATTAATTAAACATATAGCTTTCACCGGATCACCAGATTGAATGACAAATCTTTTTCTCGTAAAGTGGTGTCTGAGGCAGGAACAGGGGAACAACTACTGTGGTTACTATGTTTGCAAGTTTATCAAGGTGGTCTTCCAAAGAACTCCTACAGAGAGACTCAAAGTACGTTAAAAATACACTATATATTCATTTAATTATTATTATTGATTGTGTTACTATGTCTTTATATATATATATATATATATATATATTTATTTATTTATTTATTTTCCTTTAATTCAAACCTGTAGACTCGATGGTCAAAGCTATTCAAGAGTCTATAGCCGGATTTTTTAATGAGCAGGTCATCGATTCCAAGGGCGAGTTCTACTTCGACCCAACACTGCCATGGAAGCAAGCTAGAGGATGAGAGAAAACTTGTTATATCACAACAACTGTAATGCAATCTTTTGTAATATATGCACATGAAATAATATAATGTAAAATACACATATGCATGCATGCATATATATATATATATATATATATATATATATATATATATATATATATATATATATATATATATATATATATATTCTATGCTTGAATTGTGTGATTTAATACGTTCATTGTGCTTGAACCGAAACATACTATACGCGCGTATAAATGTATAATTAGCAGCGTACAATACGACTTCGAAAACCTATTTTGAAAAGAAAACAAAAAATGAAAAGAAAAGAAAAAAAAACCTTTTGTCCCGATTCGTATTACCAACCGGGACTAGAGGTGCCGGCCATCGTGGCATGTCAGGAGGTACCTTTAGTCTCGGTTGGTGTTACCCACCGGGACTAAAGGTCCTCCTTTAGTCCCGGTTCCTGACCCGGGACTAAAGGACCTTCCTTTAGTCCCGGATGCTTGCTCCCGGGTGGGAAATCGGGACTAGAGGGGGTTTCTCACCGGGAGTAAAGCTCTGTTCTCTGCCTGTGATTGTTATTGCATATTTAGCACATCACCACAACAACATGCACATATTTAGTTATTACTTGCTACTCCTATATGTCAAAAACTTTAGACCTCATGTCCTCAAGTTTGGATCGGTCGACAAGGCACATCAAAGAACGACCAAAAAGATGTCTTGGCTGGCTTGCTACTAGCAAGGGTGTGGCAATGCCGCACCTAAGCGACGGCGAGCTCTGTCCAAGTCCTCTAATAGTTGGTTTGGGTTGAGCGAGGTGAGAAGGTAGATGGGGATGGCACTTAGAACTAATCTCACCAGCTCGCGTCGCCCTGCTGGGTTAAGTAATTTTCCTTGCCAGCCCGCCAGTCTGTTTCTTCTTTTATACATAGTACGCTGCGTGCAAAATTTTGAGTCGTCCCAGAGTAAGTGTAAGGCCCAGGTAGGTTATTGGAAATGTACCCGTTGGCTAGAGAAGGTGTCCAGAATCTGATCAAGGTTTAGTCCTGCACATGACCACATACATAACATTATGAGGCTGTTTGGTTCCTCGCCTTCATGCGCCACGCCACATATATGGCCGCCACAGCAGTTTTATCCCCTGCTTAGTTGGTGACTAAGGGCCAGTTTGGTTGCCAAAAAATTTGGCAAAACGCTACTGTAGCGTTTTCGTTGTTATTTGACAATTAGTGTCCAATCATAGTCTAACTAGGCTTAAAAGATTCGTCTCGTGGATTTCGTCTAAACTGTGTAATTAGTTTTATTTTTTATTTATATTTAATGCTTCATGCATGCGTCTAAAGATTCGATGTGACAGGAAATCTTGAAAAATTTGACGTTTTGGAGGGGAACTACACAGGACCTAAGATGAGGTTGCCACAGCTGCACAAGAGTTAAAGCTTCAGGAATCTCACCACAGTGTGTGGCGGTGAAATTGGCTGCCACAATCTGTGGCCGCCACACCCGCGCTGTGGCAAATAAAGGCTGGCGTCCAGACAGCCTCTATATTATTCAGCTTGCAAGTTCAACAGTTGACCTGTTGACTTTGAACAGGACACGTTCTGGTTGGTCGAACGCGGATCGAACTAGACAGGAATGGAATTAGTCAGTTGAGTATGCAACTAACTGTATCAGTTCAGTGAAGCTTGGAAAATCTGTTGTATGTAGGCCACCTGCAGTCCATCACTGACTGCTGATGGATCATGTGCTATTGGCATCGAAGGATATACAACACTGTACAGAAACTGATTCATGAAGCAACTGTGAATCCTACTCCAATAAGAAAATTGCTCGTCTATTCTTTCAAAAAAAAAAAGGTTCCCACACGCTAACAAGTCAAGTAAAGGATGACACAACATTGTAGCTAACGAATCAAGAGACTAAACGGTAATGCTACGCGTCTTATGTTCGACATGAGCAAATCGTTGGACGCTCCCGAAGGCCCACAGCCTCATTGCTTGCGCTTTTACCGCGCCGCTCGCTCCGCCAGCGAGTTTATTAAAAAAAATCACCCATCCTTATCCCTTCCGCTTTCTCCTCCCCTGTCATGGCGCCTTGGAGCTTCCCCGTCCTGGACGCACACTCCCCTCGCTGCTGCTGCGTGCCCCATCCGGCACCGCTCGCCCGCGCCCCATCCCGTGCGCCTCTCGCCCCCTCCCGTTGCCAGCGCCGCCCGCTCCCTCCCGTTGCCTATGCCGCCCGCTCCCTCCCGTCGCGTGCGGTGGTGCTAGTGGTGCTCGCTCCGCCCGTTGCGCGCGACGCCCGCCCGGTCGACCCAAGCCCGGTGCGGGTGGCAGTGGTGCTCGCGCACGCCACTGGTGCTAGATGCTAGTGCTGCTCGTGGACCGCCACTCGCCGCCGGCTCCCACCCCGATGGCCGGAATTGACCGGCACAGGCGCTACCCCTCCCCTATATTGCAAATATATATTTTAAGTGTTTCAGATATATGTTGTAGTTGTTTTATATGGGTGTTGCAAAAGTAAATCGGGGATGTTGCAAGTATTTTAGAGACATGTTGCAAGAGTTTGTTCAAAATGTTTCATCTGTTCCAGACGTATTTTGCAAGCGTTTTATGGATGTTGCATATGTTTTAAACATATGTTGCAACAGTATGTTCCAAAAGTTTCATCGGTTCCAGTCTTCCGTTGCAGCAAGTGTTTTCATATTGCAAGTTGCAAGTGTTCTATCTAGATGTTGCATATGTTGCAAGTGTATATTCCATATGCTTCATCTATTTCAGACATATGTTGCATTCAAGTGTTTCACGTTGCACATGTTTCATGCTGTTTGGAGAGTCTAGGGTGCGAGGGAGTGATGATGGCATGGCACGGGCGCCGAGGAATGGGGGCGTGGCGAGCCGGTGGGCGGCGGACGTGGCGCACGGCGCGCTAGGGGCCGGGGGTCGGGGCCACGACAGGGCGGGGCGAACGGATGGGGGCGAGGTGCGCGGATGGGGCGGGTCTAATCGAGGCGGACGGGGCAGATTGCGAGCGAGTCGTACGGACACGATGACGGCGCGATGCGCATGTGGGCAAGGCGAGTTAGCGGACGGGAGGGGGTGGTAGGTTGTGCAGGCGCGCGCGGGAAACGGCTGTATGATGAATCCTATCCGGTTGGGCGTCCTGGCACCAGCACGTCGCATCTCTAAAAATCCAGGCTTGCAGCACTCGTTAAATAGAACAGAGGCACTTGGCAACTTAGAAATCCGTAGGTGTTTCTCTTCCCAAATATTTTTAATTAAAAGTCACAAAAAAATTATTTTTAATTAAAATTAAATCAAACAGTTTTCAGCCCTAAATTAGTTAAAAATGAACCGAGGCAATGGTATGATAGTCATGGTAGTTTTGAGATTCGAGTAGTACCAGTTGCGTGCCAAGGACAATGCTAAAGGGTTAAAAAAGACATACTTGGCTTTAGATCAGAATTAGGATTACATATAGCTTTTATTTATAAACATGTGCTGCGGGAAACATCGCTACGGAAACCGAACATGAACATAAAGTACCTACATCTGTTAGTAGAAACGAATTCACAAATTCAGATTACAAATTAGGAGCAGATTGCATGCAAGTTCTGATGACATCATTCGACTGACGGAATAATTGCAAATCAAATTGCAGCGCGGGCAAGATTGCTGATAACGATACAATACAACACATCATTCACAGTATGTACACGATTGCTTATGGCCAATCTCTAATATCTGAACTAAGTGGACTGTCAAGTTTAGTGCCTTCAGCTCCGGTGATATGAGATTTAGTTACGGTTTTGGATACCGGTGTAGCTCCATCTGAAGAGCACTTCTTCCAAGATCTCGTGATTATTCGAAGGTGTTCTGCCACTTCTTTCATTGTTGGTCTCCGATCTATTTCCTCACAAATACACTTCAGCGATAGCCTCCCCATCTCTTCAAGCAGAACAATATCTCCACCATGAACTGCAATATCATCATCAAAAAATGCCCTTCCACTGCCATCTGCCAGGCAAGCTGTGCGGAATTGTGAAATGAGGTCATCATGATCGGCGTAAAATACAAAGTTCTTCCTACTAATAAGCGTCAAGAGAAGGACACCAAACTGGTATACATCGGTTTTCACTTTTAGTGACACACAGTGATCGTGAATTAGGTCATCGTAGAACCCGCTTGATGGAAGCTGATGACTAGTAATTGCATCGTCGTTGGCAATAATGTTACTCTCCTTGATAAACTTCCTTGCCCATGAAAAGCCAGTGAGCTTTGGCATGAAATTATCATCTAGAAGTATCTTGGATGGTACCACATAACCGTGTCTGATAATACCAGTTGCTGATGAGTGGAGGTATTCTAATGCTTCTGCAATTTTTACTGCAATCTTTGCACGTAAATCTAGTGGGAAGTCTTCATGCCTGTCCAGAACATCAGATAAACTACCTTTAGCAGCAAACTCATATATGAAAGCTGGGCAATCAGCATCCGGGCAATATCCCAAAAGTTTGATGATGTTCCTATGGAATATTTGAGACAGGATCATCCCACCATTGATAAACGCTTCTTCAAAGCCCTCAAGTACTTGAGAAAATATTCTCACTGCTACCACTGTATTGTCCTCAAGTGTCCCTTTGTAAACTCTACCTGAAGTACCTCCACTGAGTAGATAAGAGTAATTATGTGTGACTTCTTTTAGCTCCTCCTGTGTGAGAATTCTCACATTGCTGGGTTCTGATTGAATCTTAGAATTGCTAAGGTTCCTCTTCAAAAAGACCAAACTCTTCTTAATCTGCATCTTAGAATTATAGGTGGGCATGATTATCTCTTGCCTGTTGTTTCTGCGCCATGAATGGTGTGATGCCAAAATTGGTTCTGAATAATTTTCATGTCTGTCCTTCAATTCTTTTCTCAGAATCCGAAGGCGTTTGACCACATCAGTCATCTGAGGACGCCTATGACTGATCAGTGATAGGCACTCAATTGCCAATTTCTTCATTTCTTTAAGAATCTTCATGTTGTTCTCATTTGCTATTGCAGCATCAAATATTTCTCTAAACCCTTTACCACTTGCACAGCCTTTATTGACATATCCAATGAGGTTAATGTCACCTTTTCTTACCCTTTCTCTAGCTATTAGTTCACAGAGAACTAATCCAAAGCTATAAACATCACTCCTTGGAGTAAGACATCCCTCTTGAATATATATAGGATCCATGTACTCTATACTTCCTTTTACAGTCGTAGTGTACCGAGTGATGCCACCGACCAGAAGCCTTGAAACTCCAAAATCCGTTAATTTTGCTGTCAAATTGTCATCTAGAAGTATGTTGGCAGGCTTAATATCACCATGACAGACAAGGTTGCCAGATGATAAATGCATTGAATGCATGTAGCTTAATGCCTCTGCACACCCTATAGCAATACCCAATCTTACATCCAAAGGGATCGAAATTTCACTGTAGTGGAGTATGTCATTGAGATTTCCTTTCGACATATACTCCATTACAATCATGAGAGTACGTTCCCCAATGCAATAGCCTATGAGCTTCACCACATTCTTGTGGCTAATTTTACTATGGATACGTACTTCTTCCATAAACACTTCTCTCAAATCTTCATTGATATATTTCTTCACTGCTACAGGCTCATTGTCATCGTCAAGGATTCCCATATAAACTTCTCCAAAGCCACCTTGTCCGATAAGAGTGCTAAAGTTTCTAGTAATTCTTTCAATCTCAACTTCTGTAAAAATCTTAATGTTGCCATTGATCTCAGCTTCATGCTTTATCTTATCATGGCACCGTGTGATATTTCCAGTCATAATCTTATTTACTGCAAGTTGTGGTGTATACCAAAGCACATTTGCCACAATGCTTAGCACCTGTGATGGACAAAAAATAAAAATAAAAATATATAAATAAAAACCAAAATTTTCAGTAACATTAGTAAAACTTTTATATGAAACATGTTGTTAGGCATGATAAAATTAATTTACTCAGATCTTCTGTATATAGCACATTTAATTTGTTGAACCGTTGTTTTTGGCACTTTACTATCTCTATGGATCATCATTTTTAACCATTCAACTGGTGAACAAGTCTAGCCTACTGACCTGATATAGAATCGCAAGACTAAAGGAATTAGTCATCGGCTGTGGAATCAGTTGTTCTAAACTTATTTTTATAGAAAAAATAGCAAATCTCACAAAACCCCGGTATGTAGAACAAATTTATAACACAAAGCCACATGTTTGTATTCTTCTGCAGAAAAAAAAAACAAGGTCATGGGCATTTATAGTAACACAGAGCCACATATTCTATCACCCTCCATTTGAGCAAGCACACAAACTAGCATCGAGATGACTTAGAACTGAACTGCCACGTTGGAAGGAGGACAAATATCATGTTGGAGTGGAGTGCGGAGATTCAGTCAATACAGTATGAATGAAGCATCTGAACACAAAAAAATATTTAGCACACACATCGTGAAGGGAAAAAAGGGTTGATGGAGATGCTTGTGAGTACAACAAAGATATCGGTATCTGTGGTTGCACCTGCTGAAGCATGAAACTAGGAGGAGAGGATAAGGATGGATCTTGGACTGTCATTATTCAAACACTATGGCTCAATCAATAAATTCCCCATGTTAAGATACAGATTTGCATAATCCCCAAAGTAATTGAAAAAAAAAACTCAAGTGAACAGCACAAACTCACAGAAATATGCTTAATTCTAGGTCAGATAATCCAAGACAAACTCTTTCCAAATTGACCCAAAACAAAGACCAAAAATCCCTTTTATTAGCCTAATCAAGTTCACACGACCAGAGTTCACTGCAAGTTCACACAGCAAGCTGCAGACGTTGGTCTTCAGCGCCATGGAGCAGCGCTGGCTTTTGCCCCCCTCTCTAGGTGAGAAAGATGATGAAAGCATCCAGTAGCTTTCCATCCTTTCGATGTGCCATGGCAGCCTGAGGCCATTTCGGTGTCCCTGTGTGTACCCGCTTGGAATCAAGACTGCAAAAATAGCGTTTCATGGCTTTGTGCTATTATGAAACATCCATGTGGCTTAATTTGTGCAAAAGAGTACCAACACAAGTGTTCTGCCTCACATATCGCCATACACATGTTGTTCTACGAATTTGCTCAAAACAATACAATAACCCATGCATATCACCCCCAATCCAGTATCCAGAGACGTAGCTGCATACCAATTATTCACAGCAACACTACCTAGAGGGACATGCCGAAACAAACTGAGGAATTCCCCGCACATAGATCTCTAAACGCAAGAGTCATGGAAATAAAACAAAAGTACTGGAGGTAAACATACCGTGCACACCTCAGCATCAGGCTTCCACCTCCTCAACTCCGGCAACGGCCACCAGAAGCGACTTCTCTGGCCAGGCAACGGCGAGCAGCTTTAATTTCTCCCCTAGATTGAGCTTCACCAGCCAGTGCCGCAATGACTATTCCTGTCCCTGCCTGCAGAGAAAGGAACCTTCATAAGTGAGGCAGATTACTTATACAGGCTTGAAATGCGAGAGCTGACCATGACTTTTGGCACTGGCAGATCGAGACTGGTGGAGTGCGACGGGGAGCGAACCCACGTGGCAGAATCGGTCTATTCGCTTCGCGAATGTACCCAGAAGCGGCTGATTGGTTGATTTGTCCGTCTTTGGAATCAGTCAACTAGTCAAGCGATTATTTTTTCAAGAAGAGGAATTTTCGCGGATGCAGCACTGATGCCTGCAGATCCGCCGCAGCGCGCAGGACGCTAGTCACAGTGTCGGCAGGGCAGATTGAGATTGCTACTGGCCTACTGCACGGCGGGCTGCTGGCATCAAACTAGCAAAGGACATCGGGGGGAAAAAAAAGAAACATAGCAATGGACAAATGATTGTACCACTGCATACGGGGATTCGATCTAGAGCACATGGAATGGAACAGATTCCAGAATTTTCAGAAGGCTTTCCCTGAAACATGAAATCTTGCACTGTACTAGCATACAAGAACTGAAACGTCGTTTCTCTAGAGACAAAATATCAGACGAAAGGGAACGGAACGGAGGCAGGCAGGCAGGAGTAAACTAGATACCGTGGTTGCTGCCACAATCGTGGCCGGAGGCGAAGGCGGCGCCGGCTGGTGGGGACGCGGGCGGGCAGCCATGGATGCGGCGGCGGCCGCGGGTCGCCTTCGCCTCAGCTGCTCCGGCGGACTCTGGCGAACGGATGGGCCGCGCAACGCAGGACCGACGGTGGGCCGGGCTCCTGAGGTCGTCGCATTTATTGGCGCTGGCCCAGCCCGGAATAATGTGACCTATAGGCCCGTCCCGATATTCCTTCTTCGCTACCAGTATCCCTTTCTTTTCTTTTTCTTTAAGCTATATATATAGTATAACATACAGTACGGATATTGTATAGCAAAGTACCAACAAAATGCCCTCACAAATAGCACCGGTACCTAGTTTTTTTAATTAGTTTTTTAGCTGAGAATATTTTTTAAATTCTTTTGTTTGTTCTTAATTGTAACTTGCCTCTCGTTGTTTGTCTCCGCCGTATGCATCAGCATTAATTAATTAATTCTATATATAACTATCGTTGACTAATTTATTGATGACTATCATCGTCTGTCTTTTCTCTTCTTTTTTCACTCCTATCCAATGGCTATATAATTATCTACTGCTATAAATGAAGGGCCCTTTTAGTTTTCTCTCGGTGAGCTCCATCTTTAGATAAAATTACTGTCCAAATCTCTCACGATAGTTCCTTGGTCCTCGTATGTATTAAAAAAATTATGGTCTTTTACATCTCTTTTGAATCCATAATTGCCTTTTTAATGTAAACCATCGTCATATGTATCATTATTCTGCACACACTTCTACCTCAAGCAGCCACTAACAAACCTCTGCATCGCACCAACATTTAGCATGTTCACTTGGCATATAAGCCGTATTTTTTCAGTCAACGAATAGTATTTTTCTCTCACAATAAATCAGTCAATACTACTTTCAGTCATGGCTTATCAGTCAGGCGAACAGGACAATACATCAGCACAAGCCTTTTCAAACATACTACAGAACCAGCACTGACGCTAGTCAGTTACTGATAAAAGCATGCTACCCATGTCACTCTATTTTTATATTGATCATATTGTGGTTTTCTAGTTGTGATCAAGTTTGAACCTGTGACGTAGCGTGAATTCTAATTTATGTACGTGGATGGATATGCCAACCAGACGCCCTACAACCTGCATCATCTGAATGAGAAGCATTCGTGAGTAAAATTCACCGTCGGTCTCTGAACTCTTAGGTCTCTGAACTTCTAAGGTGATATCTTTGGGTCTCTAAACTTGGTAGACGGTGTCATTTAAGTCCTGAACTTTCAAGGTGATCACTGCAGGTCCATAAACTTGATCGGTGGTGTCATCCCGGTCCCTGAACTTTTAAGGTGATCACCGCAGGTCCCTAAACTTAGCAAATGGTATCATCCATATCTAAATGTGGTCTAACCTACTTTATAAGCTGGCATGCCACGCTGATTGTACGTTAGACATGGATCCAACACGTGTTAATTAATCAATCATTATTTATATAATATTTATCATGAAAATATAAATTATATAAAATAATTTACATCAACAAATATATTAGATTTAAACTAAAATAGAACAATACTAAAATTAATTTAATATTTATGTATCATTAATAGTATTAAAATAATATTAAAATTCCTATAGTATTTAAGTTTTCTCTATTAAAAGTTACTTCTAATTTTAGTATTATTTTAAAAGTTTTCAAAGTAGTATTATAGAAGTAATTTTTCTATATTATTAATATCATAATACTATGATACTATACTACTCACTACTACACAAAAAGTTTTACAAGGCGTTTCTAAAATGGCCTCTGAGGCGGGCTGGCCGGTTGCCCGCCTCAATTATTCGTGGCAGGGCGACCGGCCCAGCAACCGCCTCGGTTAATGCTTAACCGAGGCAGGCAATATAACAGAACCGCTTCGGTTAATGCCTATTAACCGAGGCAGGCATCCTAAGACAACCACCTCAGTGAATCATAAACCGAGGCGGGCATTCTAATTCAACCGCCTCAGTAAATCAGGCCCAGCCACTAGCCCACACCAGCCCACTACCATCACCTATATATAAACGAAATCAGAAACCCTAACACCCACTCTCCCTCTCCTCTCTTTTCCGCAGGCCGTGCCCTTCTCTCTACGGCGCGCTCGGCACCACGACACTGACTTCCCTGTTCTTCCCTCTCCTTCCCTCACGACCTCCTCCATCTCTCGACGGCGCCCCTCTCCTCCACTGTGGCTCTCTCCCCCACCGCTCCCCCATAGCGCCCCTCTCTCCCACGGCGTGACCTCCCTCTCCATCCCTCGGCGTGGCGGTGAGGCCTCCCTCTCCCTTCGGCGGCGCGGCCTCCCTCTCCCTTCGACAAGCAGAGCAGCGGCGGATCGGGCGGCTCCCTCTTCTCCCTCCCCTAGCTCCGTGGATCCAGCGGCGGCGTGCACGGGGAGGCCAGATCCGGCGGTGGGGAGGCCAGATCCGGAGTCGACTCTCTCTTCTCCCTCTCCAACGGGCGCGGATCAGGCAGTGACTCTCGCGTGGAGGCTGGATCCAACTTCTCTGGCCGCGGATCGGGCGGCAGGGAGACGTGGAGGCTGATTCGGCTTCCCCAGCGGCGGGGAACGCATGGAGAATGGATCCGGCTTCCCCGGCGGCGGATCGGGCGACGGGGAGCACGTGGAGGCTGGATCCAGCTTCCCCCGGCGGCAAGGAGCGCGTGGAAGCTGGATCCGGCTTCTCCGGCGACGGATCGGGCGGCGGGGAGTGTGCAGGGGCGACGGTGGGGAGCGTGCAGGGACAGCGATGGGGAGGCCCAGTTGGGTTGCGGCTTTTTTCTTGTCTTATTTTTTTAATTTGATTTACCGAGGCAGGCATTTCAACCGCTTCGGTAAATACTTGATTTACCATGACCTTTTGGCTATGGCGGTTGTGATGCCCGCCTCGGTTAAGATTTATGTAGTAGTGACTTTTGATAGTAGTATTATAGTATTAGAACTTTAATGATAGTATTATAGTATTAAAAGCTCTAATAACGATGTTATAGTATTAATAACAGAGAAAAATTACTTCTATAATACTACTATTAAAACTTTTAAAATAATACTAAAATTAGAAGTAACTTTCAATGGAGAAAACTTTTAATACTATGGGTAACTTTTAATATTATTACAGTTGGAACGCCCCTAAGTTTAGAGACCTACGGTGATCTCACCTTAAAAGTTTAGGGACCGGGATGATATCGTCAGCCAAGTTTAGGGACCTGCGGTGATCGCTTTAAAAGTTTAGGAACCTGAATGACATAATTTATGAAGTATAGGGTCCACAGATATCAAATTAGAAATTTAGGTACCGAGTTCACACTGCCGGCGTTCCCGGCGGTGAATTTTGCTCAGCATTCGTCGCTGAGTAGGCACACACCGCCCACAGGCTACGCAGGCGGACAGCGAGTCTACGTACATTTATGCGGCTTTCTGTATTTAAGGCCCGCGCTACCTGGCCTTCCTCAACTCCAAACCAACGCCTCCCATAAATCCAACCAACACTCCCTCCCGGCCCTCTGCCCAACAAGAGCACCAGCAATCAAGCCCTGCAGACTGCAGCCATGGCGGCGCCATCATCATCGCCGCCACCACGGCGAACCGCCCTACCGCTGCTGCTGCTGGTGTCTCTCCTCCTCCTCTCCGTCGTCGCCGGCCACGCCGCAGCGAGAGTAGCGGCGGCGGCGGCTGAAGCGAGCTCGAGAAGCCAAGAGCAGTATAGAGATGTGGTGAGTCGTCGTTAAGCCTACCATTACCAGCCTAGCTAGCTTATGTTTCACGCAGGCACGGTCATGGCACGCGTCGAGAAGAATACATGCATGTTATTAGCATTTTCCTATAGCATGTGCAATATTGTGTTGACATTCATTTAACCAATATGTAGGTGTACGAGGAGAAGGCGACGAGCTTCGCAGGGGGCGACGAGCGGTGCGGCGGCGGCGCCGCTGCCGGAGGGGGAGAAGGAGAGGACGAGGAGTGCCTGATGAGGAGGACGCTGGTGGCGCACACCGACTACATCTACACCCAGGGAGGAGGCCACAACTAGCTAGGGTACAGCTTGCAGTAGCAGCTAGCACTAGCACACACCTCAGATCGATCATCGATGCTCCAGTCGGTTTCAACTGCATGCACGGTAGAGATGATGCCTGCCTTCCATTCCATCCATTGTCGACTACATTATTCATGGTCCATGGAAACTAAAGGTTGTAATGCTCCGGAGTATTGCGCGGCCGGCTCTGTTGTGTTATTGAGTGAGTATGTATGTAAGCTTTTCTTTGAATTGGTTCAGTTGATTGTTGGTGTTGTTGATTAATTCTAGTGTACCTGTACGAGTTTTGCAGTTGGTGAACGAACGAAATGAACTTGCTGCTTCGTGGTTAATTTCTTGTCTAGTTGTCTGGGGCAGGACAGGAGGCCCTACTCCGGCTGACTCTTTTGACTCTTGACCCTTGAGTAGCAACACGTACGGCAAGGGATCTTCTGGTTGTATACTCCATCCGTCCCAAAAATGAAGTCGTTTTGGACCAGGCTTGAATCAAACATTAGGAATATAAATCATGAATAATAACTTTTAAGTTGTTGAGTTTGGAAATGCGAAAACTATATATATAGATTTGCCTTAAAAAATACTTTCACAAAAATTTACATATATCACTTTTTGATAAATATCTTTATAAAAATAAGTAGTCAAGGTTATGCTTTGGAGACCATGTCACTGTCCAAAACGACCTTTTTTTTTGGGTAAGGAGGGAGTAGTTGTAGGCCGGCCGGACGCTGGCCTTCTATTAGTACAACACACATGTGGATGTTTAGTCCCACTGCCAGTGGCTGCATGATTATTGCTCTCGACGCACGGCCCCGAGTCGTCCCTACTAGCTCCACTACTGTTTTACTACTACTGACGATATGAGATACGCGTTTATGAATTTGACTGGCCATGGCCATCTGCCCATCTCATTCTCGCCTGAATATAAGTTTAGGCGGTTATTAGGCAGATGATTTGTTGAGTCGTCGTCCCAAGTTTGTCAGGGTCTCTTCTGAACATAGAGAGATCCAAGTCGAACAAGCACACAGCCAATTCCAATTTTGATACGACCAAATGGTGTATGTATCTTTTTTCGAATGGTCGAAATGGTGTATGTATCAATGAGTGCTACGATAGTTCATAAATCATAAGTATGTCAACATGTTGTTAACTAGCCTTTTGGGGCCTGAAACAAATTTAAACTAGAATCAGCATTCCCAAATTGAAATGCCCAGGCTCAATGGTGTAACACAGAACCATGGAAGACCAACCATCATTCAAACACACCTCTCAACGTCATAAGATATTTTCTCAGCATCAATCTGATGCCACCAACAAGCTGCCCTTAAAATGCAGGTAAGAAGAAGCAGCAGCAGCAGTACAAGTCTGTGACTCTTGTATGTCCCATGTGCCATGTTCATGCATGGTACGAGTTGACTTACGACCTCATGAGCGGACAAGAAGGTAGACCCCACACCTGACGTCTATGCCTCACCTAATTCATTTCATTTTGTTTTCTTTCCGATACCAATCCAACTTGCTGATCGCTGGATCAAGCGCATCTAATTCATCATCCAACTTCGTTAAGCTACCGATCAAGTGCGCACCGGCCAATAATGGTTTCGCCGCCACAAGATTTTTAATTGGTTACAAATTAAAACTAGGAAAGGATGCTTCGTTCTGCTTCTGCCGGAATTTCTGGTGTTGTGGCCAAATTCTGCCTAATTTCTGGTTGTTCTCCTTTACCAGGTCACGTTGAGTTTGGATACTTCTTGAATATACTCCGTATATCATACATGAAGCTTTGTCCGTTGACATTTTGTTGATGTATACTCACTCCTGTAACAGGAGTCCTGTTGGCATGTGTAAATGGTCGAACTGACGGTGCCTACTGAGTATGCACACTCTCCCTCTGATACGTGGTCATATATGACTTTGCACGGTCTTTGATACGTGGTGACTATTCATTTCTTCTAGAATATTTTAAATTTGTGTGATTTCTGAAAGTGTATTTGAATACAAATCTACACATATAGTCACATTTGAAAGTTACTAACGTTTGTAGTTATTATGGTTTGACGAAAACTTGTCTTAAACGACCGATAATAGTTTATAATATCGAGTTAAACAATATGGGTCAAATCATCATAAAAGCAGTTTCATAATAGTATAATTACTTGTTTAAAAAAAATAGTATAATTACGTTATGTTCTGGATATAAATAATAACATTGTGGGTCAAGTTATGTTTTGTAGACCGCATTAATTTCCAAAATACTAATAATATAATCATACTACTTTCTGTTCTGTGTCACTGTGTGTGAGCTGGAATACTTGCCCCCACGATAACATAGCCAGATTGGTCCTCACCAGCATTGTTCAGGGGTACATGTTGGAGAAATCATATCATTTTGAGTCAAACCATCGAACAACCTAGACTGTACACACTATACAATTTTCACTAATATACTGCATGCTTAGATCAGTAATTTCCAACCTGAAAAGGGAGGACTCGTGGAGACCCATGCTTTCCACTAGGCACAGAGAGGACAGAACTGACGCAAATTCTGAAACAGTGGGAGTGGATCACAAAATCCCCATGAGACCACATATTGGACACCCAACCAAGATCATTGTATCGAATTGTATAATGGAATAGGAAGCACAAATTAAGCAGTCTGATCAAGCCTGCTATTGATGTCAGGCCGCATCATCATCTTCCTCCAGATCACTGAAAGATACATCTTCATCATCTGCTATTGGAACTTTTGTGTTTCCTGGGTCACCTGTCTCTTCTTCCAGCCATTCATCCCCATCGTCATCTTCGATGTCGCCATCCTCAACATTATCAGTTTTCTGAATGTCAACTCTTGATTGCTCACTGATGTCAGCCAGTGGTTGTTTCTGTTGATCATCTTTAGGGGGAGAGTTGTCCGTCAATGGTATCTCAGACATTTGCACAGTCTGTTCTTCTTTTGCTGCATCTTCTGTAGAGAGATTGCGTGTGCTTTCTTCCATCCTAGATAGTGTGACCACGGTAGTGTTCTTCAATATGGGCACTAGCTGTACAGGTACACTGCTGCTCATATTATTTGAAGAAACAGCTCCAGTCTCGCTGATTGTATCATTTGATAGAATATCTTGTTTGATTGGTTGTGGCTTGCCATAGTCTATGTTGCTAAAAGATGTGAGCACCGCGGAGTCATCTTGGCCCTTCAATACACCCAAAACCTCTGCAGGAGAACTTAAAACACCATCTTCATTGCTGAAAGGCACAGGTACGGTGTCCCCATAGCTGCCTTGTAACTTTGTCCGATACTGCAAATCGTGTGACAACTTGTCTCTAGCTTCCAAAATCTGTGCCAAGGCAATCAGGATCTGATAAGAAGTCTGCTAGCAAACAATGTCTTGAGCTGGCAGATACCAGCTTATCTTTTGTGCAGTCAACAACAACAAAGACTTTAAGTCCCAAACAAGTTGGGGTAGGCTAGAGTTGAAACCCAGCATAAGCAATCAAGGTTCAGGCACGTGAATAGCTGTTGATACATCATAACTAGAAAGAGAGCACAATCATCAGCAGAAACTATTAAAGCATTGAGAGCCTATGGAAAATGATGTTCTATCAATATATCTGCCTCTCAAGACTCATGCATACATCTGAGGGCTAAAAAGTGTAATGAATTATTCAAACATAGGAGCTAATCATTTTCATCATATTGCACTTTATGTCCCATGGGCCATGGCTTTTGTTGAGTCAATATTCACTTGATGCCTAATTCTGACTGTTTGCTATTTGACATGTTTCCGCTATTCACTTTATCATATGGCACTTCAGAGTTCAGACTCATGCAAAGCATCATTCTGGGAACAAAACTGTACTAAGGAAGAAACTGAATCAATAGAAATACAGTAACAAATAAAACTGGACAAAGCACTCAGTTATTATAGAAAATTAGTAGAATATAACGAACCACTTGAGGTGTCCAGAACAAGCTAGTCCCATTCAAACTAGGGATGTATTTGGATGGCTAACCCATCATGACTTGCAAGAAAGAAAGTTTAATATAAACTACTAAAGCATCAGAAACATTAGACTTTCTGTCAATATATCAATATCTAAAGCATAGATTCCAGGGAGGATAACAATCACAACGAATCAATTTAGCTATAAATTATGGTGAGCCAATTTCAAACTGTTGGCCTAGTGCAATGTGATTTAACTCCACTCCCTTGGAAAAGCAAAGGAAGCAAAAAAAAAAATGCAAATTAGTTTCACTTTTAGGCAGGAGGAAGGGAATGTAGGAAGGTTTCATTAGCTTAGATGACATGAATGAGGTGTTGGATTCGGATTATAATCCACTGCATTTGTGACACTTTGATAAGTAAAGGCTTCATGATCTTATCTGACAAAAAGGATAGGTTCCATGGCAGGCACAGAAGCACAAAGCTTGAGAATGTACATAAGTGTGCCGCATGAGGCTATGATTAACCAATATATTTTTATGATTTTTGAAAATCGAAGAAATTAATGTTTTGAAATAAAATTCCAGAGTGAGGTCAAAGTGTCAAACTAATGATCAAGTTTCAGATAGAACATTAGGTAATGTAAAGAGGGGACAACATAAATATGGCAATGATATATCGACCAGTTTACTCAAACAGTAGGTCATTTCATTTCAAGAATGCAAGTGCCTAGCCTTGCACAGATCGCTCACTCATTCTGAAACCATAACTATGATGCAAAGTTTTTTTTTTTTGGGTAAAAACACAAATTGCTTATTTACATTTTGACAATATTCTCATGGATACTATCGCAGTTCTCAAACAAGCATGATTGCCTTACCAGGACACAAAACCTTAGGTGCAAGATATACCAAATCAAAGTGCAAAGAAATCACAAGCACTTAAGTTTCTTGCCACCGCAATATTCCATGATTCCAAATACAATGTAGCAAATATCAAAATGTGAAACACAATACAGTCTCAATTTAATAACTAATCTGATCCAGCATCTGATTCACATTCCTTTACTCACCTCAGCTAACAAATTTTAGGCTGATATTGGTCCAAGGTGAACTTTACTACTGAATCACCAAAGACAACTAACTTAGTTAACTAGCATGAAGGAAAATCCTCAGGTACTTAGTACTTAGTGAACTTGTATTACTAACTCGTTTAAGTGTTGAACTTAAGATGTCAAGGAAAATCACCTGTGGAGTGGATAAAATCTCAGCATCATGCTTCCTGAGCTTAGGATGCAGCAGCACGAAGTATATCTTCCAGAAGCAGCCCTCGCTCATGTGGCTGGGGCAGAGCTCGATCCTCAGATCAGCCAGCTCGGGCGCCAAGCTTTCCACGGCCAGGGCGTGATCTTGCTGCGCATCAGTCATGTCAAAATCTGCACTTCAAGTCAACAATGCAACTGACAATTAGTTCATCTCAACCGACACCGATGAAGAAGAGCCTCTGGGGGAGGCAAGAAAGGATAGCACGAAGCCACGAACCATCGGAGTCGGCGTCGTCGGGGAGGAGGGGGAAGTCGAGCCACAGCTCGGGCCGCGAGGCCGCGTCCCGCGCGAACGCGACCACCTCTTCGGTGACCCCCGCTGCCGCCTCCGCCCAGTCCGCGTCGCCCTCAGGCGGCAGCAGCGAGGACGCGATCTTGGCGAGATCCGCTACGGCCTGGCGGCCCGGGAGCCGCGCGAGGCCTGCGCGGAACCGCCCCGCGATCTCGGCCGGCGCAGGGCGCCTCCGCCTCCAGCCGCCGGGGGAGCGAGGAAGGAGGCGATGCCCTGTAAGCGGTTCGCGAGCGCGCCGGTGAGCTCGGAGAGGTCCTCGCGGACGCCGCGCGGGGGAGAGGATGAGCCCGGGGAGGCCGAGGGGCCCGGGTCGCTTGCTTCGGGTTCGTCCTCAGTAGCGAGGAGGGAGTTGGCGATGGAGCGCGCGACCCACGCCATTGCCGGCGGCGGCGGCGGTGGTGCGGCCGGGCGGGAGCGGAGGGGAAGGTAGCCTTGTGTCGTGTGTTCCCCTGTCACTGTCGAGTGGGCCCGGTTGTTGAGGATTACTTCGCCAGGACACGAGAACACGTGAATGTCTTAATTGCACGTTCGATGAAGCAAAGCGCAAACCCCAAATATAAGCCTATATCAATTTTGTATATAATAATTTCTTAAATAATCGACGGTACATAATTTATTTCTGTATGCGTTGCTCTTTTGTACATTGTTTGCTTGAACTGTGATGCGTCGAGATACTGCTATTTTTACGTAGAGCAGACGGGAAGGTAGCCTTGTTTGCAGTGGCACTACGACGAAGAGTCATGCATGACGCGGCCTTCTCGGTGTGTTTCTGACAATTAAGGGCTACAACTCGAGTCTTTAACAATTACTTGCACGTAATTTGAGGCCGGGGTTGGCTTAGGGCCTGTTTAGAATCCAAAAATTTTTGCGCAGTAACCGTCATATCGAATCTTGCGGCACATGCATGGAGTACTAAATGTAGACGAAAAAAAAACTAATTACACAGTTGGTCGAGAAATCGCGAGACGAAACTTTTAAACCTAATTAGTCCATAATTAGACACTAATTACCAAATACAAACGAAATGCTACAGTGAGCCAAAATCCAAAATTTTTTGGATCTAAACGGGGCCTTAATGTCACAGCGACGGTTGGCTCTAGATATCAGTGGTTATTATCGTCCTATTCGCTTGGGCTTGTTTGACTTATAAGTCGTATATTTTCAGCCAACGAACAGTATTTTTCTCTCACGCCAAATCAGCCAACAGTTCAGTCATGACTTATCAGCCAAACAAATCCAAGCGAACAGAGTGTTATATTGGTACCCAGTAGACCATTGGTTGTTGGTGGCTCACCGGTTGGCGGCAAGTTTTTATTTTGGTAGTTTGTTGTTGCCGTGGTCATAGGTGATTTAGAGTTTGTGATGGCTCATAGTGCGTAGTTCGTATTGTTGTTTATTTGATCGGTCAGTGAGTTAGAGTTATTATTGTGGTTTTTCTTATAGGTAGCCGTCTTCCATTTCTTCTATATCTGTCCTGTTCATTTGGCTGATAAGCCATGGCTGAAAGTAGTGTTGACTGATTTGCTGTGAGAGAAAAATATTGTTCGTTGACTGAAAAAGTACGGCTTATAAGCCAAGCGAACATGACGATCAATAATAAAAATAGCCAATATTAATGCTAATGAAAATAACAACAATGGTTCCCTCCTATTTCCACGAGTTCCACCAGCTTCGAGTCCTTTACTTTTCGGTTGAAATCCGCCACCAAAGTCATTCATGAATATCCACCAACACATTAACGCCCTATTCGCTTGGCTGATAAGCCATGACTGAAAGTACTGTTGGCTGATTTGTTGTGAGAGAAAATACTGTTCGTTGACTGAAGGCTTATAAGCCAAGTGAACAGGGCGTAAGTTTTCAATTTTATAAACACAACCCTGCCAATTCCGTTCATCGTGCGCCTAGTGACGAGCAAATGATGAAAAAAATTCTCTAAACATATTGATGCAAAATAGAATGACATAATAAGAACATAATGTAGGCATCGTAGGAATAAGTGTGAAAATCCAAGACACCCAACCACGTGAATTTGGTGTTGAAGAAGAAAACATTAAGGCCTTGTTTGGTTCTCGGGAATGATTCCGAGGCAAAATGTTCCTAGGAATGGTTCGCTAATTTCAATAACGATCAAGTCAGAATGGTAGGCGCGAAACAATCTATTCTAACCGAACAAGGCTTAAACATTACTCCTTCCGTCTGTGTATTTAAGGGTCAATCGTGGCAGTCAAATTTTCTCAAATTTGTCTAATTTTTTAAAAAATATTAGCAACATTTTATCTCTAAATAAATTTATTATAAAAATAAATACAACGATATATTTAATGAAAAAAATTATATACTATAAATATTATATATATATAATTAAATTTAAGTACGTATAACCTCTCCCGAAGTGAGAACGACAGATAAAGGGCAAGAGAGGAGCGTATTCTGCACTAATAAAACAGTACCAGCATGTACCCTAAGCCTACGGGCCCACTGGTCAAATCCAATCTCTGTCTGAAAGACTCATCCGGACCCTTTTCAACGGGTCTCCAGTGCAGACACAGGCCTTCTTCTTCTCGGCTTCTCCCCTCCGCATCGCACACCACCGCCGCATTTCGCCGAGCCGCCGGCGCTGGAACCCCTCCCCGACCTCGCAGCTAGGGATCACCGACACGGCCCCTACCGCGCTGCCATGGGCCAGACCCCGCTGCCGGCAGGAGCGTGGAGCAGCCTTCTCCCCCGATAGGTCTAGCGGGCCAGCCGCCGGAGTGAGCGCCGGTGAAGGGCGTCGGCACGGTCCAGTCTCGCCTGCTTCCTCGACCCCCGTTGCCGGATCTTCAACCGGACCGCCCCCAAATCCTTGCTCAGATCCCCCGATTTCTCTGGCATTCCAAACCCTAGCCCTCCCACGCTGGTATGATATTTCCCTTATTCTGGCTAGATTCGTGTGTGTTTTTTGTTGGCCCGTTGGACTACATTCTTATGGGTATTGTGTCGCTTACATGGAGGAGCAGCAGAGAAGACCCGAGGTGCACATCGTTGCACGCACGAGGAGTAAGTGTGCTCAGTCTCCCCTTCTCATTTGGTTCCGTTAAGTGTTGATCCTATGCAGTCGTGTATTCTATTGGGCTCTTCATTGTGTGATGCTCTGCGTATTAGTTTATATGGCTAGGGATCTATGGTTGCGTTGTTTATTAAAACGTTGGTTGTTTAAAAATGATGCACGTGAGATACCCACTGAATGACTGAACACAACCTTCCAGGTTTTGCTCCTAGTGCGATTTGGTAATGTTACAGTCCCTGCAGAGCCAAATAGATTATACTTCTCTGAGATAGAAGTCATTGCAAGAATATTGTGTGGGGGTGATTTTCTTCATGTGTGATGCAGTTGTCGCTTGCGGTACCATGTCCACTGGTGAGATGTATTTGGGAGATTGCACTGTGCCCAGTTTCTTGATCCACCACTTAAACCAATTCCCTACACCAAGGTGCAAAAAGCTCCTCAATCAGTCGGAGCATCCAGCCACCAAGCTTCCCCTGATTGTATCTTCTTCGTTAACACTTGTCAACCAGCACCACACCCTCTGATCTTTATATCAAGAATCTCAATGAAATTGAGGTGTGGGAGGAGGGAAGGGAAGCTGCAACTATGGGTGCTGACGGTATCTTGCTGCACTACAGCTGAGAAGGAAAATACAGCTGAGAGAAGATTGTATTTAGAGATTGACATATGGGCCCCACCATTTTTTTGACAATTTTATTTGAACATTATGTGTCTTTGCCTATTGGGTTGACATCACATCCTAAAAACAGCCCATTTTAGTTCCACCCTGGATTAAAACCAGAGTGCAACGGCCTCGAGTGGTTAAAATGTCCAGCATTGACTAGTGAGGACTGAGGACTAGCTTTTTCTTTCCTCCTCAAAAGAATGTAGCTGAGATTGCCTATTCTATTCATGTTTCAAATTCATTTTGTTTTCAGCTTGCTATAATGCATTTCATTTGCATATTATTCTTACAGTGTTGCTTGTCCTCTGTGTATTCCTTTTTTTCTGCAGAAACAGCATCCATGCACAACACCTGATAGATTGAATGCCCCTGATGAAGCAAGTTCTTCCAGAAACAGGGATGTTTGCCTGTGACGGTGAGGAGAGTAACCCTGACAGGATCAGTGACCTACCGGACGAGTTGCTGCTCCATGTCATGTACTTCCTAACACTGCAGGAGGCAGTGCAGACAAGTCTGCTGTCACGGAGGTGGCAGAACCTCTGGGCATCTTTGATGTGGCTCTACACCGATGCGGCCAAGTTCAGCAGCATGGGAACTTTCAAGAACTTTGTTGACAATTTGGTCATGTACCGAAACTCTTTGCCGGAGCCAGTGTGCCACTGGATGCGTTTTTTATTTCTGCCATCTGCAACAACTCCGATGATTCCCTTGAATATTCTGACATCCATCCGTGGATTCGCCATGCCCTTGATAGCAATGCCTGGGCTCTAGGCATACTGAAGCATTCTGGCCCCAAGCCCCTTTCTATAGAGGGTTATCCCTTCCCATTCACCTCGGTGCACTTGAAAATTTTAGTAGATGACTGCTTTGTCCAGAACCTCTCCATCTGCTGCCCAGTGTTAGACGATCTAGAGTTGACAAGTTGTGCCATCCATGTCACCATATTTTTGTCAACTAGTTTGAAGAGTTTGACCATTACCAGTACACAGAATGATGAAGATGTCCCTGGAGAGTTTCAGTATCTTGTGATACATGTGCCAAACCTAGTCTCCCTGAGACTAGAAGAGATACCTAGAAGAACTATTCACCTCGCGGATGTGTCATCAGTGAGAACAGCCTCAATTTACTTTTTTTCACTCTCTTTCCCGAACCCTCAGATTCCCTGCAGTATTATTAGTGCTCTGTCAAATGCCATGGACTTGACATTGGTATCTCCATCTGTCTTTGAAGATGTATGCCATCTACTTTAGATTTACTTTTGCTCCAATGTACCATTTTTGTGTATCTTTTGAAACTTTTCTGGACCTGTTTTCAGGTGGTGCCAAAGGTATTACAGCGTGATCTTCAAAGGTGCAAGACATTCAGCTACTTGAAATGGTTGCATCTTGGTGAGTGGTTTCTGCATGGTGGGTGCTATCCACTAATATGCTTTCTTCGGCACTCGCCTGGTATAGAAAAAGTTGTCCTGCAACTTGACGAGGCAAGATATACTACCCCCCTCTTCAATGAGGTTTCTGCTTATTAATTGAATTTAATAATGGTTTCTTTCATCTACCAGAGTGGAGATGATGACTATGAGAGGCTTCCAAATGCTGATGCTGAAATAGATCCTCCTTGCGTGGAAGCAGTAAAAATGTTTAGTTGTGAAAAACTTAGAAAAATCACAATCCACTGCGACCCACAGAATGATAAAAGAGCCCAGATCATCTTGCGCATCTTATCAGGGCATCTTTGCCCTCTCCCTAATATCAAAATCAAGTCCATTAAAATTCAGGTTTAGGATGGTAAGTTCCTTAAAATCCTCCTTGCACGCTTGCAGAATTGTGAAATTTACACCTTGCTTGCCTAAAATTGAACTAGCTATCTATGTACCAAGGAAATTGACAAACGTCATTGTTATATTTATGTGTTGTTGCAGGTGATATGCATTTGGTGACCTGGTAGCTATCTGGCCATGGATTAGAGCTTCTGGCACCTGGAGCTGCATTGATGACGGTACTTGTTATTTGGCAATTGCAACTGCCTGTACACCAAACTGATGTCTTTCTTTAGCGTTTTGCTTGCTACCATTATGATTTCGCTGACCTTTTTGGCGTAAAGCTTTTCTTCGCAGTATTGTGGAGCATAACACTTGTCTGGTAAACCATGCTGCGATTCTGCGTTTGGTAAAATGGTCCATGCCGTTCTTCCAGCTTGATTTTTTTTTGGTCGTGCTTGTGCTTGTGAAGTGGAAAGAAATGTGCATTGAGATTGTTGCATATCTTTTCACCATGACTCTGGATCTCAGGATCGAAGGTTGGGAAAATCTGTGCCCTGTTTTCCTTTCGATTATTGGACTATGGTTCTCTCAATTTGCCTGTCTGCAATTTGTTCCATGGGCTGAAAGACTAAAAGGGATGGGCAGACTACAGAAATACAGATCATGCCATTACTACAAGGGATGGGCAGGCGACTTTTCCTTGGTCGATTCAAGAATATTCAGTAGTACTGAAGTGTATCCCAAGCTCCACAACATTTCAGTCGACCAGCTATTCGCTGTCGGCTGCTATCCTGTCTCTTTCAGTATATCTGAACCGCCCTACTGCACTTTTTCCATATCTGAACCGTTGACTTCGGCTGCAGACTTTGCACCTGCCAAGCCATATAACCTTGAACGTTTCATTGCGGAATCTATCCATGCAAATTGCAAGACGTTCACCTGTCAACGTCACCAGTTGCAGCCAGGCAGTATTGTCTAACCTCTTGTTAACAAGGCGCCAGTTTGACTCCAACTCTGGCCTGTGCCCCATATAGCCTCGTCTGCGATCAAGAACTGTGCAAGCCGATGCTGCTTGCAACGGCAACGGCCTCTTCTTTGCCCACCGCTGTATGGTGTACAATTGTTTAGGACACACCGACGACGACGACGACACCGTGCATGTCAGAATAATACTTCGTTTCTTTTTATCTGTCGTTGTCACTTCCCAAGAATCAAACATACTCCACTTTGACTAAATATATATAAAAATAATCAATATTTATAGTATAATTAGTATCATTAGATAGATTGTTGAATCTATTTTTATAATAAAGTTGTTTGTAGATACAAATGTTGCTAATATTTTGTACAAACCTACTTAAAGTTGACAAAATTTGACACGTATGTTTCCCATAGTGACAAATATAAAGGGACAGATGAGTATATCCAGAGTCCTAGTGTGGGGAGGAGAAATCTTTGGTAACCATTAGTTATTAAATTAAACAAGAAAAGAAACTGGGAGCAGAAAATGTTTGGGGGCCTTTGAAAAAGGGTGCTCTTAGACTTGTCAGAACTTGATCGGTTGCTTGGGCGTTGATTGATTCTGACCAAGGCAATATCGCTAGTTTTTGCGCTCTCGGGCCTCGGCGACAAGCTCAACAAAATTTGTGTTTAAAAAGAACATATAAGGGGGTTTTGGGGACTACTTCGCTCCATGTTTTTTTTTAGCTTCACTTCACATTTTTAGCCAAACAAGTTTAGCTCCGCACACTCTTTTTAAGTAAAAATGATGAAGTTGTGAGAACACATAAAAGGACCGGTCCTTCCTAAACTATATGTTTTTTTTAGCTACTTTACGGTAAAGTTTGTAGAGCTGAATTTACGATGCAGTAGCAAACACCCCCTGTATAAAGGTCTTGCACTCTCCCGTTTCCGTCCTCGTCCTCAAATGAGCATTAAGGTTCAGTTTGTCTCCTTGTCGGGCACCAATCACAAGGCACATTTGACGTTGTCGAGCACAGAAGCGCGTATCGATCAGGAGAAGAACCGCGTCCACTTGCGCTGTCTTGTACTCCTAAAACGTTTCGGCCCTGTTTGCTGGTGTGAAATTTGGTTAAAACCGACTGAAAAAATACCATTTTGACTGAATTATTGTGAGAGAAAAATACTGTTTGGGCTGAAAAAAGAAGTCAAACAAATCAAATATAGAGTAAGCCGAACAGGGCCTTCGTAAGCAATGTTTGAATAATTTATAATAATACTCTCCTATAGTATAATTTTGCTTCATATGACAATCGACGCACCTTTGAAGCCAGCAATGGCTATTGGCTAGCCTATACTTGTGTGGTCGATGTTCGATGACCATACAATACACCAAGGCCTTGTTTAGATCACCTCCAAATTCCAAGTTTTTTCACTCTCTCTCCATCACATCAATTTTTAGCCGCTTGCATGGAGTATTAAATGTAGGTAAAAAAATAACTAATTACACAGTTTTGTTGAAAATCACGAGATGAATCTTTTGAGCCTAGTTGGTCCACGATTGGACAATATTTACCAAATAAGACGAAAGTGATACTATTCATCAGGTTGAAAAAACTTTCAATCTAAACAAGGCCCAATGTGACGTGAGTCATGCTAGACGATCGATGGCTTGCATGAGCGTCAAGTTGGAATATTAAACTCCATAAAGCTCCTAGAATCAGCGCATTCTCAGCGCCCCTGGTACTGTTCGCTGCCATGTGCTCGCCTGGAATTGGCGCAAGGAGAACGCTTCAACCGCTGTTCCGTTTACTGTTCGTCAATCAGCCGTCTCCACATGCCTCGTGCCCGAATTTTTTACTATTTGGCCCTTTTTTCGAAAGTTTCTCTCAAATAGACCCCTGGCGGAAACAATTCCAGAAATGGACCCTTGGCTCGACGTCAGAGTAAGTGGCGCCGAGCTCGGCGCCACGGTGACTGGCGCCGAGGTCCTGGGCACGGGCAAACGGCCTGTCAGGGGCTCGGCGCCACCCACTCTGGCGCCGAGCTCGGCGCCATTCACTCTGGCGCCGAGCTCGGCCTAAATATCTGCCCTCGGTCTTCTTCCCCATCTCCTTGCCCTAGCCAGCCGTTGCTGCTCCACCACGTCGCCCGCGCCCACGTCCGCCCGCGCCCCCACTCCCGCGGCCCCCGCGCGCGCCCGACGGCGCCGCGCCGCCCACCCGCCGCCGCGCACGCCGCGCCACCCGCCGCCCGCGCTCGCCACGCCGCCGCCCGCGCCGCCGCGTGCCGCGCCGACGCGCCGAGCCCGCGCCGCGCCGGGCCCGTCCGAGGCGCTGCAGCTCCGCCTGCCGAGCCGCTGCTGCTCGGCGGCCGAGCCCGCGCCGCCGCGCTGCCTCCGCTCCCTCGCCGAGCCCGCACCGCGCCGCCGTGCCCTCGCGCTGTTGCCCGTTGGTTGGCTGCAGCGCCGAGCCGCCACGCCCTCCACCGCCGTCCTAGCCTTTGTCTCCACCAGCGGCCTCGGCCTCGCCCCGCCTTGCCCCCTCCCCGCCGGCCTCGCCCCGCCTTGCCGACGTCCACCGCTGCCCTCGCCTCGCCCCGCCTCCCGCGGCCGTCGAGCCGGTCTCGTAGAGCAGAGCGCCGGCCACCCCGCGACCGCCGCGCGCCACCTCTGTCGTTGGCCGCGCCACCGTAGTCCCGAATATTCGCCTAGACCTACGCCCATCGTCCGTCGACCTGGAAAGGTAAAAAATATGAATATGCAATGTACATATTTAGTTGGTGTATGTTATTTACTAGTTATACTGTGATGACTTTGTTAGTTGATTTAGTTAGATATATATGTAGATAGATAGAAACATAGATACATTGGTAAATAGATATAGTTAGATAGCTACTTAGATATGTAGTTATATTTGTAGTTAACTACATATGATCTTGCTATTTAGTGAGTACACTATAAATATATACGTAGTTATTATCATGATTACTTAGTTTGTAGTTAGAAAGTACTTGTTAGGTACTATCTATCGTCTAATTTGGACTAAAGGACATGTGTTTCGTTACGTTTTTTAAATAGATGGACAACCTAGTGACCATATATCATGGAGGCACGGTTGAAAGCGATCGTTATGGATATGTTGAGTTTTTTGACATGCAAAGCGTGCCTGTGCTATTCAATGATAGGCCTTCATTTAGTGATATGGTTGCAAGGGCTCGGGAGGAGCTGCATTGCTTTGAAGATGATGACATTGCAGTTGATGGTGTACTACACCTAGGTTGTCCTCCGAACATCTTCAGGCGAATGATCTCAATTGGTTGTGCGGATCAGTGGGACAACTATGTGAGATCGGCTATGAAGAGCCAGCTGCAATGTTTGGACGTGGTTGTTCGTCGGGTGTTAGTTGATCCAATCCCTCATGGGTTTACCCCAGCAATGGATCATCCGGCACACATCGACCCTCCTGTTCCAGAACCTTACCTGCATGTGCAGATTGCGCCTACGGTTCCTGATGCTCAATCTGCCCCCAATGCGTTATTTGGAGATGGTTGTCATACTCATGTTTTCATGGCAGATCCTCCTTATGAGATCCCTTTGACACAGAATCATCCGAGTAAGTGTCTTAACCGCATGGTTTTTGGGAGCTTATCCCGTTCCTTACATCTATTTCTTTCATTCTTTCCTTATTTCTGTAATGACGTTGCAGGAGACATTCCTGAGAATATCGATGTGCCCCATGTTGCTGCGCAAGTGCACTTTTCAGATGGATTTCGTGGCTCCAATAATGTTGAAATCATGAATGATTCAGAGCCATATGAGATGGCTAGGGCTCTTGATTCTGATGATGATCGTCCTGTTGGAGAGCTGACGGAGAGTGATGTTGAGATGATGAGACGTATCTTTCCCGACCACCATGATCCTAGAGTTCATAAGTTTAGTGATCTTGCTCATTCTGATCTGGCATTTGCAGAAGGACGTGATGATGAGCTCCTAGAAGCTCCTGAGGCCGGTCCTAACATGGTAATTGAGGAGGGGAGGGTGTTCAATGACCTAAGGCATGTTAGGTTTAGTCAAAGAAAACTATGTACCCAGGTTCGGTACCTGTAGTCACATGCCATTTAATGTGTTTCGTGTGTTGATTTCTATAATGTCGTATGTCGTTAACTGTTTTTTGCAGCACATGTTCAAATGGAAATAAGTTTGTATCATTAAGCGGAATATTAAGACCATTGATAATGAAAACAACCACATAATGAAAAGTTCGATACTATGTCACATTACACAACATATTAATAGTATAACTAAGTGCCGACAGTAGACAAAGGGGCAAATGCACTTCCAAATCCTTAATCTAAAACGTACTAAGTAAGCAACTCATCATCCGAGTACCAGTCCTCTACTACAACCCTGTTGCTGCGGCTAGGCTCAACTGCGTTGCTCTGACCTGCCTGTCGCTTGTAGTAAGCGGCCTCCGCTTCGTCTGCGGCCGCTGCGGCCTGAGTGAAGAACGCGTCGTCATCCTCCTCTGCCTGTAAGCCCGCCTCTGCTAGAGCGATGAGCTCGCTCAGTCTGCCAGTGTCGTCATCAGCCTCCTACGCCTGAATGCCCGCCTCTGCTAGAGAGATGAGCTCGCTTAGTCTGCCTGTGTCGTCCTCAGCCTCCTACGCCTGTATGCCCGCCTCTGCTAAAGCAATGAGCTCACTCAGTCTGCCAGTGTCGTCCTCATCCTCGTCTCCATCATCACACAGCACAATCGGTGATTGAACGGTGCGACCAGCTCGTGATCTATGGGCATCTAACTTCTTCTCCTCATATCTTGCACGAGCCACCTCTGCAGCATGTTCCCCGCTGCAACCAATCCCTTGATGTATAAAATACAATCAGTTAGCAACTCGATAATATTACATTTAAAACCAGGCAACGAAAAAAGGTTTTTAAGCACTCGCTGGCACATAATGTAGCAACATGCTCGTTCAAGACCTGCATCTGTACTCTTGTCTCCTCCCTTGCCTCATTCCTTGCCCTCTCCTCCTCTAACGTCGTCCGCCTCTCCAATCCCCATTTGTTAAGCCCAACATCGATCGGGTTACAAATACCGCGCTGTCTAGCAAACTCACGCATCTTTTCTTTATGATGTTTAACGAATAGGTTGACGTAGTCAGGTCCATATCCCCTCTTCCGTGCAATTACTTGCCTCTTCTTCAGTTCATCCAAGAACTTAGCTTGACCATCATAACATTCCCAACTGCATTTCCTAGTGCTCTGTTCAAAACAAATATTATATCATATATGTATTAGGAAAACAAACAAAATACGATTTCATGTTTACCAGAAATATAACGAACCTCATCATACTCAATCATATGGCCGCAATAATGACCTATTCCAAGCTCCGAAGGGACTAGGTCATAGTTGGATTTTACACCACATTCGCACATGACAGGAGGTGCTTTGTAGATTACCCGTTCTTTCTTCTTTTCCTTAACCCTCCACGGTTCTTCCGGCCATTGGTTCTTAGGACCATACAACCACTCCTTGAAACGACACTTCGCCATTGAATACACCTAAATAATGAGACATTAGTACATAAACACATATAGCTCAAGATTTTAACACATACACTTTGCACTTACTTCATGCTTGTTTAGACACACAAACTCCAACATATTCTCAGGGTTTATCATAGCTCGATCTCCGCAATCGCACAGAGGAGGTTCCTTGAGTCGTCTAACTGTGGCTAGGTGCTTCTCCTTAGCCGTCATTGCCGGAGGGTTAGGGGGGTGGAACCCACCGCTTGAAGTGCTCACGTGGATGTCTCCCTCTAAACCAATCGTCGAAAAAGAGGTACCTAGGATCAAACTTTTCTGCACCATCGATCCACTGAAAGAAAAAGCACCTCTCATGGTCCTACACAACGAGATTCCAATAATATATTAGTACCATACTTAAACAAATAAAGAAAAAGGATAATACAAATAATTTCTTACATTAAACCGACTACATGTGTAGAAGCAACGCGCGGCTGTGTCCGGATGTTTCGATTGAAAAACATAGGCCGGGAAACCACAATCACAGTTAGGGACAGGAAGGTCAGGGGGAACAGGGGCATCTTTGCTAGACGCGTCGGGGTATAATTCTCAAGGACGACCCCGTTTTCACCAAAACTCCTCCCGAAACATTTCTTGCATCTAACAAATAGGATGTAATTTAACAAACATAAATAAAAACATCACAACAAAATATGAATGAGAACCATAACTACAATTCAATCAATTTCGTTATAAGAACCAAAAGCAGTTAACATTATACCCTAAACCTAGGGTTTCTCATTTCATCCACAACAATAAACCCATAACATAACTACATGCGGCTTGGTTTGCTAGCATTTTCCACGCCTTGAAATGAACCTACGGTTGTATAATACATATATTGAGGGATACAATGAAACCCTAAGTGATGACGATTCTTAGGTTCAAAAATCCGACTAATATGTACCGAATCTATGCGAGAAAAACAAGGAGGTGAGCGAGTATACCTTGCTCTCGAAGATCTACGGATCAAATCAAAGTTTTCAAGGTCCAATATGTCGATTCGTGAGGTAGGATGAAGTGGCGAGAAAAAAAACCCGAGGAGAAAGAAGAGGAAGAACGCTCGGGGAAGAAGGCTGGGCTGGGGTTAAATGCAGGTAGCTCGGCGCCAGAGTGAATGGCGCCGAGCTCGACGCCAAGATCTACGGCGCCGAGCTCGGCGCCAGAGTGGGTGGCGCCGAGCCCCTGATAGGCCGTTTGCCCATGCCCAGGACCTCGGCGCCAGTCACCGTGGCGCCGAGCTCGGCGCCACTCACTCTGGCGCCGACCCAAGGGTCCATTTATGTAATTGTTTCCGCCAGAGGTCTATTTGAGAGAAACTTTCGAAAAAAGGGCCAAATAGTAAAAAATCCGGGCCTCGTGCGTGTGCCCGCCTGCATTTGCTCTCTCAGGGTTCATTCAGGCCTGCACGTCTACAGCCTTTATTAGAGCGTGTTTAGTTCCCACCCAAAATCCAAAAAAGTGATGCAGTATCCATCACATCGAATCTTGCGATATATGCATGGAGCATTAAATATAGACGAAAAAAACTAATTGTACAGTTTGGTTGGAAATTGCGAGACGAACGTTTTGAGCCTAATTAGTCCACGATTGAACACTATTTGCCAAATAAAAACGAAAGTGCTACAGTAGCCCAAATTCCCAAATTTAGGCAACTAAACCCGCTCTTAGACAAAAAAAAAAAAAAAAAAAAAAAAAAGAGGTAACTGGCAGCGCCTCGAAGCCTCCGCGTCGTCTTCTTTCACTCCCCCAAAGCCCCAAAGAAAATCCGCGCCTCGCCGCCTCTGCCTCTCCTCTCGATCCTACTCTTCCTCTCCCCCGGCAACCGCGTGCCCGGATGCCGCGCCCAGCCACCTCGCCATCGCCACCTCCGCGTGTTCCATCCGCGCCGGCGCCGGATCCCGCACGCCTGCCACCGCTCTGCCTCCACAGCGCGCGCAGATGGTGCCCCCGCCTGCCTCGCCGTCGGCCGCTGCTGTAATCCGTGGCCCCGTTGCTACGCATCAGGTCGCCCTCTCTATCTTCCTCCCCTAGACGGAGCAGCAGTCGGCTCCACATCCAGCCTCCTCACCTTCTCCAACCAAGGTACTCTCCCCCTCTCTCTAATTTGGTTCGGCCTGTCTCTGATTGCTCCTACTGGGTGGACAGCGCATTCGAGGTGATAGCCATCCACTGCAGCACCTGGACGTCCCCAATGAGGTGTTTGGAGGAAAAAGAAATCGAGGGCGCCACTGTCATGGCCGTGACGTCCGATTGCAGCCTGGCCTGGTCACGGAGGGCGATATCCTCCACGTTATTAGCGACTATTCCGGTGAACAACTACAACACGATGTTTTCTATTCCTTTACATGAGTGCTACTTCAAACCACGTATCTACATGTGAAATCTGCAGGCTCCTAATGCGGGTGGGCAGACAGAGGAAACTTTTGGCAGCCTTCCTCACACGCCATCAATGTGTTTTCTGAAATTTAGGCCATGTCAATTTGCTATTTTCTGGGACATGGACTGGCCAACCTTTGTTTATGTTGTTGTATTATCTATCTTCTTGCAGAAATAAAATTTAACCAACATGTTTTTCCTGAAAAAAAATTTGGTCTGCTTGTGTGTTCTGAACTTTCATTTTGATGATGCTTCATATCTGCATGTTTGATTCAGTTTTCAATGCATTTCAGGGGTTGTCAGTGTTGGTGACGATATTTTGAGTTCTGATGGCAATCCATGGCCCCGTGCCTCCATGCTACAAGCTTAATTAGAGCCCACAGATTAAGGATTTGTCAGCAGAAATTTAGACATCAACAGTCTCCATGGTACATGCTTAATCTAAAGCCCACATATTAAAGATTTGACAGCGCAAATTTCCATATTCACATACATTGCGGACATGACCTAGCATCTCTTTTCCCAATTAATTCCTACTTGCATAGCACATAGTTATCTCCAATATTTTAGCAAATAATGGTTTCATCTGATTTCCTAGGTTGTGTCCATTGATTTTTTGCTTATGTACAACTCATCCATATGGTATGCAAGCCATCTTGCTACCAGGTACCTGCTCGGTCCATTGCTTCATGGTCTCACTTTGCCTGTTTAAATTTGCGTGTCAAACTCTTGCAATTTTGATTTTGTGCCTTCCAGCTTACCTCTATCGGATAGTTGGTATTCGATGAACAACAGTTCGGTAAGTAACATTTTCCTGTTGTATATGTTGTAATTGTTGATCATGCATTTCTTAAATCTTTAACATAGGTTGCCATTTTTTGTGGTTACGCTCTTGGTTTATCTGATCCAAATGATTATTCAGTAAAAGGAAGATTTTTCCTTTTTTCTGTTTTGATGCACCTGAGATAGCTACATATCTGGCCTGTAGTAGTCTGAGATAACTTATGTAGTTTTGTATTACCAAAGTACTCAGCAGAAAGATAGTTCTGTGTTGGACAATTGTACATCATTTTTCCAAGGAAGGGTGTGGCCTCAAATGGCATCTACAATATTGCTGCCAAGCCAAACGCTACTTGCATCAGGCATCGTCATGCCTTCCTATGGTACTACATTTACCTGCACTTTATATTCATTTTCTGTTCTGAGCAAATATAATTTATCTCATAACACCTTATGATACATTTTAATTAGAATTAGTTACTATGAGTTCTGTCATGGATCTAGCTGTGGAACAGAACAGGTTATCAACCATGCATTTTTTTGGGCATGGAGCAAGGCTGCATGACCCTTTTTTGTCCAACTAATATAAAAGAAATTTTAAAAACACATAGTGGTTTGGTTTCTCATTCACTAATCTAATAATTATGGTGCTTCCTGCTTTGTGCCTCATTAGGACGAAATCAGACATGGATATTGACTAGCTGTACACGCTCATTTTAGGAATTGATTAGATGCAATTTAATGTAATAACATTAATGACTGACCTGTGGAATCCAATCCTTGAGAAAAGGTACAGTTTGTGTGCTATGACCAGGTCCGAGTTATCATTGACTCATTCTTTCTCTTTTATGAAACCGTTCTTACAACGCTAACCTTTTTTTCCTTGAATAGTGAATGAAATTTCTGCAGACTAACCTCATTAACAAGGTACTCAATTTTGCACGAGAGGATACAAGTCATTGTCAGATGGGACCTGGAACTAATGGCTTACTAGGTCGCTTGATGAAGAATAGACACGGTCTTATATGATGTTTTTGCCAACACTCAGTCCAAGAGTAACCACATTTCCTGTAATCTTCATCTAAATTATACAATGGACTAATGTCTCTGTAGTTTATTTATGTTTAATTTAGTGTTCTGCATTGCAAATTTTATTTTCTACTGTTTTGTACGCCACCCTATTGTATCGCTGGGACTATATAAATATAGTCAATTATTCATAATGGTTGTGTAAAGCATAGATGAATTAGTCTTATCACATATGTAGTCAAGTGCTTAATCGGTCTTGCATGCACATTTGAACAGCCTGCTAGCTTCCGCTTGCTGCCATTAGCGCGAAGCCAAAACGGGCGCGGCGAAGCGCGCCCACCGTCCTAGTATTTTTGAGTCTGCCTACTCACCATTTGGTTATTCTGTTGTTTGGCACCAACCGTTGATACAAAAGCACAAAACAACCGAATTCTACCAATTCACTAAATTGGTTGTTTTGAAGATTCGTAATAACCGAATGTTTGAAACCCATAAAACAACCGAATGCAAATGAAAACAAAAAACGGTTGTTACAAAACAAAAGAAACAACCACATTAAAAATAAACAAATCAGAAACTAAAAAGCCACAAATAATTCAGGAAAAAACTGATGCAAAAAAAAACAGAAAAAACAAAAAAAAAATCTAAGGGATTAATTGCTGAAAAATGTTAAAAATTTCTGCAAAACAAAGATTATTTGCAAAAATGAAAACATAAATACAAATAAAACACATGGGATTCCATAATCAATATCTGCATGGTACACCTAATAGGGATCAGAGCCACAAAAATTATAGAAAAAAAGGATTTTATACATACAAACTTAACTTTACAAAATTGAACAACTGTAACTAAGACAATATGTAAAAAATTAAACAAACAGAAAACATAAAGAATGACTGCCTCAATGACATTGACAACATGGGAAAGCATATATATACATAAACAATAACGAAAAAAACTATATATAAATATATAAAAACAAAGTAGCAGTTTAAATATTACAATAATATAGAAATTCAGGTTCAAACAACCATTAAATAATAAGCTCAGATAAAAAAAAACAGAAATGCTATGACGCGTACGTCCGACTACCATTCGCAACTTCACCGACCGCGCCTCGTCTTATCCGCCTGGCCGACGCCGCTTCACTTCACCCGCTCCCCCCGTACTCGCACTTCACCCGCTCCCCCCACTGCCCCGCAGTCGCACTCCGCCCGTTCCCCCACCCTCGCTCTCTCCTGCACTCGCTCTCCGCACCGCTTTCCTGCCCACTCTTCACGCTGTCGCCGCGCGAGCTCCCTCCCTCCCTCCGTCCCTCAGTCCCTCGCCTCTCCGCTTCCTCCCTTCGCACGTGAGCTCGCTGCGCGCCCGCCCGCCCGTGCTCCCTTCCTCCCTCCGTCCCTCGCCCTCCATGACCTCCATGCACCCCCACTCTCCTTGCGACCCGGCTCCCGCACCCCACCGGAGACGAGGACGGTGGCGGCGGCTCCAACGAGGTAGGTTGCGGAGGGATCTGAATCTGAGGCCTTGCTCCTCCTCCTCTAGATCTGGATCTGAGCCCTCCTCCCTCCTCCTCCTCTGGATCTGAGCCCTCCTCCTCCTCCTCTGGATCTAAGGGATGCGGCGATGGCTAGGGTTCCGGTGAACTCTCGGGGGGGGGGGGGGTCAGATCTCGCCGTGTTGTAATGGTTTTTTTGGATGTTGCAACAGATGATTTCGAATATTGCAATGTTTTTTTTGTTGTTGTTGCAACAGATGTTTTTGCGATGTTGCAGTAGTACTGCTTGAGATGTTGCAGTATGTTTCAATTGCTTCAATCTCATGTTGCAGTAGTTGTTCCATGTTGTTGTAAGTGTTTTTATTTCGAGCGTTGTTTCATATGCTTTACACCAGTGTTGCAATAATATGTTCCAAATGTTTCAACTCCTTCAACCTATTTGTTGCAGCAGTTTATTCGGTGTTGTTGCAATAATATATTCCAAATGTTTCAGCTCCTTCAACCTATTATTGCAGCAGTTTGTTCCGTGTTGTTGCAATAATATGTTCATGGTGTTTCAGCTACTTCAGCCTAATGTTTCAGCTGTTGTTCCTTTGTTGTTGCAATAATGGCCCCATTCGGCTGGCAGAATTTTGGCTAAAACTGGCTGAAAAACACTGTTCTGGCCGAATTGTTGTGAGAGAAAAACACTGTTCCGGCTGAAAAAAGAAGACGAACAAGCCAAATATGGGGTAAGCCGAACGAGGCCAATATGTTCATGGTGTTTCAACTGCTTCATCCTAATGTTGCAGCTGTTGTTCCTTGTTGTTGCAATATATATGTTCATGGTGCTTCAGTTGCTTCAGCACAATGTTGCAGTAGTTGTTTTTCGTGTTATTGCACGTGTTTTATTCTAAATTTCTATGTTGTTAGGCCGGGGAGGGGTGTGCCGGGACGAACGAGGGCACGTGGTTCGTGGGGGCCTAGCGGGCAGAGGTGCTGGGGCCAGCGGACGTAGGGTGCTGTGGACGTGGGGGCACTGGGATGTAACATGCTCATCGCGGGCGTGGGGCGGACGCGACAGGCTACGGGGACAATGTGGGGGCGTGCGGACTTGCACAACACAAAGTCTAGCGGGCTCTTCGTAGACATCGCATGTCGCGGGTTCGTCGGTGTTAGCGGATGAAAGCTCTAGTTTGGTTTTGGTGAATTGATGAAACCCTAAGTGCTAACCTAATTTATCAAGTGATTATGAGATAGGTAGCACTACTCCAAGTGGTGAAGCAAATAAAGATCATGACATGACGATGGTGTTGCCATAGTGATGATCAAGTGCTTGGACTTGAAAAGAATAAAGAGAAAAACAAAAGGCTCAAAGCAAAGGTATAAATGGTAGGAGTCATTTTGTTTTGGTGATCGAGACACTTAGCGAGTGTGATCACATTTAGGATCGATAGCCGTACTATTAAGAGGGGTAAACTCGTATCAGAATGCGGTTATCAAAATGCCACTAGATGCTCTAACATCTAATGGAGTGCTAACACCCTTAAAAATATTTGTGAAAATATGCTAACACATGTGCACAAGGTGATACACTTGGTGGTTGGCACATTTGAGCAAGGGTTAGGAATTTTACCGGTGGAGTGTCCGCCCGTAGAGTGCGGACAGTCCGACAGTGCCACCGGCGCTCTATACAAAAAAGACGGAGGTCACTGTAAGTGACCGGACGCTGGTCTCGGTTGGACCGGTGCATCCGATCAGTGGCAGCAGAGGGCGCACAGTTTCGGTCTCATGACCGAACGCTGGCGTGAAAACTAACCAGATGCTCAGAGCCTGAGTCCGGTCAGTCTGACGTATGATGACGTTGAGTGACCGAACGCTTGGTGTGTCCGGTCGAGCATGACCGGACGCGTCCGGTCGTGATTTCTCGCTTCTGGACACTTACTAGAAATGACTGGATGCTGAGGTCCAGCGTCCAGTCACTTCGCAGCAGCGTGTCTGGTCATCACTTAACCGTTGGGATCGGGCGTTCAGTATTTGAAGAGAGGGGACACATGGCGTGCATCGCACGACCGGACACTGAAGTCCAGCTGAAAGGATCAAGATGCCCAAGAGGGGGGGTGAATTGGGCTAATTCCAAATTTCTTCGCAATAATTAAATCCTATGGTTAGCCGAATTAACCCCTTGTGCCTAGAAAGTGTTCCTAATTGTTATACCGCACAAAAGACTTGCAACCTAAATTCCAATCCTACTCTAGCATGGCAATTCTAAGAATGTAAAGACATGAATTGAATTGCTCTAAGTAAATGCTCAAAGTAAATAGAGAGGAAGGAACACGGCGATGTTTTGCCAAGGTATCGGAGAGTCGCCACTCCCCACTAGTCCTCGTTGGAGCACCCGCGCAAGGGTGTAGCTCCCCCTTGATCCGCGCAAGGATCAAGTGCTCTCTACGAGTTGATTCTTCGACACTCCGTCGCGGTGAATCACCCACAACCGCTCACAACTTGAGTTGGGTCACCCACAAGCTCCGCCGGGTGATCATTGAACTCCCAATCACCACCAAACTATCTAGGTGATGGCGATCACCAAGAGTAACAAGCACGAACTCTTACTTGACCACGACAAGCCTAATGAGAAGGTGGATGCACACTATGCTACTCTTGATCTTCACTAATGAGGTCTCTCTTTGGATTCTCAAATCTCAATCACCTCACTAGGACCTTGCTCTTCTTGGCACTTTCTAAGATGTTTCTCAGCTGTTGGAATGAGCAAAAGTAGCCCCACACACGAGTGGAGGTGGTATTTATAACACCGGCAGAAAAACGAACCGTTATGTGCCTCTGCGGGGTGACCGGACGCTCCGGTCATGTTGACCGGATGCTCCGGTCAGTATACCCCGAACTCCAGAGTTTACAGTGTGACCGGACGCTGCCAGCGTCCGATCAGCACTGACCGGACGCGTTCGGTCACGATTTTCCCTCTCTGGAACCTTACTAGAAACGACCAGACGCTGGCTCTCAGCATCCGGTCACTTGACCTTCTAGTGTCTAGTCACACCGAACGATTTCACCTCAGTCAAATGAACTGACCGAACTCTGCGCCAGCATCCGGTCATACCGAAGCCAGCGTCCGGTCAGTATTTGACCCTCCATTCACTTCCAACTCTCGATCATATGTGAATGAAGTTTGCTCCATTGGATCTTAGGCATATGTAGGAGCTACCTAGCGCTAGTTTTAACAAGTGTGCACCACACCTAACTCACTAGACTCACCTAGGTCAAGCTACCCATCCATACCCCCCTTAATAGTATGACCAAAGGAAAAACAAAGTCCTAAACTACTCTAAGTGTCTCTCCAACTCCAATCGACACTTAGAACTAGTCATCCTTAACCTTGTCGTCCATCCTTTGAAAACCAAAATGATTTCCATCGTAGGGGTATGACCACTTCGATTGCCCAATCGATCTCCATTACCATAACCTAACTTAATTGCCTCTGCAAAACACACGTTAGTCATAGTAATCTTGTATTGTCATTAATCACCGAAACCCTACTAGGGGCCTAGATGCTTTCAATCTCCCTCTTTTTGGTGATGACAACCCTCGAGTATGTGAAAGAGTTGAGGTTTTTAACATGCTTGGATCATATAAGCTTTGTCAATAAGAACAAAGGTGTTAGTCAAGCTTATATGAACCAAGCCAACATGATGTACTCAAAAGATATGAAATAAGCATGAGTACAAGTAATAAAGCTCATTTGCATCGGAGTAAAACGTGGAAGCAAAGGCAAATGAGCATAACACAAGTGATATGACATATAAATAATTCAAAGTAGAGAGCACACATGTCATATATCACGGTCATGTAGATATCACTATCACATATATAAAGTTCAATGCATGAAAGTAAACACACGATGAATGCATAATAGTGTATCACACATAAAAAAACTCCAAATGTAATATATAAGCTAATAAGATAACTAAGCTCCCCCTAAATACGTCGCTCCCCCTAAATCTATCATACTCGAACCCTCTCCCCCTTTGGCGTCAAACACCAAAACCTAAGGGTCAGTCGTTGGGGCTACAGCGGACGAGCCGGGCGCTGAAGTACGAGGAGCAAGCTAAAACTGGTTGGCGTCATCATCTGATCTGGAGCTCTGAGCAGTCTGACCCTCTGTAGTTGTAATCGGTGCTATAGTAGTCTGGGTTGGATCAAGAACTAGAGCTGCTGTAGACTGAGCTGGTAGGACTATAGTAGGCTCTGATGATGCCACTAAGGAAGGGAGCGTCTCTATAGTCCCGGTAACAGGTGCAACTGTAGAAGGACCTGGGACATGTAGATATGAAGGAGTGGGCATCCCTGTCAACTCACTAAATGAAGCACCAAGGCTCCTGGACACGATGGTCTCTGGCACAAGCAGCGAAGACGTCCCAGCCAGTGTGAAGCCCGTCTAAAAAGGTGTGAACTACAGAGCTAGTGCTGGTGAAGCAAAGTACTAGGACACTTGCTCTGTAGGAGAAGCAAACGGCACTAGTGGCTATCCCTGACTCTGAAGCCCACTAGGTTGTAACACTAGAGTCATCGAAGTAGTGGCTACCGGACCAAGCTGGGGCGAAGGCTGTGGCGGTGGAGCCCCAATAACTATTACTACATGCTGCATAAATCCAAGAAGCTATTGCTGCATGAGTATCTGCTGCTGATGCATGGCCTGCTGCTGCTGTAGAGCCTGAGTCTGCTACTGAATAGCTAGCTGCTGCTGCTGGATCGCCTGTTGCTGCTGCTAGAACTCATCCTGCCGAGTCTGGAACTATGCAAACGTAGCAGCTGTCTCCTGAGCCTGGCGTGCCTGGTCCTGCCTCATCCACTCAAGTATAGCAAGGAGAGCGGGCTCTGTCTGCGGGGCAGGTGGCGCTGAGCTAGAACTGTCGGCCTCATGATCATGTCGCTGTGGAGGCATCCGAGGAACAGGCTGGTAGTCATCATCAGAACTATCACTGGGGTCGCTCACGACTACACCCTCCTGCTGAGCAAGCTCCTCCTCCTTAGTAGCTGCTATGCCCCTAATAATATCATCCTACTGGGCTGCAGTCTCTAGCACCTCAGGACGTCAACACGGCTGACTGGGTGCTGTAGGTGTACTGTGCCTGATCATCTGTGTCATGTTATAGGCAGGAAATTATGTGGTGGCACCACTGTACTCAGCAAGCATCTCTGGTGGCCTCACTGTGACTGCCCTATGGATAAGCCATGTGATCCAGTGAGCATAAGGTAACTACCTATGTCCTCTAAAGTCCTCAGCTATAGTGTCCTCCATCTCTGACAGAATAAGATCCCAAATATCAAATAATGTCTGCTGCATCAGAGAGTTGATTAGCCATAACTATATACGTGTCAAACCCTCTCTGTATCCCATCCTAGGAAGCAGTGTCCTCCTCATAATATCCTCAAGCATGCGAGCAGTGGGATTTAGGTCACTGGGGTTCCTGCGTGATCCCTCTCCAAAGGGCTCAGTGAAGTAGTGGTGAACCAAGTCCGTAGGGGGCACATTGCCACCATGAGGACGTCTGGGGGGTGCTGTCTGGCCATAGCACACCTCATGAAGTCTGACTGGCTACTCCTGAAGCCTCAGTATCTCCCTGACCCTCTGGCTTGTTAGGCGGTAGTCTCTTCCTCCGAATGCGAAGTGAATATATCTATGCTGCGGGTCAATCCAGAGGGAAGCATAGAACTGCCGAACCCAAGATGGAACATATAGTCTGGTCCATCCAATCAAACTTGATAGCCCCGGCAGATATGTAAGGTAGGGGCGAATGTGCTCTCCAGCTGCTGCAACTATAGAGTCAATGTGGCACACCCTCTGAGATCTAAAAACTGCCCCACTGTTGAGATAGGCATTGTAGAAATCCTCCTGCAGTGGAGTGTAGAAGCCCTCTGAAGCTCTCTCATCCCTCCTCGATGGAAACCATACCTCAAAATCAACAAATCTCAGCTGTTGAACCTGCTTGGCCGTGGCGGCCCTCAAGTTAAGATGGGTCACTGGAGGCGGACCCTGTGGTCTGGGCGGTGGATGAGAACCCCTCCGCTGTGTGTTAGCCCTCGGTGTAACTGGGACACGGGTACGACCCGAGTGGTGAAGCTGTGGCTGAGGTGCCTGCTCTATCTCCTTAGCCCGCTGGCCCTCCTGAGTCTGCTCTATCGGCTCAGCTGGTGGGGGCTACTGCTGTGGCACCTTCTGTGACTCCCCCTGAGGCTGAGGCTCCACAATGGGAAGACGTCGTCCTTGCATCATGACAGTCCCAGGTGGACTACCATGAAAATGCTCAATACGCTCAAGTCTACCCTACGCTTCTGGTGACAGATGATCTGCAATAACAACTCCACTACGAGCGCCTCCTCTCTTGGCACGCTCTGCGGCCGATGCAACTGCAGCGGCCCTTGCTGTGTCTGCATCTAGATACTTGCGCTTCCTGACTGCCAGCTTCTTAGTCGCCTTGCCTCTAGGATCTATAGGCTGGCGAGGCGGGGGCCTCCGATCCTCATCACCGGGACCACCTCCGACGTTCTTCGTCCGAGCCATCTGATGGATCAAAGAAGAATCAACTGCCCCTGACAAAGAAACAACTGCCTCTGTCGAAGATCAACTATCGCTGACACTTTTGAGGCTTGGCCTCGATCCTTACTCGTGAGCTTGGCTCCGAGTTAAACTATCAACTGCCACACAATCTCAACAGCACCGACTCACTGCATGATGGAATAGATAGGATATACAATAAATACAATGTATCTAATAGATGCGAAACCCTAGGAAGCAAGCAATTTGGATATGAAATTGAAACGCGGGGCATTGCTACCTGACAAACCGATGATCCGATGAAAAGATAAGCGACGCACGAGGAATCATCGAATCTAGGGTTAGGGTTGCAGTGGTGGATCAGCGGCACTGGCGATTGAAATCACCGGCAAGGCTCTAATGTAGGGCACTGCAGGCTTGCTTGGTGGTGGAGCTAGGGCACTGCAGCGCTGGAAGCTCGTCGATGGCGGTGGCTCTACAGTGGGTCGCTGGCGTGGTGGTGCTTGGTAGGGCACAAGCGTGGAGGAGCTGCACCTGGCGCGGTCGTGCTCCGATGCGAGGACAGGCGGCGCGCGGGCAGCATCACACGGGCAACAGGGAGGTAGCTGGCGTGAGAGCAAGCGGCGGCGTGTGCGTGGGCTGCAGTGGTGCGCAGGCGAGCGGCGGTGGCACACATGCAAGCGGCGGCGGCGCGCGCGCTAGCGGCGGCGGCATGCGGATCCGACGAGTTGGCGGCTAGGGCAGGGACGGCAGCGATGTCGGCATGGCGTGGAGGCGGGGTAGGGTAAGATGGCGCGTAGATTAGGTTATAAGGTGACCCCCACGACTTAGATAAGGAAACGGAGAAAAGAAACAGTAAGACACACGTTTTCTACTGACCGGACGCTCTGGTGGTAGCGACCGGACGCTACCACCCAGCTGTCCGGTCGATTCCAGAGAGGTCCAAATCCTCTGGAATCACGACCAGACGCGTCTAGTGGACACCGACCGGACACAGCCAAAGTCCGGTCACCTAGCCTTGACGTCTTATCATCGACCGGACGCTAAAGCACCTTCTGACCGGACGCTGGAAAAACACTGTTTCAGCGTCCGATCACTCCTTCGGTAGCAGGTTCACCACCTGTGAACTGACCGGACGCTGGACACTCAGAGTCCGATGCAGTGTCCGGTCACTCCTTCAGCAAATCTTCAAATTCCTTCGCGCTGCCTGTTCCCAATCAAGTCCCAACTCCAATAAGATCCAAATAAACACCAATTGGGACTGATGTGAGTGACCTCTCTCAAACCCTCAAGTTTTTCAAAATATTTTGCCTTAGGCTATAATTCTTTTTAAGAAAGTAGGCAATAAGAGGGCAATTTGAAGACAAACGACAAACAACAATCATGCATATGCAATGCAATACTTGAAAGTAAATCTAGTTGCTTGTCAAGTTTGATCCAAGGTTAAGCTTCTTCACACGCTTTTCGGCGGTTATCTTAACCATGTTAGACAAGCCCTATATGCATTATAAAGCATTAAACATGTTGTATATTACAATGCAATGCAAGGGACAACACAAGCTCAATTTTTAGTGAAGTTACTAAAATCAAGCACATTTAGTTCATTCCGCAATCTACAAAATGTTGCCTCATCTAGCGGTTTAGTAAAGATATCCACCAATTGATCCTCGGTCCTTACACCTTCTAGTGATATATCATTTTTAGCAACATGATCTCTAAGAAAGTGATGGCAGATATCTATGTGCTTGGTGCGAGAGTGTTGAACCAGATTATTTGCAAGTTTTACCGCACTTTCATTATCGCACAAAAGAGGTACTTTATCTAGAACTACACCATAGTCTAGCAAAGTTTGTTTCATGTAAAGTATTTGTGCACAACAAGCACCCGCGGCAATGTATTCCGCTTCGGCGGTGGACAAAGCCACACTATTTTGTTTCTTGGAGGACCAAGACACAAGTGATCTACCAAGCAAATGGCACCCTCCGGATGTGCTTTTTCTATCAACTTTGCATCCGGCATAATCCGAATCAGAATAGCCAATTAATTCAAATCTAGCTCCTTTGGGATACCAAAGGCCAATGCTTGGTGTGTGCTTAAGATACCTAAGGATTCTTTTTACGGCAATTAAATGAGTTTCCTTAGGATTAGCTTGAAACCTAGCACACATACACACACTAAACATGATGTCGGGCCTAGATGCGGTCAAATACAACAAGCTACCAATCATAGAGCGGTAGAGAGTTTGATCAACCGGGTTACCTCCCTCATCTAGGTCGAGATGTCCATTGGTTGGCATTGGAGTCTTGATTGGCTTACATTCATCCATCTTGAATCTCTTGAGAAGATCATTAGTATATTTCTCTTGAGAGATGAAAATCCCTTCTCTCATTTGCTTGACTTGAAAACCAAGAAAGAATGTAAGCTCTCCAATCATTGACATCTCGAACTCCTTCGACATCAATTCACCAAATTCTTTGCATGAATCTTCATTTGATGATCCAAAGATAATATCATCAACATACACTTGACAAATGAAGATATGCCCATCAAGCTTCTTGGTGAATAGTGTGGTGTCGACCTTCCCAATGATGAAGCCCTTCTCAATGAGGAAGTCCCGAAGGCGCTCATACCAAGCTCTTGGGGCTTGCTTAAGCCCATATAGTGCCTTGGACAACCTATAAACATGATTAGGATATCTAGGGTCTTCAAACCCAGGAGGTTGATCAACATAGACTAGTTCATTAATAAAGCCATTTAAAAATGCACTTTTCACATCCATTTGATAAAGTTTTATTTCATGATGTGATGCATATGCAAGGAGGATACGGATGGCTTCTAATCTTGCAACCGGTGCAAAGGTCTCTCCAAAATCCAAACCTTCAACTTGAGAGAACCCCTTTGCAACTAGTCTTGCCTTGTTCCTCACAACAACACCTTGATCATCTTGCTTGTTTTGGAACACCCACTTTGTTCCAATGACTCTTGCACCTTTTGGCCGCTCTTCAAGAGTCCAAACTTCATTGCGAGTGAAGTTGTTCAACTCTTCATGCATGGCATTTATCCAATCCAGATGTTGAAGAGCTTCTTCTACCTTAGTAGGCTCAAAGCAAGAGACAAAAGAGTGATGAGCAATAAATGAAGCAAGTTTTTGAGATCGAGTCATTACACCCTTTGATGGACTCCCTATGATGAGATCTTGTGGATGATCTTGAAGTAGGGGTGTATTTCTTCTATTGACCACTTGAGGGGGAGGTTGTGGAGCATCAACATCTTGTGCTTGTACCACCATTTGTTCATGGGAGACATGAGTATCTTCATTTTCTACTCTCCCATCTTTTTCATCATCTTGTGGCACACTTGATGAAGAAGGTGGATCAATCACTTGTACATCATCTTCATCATCTTTAGGCTTGATGTCTCCAACCAGAATGTTCTTCATAGCCTCCCTCAATGGTTCATCACCTACATCATCAAGATTCTCATGTGCTCCTTGGGAGCCGTTAGATTCATCAAATTCCACATCATATGTTTCTTCAACCAAGCCGGTGGCATGATTAAATACTCTATATGCTTTGGACTTTGATGAGTAACCAACAAGAAAACCAATATCACAACGTCTTTGAAACTTCCCTAGGTGTTGCCGCTTCTTGTAGATGTAGCATTTGCAACCAAACACCCTAAAGAAGGAGACGTCCGGCTTCTTCCCATTGAGCAACTCATAAGGTGTCTTGCCAAGGAACTTTTGAAGGAATAGGCGGTTGGATGCATAGCATGCGGTGTTGATTGCTTCCGCCCATAGAGCTTCGGGGGTGTTGTACTCATCAAGCATTGTTCTTAGCAAGAGTGATCAATGTCCGGTTCTTCCTCTCAACTACACCATTTTGTTGAGGAGTATATGTTGCGGAGACTTCATGTTTGATTCCAACTTCATCACAATAAGCTTCTATGTTTGTGTTGTCAAACTCTTTCCCATTGTCACTTCTTATCTTCTTGAGCTTCACTTCAAATTCATTTTGTGCTCTCTTGGCAAACTTCTTGAAGCAAGATGCAACTTCGGATTTGTCATGAAGGAAGAATACCCATGTATACCTTGAATAATCATCAACAATCACAAGACAATAAAGATTTCCTCCCAAACTCTTGTATGTTGTTGGTCCAAATAAATCCATGTGAAGGAGTTCTAGCACTCTTGCGGTTGACATGAAAGCTTTTGTTGGATGGGTATTTGCAACTTGCTTGCCGGCTTGACATGCACTACAAAGCTTGTCCTTCTCAAACTTCACATCCTTCAACCCTCTCACCAAATCATTCTTCATAAGCTTCTTGAGTGAGCTCATCCCAACATGAGCAAGTCTTCTATGCCATAGCCACCCAAGTGTTGTTTTGGTGAATAGGCATGTCTTCAAGTTTGCATCTTCGGAGGTGAAGTCCACTAGATATAGGTTGTTGTATCTAAATCCTTTGAATATCACATGATCATCATCCTTCTTGGATACAACAACCTCCTTCTCGGTAAACAAGCATTGGAAGCCAAGATCACACAATTGTCCAATGGATAGCAAGTTGAAACTCAATGAAGCAACATATAGCACATTGGAGATGGAATGATCATTTGATATTGCCACTTTGCCCAATCCTTTGACCTTGCCCTTTGAGTTATCTCCAAATGTGATTCTTTCTTGCCCATCTACTTCTTCATCTAGTGAGGTGAACATACGAGGATCACCGGTCATATGTTGTGTGCAACCACTATCAATAACCCAATGACTTCCACCGGTCTTGTAGTTCACCTACACACAAGAGATCAAGCTTTAGGAACCCAAACTTGTTGAGGGCCCTTCACCTTCTCAACAAGTGACTTTAGCAACCCAAATTTTCTTAGGCCTATTCTTGTTTGGAGGACCTAAGAACATCACTTTCATCTTTCCACTAGAATCCTTTCTAAGCATGTAGTGAGCATTGAAGGCAAAGGGTCTAGCATGCTTGGGCAAGGGTTGTGGTGGTGGAGTTTGGCACTCATGAGCAAAGTGGCCTTCTTGTCCACACTCAAAGCATCTCTTTGGCTTTGGCTTTGGCTTTGATTGTTGTTGTTGAGCTTGAGCCTTCTTCTCTTTGTTTGCCATGTACCCAATGCCACTTCTATCCATCTTCATGACGGTGTTCATTAGGAAGCTCACTTTGAAGATATTTGCCTCTAGTGAACTTGCTCAATCCAATCTTGAGATGCTCTTTTTCCAACTTGAGCTTCTTGTTCTCTTCCTTGAGTGCATCACTACTTTTATCTTCCTTGAGTGCAACCTTGTTTCTTTCTTCCTTGAGTTTCTTGTTTTCTTCTTTTAGCTTCTCATTCTCAAGAATCAAGTTGCCATCATGATCAAGAGTTTCTAGCACAATGGTGTTGTGGGTTTTGAACTCTTCAAACTCTTTCTTTAGCTTTTCATTGTCATGCTTGAGCTTGACATACTCATCATAGTCATTGCACTCAACCACTTGCTTGCCTTTGCCACTAGATCCTTGCTCAATGCTCTCATCAATTAGATCATCACATGATGTAGCTATATCAATCTTAACAACATCATTAGTGGCATCATGTGGCTCATTGGGTAAAAATTCTTGAGCAATAACAAGGGTATCATGATTAACCTTAAGAGTGGTATATTCATCCTTTAGCTTGTTATGGCTAGTGATGAGCTCTTTGTGCACCCACTCAAGTTTATCATGTTTATCTTTGAGCTCTTTCTTAGAAGATTTGAGCTCCTTGAGTTTGGATGACATAGCATCATTTGCTTCTCTAAGCTCAACACTAGCCTTTTCGGCTATCTCACATTTAGCTAAAAGAGAATCATTCTTAATCTCAAGCTTTTCATTTTTAGCTCTAGTCTTTATAATGATCTTAGTGTATTTCTTTAGTAATTTAGCAAGATCATCATAAGTAGGTGACTCATATTCATCATCGCTATCACTATCACTATCATCATTATGAGCATGATCATCACCACTACTATCATCATCATGTGATACCTTGCGTTCACCCTTGGCCATAAGGCATAGGTGTGTAGAGGATGATGGCGGTGGTGGCGGTGAAGATGATGAGTCAATAGCAATGGCGGCCACCTTCTCGTTGTCACTTTCATCATCGGATGATCCACTAGATGAATCAATGTCCGTGAGCCAATCACCGACGATGTAAGCCTTTCCACTCTTCTTCTTCTTGTGGAAGTCCTTCTTCTTGCCATCTCTCTTCTTGTATGGCTTGTTCTTTTTCTTCTCATCTTCATCTTCATTGCTTGAGTCATCTTTCTTGCCCTTGTTCTTGTTCTTGAACTTGTCTTTCTTGGGCTTTGTGCATTGATGAGCTAGATGACCAAGTTCTCCACAATTGTAGCAATCCATCTCGGAGATTGGCTTCCTTCTAGAGCTTGTGAAGAACTTCTTCTTCTTGCCATCAAACTTGATGCCACTCTTGTTGAGCTTCTTTAGCATCTTGGCGGTCTTCTTCACCATGAGAGCAAGACTTTCATCATCAACTTCATCTTCACTTGAGCTCTCATACTCAAGTCTTGCCTTGCCCTTCTCTTGGCTAGCTTTGAATGCTAAGTCCTTTATCTTTCTTCTTGGTAGAGGATGAGCCATCTTGTGGCGTGATGTGCATGTACATCTCATGAGCATTGATCTTCCCCAAGATTTGTGTCGGTGTAGCGGTGGAAAGATCACCTTGATGTAGCACGGTCACAATATGCCCATATTTGTCAATGGGGAGGACACTCAAGATCTTTCTTACAACATCGGATGGTTGCATTTGAGTAAGTCCAAGCCCATTGACTTCCTCTACAAGAACATTCAAACAGTGAATACATTTCATTAGCACTTTCTTAGGAAGCATTTCAAAAGAGTTGAGCTTTTTCATGACAAGATGATAGCGTTCCTCACGCTCACTCTTAGTTCCCTCATGGAGCGCACAAACGTCCGACCATAGTGCATGGGCGTCTTTGTGGTTCCTCACCCGATTAAACACATCTTTGCAAAGGCCTCTAAAGATGGTGTTTCGAGCCTTTGCATTCCACTTCTCATAATTAACCTCATCGCCTTGTAGGTTAGTAGCATCCTGAGGTTTTGGGAAGCCTTGTGAGGCGGCTCTAAGTATACCAACATCTAGAGCCTCTAGATACGCCTCCATGCGAATTTTCCAATAAGGAAAGTCATCTCCCTCAAAGATAGGAGGAGGTCCATCCCCGTGAGACATCTTGCTCTAGGCGGTTAAGCCTAAATAAGTGAGCACGAGGCTCTGATACCAATTGAAAGGATCAAGATGCCCAAGAGGGGGGGGGGTGAATTGGGCTAATTCTAAATTTCTTTGCAATAATTAAATCCTATGGTTAGCCCAATTAACCCCTTGTGCCTAGAAAGTGTTCCTAATTGTTCTACCGCACAAAAGACTTGCAACCTAAGTTCCAATCCTACTCTAGCATGGCAATTCTAAGAATGTAAAGACATGAATTGAATTGCTCAAAGTAAATGCTCAAAGTAAATGCTAAAGTAAATAGAGAGGAAGGAACACGGCGATGTTTTGCCGAGGTATCGGAGAGTCGCCACTCCCCACTAGTCCTCGTTGGAGCACCCGCGCAAGGGTGTAGCTCCCCCTTGATCCGCGCAAGGATCAAGTGCTCTCTACGGGTTGATTCTTCGACACTCCATCGCGGTGAATCACCCACAACCGCTCACAACTTGAGTTGGGTCACCCACAAGCTCCGCCGGGTGATCACCGAACTCCCAATCACCACCAAGCCGTCTAGGTGATGGCGATCACCAAGAGTAACAAGCACGAACTCTCACTTGACCACGACAAGCCTAATGAGAAGGTGGATGCACACTTTGCTACTCTTGATCTTCACTAATGAGGGGCTCTCTTTGGGATTCTCAAATCTCAATCACCTCACTAGGACCTTGCTTTTCTTGGCACTCTCTAAGGTGTTCTAGCTGTTGGAATGAGCAAAAGTACCCCCACACACGAGTGGATGTGGTATTTATAACACGGCTAAAAAACGAACCGGTTATGTGCCTCTGCGGGGTGACTGAGACGCTCGGTCATGTTGATCGGACGCTCCGGTCAGTAATACCCTGAACTCTAGTGTTTACAGTGTGACCGGACGCTGGGCAGCGTCCAGTCAGCACTAACCGGACGCGTCCGGTCGTGATTTTTCCTCTCTGGAACCTACTGGAGTCGACCGGACGCTTGCCTCTCAGCGTCCGGTCACTTGACCTCTTAGCGTCGGTCAAACCAGACGCAATCACCTTGGTCAAATGAACTGACTGGGCCTTAAGCCAACGTCCAGTCACACCGGAGCCAGCATTCGGTCAGTATTTTGACCCTCCATTCACTTCCAACTCTCGATCATATGTGAATGAGTTTGCTCCATTGGATCTAAGGCATATGTAGGAGCTACCTAGCGCTAGTTTTAACAAGTGTGCACCACACCTAACTCACTAGACTCACCTAGGTCAAGCTACCCATCCATACCCCCCTTAATAGTATGGCCAAAGGAAAAACAAAGTCATAAACTACTCTAAGTGTCTCTCCAACTCCAATCGACACTTAGAACTAGTCATCCTTAACCTTGTCGTCCATCCTTTGAAAACCGAAATGATTTCCATCGTAGGGGTATGACCACTTCGATTGCCCAATCGATCTCCATTACCATAACCTAACTTAATTGCCTCTGCAAAACACACATTAGTCATAGTAATCTTGTATTGTCATTAATCACCGAAACCCTACTAGGAGCCTAGATGGTTTCACTAGTGTCTGGTCAATCTGACCGGTTCGTCCAGTCGGCCCGTGTTCAGTGTAGTGAAGAGCCCAATGGCTGGAGGCTTCTATTTAAGCCCCATGGCTGGCTCAAGCTCACTCTCTTGGCCATTTGCATTGACATAACAACCTTGTGAGCTTAGCCAAAGCCCTCCCACTTATCTCCATCATAGATTCATCATCTTTGTGAGATTGGGAGTGAATCCAAGTGCATTGCTTGAGTGTTTGCATCTAGAGGCACTTGGTGTTCGTGTTTTGCTGTGGGATTCACTTATTACTCTTGGTGGTTGCCACCACCTAGACGGCTTGGAGCAGCAAGGATCGTCGAGCGGAGGTTGGTGATTGTCTCCGGCTCTGATCGTGGTGATTGTGAGGGGTTTTTGACCTTTCCCTGATGGAGAGCCAAAAGGTACTCTAGTGGATTGCTCGTGGCTTGTGTGATCCTCATCTTGTGTTGGTTGTGCAGCACCCTATTGAGGGTTTGGCGTGTGAGGCCAATTAGCGCGTGAATCTCCAAGTGAGTGAATCGCCATAATAGGACTAGCTTGTCGACAAGCAAGTGAACCTCGGTAAAAAATCATTGTGTTCATCATTTGATTCCGAGGTGATTGGTCTTCATTGATATTGATTCTTGTGATTGATTGGTTCACTCCTCGACACGGCGGTATAACTATCTTGCTCTCTCTATTTACATTACCGCAAACTAGTTATCAAGCTCTTTAGTGTAGCTAGTTGTGAGAGCTTGTTAGTTTGGTTAGAGTGGCTCTTTAGTTAGTCTTTGAGAGCACACTAACTTAGTGTAGTGCCATAGCTATTGTGTGGTTAGAGACAATAGAAACTAAAATTGTGGTAGGTGGCTTGCATTTTTAGTAGGCTAGCGCTATACTTGCTTCGCCTCATAATTGTCTATCCGTTTTGTTAAGTGTTGTTGTAGAATTTTTTAATAGGCTATTCACCCCCCTCTAGCCATTAGAACCTTTAAAGTGGTATCAGAGCCGAGGTCACCGTGATTTGAGGCTTAACAACCTTCGGTGTAAAAATGGCTCAAATCAACAACACCAAGAAGCCACCCAATTTGATGGCATAAATTTTCTATGTTGGAAATCAAAGATGACCACACATATCAAGTCAATCAATAGAAAAGTATGGAAGGTAGTTGAAACCAAAATTGAGATTGGTGATCCGGAGAATCTCACCGCGGCCGAAAAAGTGCTTCTCCAAAACAATGGCATTGCTCTAAGTGCCATTCATGATGCAATTGATGAGAGAACATTTGAGAAAATCAAGAATATTGAGATGGCTCATGAGGCTTGGAAGAAGTTGGAAGAATCATTTGAGGGCACTCAAGCCGTGAAGGGTGCAAAGGCATACATTCTCAAAGAGAAGTTTGCAAGCTTCAAGATGAAGGGGGATGAGAATATGCCGGAGATGTTTCATAGGCTTCAAGTGCTTGTCAATGGTCTCAAAGCACTTGGAGAAGAGGTGAAGGACAAGGACTTCTCCCACAAGTTCTTGAGATGCTTACCTTCAAGATTTGGCACATTGGCCATTATTCTAGTGAGGAGTGGTTTGGACACCATGACACCAAACCAAGTGTTGGGAGATATAATGACTGATGATACATATAGAGATGATGACGAGAAGGAAGAAAAGAAGAAGAAGAAAGATGAGAAGAAGAAGAGTGTGGCATTCAAGGCCACATCATCCAAGGGCAAGGCAAAGCAAGAAACATCAAGTGAAGATGATGATTCATGGAATGATGATGATGATGAGAAGATGGCTCTCTTTGTCAAGAAATTTGGCAAATTCATGATGAAGAAAGGGTACCGTGCTAGAAGAAAGAAATCTTCATCCAAGAACAAGGAAGAGTCAAGAAGGTGCTTCAAATGTGGAAGCAAAGATCATTTTATTGCTCAATGTCCATACAATAGCGACAATGGTGATGATAACAAGAAGAACAAGAAGGACAAGAGGGAAAAGAAAGAGAAGAAGGACAATATGACCTTCGAGAAGAAGAAGGGTGGTTCATATGTGGTCACTTGGGATAGTGATGCTTCCTCAAGTGATGATGATGATGATAGTGATGATGACAAGACCACCAAGAAGAAGGCACTTGCAAGTATTGCAATCAATAAGAAGCCTTCTCTCTTCGACACTCCATCATGCTTCATGGCTAAGGCCACTAAGGTACTAATTTGTGATGATGGAAGTGATGAGGAACATGATAATGAAAATGAAAATGAAAGTGATAGTGATGATGATGAACCTACTAAAGATGAACTATTTGACATGCTAGAAGATGCTAAAGAACACTTTGACATCAAGAGAAGGGAATGCAAAAGCTTATGTAAGGAACTAAAAGCCCTTAAGCAAGCCTTTGATGAGCTCAATGCATCTCATGAGAGGCTAGAGGAAGCCTATGAGAAGCTTGGCAAGGCTCACAAAAAGCTTGAAAAGGCTCATTCCTCTTTGCTTGATGAGCAAAATAAAAAGAAGCATGTTGAGACTTGCAATATAGGCTTAACTTGTGATATAATTGATGAATCATTATCTATGCCTATCATTGTTCCTCCCACTAACCCTTCTCGTAGTACTTCTACTTCCACCTCATCTAGCACTGATGGTTTCACTTGTGATGCCTCACAAATGGTTGAGAACGAGAACCTCAAGAAGGAGGTCAACAAGCTCACTCACACCTTGGCTAAGGCCTATGATGGTGAGGACCGCTTGCTTATGTGCTTGGGTAGCCAAAGAGCTTCTCTCTACAAAGAGGGATTTGGCTATACCCCAAGAAAGGCAAGGCATCCTTTGCTCCTCACAAGACTAGTTTTGTGAAGAACAATGGTCGGTTTTGCACTAGTTGCAAGCAAGTTGGTCATGTAGAGCATGAATGCGAAAATAAGAGCAAAAATGCTAATGTATCCCCCATTAAGCTTGATTCTTTTTATATGCTTACAAAGGGTGCAAATGGTGTAAAGGCTAAGTTCATTGGTAAACCATGGATGGGCTCAAAGAAGAAAGCCATTTGGGTACCAAAGAGCTTAGTGACTAACCTTCAAGGACCCAAGCAAGTTTGGGTACCTAAAAAGAATTGATCTTCTTTTGTAGGTCAATTACAAAGCCAGAGGAAGGCATTGGGTTCTTGATAGTGGGTGCACTCAACACATGACCAGTGATGCAAGAATGTTCAACTCAATCAATACTAATGGCAATGATGGTTATGATAGTATCACATTTGGTGACAATGGCAAAGGCAAGGTCAAAGGGCTTGGTAAGATTGCAATATCCAGTGACATGAGCATATCCAATGTGTTGCTAGTAGAGAGCTTGAATTTCAATTTGCTATCCGTGGCTCAATTGTGTGATCTTGGATTCAAATGCATATTTGGGGTAGATGATGTAGAGATCATAAGTGTAGATGGCTCTAACTTGATCTTCAAAGGTTTTAGATATGAGAATCTATACTTGGTTGATTTCAATGCTAATGAAGCTAAATTATCTATATGCTTATTCACTAAGTCTAGCATGGGTTGGTTATGGCATAGAAGGCTTGGTCATGTTGGAATGAAACAATTGAATAGATTGGTTAAGCATGACTTGGTTAGAGGCTTGAAAGATGTTGTGTTTGAGAAGGATAAGCTTTGTAGCTCTTGTCAAGCCGGCAAACAAGTTAGAAACACCTATCCTAAGAAAAGCATGATGAGCACTAGTAAAGCATTTGAGTTATTGCACATGAATTTGTTTGGGCCAACTCAATACACTAGCATTGGTGGTAACAAATATGGCTTTGTGATAGTGGATGATTATACTAGATACACATGGGTATTCTTTCTAGTGGACAAAAGTTGTAACAACCCGGGTTTTGGAGAAGCCAAAAATACGAACTTTTTAAAATTTTCCCTACAATTGAGTGAAGCATGTAGATGCTAGGTCAAACTAAGAACAATTTATAAATAAATTGTTGCATGCATATAGAATTACTTGTAGGAGTTGCCGGAGTTCTTTTGTTGGTTTAGTGTTATGTGTTGGAGAGCACAAGTCCGTAGCAAATCCTTTTGATCCCTTCTAGAATATCTTATAAATCTCTTTTCCTCTCTCTCAATTCATCTTTTGCTCTTGAACCTTATTCGAATCCCTTAATCTAATTCGTAAAGTCTATCGACCTTCCTTGTAAATCAATGCCCGTGAATTGCCAGCCCTTGACATGGACCCCACTACCCTAGTTGACCTCTAGTGGACCCCACTAGGAAGTGTACAAGTTGGCGACACACATATACAATATAGGAGCCTTGATTAATTTAGAAAAATAAAAATAGGAAATAGAAAAGCCAAATCTGGCCCAAGCATGACCAGCCGAGCCCCCTCCTCCTTCTGGCCCAGCAAGCCATGGCCCAGCTCGCCACTCCTCTCTTCTGGCCGTGGCCCAACTTGCCCCGCCAGCCCGCTCGCTTTTGGCCTCGGCCCAACCTGCCCCGCGTCGCCCCCGCACCAACCCGCCTTGGCCCAACCGGCGCAGCCAGCCGGCCGGCCCGGCAAGCCACGGCCCAGCCTGGCCAGCAGCCGACGCCTTTGCCAACCCTAGGGCAGCGCCATGGCCTCCCGACGCCGCAGACGCTCCCAGCCACCGCCGCCACAAGGAAAGCAGAGCGCGCGCGTTCAGGCATCGCCTCGACGTCCGTACCACCGCCCACGCAATTCGTGCCGCATGTCCCGGCCGTCACATCAACGACGATGACGCCGAGACGGCCGCCAAGCCCTAGCTGGCGCGCTATAAGTACCCCGATGCCGCCCACTCTAGAGCTCCCCCCCTATAGCCGCCACCGCTCCATCCCTCTCCCTCCCTCCTTGCTCCGCCCTACCCTGCTGCATCGCCACGCCGGTCAGCCGTCGCTGGCCATGGCCCACCGCTACCTCGCCGCGTGGCCGCTCCCAGCTAAGCGCCATGGCCACTCGAACGCCGACCTGCGTACACGGCATCACCACCAGCGCGCTTCGCCAAGCCATGCCGCGCCCCCCACGCCCACGCCGTCATCGTCATTCCCACGCGCGGGAGCACCGTCGCGACCTCGGCGCTGAGCCCACTTCGCCTCAGAGCAGCGCGCCTGTGCTGTGACGATGCCACCATCGAGCCAGCATCGTGCCACCACGTCTGTAGTCGTGACCTCGCCGTGGGCCGCATCGCCGCTCCCGTGTCGAGCCGGCGTCACCACCGTCCGCCTCGACCTCGGTGAGCACCCAAAGCCCAGGACCCCATCCTTTCCCTTCCCACCGTTACTCGTGCTAAGCCCGGCCTTCGTGCCACAATCCTTCACTTTGCAGGGAAGCAACAGGCCTTGTGGCACCCTTCGTCGTCCTCCGTCCACCACCGCGCGTCTGCCTCTACTCTGCGCCTGATCCATGGCCTCGTTACCGATCGCTGCTCCAAGCCAATCCGCCACGACGTGTTCCACCGCACCGAGCACCTCACCGTGACAGACAAGCCTCGCCTTTTCTCATCGCAGACGCCATCGTCCTCCCTGCCTATGCCGTCCTGTCCTCGCCATGTGGCTGCACGACCGGCGTGGCCATGGCGTCGACATACCACGGCCACGACCGCGTCGCCATGAGCCACCGTCGCCTTCCTCTCCTTCACCGAGCCACGCCAACCACGCCTCGCTGGCCTCTATGCCCCGTCTCTGTAGTACCCATCTCTAGGAGCTGCACCGCGTCGGGCTCCTCTACATGGTACCACTCACCACCATGAGGGCTTCGACAGGGCGTGACACAGCGTTAACCGGCCACAGCAGAGCCCGCGGCCACGACCACCGATGCCGTCCTCGACCATGAAGCCGACCACGATGCGCCCCTGCTTCGACATGGAACCACGACCGGAGCTGCGACCTCGACCTTATCGGCCTCGCTGCCCTGCTACACCATGCTGGGGTGCCACCACTAGGCCATGGCTGCGCCAAGCCTCAACCCCGTCTTGGCCATGACAAGCATAAGCGCATACTGCAATGCCTCGTCTTCACTGAATCCATGCTACCGCAACGCTGTGCTCTGTCTCCTCGTTCGAGCCGTGGACGCGTACATGGTCGCCGTCCCGCAGCACCTCCCCGCTAATCCGTGCCTTGCCCGAACAGCCGGTGAGCCACCAACGCCTAAAACCCTTGCCTTTCTTTTCCATGTTCTTTTCATACTTGTTGACCTTGATCATCAATATCATTTATCTACATTGTTATTTGATCTATCAATACCCATTGCCTATACATGATCATGATCTTTTATGCCTATGCCGTGCCTTTGCCACCGGTCTACTTCTTTGTTCCATTTCCCTTCATGCCGATCTATCTATTACGTGTGTCTATCTCTTGTACCTCGAATCTTTTCCCAAGTGCTTCGATTAAGTGCTACATCTTCATCGCCCGATCACTTCGGATGAGCCAAAGCCGTTAGACGATCACAGGTGCGACCAACTACAAGCTCCGCCAAGACCATGATACCGAGCAATGTAGGTCGCGTCCTTCCACTTCGACAAACCTCGGTGAGCCACCACCGTGCCCCTCTTTCCAACCCCGACTTTGCTCACCAGCCATGGCATTCCAACCATAGAATGCGTAGACCGAGGCCACCTCTGGCCTTTGGACACACAAACACGTGACTAACCCAAGCCAAATCGAACCACCGGAGTTCCAAGAACGCCGGTGTGGTTGCCGACTACCATTGAAGCATTCTCTAAAGCCATGTCTCGTCCACCGTGAACCATGCCCGAATGAGTCAAGCCTTGATCGCCGTCTCTGACGTTGCAATGGAACTCTACCGCTCCTAGACACGCCCGCACTCACTAGCATGGGACCGGACTTAGCCAAACAAATCCACGGTGTAGGAGACACCGGAAAGGACTGGTCGCCTGAAAACCCCGTCGTGGCCAAGCCATGCCGTGGTGAAGAGTTAACATGACCTCATCGTGAGCCCTGAAGCCATAATTGGACCACGTGGCATTGATCGCCGCATCATGGACTGCAGGATTCCCTTTTGGTTGCCCTGACGGTTCTGTGGAACCTTGTGCCCGTGTTTCACCACTGTTCCGGCTAGCTCGAGTCACTAGAACATGCCGTCGAGATCTACCGGGACCCGCACTAAAGGCCTGTTGAAGTAGTCACATTGCACAACTCACGGACAAAGCCCTGGTAGACACCGCATGACCACAGGGCCTTGCTTGCCGAGACCACCATGACCCCGTCTACTGCGAGCCGTACCCTCTGGACCATGAACCCTAGTCGTATGTCTTACCGAGACCATGGAAAGCCCCATCTCGCATCTTTTCGTATACGCATATCTACCTTGTTGGGCCCTATTCTTACAACCTATCTATCCATGTCTGTCTTACAGGATCTAACCATCACCCAGCTATGGAATGTGCTACTCCGCAGTCATGTCGATTTGTTGCGTCTTTCGGTCGTGTTTGGTTCTTATCGCTGGTTGTTGGTGTTGTTGCCTATGTGCCGAGCCTTCGAGCCGGCTGAGGGATCATACCTCATTCGGACGTTACGACTGCGGAATTCGTCTCGCCATGGCCGTGACGCCGAGTGTAACTCGACCCCTCACTTTTTAGTTGACTTCATAGTACCACGAGTGTTAGCTCCTGCCTTCGGCCCTAGAACATGGTCGTGATGGATTCGATGTCGATACTAACATCGATGCGGATATCACCCGCACGCCTTGAGCCCTCCATGACCAAGTCCTGTGGGAGATGACCTAGAGATAACAATCGTGGAACGATGGGTGCCAACTCGTTGGTATAACTTGTGGCCGCGAGTTCGCCTCGCCATGACCATGGAGCTACGCCACTCTTTTACTTTTACTTGCCTCTTCGTGCTCAAACCCCCGTATGCTTGTACCTTGTATGACCATCGCATTTCCTTGATTCCTGCGGTGACAACCGCACCGCTATGAATTAGAGAGATGTCTTAGTGCCAGTGCACCTAAGTCGGGTACCCTACGAGTGGTTTGCGCAATTGGTGTTCTTGAGTGTCGCTCCTTCTGATGCCCATCTTTGTCGTGGCGTGTGTGTTAGAAGAAGTGGACCTTGCTCTTGGTTGTTCTTGCTCTTATTGCCCCGATAGCCCGCTCTGTTCGATCCCGTCTTGCCCAGTGACGATTGGATCAAAGACCAGACTATTCCCTTTTGTTAGCAAAGCAATGGTCTATGTCGTACCTCGGACCCGTGCGTGTCGAACCCGATCGACCGTCTAAAAACCATCTTTCCCGAAGATGTGTCTAAGAACATGACATGGAAATGCCTAGCTAACCCCCGCATCTCTTGTCGTGATTGAGCGACTCTCCTCTCGGCTCCTGACGTTATTGTGTCATGTGGATCGAGGGGAACCATTGATGTATAATCTCTTTGCGCTACCGCTTCCTACCATAGCGGGCGAGCCGAAGTACGTTGGAGCCAAGTCACAATAGTGTTATTTGTTCTTGTTTGCATCTTGCGTCTAATTGTGACTTGCGGGAAAAGGCTACAAGAGCCGAATCCTCGTCGTCCTTCTTTCTTGAGGCCCGACTTCCAATCCCCGTCAATTCAATGACACCGGATTGAAAGATCGTGAGCCGTGGTGTTGCTATGGATAAGCTTTGGCTTAAACCATCTATCCTAAAGCCATACTGGCTTGGCCATGACTTAAGCTTGTGCTTAGCAAATCACCACTTGTGATCCTTTGGCCCGAGGAAATCGGACAACCGTCGAGAGGGCTAAGCCGTGTATCTCTTATTGTCTCGATGGCTGTTATTGGATTTTCCTGCGTCTCGTCATCTATTCAAGTGTTGAGTGCTCTCTTGCCTTGCATGTCGCTTCGCGGAGTAGCTGACGATCGGACCAAGAGAACGTGGACGACGACAAGGACTGCGGAATGGAGTCAACGCAGAAGGAGGTGACCCCGCTAATGGAACACCAACGAATGGAGAATTGTACCACTACCACCTCTACATCGCAGGTGTCATGGCAGCACCCTCTTTTAGAGAATCCTATTAGACATTGCATAATATCTAGAACTGCTAGCGCTTTATAATTATTCCTTTGCTAGAACTTTGATGCATGCTACTACCTGAGCCATTATTACCCTGATGCAACCCACTTTACCACGTCATCCTGCTATGCGCATTCGCTCGCTTATATATGCTTACTTGCCTGCTTGCTTGCATATGACACCACTATATTTATTATTAACTCCACTTCGCACTATATCGGGGATATGATGCTGGTGGTGCACCCCCCTAGGGAATGGTTTGGCTATGGGTGCCGGACTTGGTGGTGTGAGAGCGTGCTGCGTGTGTCTTGGGTGCATGGAGAGTGAGGGTTGTGTCGACCGAGCTGGAATAACGACGAGCCTAGGGGCGAGTCTTGCCATGTGGTGCTACCTGGGCACTTGGATATGGAATACCTGTGGCGGGTAAATGGTAATTGGAGGTGGCCTCGGGTGAGAACCTCGGAGAGGTGGAGCCCAGGGTAGAGGTGCTGTGGTGGCACGGTAATTGGAAACCCTGATGAAGACATTCTGGCTTGGTCATCCCTAAGGACTTACTAGTACTCAGATTCACCGGGAAGCCTTACATCCCACTCGCCCTATATGGTGCGGGACGGTCGGACTACTTGGTAGAGCGGTGCCACTACTACTAGGCGAACGTGTGCAAGGAGGTACAGGGTGCGCGGTTTCCCCCCACACCCTACCGAGACTTTAGGAGGCCTTGTGGACCCGGCTCCTAACATCCGGAGGGCCCCGGCTCTGTCTACGACTCACAGTATCAGCCATCCCAGACTAGACTTGGGATGTTCCAGGGCTGAGAGGTAGGGTGGCATCGTTCTAGGCTAGCAAGCGACCAGAATTCTACCTAGGAGATACATGGCTCCGAGGATGGCTAATCTTGTGGGTATGTAAAACCTCTGCAGAGTGTTTGGTTGATCGATCGATACATATGTCGACTTGTCGGCTATGGACCTTTCCTGGGTTTCGCTTAAACTAGATAGGAGATGAGTCCTTCTTTCCTCCCTCCAGGGTTTGGGGTATTTTCCGGCCGTGAGCCAGGGGCTGCGGGCCGTTGAGACAAGTGCCGAGAGGGAGTCGGCCTGTCGACCTGAGTGTGTGAGATGAGATGTGGTGATGGTGGTGTGGTTATGGTTGGGATGGGATGGTGGATGGATATGGATGGATGTGGATGTGTGTGGCTGGGAATGTGTTAAAAACTGGATATTATTATTACATTACTACTGTTACTTGCTTCTCATGCGCTAAGGATGCAAACCATGGCCACATATTAGGATCGCCAGATCCTCTTGTTTTATCTTTTCCACTAAAGCTCATTGGTGCTGACCATGGCCTGCACACATCTGGCGGTGTGCAGATTTTCCTGCTTCTCAGAGATGCTGACATTAGAAGGATTAGAAGGTCTCGATGCCTACGCTCAAGTTTGGTTCGGAGATGGAATCTACGCTGCACTACGCCAACTCTGATGATGACCCGTGAAGGAGGAGCCTTCACTCGATAGTCTTCCGCTAGATTAACTCTGTAATAGGTGTGTTCCCCAGTGATGTAACATCTTGTATTCTTGTAATCTTACAATGTATGACTGTGATATCGACTGATATATGATAATATGATGGAATCAACTATTGGTTTCATCATATTATAATTTATTCTGTGGATTTTCCCTTCGTGGAAAATTGAGGATGTTTCAAAAGTGATGTGTTTGTAACATTCAAATCATTTGTCAAGGGCATTCACAATGAGTTTGAAACAACCATCAAGAGAGTTAGAAGTGACAATGGTAGTGAGTTCAAGAACACTAGAATTGATGAGTTGTGTGATGAATTTGGAATTAGACATCAATTCTCGGCCAAGTACACTCCACAATCAAATAGCCTTGTTGAGAGGAAGAATAGAACACTTATTGATATGGCAAGGTCTATGCTTAGTGAGTATAATATGAGTCAATCTTTTTGGACCGAACCTATCAACACGGCTTGTTATTGTAGCAACCGCTTCTATTGTCACCCATTAAAAGAGAAGACACCATATGAGCTCTTGAATGGTAGAAAGCCCAACATTGCATATTTTGGATTTTTGGTTGCAAATGCTATATCTTGAAGAAAGGCACTAGATTGGGCAAGTTTGATAAGAAATGTGATGAAGGATTCCTACTTGGTTATTTCACTACAAGCAAAGCATATAGAGTTTGGAATTTGGATAGTGGTACTCTTGAGGAAGTTCATGATGTTGAATTTGATGAAACCAAGGGTTCACAAGAAGAGAATGATAACTTGGAAGATGTTAGAGGCATTCAACTTTCAAATGCCATGAAAAACATGAATGTTGGTGAATTGAGGCCTAGGCAAGTGAATGATGATGAAGATGATCAAGTACAAGTGCTCTCTAACTTAAATGTGCAAGATGATACAAATCAAGTTAGTACAAGTGGCTCTCATGATAATGAACAAGATCAAGTGGCTAGTACATCATCTCAACCCAATGATCAAGCAAGTGCAAGCAATAAAGTTCCAATGCTCCAACCAACCAATATTGCAAGGGATCATCCATTGGACACTATCATTGGTGATATTTCAAGAGGTGTGCAAACTAGATCAAGATTGGCTTCATTTTATGAGCACTTCTCATTTGTGTCATCCATTAAACCAAAGAAGATAGATGAAGCATTGAGGGATGTTGATTGGGTGAATGCTATGCATGAAGAATTGAATAACTTCACAAGAAATCAAGTATGAGAATTAATAGAGAGACCAAAGGGACACAATGTGATTGGAACCAAATGGGTCTTTAGAAACAAGCAAGATCAAGATGGGATAGTAGTAAGGAACAAAGCAAGATTGGTAGCACAAGGATATACACAAGTTGAAGGTCTTGACTTTGGAGAAACATATGCCCCGGTTGCAAGATTGGAAGCAATTAGAATCTTGCTAGCCTATGCTTGTGCCCACAACATCAAGCTTTATCAAATAGATGTTAAGAGTGCATTTCTCAATGGTTACATCAATGAAGAAGTATTTGTTGAGCAACCTCCCAGTTTTAAAGATGACAAGAAGCCCGACCATGTGTACAAGTTGAAGAAGGCATTGTATGGCTTGAAGCAAGCACCTAGAGCATGGTATGAGAGATTGAGGGACTTTCTACTCTCTAAAGGGTTCATGATGGGCAAGGTTGACACCACTCTTTTCATCAAGAAGATTGGAAAAAGATTTATTTGTGTTGCAAATCTATGTTGATGACATTATATTTGGATCAACAAATCAAGACTTTTGTGATGAATTTGGAAAGATGATGGCTAATGAGTTTGAGATGTCCATGATTGGAGAGTTGAGTTACTTCCTTAGTCTTCAAATCAAGCAATTAAAGAGTGGTACATTTGTGAGTCAAGGCAAGTATATCAAGGACATGATCAAGAAGTTTGGCATGAGTGATAGCAAAGCCATTAGTACACCAATGGGAACAAATGGCAACTTAGATAGTGATGCAAGTGGAAATATGGTGGATCAAAAATTGTATCGGTCTATGATTGGAAGCATACTCTATGTGACCGCATCAAGGCCGGATGTCATGTTTAGTGTATGCATATGTGCAAGATTTCAAGCCTCACCAAGAGAAAGTCATTTGAAGGCTATAAAGAGAATATTGAGGTACTTGAAGCATACACAAAATGTTGGTTTGTGGTATCCCAAAGGAGCAAAGTTTGAGTTAGTTGGTTACTCCGACTCGGATTATGCGGGATGCAAGGTTGAAAGGAAGAGCACCTCAGGCACATATCAATTGTTGGAAAGATCACTTGTTTCATAGTCATCAAAGAAGCAAAATAGTGTTGCATTATCAACCACCGAAGCCAAATACATATCCGCCGGTAGTTGTTGTGCACAAATACTTTGAATGAAGACCACTTTGAGTGACTTTGGAATCAAGTTTAAGAAAGTGCCATTGCTATGTGACAATGAGAGTGCAATCAAGTTAACCAACAATCCGGTTCAACATGCAAGAACAAAGCACATTGATGTCCGCCATCATTTCATAAGAGATCACCAATAAAAAGGGGACATTTGCATTGAGAGTGTGGGCACCGAAGATCAACTTGCCGATATATTCACCAAGCCATTGGATGAGAAAATGTTTTGCAAGCTAAGGAATGAGTTGAACATATTGGATTTATCAAATATGTGTTGATGCACCCCCACTTATATGATATGCCTCTCCTTCAAGCAATCCAAGTTAAAAGTTGATTGGCATGACATACATCCTTGCTAAGGACATGTTTAGTGCATCTAGACATCTTTCACATTTAATAGGCCCATTCATGAAAGTCAAATGAATTTAATAATTGTATGGTACCACTATTGCTTCTATGCTTATTTTGATCTAGTGGTAGCATATGACATGTTTGTGGGCTTGTAAACCTAGTGTTTGATCTAGAAAATGAGCTCTAAGTGTTTAACTCAACATGGTATAAGATAACCCTTATTTGGAGGTGTGAAGAAGCTTGTCCTTGATCAAACCGAGTTAAATGTCTTTGGCAAGTATTCTGGATTAGACCAAATTTGGGAAAATGATTCTCACCCCATTGATTGACATTGATAATCTCAACCTATCTACATTTGGAACCTTTGTGGTCATTGATGACAAAGGGGGAGAAAAACAAAGATATTAGTGATATTAGTACATGGGGAGAAAAACAAAGATATTAGTGTACTAAAAAAATGAAAAGACAACAAAAAGGGAGAATTTGACATAGGGGGAGAGATATGATAAAGGAAGGGGATCAATTAAAATTTTGAGCACACAAGTAGGGGGAGCAAGCTCATGAACTTGTATGTTGCATTTGAATGTGCATTTCATATGTTGGCTTGCATGGCTTGCATGGCACACATTTTAAATTTCATATCCATGCTTGTATGGTGTATGCTAGTTGTAGGTTTGAATGATGAAATGAAAATCTAGCATGCATAAGTTTATCTAGTGATTTCATTTCCAAGTGTTTTCAAGTGGTATCAAGCTAACCATGGTGCTAAGGATGGTATAATGGTGCACTCCGATTGGTATCATGCTTCAAAGGTCCATCTTTTATACCTTAGCATCATTTGGTAGACATTGTCTCCTATATTTCCTATCTAAGCATATGTGCAAGCTTTCATCCAAACTCTTAGCACATATGTAGGGGGAGCAATTGTTACCATTCGGAGTTTATGAAACTTGTCCATATCCTTTTACACATGGTAAATATGCTTGGGCAAGCAATATGGATTCAATTGAATTTCAATTCATATCTTTGTGAAAGGGTTGTCATCAATTACCAAAAAGGGGGAGATTGAAAGCTCTAGTTTGGTTTTGGTGAATTGATGAAACCCTAAGTGCTAACCTAGTTTATCAAGTGATTATGAGATAGGTAGCACTACTCCAAGTGGTGAAGCAAATGAAGATCATGACATGACGATGGTGTTGCCATGGTGATGATCACGTGCTTGGACTTGAAAAGAATAAAGAGAAAAACAAAAGGCTCAAGGCAAATGTATAAATGGTAAAAGCCATTTTATTTTGGTGATCGAGACACTTAGCGAGTGTGATCATATTTAGAATGCGGTTATCAAAGTGCCACTAGATGCTCTAACTCATTGCATATGCATTTAGGATCTAGTGGAGTGCTAACACCCTTGAAAATATTTGTGAAAATATGTTAACACATGTGCACAAGGTGATACACTTGGTGGTTGGCACATTTGAGCAAGAGTTAGGAACTTCACCAGCGGAGTGTCCGCCCATAGAGTGCGGATAGTCCGACGGTGCCACCGGTGCTCTATACAGAAAAGACGGAGGTCACTGTAAGTGACCGAACGCTGGTCTCGGTTGGACCGGTGCGTCCAGTCAGTGGTAGCAGAGGGTGCGTAGTTTCGGTCTCATGACCGGATGCTGGCGTAAAAACTGACCGGACGCTCAGAGCCTGAGTCCGGTCAGTCTGACGTATGATGACGTTGAGTGATCGAACGCTTGGTGTGTCCGGTTGAGCATGACCGGACGTGTCCGGTCGTGATTTCTCACTTCTAGATGCTTACTAGAAATGATCGGATGCTGAGGTCCAGCGTTCGGTCACTTCGCAGCAGCGTATCCGGTCATCACTTAACCTTTCGGATCGGGCGCTCAGTATTTGAAGAGAGGGGACACGTGGCGTGCATCACGCGACCGAACGCTGAAGTCCAGTGTCTGGTCAATCTGACCGGTGCGTCCGGTCGGCCCGTGTTCTGTGCGGTGAAGAGCCCAACGACTCTATTTCGTGGGGGCTTCTATTTAAGCCCCATGGCCGGCTCAAGCTCACTCTCTTAGCCATTTGCATTGACATAGCAACCTTGTGAGTTTAGCCAAAGCCCTCCCACTCATCTCCATCATAGATTCATCATCTTTGTAAGATTGGGAGTGAATCCAAGTGCATTGCTTGAGTGTTTGCATCTAGAGGCACTTGGTGTTCATGTTTCGCTGCGGAATTCGCTTGTTACTCTTGATGGTTGCCGCCACCTAGACGGCTTGGAGCAGCGAGAATCGTCGAGACAAGGTTGGTGATTGTCTCCGGCTTCGATTGTGGTGATTGTGAGGGGTTCTTGATCTTTTCCCAGCGGAGAGCCAAAAGGTACTCTAGTGGATTGCTCGTGGCTTATGTGATCCTCATCTTGTGTTGGTTGTGCGGCACCCTATTAAGGGTTTGGCGTGTGATGCCAATTAGCGCGTGAACCTTCAAGTGAGTGAATCGCCACAACGAGGACTAGCTTGCCGGCAAGCAAGTGAACCTCGGTAAAAAATCATTGCGTTCATCATTTGATTTCGAGGTGATTGGTCTTTATTAATATTGATTCTTGTGATTGATTGGTTCACTCATCGACACGACGGTATAACTATCTTGCTCTCTCTCTTTACATTACCGTAAACTAGTTATCAAGCTCTTTAGTGTAGCTAGTTGTGAGAGCTTGTTAGTTTGGTTATGGTGGCTCTTTAGTTAGTCTTTGAGAGCACTACTAACTTAGTGTAGTGCCATAGCTATTGTGTGGTTAGAGACAATAGAAACTAAAATTTTGGTAGGTGGCTTGCATTTTTAGTAGGCTAACATAACATTTGCTTCGTCTCATAATTGTCTAACCATTTTGTTAAGTGTTGTTGTAGAATTTTTTAATAGGCTATCCGCCCCCCTCTAGCCATTAAAACCTTTCAGTGAGGCTCTTCGTTCGACGAAGACGTACTAGCGGCAGTTTGCGCGGGTGCACGATCTCAGGGCGGCAGCGTCGGTCCATGCTGCTGCCCGGCCTTGTACCATCGCCAATGGGTCCACTCCTTGCGCGCATCACAGGGGGCGTGCTGGTAATGTGTAGTGCGAAACTGGGAAGGAGGAGGGCGCGCTGAGAGAGTGCGTCAGTCCGATGATCCGTATCCCTCGGACGTCCAGGCGCCGACGCTTTCAAAAAAATGCCGGCTGCTTGTCGACCTGTGTCACGCGTTGGCCATGTCGCAGCGGCAGAACTAGCAGATCTGCGGGGCGACACTCCCGGACGTCCCGGCCATCCTGGACGGCCTCCGCGCTGTCGGCCTCACCAATCATACGGCTCAGAATCCGATTGTTTTGAACTTCCAAAACAACCGGTTAATGTATAGCATATCTGATTATATAAATAAACAATGCTCCAAAGAGAAAGAGGTCTGCCTTCTATACGTCATGTTCGCTTGAGTTTATTATAGTTCTATTGTAATAAGGCCTTAGTTCCTCCCTCGAAAATTACACCCAATTACATCGATTTGAATACATGCATGAAATATTAAATATAGATTAAAAAAATAACTAATTAGGCCATGTTTAGATGGCAAAAAAATTCAACCCGATGAATAGTAGCACTTTCGTCTTATTTGGTAAATATTGTCCAATCGTGGACCAACTAAGCTCAAAAGATTCATCTCGTGATTTCCAACTAAACTGTGCAATTAGTTATTTTTTTACCTACATTTAATGCTCCATGCAAGCGGCTAAAAATTGATGTGATGGAGAGAGAGTGAAAAAACTTGGAATTTGGAGGTGATCTAAACAAGACCTTACACAGATTACGACTATTTTGCGAGACGAATCTTTTAAGCCTAATTAGTCCATAATTTGATAATAAAGTGCTATAGTAACATATGCGCTAATAACGGATTAATTAGGCTTAATAAATTCATCTCGCGGATTACTGACGGATTTTGTAATTTATTTTTTTATTAGTATCTGAACAACCCATACGATACCCCCACACCTCACGTGACAACCGACTTGACATCTAAAACTTTTCGCTCTGCAACTAAGGCCGTGTTTAGTTCGCGAAATGAAAATTTTCGGAAGTCACATCGGATATTTCGGGGATGTCGGAAGGGGTTTTTTGGATATTAATAAAAAAAATAATTACATAGCTCGCCTGGAAACTGCGAGACGAATTTATTAAGCCTAATTAATCCATCATTAGCGCATGTTAGTTACTGTAGCACTTATGGCTAATCATGGACTAATTAGTCTTAAAACATTCGTCTCGCGATTTCCAACCAAACTGTGCAATTAGTTTTTTTCGTTTATATTTAATACTCTATGCATGTGCCGCCAGATTCGATGTGATAGTTTGGGGTGAAAATTTTTAGAAACTAAACCAAGCATAAATAAAATTACCAAGAGCAGACTGTAGCTTTGACAAGTACAGCACTGAATTGTTGACGTTTCAACACGTCTCGTGGCGGCTCAGACCTCGCAATAGTGCCCGCAAGTAGGCCAATTGACCGTTCTCCTGTCCCGTCACTATCATTGGATAATAATACAGTGACACCATGTCCTGCAATTTGCATGAATCTCAGAGAAAATTATTTAAAAAAAATCGTTTGGGTTTCTTCGTTCACACTTCACAGTAGGAGTAGTATAGGAGAGTATATTTCTGTATTTCGCCCACGTTTTGAACTAGGCTCTAGGCCTCTTGTCTGAGGATGACGACTTTTTCCTAGCAATCTTGTTCGCCGAAAACCGATGAACTTTTCCGAAAAAAAAGTTCAACTCTGCACAAGCTTCACCGAATGCATTGCTGTACAGTCAGAAGCCAAGTAATAAAGCTTGAGCAGAAACCGAGAACTCTGCAGGCAAGCCAACGACGCAGGCTGCTCGTGCAATGGCCTCGTCCCACGACCTCACCGCCATGCTCCTCTTGCTCTTCTCCATCCTCTCCGGCGTGTTGACGCCGCTGCAAGTCCAGGCGCAGCAGCCCTACGGCAGCCAGATCGCGGACTGCACTAACCAGCACAACTCCTCCGGCCTGCTCGGCTACTTCTGCGGCGCCGGCAGCGCGCCGTCGTGCCCGACCTTCCTCACCTTCACCGCGCGGGCGCAGCGCTCCAGCCTGGCCTCCATCGGGACGCTCCTCGGCGCCGACCCCGCCACCGTCTTGGCGCCGCCCAACGAGCAGGCCGCCGCCGCTGGGGCGGATGCGGACGCGCCGCTCCCGGCGGGGACCCGGGTGCTGGTCCCGGCGACGTGCGCGTGCACGGCCACGCCGGGCGACGGGCGGTTCTACCAGCGGAACGCCAGCACGTACGTCGCGGCCTCCGGCGACACGCTGCTCATCATCGCCAACGACACGTTCCAGGGCCTGACGTCGTGCCAGGCGCTGGAGGTGCAGGCGCTCCGCGGCGCGCCGCCGCAGAGCCTTCAAGCCGGCCAGCCCCTCGCCCCCGTGCCGCTCCGCTGCGCGTGCCCGACCGCGGCGCAGGCCGCGGCGGGGGCCAGGTTCCTCGTCACCTACCTCGTCGACGTATCCGACGAGCTCGCCGCCGTGGCCGCGCGGTTCGGGGTCGACGCCGCGACCGTCGCGGAGGCCAACCAGCTGCAGCCGCCGTTCACCATATTCCCATACACCACCCTGCTCATCCCCGTCGCCGCGCAGCCGAACGTGTCGCGCATCCAGACGCCGCCGCCGCCTCCCCCGCCTCCGCCGGTGGTTGCGCCTGCGCCGGGGAAGAAGAGCGGTAGCCGTGTCGGGGTCTACATTGGCGTTGCCGTGGCGGTGGTTGCCGTCGCTACGATTGCCTCTGCTGGAGCTTTCCTTGCCCTCAGGGCGAGGAGGAGGCGAGCCGGCGCCGTTCTAGCCGGCGCCGAAGTAGTGGCCAAGAAGGAAGGTAAGGCAGGCGACGACACGGCGGCGACGTCGTCGGGTTTCGGCGAGTTCTCCCTCTCCACCAGCGAGGCGTTCTCGAGCATTTCCGTGACGGACATCAAGTCGTCGCTGAAGGTGTACACCTACGCGGAGCTCAAGGCGGCCACCGACGACTTCAGCCCGGACCGCTACATCGGCGGGTCGGTGTACCGCGCGGCGTTCAACGGCGACGCCGCGGCCGTCGAGGTGGTCGACCGGAACGTGTCGACGGAGGTGGATCTGATGCGGAAGATCAACCACCTGAACCTGATCCGCCTCATCGGCCTGTGCCACCACCGCGGGCGGTGGTACCTCGTCACCGAGTACGCCGAGCACGGCGCGCTCCGGGACCGCCTGCTCGCGGCCGCCACGGGCGCGGCGGCGCCGCTGACGTGGGCGCAAGCGGGTGCAGGTGGCGCTGGACGTCGCCGAGGGGCTCAGGTACCTGCACGAGTACGCGCGCCCGCCGTGGGTGCACATGGACGTCAGCAGCGGCAGCGTCCTCCTGGCCGGCGACGGGCCCCGCGCCAAGCTCCGGGGCTTCGGCGCCGCGAGGGCCATCACGGGCGCCACCGCCGGCGCCGATGGGGAAGAGGAGGCGCTGTTCACGATGACAAGCCGCATCGCGGGGACGCGCGGGTACATCGCGCCGGAGTACCTGGAGCACGGCGTGGTGTCGCCCAAGGCGGACGTGTACTCGCTCGGCGTCGTGCTCCTGGAGCTCGTCACGGGCAGGGACGCCGAGGAGCTGGTGGGCGACGGCGTGGGCGACCCGTTCGTCGCGCTGCGCGAGCTCGTCGAGGAGCTCGACGGCGGCGGCGGCGCCGTGCTGCAGCGGCTGGAGGAGCTCGTGGACCCGGTGCTGCCGGCGGGGAGCTGCCCGCAGGACGCCGTGGTCATGGTGGTCAGGCTCATCGAGAGGTGCGTCAGGCAAGACCCGGCGCGCCGACCCACGACCGGGGCGGTGGCGCAGCGTCTCCTCAAGCTGTCGGGGGTCTCGGTGCTCAGCTGGCGGAACTCGCCGGAGTCGCCGCCCCGCAGCTCCGGCAGTGGAAAAGGCCTCATGTACTAGTAGAGTAGTAGCCAATGGCCATGCGTGCCATCGGACGCGAATTGTCAAGGTAGCACAGAGAAATCTTGTGGTACTTTCACTTTTGAGTTGAATTTTGTTCACCACGAAGAAAAAAAAAATCACTGTACACGTGTATGTAGTATATTTGATTGTATTCATGCATGCGCAAAACGTGGATATATGGAGCAAATCATTTCCAGGCTTCAAAAGTAGAGCGAAAGCTCCCAACTTATTGGAATAAACAAAGATTAGTCATGCACACCAGGAATTAGGCTCTATTTGGTTGCTGCCGCATCTTTTGTTTGCCAAAAATGCAGTGTCGCTTGCTGTGTGTAACTACGACAATGCACGCTAAAAGTTTGGCGCTCGATTTCACCGCCGCACTTTTGGCAAGCCGCATTTAGATGTGTCCAGTTAAGGAAATTGACCAAACAGATCCTTAATGATTTAAGTTGTGTAGGAAAGTTTCCTATGTGCTCAAAGAAGTTTTGTTCTACATTTCTATGGGGTGGTACGGAATGCAGTGGCGTAGTGTATGATTCCATCATATGAACTTTATTTTATGTCTTCGGGACCACTAACACGTAAACCACGTCAAACCAAGAGAAATTAATATCCAAGAGAATGATTCAAAATTCTCATAGAATTTTTTCGAGTGTGAAAATCCTTATCCTTATTCAATGAGTAATTGAAAGGGTAAATGCATTTTTCGACATGTGGTCAATAGGTTGTACTTTCTTCCTTAACCCAGTGACATGTTAGTCTTTTATTTTCCCAGTAAGTCTATGTACTTTGAATTCCTATGACCTTTCGACATTTTGTGGTGTTGCGAGTTATTATATATACAACACACATCTTATGTTTTTTTTTGTATTAGCTATTAGTTATTTCACGGACCCCGAATTCTAAAAAAATAAACAAGATTAACAACTACATCTAATTTTCTTAGGACATCTTGGTGTGTTCAGGTTAATTTTTATTAACAGATAAAGATTATCAGATTTATTAATAATCATTTACGATTTTTAGATTCATCAGGAATAATAAAAAAGAACCTAAAAAATAAAACACCACTTGTACTATACAGGTGACCCGGGTTCAATCCGGCAAATGGAACCTTTGTTTGTTCCCTTTCTTTCTTACGCGCCTTTTTTTTTTTTTTTTTGCTATCTTGACCCTGACGGTCCATTCAGTGATCGGACGGCGATGCTGCCCCGCTGTAGGGTTCAACGGGATCCATACCCAAGTCCCCAACCCCAGCAACGCATCCCTTTCCCGCCTGCGCACGCCGCCGCCGGCGATGGTCGCCTCCGCCGACGACGTCGCCCCGTCAGCCGCCTCCGCCTACCTCGACCCCTCCTACTGGTTCGCTTTCCCTCCCTTCTCTTCTTCACCCTACCCCATCCTGACCGAGCAGAAGCAGCAGGCAATCTGATCTGACTCTGACGCGACAATGGACGACGGCCTGGCCGTGCGGCCGCCGCTCGCAGGGACGCGCGGTTCTGGAAGGAGGAGCACTACGAGTGGTTCAAGGACTTCTCCCACTTCCGCCACCTCGTCGCGCCGCTCCTCTCCCCGTCCCTCTCGGTGCGTTCCCTTCCCTTGCCCTCTCCCTCCTCCTCCTCCTCCTCCTCCTTTTGCCCCCAATCCTATCCTGTCGCGGAAGCGTCAGTGGTAAAGAGGAGCTCTGTTTGCGTGGGTGTAGGTCCTCGAGGTCGGGTGCGGCAACTCGCGGCTCGGGGAGGAGCTCCTGCGGGAGGGCGTCGCCGGCGGCATCACCTGCGTCGACCTGTCCCCCGTCGCCGTCCAGCGGATGCGCGACCGCCTCGCCGCTCAGGGCACCAAAGGTATATTTACTGGCCTTTCCTCGCCTAGTAGAAGATGCCCAGCACCATTTGGGTTGAGATTTTGGTCCTTTCTTCTTGAAGGCGTGGTCGCGTGGATGTTGTGGTGGCGGACATGCTCGATCTGCCGTTTGAGCAAGAGAGCTTTGACCTTGTGATTGAGAAGGGCACTATGGTATGGAATATTCATGAGCTTCTTCCGTTCTGTGTATTGCAAGTAATTCTTGCACAGTTGCGCAAATACTGATTAAAATGGATGAGCATTTAATCTAGAACCTGAAGGATAATTGGCGGTTAAGCATCTAATGTGTGCCCATAGTGCCTTGAAGTCATATAACTACTACAGACTGGCCAGAAAGGCAATCCCATGACCTCAGTTTGAGGGGTACATGTCGAGGTTTGGCCGACGCTTTAGTGTGCTAACCATATTACCGTGTATTGGAAGATAACCAGACAGCTATTTTTAGCACCATTGTTCACACTGTTAACAAGAACAAGAGAGGCTCGTGCAAAATCTCAACATGTACTGCCCTGGTTAAAAATTAAAACTTGAAGGATGGCTTGTTGCCTAGCGTTGAAATGAACTGATTCGTCTTTAGATGCAATACATCCATTTTACAACTTTTATTTAACAATAGTACAACAATATGTTGGAGTTGCGAAATGGTTTCAAAGCAGAACTTCTGCTGAAGTAAAATATATTCAGACAGGGAAGAGGACCTGGTCTGACATTCATGTCATCAATTAATCATCATTGGAAACAACCCACAACATGATGTATTCCATTCATTCTAATGGTTAGCGCTATTATTTTACATGATGTTGTATGTTACACTTAACAAAAGACCATCCTTTTGTACAGGATGTGTTGTTTGTGGACAGTGGCGATCCATGGGACCCCAATCCTACAACAGTGGATAACGTGATGAAAATGCTTAAATGTATCCACAGGGTTTTGAAGCCAGAAGGCAGTCTTTGTATCAATTACCTTTGGACAGGTTAGGGAGATTTACCAACAATCTTCTGTGTCAGTCTTCTTTTGGTTTTTCCACCTTTCGGTTTGGTCTGAAGATATTTCATCTACCTATTTACAGTATATAAATGTGCGCATTACATAGGAATGGGGTTTCTTTTTGAATGAAACCACTTTTCTCGTAGAACTATGTGTTACCGCACCATTGCTACTGGAAGATGATATTGTGAAATAGTTAAAGACTGTCTTTCCTATAGGATTAAATAAATAAGTAAAGATGCAAAAGTGGATCTGAACTGAAGGCGGAATTGATGTCTTATTCTTTTTTATCTATTAATCTTCTGTTCTCAATGAAGTACTACTTTTCATATGTCAGCCACACTTTCGACGGCGATTTTTTGAAGCCCCTGAGTTTACATGGTGTGTTGAGTACAGTACCTTTGGCGATGGCTTCCATTATTTCTTCTACACTCTTAAGAAGGTTAATTATGTTCACTTCTATTGAACTCACTTGAGCCTATCAGTTTAGCTTGAATATTTACCTCATACAAATTAAGATTCTTCCATTATACAAGTTTTTTTATTGCTGCAACTACTTTCCCCTAGCGAAAAGCTATCATCTTAATTATTTGCCTTTCCTTAATCTCTAGGGCAAGAGATCACTGGAATCCAGCAGTTACCAAAATATACTACCTGCTGCTCCAAGAATAAATATGGTCCACGAAGAGCTCGAGAGCGAGGATTTTATATTCCTCACAAACCTTGATGAGCCATGAGCCGTGATTGGCAGCTTAACAAGCAACTGAGCTAACACATCAAAAGGGAGACCGGTCCAGCATTGGTGATCCTGCACCCCGTGGTGATGTTTTTTTTTTTTCTGGGCAGCAAATGGGAATGATGCCTGTAAAATGTGTGATTTAGGATAGAATTAAATTTTGAGATTTTTGTCTAGTAATGCTATAATATAATACTGCAGTCTAGAAATTTATGTATGATCTTGTTTAAACATTATGACTTCCCTTTTGAAACCTATTGTTTCGACTTCTGGACATATGGAATGAAATTGCATTATTTCTGCTGTTATGTGAAATCCTTAAATCAGAGTACTTGTTAACTCGGCCATTCCTTTTCTTTTTCAAAGTTCATGTTGTTTTTTTATTTTTCAATAATTAATTCATGATGCTGTTAGACGCTGAACTTCTCACCATTTTTTTTTTTTGAGGAAAGGAACTTTCACCTAACTCCAGCCTTTAATTTAGTGTTACAAACTAAATAAAGATGAAAATTTGAAGCTGGCCCTGGTAGGATTGGGCGCCTGCTCCGGGTGCTGGCTGGCCCGTCCTAGAGGGCGTGCCGGGGCCGTACCTGGCCCAGTAGGATTGGGCTGTGCTTTACGGGCCTGTGCCGAGCCGGGCCGGGCAGCCCATATTCCTTCTATACGACTCACCTACGACAGCAGTCAGCACACAGAAAAGCCAAACCCGACCTCCGTGTCGCCGGCGCCCGGCGGGATGGCTTCGTCGGCGGCGTACCCTGACGCAGGACGAGAACCTGGAGGCCATCATCACCCGCATCGAGCAGAAGTCCCGAAAGATCGAGACCCTCCTTAAGCAGTACGCCCCTCTTTCCCTCTCCTCTCGACCCTCTCCACCCCTCACCTGCTTTTGATTCGCCCGCTCATTCCTCCGCGGCGTGGGGGCAGGTCGAAGCCGGTGGAGGCCCTGAAGACGGCGCTCGAGGGGTCGCCGCTCAAGACCCTCGACGAGCGATGCAAGGTTCGTTCGGTCTTGATATGGCTCGTCTCGTTTCTTCCGTGGATTCGATCTGGGTTTCTTGGATTGTTCATTCATGTCGGTTGCGCGCAGTCGGCGAACTGGATCGTGGTGCACCGCGCGATGATGGCGATCAGGGACGTCGACGGCATGTTCAACTCCCTCGATCCCGAGTACTACGATATCCTCATGAAGTAAGAGATACAACGTCTCCCCTGCTCCTTCCTTCCCAGATCCATATTTACTGGTCAGAGAAGGTCAGTGGTTTGCAATTCGAGTCCTGGCAATCACCAATTCCTAGTTGAGATTCCACAAGTAGATAACAATCACTGTATTATAAATTTTGTTGCATTGATCCACGGTGATCGTGTAATAATGGTATTGCTACAAAACTTTAGTTTTTTATTTGACATCAGTTTTGTGCCGCGGGCGACCATTGATGATTAGAACAGTTATGCTGTACCTGACATTGGTGATTTTCATTCTATCATGGTTGTTATGATTTGTCGTGCTGCTGTGTAGCTGGTTGGGATTTTAGGAAATTTTGTTTTGCTGCTGGAGTCTAGATGTTGCTTAATTGTGTGTTAATTATTGGGAAAATACATGAGAGAAAACACACAATGGAATTGGATTATACCATTACTTTTTGTGGTCAAGATGATAGAACATTTCGAATTATTTTATGGGACTGTACAACTTCCAGTAAAAAATGAGTGCATTCTAGAGTGCATGTAGTCAATCTATTTTATCCTTGGTAACAGTATCTTTATGTTTGTTTGGATCGACCATATGATTAGCAGTTCAGTGTAAAAAAATATTATAATTCGATTGGCCATACAAGTAATTTCGAATAGGAATTGCTGATCAAAGTAATGCTTTGGATTGGATGACACACCTGTTTTGTGAAAACTGTTCTATAAACATCAGTGTACCATTGACAAAATGACAATGAGTTTTGAGTTGTATGACTCAATACCTGAACAAGCTCTGTTCTGTAAACTACAGTGTACTATTGATAAAATGAAAATGAGTTGTATGACTCAATACCTGTACAAGCTTTGGATAGTATGGGATGCAGTTGGATGTGTGCATTTCTTGTTTAATATTGCTGTACATGATCGAATGAACATATGTGTATGCTGTTCAATATTCCTACGCTTGTCCACGTTATCACATCATCCTTATCTCGGTTTCACATTATTAAAGGTCGCTGTCATGCTGTGCCACTCACCTTAGAACTGTGGTAAAATTAAGTTAGCTGTACATCATTTTACTCACATGTATCTCATTATTTCTGTCTTGGAATTGTTGCCTTCTATGCTTCCTTTTATGCTAATCTGAAGATTATTTATCTCTAAATATCAATGTGATGCAGGTACCTTTATAGAGGTCTATCTACAGGGGATAGGCCAACATGTGACCAGTGCCTCAAAATTCATGAAAAACTGACTGAGAAGGCAGGCCTAGGCTGTATATTGCGGTCCCTTGCTGATACTGTGAACACTGTATGAGCTTTGTCTCTGCATGCTGAGGGTGGATATAACAAAGCTCTCTTCCTGCTCTTTACTGTGATAAATTACATCAGGCAACCTAGCTGTAATTTTTAACTAGATGTTCTGCATTATCTCTTTCTTTGCCATTAGGCAATTTCAGTTAGAGCATCATTGTACATTACTAGAATGGCCGAACTCTATTAAAATTGAAGCGATTTCTGTACCATCAGAGCTGAAGATGTCTTCTGACACCAATTATTACGCTTCCAACTTATAGTTATGTTTTTTTTGAAAGGATGGCAAAATATTTGCCGCTATTTTTATTAGACGGATAAAAAGAAAAACTAATAGTTATGTTCTTGATCCTAAATTTGTATTATCTGGCTGTCAGAGCCCTTTTTTTTGTGCCTAATTGTGCCCTCCTCAATGCTCCGCTTCTTAATGTATTATTAAGTGCTTAGAATGGTTATTCCTCTTTCTTACCCACATGTATTTTCATACTAGCAAACAGAAAATGACATGCCCGCCCGTGATAAATGCTGAAAGTGAAATTAGTTCTATGGTGCTAGAATAACATCTAGCAATCATCTGAAAATGTTACTAGTATTAGCATTCTCATCTTGGTAATAATGTAAGTAAAACACTAGCTAAAAACATTGTCCTACCTGAAATGAATCCTAGAAGCCCTATCCGGTAGTTAAAACTCTGAAAAATATTTTCATAGACAAGCAATAAGCAGTATTGGTGAAAATATTACTGCATTATACTCCATGTTAATGACTTATAGACATAAGAGCAGATTTGCCTGCATATCTAGATTATATACTCCATGTCATTGACTTGTATAAACAGCCAAACTGCATTAAATCAGTGCAACAGCATTTTCAGCAACCTAGGAGTGATTCATATGAAAAGATTCATCTAAAAACAAAAGGTTCAAATTTCAAGAAAATAAAAAAACAAAACAATAAGGTTCACCCAGTGAAATGCATGTTTGCACACGAGCACGGCTAATAATAAGAATAATAATGATCTTCTGAAAACCATATACGATCAGAATGATTTTTTTGAACGGACATATACGATCAGAATGAATGACCTACAGCATAAATTAGCATACAAATTAAAAGGTCTTATGATGGCATCAAAAGCTAAATGCTAGAAGTAGAACACAACATCAAATTAAAGCAAATAAATGAACATGCAAATAATGTACTGAAGTGAAACCATTTTATTATATCCGTCAGTACTAGTATCTGTCAGTACTAGTAATATCTCCAAATAAACTGGACCATCTCCAGGATTTTTTCCCCGAGGGAACAAACGGCTTATTACCGGAAACATAGGATCGACTACCCCGATCATACCATTCGATCAACCAACATTACAAGTGCAAGAACCCATTAGAATGAAGCCTATGATAGCTCATATGACGACAATACAAGAGCTAGAACATGATGGGATCTGAACAGCAACCGGCAGAGATCCCCATGAGCCCATCCATGGCCTGCCCCGGCATGTCATCGAGCAGCCAGTCCTCGAGCAGCGAGAAGGTAGCCGTGCTCGCTCCCATCACCGCCGGCGCCACCACCATCTCCAACGTCGACGACTTGTTAACATCACCGCCGGTCATCACCATCTGTTCCTGGCAAACGATGTTGGCTGCTGCAGCGTCTTGCTCTTCCTGGAACTCTTGCATGGCGATCTGCTTGCAGTTATTAGCTGTCGCTGCTGCTGCTGCTGGTGACGGCCTCATCATCCATGCCTGGAAGAGGTCGGAGACGCCGGTAGTGGTGGTCTCATTGTTGCTTGGTGCGCCGCTGCAGGCGGTGTTGGGGTAGCTGTTCATGGGCTGCTGCATTCCTTGGAGGCTGTGGTGGCTGCTGCTGCTGCTGGGGCTGTAGTAGTTTGGGCTGCAGGTGACTGCATTGGAGGAGGCAGTGGTTTGGAAGGAGTCGGCTGCCGGTTGTTGCAGCCTCTTTACCTTCTTCTTGAGGTGTGTGTTCCAGTAGTTCTTGATGTCGTTGTCGGTTCTTTGAGGGAGGTAGGAGGCTATGGCTGCCCACCTGCATGAAAGCACAAGAGATATATATGAGATACCAAACTATATATATTAAGATTTAAGAGGAAGGCAGATGTGGAAAAAAAAGTTTTTGAAGCCATAGATTATGCTTTATACAGTTAGTCAATAGTCATGGATTTGCTTGACCTACTTCAAGGCTTCAAGCCTATTTGAAATAGAACTGAATGGATTTTCAAGCTGATGATGGATATATGAAGTTGATGAGTTGAAGAAAGTTACAAATCTATGCTAGGTTAAATGTAACTTTTTTTTTTGGTTCTTACAGAGTGATACATCAACAATTTTAAGAGGTTTAAAAAAAACATATTTTAGGAATAACGGTGATTACTTGTTGCCAAGCAATGCCTGGAGGTGGATGATGATCCCTTCCTCATGAGGAGTGAAGTTCCCACGCTTGATCCCAGGCCTGAGGTAGTTGGTCCACCGCAGCCTGCAGCTCTTGCTGCACCTCATCAACCCTAAAAAAAACATGTGTAACATCAAAGAATCAAACACACTGCTTCTCTCTCAATGAAAACCAAAACCAAGCACAACTCTCAACATGTATATATGTACAATCCCTTCAGTGAAAATCTGCTCTAGTGAGCAAAGCAAGGAGAGAGTTCGGCGAACCAACCTGTGTTCTCTGGCACAGACCGCCAGTTCCCGGGGCCGTGCTGCTGGATGTAGGAGACGAGCACGATGTCCTCCTCGGGCGTCCATGGCCCTTTCTTGACGCCGACGCCGTTGTCGCAGCACGGTGGCCTCCCCATGCCTGCTGCTTGCTGTCTCCTACCTCGGACGATCGATACACCTAGCAAGCAAGCAGCTAGCTACCCCTAGAGCTAGTCTAGCTTGGCTAGTAGATATAGTAGGCAAGTAGTTGAAGAACAAGAAGATGGGAAGCTGTGGCTGCTGCCTACACAGCCACGGCGGCCCCTGCACAACGGCCTTCTCCCTGGAACCCTCTGCTGATACGATATCGGCCTCCTTTTATTCTAGGACTAGGACACGCCAGCAGGCAGCAGGCCCTAGCTGCTTTATCTCCTACCTGTCCTCTTGCACAGGTGCCCTAGCTAGGTAGCTGCATGTGAGTGCTTATATACTGCATGACCTCATATAAGCCACTCTCTGTGCTGTGCTCCCTTTTGATCTGGCACTGTTGCTTTCCAATGCAAAAGTCAGTCAGGTGATCACATGAATGGGCGTCTCTCTTGCTCCGGGTGTGATCTTTGCTTTGTTGCATGCGCTGCTTTTGCGTGTGCAAGCCAAGAACACACGGCCGGTTGACGTATTGCTGGAGGACTCCTTTTCTGCTGTGGCGCTCATGAAGGGAGTAATTGCTTGCGTTTGTCTGTGTCTCTTCAGATTTCTTGGGCATTGATGAGGATCGTGTGTGTGTGTGACTGTGTGTGCGCACCTGGCACATGCAGGTTGGCTCTTCTCTCCTCCAGATTCAGAGCCTCAGAGGGCCTCTCTCAAGAATCTGCAGGAAAATCAAATCACTTGCTATACACATTGCTGAAATTTTAAACTCTTCTCTATATCCTCTAGATTGGGATTCGGATCGGAGCGGAGCAGAGAATTACCCGCACCATTTGTCCATTTTCACTCCTAATTGGGGATCTGTATGGTGTATCCTGCGCGCGCAAGTATCGATGACCACCTTTCCTCATAGATAGATTTAAAACCCTAGACACAACATGGAGGATACATCATACATGATTGCATGAACATGTCAGCAGACGGCCAGAGGCAGAGTCAGAAATGCGATTATTTTCCCTTTTTTTATGGGGGAGGGGGGCAGCTAACACAAATTTTCATGAAATTTAATGAAATTTTAAAGTTTCTAGTTAAAATTTGTTACCTTGGAACCACTTCAACCACATCTAAAAAAGAGTTTCAGATCTTAAAAGTTTCACACCATTTATTAATTTTCCCACCAAATAGAAACATTTATTTTTCACATTTCAGAGATGTGGTATGTTTATTTAATTTAATGGGAATTCAATATATACACAACCAACTCACCAGTCATCATTAATATTTCATATGTCAATAAACATTAATTACAAGACAAAAAGTTTATTCATATATATTGTACACATATGCACAATGAAGTTAAATTAATTAGTTTCAGCCTTGTTCATCACTCGAGAAGTGATCGAAACCTTTTTTTTTTCTATCACCATCCTGCCATCAAGGTGAAAGAACTGTGGTCATCCCTGTGACAAATTTTGTGATGGACCTTTCTCACTGAGATGGCAAGAAAAAAATAGAGATCTAAATTAAAAGTCCACATTCAGCATGATGAACACCTTTAGAGCAAAGAAAAAAAATCAAATTGGGGCCATAGAATGAAAGAACCATGCAATTATGCAAATATACTCAATTGAAGTAAGCTTGACCACAAATTTAAACTAATTTGAAGTCTAAAGCAATGGTTAAAAACAACATGCCCTCTCTAGGTCATAAGCACATATTAAGTCGTAAATTGTGTGACAAATTTTGAATAGAACATAGGAATGGCATATTTTTACATTTTAGTGCCAACTCTCTTTAAGGAAATAAAGACTAAACCTTTACCCTTGTAGTTTGGAAAGTTTTAGTCCGAGAAGTGAATTGCTCCTTTAGACAATGTTGGTTTGAATGAAACAACCAGGGAAGAAAATATACATGGCCAACCAGGGCGCACGGCATGGCATGGGCATGGGCACGGCTAGGCACGGCACTATTGGGCATGGTGCCATAGCCGTGCCGTGCCGCATCGTGCTGCCGTGCCGAACTCTCGGCCCAGGCACGATACTATAGCTTGTTTGTCGTGCCGTGCCGACGAGCACAGTGGCCCGGCGTGCTTTTACAAGCCTGGCTCCGCGCATCCGCCCTAGGAACCAACGCCGCCACAGACGTGCGCCGACGCCGCAGCCGAGCGTGCCACCACGGCCGCAGCCAAGCCGGCCGCCGCAGAGCGAGGCCACCACGCCGCTGTCGAAGACTCATCCCCCGGCCACGCGCGCCGCCGCAGACTCATCCACGCCACGCTTGCTGCTGCTGCCACAGAAGCGCAGCCCACGCCGTGGTGGTCAGGATAGCATACGAGAGGGACAGAGGGTGAAGAAGTTAGGGTTTGGGGAGGCAGTGGTGCTTATATACTCCATACTTTTCATCCATTGGCCGTAGTTCATCAGGATTTCATCCAATGGTGGAAATAGATCGGGCCGCATAGTGCCGACCCAAAATTCGTGCGGTGCCCGTGCCAACCCTACGGGCCGAAGTCGCGGCCCAGGCACGGCACCATGACCAGGCCGGGCCATGCTTGGCCGTGCTTTTTCGGGCCGTGCTAGTGCCAGCTCAGTGGGCGTGGCCCCATCAGGCCCATCTGGCCATCTATAGAAGGAAACCGTTTCCACAGGCGAGCCTTGCATACCGGCCATGGGTCCCCCTTGGCTTATATCACAGGTAAAATCCTGCTACAGACGTCTTTGGATAATAAAAGTGGTGTTTGGATATAAACTGTCTTTTATATATGCAGGTAAAGTTTGCGCTGCTTGAGATCATCATATACTTTCTTATACTGAACTTTTTTTTTGATATTAAGATCCTTATACTATACTTCAATAGACGTGCTAGGAATACGATACATGTGGTTTGTGCACTATATCTGTGTTAAACCTAATTTACTCAATGTCGAGAAAGAAAATCTCGTGCTTAACAAAAGATCTAGCTAGTTGCAACGCGTAACATCATCAAACTTTATTTTGTTTTCTTCGTTGGGAGAACCCTCTTATATATTCTTATCTTTCTCTGTCCGTGCGCGGACGCAGCTTTCAAGTGGCATGCAGAGACGGACATGTATATATGGACCACCATTGGCTGGTCCAACCATGAACCTTCACGAATACAGCTTGTGACAACGAAAAAGCAAGCAAGCGATCGAGTCATGCGTGAAATGGCGCGCATGAAGATGAAGTCGCGCCGTGATTATTGACCTCTCAGGCTCAGTGTTTACATATGTAAGAATTTGATGACAAGTCAATGTTTATCCCGTACGTACGCACACGTACGACCGAACGAGCGCACGAGCTTGCACACGGGAAAGAACCTCAAAAGTACAAGCGACCGCGGCAGCAGTCAAAAAGTGCACTCGAACTACTTTTTTCCCCAAAATCTAGATCGGGTGTTCAACCCGTTTTTCATTAAGAGAAAAGGTAACCATAGGTTACAAAGACGATACAAAGGACTCACCAGTAATACTTGATTACCAACGAAATCTCACAGGTACTAACGAACAGCAAGAAACACGAGGTGGGGGAGACCCTCCACCTAAAAACTCTAAACGACTGAGCCTAATACATATAGACAACACATTGGTAGCCAGTAGTGTAGTGAAACCGCAGAGGCGACGAACAACCTCGGAGGCAAAGCATCCGCCAGGGGCGCCAGTATGACCACAGCGGCAAAGCATCCGCTAGAGAAGAGATCCACGACGGCAAAGCATCCGCCAGACGACGAACAACCTCGGTGGCAAAGCATCCGCCAAGGGCGCCAGTATGACCAAAGCGGCAAAGCATCCTCTAGAGAAGAGACTACGGCTGCAAAGCATCCACCAGAACAGCAGCATGGCGGCAAAGCATCCGCCAGAGACGACGACCATCAAAGCGGCAAAGCATCCGCTGATGGGGGGCCGTCACGCTCACAGGCAACAAAGTATCTGCCTGAGAGGGGAGACCGAAGCGACGGCAGCGGGCAAAGCATCCGCTACAAAGAAGCAATCGACTGCGGCAACACCAACAACTACTGGACAAACCAAAGAGAAGAGTAGCATGAAGCACAATCAGGCACTAGCACAAAATGGAGCAACTCCAAGCAAGGGAAGCGGAAGGAGCAGAAGCACGGCAGCAGGAGCCCCCAACGATGCCTTCAAGAAGGGAACTGACGTCCGCAGGGGCCATCATCGTTGAAAGAAGCACACGGGGACTTTCATCCCATAACCATCCCCGGCATGGTGAGCAGAAGCTTCGATGACGCCTTCAAGAAGGAAATGACGCATACAGCGCCACCGTCACCAGCCCAGAGCAAGGCGGGGCAGGGTGTTAACCCAAGTATAGTTTCTCCACACCACAGCAAGGGGAGGCTGCTGTGCCTAGGGGCGCCCAGGCCGGGGCTGCAGCTCGGGATCTGTGGCGGTGATGAAGCGCGGGCACCGCAAGGCTCGGCGCCGCGCCACCCCAAACGCCAGTTCCGCAGCAGCCGCATCGCTAGGCGCGACATCCCGCCCAGCCGGCCACTGCGCCACCAGCCGTGCAGCCAGGACAGAGATCCGGCCGAGCCGGCCATCCTGCGGCCACCCCCGCAAGAACCGATCCCGGCGGCCACTGCACAACCAGCAGCCGCCAGGAGCGAGACCGGCCCCGACGGACTGCCGGGCCACCGAACCCGCCGTGCAGGCGACCTACGCCATCAGGACGGGAAAGGGCGGACACTACCTCGATGGACGTCGCCAAACCACCGGATCCAGAGAGGGAGGCGCCGGATCCAGCCATGGAGGTCCCGGATCTGCCCCGCTGGCCACGTGAATCACCGGAGTTGAATGGGAGGAGGAGGGGTGGTAGAGGAAGTAGGGGAGGGAACGGGGATTGTGGACGGTTGCCTGTTTTTTGGGCCGCCGTGGGCTGCCGCCATCGCACGCCGAGGGCGACGACGGCGGTCGGAGGGAAGGCATGAAGGGGAGCTCTAGGGGCGGTGGCACGAGCCCCCCCCCCCCCCCCGAGTCACCCGTTGGGGGGAGCTCGGGGGAGAGAGAGTCTATTCTCGTTATCCTATAATTTCTGTCTAATAGTTTGAAAACAAATAGCTTTCCCTTTCCCCAAAATCATACGCTCATATACATGTGTATACTCAATTAGTCACCCTTATGGCCTTATATGAAGATAATCCCTGTCTCTAGGAACATCTCGAAAAGATTAAGCTAGATCAACAGATCTTGAGACTGATGAAGTCATCGTAAGCGTCTTCCCGTAAACAGATATCAGAAATGCTTGGTTGAGGGCATCCTTCTGTCTGGATGGACCAACCCGCGCGGTGTGATGACCAAGAAAAAAAGGGGCACATGTTGCAGTCGAAGGGTCTGCACCCGTCCTTTCCGTGGTCAGTGCATGGGAGCACGTGTGACCACTTGCTCGGCGTGGGGAGCATGCAGCATATGGGGCCGTGCATGCGCGGTGACCAAAGAGAAGAAAATGACCGACGCTGGGAATTCGTGAGAGGAGCACGGGGCCCGCATCTTCATGCGCCATTTTTACTCCGTGACTAGTGACCGTGGGCATCGAAGTCCGCACTGGTCTATGCGTTTAAGGTGTATGTTTTGTATGTTTCATCCAGATGTTGCATACGTTGCAATATCTATACACATATGTTGCAAGTATATTTTCCAAATGTGTCACTGTTTTATCTGGATGTTGCATGTTTTGATCTAGATGTTGCATATGTTGTGGTGGCTATATGTGTATGTTGCAAGTTGTTGGGGTTATGATCCCCGGGTGTCTCAAGGCATCGATTAGTTAGCAGGCTAAGCGACCCACGATACATCAGCTAGTGAAGGCCCAAACGACCAAGGCCCAGCTGAGCCAAGTAAACCAAGCCGAACACCAAGGGTAGGGTCAGCCACGACCCCTTCCTTCTGCCTTAGCCGCACGACGTACAAGAGACACACAACCTCTCCACCGTCACGACCCCTGGGAGGAATGGGGAGAGGTTGAGCCCAGCTAGGCGCGCCTGCTCTGACAAGAACAGACATGCCGCCTTGACCCCGCAAGGACCAAGGAGACAACGGTCACCTCGGTCTGGTCAGACGCCATCCTTGCGCCATGCAGCTCAGACAAGACAACACCGCCTCAGCGGTGACGGCCGGTACAGGTGCCCACCGTCCAGATACGGTCCTGAACAAGACTCATGTATGATTCCACCTACTATGGGATGGGATCCATGACGGAGGCCTTGACTTGGAGGCCATCTAGACCGAACAGTAGGCCACGACCCTGGAGCTCAGGATCATAGCCACCTGCTCCTCAAGATAACCAGGCGATCGATGACCGGGGGGCGGTCACCAACTCTTGTACGATGCCCCTAGGAAATCCAGGAGACGATGACAAAGATCACGGCGAAGGCCACATCGCTGAAGGACGGCTGGCGAACCACCATCATGCCTACAGTGCCGCCACGGCCGGCATAGTAGCACCACGCCATACCTTACCACTGATGTGGGCACAAGACCATGACGACAACCACACCCAGACGTGTATCACAAGACGGCATAGCTTGCAAGCCAAGTTAGCTAGGCTCCTCTCTCAGGCTTACGACACCTCGATCGGAGAGAACCTTCTTCTTTATACATGCCCTGGCCCCAGGACTCTATATAAGGGCAGCTAGGGCATCCTTCCCACCATCTTGAATCGGAGACATCTTCAACTCATTCACACCGTAGTAGGGCTCCTAAAACTTCTCTTCCACCATTCTTGCATCCCCACTATAAGAACTTCAGAGCATTCAAGCGAGGAACACGGACTCGATCATCTCTGAGACTGGACGTAGGGCTCCAGACTGAACCAGTATAAATCTTCATGTCTTTTGGATGCTACCATCGTCTTTCTAGAGCAACACGGCAATCTTATAAATTTAGGTTTACAAAACACCGACAAGTATATGTTCCAAATGTTTTAACTGTTTCAAACATATGTTGCAAGTATTTTATCTGAATGTTGCATATGTTGCAGTGACTATACACATATATTGCAAGCATATGTTTCAATTTGTTTCCCCTTGTTTCAGTATATATGTTGCAACAAGTGATGCTCCCCACGCGCTCTGACTCACGGGCACGCACGCGCTGCAGTCAGCATGCACGCAACGGGCGGTCACTACCCAAATGGCCGAGCACTCCCTGGTCAAAGTGCATGCACACATGCAGAGCGCCACAGCAGGCCAACACCCAATGGATACATAACTAGGCGCACCACCAGGTGTGGCCCCCCCCACGGTGCAGCATGCGGTCAGGTCAACACATGGGTACGCGCATTGTGCTCCATCTCTCTCGCATGCAGCTGGACGGGCCCCACGCACATGCTCTCCCGTGCAGGCGCAGCAGCAGGCGCGGGCAGGTGCGGGGCGCAGCAGTAGCAAGAGGAGGCGCGTGTTTCCAAAAAAGAGCAAGAGGAGGCGCGGGACGCGTCAGGGGCAGCAGCAGATGGGTAGGCGCAGCAACATACACGGGCGTCCGGACGCGAGCTGAGGGTCCGTCCCGACGTCCAGGCGCTAGCATGGTTGCCCATGTCACTTAGCACTGAAAGAATGCTGCCACTAAATCTTGTAATAAACCTAGAAAAATGCAAGCACCGGTATCAAGTCGACTACCTGAATCCAGATAAAAAGCTTCCACCAGTAAGAAACTAACCAAGTGAGCTATGCTCACTTTGCGCACTTCAACTACTTGAAACTAATGGAAAACGGGAATTGCCCTGTGCACTACTTGAAACTAATAATGGAAAACGGGAATATGCCCTTTGCATAACAGAATATTTGTCGGGTTTTAGTTGTACCAATAGGGAAATTCATGATTTACTACATCAAGGATTGGAAGCCCCTCATCACTATCCGGAATTGATGTCGGCAAAGGTTAATCGACCGTGATTGGGGTGTCCTGTCACTGCCGGTTTGGCGACCCGACAATGGTAATGGACTATCAATGTTAAGTCAAAGCATCAGCCGACAGTGATATCCACGACCATCACTGCCGGGTTGGAGTGTCACTGTCCGGTTGACGCATGAACCGGTAGTTATATAAGGAGTGTCACTGCTGGGTTGGGACGATATTACCCGACAGTAAGACTTAAGATATCACTACGGGATCGTGATTGAACCCGACATTGATACTCACTACATCACTGCTGGCTTGGTACCACACCCGAAAGTGAATTTGTGAGTGTCACTGCCGGCCTATACCGTACCTGGCAGTGAGTATTATAAGACTCCAGATACACCAGATATGTAACCAAGCAAACAATTATAATGAACCAGATATATAACGCAGCAGAGAATTATAATAATACACTAGATACATCAAATATAATGAACCAAATATCTAAGATTATTCAAGTTACACAACACACCTAAAACATCTTAATGTATATAACACAAGATTTAGCTCGAATAATAAATAAAACACTCTGAATTAGTTCTCGCTTTCATATAAAATGTAAAACTGTGATTTCTCTTCGAACACCTCATCCATGAAAAACCCAACAAGTTGTTCTTGCATTCCGCTAATCTCGGACTCTAGCAGCTCACGCTCGTACTGTCATTGAAGCAAAAAGATATTAATAAGATGCACAATTAACATGTGTTACCGAAAAAATGACATGTTTCATTGAATTGGCAAATGTAAATAAAATGGAAAGATGAATCTCACTAGTTTTTCGACTGCGCTCAAATCATCATCGATGAATTTCTGCATTTTATGCGCCGCCGAGAAACTGCAAAGGTCGTTGGCCGGCAGCTGATGTAGGGTATAATTCTCCATAGTGTCCATCAGGAAAGTTTTCTGGTACAGTCTATACATCACGCTTTTCCTTCTGTACTCCATGAAGGCACTGCGTGAGATTATTAGAAACTGAGAAGGTTAAATGTATGTGCTCTATCCTTAAAATAAAAATGTTTCCCAAAAGCAGTTAATAAGTATGATTTTGGCATCTTGTTTTGTTCTAGAATGATTTCTATGAGGACGTAATGGGCACTGCAATCACGAAAGTCCAATGCAAATTAGTCTGTACTTAAATTATAATATGGAGCAAGGCAAGAATCACGTACTCACAATAGTAGGCCAGGAGTATGCATGGTACTCCTTCGCAATTTAGGAATATCTGGGTCACATCCTTGATAAGATCAAGCGGATTGACATTAATTTTGTTGCATGTGTCCTGGTTTACTCTATTATTAGGGTCCAAGAAGGCCACATTATCAATCCCTCTGGCCATGCACGTTTCTGCCTCCATACTGCATAAGCAAGAAATGATCAATAATTCTTATATTTATCCATAAATACAAGACACAGTGTGACATCGTGTGGCGAGGGTACCTACATAGTCCACAAGGAATGTAACAGAAGGTTGAGTTGGCGCCTCTGATAAAAATTAAACAAGCAGTCCCAGAAGACCCACATTATTTCTTCTCTATATGACGAAATATCTCTACTGGGATTCTAACTCTGAACATTAGTTGCTCCTTCTTACCGGTCTCTATTTTGTAATAATCATGCAGTCGACGCAAAGTTGTCGTCAACTGTGCAATCCCATCCGCGTTCTCCAAGAGATCTTTGCCTGCCTCGTACTGGTATGCAAGAGGTGCCTTGTCAAATTCTCTAGTCTTCCTTCCTGTATATCCCGCAATTCTTGCTCTGTCATACCCATGGCTTCGGCTTGTTTCTAGAATTCTATTTTTTCGTGTAGGTACTCGCCAGCCAGCCTGTCTGTTAGAGTTTTTGTTGCTTTGCCATTTGAAGTCCGATGGATATGTGGGTTTCCGTGGTGGGTCATTTAAACCTTTGAACACAGGTAGTTGTGCTTTCTTGGAGGATGGGTTCTGCCAACATGAGCCTTGCATTAGGCTAGTTGTGCTCCCACTCATATGACTTTTCTTCCCATGAGTTTCTGGATCCTAATTTATCAATGGGTTGGACCTTTTTCTTATCCAATAGACCTCCTTTGCGGTGGCAGCAGCTACGGAGAAGGAGATGGATCTCTCCTTAGCGATGGCGTAGGAGAATGATTGCTTCTTTGCGGCGATGGCACAGGAGGTAGTGCTGTAGGATAAGGAGCCCTCCTTGGCGGCGACGGCATAGGAGGCTGTTGTGATGAAACCCTAGGCAGTGTCGAGGAACAACCGTCGTTATTGCCCTCTTCATCCAAAGAGGAATCATTATTACTAAACTGTTTGAACGCCACAAAGCGCCCCCCCTTGTTCCCACCAAGTGTCTTGTTGTCTTCCTCAGGTGGGATGGTCAAGCACTAATAACGACCTTGGGTCCTTGGCGTACCCTCTTGGTATTTCAGCACCGTGTAGTAGCTGCCCTTCTTGGACGAAATACCAGGCTTGGCCTAGCGCCACCTTAAGAGGGAAGTACTCTTGGGGCCCATACAACTTGCGGGGAGTGGGTTCATTGATACTGTCCACCGAAAATCCACCGGATACATTGCAGTTGCTTCATTCTCATCAACCGGGGTCGATCCACACTATGTGAAAAATGGTTTGTAGTAACGGGTCAAATTTTTTAGGGGCGGCTGGTGATGAAGCTACCTCTACAGTGGCATGCTCGGGATCCACGAGACCAGCCGCCCCTATAAATGGAAGAGCAGGGGCGGTTGGTGATACGAGCCGTTCCTACAAATGGGTAGGATTTGTAGGGGCGGCTCACTCACCAGCCGCCCCCGGTGTTGCTATTTGTAGGGGCGGCTGGTGATTGAGCCGCTCCTAAAAATGCTCCACGTATAAATACCTAGGATTTGTAGGGGCGGTTCAATCACCAGCCGCCCCTACAAATATCCGTTGTATAAATGGCTGCATGCCCCTTCTTCTTCCTTGGGTCACTCACTCCAACCCGTGAAAGAAAGGTGGGGAGGTCTTGGACACCTCCCAAAAATTGCTCTACTAAGGAGGGAAGGTTTTGGTCTCAAATCCTTTGATGGAGAGGTTGTAGAAGGTAAGAAAATGCTAATCCATACTTTTTTTTGAAGTTTTAATGGTTGGTTAGTGAGTAATTAGAGTTTTGTTTTTCTCTCTCTTCTATGGTGCTTGAACTACTTATGAAGCAAATTAGACCCAAGTTTTGAATGTACTAGGGTAAATTAGGTAGGGGAACAAGATCATACCCTTATTTGGTCCATGTTTCTTATTTTAGTGAACAATTAGTTAGTTTTATGGATGTTTCATGTGCATGTAGATCTAGATCTAGGGTTTGGTTTTTTTTATTAATTTCGTTTTTATAAATTTATGTTTGATGAAATTGAACTAGGGTTTGCATGAAAGATATTGGGTAAAATATAATTATTGCTAATTATTGTCTTTGAAATTGTTTATTATAATAAACAAATATGTATTTTAATTATTTATGGATAAATGAGCCATTAATTAATTTTCTCTATCATGGTGTGTTTGCATGCTTCATGTAATTATATTTGATTTATATTCATATATATCTAAAGTATATACAATTATTCTCAAGTAATTATTAATTTAATTTATTTTATATATATATATCTGAACAAGTAGTCCTTTAATGTTTGTTTTGTTGTTGTTGTAAAAGATGGAGTACATGAACTCTTGGATGTATGGTTCGTTAAGGTTCAAGGCAGGTTTCCGTAAAGAGGTGGATAAATTTATTGAAGCCTGCAAAGAAGCATGCAACGACGTTGACTAGAGAATAATGATACAATTATTTGTCTCTAGTAAAGATTGCAAGAACCGTATGGCATGGACAGATGTGACTATCATCAGATCACATTTGATTATGCGAGGATTTATTGAGGACTATATAGTGTGGATTCATCATGGTGAAACGGTTATTGTTAACGACGAGGATGGGAAGGAATACGATGATGAAACCCTAGAATCCCTGTCCCAATATTCAGCAGAGCTTGATGCACGAATGGATTCCGAGTTTGGCAATGAACAAGGTGGTGATGCTGGTGGTTGGGATGGTAACGATGAAGGTGGTGTCAATAATGATGGTGGAGCACGTATTGGGGATGAAGATGATTTGGAGGACATGATTCGAGCCCTTGGACCAGAGATTTTACTAAAGAGCCCAAAAGGTCTAGAAAATTTGGAAAGGGTGACAAAAGCATCGAAGGAGACTGTGTATGGTGTTGAAAAGGGCTGTCCGACACATTGGACATTGCTACGTTTTGTGCTTGAGCTACTCATGCTGAAGGCTAAATACGACTGGTTAGACTGTAGCTTCAATGATCTATTGCATCTCCTATCATGGGTGCTGCCACAACCAAACTCTATTTCCACCAACACGTACCAAGCGAAGAAGGTCATAAGCCCATTGACAATGGGGGTTGAAAAATTCATGCATGCCCCAACCACTGTATACTTTTTCGTGGTGAAACGTTCAAGTCACTGGATAAATGTCCCCGGTGTGGGGCCAGCCGGTACAAGAACAATGACCTTTATGGTGGGGACGAAGCCTCCATGGGAAAAAGAGGAATAAGAAGGGTACAAAAAAGGTGGTACAAGAATCTTAGCCCCTAGAGGACACTCCATTAGGCAACGATGCAAAGCAGAGAAGAATTCCTGCCTTGGTAATGTGGTACCTGCCAGTGACCGACCGCTTGAGACGTATCTTCCTAAACCCTAAAGAAGCCGCACTCATGACATGGTGGGATGATGAGCATAAGGTGGATGATGATAAGATTACACACCCGGCTGATTGTAGTCAGTGGCAAAGGTTCGATGAGAAGCACAAAGAATTCAGCGATGACCCAAGGAATATACGGTTTGGCTTGAGCACCGATGGAATGAATCCCTTCAATGAGAGGATGAGTGACCACAACACTTGGCCAGTGATCTTGACCATGTACAACATCCCAATGTGGTTGTGTCAGAAGAGAAAGTACCTTCTCCTCACTATTCTTATTTTTAGCCCTAAACAAACAAGCATTGATATAGACGTGTTCCTCGAGCCTTTGATACAAGAAATGGAGAGGCTATGGAGGCATGGGGAGCCAATGTACTATGCGTTCTAAAAGGAGGACTTCATATGTAGAGCAATAATATTTGTTACTACCAATGATTACCCTGCACTATTTGCTTTGTCTGGATAGATCAAAGGGAAGACGTGATGCTTGATTTGCTTGGATGGTACTACATGGGTGTACCTGGATGCATGCAAGAAGATAGTTTACCTAAGGAACCAACACTTCTTAAAGACAAGTCACAAGTACCGCAACAAGTTGTTCTTTAGATTTTATGACAACACCCCGGAGATTGAACCCCCTCCAGAGAGACATCATAACGGAGAACACATGTATAGAATGGTGAAAAACATATGCGTCGTCTATGGAAAGAAGAATCCAGATGGGATGAACAGAGATAGAAGCATACCTCTTGTCGAAGGCGTACCTTTCAAGAAACAATCTATCTTCTTTCAGTATCTGCCTTATTGGCCAGACTTGGAGGTCTCCTATGCCATTGATGCTATGCACGTGTAGAAGAATGTCTTTGAGAGTCTCATTGCTACCTTGATGGACACAGGCAAGTCAAAGGATGGTCTGAAATCATGGAAAGACATGGTGCAACTAAACATGATGCCACAACTTTATCCGGTACCTGAGGCTAATGGAAAATACACTCTGCCCGCAGCGTGCTTCAACCTAACACCAGACGAGAAGAGAGCTATATGCACTTTCCTGAGGGGGGTCAAAGTTCCGACTAGGTTTTCAGCGAATGTGAAGAAGCTAGTGTCGATGAAGGATTTATCAATAACACACTGCAAGGCTCATGATTGTCATATGATGTTGACAGTGTTTCTACCTATTGCAATCAGGGCTATAAAGCTAGAGTTCTTGAAAATGACCATCACCCGCATGTGCTATTTCTTTTTGAAGATCTCATAGAAGACGATTGGCAAGCAAGAGTTGAGTGATCTACATGAATTTGTGGTGGAGACACAAAACCAACTAGAGATGTGTTTACCTCCTGCTTTTTTGATATAATGCCTCATCTCATGATTCACATGATTCATCAGATATAGGTGCTGGACCCTTGCTACTTTCATAAAATGTGGTCCTACGAGTGGTTCATGTCGGTTCTAAGTCGATACGTGCATAATCAAGCATACCCAGAGGGCTCCATGATAGAGGGTTACAGTACTAAAAAAGTCATCGAGTGCTGTCAAGAGTACCTAAAAGTACAGAAAGGGATTGGTAAACCTGATTCTCGTCACAAGGGTAGGCTGGCTGGGAAGGGCACCAGTGGTAGAAAAGTGTTCATCGACCATGATTATAAAGAGGTGAGTCGGGTGCATTACAATGTCTTGCAGAGTACACAACTGATGCAACCGTACATTGATGAACACTTGGCTATCATTATATCAGAGAAAAATGGTCGTTCGGATGATTGGGGTCATGAAACAACATAAGCAACGACTAACTACATGGTTGAAGGACCAAAACATACCGCTTGGAGAAACCATAGACTCTATTACCATCAGTAGGTTAGCGGAGGGGCCATCGAGACAAGTGACATCTTGGAATGCTTATGACATCAATGGGTATACGTACTATACCCACGCAAAGGATAGTAAATATGTGAACCAAAATAGCGGCGTTCGAATAGAGGCTCTCGATGGATTAGGGCGAAAGATCCAATACTTTGGCATCATTGAAGAGATATGGAAACTTGACTATGGAAGGAATATAACGGTGGCCCTGTTTCGATGCCGCTGGATCAAACAACACCAACTGAACGAGATCGGATTGAGAGTTCTGGACCTCAAGAATCTAGACAACCAAGATGACCCTTGGGTGCTCGCTTCACATGTCACACAAGTTTTCTATATGTCTGACCCACAAAGTAACCTTCCCCCGAAGAAGAAGACAAAGCACGTAGTTGCCTCCGGGAAACAGCACATTATCGGAGTTGATGGCGTGGACGATGTTGAAGCTTACGATAACTATGATGAGATACCGCTATTCATAGACTTTCCTAAGAAGATCAGTGTTGTGAAAAAGAACCTGCCCAAAGACATATTGCCATGGGAATGAAAAGGTGTCAAGGGGAAAGTCGTTATAGCGGGCTAGCTAGTTGTTGAACGTGGAGCGTTTGTGTAAGTGTGTGTTTGTAAGACTTCATTTATGCATGCATGTGAGACTATATATTTATGTATGTGTGTAAGACTATATATTTATGTATGTGTGTGAGACTATATTTATGCATGTGTGTGAGACTACCCTTTGCAACATCCAGATGAATCTATTTCAACATCCACTCTATTACTACTAAAACTTTATGAAATCACTTAACACTTTATGAAATAAAAAAATGGTCAAAATAAAAGTAGGAGATCTTGACGAGTTATACAACTTTTATATTCATCACCTTTACAGCTGAAATCATTTAGTGGTTGAAAATCAGGTTTGAAGCTGTCATTTTCTGAAATTCAAAATTTGAACTATTCAAATTTTGTCAAATAAAAAGATGACCAAAATAAAAGTTGCAGATAGTGATGTGTTCAACAACTTTTATATTCATCACCTTTACAGCTGAAATCATTTAGTGGTTGAAAATCAGGTTTGAAGCTGTCATTTTCTGAAATTCAAAATTTGAACTTTTCAAATTTTGTCAAATAAAAAGATGACCAAAATAAAAGTTGTAGATAGTGATGTGTTCAATAACTTTTATATTCATCACCTTTACAGCTGAAATTATTTAGTGGTTGAAAATTAGGTTTGAAGCTGTCATTTTCTGAAATTCAAAATTTAAATGGTTCAAATTTTGTCAAATAAAAACATGACCAAAATAAAAGATGTAGATAGTGATGTGTTCAACAACTTTTATATTCATTACCTTTATAGCTGAAATCATTTATTGCTTCAAAATCAGGTTTAAAGTTGTCATTTTCTGAAATTCAAAATTTGAATTGTTCAAAATTAGTAACAAAGATAGATGACTAGACTAAAATGATAGATCATGATTTTAGAAAATTTTAAGAAAAAAACCCATCACCTTTGGAGTTAGTATGAGGGAGAAAAACAGTTTTAGCCACAGATTAAAGAGAAATCACACTTGTTCATCATTGATCATCATGAACAGTTATGATTTTTCTTTTTAATCTCTGGGTAAAATTTGCAACTAGTCTTTCTCCCTCATACTAACTCCAAATTTGATAGTTTTTTCCCTAAAATTTTCTAAAATCATGCCCTATCAAGTTACTATGTTGATTTGGTCATTGTTTTCGTTTGACAAAGTTTGAACAATTCAAATTTTCAAATTTAAAAAACACCAAATGATTTCAGCTAAAAAAGCGATGAATACCAAAGTTGTATAACTCATCAAGATCTACAACTTTTAGTTTGATCATTTCTTTATCTGACAAAGTGATAGTAAACATTGTTCACAAATCAACATGTCTCTTGTATAGTTTATGAAACTACGAGTGATATGTGGATTTGTGAACAATATTTACTAACACTTTGTTAAATCGAGAAATGATCAAAATAAAAGTTGTAGATAGTGATGAGTTCAACAACTTTTATGTTCATGACTTTTCTAGTTGAAATCATTATGGTTTCAAAATCTTGTTTGAAGTTACCATTTATTGAAATTCAAAATTTAAACTTTTCAAATTTTGTCAAATAAAAAGATGACCAAAATATAAGTTGTACATATTGATGAGTTCTACAACTTTTATGTTTACAAAATTTTCATTTGAGGTCATTTCTTGTGCTAAAATTCTATTAGTTGTTTTGAAATTCAAATTTTTAATTTTTAAAATATTGTTTTTGTAAAGAAGAAAATATAGAATTATATCTATATATATAATAAAATTGTTTATATATACATATATTTATATATATAGAATAATAAAAAAACTAATATAAAAATTTACATTGTGTTCTTTATATATTTATGAATTACATAATTAGTAATTAAAATAAATTGAAAAATATTTGTAGGGGCGGCTAACTCAGGAATCGCCCCTACAAATCAATTTGTAGGGGCGGCTAACTCAGGAGCCGCCCCTATAAATGAACTCTGGTATATAAACCAGAGCCCACGAGCAGGCAGAAATTTTTCTAAGTCCGGGCGCTATTCTCCTCCACGACACCGGCAGGCTACCGCCTCTGTGCCCTACCTCCGCCACCTCTGTGCCCTACCTCCACCGCTTCTATGCGCTACCTCCATTGCGCCGTACATCCCCCAATCCGCCTCTAACCCCCGGTCCGTCTCCTGCCCTACGCGCCGCCGTTCCCCCCGGCGACTAGGGTTTCAGCCGCCGTTCCCCTTCCCACGACAGCTAGGGTTTTTGCTGCCGATGCCCGTGCTCCCTCCCCTCGGTGGCCCTGGTGCCCTGGTGCCTGTGCACTTTCCCTCTGCCACCTCTGTGCCCTACCTCCACTGTCTCCGTGCCCTACCTCCGTTGTGTCGTACCTCCCCCGATCCGCCTCCAACCCCCGGTCTGTCTCCTGCCCTGCGTGCCGCTGTTCCCCCCGGCGGCTAGGGTTTTCACCGTCGTTCCCCTTCCCACGGTAGCTAGGGTTTCCGCTATCGGTGCCCATGCTCCCTCCCCAGCGACTCTTGTACCTAGCCTGCCATGCGCTCCGGTGTCCGCTCTCCCTCCACCGGCCCCGGTGCTGGTGCGCCCCGACGTCCCTGCTCCCTCCCTAGCGGCTATGGTACCCGCCATGCGCTCTGGTGTCCGCTCTCCCTCCGCCGGCCCCAGTGCTGGTGCGCCCTGATGTCCTTGCTCCCTCCCTAGCGGCTCTGGTACCCGCCATGCGCTCCGGTGTCTGCTCAGCCTCCGCTGGCCCTGGTGCTGGTGTGCCCCGACATCCCTGCTCCCTCCTCGACCATTTGGAAGTCCATCGCTCACTGTTGGCTTATAAGTAAGTTGCTTCTTTAGCATGAGATCATTGATAATATTATGGTGTTCAATCTTTTTTCCCCGTAATATTATGGTATGCACTAATAATTAAAGCAATGGCCAATGGAGCATGAATATTCTGTATTAAGTCAATTCTCCCGTATCTCTCATAGTATACTGCTATCGTTGTTTTGTAGTTTATCTATCGGTGTTTTAGCAGTAAATGGGACACATATTTTTATACTAGTTCAAATAAGAGGTGTCATGTGTCATGATGTTTTATATTCGGGTTAATCGTGAGTAGAAGGGTTGCAACTATTGTCTATTATAGGTATTGGCATATTGCTATAGATGGGCTCCGTAGCTCTTCTTGTAAACTGTGAAATAAGGGTAAAAATATAGTCTTATCTTGATTGGTTTACAAGTTGGTTATAGTCTGTTACAAAAAATTCAATCATTTTTAATGTATATATATCTTGGTTATGCCTTATCTGCTAAGTCAATGATGTAAGCTGATCTAGATTTGCTCTTGGCCAATCGACCTGCTCTACACCCTCCTGAGAGTCATTTATGACCCTCCTAAGAGTCATTTATGTCTCTAAGCTCATACCTGCTGTGCTTCTTCTCCCAACTAGATCACCAGCCAAATCACTATTAGTGTATCCCACTATTTCTTCCTCCTTTCCACCTTGAGTATGCACCAACCCAAGATTCACAGTTCCCTTTAAATATCTCAGTATCTGCTTTACTACTCTTTGATGCTTCATAGTAGACTTCTCCATGTACCTACTATCCATCCTAACTGAGATAGACAAATCAGGCCAAGTATGCAACCAATATCTCAAACCAATGACCCTCCTGTACTTAGTGACATCAACTCTTTCTCCACCCTTATCGTCATCTAGTTTAGCTCCTGGATCCATTGGGATCTTGGTAGGATTGCAATCCTCCATACCAAACTAACTCAATACTTTCTTAGCATAGCTAGACTGTTTGAGTGTGACAAAATCTTTCTACTGATCAACCTCAATCCCAAGATAGAATGAAAGTAGCCCCAAATCACTCATCTCAAACTCTGAGGTCATCTGTTTCTTAAACACATCAATCTCTACAGAATCCTCTCCTGTCACTATCAAGTCATTAGGTAAAGTTTCCTAAAAAATTCACTCCTATAGGACTGCACTAGACAACAGTAGAGAGTGCAGAGTGGAAGTGTACCTGTCCATTCACAATGAGTGAAACTAGGACATACTTCTTGTAAGCTTCTATAGCAATCGCGTTCAACATTGACATTGGGGCAGTAAGAGCCTAAAAATAATACCTCAGTAAACATTAGATGCAATCCAAGTAGCCAACTGCATCACCAACACTGTATTATTATGGTGCTTCAGTCTTAAATTGCTTTTTGGATTGGTATGCTCGCTTGCTTCCACGCACCCATTTGGTTCGTCCTCCGCTGTTGCTAAGCCGAAGACCCAAGAGGCAGTATGAAGGATACTGAAATATGCTGAAGACAAGGAGAAGGGCTCATTCAATCCTTCCAGAGAGAGGGACGAGCTTAGCCTTGGCTTGGGAAACAAGGAGCACACAGGCCGCACCAGGGGGCTAGGGAAAAGGACGACCTAGAAGCAAGGATTCAAAGAGGACATGCACATGTACAAGAAACATGGCAGAGACAGGGAGACTAATCTTGAGCTCCAAGTGAAGGCTCTAGTTGCGAAGGCGCTGGAGGAGCAAGGACTGTCTATGGAGCCACGGATATTAATGACGCTGCCGGGAGAACTGGTATTAGTTGGCAGCCCTCCAGAAGTTCCTAGCAGCCAAGGTTCCACTGCAGCCACAACCCCTGTCGATCGCATACAAGAACGAACTAGTTGCACCTTGGTGTTTCTCAGCGGCCGACATAACATTATGATGGAGGTGGCAACGGGTGTGGCACATCCTCCTAGTGGCTTACACCACAATAATAAGATACCGCCGGACTACACTAGGTCGAGGTGCATACCTTGAAGCCCGAGTTCATGCAGTGGAGGATAAACTATGCAACTCCTGAGGGGCTGGTGTTACTCGGAGATGTAATGGGGCAGTTCATCCTCTAGCAGAAACGGGACATTATATTGACTGCTTCTTCGCCGCATCCCCCTCTCCCAAATTTGGACCAAGTTGTTGAGGTCGGGGAGATATTCTCACCGTCTCGTGACCACCACATTCCTAAGATGCCACATTCTTCCTGCCTCCTAGGGAGCATGTGCCTGATAAGCCACAACCTTCTCCAGCTCATACCGAGCAAGTGCATGATGAGATGCCATAGTCTTCTCAACAAGCACAGCCGATACATGAACAACGAGTGCCTCCTGAAGAAGGTGATGCACAAGAAGATGAGGACATGCCTGAATGGGAACTTTAAAAGAAGCATCCAATCACCATAAGACCAATTTATGTTCTGATGAAAGACGTCTTGTCGGTGCACAAGTGGTATTCCCATGACCAGTTCAAGCCTGAGAACCAAGTTAAAAAAGTCTCATCATGGGCTTCTGAGGAGGCCGTCACTAGCAAACTCCACCAAATAGCAAAGCAGTATCCAAATATTGATGCCATCAAATGGTCAAAGGATTGCCCAAAAACATATGAAAGAGGCATGCCCTTCCTACCAAACCGGGACATCCAACGCCTACCACTTGGAATGAGAAGGTTCCATGATTGGTACTTGCGTGTTCTCCCAACGAGCATAGACCTCGTACAAGCATGCTTCCCCACTGACACATTTGGAAGCCCAGCCGGGAAAATTGTCTTTGACTTCAATGACATGCAGACATGCTTTCACCTCGGAGCAATGGAGATGAATCTAATTCGCACGTGGTGCATGTAAGTCCTTGGCCTCCCAATATGATATGACTATAATCTTTGAATTTTGTTGTAACTAACCCACGCCGTGATTTGTAGAATGCAAGTGCACATTGTAAAACAAATGCCAAGTGTGAAAGCCGGGTATATAGACCCTCAAGATATAGCACAAACAAATTTTAATTACCCTAAACAGTGGAAACTGGATGACAAAGAGCTAGCTGTTGGAAAGACCATTCGGGAGAAAGAGCACATCCGTACAAAGAAACTAAGGGAAGAGTCCCTTAAGGTTTCAGCATACATTGCCCTGGCTTTTAAAATTCTCCAACAACACTCTACTATATGGCTACCATACAACTTCGAGTAAGTTCAACTCTATACTTAAAGCTTTGTTCGATATATTTTATTCAATGCAAAAGAGCTTATCTAGTTCTATGATTAAATCCATGCAACAACCACTTGAATTGTATAGGCGTCGATGTCGGAAGGAGCATGGCATGGGTCTTTGATTCAATAGATAGGGACTCGGTGACATACAAAGACTTCATATCGATTCTCAAGACGTATACATATCGACAATCCTCATTAGCTTATATGTTTGTATACATACTTGTAACGTTCACTTTTGGATACTAACAAGTTATATTTGCTAAAATAATTCGAATAGGGCATTTAGGTTCTTTGTCACTAAACATCATGGAAGGCATGATCCAGTAAGGAAAAGCTGGCTATAAAAACACTATGTGCGGTAAGTGTAACTTACTTCTTCAGTACTCCATTACATGGCTGTTAAAAGCATTACTTAACATTTCCATATGCAAAACACACAATGCCCCAAGCAGAAACCTTGGAGTGTACATTGTGGATACTATGTATGTTCTATGATGAGTAACACCGGTGCCTACAGGAGACACCCCTTAAGGGTAAGTTTGAACCTCTTCACCTGTAGTATAAAAACTTCGTACATGGTATAAAATACTAAACCGAAACTTGTTCTCTTGTAGTGGAAAGAAGAGAAAGAAATGAAAAGAGACCCATACAAGGATGACCAACTCTTAGAGCTCGTCGGCGACCTTTGCAACTTCATATTGGACCAGATTATACACGTCAAAGGCACCTACCATGATCGAGAGTCTGACTTAGGTAGAAATCCTCAGTACCAATACCTCCGTGAGACTGAAAGGCTAGCTCTAGGATATTGATAACAATGTGTATGGAATTTGACATTGGTTTTATCTTGTGAATTATGTCTATTTAATGATGGATTGTATATATTCTTGTGAATTAGACTTGTAATTGTAGTTTATATAATACTCTTGTGCTTGTAGTTTATATAATACTCTTGAGCAAACACGGTTCGGAACGTTGGTCGTGGGGCGTTCGGCGGGACGTTGAGCGAACGCGGTTTGGGACGTTGATCGCTCACTCGCAACGTGAACACGGGAATACTCGGAAACAAACAGGGCGGTTCTGGTTGAATTTGAATTATAAATTTGATTTTTTTGGTGGAAAAACGTACTGTAGGGGCGGTTCTAGATTGAACCGTCTCTACAAATAGGTATCAGCCGCCCCTATAAATCGATTTGTAGGGGCAGCTGATAACACCAGCCTCCCCTACAAATCGATTTGTAGGGGCGGTCTGGGAACCGTACCTACAAATGCATGATTTGTAGAGACGATTTGGTAGGGGCGGCTGGCCAAACCGCCCCTACAAATGGTCTTGAGCCGCCCCTACAAACCCTTTATGTAGTAGTGACAGCAACTGCCCTGGGTGTCATAGCTGTCTGATGTCACATCATGTGATGCCCGAGCAATACCCATTCTTGCCATGACGATCTGTTCAATCTTCCACTCAAAATCGACACTCATGAAAGTCTTAACCTTGTCCACGATTTGCTCCACCCTTCTCTGTTCCACGACCGCTCGTTCAACAGCAACCCTCGAGTGGCTCTGGTATGTTGTTCAGTCATCCTCGAGTGCAATCTTCCAAGGAACAACACCGCCCCTCTTGTGTGTCTAGAATGCTACTTGTTTCCGAAGTGCATATATAGGTCAACACGTCCCTCTCCGTGTTGGATTTGAACCTCCCTTGGGCAGCCTCCTCATGCACTGGGACAACCCTGTTGATGAGCTCCTACATTGATTTTCTACCCCCTGGTGAGAGTGATCTGTCGTCGTTGTAGGATGCCCCACTCTCTAAAATGGACCTCTTTCCCCAGACTAGCTCATCACTATCGGTTCAAAACCGGCCTTCACTGTCGGATTTTGAACCGATAGTGGCATACCGGCAGTGATGGGGGCTAGCATCACTGCCGATAACTTCAAACCGCCAGTGATGAGCAATGAACATTGTCAGTTCCTGGCACCACCCAGCACTGTCCATATGAGCCAACACTGCCAGCTTGTGGCTCAAGCCGATAGTGATGCCCAAGCCGACACTGCTGGTTTATGGCTCAAGCCGACAGTGATGCTCAAGCTAACACCGTCGGCTAGTGGCTCTAGGCGGCAGTGTTGAGCCAGCCAACACTGTCAGTTGGTGGCTCTAGCCGGTTGTGTTGGTCAAGCCATCATTGCCGGATGGTGGTTCGAGCAGGCTGTGTTGGTGAAGGAAACACTGTCGGCTGTTCTCTCAAACCGGTAGTGATGGCTTCAACAACACTGCCGGCTTGATGAGGTGTGTAGTAAAAATAGCTTGGTACTAGCCGGCAGTGATTTTTTTCGCATTTTATTGTTTTATATAATTTATTTATATTTTTTTTGGTGGAATTGGGTTTCGTTTCGTATTTGCTAGTAGACCAACAAATCCATCAACATTAAACATTACAAATCCCACGCGATTTATATTACAAATGAGACGTTATAATGAAAAAGTACTAATAAAAGACGACGACATGATCACAAGTCCATCAAGATTCCCTATCACAGTAATCTATCGGTGGCAGCTCTTGCATATAACTTGTTGTCCTTGCTCTTGGCCCGAAAAAGGGAGAATACCCCATTTTTACTACACACCTCGTCCAAGATGAAGCCTGCTAGCGCATCCTAGAATCCTCGGATCTCGGGTTCTAACAGGCAGCGGCGCTTATTTTTTTGCCGCTGTCTCGAAATCAACAAATGTAAGAAAAATAGTAATTTGTTTTATGGAAATACATGAGATGGGAAGGATACACACCAGTTCATCTGAGGTTTTTGTTTTGCCGCCGATGTAATGGTACATTGTCCACATTACGTAGAATCCACATTCGTTGTTTGCCATCGGCTGCTCTAGGGTATCCATTTCCATGCAGAAAATCTCGAATGGGGGCGTCGAGAGCCCATCCACTTTTGCCTTGACACTGTCATATAATGTGTAAAATAAAAAATAAGAGAATCTGCTATTTGATTAAAAAATATGTTATTGGGTTCACTTACTCATTTAGCACTGCACATAGGGGATCGACATGAGAAAGTGGTTTCATCTTGGAGTCCCACACCTCAATACGTGACTCAAAAAGTTTGATATCTACGAAGATGAAATGGGAACTGCAATCACAAAGTCTTAGTTAATCAAAATCTTAAAAAACGGCAGTGATGACCAAAATAAAGGATGAGAACACATACTCGTAATTGTAGGCTAGATGGATGTTCATTTTTTTTTCTATTTCAAGTACCCTTTGACAGCTGTGGTCAATAGTTCTTTCATATGGGCCTTGTCATATCCTTTATCGCCTCTGCATGTTTTCTCGTTTATTATAATTGGGTCCATGAATCCTATGTGATGATATTTAGCCTTATCGCAATATGCTGCCATCCACCTGCATAAAGCATGGGATATGTTAAAATGTTGAAGAAGTAGTTTATTATAACATCGTACTGGTACGGTACTTACAAAGTCCACAACATCATCATTTGGTTGTCGAGGTCGCACCTGTTGAAGAGCTGAAAAAGCAGTCATATCTGATATGATGCAGTGTTTCTTCAGGTCGATTGAACACCACTTTGGATAGGATGAGAGCTTCAAAACCAGTGTACTGTCGGCTCATGCTATCAGCTAAGTAATATTGATGTAGTTGACGCATATTTGTTGGCAAATCATTTACTTCACTCTCACTGGCCAACAAAGGATGCCCAAGTCTAAATTGGTATGCGAGGCTCGCCTTTTCAAATTCTTTATCTTGTAGATAAATCAACTCAGCTTCCTCAACGCTTATGTCCAACTCTTCAGCAGTCTTGTTTATTTTTATCCTATCATTAAAGTCTTGGTTTAGGAATCTCTCTGTATTATACCTGCTCATGTCTTCCTGGACAATATCGGTGACCTTCATCCACCTAAGAAGCGAGGCTATTCTGTTAAACCAAGTAGTGCATGCCTTCGTGCAGTCAGGCTTGTCAGGCTGTGCCTTTTTGTTTTGATTCAACATTGCCGTAACGCTCGCATCCACCGGCTTCTTCCTTTTAGCTGTTTTGGGAACATTATCTACCGAAGCAGATGACACTCTCTGCAAGGCTGACCCTGCCCTTGTGCTTTGTCTAGGCCGAGATGGCACTTCTTTGGATCTTGGTGGGGATGGACGAGGAGGTGGAGGAGGAGGAGGAGAATTCTCTTTTCTCTACAGTGGGGGAGAGGGAGAGGTAGGATGTTGAGGTGTAGGAGAGTTTTCTCTGGGTGGCGATTTGCCGTCGTCCTCATCATCATCCAAAGACAACTAGTGATCAAGCTTAATGAAGCGCTTGCGCTAGGCCACATGAGCACCCTTGTTCTGAACAAGGCGCAGTCTGTCTTCCTGTGCGGGGTATTCAATGTGTATCTTGTTATACTTCTTATCAAATATAGTATCAATGCTGACGTAGGCATAACCAAGTGGAATTGGACGGCCATTAATGGTCTAGTCTCCTGTAGGCCAGGCCGGGCCGTTCGCCACCTTGTCAGTTGTCCATTACCGACGGATGTACAACCTGACATTAACGGGTTTGGTGACGCTGTCCACCGGATGAGGCACATTCGCCACTTCATCATCGAGCGGGGTCGATCCGCAACTGCTGCGACCCCTAAACTGTTGGCTAAAGCTAGTCAGAATAGGAGCTTTTGGTACTACTCCTGATCCCATGGACTGCATAACTACATTGACTCGTTCTTGAACCCTCTCATCAATCCGTTTTTTAAATTTGTCTTCCATTTCTTTCAGAACCCTTGTGTCGCTCTACCCCTCGACCGGCTCAGATAAGTGGAAGATTCTTCCTCGAATGCTAGTTTCCAAGGAACAAGACCAGCTCCTCTAGCGCGACCAGGGTGCTTCTTGTTTCTAAGTGCTTCGGTGAGAACGTCATTCACCCTTTCAGAAGTGCGGGTCCCTTGCCTGACCTCTTCATTTACATCGGAGATCCTCTAGACGAGGTTGCTCATGGCTGGATTTGTTGAGCTAAAGCTCCCGTTCGTGCCGTGGTGTACCTCCCTCGCCATATAGAAATATATCAATCTAGGCTCCCAATTGGCAGTCTCAGGCTCAACGCCAAGGCATTCCACCTGCTCAAGTTCACTTTCAAATTCATCCATCTTACTGGCGTAGCCACGAGAGCCAAGTTTATGAGGATTCATCGCTTTAAGCGAATTCTCCTTATTCTTCTTGCTCAGTTCCAAGTACTCCTTGGATTGCCTATATTGTTTGAATTCCTACCAAAAGTCCTCTTGCTTGGTGTACTCTCCACCATCCCAATTTGGCTCTTTACCCTCAAGGATAAATTTCTTGTACAATGTCCCCTTGAAAGTCTCGAAGCATGTCCCCATGATTTCTTTTGTTTTTTCTTGACTTGCTCCTTGTCATAGTCTCGTGGGAAAGTGAAATATAGTGGGATCTTGTTCTCCCATATGTCATCCTTCTCACTTTCGGGAACCCTCCAGGTCATCATCTTTCCCAATCCACTTCCTATACTTAATCGGAATGTAGTCCCTTACAAGTGCCCCAATGACAGTCTTATAATTGCCCAAAACTATACGTGGTTTGACCAGCTCCCCGACTTGGTCAAAATCAATGATGTGCCGGTGTGCATTCCTACCAGTAGGAAGCTTTGACATGCCTCACTTGGTTCTGGCCTTGCTGCTACCCGAACCATATGGCCGCTCGGTCGGCTGAACCTCCTGCTAGAGACACCAAGTAAGCTAAACCCTCTCAATTAATTAGCGTGTGTGGCTACCTAGTAACATGATACCTAAGTTACCTGGTCATCTTGGTCATCTTGATCCAGCTAGAGACAAGTGGTAGGGCTCCATGGTACCTTGTTCTCACTGTCCTGATTGACACCGCCATCGTTTGTCGGATCATGCAGCTCTCGCATCCCAATGATATCAGCCGCTTCTCCTTGTTGCCTAATGGTTCTTGGGCGATGGGTTAATGAGCGACGATGAGTCACGGCTGTGACATGATCGTGGTCAGTTTTGGCTGCATACAACTACTAGTAGCATTTGTGCATATATATATTACCAAACTAATAGAGATTTAATGCAAAGTTTAATAATAAGTCCACATACAGTTCACATAGAACAAATTCATTATTTGATTGGCTGCATACAACAAAGTCCACCTATTGTTCTACGAAACTAAGCCTACATCAACTTTCAAATAAGAAAAGCAATGACCGTAGCCATAAATAAAAGCATGACATCTTTCTTAGACCAAGGAGCAATTATCCTAATCTTCATATCTCCGGCGGGTGGCTCCTCTTCAATCTCTAGTACCGGCTGATGGCCATGGTTTGCACTCCTTGCCCCATAGTAGGCCCTCAAAGCTTTAGCTTCTGTGTTGTATTTTTGTAACAATTCCCTGAGTAGCGATTGACTTAAGCATAGCAATCTTCCTAGGTAAGGTAGATCCCAGGTACCCTACCAACATGAACTACATACCATGCCATGGTTGCCTATACATTTAACCAAATTAGGTTGATAGTGCTATGTCATTCAAACATGTTGTAGACTAAGCAAAGTTGTAGACTATATTCAGATATTCAAACTTCAATTTACAACACAACTAAATCATGAATTTCAACATCTAACTCATTTCAATACCACTTTGAGCACTAGTATGTCTTCAACCGTGCTTCAAATGACCATAGTGTTTTAAGCTAATTTGTTCGCCATAAATCAAAGAACATTTGCTACTAAGGAAATTTGAAGTGTTCCTACATGAAATCTTGAGAAAAAGGGATAAACAGACAGCTGTTATCCTCGCAGGCATTTCACAAACACCTAAGGGGCAGCGTCGGATGCACTCACCGTGGGGGTGGGGGTGGTAGCAGCTCTCCGCGCGCTCCTGAGGGCCTCGGTTCATGGCTGGCTTTGGCAGATGCAGGCGTGGATGAGGGCACGGCCGGCGTGGATGACCAAACAAGGGCACGGACGACGGCGGTGGTCCGGTGGTGCTCCAGCAGAGTCAAGGAAGACGAGGGCGTCGGCGTGGCATGGGCGGCATCGGGCGGTGTCGAGGAAGACATGGGCGTCGGGCATCGGACGGTGGCGCGGGGAGCGGCACGGCGGCGCTGATGGCGGCATAGTGGCATGGAGCACCACGCTATGGAGGACCGCGGGGCAGGGCACGGCGTCGGGTGGCTTCCTCGTTGGGGACGGTGGGGCCCATGGTGAAGAACGGCCGCCGGTGTGGAGGAAGAGGAGGGCGCGAGCGCAGTAGGCAGCGGCGTGGGCGTTCGAATGGGGGCGAAATATTTTGGTAGTGCGCGCTCGGCCTATATAGCATAGGTGCATCACTGCCAGGGCAAGCCTGCAACCGGTAGTGATGAGATGCAACACAGCCAGTTCCGCATACACTTTATGTAGACTTAGTTTCGAGTTCCTAACGAACTCGTACAAGTAGCGCAACGGTTAAGGCGTCGCACTCTTTACCCTGAGCCCTAGGTTCAAACCCTGTGTAGCGCAGGCGGGCCAAAATTTTTTGTTTTAATTTTTAATAACCTAACTACTTTACTAATAATAAAAGAAAATAAAAAACTAAACCTAATGCAATTACTATCCTAGCGTAGCGGTTCAGGCACTACACTCTGGAGCCTGAGACCCGGGTTTGAACCCTGGACGGGCCAAATTTTTTAATTTTGTTTTATTTTTGAATATAAACTAACTATGCTATAACTAAATAAAAGAAAATAAAAAACTAAAGCTAACACAACTACTATCATATCGCAGCGGTTAAGACACACTACTTTGGACCCCGAGACTCGAGCTCAAACCCGAGGGTGGGCACAATTTTTTGATTTTTTTTTAAAATATAGCAATCACTATAGGTTTTCAAAATGGAACCAACAGTGATAGCTATCGTCACTGTAGGTTTTGGCCCATCAGTGCCGGTTTCTTGGAACCGATGGTGATGATTATATATAATTCCCCCCTTTTTTAAACTAAATAAATTCACGCATTTATATTCCTATTGCACCTATGTCCAAATGGCTTGAATTTTTTTTGCAAGCATGTACACCCAAATTATAGCCCCACACAAGATCTTAGGTTTTTCTGATCATTTTTCTTTATTATTATATTTTTCTTTGAGCTAAACGGGATAAAAGAGTCCTAATTACATGCTATACACACTAGAATTTTGGATCCACCTTGACAAAAAATAGTCCCTAGGGTAATGAGACCCTGTAGAAAAGTTTGGCACCATTCCGGATCGTTTTAGGGGTAGGCTCAGTTCAACCTCTAATTAATCGGTGACGTCAGGCCAAAATTCAATTAAATCGGAGAAAGTACCAAACCATCTCAGAAAAATCTTAAACTTGGTGTTTTCTTCACCCGTGGCACATGTGAGCCTGAAAAAATTTGAGACCAATACGACACCGGAATGCATTTGAACAACTGGAACCTTAGGAACCTATGTGTTTAGTCATTGTAACATGAGATGGCTCGAATAGGTTTGTGAAGCAGGTATGTACCGCCTATGTCCAAATGGCTTGAAATTTTTTTTGCAAGCATGTACACCCAAATTATGGCCCCACACAAGATCTTAGGTTTTTCTAATCATTTTCGTTATTATTATATTTTTCTTTGTGCTAAAAGGGACGAAAGAGGCCCAATTACATGTTGGACACACTAGAATTTTGCATCCACCTCGATCAAAATTTGGTCCCGACGGCACATAAGACCCTGTGGAAAATTTTGGCCCCATTCCAGATCATTTTGGGGGTAGGCTCAGTTCAACCTCTAATTAATCGATGACGTCGTGCGAAAATTTAATTAAACCGAAGAAAGTACCAAACTATCTCAGAAAAATCCCAAACTTGGTGCTTCCTTCACTCGTGGCACATGTCAGCATGGAAAAAAGTTTGAGACCAATACGACACCAGAATTTAAAGTTCTTGTTGCATAGCAGATGAATTAGATGACAAACACAAGTCGAATTAAACTTAAACCTTTCAAATTAAACCTAAACAAACACTAATGAGGGGGTGGATGCATAATACATGTCGACAGAATATTATCGGCAGTCTTCTGAGGGGTATCCCACAATGGTAGATTGATCGACAGTGGTGCGCGTAATCAAGAACAAGAAGGCAACAGAGACACAAGAATTAGACAGGTTTGGGCTGTCTGCACGACGTAATACCCTACTCCTATGGTCTGTTGGTTATATTGGCTATCATATGATATTGCATGTGTTTTGAGGGGGTTCCCTACCCGCCTTATATAGCCAGAGGGTAGGGTTACAAGTCGGTTAGATCTAGGAGATAACCGGTAAGTAATAACAGATTATACGGATCACGGGATCGTAACATATCCTAACAGATTACACCGTATCTTCAGGATATCTTCCTGGAGACTTGCGGGGCGCGCCAAGCAACACCGTGCTTCGCAAGGCTTCATCTTATGGGCTGGACCACCCCTAGCGGCGTAGCTCATGTAGTCTACCGTGGGTATCCAGGGTCGTACCCCCCACAGCTAGTCCCTAAGCACCTTGTATCCACTGTGCAACACTGTCTTGAGCTTTTCTGAGCAGGTGTAAACAAAGCCGAGCAGTCAAACTCATAGTCTGACCACCTTAATGAGTCACCGAGCAGTTGTGGACCGTAACCGACCAGCTTAACTGTCCGGCTGAGCACGGGTTTACCCAAATAAGGCTTGCCAGAAGGATGTAAGGAGCTCAAGTTCAAAATCAAAAATTTCCTCGCTATGAACCAAGTGTGCCCACTTAGAGTCCGACCACGAGAAAGGGAGATAATCTTCAACTTTGGGAGGCACAGAGTCTTCCAATGAACAGATTAAAGAAAACACACTCGCCGCAAGGTGAAGTGTGCCCACTTAGTCCCCAAGCCTAATAGTAGGTGACGTGGTCACATGGTGCCAGGGTCTAGAAAGTAGAAGAAAGGCAAAAGACCAGCTGAGTAGGCAACCAATCCATGGGCTGAGCCCTGAAATGAAAAGCATACATTCACCGCAAGGTGAAGTGTGCCCACTTAGTTCTCAAGCCTAACAGTAGGTGACGTGGTCACGTGGTGCCAGGGTCAGAAACAATAGTAACAAAAAAAAGTCCCCAGTATGGTGAGTGACCGAATCATAATGATGACATAGTCCCTGAGCCACAAGTAAAAATCTCGGATAAATCAGGAAGTGCTGATTACTCAAATCGTGGAGAAAAAGCTGAAGTAATGACTGTATAGTAGAAATTACTAAGCCTTGATGGTATTGCAGAGTGATCGGCGAATATTTGGTGTGCAGTACAAAGTTGCGTCGAAAGATGGGCGATATGGTCCACAGTTGCATGGAAGCCCAGATAATGACCCAGCACGCTGCTTTGGGGAATTCAGAAGGGCACAAAATCAGCATGGTGCGGTTTCCCAAAAACCCTTGAATGTAAAAAGTGGGGAGGGTGTCTTTATAACTGTGTCACCATACTTCATGCTCCCACCTTTGCCACTCCATCACTTCGTCTTCCTCCTCACTCTCGCGCTCCCCTATTCGCATTGACACGCACTTCAGATCTGAGGGATGGCGCTAAAGAGGGGAGGTGGTAACGCGAAGAAGACGACCACCGGGGCGAGCTGTGACAAGGAATGGGTACCGTCACTCATGGGGGAGACGGAGCTCAACGAGATGGTGGAGGCAGGCATTCTTCCTAACCGTGTCAACGCCAGATGGCATCCGACCGACGGTGAGCCCTATCCGATGCCACACACTGATGAACTCATTATGTTCGAGGATTATTTCTAGCGTGGATTAGGACTTCTGGTATAGCCTTTCTTGCGGGATTTGCTGAAGTATTGGGGAGTGAGCTTATGTAATCTTCATCTGAACACTATTTTGCATATGTCTATGTTTATCCACTTCTGCGAGGTTTATCTTGGCATTCTTCCCCATTTCAATGTCTTCCAACACTTTTTTTGGCTGAAAAAGAAAGGAGGGGGCGGTTCCAAAGTTGTCGACGATGTGTATCTATAGCTCCATGATGGGATGGCGGTCGAATACATTCCTATGCTGCTAAATACCTTGTTGAAGAGGTGGAATACCATGTGGTTCTACATGAAGCAAAGTGATCCTGCCATCCGATGCGATGTCGACCAGATTTCGGAGAATCAAAGGAGCTGGTCGGAGAAATCGACCAGTACCGATATGGAGTAGGTGAAGGAGCTCCTCGAGCTAATGAGGGGTATGAAGATTAGCGGAGTGGTGGTGGCGGTGAACTTCATACTGCGCCACATCCAGCCCTACAAGGAGAGGGCTCATGCGGGCTTTGACTTCAAAGGAGATACTAATGGCACCTGGGAGAGGACGGAGAGTCTGGGGAAGGAGGTTGTGATTCACCAGGCTGCTGAACTATTCGCTCCAAATATGTCATACACCATGCCAGGGCAGCCGAAACCCTTCAACTGCATGAACCCACCTCCTTAGGCAAAAATCTCATCTGTTGTTCCTGGTGCTTTTTATCCCGTGCCAGCGCTGAGCAATGGAATGATTCACTTGTAGGAAGATCCATTGGCAGGAACGAGTGACATACTTCTCGGGCGTGTCGAGGAGCGATTGGGCAAAAGCAGTGGACGCTAGGCCGACCACTCAACGAGAGGAAGGTGCCGTCAGCACCTCATTCGAATTCAGAGGCGAAGGTGCTGGTCAAAAGGAGAGTTCCCACCTGACATCAGAGAAAGTTCGGGGGAAAAGGGTGGCGAAAGATGAGCCGGCCCAAAAGAAGATAAGAACGGCGGATGTAGCTCCCCACAAGCCGGTCGGCATCTCATTTGGTGGTGATCAGACCGCTCGAACGTAGAGTGCGGCAATGTCCGAGTGGTCAGACGACGACAAGACTCCAGTAGCTCCCCCTCCGAGCACTAAAGCGTCATCGCGCAACATGTGCGGGGAGGTGCAATCGAAGGGAGGAGACGAAGTCCCCGAGAAGCAGGCAGGGAAGACGTCGATGGCGGGGGCCACAAGACCTCCAACCCAGGACACGCTGGTTGACCCAGAGTAGTGCCTGGGTGCTCGAAGAGACAGCGCTGGTTCAGAACCATTTATCGGGAAGCTGACATGTAAGTATCTTTGCCTTGGGATCAGTAGCTATCCGATTTTTATAGTTGTGTTGATCGATGAGCTAATCTGATGCAGAACGGGGCGCGCGGAGGATCTGAATCCTTCAGGCCAGACTGGCGAGAAGCCGAGGGCTGTTCTCAGTGTGGAGACATTGTGGACAGACTTTGTCCCAGAGTCCCTGGGCGTTTGTCGGTTTGTGGAGGATTCGACCACCGCTGCTGATGGAATTGGAGGTGGAGAGCATTTGGCAACAATGGCGGGTGATTCGACGAAGACACCAGGAGCAATGGCGAGAGCCGCTGAGTGTTCAAAGGTGAGAGCAGGAGCGGGAGCTGCCGATGTCATGTTGGAATCTAGGCCATAGAGTCCGGCAGCGTCGGAGGAGCAAGCAGCGTGCCCTGAGATGCCACAGGATGTGGTCGGTCGCTCTATGCGGCCACAAAGCCCCCAGGGAGCACCACCGGCTGTGGAGGAAGAGGATGAGGTCGAGGAGATTGAGCGTGAAGGATCATGACCTAAAGCCGTTCGCATCCTCTGCAGGCGAGGGGAGGAAATTGTGGTCGTAGAAGAGGAGGACACCACCAGGGAGGTGAAGATGCTACGGTCCACCCTTTGCATAGCTATGAAGTAGATTGAGGTTAGTGTTGCATTAGCGGTGTCTGTCTTTGGTGTTGGAGACTATGATCTGTTATAACCTTGTTGCTTTACAGGGCATAGCGCGGACTGCCACGCAACGACAACAGTTGATCAAGAGGATGGAGCCCCGCACTGAGGAGAACGAGAAACTGAGGGAGGCAATGAAACTGATGGAGAGGAACGTCTAGAGGGCCCAGCATGAAAGGGATCTTGCTGAATCAAACACCAAGGACCTAGAGTACTAAAAGGGCACCTTATCTGAGCAGTTGAAGACCGTCTCCGAGCAGCTGGAGCACACCTTTGAGCAGAAGAAAAGTGTCTCCGAACAGCTTGAGTGCACCTCCAAGTAGCTAAAAAGCATCTCCGAACAGAAGAAAGGTATTGCGGATCGGTGAGTTTGTTCTCGCATTGCCAAACAGTCTTGATGTTGCCGTCGACCATTATGTTTGTAGAGCAAGATGCAGAGCTCGACCGGTTGCGTCAAGTCATCGGTCAACTCCAAGAGGAGAAGGAGATCTGGGCGAGCGGAGAAACTGACCGAGGATCTAGAAGGTGAGTAGTTCATGGTCGGAGTTGTTGCTATAATGATTTCTTCGTTCACAGATCCCTTTGGTGTCTGCAGAATACCATCGAAGAACCAAGGCGTAGTTCATCATGCTAGAGCTAGAGGCCAAAATCTAGAGGGGAAAACTTGATGCCGTGGTGGCCAGAGTCACGCCAGTGCTCGACTGTATCGATATGGAGGTAGCTCCTTAGCCCGATGATAGGCCGCCATGTCCGGACGCCATCATTGATAGGTGCAAGGCGGCGTGGGAGAACTTCAAAGGCTTCTACTGAGACACCGATGTCTCCATCATGACACATGCCCTGGCGGTGGTCTGGTCTCACTACCCTATAATCAATCTTTGAGCGATAGGGGCTGGATTCACTAGAGGGACGGGTGCGACGAAAGAGGAGCAACTAAAAGATGAGGTGGAGGACGCGGCAAAGAGGCTGGCCGATGATGTCGATCTATTTGGCAAGGTAGACGGTGAGGGCCAAGCCCAATAACCTGAGTAGAGAGGAACTTGTATGGGACAACTAGAAAGGGGGGGGTTAAATGCACGAGGGCCTAAGCAAACATTTGTGTATTTGTATAAATGTTGTAAGTAGACGACATGTGCATGTTCAGGTGGCTTGCTAGCGTTTTCAGTGAAAAAGAGACGTGTTGTTAACCCTAACATGTTTATACGTGGTATAAGTAGCGTCCAAGCAGTTAGTTCGTTACTAGACTCTTGGCCTCGGCTAGCCCGTATCCCATAATGCCGAGCGCTAGAGCCTATGCACGTGTAGGGGGAATAGATGTGATTGAGGAACCACAACTGACCACCCATAATGCAGAGCGCTGGAGCCCGTAGCACGTGTAGGGAGAGATCAGAGACATGGTTTTCTCCAAAGAACACAGAGCGAAACGTGTGCTGCTCGATGGTTGGCGGAATATCTTAAAGATATTTTAGTATGGAGAAACGGGGTGAAGCATTTATGGAGATCATGTATAATTATCGGAGTTTGGATCTTGGAGCTGGTAATTGTAAATGGAGATTAAACTGGAGTGAAGAAATAATGGAGACAAATTATGGCGACAAAAACTTTATTCATTATGGAGTGAAGAGTACATATCTGGAGCATTTCAAGGATAGAAACACATATGCTGCTCAATGTGCCATGAGTTGGGGATATCAATTCCCTCCATGTCACATAGCCGGTAAGACCCTAGTTGGGTAACCTCTTTGACCATGTAAGGCCCTTCCCAGGGGGAGGAGAGCTTGTGCATCCCTTCGGTTTTTTGCTTTCTACGAAGAACGAGGTCGCCGACCGCAAATGAACGACCTTTGATATTGTGATTGTAGTATCTTCGTAGGCCTTCTAGGTATTTGGTTGTGCGGATGCAAGTGATCAGGCATTCTTCTTCGGCTCTGTTGACGTCCTCTGTCCGAATAGCTATGGTTTGCTCGAAAGTACATAATGTGTGCTGCTCGGCAGTTATCGAAATAACTTGGAGATATAGATAGTATAAGCGGCGTCCGAGCAATTAGTTCTGTGCTGAGCTCTCGGCCTTGGCTAGCCCGTAGTCCTTAACGTCGGGCGTGGAGCCTATGGACGTGTAGGATGAACAGGCGAGACCAAGGAATCACAGCCAACCACCCATAACGCAGAGCGCGGAGCCCGTAGCACATGTAGGGAGAGATTGAAGACTGGGTCTTCTCCGAAGAGAACAGAAAAGGAAGTATGCTGCTCGCTGATCGGCGAAATATCTTGGAGATTTGGAGCAAAGTGTTCGGCGACTTGAAGAAAACGCGTGGCGAAATACGTTGGCGATTTGGAGAAGACGTGTTCGTTGATTTGGAGAAGACTTATTTGGTGATTTTAGGCCAAAATGTGTCGGCGACTAGGAAAAATCGTTCAGCGATATTGGAGAAAACCGTTCGGCGATAACGTTGGAGATTTGGAGAAACTTGGTCGGCGCAGTTATGGTGATTTCGTATTGGAGTTCGCAATGGAGTAGCATGGAGCTCGGCAACCACAAGTGGAGATTAGACCATAATGGAGAAAAAGTAGAGACAATTTACGGAGACCAAAACTTTGTTCATTATAAAGTGGAGAGTACATATCTATGGTGTTTCAAGGATAGAAATGTATGAGGTGCTCGATGTGCCACGAGTTGGGAACACCAATTCCTTCTAAGCCACATAGGTGATAAGACTCTGGTCGGGTGACCTTTTTGACGACATAAGGCCCTTCCCAAGGGGAGGAGAGCTTGTGCATCCCTTCGGTTTTTTGTTTTCTACGGAGAACGAGGTCGCCGACAGCAAATGAACGACCTTTGACGTTGCGGTTGTAGTACCTCCACAAGCCTTCTAGATATTTGGCTGTGCGGACGCAGGTGATTAGGCGTTCTTCCTCAGCCCTGTCGACGTCCTCTGTTCGAACAGCTGCGGCTTGCTCTTCATCATAGTTTTCCACCCTAGGTGCTCGGAAGGCAATGTCCGCTGGTAGTATGGCTTCTGAGCCATAAACCAAGAAGTATGGACACACACCGGTGCTATGACTAGCTTAAGTACGCAGTCCCCAGACTACAGCTCGTAGCTCCTTGAGCCAACTGCCCGGGTGCCTTTCGTCTTTCTGATATAGTCTCTTTTTGAGAGCATCAAGGATCATGCCGTTCACTCGTTCGACCTGGCCGTTGGCTCTAGGATGAGCAATGGAGACATATTTGACAGAGATGCAACGGTCTTCGTAGAAGTCCCAAAAGTGATGGCCAGTAAATGTAGTTCCGAGGTCGGTAATGATGCTATTCGGGAGACCGAATCTGTGGATGATATCTTCGAAGAGCTCGACTATTTTTTTTGTAGTAGCTGAGACGAGCGGTTTATACTCAATCCACTTGGAGAACTTATCAATGGTGATGTATACGTACCGGAAACCACCTGGCACTGGCTTGAAAGGCCCAATCATATCCAGTCCCCAGCATGCGAAGGGCCAGGAAGCTAGGATGGTTTGTAGCTCTTGTGCCGGCACGTGTATTTGCTTAGCAAAAAATTGGCATCCTTCACAACGTCGTACGAGGTCTTCTACATCGAAGATGGCTATGGGCCAGTAGAAACCAGCTTGGAAGGCCTTGCCGACTAGTGTTCTCGAGGCTATGTGGTTGCCGTAGGAACCAGAGTGAATTTCGAGAAGTAGCTTCACTCCCTCTTCTTGGATGATGCATTTCTACAGTATCCCTTCATTGGCAATTTTCCTCATCAAATTACCGTCTACCAGCATGTAATGCTTGCTATGATGAATTAGGCGTTCGGTTTCAGTCTCGTTGGCAGGTACTTCGGTGCTGGTGAGGTACTTGATGAATTGTTCCCTCCAATCGGCGGCCGGCGAAGGTACCGATAGTACCAGCTGCTCGGCAGGGGGAACTTCCTGAACTTCCTTATCTTCCTTAATGGACGACGCCTGGAGATCTTGAATGAAGACTCCCGGTGGGATCGTGGCGTGAGAAGAGCCCAACTTGGATAAGTGGTCGGCGAGCTAATTTTGGTCGCGTACCACGTGGTGGTACTCGGTGCCGTAAAATTTTCCTTCAAGTTTCTTGATTTCGGCGCAATATGCATCCATCTTATCGCTGGAGCAAGACCAATCTTTGTTAAGCTGGTTGATGACCAGCGCGGAGTCCCCGTATACCATGAGGCATTTGACGCCAAGCTCAACGGCTATATGGAGTCCATGGAGACATGCTTCATATTCGACGGCATTGTTGGAGGCCGGAAAGTGTATCCGGAGAATGTATCGGAGCTTATCCTTGGTCGGCGTAATAAACAGAATGCCCGCACCAGCACCGTTGATGTTAAGGGCGCCGTCGAAGTACATCACCCAGTGCTTGGGGCAGGTGGCGGCGATGGGCTCTTGGATCTCGGTCCACTCAGCGATGAAATCAGCAAGCGTCTGAGACTTGATCGTAGGCCTGCTTCTAAATTTGATTGAGTAAGTGTCGAGCTCAATAGCCCACTTGATGATACGGCCGTTGGCTTCTTTGTTACGAAGGATGTCCCCCAGAGGGAACTCGGTGACCATGGCGATCTTGTAATACTCGAAGTAGTGGCGGAGCTTACGCGATGTAATCAAGATGGCGTATAGCAGCTTTTGGACCTGAGGATAACGAGTTTTGGGCTCATTAAGGACCTCACTGATGAAGTATACCGGACATTGCACCTTATAGGCATGCCCGGCCTCCTCGTGTTCAACCACGATGGCTGCGCTGACGACGCGGGAAGTAGCGGCGATGTAGATCAGGAGAGTTTCATCTGGCCATGGTGCTATCATGATCGGAGGCTTTGTTAGGAATACCTTGAGCTGCTCGAAAGCTATATCTGCCTCCTCCGACCAGGAAAAGCGCTCGGAGGCCTTGAGGAGTTTGAAGAACGGTAGCCCTTTTTCGTCGAGGCGTGATATGAAGCGGCTTAAAGCAACCATGCAGCCTATAAGTTTCTGTATATCCTTGACGCATGTTGGCCGTTTCATGTTGGTGATGGTGGAGACCTTGTCAGGGTTGGGTTCGATGCCACGAGCACTGACGATGTAGCCCAGCAGTATACCGGACGGAACTCTAAAGATGCACTTTGAAGGGTTCAACTTCCATTGGTACTTTTTAAGGTTGGCGAACGTTTCTTCGAGGTTGAAGATAAGATTATCGGTGGTCCTGGACTTGACGACCACATCATTGATGTAAGCTTCGACATTGTGGCCGATCTGTTGATCGAGGCACATCTGGATGGCCCTTTGATAGGTCGCCCGGCATTCTTGAGACCGAAGGACATGGTGGTGTAGCAGTATGCACCGAAGGGCATGATGAATGACGTCTTGATCTGGTCTTCTTCCTTGAGGGAGATCTGGTGATAGCCGGAGTAACAGTCAAGGAAGGAGAGCAGTTTACAGCCGGCGGTGGAGTCTACAACCTCGTCTATCCGAGGCAAACCGAAGGGGTCTTTAGGGCAGTGTTTGTTAAGATCAGTGTAATCAACGCACATTCTCCATTCTTTATTCTTTTTTTGAACGAGCACAGGGTTTGCTAACCACTCAGGATGATACACTTCTTTTAGAAATCCGGCAGCTAAGAGCCATTTTATTTCTACCCTAATAGTCTCCTTGTCTGGCGTGAATCGGCGGAGTTTCTGCTTGATCAGTTTGGCGGTCGGCGAGACATTTAAGGAGTGCTCAATCTTCTCCCGTGGTACCCTCGGCATGTCTGCAGGTTTCCAAGCAAACACATCGGCATTGGCACGTAGGAAGGAGATGAGCTCACTTTCCTATTTGGGGTCAAGGTGAGCCCCAATCTTCACGTTCTTGGAGGGGTCGTTGAGGTCGAGGCCGACCTCCTTTATTTCCTTAGACTTGGTAGAGGCACGGGGGGCTCTAGATCTAGGATCTCCATGTCGTCGGCGTGCAACGTCTTGGCTTCGGTGACCACGCTGGCCATCTGGATGGAGCGGTCGGTGGCATCGGGGAGAGCAAGACTCTCTGTCTCGTAGGCGTAGGCAATGGAGAGGTTGGCCCGTAGGGCCAAAACTCCTGTAGGCGAAGGCATCTTCAGCACCAGATACACGTAGTGCGGTACAACCATGAACTTGGCCAGAGCTGGCCGACCAAGTATGGCGTGGTAGACGGTGTTGAAGTCGGCGACGTAGAAGTTGATGTGTTCGACGCGGTAGTTGCTCACCGTGCCGAACTGTACTGGTAGGGTGATCTCTCCAAGCAGTTTGGAGGCCCTGCCAGGTACCACACCCCAAAAGGAGGAGTCGGAGAGTGTGAGATCTGATAACCCGAGGCCTAGCTCCTTTAGGGCTCCGGCGAAGAGGAGATTCAGAGCGCTCCCATCGTCAACGAGCACCTTTCTGAAAAGCACCTTCTGCACGGTTGCGTCGAGGACGAGGGGGAAATGCCCTGTGTAGGGGATGTCCGCCCACTGGTCAGCCTTGCTGAAGGTGATGGGTACCTTGGACCACGGGCGATAACTGGGGTTGGCGGTGGCGTCTTCCGTAGTGACAGAGAGCACCCGCCATGCAGCGAGCTTCCGTTCTCTTCTGCTCTTGGTGGAGGCAAGGCCCCTGAAGATGGTGGTGACCACCTTGTTGTGGTCCTAGAAAGCATTGTTGTTGCCCCCAGGTGGTCGGCAGTCTCTGGCTCCGTCGTTGGCGTCGTCTTCCAATTTTTTGTCCTGAAACTCCTTAGCCAAGCCGAGGCAGTTCTTCATCTTGTGTTTGGCATTCTTGTGAAGAGGGCACGGGCCTTTGAGGATCTTTTGGTACTGTTCATCATAGTTGCGCTTAGCGCGAGGTTGACTGACGGCGGCGACAATGTGGTCTGGCCGGCGGCGGCGATTTTGGCCAGGCTTTGGTCCTTCTGTTCGATCACGGCCGCTGTCATGATGGTAACTGCGGTCGTCGAAGTGGCGGTCGTTGTGGCGTCGGTCATCGGGGCGGTTGTCGTAGCGGCGAGGTGGGCGATGGGTGCCTGCATCCTCATTGAAGCGCACCTCGGCTTCCTCGACGTCGGCGTACTGGTTGGTAGTAGTGATCATCTCGCCAATGCCTGTGGGTGGCTTGCGGTTGAACTTGGAGCGAAGCTCACGATGGTGGAGTCCTCGGGTGAAGGCGGTGATGACCTCAGCTTCCATGATGTTGGGAATAGAATTCCTCATCTCGGAAAAGCATCGAATGTAGCTGCAGAGGAGCTCGGACGGCTTCTGATTGATGCGGTTGAGATCATGCTTGGTGCCCGGCCGAGTACACGTAGCCATATAATTGTCGATGAAGACTTTTTTAGCTCTTCCCAGGATTTGATGGAGTCCAGGGCAAGGCTAGTAAACCAGGTCATGGCAGGTGGCATGAGCATGACGGGGAGATAGTTTGCCATGACACTGGTGTCTCCTCTGGTGGCGCGGACAGCGGTGGCGTAAGCCTGTAGCCACTGTGTTGGATTCATCCTTCCCTCGTAGGGCTTGACCCCAATGATTTTGAAACCACGGGGCCATTGAAGTGTTCGAAGTGCCCTCGTAAATGCTGGGGGCCCTTCAGGGTTGTGGTCGACGTCGGCTACAGCGTCGCCGGCATCGATTTGCTCAAGAGCTAAGTCCGGGTTTCCGTACTCCTGTTTGTACTCCTGGCGGCGGCGTACTCCGTCTTGATGGCGATTGAAGCGACGTTGCTCGATACGCCGTCGTGCATCCTGGAGGTTGCTGAGGTGCACTCGAGCGTCCTGTTCGACCTCCTGGTCGTGTTGGCGTTGGTGTTCGGTGCGGTGTCCCTCGGCTCCCCCCTGGAGAGGCAGTGACTGGTCGGCGAAATGGCTTTGACTGGGGCGGCAATTGGATCTCAGCGTAGCTAATCGGCGAATCATGCTCGTGGAGCATGAAGGTCTCTGATCCTCGCGAATCTCATTAACCTGACAGTGTGCCGCTTTAAGCATGGTGGCGACCTTGGCGAGCTCGGGCGTCTGCGGGAGGCGGGCGAGCTCGTTGGCGGCCACTGCCAGATTGGCGCTTGGAGTCTTGAAGACGTCGTGGCCATCAACGCGAAGAAACTCTTCATTGAGGTCGCGGTGGAGTGGGAGTGGCCTTCCTTATGAGTCGAGCCGATTATTCTGAGCAACCTCGGCCCTCGCAATAGCTGCCTCATTTTCTCGGCGCTGCGCGCGGTTGACGTTCCGGTTCTCACGAGCGACACGTTCCTCATCGGTTCGCCGTTCTAAGGAGGGCTGTCAACGCTGACGTTGAAGATCGCGCCACCCCGGAAGGGTGGGAGAAGGAGTTGCTCGGTGAAGGTTTCGGCGAGGGTCTCCGTAGAGCCCTGAGACTCGGAGCCCAGATTTTCCTCCAGGATGGTCTGGAGGGACGCTCCAGGGCACCGACCTATGTGTAGCATGTTGACGGCTGACGGAGGCTGGACGACGAGCTGGTCGGCGAGCGGATGGGCGTCTCCCAACTGGTCGGCGAATTTTCCCCTCAGGGTGTCTTGGTAAGTAGCGGCGACGTTGGTGAGCCCGAAGGGCAGAGCCGCAACTCCTGGAGTTTTCCGGGCAGCCTCTAATAGATTTGGATCGGAGGGTGGTCGGCGCTGAACCAAAGTGTCCAGGGCCGATTCGGCGATGGAGAGGCAATCGACGAGCTTCAGACCGACCCGATCGATGGATTCGATCAGATCATCATTGTTGACCTGCCTCCTCTGGTAGTGAGGAAGCGGGCGGCGGGCCATTGATGAAGGCGACCTCGAAAGTGGTTCCAAGATCGGATCTGCAGTTGCGGGTGCGGGGGTGATCGGCGCGGAACCGATCTGCACCGGCTCGAGGAGCTATCCGACTCCGTCAGCGTTGATGACCCACGAGTTGGATCCGATCGTGAAGATCTGGCCGGGCTGCAGAAGGGACGAAGAGCCTGCGGAAAAAGCCATCTTGTTCGACAAGGAAACAGCATGCACACTACTACCTGGCGCGCCAACTGTCGACAGGATACCGTCGACAGTCCTCCGAGGGGTATCCCACGAAGGTAGATTGATCGGCAGGGGAGCGTGAGATCAAGAACAAGAAGGCAACAGAGACACACGAGTTAGACAGGTTCAGGCCGTTAGTATGACGTAATACCCTACTCTGTGGTCTGTTGGTATGATATTGCATGAGTTTGGAGGGGGCCTGCCCGCCTTATATAGTCTGGAGAGCAGGGTTACAAGTCAGTTAGATCTGAGAGATAACCGGAAAGTAATAACTGATTACAGGAATCTTGAGATCATACATATCCTAACAGATCTCGTAGTATCTTCAGGATATCTTCCAGATGCCTTGCAGAAGGCGCTGACCAGAGTCGTGCCCCGCAAGGCTTTGTCTTGTGGGCTGAGCCGCCCCTGAGGGCGCAGCCCATGTGGTCTGCCGTGGGTATCCGGGGTCATACCCCACACTGACTCTAATACGTATTGGATCATGTCCTCCATATCTCATGTGTGATCTGGACTTACCAGCTCTGTTTACAGAGTTAGAACAACGTGGGTCCACCAAGAATCGGTCACCTTTCAATGCACGTGTCCATCAGTCCCTTCGTCCTTATCCTGGTCGGCTTCGATCTTCTAACGTGTTTGTACTTCGTTCTCCCACGTGCAAATCACGTAAGAGCCTGTTGTCTCTAGAATCCATATGGAAAACAATCCTTGAAGATAGAGAAAAATCCGTAGTAATAAAAAACAGAGAGAAGGGAAAGAGAAGTAGTCCAATAAATAAATCTCCAAATCAAATAAAAAAGGAGATCCATACCGATCTATACCTACTAATAAAGAGGCAAAATTTCAGTTTATTTTTTTTGTCCATCCATTTTTTGACCCGCCTCCCTCTAACTACCGGATGATAAAGAGTTTCTTCGGTCAGGACTTATATATATAACCTGTGCTCTTACAAGTTAGAATCCTAATTTAAATAGACCTGATCGTGTTTAATATTGAGTCCTAATCCTAATCCAAATAGAAAAGAAAAATATAAGAGTAAAAATTAGGCAAATATACAACCTTTAGTCCTCACGTTCCTAATGTTTTTGTCCGCAAGTTTTTTTTTATCTGGCCCGCAACTTTCCTCTATTGTGCATCTGCTTGGTCTTATTTTTTTCCAAAATCTTCTCCTCACTGCGGTGGTTTTTTGTTTTCTCTCAAATAAATGTAAAAACAAATAATAAACAAACACTATTTTTGAACCATTGCCCTTTATGCAGTTTTGTGATTTGATTAAAAACAAAACCTATTTTATTAAATTCTAGATTACTCGACGGTCCAACTAATCAATCAGTGAGCTAATATCTTGATCAATTTACTTTCTAATCACGTCTAAATAAATGTATCTCTACAATCCTCGACGGAAGTTGTATATGTGAAAAATTGAGTGGTCTCCTCTCATAAGCACCAGAATTCTTGACATGTCAACAACTAACTCCTTACCGACTTTAATAAGAGATTCCAACTATAGATTTTTATGGTACTCGAAGAAAATGATGAAGGCAAAATTTCAGCATATTTTTTTTGTCCATCCATTTTTTGGTCCATCTCCCTCTAACTACCGGACGATGGAGAGTTTCTTCCGTCAGGACTTATATATATATAACATGTGCTCTTACGAGTAAGAATCCTAATCTAAATAGACCTTGTCGTGTTTAATATTGAATCCTAATCCTAATCTAAATAAAAAAGGAAAATATAAGAGTAAAAATTAGACAAATATACAACCTTTTGTCCTCATCGTTCCTAATGTTTTTGTCCGCAAGTTTTTTTATCTGGCCCGCAACTTTCCTCTATTGTGTATTTTCTTGGTGTTATTTTTCTCAAAATCTTCTCCTCACTGCGGTGGTTATCTGGCCCGCAACTTTCCTCTGTTGTGCATCTGCTTGGTCTTATTTTTCCCAAAATCTTCTCCTCACTACAGTGGTTTTTTGTTTTTTCTCAAATGAATGGAAAAACAAATAATAAACAAACACTATTCTTGAACCATTGCCCTTTATGCAGTTTTGTGATTTGATTAAAAACAAAACCTATTTTATTAAAATCTAGATTACTCGATGGTCTAACTAATCAACCAGTTATCTGCTATCTTGATCAATTTACTTTCTAATCATGTCTAAATAAATGTATCTCTACAATCCTCGACCGGAGTTGCCATGTGAAAAATTGAGTGGTCTCCTGTCATAAGCACCTGAATTCTTGACACGTCAACAACTAACTCATTGCCGACTTTAATAAGATATTCTAACTACCGATTTTTATGGTCCTCAAGAAAATGATGAAGGCAAAATTTCAGTCCATTTTTTTTGGTCCATCCATTTTTTGGTCCGTCTCCCTCTAACTACCTGTCGGTACGGGACCCACAGGATACCCCGCAAGGAAGGAAGAAGACCTAGTCCAATTAGGATTCTTCTCCTGTAATCTTAGTAGTAGTATTACTCTGTAATCCTACTAGGAACTCTCAATGTAAACCGACTATGATTCTGGCCTCCTGACTATATAAAGGAGGGCAGGGCACCTTGGATCGGGAGTTCAACAGAACAATTGTACAACACAACACTTCATAATCAATCCAACGCAAAGGCTAGCACCGACTGGACGTAGGGCTATTACTCGACCTGCGATCGAGGGCTTGAACCAGGATAAATCGACTGTCTCTTGCGTTAACCATCGAGTTCTGCATACGCTGAAACCCGAACATACTGCCCCGGGTACCCCCGTGGCATGCTATCGGTGGTGAAACATCGACAGCTGGCGCGCCAGGTAGGGGATTTCGGCGACTTTGCATCCGAGAGCTTGATGGACCTCGACAACATGATCTTCTCGAAGGGATCGACCTTCATCTTCGGCTCATGGATCTGCAAGGCAGGCGACGATGGCAAGCTCCAAGGCCGTCTCCTTGAAGAATCAGATCATCATCAAGATCATCCTATTTCGACGATAATGACAGATCAGCTTGCCGGAAGATTCGCACAGCTCAATCCGACTCAGTTCTCGCAAGTTCACACATCCGACTCAAACTCAAGTTCCGCTTCCGAAACGAAGTCTTATCCGAGTTCTTTCGGAAAACCGAGTTCTTTTCTGACAAAGCTCCGGGACATGACGTCAACCTGTCAAGAATACTACTCGGAATACACCCAGAATACTTCAAAGAAGTCGGGTCTTTTTCTGTTAGGACTCCACAACATGGCAACATCCTATCAGACATGGCACGAAGGATCCACTTATCCCATGCTTAGAATGCCACTGAAGGGAGCCCAGGAAGGTCTCGTTTTAACCATAACATCTCAAGACTGCATCGTTCACTGGCCAGATACCGTTCCTGAGGATGACGACGCCCAACTAGTCGATGACACGACAACAACAATTCTACCCTACCAAGAAGGAGATTCCATCTATGACTTTGAGAACTCTATTGAAGTCATCAACAGTTCTGCCAGTACAGAAATCAACGACAATGACAGAACAACTCATGCTAGAGAAGTACTCATGATTCACCGTCCTCGATCACCATTGATCCCCCCAGAAGCACCCGACATAAGGTCTTCAGATGAATCCGAGTCCAATATATCACCATTTATCCAAGGATACGATGGTGAGACTGAGAGCCAGAGGCAAGCAAGAGAAAGAAAGAACAAATTGAAACAAGGACGACAACGCCGTGTGAAACAGCGGAAAGACACTTGGATCAAATATGAATCAGACCTAGCTGAGTACAATAGAAGAAAATCAGAACGAGAAATCGAAGAAGGACGAGCAGCGTGTACTCCCTACGATAAGATCCGGGAAGCACTAGAAGACCTCAGGGCGACCTCACACCCCAATGAGAAACAAGAACAGCTTCGAGATTTCCTTCGATCAACAATCTTTAAAACAAACGACGAAAAGACAACATCTCATGAACAGGAAGACCAAAATCAAAGGAAGTCTGCTTTCGAAAGACTAGGATCAAGTGGAAGTCACAACGGAGGAAGCCGAAGAAATCACAGTCAAAATAACCGAGTCGAGCAACCAAGAAAGGACAGAAGCAGAGCACCTACTCGGACGGCCACACAAAACTACTCTTACCAAGACGACAGTTGGCAAGAAGGGGGGCGTAGAATCAGAGTATACAGAAGCCAGAACACACGATAGGTTTCCCTGTTTTGCAAACAGACTCGCATTAATTCGACTACCTCACAAGTTCAAGCCGTCCAACCACTCCAAATACGACGGCAAGACCGAACCGAAGCAATGGCTCAGGATTTACTCACAATCGATTGAATTAGCCGGAGGAGACGATGACATCAAAACCTTGTTCTTCCCCATGGCCCTAGAAACCATGCCGCTTCAATGGTTTGACAAATTAAATCCCGGATCAATCAGAAATTGGGAAGACTTACAAAGAGCTTTCTGTGAAAATTTTGCAGGAATTATTACACATCCAATCACCCACGCAGAATTAAAAGGACTCAAGCAGAAAGGAGGTGAAAGTCACAGAAATTACTATCGATGATTTGGCGAACTACGAGCTCAAGTACATGACATCACACAACGAGAAGTAATCGAAGCTTTCTCTCACGGAATCGTGGCTAGGTGGCAATTCCAAGACTTCTACAAAGAAAACCCAAGAAATAACGAAGAATTCAGAAGAACAGTAGAAAAGATGATTACTGTGGAGGAAAAAACGAAAGAAAGATTCCCGGAAAGGAACAACAGAGACAACCCGGACAGGCAAAATCCTCGAAACAACAGACATCAGGAGAGAAAGCGAGGTTCAGACAACACGGTAGCAATGGCTGACAAATCAAAGAAATTTACCAAGCCCAGAAGATATGACGACATTGAGAACATGCGTTGCCCTTTGCACCCCAACGGGAGGCACACCATCGGAAATTGCTACACCTTCAACGAAAGGTACACTAGAAAAGATAGCAAGGGAAACAATAAAGAAGACAATCAGAAAAAAGGAGACAACCATGATGACAAGGGATTCCAAAAATCCAGAGGGACAGTAGCAGTAATCTTTGCCGGGATTCCAGACTCTAGAAGCAAACATCAAGAAAAGTTAGCACTACGAACAATTATGGCCGCAGAACCCGCTACACCAAGATATCTCAACTGGTCAGAGTACCCAATCCAATTCTCAAGAGAAGATCAGTGGACCAGCGTAGGAAACGTAGGTCATTACCCATTGGTTCTAGATCCGACCATTGCCGGCATGACTATCACGAAAGTACTAATTGATGGAGGAGCAGGACTCAACATCATCTTTTCAGAAACTCTAAGGAAGATGGGACTACAACTCGCCGGGATGATCACACCAACAAGCACACCTTTTTATGGCGTAGTACCCGGCAAGGCAGCAATGCCACTTGGACAAATCACTCTACCGGTTACCTTTGGGACTCCATCAAACTACTGCACATAGTTCATCAAATTTGAAGTCGTAGATTTTGATTCCTCATATCATGCAATTCTTGGGCGCCCAGCACTAGCAAAATTCATGGCGATACCGCATTATCCGTACCTATTGCTTAAGATGCCAGGGCCTAACGGAGTTCTTTCTCTTCGGAGCGACTTAAAGCGCGCATTTGACTGCGACGTATAGGCGATCCAAATTGCAGCAAAGGCACAGGCAAACGATGGAAGAAAAGAAATAGCCACTGTCGCCGCAGAAACAAGCCAAGAAGAACTAGAGATACCGACTAAGAGACCAAGCATCCTAGCACCACCAAAAGAAGCCAACGTAAAGCAAATCGACCTAGGCACCGGTGATCCAACAAAAACAGCAACCATCGGTGCCCACCTATCGGCAAAATAGGAACTCGCGCTCACCAACTTTCTTCGGGACAACAAGGATATCTTTGCTTGGAAGCCGGCCAACATGCCAGGGGTCCCAAGAGAGTTGGCTGAGCATGGAATTGATATCAATGAAGGCTCCAAGCCTGTGAAGCAACGACTACGACGATTCTCTCCCGACAAGAAGGCAACGATTAAAAAGGAAATTACAAAACTAATGGCAGCTGGATTCATCAGGGAAATTCTCCACCCGGATTGGCTAGCAAATCCAGTTCTGGTACAAAAAAAGAACACAGACGAGTGGCGCATGTGTGTTGACTACACAGATCTCAACAAACACTGCCCAAAAGATCCGTTCGGGCTACCACGCATTGATCAGATAGTTGATTCAATAGCAGGATCTGCCCTATTATCTTTTCTTGATTGCTATTCCGGGTATCACCAGATCGCACTAAAGGAACAAGACCAGAGCAAGACATCTTTTATCACTCCGTTCAATGCCTACTGCTACAAGACCATGTCATTTGGACTCAAGAATGCTGGAGCCACTTACCAAAGAGCTATCCAAACATGCCTTGGTGATCAGATCGGCGAAAACATAGAAGCATACATGGATGACGTGGTTGTAAAAACAAAGAACCCGGACACACTGATTGAAGACTTAAAACAAACCTTCGAGAATCTGAAAAGGTGGAGGTGGAAATTGAACCCAAACAAGTGCATATTTGGAGTTCCCTCAGGACAACTACTCGGATTCTTGGTCCGTCATCGCGGAATCGAAGCAAGCACCAAGCAAATTCGAGCAATAACAGAGATGGGCCCTCCTCGAAACATCAAAGAAGTACAAAAACTAATAGGCTGCATGGCGGCACTCAACCGTTTCATATCAAGACTCGGCAAAAAAGGGATGCCTTTCTTTAAACTACTAAAGAAGACAGACAAATTCGAGTGGACGGAAGAAGCCAATGAAGCTTTCAAGAAACTTAAGGCATACCTCACCTCCTCACCAGTTCTCACACCTCCAAAGAAAAACGAAGACATGATGCTATACATTGCAGCAACTACTACTGTAATCAGCACGGCAGTAGTAGTGGAAAGAGAAGAAGAAGGGTGCGTGTATAAAGTACAATACCCAGTATACTATATTAGTGAAGTGCTATCAGAATCAAAAATCCGGTATCCGCACATGCAAAAACTACTCTACGCCCTACTGATCACTTCACGCAAGCTTCGTCACTATTTTGAAAGCCACAAGATTACCGTGGTGACAGATTTTTCACTAGGAGACATCTTACACAACAAAGACGCAACAGGACGCATATCCAAGTGGGCGGTGGAACTCGGTGCTCTCAACATTGATTTCACCTCGCGGAAAGCAATTAAATCTCAAGCCCTTGCTGATTTTGTTGCCGAATGGACAGAAATTCAACAACCCGCATCAAGCGCCATCCTTGATCATTGGAAGATGTATTTTGATGGATCACTTAAGCTAGGCGGAGCTGGTGCAGGCGTCCTCCTAATTTCTAAAGACGGAAGACAATTAAAGTATGTCCTTCAGATATTATGGCAAGCCACCAACAACGAAGCAGAATATGAAGCTCTCATACACGGGCTAAGAGTGGCTATTACCCTCGGAATCAAACGACTACTCGTATATGGCGATTCAGCAGTAGTCATCAACCAAGTCAACAAAGATTGGGATTGCACCAAAGAAAACATGGGTGCTTACTGTGCTGAAATCCGAAAACTCGAAAAACACTTCCAAGGACTAGAAATTCTACATGTCCTGCGGGATTCCAACATTGCAGCAGATGTTCTTGCCAAGCTTGGATCCGACAGGGCAAAGGTCCCACCCGGCATATTCATAGAGGAGTTATCAGCTCCCTCTATCAAACAACCCGGTGAGACAACCACAGAACTCACAGCCAAAGGCAACCAGATTCTGGTGATCAACACTTCATGGACACAGGTTTTTATCGACTACATCAAAGAGAATAAGTTGTCGGTGGAAAAACAGCAAGCCACACAAGTTGTCCACAGAAGCAAGAATTACGTCCTAGTAGGAGACAAGCTATACAGAAGAGCCGCATCATCAGGAGTACTCCTAAAACGCGTCTCATTTGAAGAAGGCAAATAAATCCTAGACGAAATACACTCAGGCTGCTGCGGAAATCACGCCGCTTCAAGAACATTAGTCGGCAAAGCATTCCGCACTGGTTTCTACTGACCAACCGCTTTGAAAGACGCAGAAGAACTCATCAGAAGATGCAAAAGTTGTCAGATGTTCGCAAGACAAGATCATGTGCCGGCCCACAACCTCATCTGCATTCCACCCGCTTGGCCTTTCTCCTGCTGGGAGCTGGATCAAGTGGGACCTCTCAAGAAAGCAAAGGGCGGTTTTGAGTACATCTTTGTAGCAATCGACAAGTTCACCAAGTGGATCGAATACAAACCACTCGCAAAATATAGCGCAGCCAAAGCGGTCGAGTTCATCCAAGATATTATGCACCGTTTCGGCATGCCCAATCGAATCATCACAGATTTGGGTTCTCCCTTCATAGCTACAGAATTCAAAAGTTGGGTGCAGGATTGTGGTTTCAGTATAGATTACGCATTAGTCGCACATCCAGAAGCCAATGGACAGGTAGAAAGGGCTAATGGACTCATACTAGCCGGATTAAAACCAAGACTGTATGAAGAACTAGTAGACTATGGATCAAAATGGATCGAAGAATTACCCAAGGTTGTATGGGGACTACGGACTCAAATAAGCAGAGCCACCGGATACTCACCTTTCTTCCTGGTTTACGGATCAGAAGTCGTACTACCCACAGACCTGATCTGGACGTCACCAAGGATAGAACAATACGACGAAGGAGAAGCAGAACACACACGAAGATTAGAACTTGACAGCACAGAAGAAGTCAGAATAAACGCTACCCTGCAATCAGCAAAATACCTCCAAGGACTAAGGCGCCACTAGAACAAGAATACTCAGTCTCGATCATTGCAAGTCGGAGACTTAGCACTGAGAAGATTACAAAAAACTGACGGACGCCACAAACTACTCAGTCCATGGGAAGGTCCTTTTATCGTTGCAAAAGTCATCGGACCAGGCACATACAAGCTCATAACTGAAGATGGAAAAGAAGTCAACAATACATGGCACATCAGTCAGCTACGGAGATTCTACGCATAAAAACAACTCAAGGGAGAATATGTATACAAGACACAAGAGATCAACGTTCATAATCAACAAAGATACCGCAATGTATCATTGTAACACATCAATACGCATGATCAATAAAGATGGTTATCTCTCGACAAACATATGTCTATCCGAGTTATTTCTTAAATGCAAAATGGCTGAAAATACGCCTGAGCATCCCGGCCGAGAGCAAAATAGTTGAAAAGACACTTGAGCCCGCCGATGAGGGTAGCTAACAAGCTAACACCCGAAATAAAGTGCAAAATGGCTGAAAATACACCTGAGCATCCCGACCGAGAGCAAAATAGTTGAAAAGACACTTGAGCCCGCTGATGAGGGTAGCTAACAAGCTAACACCCGAAATAAATTGCAAAATGGCTGAAAAGACGCTTGAGCATCCCGGCCGAGAGTAAAATAGCTAAAAAGACGCTTGAGCCCGCCGATGAGGGTAGCTAACAAGCTAACACCCGAAATAAAATGCAAAATGGCTGAAAAGACGCCTGAGCATCCCGGCCGAGAGCAAAATAGTTGAAAAGACACTTGAGCCCGCCGATGAGGGTAGCTAACAAGCTAACACCCGAAATAAAATGCAAAATGGCTGAAAAGACGCCTGAGCATCTCGGCCGAGAGCAAAATAGTTGAAAAGACACTTGAGCCCACCGATGAGGGTAGCTAACAAGCTAATACCCGAAATAAAATGCAAAATGGCTAAAAAGACGCCTGAGCATCCCGGCCGAGAGCAAAATAGTTGAAAAGATACTTGAGCCCGCTGAGGAGGGTAGCTAACAAGCTAACACCCGAAATAAAATCAAAACGACTGAAACTAAGCTTGGGCATAGACCAGAGCAATATCAAAAGCAGGACCCTCTAGCTACTTGTACCAAATAGCAAGAGGCTCGGGGGCTACACTGGAGATACCCAAGAACGCAAAGATCTACATATAACGAGTTGTTTACAACTCGACGGATCAAGAAAGGTCGTCAACACGAAGATCTACATACAGCGAGTTGTTTACAGGGCATAAGAGAAGGCCAAACAAGCACTCGACAGATCAAGAAAGATCGTCAACACAAGTTGTTTACTTAAACAGAAAAGTACTCGACAAATCATCCGAGGAATAGGCAGGGCATTCAGACAAAGAAGACATCAACAAAAAAGACCTTCATTCAAAAAAAGGAAGTATAATGTCATATTACAAGGCGCGGGCATAAAAGTCAAATACATCAAGCCTCATCATCAGGAGAAGGGAGAACGATATTAAGATTATCTACTATCCTACTAGCTAAGTCTTCAACTTCAGGCTCCATCCTCTCAACTGCATCGATGTATTCTTGACTATCAGTTTCCTCTGCTATCTTGGACAAAGGAGCCGCTGGAGCAAGAACCCAGACTTGGGCTAGAACGTTCTTGGTACACAGTTGAGCGCACCTCTTCACAAACTCTTGGAAACGAGTCAGAATTCGAGGGATCAACTGAGCCCAAGATTACCCGTCATCTGCTGGCGTTTGAAGAACGTCGGCTACTGAACGAAAGGATTTCCACAAAGCCTTCCAATTTTCAGTAGCCGTCGCCAACCTACCAGACAAGTCTTCAATGGTTTTCTGGGCCTGCACAAGATCTCTATCAGCTCCATGCCTAATCAACTTAGCAAGCGCAAGTTCCTCTTCAGCATGAGTAATTACCTCCTCAGCCTTGTTGTGACTTGTACGAACAAGAGTCTTCATTTCTTCAACGCCCTCCGAGAGCTTCTGCTTTTCAACCCGGAGAGCTGGACGAAGCAGCAAACAACAAGTCAGCAGAAAGGAAAGTTTGAATACAAAAGAAACAAAATAACCTTCAATATCATTGCACTCCTTCTTCACGGCCTCCAAGCCCTTCATGGCCTCCGAGTTCTTTCGAGCCTCCTGAAGAGCAGCATCCCTCTGCTTCTCGATTTCAACTACCCGGGCACGAAGAGATTTTTCTTCATCCTGATGCATCTGACGCTCAGCCTCCATCTCGGCCTGAAGGAGATCAAGATTAGCTTTCAAGGTGCTCACTTCTGAAGACAACTTTTTCTCGTTTTCAGACGAGAAAAAGAAGCCGGTATGATCATGAGAGAAGGACTGAGCAAAAAGATACAAAGAAAACAAAGAATAAGGACCAAAGAAAAGCGAACATCCAAAGAAGGAACGATGAAAAAGCTTACCTGGAGCTTTTCTCCAAAAGAAGTCGCAAGGGACGACAAGTCTCCCAAGGCAGCAGTTAATTCCGATAGCCGATGAGTGGCATCGAACTGCTGCACCACGTCATCGGCAAAAGGAGGACCGCCGGAGGCAAGAGAAGGAGAAGGAGAGGCCGGCCGAGGCGAAGAAGGAACGACCAGAGCGACCTCCCGAGAAGCCAAGGCCAATCCCTCAGAAGGACCCGACGCAATGGCCATGGTCACCTCCGGGGCAGCCAAGTCTATAGCGGCGCCATTGCCAGAAAGCTTCGTAGCCCCCGCAGCCACTTCACCAACAGTACGCTACGAGTCCTGAGGCTCGATACTCGGTGGCACGGCGGAGGGCTGAGAAGAAGTCGATGAAGAAGCGAGAGAAGACGAAGGACTACAAATTGATAAAAGAAATCACCGATGAGAACCAGAAAAAAGGAGAATAGAAGCAAAAGGATGAAGCCAAAATCTACTCACCCGGCCACCTTATTCCTCGCAAAGCCAAAAGAAGACCTCGCAGGGGGGACCACGGCGGCAAAAACGTCCCTGCCACTTGGCGACAGGAGCGGTATAGCTGATACCAGAGCCCCGGAAGAAGCCGGGGCTGGAGCCGTGGAAGAACTCGGCACCGGAGCTGTGGAAGAACTCGGTACCAAAGCTACCAAGGAACCCAACACCAGAGCTTCAGAAGAAGCCAGCATAGGAGCCTCTGAAGGACCCATACCCGACGTCCGGTTACTTCAAAAAAGATCAAGACTAAAAGTCAAGACAAGGAGAAGAAATTCAATGTTAGGGGAATATGAAAACAACTCACCGCCGCATGATAAGGGGTACTTCATCATCCTCTTCCCCCTCGGTCTCGACCAAGGCCACCAAGGCACCCGCTGAAAAAAGAATAAAAGCACTCGGTTCAAGACAAAAACAAGAAAACAAAGGGACAAAGAGTATAAATATGCTCACCTAAGAGCATGCTAGCTACAACTAGGAGTACCTGGAGGAGTACTTGGCTTGCGAGACTTCTTGGAAGCAGGCAGGCCAGATGAAGACCCATCCGTTCGCCCCCTCTTCGAGACACTACGAGGACCGCGGGGGACTAGACGAGGAACATATTCTTCATATACATCAACAAATCCAGAAGAAACTCTAGGAAACACTGTGGAGATTGGGGACTTACTGGTTGCGGAAGCTCCAGCGAGTTCCTTCCTAGTGTTCGCCATGATAGGGGGAACAGCAAGAGAAGGGATCGGGTCAACAAAGTTGCGCCCAAATTCCTATGAAAAAGAATAAAACAACAAGACAAGGAAAAGTTAAACAAAGAAAGATACAGCAAGAATACATAAAGTACCCGAACGAGGATAAAACAACTTACAGCTGGAGGAGGGTTGTTGGCAGAGAACTCGGAGATGGTAGGCGGGACAACGCTTGCTCCTTTCAGCATCTTCTGGAGACGCTCGAGTACCTCCTCATCGGTCAAGCTCAAGAGCTGGGACCATGCGTGAAGGATCCTCAGCCCCAGAGTACTCGAAGCTAAGGTGCTCTCGCTCCTTCAAAGGCTGAACTCGGCGACGAAGAAAACTCGAAAACAATGCCTGAAGCCTGGTTAAACCCTGCTGTTTCAGCATACTAATCCTATCAAGGAATGGCTAGGATTGCCTGAACCTTCAGCAGACGACACAGGATTCTTATCCCAAGCGGTCATTAACCACGGGACCAGATCTAGAGTGGACAGCAAGAGAAGGGATCAGATTGGCAGCATAAAACCAGTCGGCACTGCCTAATCTCTTATAGAATCAACCAGGTCATAGTCAAAGAACTTGCTCTTAAGACCCTAGCGAAAATTGAATCCCACAACCACCAAGAACGCTGGTTTCTTCGCGGTGGGGTTGGGGTTTCAGACGAAAGAAGTAACGAAACAGAGAAAGAGAAGGGGGAATTCCAAGGAAAGCTTCGCAAAGATGAACAAAGACAGAAAGGTGAAGGACTGCATTAGGAGCAAGATGGTTCAAGTAAATCCCAAAATAGCTGAGAAACTGATGAAGAAAAGCAGAGGCAGGAAGGCAAAGTCCAGCACGAATGAAAGAGACAAAAAGGACGATCTCACCAGGACCTGGAGCAGGGGCCCGATGCTCGCCTGGAACTCTCCATTTAGCAATGGCCTTGCTCTGGATCAAGCCATCGCTGACAAGTTCACGGAGCTGCTCCTCGGTGGTTGTTGGAGTCGGCCAAGACTTCTGGGCGGCCCTCATGGCAACAAACTCCTGATTTTCAATCACGGAGAGTGAAGACTCCTCGTCCACGAAGGAAGATTGGGACTTGCTTGCGGTTTTCTTCTTACCCATATGCTAATGAAGGAAAAAAACGACTAGGGGAAGAGAAAGCTCCGCGACGGTGGATGACTGAGAGCTAGGGTTTGAAGGCAAGAGAAAGGCAGTAAAGAAAAAGAAGATGAAGGGTCTTTAAATAGATTTTACAGCGTTAAAAACAGCCCACCAGGCCCGTTAAAGCATCGTGTGAAAATGCAACGGTCCATTTACCGACACAGCTAAAATGACGGAGGGCACAAATCCACACAACGGTACAATTCAATGGGCAGATTTCAGACTTATCCATCCAGCACTACTGCGGAGCTATCAGATAACTGCAAGAACAACCCATCAACAAAGAAGAAACGAAGGGCAACTTCACAAGGAACATAAGAACTCGGTTCTTATGAAAAGAACTCGGGAATATCATGAGCAACCAGAACTACAGCAGAAAAGTAAATAACAACTCTGAAGACAAAGATTCTTTCCATTACAAGCGACTTCAAAAATAGAAGATTACAAATCTTACAAGACCCAACGTACTCGGTACCATGAAAAGCAAAGTAACAAAGAAGAACACGGACACGGCTGGGCTCTGGAACGACTACGTGTCCCAAATTGCTACTCGGAAGGACAAACCGCCATCGGCTACACTGTTTTCTTCAAAGGACGGACGCAATGCATCCAAGGCGAAAATCAGCAGCACGGCAGGACAACATGGAGCAGAGAAGGCCGGCAGGCATCTATCTACCCAAGACCGATGTGATGCTGGATATGGTGTTGATCTACACCGGACAGTCTCAAGACAGGCGATGAGGATCAACCCAGAACTGCCAGATGAAGGAACGAAGTCCACATCACAAGACTTCCTCCAACTACCGCCACGTACATCCTGGTACATTGCTGCCGTGGGATTAGCCTACCTCTAATCCCTATCACAAGACTTCCTCCAACTACGACAAGACACACAGGAACTACGAAACATGCCCGGGGGCTGCTCTACTTCACAAACTACCATGTTAGTGATCACAAAGGTTTCAACAGAATGTTCAATGGATGAAAGCAAGCACTCCAGGAGGATATTTATAGATCAAAGGAGCGATGCACATGGACTAGGAGTACCAACAAAATAAGGCTAACAAAGGACATAGTGAAAAGACAGTACTCAATAATGGAAGACTCAGGCGAGAGGGAACAGTACTCAAAGACGGGCATATTCAGAAGAATATACCGACACAGTACAACCCGTGAACAAAAGGCATTCAAACTCAACCACCACCATACAACTACATCTGACAACAGCAGACTACCAGAGAATATGACAAAACCCGTCTTTCGAGTTCTTTCTGGACAAAACAACCCGGATATATGCTCGGGGGCTGCAAAAGGAGAGGTATACAGTTCTATCAAACAACTCAGATTCAAGACCCTCCAACTTTTTGTTCCAAATAGCAAGAGGCTCGGGGGCTACACTCAGTGAGTGCACTTTTTTCTCCAAAAAAGCGCACACCACTCAAAATGTTTCTTCAAAGACAGACGGCGTCAGGGCCACGAGACAAAAAGAACCCGAACACAGCATCAGAGCTCTTTTCAACAAGGAAGTCGGGGAGCCTTTCAACAAAGAACCAGGAAGATTTCAAGAAAAGACCCTCAAGCTCCTTGTGCCAAACAGCAAGAGGCTCGGGGGCTACATCCAAATGGGAATACTTTTTTCTCCAAAAAAGTACAAAAAAGTACACACCACGCAAAGATCTCACAAAGTACTACACGGTTTCGCTCAAGAAAGCACTCGGACGACGCTTGTTCCTGCTCAACGAGACTTGAAGGAACAAGACGAGGCTTCCAGAACTCAACCATGAAGTGCTCGGGGGCTTGTCGGTACGGGACCCACAGGATACCCCGCAAGGAAGGAAGAAGACCTAGTCCAATTAGGATTCTTCTCCTGTAATCTTAGTAGTAGTATTACTCTGTAATCCTACTAGGAACTCTCATTGTAAACCGACTAGGATTCTGGCCTCCTGACTATATAAAGGAGGGCAGGGCACCTTGGATCGGGAGTTCAATAGAACAATTGTACAACACAATACTTCATAATCAATCCAACGCAAAGGCTAGCACCGACTGGACGTAGGGCTATTACTCGACCTGCGATCGAGGGCCTGAACCAGGATAAATCGACTGTCTCTTGCGTTAACCATTGAGTTCTGCATACGCTGAAACCCGAACATACTGCCCCGGGTACCCCCGTGGCAGGCTATCGGTGGTGAAACATCGACACTACCGAATGATGGAGAGTTTATTCCGTCAGGACTTATATATATAACCCGTACTCTTACGAGCTACAATCCTAATCTAAATAGACCTTGTCGTGTTTAATATTGAATCCTAATCCTAATCTAAATAAAAAAGGAAAATATAAGAGTAAAAATTAGGCACATATACAACCTTTTGTTCTCACGTTCCTAATGTTTTTGTCCGCAAGTTTTTTTTTATCTGGCCCGCAACTCTATTGTGCATTTGCTTGGTGTTATTTTTCTCAAAATCTTCTCCTCACTGCTGTGGTTTTTTGGTTTTTTCTCAAATAAATGTAAAAACAAATAATAAACAAACACTATTTTTGAACCATTGCCCTTTATGCAGTTTTGTGATTTGATTAAAAACAAAACCTATTTTATTAAATTCTAGATTACTTGATGGTCCAACTAATCAACCAGTGAGCTGATATCTTGATCAATTTACTTTCTAATCACGTCTAAATAAATGTAGCTCTGCAATCCTTGACGGGAGTTGCCTTGTGAAAATTTGAGTGGTCTCCTGTCATAGGCACCAAAATTCTTGACACGTCAACAACTAACTCCTTGCCGACTTTAACAAGAGATTCCAACTACGGATTTTTATGGTCCTCGAAAAAAATGATGAAACTAAATATTTAACTATAGAAACACATGGATAGTATGATATATTTACATCTAAATATTTCTGTACTTTGCAGTGGAAGAAAAAAAATCTATTAATGTTGTATTTTGTATTTAATTAATTTGATACCAGTTTCATTGGACATTGTTATATTATTACCAATTTTAACTTATATTATAGATGTCATGGTTATCCTAAAATAAATTAGAGGTCTTAAATTTCATAGAAAGGAAAAAACATAAATAGACATGCAACACTTCCTATCATCGTATTTCATGAATGTACTAGATATTTTTTTTCTCCCGTTGCAACGCACGAGCATGTTTACTAGTCAAAATAAAAAAGACCAGAAGATTTCCCATCAGATTTCCAACAAAGAACTCGCCTGTCCCCATAAATCACAATGTTTCTTCACCCTGCCATGGATCTGACGGCTCTAACCACGGATCTACCACCTGCATTGGCTCTACGTGCCTCCCTGATCGACGACCTCAGCCGGAATCGCTACGGAGCCAGAGGTGAGGATCAAAGACCCTACGGAGAGAGATTGAACCTGCCGTGCAAACGGATCGGAGGTGCCTAGGACTAGGAGACCTCCAGGAAGGAAAGCTTGCTGAGAGGAAGCGGCCCATGCACAGTGGTTTGGACGGTGGGGGCAAGGACACATGCCTGCAATGGAACGCGTTTACTTACCCATGAGCCACAGATCAGGGCCGTGCTTTCCTTGGGCATCAAGCGCTGACCGACGCCGATCGAGGTTGCCGAGGTGGAGTCAAGGAGCCGTCATCAGGCCAAGATCCATCCGCTCGTCTGCTGCACCTCCTCCCCAAGACGACGCACGTACCAACCGCACAGCAGGCAGGCAGTGGCGACCAAGGCTATCGCCCACAAACGAGGAGCTCAGGTTTAAGATGTCCTGTGGGCTTTGTCCGGATGGCAATATGCCAGTGGAGAAGAGGCCATGCCCCGTATGCTGCTTAATGGTTGGCTACCACTCAAAGTAGCACCACAGCACCCGTATGTAATAAGAAGCTTTTGGAAGAGAAAGAACGAGAAGCTGAAGGAATGGATACTGAATAATGCTTGTGCAGTTGTGCGGAAACATGTGAGCTGGCAATCCCTCCCGATCCACTCATCAACGGACGTGAAACTTTTTTATTAAGTTATTGGGCACAAGTGCAAAAGTTCAGGTCCGATGGCTGTCTTTTCTCTTTTTTTTTTAAAAAAAAGAATGTTTTTGCACGGCAGACGTAGGAAGCATTTCTACGGTTGCAAATGGTGCATCGAGGACTCTGGCTGCACGGCAACACGAGATGCAAAAGTGAAACTAACAAATGTCTTTACTTCAACCCACTATCACTGTATAGGTGGGTAATGACAAAAAGAGTGCTATAGAACTAATGAACTAATAAAGACACTATTTTATGAACTTATGATTTGAAGTACAGGTGTATTAAGGACCTAACAATGCATGGGCATTAGTTAGCCTAATAATATTTAACTGTTCCTATGAACTGTAGAAGTCACCTGTGCCTTGTACGACAATTGAAGAACGAAAGGTTTGTTCGTCGGTTACCTCTTAGATTTGACAAGTTGAACATATTCACTCGGATTTAAGTCAACGTCTATGTCTATTTGCAAAAAGCTGCAGCATTTATGCCCTTTTTTTCTTCGAGATAGTGCCTTGACACGTTTTTCATTAAGCATGAGTAGAAAGTTTTGTTACAAAACTGTCAAGTTACAATAATCCAAAGATTACCGAAACCCACAGCCCACACCTCTCACACATCTCGCACGTGGTTGTGATTACACAAGATACAATTTTGCAACTAAGACAAGGATGCACCTCAAACCTCGTCCATCCTGACCATATCCAAGTTCTAGCCAACAGGTCAAAATCCGCACCGAAAACAAGCCGCAGCGCCTCTTGCTTGGAGGCCGATAACGGTGCCTGGAAGGTAGATTTGTACTTGCGCACAGTCTTAGAGTCGACGTTGGGCGAGCTTGCTACGACTCCCAGCTTCTGCATGAGCATGCACTGAGCCCGCTTGGTGGAGTCCGCCTCGCGTGGCTTCGCCGCAAGGCGTTCACTGCGCCGCAGTGACCGAACGGAGACCGGCGTCCTGGGCCTATGCAACCTAGGCAGCCCATGGATGAGGGGCGTTTGCAATGGAAGGCAAAGCCGCGCCTCTAGTGTTTCATGAAGCGTAGGGGGTATAGGCCCCGGCGACGCTGGCCTACCCACGTCGTCATCGCTCGAGGAGTCCCTCGGCGCGCCCACCATCTCCATTTCCTGGGGCGAAGTCAAGACTAGCTGGACATCGCTAGGATCATCAACCACGATGGTGGCCATGTCCCTATGGCCTGTTTCCAAAGCGGAGCGACGGTTTGGTGGCGGAACTTGGATTGCCAATTCAACCAACATTGGATCCAGCGTCGAGTCGACTGCGGGTGGCAGTTGCCTCGATTGGCTCTACAGCACTAGGTCCGCCTTAGCCTCAAGACCACCTCCTTCGCACGACGAGATAGGGTGGCCGTCCAGCCGATGCTCGCATGCGAAGTTGCCCCCAAGCCGGGCGCAGACGCTGGCCGTGCCCTCTGACACCTCATACGTCGAGGCAAGGTGCGCCCGGAACTCCTCTGGCGAGACAGCTGGCTGATTCCCACCAACTAGCGCAACAAGAACAAGGGAAAAATCTACTTTAGGCGCGGCGAGCTCCGCGTTCTTCGGGACAACGAAGACCTCGATCTTGGGACGGCTATAAGCGTCACCCATAGGTGGTGATAGCGGCAAGCTGCTGCTGTGGTGCTACTGCGGCAACGACGACGGCGTGGTCGACTGCTGCACACGACGAGGCGACGACGGCGTCAGCGCCTGGCCTGGCACGTCCCAACCTCCCAGTGATAGCCTTGGACCAGCAGTGCGACGCGCCTTGGCACCCCGGCCGGGGCGAAGTGCCTCCGAGGACAAAGGCTTGCATGCCCTGGCCTGATGGCCGGTACCCCAGTAGTGGAAGCAGCGGGACGGGAAGCGACACTGAGCGGCGATGCTTCGTGCGCGAGGCAGTTGAAGCAGAGACCCGCAAGCTCTGGCGGGACGAGGCAATGGTGTTTGGGTGCTGATGTCCCTTAGCAGTGCCGGTGACGACGGCTCATGACAGTCTGGAAACCATCGGCGTCGATGTTGGGCCCCCGATGGGGCTGCCGGGACATGTTAGGCACCGACGACCCACGTCGCGGGCCGAGGCACTGATGAACCGGGACTCTCGCCGTCGGCTGTGAACCAAGACGACGCGTCGCATACACTCGCGCGGTGTTCAGTGGTGGAGTCCCACGGTCATCAGGCGCATTGGTCCTGCATTGACGGCGCCGCTTCCCCCTTGCAGTCACTAGATGGGTTCCGTCTGCGGTGGCAGCACTCTACACCACGTCCGGAGCCCCAGCCGACGGTGGAGGCGTGGCTCGGAGAGCCTTGCGAGGGCCGTCCAGGTACGATGAGTGTGTGGCTTCATCGTCGGAGCTGCTCGCATAGGGGTCTTCCTCCCAATGTCGGAACTTGCTCCTGCCAGCTGACCGACGAGCGGGGAAGAAGGGGAGGCAAGCACGGAGAGGGAGGACGGCGAGGACCTGCTCGAGCGCATGGCATCCTCCGCCTCGTCCTCGTCTTCTGGGACATCCTCGACGATGACTAGCGTCTCATCCTCAATCCTTCCATCTGTGCGACAGATCTAGGCCCAGTGGGGGCAGCGACGCTGGGATGGCAGCCCATAGCCGGGGCTTCGAAGGAGGCCGTTGGCAGCCACGACGGCGAGGACCTGCTCGAGCGCGCGACATCCTCCTCCTCGTCCTCGTCTTCTAGGATGTCCTCGACGATGACTAGCGTCTCATCCTCAATCCTTCCATCTGTGCAACGGATCTGGGCCCGGTGGGGGCAGCGACGCTGGGGATGGCCGCCGTAGCCGGGGCCTCGAAGGAGGCCGGCGGCGCCGGAGTGGCTGCCGGCGGCCCGGTAGGGGCAGCGACGCCGGGGATGACCGCCGGAGCCGGGGTGTCAAAGGTGGCCGGCAGCGCCGGAGTGGCTGCCGGTGGGCTGAGGTGGATGGGGGCAGAAGTCAACCTGGTGGACACGCCAAGGAGCGTCGTGGTGGTAGCCCCATCACCATGGATCGATAGATCCGGACGTGGGGAGCTTGGAAGGGGCTGGTGTACAGCAGGGATGTAGATCAATGGAGGTGCGCCGCCGGCGTTGTTGGGGGCAGGGGGCGGGTCAGGAGGGTGGGCGAGGTCCATCCCGTTCCCAACCAGGATGCATTCATGTCCTTGTTTCACTGTAATTTGAATAGTTTTTTCTTTCATTGCAACGCACGGGCATATTTGCTAATAATAATAATAATAAAGAGACAAAATTTCAGCCCACTTTTTTTGTCCATCAATTTTTTGGTCCGTCTCCCTCTAACTTTCGGACAATGGAGATTTTCTTCCGTCTAGACTTATATATAACCCGTGCTCATACGAGTTGGACCGATTCTAAAACGTATTGGGTCATGCATGTGACCCGGACTCTTGGTAACTTGGATAGCTAGAATTCTATTCCTAAACTGAATAGGAATAGAAATCATGATCAACTAGAGAAGGACAAACAAAAATACAAATTAGATAAATCTTACCCTGAATATTAAACTATGACTCCTCCCTTCGGTTTTGTGGACGGTTTGTCGTGGGTAGATTTTGCGGACGTATACAATTATCTTATGCTATCTCTCTTGGATTGTACAATTTCTTTCCTATTCAAATACACAATTACCTCATTACCTCATGCAATCTCCTGGATTGTACAATTTGTTTTCTATTCCAATACGCGGTCTTCGAATATTTATATATACTTCAACTATTGAATCAACAAAATTATGGCGTCATATACTTTTCCATTTTTTTTCCACGCCACTTTTTTCGATGGATTTGTTTTCCCTCACGTAATGTTTATGTTTTCCTTACCTAATATTTTCCCCATTTAATTTCTTAACAGCTCATTTTTTTTGTCCATCCATTTTTTGGTCCGTCTCCCTCTATCTACTGGACAATAGAGATTTTCTTCCGTCCAGACATATATATAACCCGTGCTCATACGAGTTAGACCGATTCTAAAACGTATTGGGTCATGCATGTGACCCGGACTCTTGATAACTTGGGTAGCTAGAATTCTATTCCTAAACTGAATAGGAATAGAAATCATGATCAAATAGAAAAAGACAAATAAAAATACAAATTATAAATCTTACCCTGGATATTAAACTACCACTCATCCCTTTGGTTTTGTGGGCGTGGGTTGATTTTGCGGAGGGATACAATTATCTTATGCTATCTCTCTTGGATTGTACAATTACTTTCCTATTCAAATACGCAATTATCTCATTACCTCATGCTATCTCCTGGATTGTATAATTCCTTTTCTATTCCAAAACGCCGTCTTGGAATACTTATATATACTTCAACTATTGAATCAACAAACACCAGTAGAGAAACGACTTTTGATCCACTTCGAAATTTGGCTTTAGTCCCGGTATTTTTCGCGCCCGGGACTAGAGAAACATTTAGTCCCGGTTGGTAGCTCTAACCGGGACTAAAGGTCCCTGCCCAACAGCTACTGCGGCAGACTTTTGCTGCAGGGGACCTTTAGTCCCGGTTGGAGCTACCAACCGGGACTAAAGGTTAACTTTTACTCCTGGCTGGAGGCTCCGTCCAGGACTAGAAAGGGACCTTTAGTCCCGGTTGCTGTCTCCAACCGGGACTAAAGGTCCCCTCCTATATACAAGAACTGTCCTGCCCGCTGAGCATGGGTGTCTTCTCCGTCCACACAGGTGATGAACTTGTGCAGCTTCTCATCTTCTCTCTCGTTACCATCTGCTAATCTCTAGTTTTCCTCATCTGTGTAGATCTAAAATATACTTTTGGTCTTGTAGAAGCTGTGATCTTGTGGCTGTGGAATCGGAAGCCACAACCGAGGCAAATCAATCAGCCAGGTGAAGATTCATCCATCTTGTGGCGGTGATTCATGCAGATCCAGTCTGTGCAGAAGAAGGTTCAGGCGCAGCAACCCCTACAGCCGCCAGAGAAGGCATTTCCATTTTCCCCTTTCCATTGATTTTTGTAAGAATAAATCCATGCAGAGATGCGGTGAATCTATCTGGTTCTTGCTAGTTAGTGCTTCCTTTCTTTAGTATATATGGACAAATCATTGCAGGTGCTTTGTTTCTTTAATCTAGGCAAGATTGCTATCGAATAGATAATTTTTTTGTTAACTAATATATAGGAAATCTTCAGATTTAGCATGTGGTGTTAGAATTTTTTTGTTGTTGACAAAATTAGCTCATACGGTACATTTGTATTCCAAGCTATTTTAGTTTATTATAGTACTAATTTCATCTTTCTTTTGAACATTTGCATGTGTTATTTTGACTATATGGTCATGAAGAATGGAAGGCAAGGACTGTCTCGTCATGAAGAATGGAAGGCCGGCTGTTGATTTTATAGTGGCTGGCTGTTCATTTTGTAAAAGCTAGAAGCTGATAGTATATTGCTCTAGTACTACTGTTTTAGTAAACATTATTAAGCTTCTCGTGTGCTTGTGATTATTATTCAAACATTTCCTAGTGAGAATGTATACGGGGCATTTTGACTAACATGCGGCTGCAATCCAAACAGCTACCACAACTTTTTATCTAACATTTATAACAATAAACCAAACAGCAGCCATATTATAACAAAAAAAAACAAACAATAGCTACCATATTATAACATTTATAACAGAAAAGAATATCTTTAGTCCCGGTTGGTAGGGCCGGCCCACGTGGCTAGGCCGGGAAGCCTCTTTAGTCCCGGTTGGTATTACCAACCGGAACTAAAGGTGGGCGAGAAACCGGGACTAAAAGAGGGGCCCTTTAGTCCCGGATTCGTGCTTCCGGTTGGGAAACCGGGACTCAAGGGGTTTCCCAACCGGGAGTACAGCTTGTTTCTGTACTAGTGAAAATTATCGTGTCGTATACTTTCCATTATTTTTTCCGCGCCACTTTTTTTTGGATGGATTTGTTTTCCCTCACGTAATGTTTCTCTGTTTTCCTTACCTAATATTTTTCCCTTTTAATTTTCCACATATTATTTATATGTTTTTTTGTTCTTTTTTCCTCCACTGTACATGATGGTTTCTGATTCTGTATGGGACATGATTTTTTTTCTGTTTTTTCTCAAGGTGGTTTCCGATATTTGTTTGGTAGTTTTCTTTCTTTTGGTGATTTTTATTTGTTTCTTGTATGGAGATCAGTGTTTTTGTTTAGTTTTGTAAATATTTTTTTCATGAAACAGGTAAACTAGAAGGAATGAGATAAATCTTAGACGTACTTACGTACACCTACAAGATTTTCTGATTTGTTTGGCAAATTTTTTCTTCTGCTTTAAGTACATGATGGTTTCATATTTGTTTCGTGTATGAAGGATCAACACTTTTGGTAACCCTTTTCCCATGTGAAAAAGGTAAGCCAGAGGTAATGAGAAAATTTTGGTTTATAATTGTTTTTTAAATAGTAAACTGGAAATAATGATCTTTTTTTAGTCGTAACTTTTCTCATTTTGAGTTTAGAAATGTAAAACATTCCTTAGCACAGCACTATTCATATCATGCCCTAGCTGTCTGAACCTAGCTATTCATGATGCTTGTGTAGACGTGTAGCTCACCTTCAACCTTTTCAAACTCATAAAAATACCCATAATAGTTACCAATTTTTTGAGTTAGTCACTTGTCAATTTTTCATACGGGATTATATTTATTTGATTCGAGGTTGGACGAAACTCATTTAAATTTTACAAAAAAAATTGTACAATCACCGAGTAATAAATTGTACGTCCTGTTGCAACACACGGGCATGTTTTGCTAGTTTTATCTAACGTGTAAATACTGATATCCAAATAAGTATCATCGTAACGCCATCGTCGATGTTGTTGCTCAGCTGGAGTAGGCCACGTAGATCTTCATCTCCGAAATGTCGAAGCCGTTGAACTTGGAGCCGGCACCTGTGGAGTAGGCGCCCATGTTGTCAAAGACGAGCCAGTCGCCGACGCTCATCTCCGGCAGCTGGTACCCGGTGACCACCAGGTCCTGCGAGTCGCACGTCGGCCCGAACACCGTCGACGCGTACGTCTTCTCGCCGGGGCACGCGCCGGCGAGCGGTCTCGGGCGCGGGACCTTGTGGTCCATGAGCACGTTGTTGAGCGAGCCGTAGAGCCCGTCGTCGATCCAGTACTCGCGCGCCTCACCGCGCGCGCGCTTCCCGATAACGCGCGCGGCGAGCGTGAACGCTGTCTCGGCGAAGTACCGCCCGGGCTCGGCGATCACCTCCACACACGGCAGCAGGTCGCCGAAGACGTCCGCCAGCGCGTCGTTGATGACCGCCGCGGCCTCGTCGAAGGCAGCGCCGGCCCTGAACCCGCCGCCGATGTCGAGGACGCGCATGGGCGGCATGCCGAGGGCGACGGCCGCGTCGAACGCGGCGCGCGCGGACTCGATGGCGCCGCGGTACACGTCGACGCGGGACACGGGGCTCCCGACGTGGAAGGAGACTCCGGCGACGGCGACCCTGGCCCGCTGCGCGGCGCGGAGGAGCGGGGACACCTCGTGCGCGTGCGCGCCGTACTTGTTCATCAGGTCGCCGCCCGTGGTCCCGCCATCGGGGCCCTTGAGGCGGAGCAGGAGCTCGCACCTTGGGTGGCAGCGCGCGACCTTGGCCACCTCGGACTCGGTGTCGTAGGTGGCGAGCGCGACGCCGGCCTCCGCGGCGTACTCGAGGTGGGGCTCGGCCTTGCAGGGATTGGCGTAGACGATGCTGCGGTTGGCGCCGGGCGGGACGCCGCCGACGCCGACGCCGAGCGCGAGCACGGCCTCCATCTCGGCGCGGCTGGCGCAGTCGAAACCGGCGCCCAGCGCGGCCAGCGCGCCCAGGAGCGCCGGGTCAGGGTTGCACTTGACGGCGTAGTAGGGGCGCACGTTGGGGAGCGTGCGGCGCCACGCCGAGAAGAGGTCGACGACGGTGTTGATGTGGAAGACGTGGAAGGCGGTCCGCTGGGCGGGGCTCGACGTGGCGATGATGGAACGGATGAGGCCGGCGACGGTGTCCTTCTCGTCGGTCGCCGCGTCGAGGGTGAAGGAGACCACCTTCCCGTCCTTGACGCCGGGAGCCGACAGCACGGTCTGCATGGGACTGCCTCCACCCATGCTGCTGCTGATCGACGACGCTAACGACGACGATGAATAACCGAAGGCGATCAAGCAAAGCAAGGAGGTAATAATGATGAATCGAAGGTGGCTAATCTTTTGTTTGCTCGACACGCAGCTAGCATGAGCGTCTGTGGCTGCCCTTTTATATCGCGACGACGAGGGGTGGTGTCCTAGGAGGGACACGACGCGTCGTTAACGTTGTTCCATGCATGCCTCCACTGTCCACGGAGGAATGGGTTATTAGGTTACATATAGGCACGTGACAAAAATGTATGCTAACATTTATCTTGACGAGGACTCGGCTCTGACCGGAGTCTTGCTTCTTAATGAGTCATTAACTAATTAATGGTCATTTCTCATTTAGCCAGGTTGCAAAGCAGGAACAGGGCAAACAAAGCTACCCGCAGTTGGTCGCCGGGCTTGGCATTAGCCGTTGGAGCACATTAGCACATGCAATCGTGCTGCACACACTAAAACAATAGTTAGTACACACTACCGGAATCGTAAATTACCCAGAGTGTCAAAAACCGTCAACAAAATTGCAAAACCGCTAAAGAAATAATACTTGGCTACTAACCATCAAGCAAATTCCGTCAAGGATAGAGGATAAGGGAAATTAATTTCCTTAGTGGTTTTGGCACTCAAGGATAATTTCCTTGAAGCCTAGCTGTCAAGGAAACTACGGCCACACCTAATTTGCCAAAGCACTAAGTAAATGTTCGAACCGTCAAGTAAATAAGTTCCCTTGAGGGCCAACAATCTTCAAAAAAGTTATCTAGATCCTTAAGGAATATACATTTCCGCGGAGGTCGATGAGCACTGCCAAGAAAACTACACTTTTCTTGGCGGTTCTATTTTGGCACTCAAGAAAATTCTTAACATTCAAGGTAATTCAAGATTGTGGTAATGACAGCTTTCTTTCTTCCTTTCATATTTCACTACAAAAATTCCGTTGATCCATGATAGATTGCTTTCGTCACAATAGCCCCGAAATCCGTCATAGAACGCCATCCGTGACGAATTTTTTTCTGTCATGTATCGAGTGTCACAGATTGGCTGCGAGTCATCTGTGACGAATTTCGACCGTCACGGATCCCCTGAAAGTCCACTTAGCCCACTCTAGGCTGGGCTAAGCCTAGTAGTCTGTGACGAAATTTTCTGTCACGAAAAGCTTCCACATAGGATTTTTCTATCACAAATTTGAGTCATCATGCAAGCGCCATGTGTTCGCCAAGGTGTATGCTAACGTGTCATCGATCCCACTTAGAATTTAGCCCAGGTGTTTTATGGCCCAATTTGGGTTTCTAGGAGCTTTCGGCCCATTTTACGCCCAACATATTATTTTGTTTTGGGCCTATCTGATTTTTTGTGGGCCCTTTTTCGGCCTTTTAGTGGACATGCTGTCCAGCAAAATAAAAATATTTTCATCCTTAATTTCGGCCAAATTAATTACCAATCATCGTTAATTAACACATGTTCTCTTTTTCTGGAATACGTAGGAGAGCTGCGTATCATTGCATTAAGAAAGGGGATAAAAGGCTTATATAGCCATACAACAACACACATACCAACTTTCCACACCGTCTCTAGGTTACATACGCGCCTGTTAAAAATGTAAAAAGTCGACCCCCCTCAACAGGCGTTGTTAAACCCCAGGTCGAGCAGTGACCAGTTCACTAATGCCTTTAGCGTCTGCCAACCTCCAAAGAGCAGCTTCTTCTTGTGCAAGGAGAAGCACCCGCTCAATCCTAGGCGAGGCACCATTGAACACAATATCATTTCTCTCCTTCCAAAGCATCGAGGCTCCTAGCATGACCAATGAATTGAATCCTCTCTTGGTTCTTTTGTCAAGAGTGCTACCGGCTTGTTGCCACCAGTCAAAGAACCCAGTGGCAGATGGCTGAGGTGCAATATCCGAGAGTGCAAAGGTGCGAAGTAATTGAAACCAGAATTGCCGAGAGAAGACATAGGAACAGAGGAGGTGTTGAATGGTTTCATTCTCTTGGTCGTAGAAGGAGCAGTGCTCAGGATGAGGAAGACCTCTTCTAGCAAGTCTATCGGCTGTCCAACATCGATTATGTGCAACTAACCAAAGGAAGAATTTGCACTTCCCGGGACCCCAATTCTTCCAAATTAGAGTGCTCGGCTCAAACTGGACTGCTCCAAGGAACAAAGCCTCATATGCTGTCTTAGTTGAGAATTGACCTGAAATGTCCAATTTCCACTTATGAACATCCTCAACCTCTGGCAGGAGTAATGTTTCCTGAACCAAGTCCCAAATGTCTAAGAATTCGGATAGGACATCCACTGAGTGGTGCCCCTGGATATCATGTATCCACTAATTGTCCATTAGTGCTTCCTGAACTGTATGTTTCTTAACCTGCCTCTTGGGTATAGTTGCAAATAAATTGGGAGCTAATAGCTGAATAGAAGACCCTTGTAACCACCGATCAGTTCAGAACTTGGTGTTCGCCCCATTGCCGACTTCCGTAGTTACAGCAGCATCAAATAGGGCCTGTGCATTCCCATGAACTATGACCGGGAAGGCTGCCCATGGCTTATCAGGTTCAGTTTTACTCAACCACAACCAACGGACCCTGAGTGCCCAACCAAATCTTTGAAGGTCTAAAATGCCCAAGCCACCAAGCTCCTTTGGACGGCTCACCTTGGGCCAAGCTAATAAACAGTGACCTCCTTTTGCCTCCTTCCTGCCTCACCACAAGAAATTATGACGGATCTTATCCACCGCCTTTAGGCACCATGGAGGAAGCTCCAAGGCAGTGGCGAAATAGATTAGAACTGAGGTGAGAACCGATTGCACATATGTAGCACGACCAGCTCGATTCATCAACTTAGATTTCCAACCTGGCAGATGGTCAGCCACCTTCTCAATCGGAGGTTGTAACTGTGTCTTAGATAGCTTCTTGATGGAAAGAGGAAGGCCGAGATATTTGCAGGGAAACTCCTGAACTACACAAGGAAAATGAGTCTAAACCACAACCAAGTCTTCATTTGAACATTGAATAGGAGAGACACTGTATTTCTGAATATTTGTTCTCAGTCCTGAAGATGTGCCAAATAGCCGTAACAGTGCATCCACCACTTGTAAATCTGTAGCGACTGGGCGAAGAAACAGTACCACATCATCAGCATAAAGGGATACACGATGATGAATATTCCTAGTGGAAATTGGCTGCAGCAGCCCTTCAGTGCTCGCCCTTTCAATCAATCTATTCAGGACATCCATGACAAGGATAAAAAGCATAGGAGAGAGTGGGTCACCTTGCCGAAGTCACGCCGATGATATAAAACCTCACCGGGGATCACATTGAGTAGCACCCTAGTTGATGACGAGCCAAGCAAGCCACTGATCATATCCTGCCATTTACGCCCAAAACCCCTTCTCTGAAGAACCTCCAAAAGAAACGGTCAGGAAACCGAGTCGAAGGCTTTAGAGATGTCCAGCTTCAATAGAATGCGTGGCTACTTTTGTTGATGCAAGAACCTGGCCATCTACTGGACAAGTATGAAATTATCATGAATACAATGCCCTTGCACAAAAGCACTTTGATTGGATGACACCAACTCACTGAGTCTTCCTGCCAAGCGGTTTGCCAATAATTTTGTGACCAACTTAGCAAAACTATGGATAAGACTAATTGATCGAAAGTCCTTAACTGAGGAAGCATCATCTTTTTTGGGCAAGAGGGTTAGCAGTGCTGAGTTAAGAAGCTGTATGTTCCTAAAATTCCAACGCTGCACCGTTGATATAGCAGCCATTAAATCAGATTTGATAACTGGCCAGCATATCTTGTAGAAACGCCCTGTGTATCCATCTGGGCCTGGGGCCTTATTTGGAGGCAAATGCTTGATGGTGTTCCACACCTCATCCTCCGAAAAAGGCAGTTCTAGGTCGACCAAATCAATTTGGCTTAAGTTCAGCTCTTCAAGGTTGATGGTTAGATCTCGCTGGCCACTTGTGCCCAACAACTGATCATAGAAATAAAAAATTGCTGCAGCCTTATCCTCATGGCTAGTCAGCACCTGATCATCTACTATTATTTGTGAGATGAAATTTTTGCGCTTCCTATGATGAACATGAGCATGAAACAACGCTGTATTAGCATCCCCATCTTTTAACCAGTTAATCCTTGACCTGACCCGAGCAATTGTTCTCTGCATAGAACTCAAAGCTAGAGAATGTTTTTTCAAAGAGTGCAGCAACCAAAGCTCTCCTTCTGATAGCTGTCTGCTGTCCTGAGCAATTTCAAGTTGATGGATAATTTCTCTGGCAATACCAAGTTGAGCACCAATGTTTCTAATGCATTTCTGACTCCAGCTTTGTAAAGCTCGGGTGAGACATTTAAACTTCAGTGACAGTCTCCAGAGGATAAGCCCTTGCTTCTAATGAACCCTAGGCCTGACCAACCACTTCTTGGAATCCCTCCTGTTTAGGCCAGAAAGATGCAAAGTGGAATCTACTCTTTCCAGGCAGCATGTCATTCAGCACTATAATTAGAGGGCAATGATGTGAGTTCATGGAGGCTGTACTTTGCAATAGACAACTTGAAAATAAATTTTCCCATTCCATGGTAGAGAAAACCTGGTCCAGCCTGCTGAGAGTGGGCGAATTACCGCCACCACTCCATGTGAATTTGCGCCCAATTAGGGGAAGTTCCTTGAGAGCCAAGTCATCCAGGGCCCGACGGAAACGACCCATCATAGCACGGTTCATCAGTAACAAAAATAGGTCTTGATTTACGCATAAATATTTTGGGAACACGTTACAATCTTCACATCTCATACAACATAACTAAAACCTATCCAAACGGATATGACAGTACCCAGCAGCCACCAAGGCACTTTGGCCACTCCAGCATCAAAGTTTGTTACACAACAAAAGGGTCTCCTTGCAACCTTCTTATGTCTGCATGCTCATCCCGTCTAGCCAGATGGCAGATGGCTGCTCCTTCTGAGCAAGCTGCACGAGGCAAGCACAAAAAAGACAGGCAATATTAATTAGTCTATATGCTAGGATGGTTTGAGAAACCACATAATAACATTGTGGAGGCAGGCAATATCAATATAGCATGAACATTCACAAAAGTAATACTGCAGCGATAGCAAAACCTGTTGCCTCAGGTCAACACGTTGTGTCATCACGAGGCACATAACATAAGCATGTGCACATGTGAAAAAAATGCTAAACTATGCATTGTGCTTTTATGATAAGCCAAGTGTTTTCACGTGAGAACATAATATTTTACATGTGTAAAGCATTTGTCAGGTTGAAACAAGTGCAGATTGACATATTCAAACATTTGTCAGGTTCAGGCAGTAAGAAGACACAGGTCACGGGCACAATAGGAAATCAGGTGAATTAGATGACAAGCTCAAGGAGGCAAGTTAATTTATAATTTAACTATCTAATGTAGCAGCAAGTTAATTGTGGCACCGGCTGCTATCTACTCTGGCAATAGATATAACTGTGACGCCAACCTGTGCAAGAGCTCATGTGTGTGTGCCAATATTAGCAAATGTGATGCCGACCTGTGCAAGAAGCAAGCAGCTGCATGGCAGCACTAGACGCTAACAGCAACTAGTAGTCCACGTCAAAGCATATGGGATAAATATTAACATAGTGGGCAGGCCTGGGGCAGTGGTGAGAGCTGTCTCACTGAGTCACCAGGTCATGGGTTCGAAGCAGCCTCTCCGTAGATTTTGCGGGAAAAAGGCTGGCCTCAGTTTTTCTCTTCCCCAGACCCCACTCATGTGGGAGCCTCCGACACTGAGTCTGCCCAATCAAAGGTCACATAAATAGGTTATTACAAACTAACAATCTGGTAGTAAGTTATAAAAAAAAACAATCTGGAAGTTTCTCCACAAATCCAATCACAATATGTTGATTGATTCAGAATTAAATCTAGTTCAAATATGTGTAGAGCATTGTCAGGTTCAAACATGTGCAGCAGGTTCAATCGTTAAAGATCCAATACACTTAGTTGGATACAATAAGTTATTTTTCTCACAAACAACACATATTTATGGGTTTTGCTGGACTGATGCAGTTTGAATAAAAGATCTAAGCATTCCTTGTCCTTGTCCTTGATTCAGTTCAGACTAATAAAATTGTTAGAAGCTATGCAGCACAAATACAGATACTCGTATCGATATCGGAAGGATATGGATATGCTGATACGGCAATTTCCTAAAAAAACCCGATACGCGGATACGCTTTACTATTTTTTAAACAAAAATAGATAATAGCGCATATTAAAATTGTGAAAGACTGAAAATAGTAAATTACCTTGCAATAGCAATTGCCAGCCAAAGCAAAGACCGGAACTCCGGAAGCATCTCCATTCTTCAATTGTCCATTCTCGAGTTCTCCAAGACTCCAAGTTCAGAATTTGCACAGAAAAACCAACTATCACTCAATTTATTACTAAAACTTGAGTATTAAGTAATCGGTAGTACTTCAGTACATCACCTTCTACTACTAGTGTACTGGAGTCTGAACTCTGAAGTAGACAGGAGAGGAGAGGACAAAGGAGTACTGTTATTTAAAACTGATAATAATAAAACATTGCAATTAACCACTTAATTGTACTATTATTACAAATTGTTATCCACAACATGAACCTGCGGATCATCCAAACCAAAAGACACAGCTTGTAATTCAGGTGGGACAGGTCAGCCACTTCAAGAATGCCAATACCACCAAGTGAATCAAAAGAATCCCCTCCTACATCCCACATCCTTGTCACTCCTGTCTTGTATGCATCAGTTGCTTTGGACAAATGCCTCAGATTTGAGTGCACAAAGACCAAATCTTCAACACGCTCTGGAGTTAAAGCATTTCTCTTGACACTATGGACAAAGCTATAGGTGCTTCAGTTTCTTTCACAGCAAGAAGATGAGGCTGGTTGGCTAAGCAATTTCAAGGCCGAACTCATCTATAAGGGAGCAGATTGTTCATGATTTGTCCACCAAGTCATAGGGGAAACAACCCATCTATCATGGTTTGAGTCAGGATCATTAAATTATTCTAAACAACTAGAGAACCTTGAGTACTCTTCTTTTACTTTAGCCAATTCTTCTAGCATGGGAAAGAACTTCTTAAAGCAAACCATCCTCATTTTCGATACCTCTTTATCCTTGTGGGGTGGTTCACGGCCAACACCTTCGTCAAGCCACTTTTTGCTATAATATCTGCAATTTGGCATTATGATTTTAGTGAATGGAAAAATCTGAATGACACAAGTGAATGGAAAAAATCTGAATGGCAGTTTGTAGTTTTGTACCTTGGATTAAGTGAATGAGCTAAACAATGAAGTGGATTATTTCCTTTTGTCCACCTAGCTGTAACAGAACCGACCAAATCATAAGAACGTAAGTACAAAAACAATCACCGAAGCGATCAAATTCCAGTACTTAAGCTCCCATAATCCCGGTAGTCCGAAAATCATGAAGGATTTCAACCAACTCTCGACATACAAACCAAGATCGTAGTGATTCAACACAACACATCATCCGTTACAACATTTCATAAGTAGCATTCGGATTACATCCATCAGAGTTTAAATAGAATATTATAAACCAAGTTTGAGTGTGCGGAAGCAACATAGTTTGGTACAAAACATCATAGTTTTCAATTACATTGCCAAGTCTGAGTCATGTCCCACAAAAGCATTATTAGGTACAAGAACTAGTAGAGACCGCGCTCAACGGTCTAGTCTTCATCCCCAGCTGGGAGAAGGCAGTACTTGCAGCAACCAAAGTAGAACTGGTCATCTGCAACAGGTGGGAGATAAACCCTGAGTATGAGAAGGTACTCAGCTAGACTTACCCGTCAAAACCAGAAATAAAAGACACCAAGGATCATGCAAGGCTTTTCAGGTGGGCTAGCTTGACACAGTTGCATAAAAGAGCTTATGATTATAGTAACCAATTTAAACTTAGCACCAAGCTTATCATTATTTACCTGTCCACTAGATTAGCACCTGTACTAGAGCACTCACTTATTAGGAGCAAACAATATTAACCATAGCAGGTATAATAAGGCTGTCATCATCATATCATCATTTCCGAACCATTATGCTATTAAGTGTATCTACATTGGAGATAAGCCCGTTAAGTTCTCACTAACCGGGAGAGACGGCGACTCGAATCGAATTACAACTCAGCTGAGGGGGTATTCCTAACTCTCACCCTGGCATACTTAGCAAGGGTAGCCGTGGGTTACCTTTGGTACAACTCAGGAACCAAATTCGCGGGTTCGATCAGCGCCAGCGCTCTCAGGGATTACCCTTCTGCCAGGACGATCAGGACTTTTAAATCACCTGCCCTTGGACTCACGCCTACGGCTCCCTTCCGAGGCGCACTTTATACTTATCGACTCCTGGCCTGAGGTGAGCTACTCGGCTTCACGGTCGGTCATCGGACACGGTCAACTAAGAGAGAGGCATGCGTTCAATATGAACAGGAAAGGCTCCAAGAATCAGTCCTTAAGCGACACAGACGGAGTCACTGCAAACCGGCAAGCCTCCGTCCGGTCTTCATTTCAAATTAAGACTGGTTCTTTTCCACGATAGCAAATATAGCCAACCGTGCCATATGTATCTTCCTATATCTCGCAGGTGACAGGAAATCACCTGACTTCTACCGTGTTAAAGCAGGGCTAAGCACTACACGAGCCTGAGCTACATAGGATTCAAGGTAACAATATCTGTACAAGGAATTAGGTAACCAATGCAGCAATTGTTTACATCCAACACCTAAACTTAATGCAACAATATATATATGTAACAATAATATTGTAACTGCATTTCGAAAATTAGCAGGCTTAATATGCTTCGGGGCTTGCCTTTCACAAAGTTGCAAGGACGGTGGTCCGGGCACTCAACGGCGACCTCGTCTGGCACTTCTCCTGAAGGTTGCTCCTCCTGAATCTCCGGCGTCGGCTGCTGCTGCTCGCTCGGTTCCTTGAATTCCAGCAGGGTTACTCCTTCCGGTACACCTATTGCATGCCGATGCAAAAGATAAATATCATGGATGCATAAGGAATGACATGATGCTCATGATGAATGAATCACAGTAAGTGTTTACCGAAAACATCACTGGACACTCATTTACCGAGTAAAACTAGCCCTATTCAAATCACTTTAAGCATGTATCTAACTTAACTTAAAGAACAAGATCAACTTACCTAACTTGCATAACCTAAGATAAAGATGCTCATCTTCGGTTAAAGGCCTAACACCTAGGAACATTACCACAACTTAGAAATAGTAAAGGTATACATAATTTAACATTTAAAGTTTCATATGCATACAAGTAGTCCCTTAATTCAATCACAACCAAAGTTCTATAATTCCAAATGACTTGTATGAGGACATTCTGGAAAGCTTATGAAATTCTCTACAAAACATTTGTAAACACCAAAGCATGATTCTTATGTTAACCAAATCGAATTCCAGTAAACTTAGAATCTGTCCAGAAATGACAGGGTTACTAACTTATTTATTTAATGATTGTGCAAAAGCATAATTTGATCAAACCAAGTTTACCAACTTGTTTTTCATACCTAAGAAACATCAGAAAGTATAGTGCCAACTTCTAAATAAATTATTTAATATCCTTTTTCCAATTTATTTAGTTAATTAGGTGATTTAAGCAATATATAGTAAAACTATTCATAAAATCTACAAAAATTACAGTAGCTATCTCATGCTTCACATAAACTACCATAAAAATTTCAAAGCCATTGAGCAAGAAGAACTTGCTGTATCCCAAAATAACAAGTGGCATGTCCAATTTTAGCATAATTAGGAAACCTTAATGAAAAGTGTCAAGCAACAGATTTCACATTTTTCCTAGCATCATTCTAGCATAATAACCTTACTCACCAAATTTTACCTATACTGGATCTATAGAAAAATTATGAAAATTCACACAAGATCCATACATTGATAAAAAGAAATTCTATAACTTAAAAACTATACATGCACTAGCTCTGAAATTTTAACCAGAGCTTCTACTAAGCAATAATAGATTACCCACAAAATTTCATAATTTTTGGACCACAGAAACTCAAGATAAAATTCAAACAAGTTTGCATGCATCTAAAAACACATTTCAAAATCCTATTTAATTCATTCAAAATTTCTAAAACATGTGCTCATATAATATTTTTATTAAATACTAGACATGACCAGGAACTCAACAAAATTGGAACCATAACATTTGGATCTACCAAACTTGAGTTATCAAATTTACAAAACTGGATTCAAAACTGAAAAAAATGAACTAGCTTCTTTCTTTACTGTCACTGATACACGGGACCCACAGAACAGAAGGGCCCACACGTCATTGACACAAAAACAGAGCACGGCGAGGGTCGATGGTGAGACGGCGATAGCTCGCCGACGGCGAAGCTGCCGGCAAAACTAACCCCACCTTGGTGTTCACCACACCATCCCGCATCGATAGAGGTTCATGGTTAGGGTAGAGGTGCACTTGAAATGGTTCATCGCCGGCCATGGCGGCTCGGTGGCGCAACATGACGGTGTGCCGGCCGACTCCGGCCACGGCTGGCCCAGGCGAACGGTTCTACGGCACCATGGAGCTCAGGCGACAGTACTAGTGCTAAGATAGGGTTAGGGGGTGTGCTCGGGAAGCCTAGCCACAGAAAGGCCCGTGCGACGGTGGAGTTTACTCCGGCGAGGCTCACCCGCCGGCGACCTCCGGGCGGTAGCGGTTAGATGGGGTAGGATTAGAGACACTACGAGGCGCGGGGAAGACAATGCAGAGCAAAGGGGGCACGGAGGAGCGCTGATCAGCTCGGGCCACGGCGAGCTCGCGCTCCGGCGAGGCGCCGGACATGGCGGCGTCACAGAATCGGCCATAGGACTCTCACCTAGCCACGGACACAACTGCGGAGAGCTCGAGCGAGTAGAGCAGTGTGGGACGCTCCTATGTGCGCGAGCAATTTCTCCGGGGCGGACCGGCGGAGGGGCTGCGTGACGGCTACGCTCTCAGCAGCAATGGTGCGGCGGCGGCCTTCAAGCGGGCGCCAGCGGGCAGCGGCGTCAGGCTGGCCATGGCGCGTGGCCTGCGCGCTCAACCGGCCGTCGACGCGCGGTGAACACGCGTCGGGCGTTTTCTGAAAACGGTAGTACTGTAGCTTTGATTCAGTGAAAACGATCAGCCTGACAGCCAAGATTGACAGCGTTGGATCTCTTAAACCGTGGCGATCTAGGTTAAGTTGTAGTTAACAAAGTTGGAGACCTACGTGAGTACTACAAGTTTGCTAATTGGAGCTCGAGCTAGTTTGGCTTGGTTAGTGAGATACAGTGCTCCAAACATCAGCTCATGAAACTGAAATCTGCTTTGTGACTTAGAAAATTTTCAAATGTTGAATCCACCATCAATGCTGACTTGTGGGTCCTTTTTGAACATGTTCTAGCCATTTTCATGAGATGGTCATATTGAGACTTTTGTTCCTTTATAAATTAGCTACAACTTTGGTAAAGAGTGCATAGTCATACAAAGTTTCTAAGTTGGACTTTTGAATCAGTCAAACTGTGACACTCCAAGGGTCAATTCAAGTCAAACCTCCACTTGAGGGCAATTTGGTCATTTTGATCAATATGAACAATGTTCCAACAAGTAACCTAAGTATAGTTAAGGTGTAATAGACCATAATCAACCACTTTTACAAAATTGTTATTCCACTTCTAAAGATCACATGTGATAAAAGCAATTAAAACATATGTTTCACTTCCATGTTTCACATGTTTCATGACCTTGTGGTTATTTTATACTTGTCATAATACTACCATGTTGGCATGTTTCAAGGTATGAGAAACTCAGGTTGCATTCACATGTAACACCATTACTATTCACAACACTCAAGTATGAAACATACACAATTGGAAAATGTTGCATATGCATGTTTCAGTAATCAAAGGCATGATGAGATAGATGATGCACATGTTTATGAAACGAAATGCAATTAGTAGAAGCCAAACACCTAGGGTATTACACTAGCAATCAATATGTCATAAATAACTAAGTACAGACTTGACTCCTCATCTTCTTGCTTGCCCTCATATCAATATATGGCTTTCTTCACTTTCTCTATTATTGAATCCCACATCTCATATACTAAGTGAAGACATAGTGTGTCAGTGTTTGTCATACGAATCATTTCATATATAGGAGTAGTAATCCTAAGAATGTAGTCCACTTTGTCCCACCATACATCACTAAGTATTAAGTCCTTGACAATTTAGGCTGTTGGAGTTGGAGAATAATCTCTGACTTCTCTGTACACACTCCATTTGTCACTAATCACCATTTGTTGGAGGGCTGTTTTTACCTCAACAAACCGCTTCAACATACATACAACATAGGCAAATCTAGTTTCAGCAATAGAAAGTAACTTCAATCGGCTGAACTCATTGAACATTGAAAGCCACATGCCATGATTCATTATGAAATTCTTTATCATAACAGCCTCTATTTTAACATCATGTATAAATTCAAGTTGCCCCCAAGCAAATATTTCTTCATCAGAAGGGTTGTTTCCTATTTTAGGTTCACATATACTTTTCATAGCAAGATTGAGGGTATGCACAACACATGGTGTCCAAAATATGTTATCATACTCAGATTCTATTATGAGACCGGCACCTTTGCAATTTGTAGCATTGTCTGTAATGATTTGTACTACATTATGTCGACCTACTTCTTCAATTATACCCCTCAACTTCTCAGCAATGTATTCTTTTGATTTGTACTGACCTTCACAATTATCAGCCCTCAAGAACATAGGTGCCTTGTTAGAAACAACAACAAAATTGATGATTGGTCGCCTCTGAGGATCTGACCAACCATCAGAGCAGATTGTGACTCCCTTCTTTGCCCATGTGCTCTTTGTGCTCTCCAAAAAAGTCTCTATGTGCCTCCTTTCTTGCTTCAGAAGTCCCTCTCTAACTTTGTTGTAACCAGGAATCACATAACCTTGCATATTGCGGCTGCAAGCAAAGGTAAAGGCTTCTCGAAGATATGGATTTCTCATAAAATTGAAAGATACCCCTCCAGAATAAACTGATCTACTAATTAAAGCATCCAAGTGCTTACGGTCTTCCAATGCCCAAGCTTTTTCCAATGCAGAAACAGGCCCCCTCTTGTTCCTCTTGTTGTTGTCAGCAGTATTGCTTGAGGAAGGAGCAATAGGCAAAGAAACAGTTCTTGACTTGGATCTTTCCACTAGATTCTTGCACCTTTCAATTTCCTTCCTCATTTCACTAAGCATTTCATATCTAACATTAGGACATTTACCTATTCCCCTTCCTCCCTTCTGCAGCAAATGAGCTTCAACTCTAATGTAACTACTCAGTTTTTTGCATTGGACTGTACTTGTAGCGCCACATAGCATTTCAACACCAGTTTTAGGCTTCTCCAGAATGGTTACATGATCTCAAAGTGGAGCCTTGATGTCTGTTGTGTTTGTGGCTGCAAATCCTACACTACCACTAGCACTTGCACTAGCACTGCTCATATTTGGAGACATCATCTACTGCATACAAGCAACAAGAACTCATTAACTGCACTGCAGAAATAGAAGACAAAGGGAGGAAGGGGAAGACGAAGTGGGGATGCGGAGTGGGGAGCAAAGAAATCAAGCAACAACCGGCTACGAACTGAAGAAGAAGAGGAGATCGAGAACAGGGAAGGGGATTAACTCACGGGATCCACGTCGCAGGGCCGAAACTCATCGCTGGCGGCCGGCGAGTAGGGACAAAGGCTCGTCGCCGGTGAGCGGAGGCGGAGGCTCGTCGCCGGTGGCCGGCGAGTAGGGACGGAGGCTCGTCGCCGGCGAGTGGAGGCGGAGGCAGAGGCTCGTCGCCGGTGGCTGGCGACCGGCGAGCGGGGTTGTGGCTTCACTGCGCGGGGATGCGGCGCTCGTCGTGGGCGCAGCCGTGCGGGACTGCGGACATCGAACGCTAGGGCGTCGGGGCAGAGGGATAAGGTTCTATCTACCTGGGCTTCTTACTGGGCTGGGCCATATCGGCAGGCCAGATACGTGTTGGATGGCGTATCCAATTTGCACGAAAATAATAAAAAAGCGGATACTCCGAGGATACGTATCCTGGGCGTATCGGACACGTAGTGCAATCAAAGGTCACATAAATAGGTTACTACAAACTAACAATCTGGTAGTAAGTTATAAAAAAACAATCTGGTAGTTTCTCCACAAATCCAATCATAATATGTTGATTGGTTCAGAATTAAATCTAGTTCAAATATGTGTAGAGCATTGTCAGGTTCAAATATGTGCAGCAGGTTCAATCATTAAAGATCCAATACACTTAGTTGGATACAATAAGTTATTTTTCTCCCAAACAACACATATTTATGGGTTTTGCTGGACTGATGCAGTTTGAATAAAAGATCTAAGCATTCCTTGTCCTTGTCCTTGATTCAGTTCAGACTAATAAAATTGTTAGAACTTAGAAGAACTCTAGAATGCTCACCGTAGTGGAACAGTTTACTTCACTAATCAGCCCAATTACCATTACATATCAAATATCATTCAATATTCCATCAGATCGTAATAGATTCAGCAAGTGAACAAGCAAATAGAATGAAAGGGGGGAGTTGGACGGGGCTTACAATGATATAATCAGCAAGTGAACAACCCTGCATCTTCTCACGAGGCAGCATGGTTCCTGAAAAACAATGATAGAAATATAACTAAGTTACAAATTGCAACTTTCAACTTATAGTGAGAATAAGATTGTCCAAGTTTCACAGATATAATTCACATACTCGGTACATAAAAAAAGAGATCTTGGTAAAGGAGCTCAGCTGTCCTTGCTCCCTCTCACAAGATTAAAAGGCCAGCGGAGGACATACTACACATAGAACATGCTCTGTACTAGAATCACAAGCTATTATTTTGTTCTCTTTCTCATCCTTAACCGTACATGAGCACAAAATGCAGAATTCACACAAAATTAATGTGTAAATGTTCCTGAACTTTCTCAGGCACAATGAAAATGCAGACCTATATTCAGATGCACATGACAAGCAAAGATTGCTTCCAGACTATGGTTGTGAAAACGGTAGCTACTCCATTTTCCTCGCTGCTATACCTTACTTGATAAATTAAACAAACACCTATGGGGAGAGGATAGAGATGTGCCTGTGTACCTTACTCGATATCCATGATTTTCACTACAGCCTCCAATAGTGCTTGAAGTACTTAGAGGAAGTACCTACATGTAATCTGCAATTGTACCTTACTTTGTTGGATGCCTCTCTGTACAACGCTGGTTCAAAACTAAACTAAATTATTAATGCAAAATTAAAGCACTATCAGTTAGTATTGTCACCTTTGACAGGATAGACAGCAGACGCTGCTAGCAGACTGAACAGCACGCGATGGAGGTAGGGGACACCGTGAACGAGGCATCCTCTGGTGAGTCCTGAGCACTGCTGCCGCTGCCCCTCGCTCCCGCTGCCGCTGCAGCCATCCCCGTTAGATCCTGACTCCTGAGCACTGCTTCCGCTTATTCTTCGCAGCATCACCTTCCTCCTCCAGTCCTCCTACTGCCACTGCTCCAGCCGCGGCAACCAATTCGATTGCTGTCAGAAACCTGATTCCCAGCCATGAAAAAGATTTGATTCGAAGGGAGAGAAGAGACAAAGAGTGCTCACCTGGCTCCTCTGGATCCAAAGGCCCATCCTCTTCCTCGTCGCCTCCGCTACGGGGAGCTAGTGGCGCGGGTCGCAGTGGCCGTCATCGTGGCATGACTAAGCCCGACCGGATCCGCGGCGCTGATGGCTAGATCCGCGGCACCAACGACCAGATCCGCTCCGCCATGGCCTTGTCCTGGCCACCCTCGGTCATGCTTCACAAGGGCCACCGCCTCCGTCTACCTGGGGCTACGCGTTGCCGCCTCCGTCCGCCATGCGTTGGAGGCACGTAGGAGCTCGCATGAATAGAGTTCTGGTGGTAGGGAAGAAGGTGGAGGAGGATGTCGATGGTGGTGCGGTGAGGGCCGAGGCCGCAGTCAGGAGCAAGGCATAGGGAGAGTGACGATGGAGATGAATGAAAGGGCTTCTCCAGTCTGGAGACTATATATATGTTAGGGTTTGTCTAGGGGTGTATTTTCAGCCGTCCGATCCTAAATCTTGCGGCTGTCAGTGACCGAGCTGAGATGGGCTGCAGCGATTAATGGGCTAGCATTAGTTATGGAGACCCAGCTAATTTGTAATCATTATTATATTTATTATATGATAACTTACTAATTAAATGACTTCAAATGAAAAGTCATCAACAACAAAGTTGTAGACCTCATCGAGATCTACAACTTTGGTTTTCGTTCTTTCTCAGATGAGTTCGTTTGAACCATTTAAAATTTGAATTTGAAAATAAGAGAATTTCGAACAAAATTTTTAGGATATTAAATGATTTCAAATGAAAAAGCGGTCAACAACAAAGAGTTCTACAACTTTTGTTTTAGCCATTTCTCCATCCGACCCAATTTAAACAAAGTGAGACTATATGTCCTTCACAAATAGGAACATCTCTCACCTAGTCACATAACTATGTGTGAGATGTGTCTATTTATGAACAATGTGTAGTACCATTTTGTTAAAATCATTTGAAAATTTTATGCAATGATGATACACCAAAATCACATTTTCATGCAAGTTTGTAGATTTTTCTAAGCAATTTTAGATATTATTACATTTATTTTATGGTAATTCAATAAATAATTACAATAATTACTAAATTTGGTCAGAAAATTCTTCAAATTGACACAATAACATATTTTGTGTCCATAAGCATTCCATAAAAGTTTCAAGAAATTTTAATAAAGTAGGACTATACATCCTTCACTAATAAAACTCTCTCACTTAGCCACATAACAAAGTGTGAGATGTATCTATTTCGGATAGTAAACGATTTTGGGGTAGTAAATGATTTGAAACGAAAAAGTCATCAACAATAAAATTGTAGATATCATCGAGATTTATAACTTTTGTTTTTGCCATTTCTCCATCGGAGTTTGTTTGAACAATTTGAAATTTAAATTTCAAGATTTGACAACTTCGAACAGAATTTTGGGGTAGTACATGATTTTAAATGTAAAAGACATCAACAACAAAGTTGTAGAACTCATTGAGATCTACAAGTTTTATTTTGGTCATTTCTCCATCCGACTTTGCTCGAACAATTAAAAAATCGAATTTCATGATACTAGAACTTTGAACCAAATTTTGGGATAGCAAAATGATTTCAAAAGAAAAAGTCGTCAATAACAAAGTAGTAGAACTCATCGAAATCTCTAACTTTTATTTTGGTCATTTTTCAAAAATCGTTCAATTGAACATTCATAATTTGCATTTTTATTCACTTTATAATAGAAAAAAAATCAGTGGGTCAAAGATGAGATTGGGCCCAAGATTAGAATGGGTCCAGAATCTGGCCCAACAATTTAAAATTTTGAATTCCAAAATATGAGAATTTTGAATAGAATTTTAGGATATCAAATGAATTCGTATAAAAAATCGTCAACTACAAAATTGTAGAACTCACCGAGATCTGCAACTTTGGTTTTGGTCCTTTCTCCGTATGAATTAGTTTGAACAATTTCAAAATTTGAATTTCAAAATTTGACAACTTCAAATAGAATTTTGAGGTACTAATCGATTTTAAATGTAAAAGCCATCAACATCAAAGTTGTAGAACTCATCGAGATCTACAATTTCTGTTTTGATCGTTTCTCCATCTGACATTGCTTAGATAATTTTAAATTTGAATTTCAAAATATGAGAACTTCGAACATAATTTTAGGATATTCAGTGATTTCAAATGAAAAAGTGGTAAACAAAAAAGTTGTTGGACTCATCGAGAATTCGAGATCTACACCTTTTGGTTTGGTCATTTCTCCATCCGAGTTCATTTGGGTAATTCAAAATTTGAATTTTCGAATATGAGAACTTTAAAAAGAATTTTGGGATAGTGAATGATTTCAAATGAAAATATTGTCAACAACAAAGTTGTAGAACTCATCGAGATCTATAACTTTTGTTTTGGCCATTTTTCCATTAGACTTTGTTTTAACAATTCAAAGTCAACAATATTACGAATAAAACAAAACTATTCTATAGATTCTAACACATAAGAATGTAGTATTGTAGTGGTCATGTGTGTGGCATTGGAACAAACAGGTCGCATGTTTGATTCTCCAATGTTGCACAATTTTTTTGATGACCGAGAAAACCAACAGATGGCTCCATGGCCACGTTAGCATACCACGGTGGCATTAAATGTGGCAAAGCGGCATTGTGACCAATTTTCAGTGTTTGCCTAAATGGACGATTAAACGGCCACTAAACGGTAAACGGTGGTAAACTATTTTGTTTAGGGGGTAAACGAAAATTAAACGGTCAAAAAACAGGAAAAAACGGTCTAAACGGCCTAAACGAAACGGAGATAAACAATATTAAACGGGCTAAACAACTATTTAAACAGCTGTTTAGACGAACACGAGGTAAATCTAGTTCAGTTTTGTATAGATGAATTTGTATACTTAAGTTTATTATATTTATAAATGTGTACACTTGATATGTTACATACATAAATATCTATATTTGGTTCTTTTCACATGCATAAATATATATACATTCCAAAATAATTGATTTTTACTCGGATAAATATGTATAAATGCTAGAATACTTGATTTTTTACATGCACATATATAATTATATGTATTTTTTTTAAAGTTCAAAACTGTTTAGACTGTTTAACTTTGTTTAAACACCGTGTAAACAGCCTAAACGCTAAACAAAGGGTGACCGTGTAAAGACCGTTTAGGAAAACATTGCCAATTTTAGATGTCAATAGTGACGGTCTATGAATTTCGTCACAGAATCTGGGCCCAAGGTTGGGCTTTAAGAGAACCCATGTCTGATTCTGTGACTGAAAAAATCTGTCATAAAAAAACTATCATGGATCAACACAATTCTTGTAGTGTTTGTGAGTTCTCTTTTAGTGATGAAAGACGTCCCCATTGACAGCTGAGCACTTGTGAACCAAATTTATATGTTTTGGAGGATGTTTTAGAAATTAGAATCCACATCTATATGTATCACATGTTCTGAAGTCTGAAGTGGATTTATAAGGTTGAAAAGGTCCAATCCAACCATCACACCTACTTCTCTTCACATCCATTTTATGGTTACCCAAAATTTATTCCTAGCCAGGAACATGCTTGAACCTTTGGATTATGTAGTAACATGGCATAGCCAGATCTCAATAAAGAGCACCTTGGGTAAAAGAGTTTGCTCACAGCAAGTTTCAAAGATCAAGAGAGACACGTATGGATGGAATCAGGTTTGTCCGTGAATCAACAAATAAATAGACTTAGTGTAAAGAGGACCTCTAAAGGCAATTTGGTCTTTCTACCTATAGAGGTTGGATGTGATAGGTGAAAGCCCTAGTTTAATTTTGGAAATTGAGTGACGACTAGTGGATTAATTTATGTGCTTAAGTCACTACGCCAAATATGATTTTCAGGGGCGGCTACAGTGCATTTGTAGGGGCGGTTCCCAGACCGCCCCTACAAATCGATTTGTAGGGGCGGCTGGTGTTGTCAGCCGCCCCTACAAATTGATTTGTAGGGGCGGCTAGTAACACGAGCCGCCCCTACAAATCGATTTGTAGGGGCGGCTACAGTACCAGCCGCCTCTACAAATCGATTTGTAGGGGCGGCTACAGTACCAGCCACCCCTATAAATCGATTTGTAGGGGCAGCTACAGTATCAACCGCCCCTACAGTGCATTTTTCCACAAAAAAAAATCAAATTACCAACACGTGCTCCTCCAAATCAGATCAGAACAGACAGAGCTCATTACATTTTTAAAATACAATGACAATGTACATAATGAATGACAAGCTACACATTGAGTGTTGAAACCCATTCGGTTTAGAATACAGAGAAAAGTCACTGTAAGGCTTCATCAGACATTCATCTGTGAACTTCTTTTACAATTGTGTCTTGACCAACAGAAGACGTCAGAAGCAGGTGTTTGTCTTCCAAGTCATCTTCATCAAAGTTATCGTTGCTGGTGGTGTTGGAACCATCTAAATTCACAGACAGATATATGACATGAGAATGGATAATCAATTGGTGACAGATGAACATGATTGTTGTGTCCTATGCAAATAAATTATCTAATGTCATCACTAAGACAAGATAGTAAGCATTGCAAAGAGACAAGATAGTATTGCAGAGGGTAGTCAGCCTCACAATTAACAAAACTTTTTGGTAAACTGGGGAGGTAGAAAATCAATTGTAAGTTTTTAAATAAAGTGTTCAGTTCCTTACCTGAACTAAAACCTCTTGCTTTCCTACAGCTTTTATAAGAATAGAAAAGAGAGATAGATCAACACCACTTGGAAGTAAAGTAGCTTCAGCCAACAGTATAGCAGCTGACATACAGCCAAGGATAACAGCAAATGCTTTTTGAAGCTGCTTTCTCAGTATACAGTGCCAAATGAACTCTGGAAATGCAACAAAGTATCCTTGAGTCAGCTCCATCAAATGTTAACCACATGTAATAAATTTACCAAGAAAGTAAGAATATAACCTAACTGAGATGCTTGTTGTAAGGAATTATGAAAACCAAAAAAACTGCAGTGAAGGTAAGAAGAATACCAATAGTGTCCAAAATTGATCAATACACTAATATTGGTTCGTCTATCAGAGAATCCTGGATAAGCACAACTTGTTTGCAGTACATATTGCTTAGAGTTTTCCAAGCAGTTACTAAGAATAGAATTGATGTCTGTGAAGTTCTTCAGGTTGACAAGCACAAGCATCAATAGCAATTGGACAATTCGCCAATATTCAAGTATTCTTGGTTAGCAGTATTGCTTGCAGTATAAAACTTTTGTAGAATGTAGAACTGTTAAGAGTACAGGCAGCACATAATTTGCTCTTTTTTTTGTAATTTACTAATTTACACATTAAGTCTTCCCTCATGATGATCATATATCACTTGGCATAATTTATTTGACAGATGCAGCACTAAGATACAAAAGGAAAAAACAAACTCCCAAAAGGTATCATCATGTAAATATTCCTATAAGATTGAAATGCTACTTGCAAACAATATTTTTAAGGCAACGAGATTACACTGCAAACATAAGATCAATAAACTCACCATCCATTAGCATCACGGCGTTCATAATTTTTTATCGTGTCTTCTAGCTTGAGGGCTTCCATGACACAAGTCATATACTCACTGCACAATGACAGCACCCAAACTTAGTGGTTAAATAGGGCAGCACCAGTTACACTTTTAATGTTATTATCTGTTCTATACTCTAGTATTTACTGCTTACTAGCTTTTCACAAACCTGCATGTGTCATATTTACATGCAGTTTATCTTTTACCCACCAGTGTCTAATCAAAATCACAAAGCTACCATAAAATAAGTGATATATGTACTAAGCCACAACTCATGTAAAATGAGCTGTGGACAACACTATGCTCAAAAGGGGGACCAACAGAACAAAGCTTCTCTCGCTGTGTCTCTCTCTCTCTCTCTCGACTTACCAACAGAACAAAGCTATGCCAGTAAACTTGTTTGAAACTGTTTGCGCATCGAAATTACCTCTTCTATTGAATGAACATGAGATTTGTGAGTTCCATTCAACTGCTTTGCATCTTTGTCGTAGTCGTTGGCCAACACAGATATAAGCCTGCGTAACGTGTTTCTCCTGAACAGAAATATCACAGAGACACCCTTCGTGTTCAAATAACCAACTATATCTTCAGGTTTTTCCAAAATTCCCTGGGAAAACACAATGTTGGAAGTTATGAGCCAGGCATATATTTGACATCTGGTAGGCATAAGCATAACTCCAATTGTTCTAATAAAAAGGAGCAGAACAAGTTTCAACATGGATCATCATTGTTAAGTGTTAACGAGCTTGAATGGTGAATTTTGCTTAGTACACAGTTTTAAGAACTGCAACCTGTAGGCATGTTAGAGTTGGCAGTTGGCACATAGGCCATAGCTTTGAGAAAAACATCCATATGTGCAGTATAATAGAGTTGAATTCTAGCTATAATTCTTACAGAATCCAAACTTTGGCAAGGAAAATAGATCATATAAAAAGGTTTGCCCATGTTCCACCGGATAGAACTGTAGTTTATAACACAGTGCTAGTCACCGCTGGCAAGGACTCCTCATGTTATGCTGTATTTTTCCATTTAGAAAGCCATAGTTAAAGTACCTGATTAAGCATCCACTTCAGTCCAAATGCAGCTGTCCATTTAGAAAGTCACAGTGCAGCCTGGTAAATCAAATACAGATTTTGCAGTCAGACAGCTACTCATAAAAGAAGTAACATACCCGACAATGTAGCTGCCAATGCAGAGCTAATTGCAAATCTGCTTCAAGCAGTGCTCAACAAAGTTTACCAGGAACAAATAGGCCCAAAAAGTTGGAGAAAACAAACGAAATCAAACGAAACCCTGAAATAGGATTCGGTATAAACAATAATGGAGGAGGAGAGGAGCAGATGAGAACCAGCTCCACTAAATGCGGGAATAACCTCTCACCAAAACTCGCGCGGCACGGAGCAAACCCAAGCAGCCGACGAAATCCCAGGTGGGATTTGAACTCCGAAATGGCGAAGAACCCCTGCGAGATGAAGAGAGGGAAGATCCGAAGACGGCTGGTTTTACTTGAGGTGAGCAAGATTCAGCTCTAACAAACCTCCAACTCCAAGAAGCAAGGCGCTCCCCAAAACCCTCGACAGCCAGCGAGGAGCAAGAGCAGAACCAAGATTCGGGTGCGAAGAATCACGCACGGGCCAAGGAAGGCTCCGAACTCCCCGCAGATGAGAGATGCCTCAAGCAGCGGCAGCAAGAAGACGCAACTAGAACACAAAACGAGCTCCACCTGGTGGATCTAACAGCATCGACAGCCAAACCGGCGGAGCCCGGGGCCGACGATGGTCGAAACCTGGGGCGGTGGATGAAGAAGTGGGGGAGGGACACGGCAAGGAGCGGGCGAGGGGGGCGCTGCTGCGCCGTGTGGGCGGGCGAGGAGCCGTGGCCATCCGAGCGAGGGCGAGAGAGAGAGGGGGAGGGGAATGGAAGAGTCGAGACGGAGAGAGAGAGGAGGAGGGCTGTAGATATTTTTGGGTGGGTGATTTATTCACTGTACGTGGGGCATTTGTAGGGGCGGCTCAATCACCAGCCGCCCCTACAAATTGAAACACCGGGGGCGGCTAGTGAGTGAGCCGCCCCTACAAATCAGACCCATTTGTAGGGGCGGCTCATATCACCAGCCGCCCCTGCTATTCCATTTGTAGGGGTGGCTGGTCTCTGGCCTCCCAATCACGCCACTGTAGAGGCGGCTCCATCACCAGCCGCCCCTAAAAAAATTCATGCCGTTGCTACAGACCTTTTTCACGTAGTGAGTGTTGATAAGCTAGGTATAGTCCACACAGAGGGATGAGCTAAGGTGACAACCATGGAGGAGATGGTGATGTCCAAGATGGTTGTGATGACCACAAGATCAAGAGTTCAAACTTGGATAGAGGAAGGATATGAAAATAGGCCCAAAGGCAAAGATATACGATAGGGTTTTCATTTGTCGGCTGAGATGCAATAGAGTGCATAGTCGGGTTTAGGATAAATACATGTATTATTAAGAGGGGATCTCTAAAGCCAAACATGGTTAATCTAGTGCCACTAGTTGTGATCTAACTTTGCATATGGATTAGCCTAGTTTCCTGGTGAGGAAGGAAGCAACTGAAAAATATTTTGAAAATCATTTGTAAATGATAACTCGGTGTTTAAAGGTGAAAGGGTTCAATGGAACTCATTTGGAGTTAGCAGCTTGCAAAGTCGATTTGAGAGGAGTTAGTGCACTGAAAATGCACTAGCCATATTTATCTAGTGCCCCTATTTGGAAGCACCAGAGCTTAGGCTCTATCCTGACCCTGTTTGGAAGCACCAAAGCTTAGCCAGACTGAGCGAAAAGCTTGCTCAAAAGAAAAAAAAACTAGACGAGCTAAAGTGCACTGAGTGGTTGTACCAATGACTAGGACAGGCCCTGCTTATAATGGTAGAGCGATCAGAGGTCCTGGCGCAGTCCACCAAGGTTCCTGCGCGGGATTACTACGAATGAATCAACCAAATTTTTCCACGCATCCAAGGCGAGCGATGTTCGACGCCATTAATGACTAGTATGACTGTAGAGCAAGGGTGCGATAAGAGCATAGGAAAGAGTACGGGGAGACATGGGTGACGGCAGGCATGAACCACAGACGAACGTGAAAAAAGAAGTCATAGTGCGGTAATAACTCCGGAACAAGGACGGGTCAGTCGTGCACAATACGACACACGTGACACCTATGGATGGCGTATCTGCAAGCAATACAGGCACTACAATGTACAAATAGGATATGCATGAATGCACGTCCTATACATCCTTTTACTGTTGCCAACATATAGGGCAACCGTTCTTAGATTTTTGGCACATCGTTCTCTCCCTGTAGCTAGTCGATACTATCGGACTATGCTCGAGGTTAGTGTACCTATAGAAAACTTGATTAAGCCTACCTAAGTCAGCAGGGTGCCTTCTATCCTGGATACATAACCATAGTAATAGGGCTACTATATAACTTCGCATACAAACGTCCTATTCTTTTAAAAAGAATTTGTTGTCAAATTTTATTTTAGAAAAGGTTTTCGAAGCTTTATTCCCTCATTTATGTTCTGATACCACCTGTGATAGAATCGCCTAATCTGAGGCCTCTCAGGAGTACTTGTCTTCTATTAGACACTAAGTACTTAAGCGAGGACACTAAATTACGCAGTTACATCAAGCACACCCCAAGGGAGAGCCCGAAAATCCATATTTTTCCATCAGGATCATAAATGAGAGAATGAAGCTTACAATATTTTAGCCATTTCTTATATCACTTTCTATGCAACATCAGAGTATAATATTTATTGTTTATAATAGCAGAATATGATCATGTTATCAGGGTTATGAACAATTTAATTTTACAGCGGAATATAAACATGTGATCAGAGTTACAGTGGAAATAAAGGTCTATTCATGACATAATGAAGCATTGATATATAAACTATGACAATAGATTATAAACTTCTATTTATAAAAAAACATTTAGTGAGAGTTATAAGTAAAAGATATGATCGCAGCGTAAAGGAATCCACTCTGAGCCCACCAGGATGGATCCACACATAAGAGTCAGCTCTAGCATCCGCCTGTCACCTGCAATAGGGGAATGAAACCCTGAGTACTTAATTGTACTCAGTAAGACTTACCTGTCAGGAGGAAATAAAAAGACTCCAAGGATATACAAGGCTATCTGGCTTATGGATTTATTGCATCTACAGGAGCATTCCTAAGCATGCATCCTTATATTCAATTTTGTTAGCAATTAGCATTACTTCATTAACTAACCATTCTATGTAAGCACCTGTGCTACTTTTAAGCAGGTGGTAAGCAATCAGAATTATTTTACCATCTTTTATCTTCTAGTTCTTACTATGATGCTAGACTGTAGACAAGTCATACTAGATCACCTAGCGATTCGCGAATCAATGTGCCTAGCTGGGTACCCCAAAACACACGCCCCGCTTGTACCCCAGGCACAAGTAGGACCAACCCATCACTCTCCTGTCAAGGGATCTAGGTCCCCGTCCAAACTTGGACTTCAAGCCCCGCACCTAAGTCCCGGACTCAGTGTGGTGCTTAGACCTCCACCATCCCCGCCTCCAATCAGTCGGTCCAGAAAGAGCCAGAACCAATGACAAGAGAGCAGCGAACCTTCCTTGTTCCAATAAATAAGTATGTGCTCAGGATAATAAGTCTATGACCTGCCTAGAACCCAATGCAACAGTTAGTCCTTAACTGACATAGGCGGAACAAGTGCAACCCGAGCCTCGCTCGAATGCCAAACCAAGTCTAGATCCAAAGTTTCATTCCGCCTGGTCTCCAATTATCATTCATATATATTTTTCTAGGTGATAATAATATAATAGCAATAATAATATTTTTCCTATCTCTCGTGAGTGACAGGCAATCATTCGACTTCTACCGGAGTCCTGTAGCATAGCAATCTATACGATCCTATCATACTAGTAAGACTCATAGGATAAGGATATATATGCAAGTGGTTTTCATTCAACTCCTTAAAACTTAATGCACAAACATAATATAAAGTGCAGAAAAGTAGGGGTTATGCACCGGGGCTTGCCTGAGTAAAATATAACCGAAGGTTAGTATTCCATCTTCATGACATGATCCATAGCACCATCTTTCCGGCTACCCAGTTGGTTCCACGACCCATCATCGTTCCTATTATGATATGCAAAGATGCAACGAATGCTTCAGTCAAACAAGCATACACACAGGCATTTACAACTGCTAAAAGACAAGCAACACTTCATCGAGTGAGACTCGTTCCTGGAAAATGTTTTCGTTCTACAAACCCCCGATTATTCTTTTGACATTTGATTAATTAAATATATATTTTCGTACTAGGGCTCATTTAGTTATCTTAACAAACTAATTCCTATGAAGCTACAAAAATTACAGTGAGCACCTAATATTGTTAGGAATCTACTGTAAAAAATTTAGAGCCAACACTATCATCAATTTACCACAACAATTCCTACAAGTTTATACTTTGATAATATTAAGTATCTCAAAATAATTATATAGCTTCTAAGAATATTATAAAACTATGTGAACAAAATATACTAGCAGATAGATCATGATTTTAGGTGTCTAACAAAATTAGTTTCACTATTTTTGGATATCTATGTGATTTTATAATATTTACCAAAGATCCGGTCAGAAATAAAATTAACAATCTATTTCTAATTCCTCCTAAAAAGGAAAAACGAAACCAGCCCAGCGCGGCCCACATGATGCGGCCCACGGCGGAACCCGCGCGCGCCCTGGCCGTTTAAGCAAAAACGCCCCCGGTCTTTTCTCGACCTACACCATGACCCAAACCCTATTCCTCCCACTCTCACCCCTCTTCACTTAACCCCCTGACGTCTCCCAAATTTACGCACACACCTCCCCGAGTCAGGGCGCGCGACGGCGCGACGGCAGCGGTACTAGGCAGCTACACCTGCGAGTAGGGCTCACATCGGCCCCATCTAATCGGCCGACCACCATCACTAACCTAAACTCAGGCGCTATGCGCGCGATGGGGGACAGCGGGGCTCACGGGCGAGCACGGCCACAGCGCGCGCCCGCCCGTGGCGGCGACGTAGTTGTTTTGCTAGCTAGCGCCTTAAAGGACCAACCGACTGGCGCTAGAGCACCACGAACTTACCACAACACTAGCCAAGGCGATGGTTGACACGGAGGAAAGCCGGGGGTGGGCTGGGCCACATGCGCGCAGGCGAGGTCGGTGGCACTCCAGGCATGGCACCATCGCGTCACCACACCGGTGGTGAGCACCCTAGCCCAAACGACGCGAGCATCAGCTATAGGGAGTCAAGATGAGCTTAGAGCCATGAGCAATTGAACTATTACCACTGCAATCCTACCTTTCTTCCCATTCCTGGTCACGGCGGTGACATGGCTCGCGGCGAGCAGAACCTCGAATTTACGTAATGGAGGGCATCTAAGGTAACTGACGTGGTCGAAACGGCTAGCTGGTTATGAGTCCTTGCTACAATGGCGCTGAATTGAGCTGGGATGCCACAGTCCATGCATTAATTCGGGAAGCGGCGCGGCTGCCAGTGCCCGAACAGAGCCATTAAGGCGTGCCCGCGTGCGGCCACGCGCACATAGCAGCGCGACGACGTGATGCCGCAGGCTACGCGACGGCATCGAGCTTGGCTTGGTAGGTGGTTCGAGCGGTGAGACGGGCGCCACGTTGGTCCAGCGGCTGAGCGGCCATAACTTGGCCCGTGCGTGGCTTGGCCAGCAGCGCGCACTCGACGGCCATGCCACGACAACCTAGTAGCGCAGTCGGCTCACGGTGGCGGCCGAGGCCACCCCATCCCGACGCTCGGCCGGCAGCCCGTAAGGCCAACCACGGCATGACCACGGCCAAGAAAGGGCCAGAACGGCAGTGCGCATGGTGACCGCGGACATGGGCTACGCCACAACGAGCGGTGATGTGCATAGTTTTTAAAGCGACACAAAAGCTACTGATCAACTCAACCCGGGTTCAATCGGTTCCACTAACCTAAAGTCGGTACTAACACCTAGCTGGCGAAACAAACCTCACATCCAGAGAGCGACTAGAGAGCGAGATAGGGAGGTGCCAACATGAGTCGTCACGCGGGACGGTGGTTCACGAACCGGGCACCGAATCATAGTTCGCAGCGTGTTCCAACGTAGTTCAGAGGTTTTTTTTGCGCGAGCAACGCACCACCCAACACCACAACTACTTATACCAAGTCCGTGCACTCACCTTGGTGCGACCAACGATGTCAAAATATGAAGCCATCGCTTAAGCATTTTTGTTAAATTTAAATGACAACATAGTATCGTCCATTATCATTCTGGACTTAACGAATTCGATGTTCGATTAGAACTAACCTTCCCCAACACTTTTGGTTGAATTTTTAAACTGTCTAAGCCTCATCAATTTTAACTTGACAACATGTCATGACCTAGCTCATACTTCATGCTAACTCATAAAAACAAAACATCTAAGAATTATTTAACCCGTTTGTTCAATATAATTCGCCAAAGAATGATACTTTTAACATAAACTCAAGTATTAGTTAACAACGAAAATGACCCTCCTTAATTCCAAGTTTGATTTCTGAACTCCCAAAATACTAACTAATAGTATTTATTCTCCCAAAATGAATGTTACATTTCCACCTACTTCACTTGCACTCTAAACTTTATTTAAGCGCTACATACAAGTGATATTTTATTTTTGTTTATAAAACTAGTTTTTCATGCCCAACAATTACAACTACGTATCATATCTTTCTTATTGGGATTTTCACTAACAGTTTTATGCACTAAAAGAATTACTTAGGTTTTTATTTGATTCCTCTCAACTGGAAGGTAAATCACATAAGAGTTGTTCATCATTTCGTGTGAGTATAAATCTTAAAAACCGAGAAACTTGTTTCGGTAATTTTTCTTAGGCCCAAAACTCGGTGCTTAGTGAGCTCGTAACACCAGAGGTGTTACACTATGTTGGGGCCAAGCTTGAGGGCTTGCTAGACTTGTGGAGGAGCGGTAGTCCAAAGACTCGCCTCAACGGGGGCGTAGGTTGCCGGCAAGTAATCAAACCTCAGGCTAAATCATTGTGTCTCTTGCCCTTGTTTGCCTCACTACACTTGTGCTTTACATTATTGTACTTAAGCTTGTTTAGCTAGTTGCTTGTTGTTGTAGATCTAGTAGTAGAGTAGCATAAGTCGGTTAGTTGCTTTACTTGTGTAGCTCGACTAACTAGTTACCTTGAAGTAGCTTGTGTGTGTGATCTAGTTGATTAGGATGCTTGCTACTAGCAAATTTGATTAGGGGGGCTTGCTTTGAAGTGCTTAGTCTAGGCAAAGTAGTGGATTTATGTTCTCTTGTTACACAAATCGCTTTGCCTAAGTGTTGTGCTTTGAAGTTTTTAAATTGTCTAGTGTGATTGATCCCTAGTCAACTTGAGTCGAGCGAGTAGGTAAGAGGATATGGTGGCCGGTTTTGGCGTAAAGGGAGGCAAAGGCAAGCTCCTGCAAGGTTGTTCAATCTGGATCACCAAATGGAAACACTGACCAATAATAATAAGAGCCTCCACTAGACATGGCTCAATACGCATGGAAACCTGAGAAGGTTATTGAGAATGTGTATGCCAAAATTCGGCGTCAATGCTACTTCTATAGGCTCCTCAAACTTGGGATGAAATCCATGAATTACAAACCAAATAAAAAACATTATATGAGACTTTTTGGTTTTCACAAAATATTTGCTTTGTTCACTTTTCGATTTCAGAAACCAAAGTTTATGAAAAACTAAAGACCCCACACCTAGGCCATAGGAGACCAGTAGCGGCAGCAATGTCATCTGCATTCCGTGATTATTGATAGGTTGACTTTTCCACTTATCCTTGACAAGCTAACAAGCATATGTAAACTTAAGGAAGGAGAAAGGGATCGTGTTATGCTCCACGTAGGTTGAGCTGTGGAGGTTACCCTTCTTCTACCCACCCTGATCGTCTTTAATCTCCACCCTCCCAACGAACTGCCATGGCCATTTCAGCTCAATCACCATTGTCGCAGCCTCCTACTGGGCCACTGCCACCACTTGCGCAGCCGTTGTCCTCCACTGCCACCGTATTCAGTCATATCCTATTCCTATCGTAAACAGGTTGAAGCTTGCCCCCATTATCGACCATGTGCAATGGTATCCTCTAGCACCCAACCGACGAGACTCTGTTGCCTCATCTTGACCCGTCGACTGTAACGACAACCCTGCCCATCTCCTTTATTTATACCTAGAGAGCTACAAAGATCTCAACAACCCCTACAAACCCTAACCTAGTGGCGACCAATGACATAGAACGAGGACGAAAAGAAGACACGTGGGATCTACCTGACAGTGAAAAAGGAGGGCACATGTGGTGGTAATGTAGGGGGAAGAGATGTCTAGTAGAGAGCCAACCATGGAGAATAATGGGCCTACATTGGCAGCATGAGGGCCCAACAGAGAATGGCAGGGCAGGCCAGCGGTCTTTGTAGCAGCCAATCAGAAGCTCAAACGCGATCATCTTAACGATGAGAGCACGAGTATCATCATTGTAGGGGACCGTGACGTCTAAGAGGAGGGGTGAATTAGCCAACTTAAAATTCTAACTTTAAACTATGGCCTCTTCTTCTAACCCTAGCAAAATCTATGCAATAGATAACCTATCTAAATGTGCAACTATGGTTTTACCAGTGTGTTGCTATCTCTATCGCAAAAGGAGTAATACAATTAAAGTAAATGCGGAAGCTAAAGAGCAATGTAGAGATATGCAAACTCCCATCGACGACTCTGGTATTTTTACCGAGGTATCGAGAAGCATGCAAACTTCCCCCTAGTCCTCGTTGGAGCCCCTCGCAAGGAATCCCTCGCAAGGGCCAAGCTCCCGGTCGGGTAACTCTGTGGATAACATTGGGCCTTCCCCACGTGCAAGTGGGTCTCCGACATGCCTTCCGGCAAGCCTCTCCCATATGCTCCCCGCCGTCTTCACTATCAAGCTTTCGACCAAAATGCCGCGGGCCTTGTTCCCTACGATACACAGTGGCGGCCACACCACAACCGCAGTTGGTGTGATCTAGCAAGACTACAAGCCCCTCCAATGTACAACAATGGTGCGTGCACGCACCGAGTGGTAAGAGGTATGCAAACCTCACTAAACACCAGGCCTAAACCTAGAGCAAGCACATAAGCGGTGGTCTAATCAACCTAAGCAGTTCACAAAGCACCTACGCTAATCATCTAATGAATCACTAAGCACTATGCAAGTGGAGATCACTAAAATGGTGTATAACACCCTTGATATGTTTTCTTAGCTCCACCCCACTCAAATGGCTGGTTGGGGGGTCTATTTATAAGCTCCACTGAGAAAGTAGCCGTTGGGGGATGAAATCCTGTTTTTCTGCTACTGACCGGACACGTTCGATCATGAAAACTGCTCTCTGGAACCTTACTAATGTTGACCGGACTCTGGCACCCAGCGTCCGGTCACTTTGTTGCTCAGCGTCCGGTCCAGCGTCCGGTCGCTGTTGCTGATGCCTATTGTTGCTGAGCCTCTTGATCGGAGCGTCCGGTCACTTTCCACCAGCGTCCGGTCCAGCGTTCGGTCCAGCGTCCGGTCCAGCGTCCGGTCACCTCTGTGAGCTCGTTTCTTTACGATCTTGCGTACGGCTTGGTTCATATCTTCATACTTGGACTTTCCTTGATATCTTAGGTCTTCTCTTGTGCTCCTAGGGTCTTGCTTATGGTGTTGATCATCGGATCATCATGTCGCCTTCGTCCAAGTCACGTCTTGCACCCTACTAAACTACAAAGCAATCACTTACAAATTCATTAGTCCAATTTAGTTGTGTTGGTCATCAAACACTAAAATCCAAATTAAATAGGCCTAGGGTCTATTTTCCTTACAATCTCCCCTTTTTGGTGATTGATGACAACACGACCAAAGCAAGCAAATAGTAAAAAAATTGGAATTTTAAAAACTCTCTACTTGCTAGGATGCAATGCAAGGGATAAGGTTATATGATGCTAAAACATACTACTTGTAAGACTAGAAGATACCACTTGAAAACTTATCTTGACCTTGCAAAAATCCCCATGTGGTATTATGGATTTAAGCCTTGCTTCCTACAAATTCTCCCTATTACATAGGCTAATCCATAATCCACTATCCTCCCTTTCTCGGACCATTACCACTTGTAGACCATTACTACTTATAAATTATTATGATCTAGCTTTTGGTCCTACAAATTAATGCTTGCTTTTGGTCCTCTAAATTCTCTCCCTTTGGAATCAAGCACCAAAAAGGAAGACATTAGTAGCACAAGGGATGGTCAAACTTTGTGATCCTTTGTATGTAGAGTGGAATATGTCACAAAATTTGATTCTCATATTATATAGACTAAGCTCCCCCTAAATATATGCATATATATGGTAGAAGGCAAAGCATATGCATAATTGGTAAATTATTGCTCAAGGGAATTTAATCTATATAATGCATGGAGAAAGCATATAAATATCAAAATGAAATCAACATGATGATATCGGTTTAGAAATACCACATATGGAAATCAATTTGATTTCTACCACTTGCAATTGGTGGTGGATATTTGAAGTATGATGCTTAACTCCGGGGGCTCTATTTTCCTTGCAATGAGACTACTGCACACATGATAGGCTTGAAAAGATGTTAGTCTCAAAGCATCCAACTTGTAGAGTAACCTCTCCCTAAATTTGTGCACACAAGTATGGAATACTTGTAGAAAACATGCACATTGATTTTGGAATAAAAAATACCACTTGAAAGATGACATCACATGAGTGTGAGAGTCATTTTCGAAGACAATATTCGGGAGAAATTATCTACAATTTGGACTTTGGCACATATTAGATGAACAATGGAAAGACAAGCTATGTGTCGTGCTTCTAAACAATTTTAAACCATGTAGGTTTGCTCCAACGGTTAAGAATGAAACCGAGCAAGCCTACCATAAGATATACCTAGTGTATGCATGACAAAGGATATAAGCATGAAAATGCAAACATAGGCATGAAAAGTAACTAGATGTTTAAAGGTACCAATTTAAAGTAATAATATCTAGTTATCTAACATGGAAAGGGGAATTTGGGTCCATAGTATTCACTAACCCACTTGGCAATGACTTTATTCATAATGATGCATCCCATTAAATGCACCCATACTTTTACCAAGTCTCCAAATTCCCCGATGTCCATCAGACTTCTCACTTCCCTTTCGGGATCCAAACCTTCTTGGTGCTCTTCATGTTGGAAATGATTTCCTTTGGCACCCAAAAACATTTGATCCCATTGTTGGCTTGCTTGTTCACCTTGATGGCCACCACCTTGTCATTAATCTTCTTCTTTAACAAGTATGGTGTGGAGGCCTTCTTGTCCACCTTGTTGGTGTAGGTGTTGGAGAGCTTGCTTGTTTGCTTTTTCTCTTTCTTCTTTGCTCCTCCCCCATTCTTCACCTTGCACTCATAGGACTTGTGACCTTCCTTGTGGCATACGTAGTAAATCACGGTTTGTCCTTCATCAAGCTTCTTCACTCCCTTGACGGTGTTATCTTGATGAAGTTGAGCGTGCTCCGTCTTGCCTTTCACTTGAGTCAAGTCCTTGGTGAGGTGAGCTACTTCTTGCTTGAGTTGCTCATTCTCCTTTGCAACCTCTTGTATGCATGTATCTACAACAACTTTCTCAACACAAACTTGGTTGCACAAAGATGAGTCTAAACATAAATCATTACAAGAAGTAGAGGTATCCTTTCTAGACATGTTAAAGATAGAACTTTTTTTTAGATGCCTTGGTGGGGTTTGTACTAACGGCTTCAAGATTATCAACTTTATTAGTTAGCTCATCACAATGTTTGCACATGGCTTCCATTTTAGCAAGCAAACTTTTATAAGCATCTTGTGAGCTAGCTAACTTTTCTTTTAATTTTTCATTTTTTCTTTACAAGTTGCTCATCATTGATTGTGCATGCATTTGTTGTTGAACTAGCCTCAAGTTGCTTAATTTTAGTAGATAGTTCAATATTGAGATTAGCAAATGTCTCATATTGTTCAAGCAAAGTTTTATATGCTTCTTGTAAACTATCTAGTTTTTCTTTTATTTTTTCAAGCTTCTTTTGTTGACTAGTGCAAACTTTAGCATAATTAAGATTTTGTTGCACAATTTCATCATAAGAAGGCATTTCATCATCACTATCACTCTCACTAGAGGATGAGCTTTCGTTACCTCATGCCATAAGGCACATACGAGAAGAGCTTGATGATGAGTGCTTGCGCCCTCGCCTCTTGTGATGGTCTTCTTCTTCACTTGAAGAATCATCCCATGTTCTTATTGATGTGAGGGCTTGGTTCTTGCATGCCTTCTCTCTTTGTGTTGGGTGTGGGCTTGTTTGGACAAACTTCCACAAAGTGCCCTAACTCGCCGCATCCATAGCATCCTCTCTTTCTTTGCTCATTTCTTTGATTGGTGAAGATGATATCTTGAATTTGGATGGGCACACCCTTGACATTGAGCCTTTGGATCATCTTCTCCACCTTGTTGATAAGTTTGAATGATTCTTCATCAAGGTCGGAGGTGGAGGAGGAAGATTGATCATCATCACTTGAATCTTCATCATCATCATCATCATCTTCATCTTCTTCTTCTTCTTCACTTGAGGAGCTTGAGCTTGAGCTTGTCTCAACTTGCTTGCCCTTCATCTTCTTTTTCTTGCTACATGCGAGAGCTTTGCCTTTGCTTGATGAAGAGGCTTCTTCTTGACCCATCTTGCGTGACATTTCAAATGCCACTATCTTGTCAATGACTATGGCCGGGGTCATGGTGCTCAAGTCCTCTATGTTGTGAAGGATGGTGATGATGCTTGCATATTTCTTTTGTGGTAGCACGGAGATGAACTTCCTCACGATGTCTGCATCATCTAGCTTTATTAGTCATATTGAATGGAGCTTATTGATAATTAGATTCAAACGAGAATACATATCACGAACAAGCTCATCATCATTCATTGTAAAGGAGTCATAATTTTGTTTAGCTAGACAATATTTTTACTCACGGACATTAGATGTGCCGTCATGGAGCTCTTGGAGTTTTAACCAAATTTTATGTGTCGTATTTAAAGTGAACACTTGGTTAAACACATCCATGCTAAAAGATTCAAACAAGCAATTCTTAGCTCTAGCATTGAAATGCATTTCTTTTTCTTCACTCTTTGTGGGTTTATTGGGATTCTTAATGGGTTCCATCCCGTCACGAGTGACTCTCCAAACTCCCAAATCAACCGCCTCAAGGTAGCAAACCATTCTAGCTTTATAATAGGGGAAGTTAGTGCCATCAAACTACGGAGGCCTAGAGGTATCCATCTCAATCACTCTAAGTAGCATCAGCTCAACGGCGGTTAAACTAAATGTCCAAATTAAGCCAACCTGCCTCTGGTACCACTTGTAGGGGACCGTGAAGCCTAAGAGGAGAGGTGAATTAGGCAACTTAAAATTCTAACTCTAAACTATAGCTTCTTCTTCTAACCCTAGCAAAACCTATGCAATAGATAACCTATCTAAATGTGCAACTATGATTTTGCTAGTGTGTTGCTATCTCTACCGCAAAAGGAGTAATACAATCAATGTAAATGCGGAAGCTAAAGAGCAAGGTAGAGATATGCAAACTCCTGTCGACGACTCCGGTATTTTTACCGAGGTATCGAGAAGCATGCAAGCTTCCCCTAGTCCTCGTTGGAGCCCCTCGCAAGGGCCAAGCTCCATGTCAGGTAACTCCGTGGATAGCCTCGGGCCTTCCCCACACGCAAGTGGGTCTCCAACGTGCCTTCCGGCAAGCCTCTCCTCGATGCTCCCCGCCGTCTTCACTATCAAGCCTCTGGCCGAAACGCGCGCGGGCCTTGTTCCCTCTGGTACACGGTGGCGGCCACACCACAACTAAGGATGGCAACGGATCGGGTTTGGGGCGGATATCCGTGGGTTTCGGGTTCTGCGGGTTTGGGTTTGGGGATGTTTTTTCACCCACGGTTTTCGGGTTCGGGGCCCGAAACCATTCGGGTTCGGTTTCGGGTTTGGTTTTCCACCCGTGGATATCCAATGGATATCCAAAATACATCATTTGGAATTAAAACTCATGTTTTATAATATACTAATAATAATAATTTGTTTACTTAGATTATTAAATTTATTTAAAGTTGACTCATAAAAATATTTATTATTTGTTGCCTCTTGTTTATACATGTGAATATGTGTATATATCCGCGGGTTTCGGGTATCCATTCGGGTTTTGGGTATCCGTTCGGGTTTCGGGTATCCGCAGGTTTGGTTTTGGTGATGGATTTCCACCCGAATCGGTTTTCGGGGCGGATTCGGGTTTCGATTTCGGGTTTTGGTTTTGGGTGCACGGAGACTCCACCCGATCCGAACCCGACCCGTTGCCATCCTTAACCACAACCGCGGTTGGTGTGATCTCGCAAAACTATAAGCCCCTCCGATGTACAACAATGGTGCGCGCACGCACCGAGTGGTAAGAGGTATGCAAACCTCACTAAACACTAGGCCTAAACCTAGAGCAAGCACATAAGCGGTGGTCTCATCAACCTAAGTACTTCGTAAAACACCTACGCTAATTACCTAATGAATCACTAAGCACTATGCAAATGGAGATCACTAAAATGATATATCAACACCCTTGATATGTTTCCTCAGCTCCACCCCATTCAAATGGCCGGTTGGGGGTTTTATTTATAAGCTCCATTGAGAAAGTAGCCGTTGGGGACGAAATCCTGCTTTTCTGCTACTGACTGGACTCTGACCAGCGTCCGGTCAGCACTGACCGGAAGCGTCCGGTCATAAAAACTGCTCTCTGGAACCTTACTAATGTTGACCGGACTCTGGCACCCAGCGTCTGGTCACTTTGCTTCTCAGCGTTCGGTCGCTGCTGCTGACGCCTACTGTTGCCGAGCCTCTTGATCGGAGCGTCCGGTCACTTTTTACTAGCATCTGGTCCAGCGTCCGGTCACCTCTGTGAGCTTATTTCTTTGCGATCTTGCGTACGGTTTGGTTCATATCTTCGTGCTTGGATTTTGCTTAATATCTTGGGTCTTCTCTTGTGCTTCTAGGGTCTTGCTTATGGTGTTGATCATCGGATCATCACGTCGCTTTCGTCTAAGTCACGTCTTGCACCCTATTGAACTATAAAACAATCACTTGCAAATTCATTAGTTTAATTTGGTTGTGTTGGTCATCAAATACCAAAATCCAAAGTAAATGGGTCTAGAGTCCATTTTCCTTACAATCATCAGGAATTCAGGATCAGGAGCCTTGTTTATATTAAAAAAATAAAGAACTTTAGGAGCCGACGCCTGTTTGCTTGTTGGTTTCAGTGAGTGCTTATCAGTCAGCCAACAGTGTTTTTCTCTCATAACAAACCAGTACCAGCCGAACTTATCGATCCAGAAACCAAACCAGCGAGCAGGCTCAATATCATGGGAGAGGAATTGAATTTTCTTGCAACGGTTATTAAATCGCGGGCATGAATGCTGCCCAAAGCTGTTGGCGACATAACGTCATAATTTGTTTCCCGCCGCGAGCCTCGCGCCTTTAATTGCCGCCATTTCGCGTCCGTCTAACCACCAACGCTCTCCCTGCTTCTGGAGAGCAATTGCGTGCCATGCCAGATGTAGCGCTGACCTGGCAAGGACATACCTCGTGTTTCTTTAAACATAATTTGTCGGTAAAACACGTCTGATTTTCACCGAATTATTACTGTAAGCAGTAGTATCAGGACAACACAACACACTGTCAGTCACTCATGCCACCTACATGTACGTACAATACAAGACTGCTACAGTCAGATGAGGTCAGCACACTGCACCGGCATAGCAGTAACACAAGCTTTAAATTGCCCACCAACCTTCTCACCACCATAACTGCCCTCCCATCTCCACCGCCTGCAACTGCAAGCTCAAAGATCCATCCACACTGCACTCACTGTGCCCAAATCCCATTCATTCCCATCGGTGCAGACTGCAGAGGAGAGGAAGGATGTCCATGCCGGAGACGTTCACCGTGAAGGTCGGGGAGGCGACGCCGGCCGCCGGCGGCAGGCCGTCGGCCGGGCCCGTCTACCGGAGCATCTACGCCAAGGACGGCCTCATGGAGCTCCCGCAGGACATCCAGTCCCCCTGGGACTTCTTCAGGTTCGGTTCGGTTTCCTGGCAGGCTACCACCTGCTAGCATAGTGCCCTCTGTTTTCGCAATGTGTTTTCCTTTCTCAGCTTTCACTACTACGGAGTACATATTCTACTAGTATGTTTAGCTTGATGCTAATCTTTGGGTGGTACATTATAGCATTATTACAAGGTCCTGGACTTTTCAGATAATGTCAGTTCGAAATTTCAGTTTGTTTTTTGTTTTGTGATTTCGTAGTGGAGCAGTCAAGAAGTACCCCACGAACAGGATGCTCGGCCGACGGCAAGTTACAGATGGCAAGGTCAAATAAAACCGAATCTTTACAGATTTATTTTCACAAAGATATCGCCATGGCTTCCGGATATTCAACTGAATTGTCTTTCTTATATATAGGCCGGTGAGTATGTGTGGCAAACGTACGAGGAAGTGTACCAGAAGGTCATGAGGATTGGATCAGCCATCAGAAGCTTGGGCGTAGAGCCGGTGAGTGAAGAATGTCTTGTTTGATGTCGCTGTCTATGTTGAGATTTCATCTTCATCCTGAAAAAGTGAAAATGCATGCCAGTATTTTGAGAACTGATTCGTCAAGTCATATATGCAGGGAGCTCACTGTGGCATATATGGATCCAACTGCCCGGAATGGGTTATGGCCATGCAGGTGACCTCATTGTATTTTATTCAATTTTTATCTTTTTTTGAAAGATCCGGTTATACCGGCTTGTATTAATAAGTAGAAGATAGAGTTCAACATACATGCGCGAGCTGCGCCATCCCAAGTGGCAGACCGCCATCCTGGGATGTTAAGGTTCTATGCTAATTACTCATTGAATTCATCCCAATCCTAAGGAAGTGGAAGGTCCTCCCCCCTGCTGACGCCCAATTGGAGTACTCATCCTTGATCTTGGCGAACAGTGCCTGTACGGTGCTATGGTTTTGTTGGAAAACAACAGCATTTCTTTCCTTCCAAATATGTCAGGTAGTCAGCATTGCTAGTGAGTGCGCTGCTTTCGTTCCGATACTTGTGATTGCAAAGAACCACTCTTCATGTCGCTGTAGTCGTTCCAACCCTCCGGCTGAAGGTTAAGGCAACTGCTCCATGTTGCTACCATCGTCCAGACTTCTCTCGCAAACGGGCATTCCGTGAATAGATGGACGGCAGTCTCCAAATTCCTTTCACACAGAGCACAAAAATAGTTGTTTTCCCATCCCCTCAACTGCAGCCTGGCTGCTGTCCAGACTCGATCTTGCAGGAGCAACCATAAGAAAAATTTGATGCGGGGTGTCGCCCATGCCTTCCAGATCAGTTTTGGAAAATTGGAGAAAGTCTGACCGCAGAACTGAATTTCATAGGCCGACTTGGCACTGTACTCGCCTGAGCTCTCAAGAGTCCAAACAATAGTGTCCTCTTGCTCACATGATTGGTCCAGATGCAAGGTGTGTATAAGTTTCCACAGCTCGACAAAGTCTCTCAATATCTCTGCATTCAGATTGTGTGCAATGTCCTGAATAAGCTTACCATCAAAAACGGCCTCGCGCACTGTCCTTTTCTTCCGCTTTACATGCGTGTACAGGCTCAGGAAAAGGGAGGCCGGTGACCGCCCCCTGATCCAGCACGAGGTCCAGAAAGGCGCTCTCCTGCCATTGCCTATGGTTACTTTGGTTGCCGCCGAGAAAAGGGCGATGTCCTTCTCATCCACAGGTAGCTGCATCCCAGCCCACGGTCTATCTGTACTGCTCCACGTTAGCCACAACCAGTGCAGTCTTAATGCTCTACTGAACCTCTCCATATCTATGATTCCGAGGCCTCCATGGCGGATAGGTCTTGCAACCAAAGGCCAAGCCACCTTGCATTTCCCACCTGTGATTTCTCCATCTCCAACCCACAGGAATCGTCTTAGCTTGTCGAGATCTTCCAGTAGTTGTTTTGGTGCGTTGAGAGAGGTTAGCATATAAATTGGAATCGCACTTAGGACTGAGCGCACAAGCTCTCTTCTCCCTGTCGGATTCAGTAAGCGTCCTTGCCAGCCAGCTAGCTTCTTTCTTGCCTTGTCTAAAATTACTTGGAGATGAACAATCTTTAGCCTACCCAAGGTCAATGGTAGTCCCAGGTAAGTGATTGGAAAATGCACCTTCAGGCCTGCAAATGGTTCTAAAACTTGATCCAGATTGATACCGGCACATCTTATGGGAGCTACTGAGCATTTTGTCCAGTTTAATCTCAGCCCAGTCGTCGCCCCAAAAATGAGTGAGGATATTCAGTAAGGATGCGACTTCTTCTCTGTTTGGGTTCATGAAGATGACTGCGTCATCCGCATATAGAGAAGTCTAATTTTAGCACATCTTCCACGCAGGGGGGAGAGGACACCATCATTTGTCGCTAGCTCCAGGACCTTTTGAAGCGCATCAATTGCTAGGATGAACAGGTATGGGGATAGGGGGTCACCCTGCCTCAGATCCCTAGCATGTTTAATTTCTTCCCCTTCAGTGCCATTAACCAGGATGGACGAGCGTGAAGAGCACAACAGCAAGGATATCCAATCCCTCCATCTCGGGCTGAAACCACGATGTTCCATCATCTCTATCAAATAATCCCAAGAGACCGTGTCGAAGGCTTTTGAGATGTCTAGCTTGAAAAGCAACGCTGGCGTCTTAGTTCGGTGATATGCTCGCGCCAGGTTCCTCACGTACATGTAGTTGTCATGTATGCATCGTCCTTTGATGAAAGCACTCTGTGAAGATGAGATCAAATGGTCCATGTGCCTTGATAGCCTGATGGCCAGAGTCTTTGTTATCAGCTTTCCAAAGGAGTGCACTAGGCTAATGGGCCTAAAGTCCTTCGCATACTCAGGTGTTTCAGTTTTAGGGATGAGGACAATATTGGCTCCATTGAGATGTTCCAGAGGTCCTGCCCGTAGATTGTAAAAGGAGCTCATTGCTGCCATTATGTCATCCTTGATCGTCTGCCAGCATTTTTTGTAAAAAATTCCAGTGAAACCATCGGGTCCCGGAGCCTTTTCTGCAGGGAGCATCTTGATGGTATGTTCCACTTCTTCCTCAGTGAAAGGCATGTCTAAATCATTGTCCTCAATCCTGCATAGCTGTAGGTTGTTCCAATCTATGCTTTGCGTGCGCTGAACCCTAGTACCCAAAAGGTCATTGTAGAAACGGTACAAGATCTCTTCCTTTTCCTCATGGCTCCAGACGATTACATTTTCCTGGTTTTTGAGGTAAGCAATCAGGTTTCGCTTTCGCCTTCCGTTAGCACGTTGATGGAAAAATTTTGTGCACGCATCTCCCTCTCTTATTTGGGTCAGCCGCGAACACTGTCGTCGTCTTGACCTTTCAATCGCCGCCCACCCCAGCACTTGGTGTTTTAGGTCCTTCAAAAGATTCAGTTCTGTCTCTGAGAGCTGTCTGGTTTCCTGAGCGGTTTCCAGGCGAAGAATTGCTTCGTTTGCCAAGTTGAGTTGCAATCGTGCGTTGCTGAAAAGAGATTTGCTCCAAGCTTTCAGATCAAAAGCGGTTAGCCTCAGGCGATTGTGTAGTCTCATCATTGGGTTGATGCCAGCAACAGGTTTGGCCCAGGCTTGCGAGACCACTTCATTAAAATCTTGGATCCTTATCCAGAAATGTTCAAATCTGAAAGTAGCTTTCCTCGGTTGTTGTTTTTGGCTACATAAGAATAGCGGACAGTGATCGGAGAGGGAACTCGAGAGAGCTTGTAGGCCAATCTCCGGGAAAAGGTTGGACCAGTCATGGTTGCAAAATACTCGGTCCAGGTGAACCAGCAGTTGGTGAGGCTCTCCCATTACTCCAGGTGTATCGTCGATTCAACAATCTAAGCTCAAACAACTCGCTTGCGTCTAGCGCCCTCCTGAACTTTCTCATGTGAGTACGATTTATATTACCATTATTCTTGTCACTAGCATCACAGATCAAATTGAAATCCCCAAGGCAGATCCATGGAGTACTTTGCGCAGGCTGACAGCTGATCAGTTCTGATAGGAAGCCATTCTTTGCGTTGTGTTCAGTCGGACCATATACAGTTGTCAATATAAAAGAGGTGTTGGTTAATTTCATAGTCAATCTCAAAGTCAGGCTGTGAGGTTTCTTGACCGGCTGGGTTGCCACAATGAAGTCATCATTCCAAGCAACAATAATACCCCCCCCCTTGTTTCATCAGCCTCGATGTATTCCAAACCCCATCCATGCTGTCCCAGGAATTCAGCTTGCAAAAAAGAGTTTATGTTGCTTAATTTACTCTCCTGGAGGTAGACAATGTGTGGCCTTGCTTGCTGGATTAGTAGCTTGACTGCCTCTCTTCTTGCAGCACAGTTGAGCCCCCTCACATTCCAATTTAGAAATTTGAGTTCGTTGTTATTCATTGACATATGAAGAGCAAACAGGTTCTGGTTCAGTCAACCCCCAAAGACCACCCCAGGCAAAATGCACACAGTGGCCAGCAAACAGAAACTTTCTTGCTACAGACTTAACATAGAAGCTTACACCACCACTCATCAGATCATTATGGAGCGCTCCTCCTACAGTACCACCCAGGAGCTTGAACCCCAGCCCACCATCAGTTCTAACACGAAACAACATTTCTTGAAAGGAAACTAACTCTACCAGCTTAAGGCCGGTTGCTGCTGGCACTAACACAAAGCTACACAACATTGGAAACAGCAGGAAACTCTCATCTTCTTCTTCTCCTTGTTGTACTGGCTCCTCATGGGACCTCCATCTCTGCAGCACCTGCCTCAGCCGCCAGTGCCGCAAGGACTTTGGCCAGCTTCTTGTTGCCCAGCCTAGCAGCAGCTCTGATGGTGTCAACAGCCTGGTCTGGTAGGTCCTGCCCATACAGATCAATGTACTCCGTGGCCGCCGAATCAGGAGGTGCAGCAGGTGTGTCTATGAACTGGAGCTCCCTCATGAGCTTCCGCTGCGCCCTCTGCGAGACCGGTACCGGCGAAGGTCGGGCAGCCTGCCTAAGACTGGTGCGGGTGGCCACCATCAGCCGCTTGCGGCTCCTGCTCACCCTCGGCAGCTGCGGGGTGTCCGGCCTCGGAAAGGAGCGGTGCAGTAGTGTCCTTGAAGATCGCCTTGCAAAAAGTCGCATAGCCTGACGGACGCCGCAGCGCCCGATGCCCCAGCCACAGCCTGCCCACCGTCCTCCACCGTGGCCTCAATCAGTGCCCTAGTCCTCCTGCATCAGCAAGCTCTGCTGCCCCACCAGCAGCCTCGAGTATCATACCTGATCGAGGGGTGCCATCGATGTCCATCCTGGTCACCCTATCAGAGATCTCCTTCACCTGGGACTCCTCCACCAACTGAGCCACCGGCGACACCTGGACACCTGGGCCGAAGACAATGTCATCTCCCCCCTGGCCCAGTGTTGACAGCAGTCCACCAAGGGGCAAAGGGGCCCGAGGTAGGCACGTACACTGGGGACTCAGCTCCGCGGTCGTCACCATCGGGGTAGTAGCAAATGGCCGGGTGGTTGTACACCGGCGCCGCCACGTACACTGGGGACTCAGCTCCGCGATCGTCACCATCGGGGTAGTAGCAAATGGCCAGGTGGTTGTACACCGGCGCTGCCAAAGACTCCTGCACCATGGGGTCAAAATCCCACTCACGGCCACCATAGGCCGACATTGCCGGCTTAGTAATCAGCGGGTCGAAGAAGTGCTGCTCCACTGCAGTCGTGCCCCTGGCAGCCGCCCTTCTGGGAGGGGAGCGCGAGCGGCGTCGCTCCCACTCGTACGCAGTGTGCTCCAGGGTGTCGCGTTCCCGCCCGGACCGCGACGGAGAGCGGGCCATCGTGCGCCCGCGCTCCACATACTCCACCGGCTCCAGCTCCCCCATCAGCGCCTGACGATATGTCGGCGGCGAGCGCGTGCGAACACGCACGGACCTCTCCGAGGAGCAGCCCGGGAACAACTGGCGGACCCTGGAGGACTTCTGCAGCTCCTCCCTAGGGCGGGGGCCCCTGTTGTCGTCGTCGTGGTTGTTCCTACGCACGTAGGTGGAGGGAGGCTGCCGGCATCCACCAGGTTGGGCACGCCTGCCCTGGGCCGCCCTCCCGTCTAGGACGCCGCGCGTCCACTCGAAGGGGATGAACCGCGTCCCCGAGCTGCCATGCTCCGAGGACGTACCAGAGCCCGAGTCTGGGGAGGACGGGCTCTAGTCTTGATAGCCCACCAGATGTACCAGGATCAGGCTGTCACCCTCCCGCCCAATTGGCGGTGTGGCCGGGATGCGGGTTGGCACCGACCCAAGCCCATTGATCTGCATTGCCTGGCCGGCCCTGGCAGCGAAGAAGGTGTAGGAGATGGACCTCGGTAGCTCGTTAGGGTCCTCCATCCAAACCCAAGAGGTCAGGAGGTCCGGCGTCTCCCTGGCCTCCGGGCTGGTGTCAATGTTGTCGAAGATGCAGGGGTCGCCGAGAACGAGCTTGACCCCCTCCTCGTTCCAAGCTTCCCTGGGCACGTTCTCCATGACGACCTTCACGTGGTACCACCATGTCGTCTCCGTCGGTCCACCAGCTGCGCGCTAGGGCGTGATCGGGAAGGCAGAACCCCCGATCTCCACGAAGCCTTGCATCATGGCGTGGTCACGCTCCGTCGGCGCACCGAACACCGTGATGAACTGACCCGGTCGAAGGCGGGACACCCGGATGTTGTGCCGCGGGATGCGCAGCTGTGCCCAGAGGGCATAGCCCACCTCCAGAGCATTGGAGCGATAGCCCTCCTATGGCGCCGAGATGATGACGGCATGCGTGCGCAGCCTGTTGGCCTCACGCAGCACACCCTCCATCGCGACGATGTTGACGTGGTTGCGGGCAGGGCGCTGGAGGGCCTGTCCAGGGACGAACGCCATGGTTGTCGGCACGGGCTGTGGTGGCGACGACGGGTGGGTGAGCGGCGGAAACTTGACGTGGCTATGGATGTTGTCCTGAGGAAACACTAGCCTGGACCGGAGGTTGGTCGAGACTGCTTGACGACAGGAGGGGCAGGATCTGGCGAAGTGACCCACTCCACGGCACTCCAAGCAGCGGACCGGTTCCCGGCACTGAGCGAGGCGATGGTCTGTGGCGAGGCAGCGGTAGCAACGGCCAGTGGCTCTCCTCTTAAAGGCCTCCCGCGCCGCGTCCCATCCCTTCCGTTGTGTGTTGGAGGTGGCCTAAAAAGGCATGGAGTCATGGCGGCCTCGACGCCTCGTCTTCGCTGCATGCCAAGACGGTGAAACCTATCCGCTCTGGAGCTCGCCCAGGCGTTCATTAACATGGGAGCACTCCCTAGTCTTCTAGAGCTTGGCAGGGCCGGAGTTAAGGTTCGCCCGAAGGAGACCGGGCAGTGGCTTGGATCCACATGCCGCTAGTGAAGGGAGCCCCTCCGCCGAGAGGTTCGTCAGATCCAGACGTCGCCAAAACTTCTTGCGTGGGTGCGACAGTGGGGTGTGCTGGCGCTCAGGCACGACCAGGACGGACTTGAGCTTGGCCATGGACACCTTTCCGGTGGCCGCAGCCCCGCCAGGTCCTGAATCGGGCGCCGGGTGAGGTGATGCTGTTGCCCTTGCAGATGATAGCGAGGTGACGGAGCGGCCCGACGCAGTGCAGTCTTTAGTAGGGGAAACAACAGCGGCTCGTCCGGCCCGTGCTTCCCCCGCAGCTCCCAGAACGGGCGGCCGAGAAGCACCAGGAGGCTTCGAATGCTCCACACGGGCGGATCTCGTCGGATCAGGTGGCATCGTCTTCAATGCTGAGTTCATCGTCGTCTTTGGATGCTCCACGGGGACGGAACCCGTCGGATCCATGGGTGTCGCCGTCTTCGAGGCTGAGCTCATCGTCGTCAGGTGGGCAGCCATCGCGTCAGCAGCCTCCGCATCAGCTACGTCCATGCCCGGCGCAGCACCATCAATGTCTTCCTCATCCCAATCCACAAGCTCCACTTCAAAAGGATCCTCTAGATCTAGCGCCGATGGTGAATTACTGGAGGCAGGGGAGGTTGGTGGTGCCAGATCCGTGGGTGGGACCTCTAGATCCAGAGGCACAGGCTCAGAGGTGGGCTTTTTGGTGGCCGCCGGCGCCGGGGTGGCCGCCGGCGATGCAAATGATGTTTCAGACGATCTCCTCCTGCATATAATGTATACGGTGTTCCTGACAAAGCTTGGGATAAAGTCGTCACTGAGACCACCAAGATGGCTGGACAAAGTGATATGAATTTAGGAGTATTCAATTTTTATCAGAATTCTTCTTTAGTGTAATCTGATCCAAACTTTTTTTTCTTCAGGCATGCAACAGTCAAGGAATATGTTATGTGCCACTGTATGACACCCTCGGTAGGTTCTCCACTTCATCACACTGACTGAAACACATAAATGCCTGAATGTCTGAGGGCACTGAATACTCAGATTTGTGCACATGGTTAACATGTGTTTATGAACAATCTTATCTTAGACTAGAAAAAATATTGGAAAAATTTACAATTAATGAGTAACTCACAATAGTGTGCTTATTTTGTCCTTCATTCTGTAGTTATCAAATCCTATTGTCTTATTGACGATTAAGTTGTAACACGATGCAGGAGCAAATGCTGTTGAATTCATCATGGACCATGCTGAGATATCCATTGCATTTGTCCAGGAGAGCAATATCAAATCTGTAAGCAAAAACATTTGCCCCCTTTGAATAATATTATTACGCTCTTCACTGTGGTCTCTGCGTCATACTGATTAATATGTTTCCAGTAAAAGCTACATGTGCTTGGGATCCAAGTTACAACAGAACTGGGCCTGAACCTGCTAAAATCAATGCTATTTATTTGAAATTAGTTTTGGAGATCAATGCTACACATAACATTCTGTTTACATCTGACAACTCGTTGAATTGTATTTTTCAGATACTAGCAATAGTCCCTAAGTGCACAGCCCATCTTAGAGGTTACCTTCCGGAACACAAGATTTCTTATTAAGATGACTATCTGCTGCTTTATATGATCATTTATGACTTGGTGCATCTTCAGCCATTGTTAGTTTCGGAGATTTTACAAGTGAGATGAAAACTGAAGCTGAGAAATTTGGTGTGTCTTGCTTTTCTTGGGAAGATTTTTCTTCAATGGTTAGTCTGATTTCTTGTTACAGCTCTTGGGTGCCTAAATGACTACTAGTTCATTATGAATACCATGAGTCCATGACAGCGTCGGAATGTTCTGAATAGGGAAAACAAGACTACAAACTTCCTAATAAATGTAAGGAAGATATTTGTACGATCATGTATACCAGCGGAACAACTGGAGATCCCAAAGGTGTGATAATCACAAACAGGGCTATCATTGCTGGTATTATGACCACAGAACACCTCCTCAAAGAGACAGATAAAGTGGTAAGTTCTAACTATCTTTTATCCGCATAAATATCAAGAACGATTCCAGCCTATTAGATCTGTGGCATCAAAGGCATCTGTGATCAACATCTACTGTAAAATTCATCATATGGTTTCTTCCTCAGTTGATTTCTTTAGTTAAAGTAATGTGACACTGGTGATATTAATACTCATGCAGTTCACAGAAGAGGATTCCTATTTTTCCTATCTTCCATTAGCACATATATTTGATCAAGTAATTGAGAACTACTGTATTTCTAAAGGAGCCTCCATCGGATTCTGGCAAGGGGTACGAACTAATAACTGTTGCAATTCAAAGAATTCTTTGATTTTCTTCTAAATACTGTGGTGGCTGTTCTGTTATGCCTACTGAGGTGTAAAACTTTTTTTTACAGGACATTAGGTATCTGATGGAGGATGTACATGTGATGAAACCGACAATATTTTGTGGTGTTCCTCGTGTTTATGATCGTATATATACAGGTTTAATGCAGCCCAGAATAAATTTATTATTCTCAATTCCATCATGATTCCATGCTTAGTCATAATGTGTGGATCTCATTAATTGAAGGTATAAACATGAAAATTCAGTCTGGAGGGATGATAGCCAAACACCTTTTCCAGTATGCCTACAACTAGTAAGTAGTACTACAAGATTGAATAAGAAAAGAAGCATAATTACATGCATGCTTACATTTCAAATATAATAAAATAATTGTCCATTTGCCAACAGCAAACTTGCCAATATGAGGAAAGGGCTGAAGCAGCATGAAGCATCACCATTTTTCGACAAGATAGTTTTCAGCAAAGTGTGTACAGTGTTGGATCTCTTTATATTTTTTCTTTTTTACAAAGCTCTGAACATTTATATTATTGTCGGTACAGATAAAGGAAGGGCTTGGAGGGCGTATACGCCTCATGATAGCAGGAGCAGCACCTTTGCCAGGGCAAATCGATGAGTTCATGCGGGTAACCAGCTGCAGCATTGTAGTACAAGGATATGGTAAGAGCTTCAGACGCATCTTACCATGTCTCACTTCAGTTTTATGGATAAAAGTGCACACCAATAGTTCATCTGCTGAAATTAGTTGGGTTTCTTAAACTACTTAACAGAACTCTAGTAGTCTACTTACATTCTGGTCCTGCAAACCATGTGGTCTGATTTATCATATTGATATGCAGGGCTCACTGAGAGTTGTGCAGGATGCTTCACATCAATCGCCAATGTTTTCTCAATGATTGGTACAGTTGGCCCTCCTGTCACAACAATCGAAGCACGACTGGAGTCTGTCCCTGAAATGGGCTACGATGCACTGTCAGACATGCCCCGGGGTGAGATCTGCTTGAGGGGCCACACCATGTTCTCTGGGTACTACAAGCGCCCTGGTCTCAATGAAGAAGTGTTCTCAGATGGCTGGTTCCATACAGGTGACAAGAATACTTCTCACTTGTTTTGCAGCTAACTGAACGATCAGTTAGTGAAGATGATTGATTTGTGAAACTTGTCATGACCTTATGTGTGCAGGTGATATTGGGGAGTGGCAACCCAATGGCACAATGAAGATCATTGATAGAAAGAAGAATATCTTCAAGCTGTCCCAGGGAGAGTATGTAGCAGTTGAGGTCCTGGAAAGAGCATACATGCAGTCCCCCCTTGTGGCATCGGTACACTGACTAATAACAACAAAATCCTAAACCGAACTACTTTCATGCTCAGATTTAACTTACTTATAGGCTCCTCTGAACCAGGTCTGGGTCTATGGGAACAGCTTTGAGTCATTCCTTGTTGCCGTGGTTGTCCCTGAGACGCAAGCTCTCGAGGAATGGGCAGCAGCCAACAACAAGGCCGGCGATTTTGCAGAGCTGTGCATTGATCCCAAAGCAAGGAGTTACATTCAGGATCAGCTGAACCAAACTGGCAAGAAACTTGGGGTAAGTCGGTGCTCGATCTACAAGGCAGAGCTAGCAAGTGATTAATTGCAGTAATTTATTTTTTGTGGTTCCTACACAATTATTCAGAATAACAATAAAATATCAATCTTGTTTTGTGAATACAGTTGAGAGGCTTTGAGATGCTGAAAGCAATTTACCTGGAGCCGGTGCCTTTCAGCATCGAGAAGGACCTCATAACTCCAACCTTTAAGCTCAAGAGACCCCAGCTGCTCAAATATTACAAGGTTTGAGGGAATCATCTAAATCGCACAAAAGTTTTACAATGTTGTGGCGATTTCTTAAGGAAAGCTGCAATGCTTGTATTTTATTCATCAAAAAACAAATTTGTTGTAGGATCGCATCGACCAGATGTACAAGGATGCCAAGGAGGGGAGAACTGCACCATGACTGTATTACCACAAGTGGCTATGATCCTGGGCATCGTGATTCCTCGAAAGTGTGTACATATTGGTTATCACAATTTTATGGGTTAAAGGCATGTGGGTTCTATGTCATATGCCAAAATGTAAGAAGAAAGTGAATTGGTTAAGCAGCTCGATTGTGATAGCTTACATTAATAAAAGAATGTGATGGCTTACATTAATAAATTTAGTGACTTTCACTCAACGCTCGAAACGGTTGAACCCGACATAAAATTTTGATTATTATATAGTAAAGTTTACCTTCATCACATGACAGAGTTCACTTTCATGCAACTTTCACAACATATACAGTGGTCTATCAATTCTCTGGGCTCACAAACAAGATATATCAGGGGTTGTGGAGTACAGAACAATTATTATACAGCAATACACAACTATACACACACTCTACATTAACTTCAGTACAACAACAAAAATAGAACGTAAGATGCTGCTATATGCCTTTTCAGTCCAATGTCTACTAAAGCTCAAGTTTCAACAGCTCAATAATGCTTGAATTTCAATTTCTTATACTTCAGCAGTAGATCCCTTCCTTGCCAAGCTTTTCCATGTAACAACCACAAGCACATACATCTGATCGTACATCTTGTCAATGAAGCAGGAATAAGCAACCCTCCATGCTTTCTTGAACAACAGGACGCAAAACACAAACCAAAGGCCCAACATAAATCCCAAACCAAGTCCAAAATAAAATGACATTGGCTCAAAACCATGTTCATGAACAAGTTGACTTGATGAATTGTTTCCTGAACAGATCTTTCGAAGAGTAGGCCCACATAGACCACTGTTGCCACTGTACATAGATGGGTACTCTGCGTAGAGGGTGTCAAGTTGCTGTCCTGATGGTACGGGCCCTGTTAAATTGTTATTAGATAAGTCCAAATAGCTCAATCCTGATAGATCTGATAAGCTCGAAGGGATTTCCCCAGAAAGCAGGTTGTTTGAGAGGTCCAGTTAGAAAAGTGACTTCATGGCCCCAATCTTGTCTGGAATTTCTTCACTTAAACAGTTTCTTGAGAGATTCAAATTGAATAGTGCATTAAAAGAAGCTATTTCTTCTGGAATTCCACCAGATAAGTGGTTGAATGATAAGTCAATGCTCACCAATTCAAAAATTCTGACATCGTAATACAGTTCTTGCCCCTTGGTGACCGCAGAGAAGTGCTGTCCGATGTCACGGTTCAACGTTTCATAGACTCCATAAGCATCTTCGTCAATAGAAGGGTCCTTCACATATTTTTGTGTCATATATAGCTGTAAGACTTGACATACCCCAGGGTATAACACCTGACAACCTGTTGCTGGCTAGATTCAAATGATGAAGGTGGGTAAGATTTGTGATGCTGATTGGAATATTTCCAGAGAACATGTTCTCGCTTAAACGTATGAACCGGAGTTCGACCAAACCTCCAATCCAGTGTGGTAAATTTCCAGAGAACTTATTTCGTGATAAGTCTATGAACTCTAATCGCTTGCTGGTTTGAAGGAACACTGGGAAATCACCTGAGAAACTATTATTGCCTAATAGTAGAAACATGAGGGTTGTAGCATTAAAACATCGAGGAAGCTCGCCCTCAAAAAGATTGTTACCTAAATACAGTTCAGATAACCCTTGCGCTTCACAAATCGATTCGGAAAGACCACCAGTGATGTGATTCGAGAACAAATTTAGAGATACTAGTTGCCGAGTTCTGAACTTTGTTGGTAGGTTTCCAGATAAAAAGTTTAGAGAGAGGTCCAACATGCTAATATTTCTTGGTAACGAAGGGATGTCACCAGTTAAATTATTTGAACTGAGATAGAACCACTTCAAGGACATAAATTCCATGTTTTTTTGGCAATGTACCATGGATTTGATTCTGGGAGATGTCCAAATAGGTGGCCTTTGAGAATGTAGTGCTAAACCAGTCCGGGAACTTATCAGTTATACCTGTGCTTGAGATATCTACCCAAACAAGATCCACCTGAGATCGAAGCCAAGCAGGAAACAGAGGACCTATTTGGCAATGTACTAGATGTGCGACTTCTAAACTAAACGGAGGGAACCATTCGGAGGAAACTGTAAAGTTCAAAGAATTTCCAATTAGTTTAGGTACTTCAATTTTGCTAATCCCGCAAAGTGTTTTTCTGTGATATCACCACTCAATTCATTGAAACTCAGGTCTAGAAAATTCAAATCAGCAAGCATACCAATCTCAGATGGCACATGTCCAGAAAGGTAGTTGGCAGAGAGGTCAAGATACTGCAGCTTTGAGAGGTTACCAAGGTGGGGAGGGATTCTACCAGAGAATGACTTGATCGAGAGGCCAAGATGTACCAAATTCACCAAGGAGCTCAAGAACTCCGGTATATGTCCGCTCGATCCGTTAAGGTAATTCATACTGAGATCAAGGTAGACTAAATGATCCAGCGAGAGCAATGAATGACTTATCTGGCCGATCGACCAGCGAGCCATAAGGAAGTTGAAGCTCGAGGACATTGCCGGTTTGGTTGCTGCACTGGACGCCTCTCCACCGGCAGCAGTCTCCGCCCTTTTGCCAAGAGGCAAGGAGGTCCGTGGGATCACTGCTTATGCCATGTTTAAAGGCCAATGAGTTCGTCTCTGTGTTGAAGACTGAAGAAAAAGGGTATTGCTACTTCTGGAATTTTTATAGGGATTCTAAGTGATCCCGAGATCTCAGTTTTCCACACTAAGTCAAAATATTGACTGACTAGCCGCCAGTGCAACCTTATGGCAACTGTGTGGAAATATATACATTTTTTTTCTTCCATGGTACGGTGTGGAAAGGTCATGTCCTTTGTGTGGTGATTTGACTTGGGACCAAACTATGCAATTTCATCACCACTATAATGTACCAAAGTAATCTTATTTATTTTGTAGCTAGATAATCGATCGAAATGTTTTGACTCCTTATACTAATTAAGTGACCATGCATATCCCGGACATGGAGACTAAATCAATTCTGTTAATTTTCTTAATAATTACTCCCCAGTTCCAAGTTCCAAATTATAAGACGTTTTGGCATATCCAAATTCAAGGTTTTTAGATATATAGTAACTATGAATCTAGAGATGCTAAAATATCTTATAATTTGGAAGTATAGCATACCCTATCAAGACGAAGGAAGGGAGAAAGTGAACGCGAAAGGAGGAACCTTTTGGATCTGCTTGGCGGTGGTTGCGGCGGTCGGGGTCATCACTGGTGTTTGCTGAATCCGTTCGCCTCAGCCTGGACACAGGGGTGAGATGCCTTGTCGAGCAGACGAGCACCTTCGCCGATGCGACCTCGATGGATGGCTCGATCTGATGGCCAACGTGGCGGTATCAGCAGCGGACGAAACGGACGCCGTGAAGCGGCGGGGAGGATGGAATGCCGAGTCGCCGACTGCGGTGAGGGCGGCCGGGAGGATTGTGATTGCGGGAAGCTGGGGAACGAGCGCCGCTAGCGGAGCCGGACCCTCGATCGACAGGTTCTGGCCTTTTGGAGTTTGGGCCTTCTTCATATTGGGCCGGCCCGTTCTTAACCGGTGGGTTCAGCAGGTTGTGTTGGCGCGTGAACAATGGATATGGGCTCTGTTCCCGATCTCATGCAGATGGTAATCGAGCACCCAATGGGACATGGATGGTGATTTCTATCTTTATTAGCAAAATGCTGACAGTCTATTTAATTTAATGAAGAAAGAGAAGAAAAATTGTAGAAATCGTTTCCACGTAGAGAAACCACGTCTTCTCTTCACCCGACGCACAAGGAATCGACCAAATCACCGTTGGGAAGAAACGACCGATTTCTATGTAGCCGGTCCCGCGTGCACTTGCCCGCTCCGCCGCTTGCCGGCCGTGCCCGCCCCGCTTGGCCGCGCCCGCTCGCTGCTCCGTCGTCCCCCCAGGCCGCGCAGGCTGTGCCGTCGTAAGCCCAGGCCGCGCTCGCCGAGGCTGGACTCCACGACGACGACGTGCCCGCCCAGCAGCGCGACCTCCACGACGACGAAGTACACCCTGAAGTACGTACACCCTGACCCAGTCACGCTCGTCGTTTGACGCCGTCCGCCGAGGCCGTGCTGAGCACTCCGCCGTCCGCGCCGTCCATGTAGGCCGCGCAAGCTGTGCTCGCCGCGTCGCTGTTCGCCGAGATGCGCTCGCCACGCCGCTGTTCGTCCAGGCCGCGCAAGCCGCGCTCGCCGTGCCGCCATCCGTCCAGCCCGCGCTCGCTGTGCCGCTGTCCTCCCAGGCCGCGCTCACCGCGTTGCCGTACGCGGACGCGGCCTGCGCTCGTCGTGCTGCCATTCATCCAGGCCGTGCTGCCGTACGCCCAGGCCACGTTCACTTGCTGCGTGTATGCTTCATCCTAAGACAGATGCTAGTCGGAGGAAGAAGATGAGTTGGGAGAGAGAGAAACAGAAAAAAGGGCAACATTTATTATCCAGAGACACCTTCATTGGAAGGGTTAGTTTCTATGAATGGTTTCTCGTTGACGTAGCTGCTATGAAAATTGTGTATAATTTCAACCACTGGGATAGGCCGTCCCAATGGCACGTTGATGGTAGTTTCTATCCCTCTCTAATTCCAAAAAAAAAGTATCTATCCTTCTCAATTATGCTGGCAACTCAAAAAAAAATTATTGTAGAGAGAGAGTACGTGGAAAAAAGAAACCGTTTCCTCGTGAAGGAACCAAGTCCTCTCACGCAGATTAAGGCACAAAGAAATGAGAGAAAATGCGCTGGGGAGAAACGACCGGTTTCCATGGCCCTTCTTCGGATCCGGTGCGCAGGCTCTCTGGTCCGCCTCGTTGCTCCCATCATCCCGCACTGCTCTCGTCCTCCCACGTGCCGCCGCTCGATGCCCGCCTCCCCGTGTGGGCCTCGATGCTGGCCGCCGCCGCCGCGTCCTCCTCCTCTACGTCCACGCTCTCTGTCTCCGGTGACCTGGCCTCCCCCACCGTCTACGGCATCACGGATCTCTTCTGCTGGTGGGCACCCGCGGCTACGGCTGAGGCAGCTACTGGCAGCGGCCCTAGTGAAGAAGGGCGGAAGGGCAAGTCACCCAAGGGTGGCGGTGATCTGCGAGCCACGCTCCTCCTCTACGGCGCCGCGCGCACCTCCTCTACGACCGCGTTGTGCTCCTCCTCTACCACCACGCGTCGAGCTCTGCTGGGGGGCAGACTCGGGGACCACTGTGTGGTTTCTGCACAAAGGATCCAGAGACGAGAGAGAGGAACACGGTGAATGATTGGTCATTTTTTATAAGGACACTAGGATAAAATCTTGCATTGGAAAGGATAGTTTTCTGATATGGTATCCTACGATGTAGAAACTGTTGATAGTTTCTTGCACTGGGGCTGCCCTAAAATAACTTATTAACACACTGGTTCACTACCTGCTAGCAGTAGTATATATATATATTAGGTATAGCATCTCTAATACAGGGACAAGTTACGGGGAGCCGTCCAAGTCGCTTTTCTGTGTGTACCCGGGCATAGGATCAACCGCCAATCAAAGCAGGAGAGAGAGAGAGAGAGAGAGAGAGAGAGAGAGAGAGAGAGAGAGAGAGAGCTGGCAGGAGAAGCGTCTGGCGTGCGTGGTGCGGCAGCGGAGTGACGGATGATATTGATAGATGTGGAGGAAGATCATCCATCTCTTCACGCGCACTTGACTAGTTCACGAGTAGTAGTAGCCCATAAATCCTTCCTCGTACTACATGGATTATTAATTTTATCATTATATGTGTCATTGTGTCAATAGTGGAGAATAGATCTTTGGTTTTGGGCTTTATTTTAGGCCAGAGTTGGGACCGGGACTAATGTAGTTCCGTGTCCAACGCCGAGCGCCACTCAGAATGCACAACCAATCGGGACTAAATGTCCACGCTATATATCCAGCTTCCTTGGTCTCAGCCTGAGCCATCTAGTATAATTATTGAAGCTCATGTCTTTTCCTCCGTTCTTGCTCTCGGCTGTTTGAGAAGATCTTCATTTTGTGGTTCAGAAATAAATAGAGAAATTTATGGTTTTTAATTAGAATAATAATGATAGAGTTTATTTTTATTTATACGTCATTTCTACATAACCCTAAATATTTGTAATGTTTTCTAGACCTTTGATGTTATCTTTACCGGTCAGCCTCCGGGCGCAGGCTGAAGGCCCCTTTAGTCCTGGTTCCCTCACCTAGTCTTGAATTCGCAGTTCGGGCTAGTTGAGAAATTGGGATTGAAGGGGTTTCTCAACTGGGACTATAGGTCCTTTCAGCATTCGTGGGGGCACCAGTTTCTTCCGCCTATCAGTGCCAGGAGCGTGTCCTTTATCTGGGGAACCCTAGCTAGTCACCTCCTAATAATCAAATCAATTATTTTCCTTCTTTTTGACCTGGATATGAGACAAATTAAAGTCACAACACTCAAGCTACTACCTTGGTCGGGCTAGTGGGCGGAGCTAGCAGTGACAACTGGCAAGTGGCAGAAAGACACAATTTCTGAATTTAATTTGGTATGGCTCCTTTTTAATAGACAGATATAGTATTGCCATGGTATTAAGAACCTGCATAGAAGTTCTTCTATCTAATACAAACTACTGTCACTTGCATATTCTACGATAATTTGAAGATATTTACCATTAATTTGTATAACGGATCCACCAAAAACAAAGGGTCACAAGCCTAACAATGCTTCTTCAACTTTATTTACTATATACAGGATGTTCCTTCGCAGATGCGCACACTTATTAATTCCTACTGGTGTTCCTCCTTGCTAGCCTACTCCATGTGACAACCAGAAAGACGAATGCTTTGTCGTACACCAAATCAACAAGAAGGAAATAAGCAATTCTCCATGACTTCTTGAATAATAGAACACAGAACAGAACCAATAAGACCATCTCAAACCCTGACCCAAGTCCATAGTAAAAGAACGCTGAATCGGAATCTTTTTCACTTTCTTGCTGATTATTGCCATGCCCATTCTCTGGTGTGCCATTCCCTGAACAATTCCTCTGCAGAGGAGGACCGCAAAGACCGCTGTTTCCGTAGTACATAGAAGGATTTTCAGTGTAAAGGGTGTCAAGTTGACGACCAGATGGGATAGTTCCAGTAAGATTGTTATACGAAACATCCAGGTAACTTAGATATGTTAAATCTGAGAGGCTTGATGGCATTTCACCAGAGAGGTTGTTCTTTGAGACGTCAAGTGATTCCAACGATTTCATATATCCAATATTCTTTGGGATTTTTCCGCTTAAGTGATTCGATGACAAATTTATATTCGTCAGCAAACTAAGAGAGGCTATTTCATCTGGAATTCCTCCAGCTAAGTGGTTCAATGACAAATCAATTCCAGCCACATCAACTAGTCCATGTGCTCCATACTTGAGCACTTCATGCTTCGTCACCAGGGAAAATGTATCTTGAGACTCATCAAATGCCAAGGATGTGTCTGAATCATCATTAGGTCCAGGCCTATGTTTTATAGTCATTCCAATTAGGTTTGACAAAGTTTTTGGAATTGGCCCTGACATATTGTTGGCTGCTAAGTTCAGGTATTGCAGTCCTTTAAGATCTGTGATATTGACTGGAATCTCTCCATCGAACATGTTATGGCTTAGGAGTAAAATACGTAAGCTCACCAAATGTTCAATCCACCTTGGTAGTGGCCCATTAAACCAGTTCCAGGAAAGGTCTAGGAAAACCAGGGATGAGAAGCTTTGGAGCCATGCAGGGAACTTTCCACAGAAGCTGTTGTTACTTACGAGCAGGAAACTTAAGTTTGGCATATCAGAACAGTGAGGTAGTTCTCCCTTGAAAAGATTGTGTGATAAATCCAAGAATTTCATGTTTCGTGACCTACAAATAGATCCAGGAACTTGACCGCTAATGTAATTGAAGGATAGAATTAATCTTTCAAGATTTGGAGCTCCAAATTCCAGTGGCAAATTCCCGGAAAAGATGTTTCTGGTGACATCCAATACCCTGAGGCTTCTCGGCAGTAATGGTATCTGCCCACTGAATAGATTGGAACCCAAATGGAGGTATTCCAAACTAGTACAATTCCGAATACCAAGTGGTATTGAACCACTAATACTGTTGTTAGTAAGGATAAGGTCATTTAAGCTGCTCATGTCGTCCATAGTGTTTGGAAGCATTCCTGTCATATTATTGCTTGGCAAACTCAAGGCATACAATTTGCTAGCAGAACACTTTGGTAACTTCTCTAGAAACTCTGTTATGTTACCAGATGATAGACTCCTGGCGAGGTATAGAGATCCCAGTTGGCAGAGATTTTTTAGGTCCACTGTCATTGTGGCTGCATTTCCATTGTTAGAAAAATCTAGGTGTTTGAGCGAAAACATTCTTCCTAGTGCATCAGGGAAGGAACCATACAGATATGTTTCATCTAGGGAGAGTGACTTAATGCTTGTAACATTCCAAAACCAGCATGATGAGATTGGATGGCCGAAGTAGTTCCATCTGAGGTCAAGCTCCTCAAGTTTGGTCAGGTTTAGGTTTGCGATCGACTGATTTGCACTTGGAAGTGAACAATTCATTAAAATGATGTGCTTCAGAGTTGGAATCATGTTGGCCACATCAGGAAAATCAGTTACTGTGCTGAGAGTTATGTTGCTCATGTCAACATACTCCAACATATGTAGGCGACTTAGCCATGAGACATCTGTTGAGTATGTACTATTATACATCCAACTGAGGTCAAGATGTCGCAATTTTGTAAGGTTCCCGAGCTGATGAGGGATTCTACCGAAGAACGATGTAAAGGACAGGTCGAGGTATTCCAAGTTGGAAAGGTTGCTGAGCAGGGGAGGCACTCTACCCGAGAAAGGAATGTAGGAGAGGTCAAGATGTCTCAAGTTGTTCATAGAACACAAGAACTCCGGGAACACACTAGCGTTGGGCCCCTGAAGGAAATTTGTGCCAAGGTCGAGGTGCTCCAAATAACCCAAAGAAAGCAAGGACGAACTTATCTGCCCAACCAAAAGGAAGCTGTTGAGATCAAGCTCGACAACATGGCCTGTTTGGTTGTTACAGGTGACGCCGGTCCATCCGCAGCAATCCTGGTCTCGCCGCCACGAGGCGAGGAGGTTGCTGCTGTCGTTGGTGATGCCTTGCTTGAACGCCAGGAGGGCATCCTGCTCGCGTGGCACGCAGCCTGCGGTATCATTGGCACTGCTGGCTCGTTGAAGCTGCTGCGTTGCGGCCTGCGAGTAGAGGAAGAAGCGGAAGGATGCGACGATGAGGAGCATCAACTTGGCAGCCAGGTGAGGCATGGTGGTGTTGAGTAGAGATCGGCTATGTGCTTGAGAGTGGATCCTTGAATATGAAGTTGTGTCTGGATCTAGCCGGGTTGTTGCACCTTTAAAAGGCAGTGTATGCACAACGGCGCAGGAGGTCGTTGCTGTGAGTCTACCACGGCTACAATGCTAGAGAGCTGTTTGTTGAACGCATATTTGGCTAGTGAAGGGCGATTTCTTGCTACAACGAAGGTGTTTAATAAGTTTGTGATTTCCGAATTATTTTTCATCTGATTGGAAATGCTTCCTAACGCTTGCTGACGCTTCCTGATGCCTACCCAAAATAGCTATTTTTGTTGATTTTATTCGTTCAAGGCATTATGGTCATTTCGCATGGCAATCCCCTCCCCCACCCCCCACCCCCCACCCCCCCACCCCCCACGTGACACACGCCGAACTTGCCGGTCTCTCGCACGCACCTAGCTCTCTATCTCCCTCGTCCTAGCCGCCGCCGCCGCCCTGCTCTCTCCCTCGCTCTAGCCGCCCTCGCACGGGCGTCGCGCCGGCCAAGGGTTCACCCGGTCACCCCACGCCAACAGGAACTGCTTTCGTGCCCTCGCCCTCGTCCTCTCTCTCTCTTCCTCGCACGCCGCTGCCCTGCCCTCGCCCCCGCTGGAATTTTTTTCACCATCGAACTCGCCAGAAACGAAGACGACGACGAGTTCCTGCCACTAGAGATCTAGGACAGTGACTTCGTCCGATCTGTCTCCCTCAACCGGCATCCTTCTCCGGCTCTGTCTACATCGACAGAGAGACGGCCTCTGCCTCCGTCCCTTCTCCCGCGACAAGCTCGCAACAACCCTCCGGAAGGTACCGATTAGAATTAATCTCGTTCTTCTCTTATTGCGTGCAGGGCCAATTTGAGTATTGTTATGTGTATATCTAAAAGCCCACATATCTGCTATTTTATTTTTGTGGTTCAGTACTAGAAGCTTTAGTGATTAACCTTTAGAGAAATTAGCGGATGATGCATCTAATGTAGTTCTCTAGTAAGCTCATGTCCATTGGTTCCAGTGGCTTGGTGGATTTGACCACAAATCCTGAAAACATGCCCAATGTAATTTGGTTCAGTGCTTCACATCCTTTTACTGAACCCATTGTCCCAATATTACAGATCTGAGTGTCATGATTGTGAAGGGCTGTACAGCAATAGCTGCTCGCCATGTTGTTTGTTGCTGCAGTTCGCACCTTGCAAGACTGCAACATTGAGGGTAAGATGTAGTCTACCTTACATGTAGCAGCCACATAGTATTGTCAAAATGAAAATTTTTGAGATAAGACCTTTCATTGCATATGGTAGGTGATTATTTCATGCCACAAGTTATTGTCTAGTGCAGGTGGCCATCACCATGCTCAATATAAAATTCAGGTCATAGATTGCTCTATTTTTGTTCCTAGAACTACTGTGTTTTGCAGCAGTGTATGAAAGTAATTAGTATTTGTTGATCCGTCTATTTTTGCAATGATTAACAATCATATATCTGTTCCTGGTGCTTCATCATAGTTTTTTTCTATTTCTAGCTTTTTTTTTTGTTTGGGGGACACAGGTGATTTCTCGAATGACAGAGGGTGGTTTCTTATATTCTTATGTTTGTTTGGGGATGGAAAGAGTGCTCAGTCACATTTGCAATGACAGACAGGGTGCTGAATCACATTCATGTTCCTGTCTGCTTTGTATATTGAACATAGCTAGTCTCACTGTTCCTGTAGTGACTTTAGTTCGGCTTAGATAAATCAATCTCTGCTTGTCCTGACTGAATGCATCCTAATGCGTCTGCTCGAATCCAATGGGGAATTGGCTATTGTCATGGCTCATTCTCGCGTTACGTCCTCGCTTTGTCAGACACTCTCCACGGCAGATCTATGCGACCCGGATATATCCGCGCTGATTGCAAATAAGCTACGTGAGTTTCACGATCTCGACATGCCTGGACGCAGGAACGTGTCATTATGGCAGAGGCTTAGGTATGCTTTTCCTCATTGTTCCTTTTCTGATTTTGGTGAGAAATGTGTTTGAGTTCTGATTTAGTTCTGATTGCTTGGTGTTGTATGCATCAGGCGGTGGCTTGAGGAGGCAGTGCTGGAGAAGACGCTCTCAGGAGTCGAACAATCAGTAGGATTTTGCCATAATGATCTTGCTATTTAAGTTACGTTTGTTGCTTGATTTTATTGCTCTGCACTATTCCAGACATTGAGGAGCAGAGAAGAACAGGGAATCTTTTTCCAGCTTTCATGTTAAGATTCCCCAGAATTATGAGACCAAATATTTTAATTTATGCATCTTACAAGGTACATATGAATGTTGATTTGCAGCAGCTTACATCAAGAACAGTGTCGGACGTGCCGGTGCTGTTCTGCCTAATCCTCGTACGGACGCTGACAGGCGCGTCAGTTCACCACGACGTCCGCCGGGACGGAGTGGAGCGCCATGACCAGCAGATGACGCCTGCGTATGGCGCCAGTGACGAGCAGGGCCACGACATGGAGCCGTCCCGGTTGACATCTATAGAAGCGGCAGCACCCGCATGAAGGAGAAGAAGGACCCGACAGTCCTAGAAGTCTTCTTCATCAAAACCATACAGTGCACGGACATTTATCTAGTATTTTATCAAAAAAGGGTTGCAAGTTGGAATAGACATGTCATGCATGCGTGTGGAACCGATCGAGTGCACCCTTCTTCACCCCGGTCAACTCGTCAACGTCAAGACGTTGCTTTTCTCGCACTATAGAAAGTAGTAGAAACATGACTGGGTACAGAGTCGTACGTCGGTTTCCTTCCTGGTCATCTAGCTAGCTAGCAGTGCAGGTCCAGCCGTGTTTGGCCAGTTTGTATTGCCCGCAGCTACATATCCAATGGGCCACTGGACATGGATGGATCCAAGGACCACCGTCTCGCATCTCGGCATCTGGACGGCAAATTGGCAAGTGTGTGTGTGTGTGTGTGGGGGGGGGGGGGGGGGGGGGGGGGGGGGGGGGGGGGCGGGACAAAAGCAACCCCACCCACCAAAGAACTTGACAACACTTTACCGAAAAAAGGAAACACCTTCGTTCCTTCGCTTGATGACAATAAACCAAAGAAAGAGCAAAGATTCTTTGGAAACCGCAGCAACGACGACTAAGTAGCAGGTTTATTTCGCACGTAGCAATATGTGGTAAAAAGACGGCGGCTGGAAGTTCGTTCTGGTGCTCACACTGTCACTGCCATCGATCTCATCTTCGCGCGCATGTATATAACTCCATAACATGTTGACGAGGAAGCAATTCAACTCTAGCAAATTGGCAAGTGGGGGGGCCGGGACAAAAGCAACCCCACCCACCAACGAACTTGACAACACTTTACCGAAAAAAGGAAACAACTTCGTTCCTTTTCGCTTGATGATAATAAACCACGGACATTTATCTAGGCCTTGTTTAGATTGCAATTTTTTGTAATCTGGACACTGTAGCACGTTTCGTTTGTATTTGATAAACTTTGTTTGATCATGGACTAACTAGGCTCAAAAGATTCGTCTCGTGATTTACAACCAAACTGTGCAATTAGTTATTTTTTTTACCTACATTTAATGCTTCATGCATGCGTCCGAAAATTGATATGATGGAGAGAGAGTGAAAAAACTTAAAATTTAGAGGCAATCTAAACAAGGCCCTAGTATTTTACCAAAAAAGGGTCGCAAGTTGGAATAGACATGTCATGCGTGTGTGTGGAACCGATCGAGTGCACCCTTCTTGACCCCGGTCAACTCGTCAACGTCAAGACGATGCTTTTCTCGCACTATAGAATGTAGTAGAAACATGACTGGTACAGGAGTCGTCGTCGGTTTCCTTCCTGGTCATCTATCTTGCAAGCAATCCAGGTCCAGCCGTGTTTAAGGTCTCAAGGACCACCGTCTCGCATCTCGGCATCTAGCCTCTAGAATCGAATCTACTAGACGGCAAATACAAGGGAGAGTTATTTATTTGGCACTGAAACAAATCGGTCTTTCTTATTTGACACTAAAAAATTCGAACTTTCGTATCTGACATCAAGTTGAAATTTTCTTTCTAAATGGCACTACCGTCTATTTTAACCATTTATCCGTTAGTTGACAGTTTTGACCATGTCAGTTTTTTCTCAGTAGGACCAAAATACCCCTCTGTACTCGCACACACAATTTTCTCTCTCGACTCGCCGAGCGGCTGTATCCCGCGACTTTTCTCCGTAATAAAAACAAACAAAAAAAACAAATCCTAGATCGATAGAAGGGGAGGAGAGGATGATGGAGCTCGCCGCCGGCGGTGCCCAGCTACGCGCGCCCTCAGCGGGGCGGCCTCACCCGGTGGAGCCTGGCCGCGGCGGGGTTGCGGCGGCGGGGCGGGCTCGCTGGCCGGCGCTCTGGCAGCCCGTGGCGTGGCGGAGGTGGTGCGGGCCCGCGACCCCTCTGGCCAGCACGCCTCGCTCTGCCCAGCTGCATGCGTGCTAGCTCGACCTTTGCCACACCCCACGCAGGCGCTGATCACGGGTTGCCCATTCCGTCCGCAGGTATCCCTCCGCTCCCGATGACTGTCTTTTGTGCAGTCAATATTAGCCTTTTCGTTTTTTAGATAGATGTTGGTGTAACTGCCCTTTATTTTTTTGGCAGGGGAGTGCCGAGTGCCCGAACAATATTTTTTCATAACTATCTATTCAATCCACCAAGATACTGTATATGGTTAGATGGTACAGTATCCTGAGATGTGCTACTCTAATTAAACTCTTTATTTTACGTAAGTAGTAAACTGTCATTGCTAACCTCTTTAATTTACATAAGAAATTTTAGTGTCAATGTCAGTTGTACCAGTGTGTGCGTTATTTATTTGCAGTCTTAGATTATCAAAATCCCATTTTTAGTTCGCAAATATATTTGTGATATTTATGATTTTCTTATTTGACATTGCGTCCATTTATTTTTTTTCCTATTTGGCACCACATGCTTCAACTGAAACAAGGGCATTTATGTCATTTTATCAGCCACTTGACATCGTTACTGGCCTAAATGGACGGTAGTGCCATCTAAGAAACGAAATTTCAACTTGATGCCAGATAAGAAAGTTCAAAATTTTTAATGTTAAATGAGAAAGACTGATTTGTTTAAGTGCCAAATAGATAATTATCTCCAAATACAAACCCACCAGCGAACTTGACGACACTTTACCGAAAAACCGAAACAACTTCGTTCCTTCCCTTAATAATAAACCCAAAAAAGACCAAAGATTCTTTGGAAACAGCAGCAATGGATTTAGGGAGTAAAGTTTAGTCCATGTCACATCCGTCGTTTGATGCTAACCGGAAGAATTAAATATGAGCTAATTATAAAACTAATCGTACAAGAGTAGACTAATTAGCAAGATGAATCTATTAAGCCTAATTAATCTATGATTAGCATATATTTAATGTAGCACCACACTGTCAAATTATTATGGACTAATTAGGTTTAATAGATTCATCTCGCAAATTAGTCTAAAACTACGCAATTAGTTTTGTAATTAGTCTATATTTAATACTCCAAATTAGTATCAAAGATTTGATTTGATAGGACTAAACTTTTATCCAAAGGAAAGAGCAAAATTCACCGCCGGTCCCTGAACTTGGCCGACGGTGTCATCCAGGTCCCTCAACTTCTAAAGTGATATCTGTGCGTTCCTAAACTTGGCAGACGATGCCATCCAGGTCCCTAAACTTTTAAGGTGATCACCGCAGGTCCCTAAACTTGGCTGGCGGTGTTATCCCGGTCCCTGAGCTTTCAAGGTGATCACCGTAGGTCCCTAAACTTGACAAGTGGTGTCATCCCTCTCCAAATGTAATAATATTAAAAGTTACCTATAGTATTAAAAGTTTTCTCTATTAAAAGTTACTTCTAATTTTAGTATTATTTTAAAAGTTTTAATAGTAATATTATAGAAGTAACTTGTCTCTGTTATTAATACTATAACATTATTATTAAACCTTTTAATACTATAATACTATTATTAAAAGTTCTAATACTATAATACTACTATTAAAAGTAATAGTATTATAGTATTAATAACATAGAAAAGTTACTTTTATAATATATTATTAAAACTTTTAAAATAATACTAAAATTAGAAGTAACTTTTTTAATAGAGAAAACTTTTAATACTATAGGAATTTTAATATTATTTTAATATTATTAATGATACATAAATAGTAAATTAATTTTATTATTTTCTATTTTAGTTTAAACCTAATATATTTGTTGTTGTAAATTATTTTAATACTTTAATTTATTTTTGGCTGATGTACATTATTTTATATAATTTATATTTTCATGATAAATATTATATAAATAATGATTGATTAATTGACATATGTTGGATCCACGTCTAACGTATAGTCAGCATGCCACGCCAGCTTATAGAATAGAATTTGAAATATTTTTTTTATTTCCATGTGAGTAGTATAGAACTACACTACACATAGGATTTTTGGAAGAAAAAAAATGAAGCTCACATTCACGTGCATGAGAATAGGAGAACACCGGACAGCTATCTAATTTTGGTCCTAGAGGAAGAGGCAATAGCCCCACCTTGCCAATGCAAATAACAAGGCAGATGCCATACTCTTACATAAGAAGACAAAAGCTAGCATATATTGGTCGAACTGAGTACGAAATAGTCCCACCTCGCCTGCACAAACAGAAAGACAAAGGCATGATGTTATGTATAACTACATATGCTTGTCCATCCACCTGCACTGGCACATTATTGATGCAGTTCTTGCAATGCGGTATTCTCGTTGTTAATTTACCGGAGGAAGAAAAGGCAATGTTCAGGAAAAGCATTGCTGATGGGTGGTGAAGTGGTGTGCCATGGCGAGGGCAACAAAATGGTGTGCCAATGTGCCATGGCGAGGACAACAATTAGACGGCTTTAGAGTATTCAGAGTTATCTTTCCTCTCCCAAACTAACGATAAAAATATGTACGTAACGAAAAAAATATGGTGTGACCACACACATAGTTCTGAAATTAATGTGGGTTTATAGGGATACCTCACATTGGACAGAGAAGGGGGATTCGCACAAACTCAAAGATTACAGTTAAATGATGTGTCCCTCAACAGAGTTACAGCCATAATCATGGGTACATACCAGATCGGCAGAGAAGAAAAGAAAGATCGAGAACACAAAGAACATTCAGATAAGCGTACAAACTGAAAACACAAAGAACATGAGATGGTGAGGACAACAATAGTCGGTTCAGAGTGTTCAGAATTATCTTAATTCATAAGTTGCCTTCCTCTCCATGACTAAAAGCATATAATTGGCGCCGATCATCGACCAAAATAAAAGCTGTGCCAAACTTTTGGCCTTTTGAAGCCATGTGTAGAGTTGTTTGTCCCTTCTTATCTGTTCTGAAACCAATCCCTGCATCCTTATTTAACAGTGTAGTGACCACCTCACATGGCCTATTCTTGCTGCTGAATGCAAAGTCTGGAGAGGATGGTGTTCCCCGTGTGCATTAGCGATGGCCAGATCCAATGGCACTCCCTGAAAATCATCTCTAAAAAAATCCAACATCGAGTGCCTGCTAAAAAAAGGTCCAACAAAAACAAAAAAAAAGATGGTGAATTCCTCACTCAACACTTATGCAATGCAGGTGAAGCAGAATTTACCACCTTACTGTTTTGGACTTTTGGTGGGTACAAGGAATGAGCAACAACAATAAATAATCATTGAACATGTATTTGGGCCCACCGACCATAGGCACATCCAACGCCTCCCGACGCCTCTCTCATTGACGCCTCTCAACGCCTTCCCTCATATGGGCCTATCAATCATTGACATAGCTAACGCTTTCTGACGCCTCCTCAACCATAATAAAAAAGTTCATTTATTATATCTTGATTTTATTTTTATGAATATAGATATGCACAATTTAGATTCAAATTCAGGAAGTTACTTTATATCAGCTTTCATAATAGCATATACGGTTAATTCAGAAGAAACTTAGTGGTTACTTTGCATTATCTTTTGAAATGGCAAAAGTGAGTAATTTATATAAAAAATTCGGATTTTGTTTCGAATTACCTTTCATAATGAAATTTGTTGAATTTAGATTTAGGTGTATATTTATGTGCTACTTTTCGTACTTTTTATAATAGCAGAGTTGTGTAATTTATTATGAAATAAACAAAATAGATCTAATGCCTATTACTGTAGATGATAGTTAGAAATAATACACTAAATAATTTCTAAAATTTATGATTTCTGCTAGCGCGTCTGGCAAGGCTTAACATTGAAGCCTTCCAAGTAATAATATAGTAAGGTAACTATTGATTGGAAGTATTATTTTCTATATATTTAGTTAAACTTAGAATGGTATTACTCATACCCGATTTAGGAATTGGAATTGTCATTTTTTTGTTGTTGTTGAGAGAATAGGTGTGCAAGCCGTGAATCAAACGGCCGTCGGTTGCGTGCCAAATACGCTGGAGAGCTTGTGTTTCACGTCACCCAATTAATGTAAGCTCCATCGTGATCACACAGGACAGGACAGTCGTGACGACCAAACGTGCAGCTCTCCATTATGTAGGATTGACCTTGACTCAGCGGGAAAAAGTCTTTGTTTAATCTTGGTTATTATTTTGGTGAGTTGGGTTTACGTGTAAATTTCACACAAGAATCCAATAAAAACAATGCAATAAATCCCAGAATGATAGGAACAAAAATAGAACTAATAGAAGGGTGGCTTGGCTTACCCAACCATGCATGCAGCTAGTATGTTGTTTCATTAATTGACCTATTCTTAAGCAACTTTTGTTGCATCTTCTTTGTCTTTTCTTTTTTAATCTATGTCCTATATTCTGAACATCCCTGTCGGGGTCTCTGTCGGACCTCCACGAGAAAATCTTGATGGATGGCCGACGACTCCTTGACTTCCACCGTCGTCCTCTGTGGCGTCGTCGGTCCAGTCGTCACCAGCGGTCTCGGCTGCCGTACAGCGTACAGGACCCACACTTCCATTTCCATCAGCGGAGCGTGCGGGATGGGATGTGTTTTTTTTGTGGCTCTCACGGACAGTACAAAAAAAATAGTAATCATGTGGAGAGAAAAGTACCTACACCGTTGTGGGTCAAGATAGATTATAACAGCCAACATTGATTTCATATGCATCGCAGCGTCGAAAAGGAGCAATGGATTATGGAATGGGAAATTGGGAGTTATCTGAATATGTCACAATATATATAGGAAATGATACATCTCTAGTACAATTCTAATCTCCTATGTTTGATAAACAACTTTTACAAAACCAAACAGTAATATTTATGATATGAAAGAACCGCATCAATTTAGATCCATTATAAAATGAAATATATTTAAAGTTTGTTTCCTTTGATGTGGTAAACATGGGTGGAGCTAGCATCTGGACTCGCAACCTCTTCCTCTTCTTCTTCCATCACCTCTTCTCTTCTGCCGTGAAGGTGAAGGGAATCGAGAGTCGCTGGTACCGGGGAGGCATACGAGGACAGGGAGATATTAAGTCTCTAAAACCATGACCTAGGTCTCTACTTGATTTATAATAAAAAAAATAATAAACTAATCCAATATGATGCGTGCACTTGTCTTTTTCCAGTGCTCTCTATTAACCGTATCGTACCAAAAGTTTAGAACGTTGAGCCTATGCTAGTATAGAAAAGGTAAATATCACATAACAAGCACAAAATATGCAATCATAAATATATTAATCAAATGATCAAGCAAGAAAGACAATTTTCCAAAGGTGTGGCAGCCATCTTGTGGTGTCAGTTGCCAAAACGCAACCTCGTGTCCTTGTTGGGGGTCCACCGATGCATGCTCCCGATGTTAGGCAACACGGTACGTTATGCTAGCACGCAGACAAAAGATAACCACAAAATCAAGATCACTTATATATAGACTAGTATAATGCCCGTGCTAACGCTACGGTGACATTTGGTAATACAAATCAGACAACCAAAAATGATCTACTTGCACAATACTTAGTTTCAAAAGATCTGGATCCAATATTACTATGGGAACACCCACCTCTTTGCCAAACAGAGCTTTATTATCACGGATTCAACAATGTCATTACAAAACAAAACTCTTGAGACAGAACTGAAAACAATACTCGGTCTTTGTCATGACATATTGACAAAATATGCACGTTCATGCACAACTTTATTTTCCCTCCACTCCAAACTTCTCAATTCTTGAGCTTTGCAGCTACCAGGCCTTCCTGTTGAGCTCATGGGCGATCGGTGCCACCAAAGAGCGAACATGTTATACTTGCACCTGTCAACAAAAGAAAAAAAAAAGAACTTACGAGCTGTTAGACTCGAGCATGCAGCAGCTTCTGTTTCTCCATGGCGCTGCGCTTTGATTGCCCCCAGACCATCACCGCCCTAGCCAAGCTCTAGCCACCTGCGCAAGAAGTCAGGAACTGTCGATGCGGGACCCACGGGATACCCCTCAATGAAGACAGAAGATATAGTCTAACTAGAATTCTTTCCATGTAATCTTAGTAGTAGTATTATTCTGTAATCCTACTAGAAACTCTCATTGTAAACCGACTAGGACTCTGGCCTCCTGACTATATAAAGGAGGGCGGGGTTCCTAGAGAGTTAGAGACAACACTTTACAATCAATCCAACGCAAAGGCTAACGCCGACTGGACGTAGGGCTATTACTCGATCACGATCGAGGGTCCGAACCAGGATAAATCGACTGTCTCTTGCGTTTACCGTCGAGTTCTGCATACGCTGAAGCCCGAACAAACTGCCCCGGGTACCCCCGCGGTAGGCTATCGGTGGTAAAACATCGACAGCTGGAGCGCCAGGTAGGGGCTTTCGGCGAATTTGCATCCGAGAGCTCGACGGACCTCGACAACATGATCTTCTCGACATGATCAACCTTCATCTTCGGTTCATGGATCTACGAGGCAGGCGACGATGGCAAGCTCCAAAGTCGTCTCCTCGAAGATTCGGATCACCATGAAGACCTTTCTATTTCGGCGACTACGACAGATCAACTCGTCGGAAGATTCGCGCAGCTCGTGATGTCCGATCCAACTTAGATTTCGTGGCTTTGCGCATCCGACTCAAACTCGGGCTCCGCATCCAAGATGGAGTCTTACCCGAGTTCTTTCGAGAAACCAAGTCCTTTTCCGGCAGGGTTCCAGAACGCGGCCTCGGCCTATCAAGGATTCAACTCGGAATACACTCAGAGTCCTTTCAAGAAGTCAAGGTCCTTTTCCGTTCGGACTCCACAACATGGCAAAATCTTATCAGGCACGGCCCGAAGGATCCCTCGATCCGGTGCTTAGAATGCCACTAAAAGGAGCTCAGGAAGGTCTCGTACTAACTATAACGTCTCAAGACTGCATCGTCCACTGGCCAGGTTCTGTTCCTGAGGATAGCGGTACCCGACTAGTCGGCACGACGACAACAACAATTCTACCCTACCAAGAAGGAGACTCGATCTGCGACCTTGAAGCCTATACTAAAGTTATCAACAACTTCGATAGTGTGGAAACCAATGTCGATAACAGAACAATTAACGCACTAGAAGTATTCATGGTTCGCCGTCCTCGATCACCATTGGTCCCCCTAGAAGCACCCGACATCAGGTCATCGGATGAATCTGAGTCCAACATATCACCCTTTATCCAGGGGCACGATGGTGAGATCGAGAATCAGAAGCAAGCCAGAGAAAGAAGAAACAAATTGAAACAAGGACGCCAGCGCCATGCTATGCAGCGCAAGGAAGCTTGGATCAAATATGAGTCAGATCTGGCTGAGTACAATAGAAGAAAATCAGAACAAGAAGTCGAAGAAAGACGCGCGGAGAATACACCCTACAATAGGATCTGAGAAGCACTAGAAGAACTCGAAGCAACATCACATCCCAGTGAAAAACAGGAACAGCTCTGGGACCTTCTCCGGTCAACAGCCCTAAGGACACATGACGGAAGGACCCGCTCAAGACTACCTGCCAGGTCAACATCTCATGGGCAGGAAGATCAAAATCAAAGGAAGTCCGCTTTCGAGAGACTCGGACCAAGTGGAAGTCACAACAGAGAAAGTAGAAGGGACCATAGTCAAAACTACCGAGTCGAACAACCAAGAAAGATCAGAAGCAAAGTACCTGTTCAGACAGCCCCGCAGAACTACTCTCACCAAAACAACAGTTGGCTAGAAGGAGGTGCTGAATCAGAATACACAGAAGCCGGAACGCATGATAGATTCCCCTGTTTTACAAACAGACTTGCCTCAATACGACTACCTCACAAGTTCAAGCCGTCCAACCACTCTAAGTATGATGGCAAGACCGAACCAAGGCAGTGGCTCAGGATTTACTCACAGTCGATTGAACTAGCCGGAGGAGACAACGATATCAAGACCTTGTTCTTTTCCATGGCCCTAGAAACCATGCCCCTCCAATGGTTCGACAAATTAAATCCAGGATCAATCAGAAACTGGGAGGACTTGTAAAGAGTTTTCTGTGAAAATTTCGTGGGTATCATTACGCACCCCATCATCCACGTAGAATTAAAAGGACTCAAGCAGAAAGGAGGCGAAAGTCTCAGAAATTACTATCGACGATTTGGCGAATTACGTGCTCAAGTATATGACATCACCGAACGAGAAGTAATCGAAGCTTTCTCTCACGGAATCATGGCTAGGTGGCAATTTCAGGACTTCTGCAAAGAAAACCCGAGAAACAATGAAGAATTCAGACGCACAGTAGAAAAGATGATTACTGCAGAGGAGATGACACGAGAAAGGTTCCCTCGATAGAAACAACCAAGACAACCTAGACAAGCAAAATCATCGAAACATCAGACATCAGGAAAGAAAACGTGGACCGGACAACACCGTAGCGGTGGCTGATAATTCAAGGAAGTTTTCCAAACCCAGAAGGTATGACGACATTGAAAACATGCATTGCATCTGGCACCCTAAAGGAAATCACACCATCGGAAATTGCTACACCTTCAACGATCGATACACAAGAAAAGATAATAAGGTAAACACTAAAGAAGACAATCAGAAAAAAGATGAAGACAACCATGAAGACAAGGGATTCCAAAAATCCAGGGGGACAGTAGCAGTGATCTTCGCTGGGGCCCCAGATTCTAGAAGCAAACATCAAGAAAAGCTAGCTCTACGAACCATCATGGCAGCAGAACCGTCTACTCCAAGATATCTCAATTGGTCACAGTATTCAATCCAGTTTTCAAGAGAAGACCAATGCACTAGCATAGGAAACGTAGGCCATTACCCACTGGTTCTAGATCCAACTATCGTCGGTATGACTGTCACAAAAGTACTAATCGATGGGGGAGCCGGGCTCAACATCATTTTTTCAGAAACACTAAGGAAGATGGGACTACAACTCGCCAGGGATGAATTACACCAACTGAGCACCCCTTTTTATGGGATAGTACCCGACAAGGCAGCCATGCCACTTGGACAAATCACTCTATCGATTACTTTTGGAACTCCCTCAAACTACCGAACAGAGTTCAGCAAGTTTGAAGTTGCAGACTTCGATTCATCATACCACGCAATCCTCGAGCGCTCAAGCACTAGCAAAATTCATAGGCGATACCTGCATTACCCGTACCTATTGCTTAAGATGCTAGGGCCTAACGGTGTCCTTTCCCTTCGAAGTGATTTGAAGCGCTCTTTTGACTGCGACGTTCAGGCAATTTAAATTGCAGCCAAAGCACAAGCCGCCAATGGTAGAAAAGAAATAGCCACTATTGCCGCAGAAATGAGCCTAGAAGAACTAGAGATACCGGCTAAAAAGCCCAGCATCCTCGCACCACCAAAAGAAGCCGATGTCAAGCAAATCGACCTGGGCACCAGTGATCCCTCCAAAACGGCAACCATCAGCGCCCATCTCTCGACAAAATAGGAACTCACGCTCACCAACTTTCTTCGAGACAACAAAGATATCTTCATTTGGAAGCCGGCCGACATGCCAGGTGTCCCAAGAGAGTTGGCTGAGCATAGAATCGATATCAATGAAGGCTCCCAGCCTGTAAAGCAACGGCTACGACGATTCTCACCCGACAAGAAGGCAACAATTAAAAAAGAAATCACAAAGCTAATGGCAGCTGGATTCATCAGAGAAATCCTTCATCCAGATTGGCTAGCAAACCCAGTTCTAATACAAAAAAGAATACGGACGAGTGGCGTATGTGCATCGACTACATAGATCTCAACAAACACTGCCCAAAAGATCCATTCGGGCTACCACTCATTGATCAGATAGTTGATTCAACAGCAGGATCTGCCCTATTATCCTTTCTTGATTACTATTCAGGATATCACCAGATCGCATTAAAGGAATAAGACCAGAGCAAGATATCTTTCATCACTCCATTTGGTGCCTACTGCTACAAAACCATGTCGTTTGGACTCAAGAATGCTGGAGCCACTTACCAAAGAGCTATCCAAACGTGCCTTGGTAAACAGATCGACAAAAATGTAGAGGCATACGTGGATGACGTAGTAGTAAAAACAAAGAACCCGGACACACTAATTGAAGACTTAAAGCAAACCTTCGAAAACCTAAAAAGGTGGAGGTGGAAATTGAACCCAAACAAGTGTGTATTCGAAGTTCCTTCAGGACAACTACTCGGATTCTTGGTCAGTCATCGTGGAATCGAAGCCAGCGCCAAGCAAATTTGAGCCATAACAGAGATGGGCCCTCCTCGAAGTGTCAAAGATGTGTAAAAACTAACAGGCTGCATGGCGGCCCTCAATCAGTTTCATATCAAGACTCAGTGAAAAAGGGTTACCTTTCTTTAAACTACTAAAGAAGACAGACAAGTTCGAGTGGACAGAAGAAACCGACGAAGCTTTCAAAAGACTTAAGGCATACCTCACCTCCTCGCCCGTTCTCACACCTCTAAAGAAATACTGAAGACATGATGCTGTACATTGCGGTAACTTCTACTATGATCAGCACAGCGATAGTCATAGAAAGAGAAGAAAAAGGGCGCGTATATAAAGTACAATGCCCCAGTATACTACATCAGCGAAGTACTATCAGAATAAAAAATCCGGTACCCGCATGTGCAAAAACTACTCTACGCCCTCCTGATCACTTCACGCAAGCTTCGCCACTATTTTGAAAGCCACAAGATTACCATGGTGACAGATTTCCCACTCAGAGACACCCTACACAATAGAGACGCAACATGGCGCATATCTAAGTGGACAGTTGAACTTGGTGCTCTCAATATCGAATTTCACCCCACTGGAAGGCAATTAAATCTCAAGCCCTTGCCGATTTTGTTGCCGAGTGGACAGAAATTCAACAACCTATGTCAAATACCATCCTTGACCATTGGAAGATGTACTTTGATGGATCGCTCAAGCTAGGCGGAGCCGGTGCAGGCATTCTCTTCATTTCTCCAGACGAAAAACAACTCAAGTATGTCCTTCAGATATTATGGCAAGCTACAAACAATGAAGCAGAATACGAAGCCCTCATCAACGGGCTCCGAGCAGCAATTACTCATGGAATCAAGCGATTACTCAGTATACGGCGATTCGGCAGTAGTCATCAACCAAGTCAACAAACAATTGGGACTGCACCAAAGAAAACATGGGCGCTTACTGTGCTGAAATTCGAAAACTCAAAAAACATTTTCAAGAATTGGAAATTCTACATGTCCTGCGCGATTCTAATATTGCAGCAGATGTCCTCACCAAGCTCAGATCGGACAGGGTGAAGGTCCCACCCAGTGTATTCATAGAGGAGTTATCAGCTCCCTCTATCAAACAACCCGATGAGATAACCCCTGAACTCCCAGCTAAAGGCACCCAGATTTTGGTAACCACCACCTCATGGACCCAGGTTTTTATTGATTATATCAAAGAGAATAAGTTGCCAGCAGATAAAGAGGAGGCTACCTAGGGTTGTTCGTAGAAGCAAGAACTGCGTCCTAGTAGGGGACAAGCTGTACAGAAGAGCCACATCATCAGGAGTACTCCTAAAATGTGTCTCATTTGAAAAAGGCAAAGAGATCTTAGACAAAATACACTCAGGTTGCTTTGAAAGACTGCAGAAGAACTCGTCAGAAAATACAAAGGTTGTCAAATGTTTGCAAGACAAGCTCATATACCAGCTCACAATCTCATCTACATCCCACCCGCTTGGCCTTTCTCCTGCTGGGGGCTGGATCAAGTAGGACCTCTCAAGAAAGCAAAGGGCGGTTTCGAGTACATCTTTGTAGCAATTGATAAGTTCACCAAGTGAATTGAATACAAACCACTCATAAAATACAGCGCAGCCAAAGTAGTCGAGTTCATCTAAGACATTATGCACCGCTTCGGCATGCCCAATCGAATCATCATAGATTTGGGTTCTCCCTTCACAGCTACAGAATTCCAAAGTTGGGCACTAGGATTGCGGCTTCGGCATAGATTACGCATCAGTCGCACATCCAGAAGCCAACGGATAGGTAGAAAGGGCTAACGGACTCATACTAGCCGGATTAAAACCAAGATTGTATGAAGAACTAGTGGACTATGGATCCAAATGGATTGAAGAATTATCCAAAGTAGTATGGGGGCTACGAACTCAAATAAGCAGAGCCACCGGATACTCACCTTTCTTCCTAGTTTACGGATCAAAAGCTGTACTACCTGCCGACTTGATCTAGACGTCACCAAGGATAGAACAATATGACGAAGGAGAAGCAGAACACACCCGAAGATTAGAACTCGACAGTACAGAAGAAGTCAGAGTAAAGGCTACCCTTCAATCAGCCAGATACCTCCAAGGTTTAAGACGCCACTACAACAAGAATACCCAGCCTCGATCACTCCAAATCGGAGACCTAGTACTAAGAAGAATACAAAAAACTGACGGACACCATAAACTACTCAGTCCATGGGAAGGTCCTTTTATTGTCACAAAAGTCACCGGACCAGGCACGTACAAGTTGATAACTAAAGATGGAAAAGAAGTCAACAATACATGGCACATCAGCCAACTAAGAAGATTCTACGCATGAAAACAACTCAAGGAAGAATATATATACAAGCCATAAGAGATCAACGTTCATGATCAATAAAGATGGTGTTCCTCGACAATATATGTCTTATTATGGCTTTCCCCCAGTTGTTTTCACTAAGCATATCAACGTTCATGATCAATAAAGATGGTGTTCCTCGACAACATATGTCTTATTATGGCTTTCCCCCAGTTGTTTTCACTAAGAATATCAATATTCATGATCAATAAAGATGGTGTTCCTCGACAACATATGTCTTATTATGGCTTTCCCCTAGTTGTTTTCACTGAGCATACCAGGCCTAGAGCAAAAGAGCGGAAAAGATGCTTGAGCCCGCCGATGAGAGGTAGCTAATAAGCTAACCCCCGAACCAAAAAGCAAAATGGCTGAAATTATGCCTGAGCATACCGGCCGAGAGCAAAAGAGCTAAAAAGATGCTTGAGCCTGCCGATGAGGGTAGCTAATAAGCTAACACCCGAACCAAAAAGCAAAATGGATGAAATTATGCCTGAGCCTACCGGCCAAGAGCAAAAGAGCTGAAAAGATGCTTGAGCCCGCCGATGAGGGTAGCTAATAAGCTAACACCCAAACCAAAAAGCAAAATCACTGAAATTATGCCTGAGCATACCAGCCGAGAGCAAAAGAGCTGAAATGATGCTTGAGCCCGCCGATGAGGGTAGCTAATAAGCTAACACCCGAACCAAAAAGCAAAATGGTTGAAATTATGCTTGAGCATATCGGCCGAGAGCAAAAGAGCTGAAAAGATGCTTGCGCCCACCGATGAGGGTAGATAATAAGCTAACACCCGAACCAAAAAGCAAAATGGCTGAAATTATGCCTGAGCATACCGGCCGAGAGCAAAAGAGCTGAAATGATGCTTGAGCCCGTCGATGAGGGTAGCTAATAAGCTAACACCCGAACCAAAAAGCAAAATGGCTGAAATTATGCCTGAGCATACCGGCCAAGAGCAAAAGAGCTGAAAAGATGCTTGAGCCCGCCGATGAGCGTAGCTAATAAGCTAACACCCAAACCAAAAAGCAAAATGGCTGAAACTACGCTTGAGCATACTGGCCGTGAACAAAAAAGCTGAAAAGATGCTTGAGCCTGCCGATGAGGGTAGCTGATAAGCCAACACCCGAACCGATCCTAAGATGTTTTTACAACCAGGGAAAGAGCCAAATGCTGGCCACATCTTGAGTTAAGCAAAAAAAGGCTAAAAAGAAGAAGCTGAAGATACTTGAGATCGCTGGTCCTAAGTCTTTTCAGTACTAACAAGAACAAAAAGGTTGTAAGGACAAAGATCTACTTACCCCGAGTTGTTTACACGGCAGCCAGACAAGCACTCGACAAATCAAGAAAGTTTGTCAAGACAACGATCTACATATACCAAGTTGTTTACACGGCGCAGACGAAAGCCAGACAAGCACTCGGCAAGTCAAACGACTACTCGGAAAAAAGACTGATCACTTGGACAACTCATTCAAAGAATAAACAAGGCAAAGACATCCAGGCAAAGAAGACATCAACAAAAAATAAAGAATCTTCATTCAAAAAGAAGTATAATATCCTATTACAGAGGCTGGAGTACAAAGGTCAATTACATCAAGCATCGTCATTAGGAAAAGAAATATCAATATTAAGATTATCCACAATCCTCCTAGCTAAATCTTCGACCTCAGGCTCCACCTTTTCAACGGCATCCAGATATTCTTGACTCTCTGCTTCTTCTGCAATCTTGGACAAAGGCACCTCCGGAGCAAGAACCCGGACCTGGGCAAGAACATTTCTGGTACATAGTTGGGCGCACCTCTTCACGAACTCCTGGAAACGGGTCGGAACTTGAGGAATAAACTGAGCCCAAGATTGACCATCATCTGTTGGAGTCCGGAGAAGATCGGCTACTGACCGAAATGATTTCCACAAAGCATTCCAGTTCTCAGTAGCCGTCGCCAACTTGCCAGTCAAGTCTTTAATAGTTTTTTGGACCTGCACAAGATCCCTATCAGCTCCACGCCTAATCAACTTGGCAAGCGCGAGTTCTTCTTCAGCACGAGTAATTACCTCCTCAGCCCTGTTGTGACTATTGTGAACACGTATCTTCATTTCCTCAATACCCTCCGAGAGCTTCTACTTTTCAACTCAGAGAGCTAGACCAGGCACACAAAAAAGTCAGCAGAAAGGGAAATTTGAATACAAAAGGAAACAAAAAGAACCCAGATATATGCTCGGGGGCTTGCAACAGGAGAGGGTTTCAGTTCTTTGAACAACTCAGATTCAAGACCCTCCAACTCTTTGTTTCAAATAGCAAGAGGCACAGGGGCTACACTCAGTGAGTGCACTTTTTCTTCAAAAAAGCGCATATCACTCAGAAGAATTCTTCAAGATAAGAGTTTTCAAAAAACATAAGATTCAAGACCCTCTAACTTTTTGTTCCAAATAGCAAGAGGCTCGGGGGCTACACTCAGTGAGTGCACTTTTTGATAAAGAACCCGGGTATATCCTTGGGAGCCCTTCGACGAAGAATCAGAGCAATTTCAAGACAAGACCCTCCAGCTCCTTGTTCCAAATAGCAAGAGGCTCGGGGGCTACACCCAGATGGGAGTACTTTTTCTTCAAAAAAAAGGTACACACCACCCGAAGATCTCACGAAGCGCTACACGGTTTCGCTCAAGAAAGCACTCGGACGACGCTTGTTCCTACTCGGCAAGACCTGAAGGAACAAGACGAGGCTTCCAGAGCTCAACCATGAAGTGCTCGGGGGCTTGTCGATGCGGGACCCACGGGATACCCCTCAAGGAAGAGAGAAGATCTAGTCTAACTAGGATTTTTTCCATGTAATCTTAGTAGTAGTATTATTCTGTAATCCTACTAGGAACTCTCATTGTAAACCGACTAGGACTCTGGCCTCCTGACTATATAAAGGAGGGCGGGGTTCATAGAGAGTTAGAGACAACACTTTACAATCAATCCAACGCAAAGGCTAACGCCGACTAGACGTAGGGCTATTACTCGATCACGATTGAGGGTCCGAACCAGGATAAATCGTCTGTCTCTTGCGTTTACCGTCGAGTTCTGCATACGCTGAAGCCCCAATAAACTGCCCTGGGTACCCCTGTGGCAGGCTATCGGTGGTAAAACATTGACAGGAACCCACCTGAGCAAGAAGACAGGACTTAGAAACCAACCTGTGCTAGATATAAGTTATAATTCATAAAATGAGGGGAAATTGCATATTGTTAGGACAATTCTGTACTAACTTCACCGCATAAGTGCACATATTAATTGTTAAAATAGTGTCTAATTGTCCAGGCACATAGTGATGAAATTTTAGGCACTCGGATCATGCGAAATGTTTTGAAGCAGCAGGAATAATTTATTATGGCCGAGAAACAATAATTGGGCAACATTTTAAGGAGCGGAATGTGTCCTTTAAATTTGTTTTGATCAAAAGCATCATGGAACCAAAAGATAAGTTAATGCAAAGGCACTAGTGATGCATGTTACAAGTAATTTGGAGTGTTCCTATTTATTAACTTCCAAATACAGCTATTAAAGTGAACTGGCCAACTGGGCCTTACATTTAGTCAAAAACACATTGAAGCAAAAGCTAAATTAGTCCGGAGTACCACCAAACTATCTCACCCGTCTGCAGCGACAACCACAACAACTAAAGAGGCAAAGTTCGAAGATCAAAAGGCCACCACACTGTCCAAACCTAGATTGCAAATATAGATAGCGAACGGAAGTGATTTGATTGACAGAGGCAATAAAAATAAAATTTTCTTACTTCTAAAATGAAAAGTGTGCCCGTGCTAACACTACGGTAAAATACAAAACTGACCAAACTGTCGATAGGCATTACAGTAATTATGCAATCAAGCTGATAGCAGTGATAATAAACAATAACGTACTAAATCTGTGGAGCTGTTAACTTGATAGCTAACACAAATTCTTAATGCAGAGTAGTGAAATGACCGCTAGAAAGGCTAAAAATTAATTTCTTTTTCTACCAAAATAATATAGGAATAGATTATATACAAAAGGAAAATCCTGCAGGCAAACATAAGCCTGCATAATGTAGGTTTGAGCTTACCAAACAAAGGCATGAACCTCTCATTTCCTTACCTCTAAGCTCCTCTAAAAGCATGGAAAGGTCGCAGCAAAACATGATAATATCATGCCTTAGTTGATTGCAATGCTTTTATTATTCTTCTCAGCCGTAGCAGTTTCTGGTTCAAAGCTAAGCTCCCAGGTCGGCCAGTAGTGAAGGTCCTGTTTCAGAGTAAGTACACGAGGCATTCCATTCAAATGGACGGTCCTCACTCTAACAAATTCACCATCTTCGAGACCCTAACCAAATAAATAGTTCAGATATTAATTCAAATCAATCAGTTTTCATCTAATTTTAATGCCACACACAAGCAGTGACCAGAATAAATTTGGCAGATCCAAATCTTTAGTAGATAAACACTTGCAGATTTACATATTAAGTTGAAGAAATGTTTATCATGACTGATTAAAGATGGTTTTTAATATTGCATACACAACTTTGTAAGGGAATCTCACCTAGCAACATAAACACCATGATCATCTTCTGGCAAAAAGCCTAGTGCACGCACTGCTGAATGAGGATCCTGGATAATGCATCCACACCAATTAACCATTCGGTTTGTACCACTGCTGAATGAGTCATATAAGAAGAGACAATGAAGAGACAGGTCTAATCTACCTTGTTTTCAGAACTGCAGCGCGTGTATGAACTATTAAGTAATAACCTCATGATTACTTTTGGTTAAAAATTAACTACACCGACACACACAAATGTAACTGTCAACTGGGCAATTAAGATCTCAATGAACGACAGAGCTCATCTAATATATTATGAATGCTGTGTAGCATCAAGTTCGTACTTAAAATCTGCAATTATTAAGTCCGTGAGTGTGTGTAGGAAACAATTAGAAATTTCTCATATATGGCTTCCTTATCACAAAGTTTCAGTAATTTCATTCAACTGAACATAAGTATCCAAGATGAATGCAGATAAGTGTTGAACCATCTCAATGGGAATCCGACAATGGGGGAACTTGTGGGACAATGGGAGTATCAATTGAACAATACTACTGCAGTAAGAATGATCAGAAAAGGAAAACGATACTTTTTTAGCTGCGAAAAAATTATGTTGGTCTTTCAATTTATCCGGCTACAAAATCAGGTATTCTTTGGATGCAGTGAATAAACCGATATTCATATAGTTTCCCTGAATCTATTTCCTTCAATAATTCAAATTCACCAAATTGACACCAACTGTACTTGACGATCTGCTACCTATCAAGGCCTGCCTGTGCATGCTGCTAAGCTGGCATATTAGTCCCGTTTATTTATAATAATGCAACTAATTCTCCACCATAGGGTGTTTTAATATCGTGACATTCCTGTCCTCACGAGAAAACAAGGATAAAGCATTGATCCATCCAGCAATCGTGTGCATCCCTCTATGCCTATTAGAGGCAGAAATTCAAGATGATTGCAAATTTACAATTTACCTGACGAATTCTAATTCTAACACTACAATTTTTGAGATAGAAGAAGGCAATACAGAGCACGATTGATCGACGGAGGAAACACGAGATCGACGAAAGGGACACCTAGCCTAGTGTGGAATTGATTGATGCATAAGTAGATCAGTATAAGTGCATACCCTGGAGATAGTCGCAGTTCTCGGCCTCCTTGCGCACGACGTCGACGACGGCGTTGATGAGCTCGGCGCCGTCGATGTAGTGGCCCTTGGCCCAGTTGTTTCCGACATCGGACTGGGCGTAGAAGAAGTTGTCGGGGCAGAAGATGCCGCCGAAGGGACAGCAAGGCTGCAGGCGGTAGCGGCGAGGCTACAGCACGAGCAGGCGGATGGGACGGCGAAGCTAGAGCACGGGCAGGCGGCGTGCAGGAGGTAGCGGCGGCCGGCGGGACGGCAGGCAGTAGCGGCAGCCGGCAGGATACGCGCAGGCGGTAGTGGCGGCCGATAGGATCGGAACCGCATGGCTGTGCGGTCAGAGACGTCATGGGGCGGTTTCTCCGTGTCGTTTGGAAGGAATTTTTTTTTGAAGGAAACTTATTTGTTTTTTTTGGTCAGTTTGGAATTTGATCCTGGCCTCCTGGGTCTCATGCGGTGCGTCGCGTACAAGCGGTATGCGGGATGCGGAGGGCGCAGATTCTCTAACTTGGTTAAGAAAAGTCACCGGTGACTTTGGCCGTTCCAGATGCCACTCAATTTACATCCAACGGCTGCCGCTCCTCTGAACTACTTTCCACATATAGCAGTCAGCTCACAAGAAGATTATGGCCCAAACAAAGCCCATATTTGGAGAAATAAGCCCAGCTTGACCGGAGAGACAAATAAAACGAGAATAGCGGCTAATTCAATGCATAAACATATACGGACACTATTTTTAGTGCAAATTTAACAACCATTTCACTTAAATATTTTGCATAGCGCTCATGCTCCAAAATAACCCCAGCCACTTTTACTACATCAATTTGCACTGTTTAGCCAAATAATTGCAGCAAGTGTTAACCACGTTCACCCCAAAAGAACAAAATATCCTTCCCCTGCAGCAACGATTAGGGTCCTAGAGGAAATCATCAATGTTACTAAGTCCCTGGAAACACAAAGGAAAAGTTGAAAAAATTTAATATTTAAACTAATTCTACAAGTTGAAAAAGACAAATATTGAAACTACCATCAACAAATTGGTGTAGCCAGTGAAGACATTGCTAGCATCATCCATTGATACTTGTGTTTCTACAGCTACACTATTTTCTCCATGCTGCATAAATCATCCAAACTTGAAATTTAGCAAGTACTAGTGAATAGAAACATTATTTTGGAAAGGGTTTCAGCAACATACGTTGGATTTATTTGGCACCTTTTTCTTGTACTTTCGTGTCTTGTCCAGCCAACTTCGTTTCCGCTTTGAACTTTTTGGTTGAACCTCTTTTTTCCTTAGGCATGCAGCTCCAAGGAAATCTTCATCTTGTTGAACATCAGGTTGGAGTTGGACATTATATGAATCAGACAAAATGCTTGTAGGTGCACTAATTTTGTCCTGTAGTTGCTTACCAAGACAATCAAGTGCATCATCTACCAATAGGCAACACTCTGGAGAGCTTGCTGCTTGATATGCCAGATTCAGAAACTTGTGAGACATATACTTATATCGAAGCATTGCATCTAATTTTGGATCTTCGATGATTCTCCTTCCTTTATTATCTTGTACAGTTTCATACCTTGCTCCCCTTGTCCAACGCTTCAGCACATAATGGTCAGGCAATAGTTTGATATTCATCAAGTCAAGAACTTTCGATCCATGGCTACACAATACACCTGTCCTTTCAAATTGGTTGCAGCTACATGAAACTTTTTGCTCCAAAGGATCACCTACAACTATGCGCTCTTGTTCAGAACTTAAATCACCATCAGATCTCACAATAGAAATAGCATGTGTTATTTTCATGCAATGGTCTAGTACATGCAGCCATGGATCTTTCATACTCAGCTTGGAATGCTTCAAATATTTGGGGGGGTGTAAAGTTTACTTGCTTGCACTAACATAGGTGTCTTCATTCTTATTCTTGGTAGCTTTTTCCTAGCTTCAAATTCTTCATCTAGTTCCTTGTTTCTTTTTCCTTGCACTGCCCTTTCAAAGTGCTTTAAGAACCTAATGATGTCAAAATCTGATTTCAGATGTTGTTTCAAGTCACTATTGAAACTCTCACTTAATTGTGTGCTTCTCATTCCCAATGTAAAAACATCCCTCATGTAACATTCAGCCCATTTCTCCTTAAACTTGTAGATGCTATCCAGCCATAATGACTTATTCTTATCCACCTTATTTCTCATGCTGTCAAATGCTTCTTCAAAGGCCTCCTTGTCCTCAATATTATACATGCAAGCACTGAAATCTAAGAGGATATGAGATTCTTCATTTTCATCATTTTTATTGTTGCTCAAGTGCTTGACAGCATTCTGCATTATATGAAAAGTACACAACCCATGCCATGCATCTACAAATACCTCCTGAATTGCATTTCCCATTGCAGCGTCTTGGTCAGTAAATATAGTTCTGGGTTCCTTTCCATTGTGTGCAGCTAGAAAGGCCTTAAATAACCATGTGAAAGAAGCACATGTTTCATCAAATAAAATTGCTGCTCCAAAAACAATGGTCTCTCCTAAACTGATTGAATCCAACAAAAACACCAAACGGACCTATATTCTTTGTTTGTGCCAAAGGTGGTGTCAAAGGTGACAACATCTCCAAAGTGTGCATAATCAATTATCATCTTTGCATCTGCCCAGAAAATATTGGTTATCTGTTCTTCATTGTCCAATTGCAAAGCATAGTGGAAAGAAGGATTGTCAGCGATCTTGTCTCGAAAATACTTCAACATGCTTCCAGCCTGGCCATAAGCCAACTCCCTTTGACGCCGACTCTGCAAGTAATTTTTATGATCACGACAAGTGTAGCTGAGATTTATGGGTCCTCCAACTTGGCGACAAGCCAACTCATGTGCCACTTTTGGCCTAATTCCAGAATCATCAGCTGCCTCAATTTCAAAAGCCTGTACTTCTGAAATCTTCCTCTGTGATGTCATCAAATGAACGGTTTGCGGCAAGTGAAGAACATGATTGTGTGCAAGCAATAGATCAAATACTTCATAATTTCCAGCCACATGATCTAATGTTAGACCCATCCGAACTGGACAACATGTCCTTGTTTCAGCTTGAGGATTTTTGGTGGCATGATCCCTCTTGTCCTGTGCTCTTCGACCTTCCTTAGCACACACATATCTACAAGATGTTGCCTTTCCATCAGTACCAACATTTGTGTACCTCTTCCTGACCTCAAAACCTGCATGACCTCCATAATCAATCCAAAAAGACCAAGCATCCTCCAAGTTCCTGAATTTCTGACCAATCCAAGGTAACTAAGTAGGATTCACATTCTCCCTACATGAAAAATAAATGTATATTTATTGCAAGGCACGTTTGGATGCAAACAAAGAAAAATAAATTAAAAGGTAAACCTAACTTACTTGTTTGGTTTTGCCATGTATGAATCGGAAGACTGAAAGAGAAAAAGTTGATTTTGGTTACCTGTAAGCAAGGTCTGAATCAACGAGTACTACACAAAAACAAGCAGGTCTAAATTTTTGACTTACAAAAAATAAGCCTGAAAGATGAAAGATTGATTTTGGCTACCTGTAGAAAAGCAAGATCACGTGAAGGAAGATGGCGAGCTCCAACGACAGACCTCTGCCCAGGCCAGAATTTCGCGACGACGACGTTGCTGCTGTCGTCCACGCGCAACAGCAGCAGCAACAGCTATCACACGTACCAGATCGGCAACACGCGCTCGCTGCTCCCTGTTGACGAGATGACTGTGTCTAGCCGCCATCGGCGGCGCTTGCCATCCGCCGGGCGAAACAAAATCTGGCGCCAAAAATGTGTCGTCGCTGCTTATTTACCCGCCAAAAATACATAGCGCCTGTAGTCAACCGATTCCACTTCTCGCGAGCTGGGCCTTTGTTTGGGCTGTCAAATGGGCTGAGCTAATTGATTCTTGAAACCTTTGTGAAAGAGAACCGTTGGATGAGGAATGAATGGAATCGGGACGAGGAGAAGTCACCGGTGACTTTTGTTCTTCAAGTTAGAGAATCTGCGCCGGATGCGCGAGCCTTGCGTTGAAGCCTTGGCGTGGGAGATCCAAATAACATTAGCCATTAGATTGAGTTGAAGCCTGTGAGCAGGGATTAGGAGCCATAGATTTTAATGATGTTGAAATTCTGGGTACAATTTCGTTGGTGTACAATGATTAGAGTCTCTCAGCGGGGGACGTTTTTTTGGAGACCTAGTATAGTTTTGATTGGTCCCTTATAGTAGAGATGACACATTGTACCATCCCAATGTGCAGCGTGTAGTAGGACATGGCGAAATGCACAAGGTCAATGCAGTCAATTCTTGTCGGTGTTTCATACCGTCGACTAGTAAATTTGTGATTGTGCATATGTTTGAATGGCTTAGCACTAGGGGGACTCGAGATTTATACTGGCTCTATGTCTAGTCGAGGGTGATGAATTGTGTTCTTGAGCCCAAGGTAGTAGGAGTTACAAAATGGTGACACTTCAATGGTTGTGAGAGCTTCCAAGAGGTAGTCTAAGAAGTTGTCGAACAGGCAGTCAAAGAAGTCGAAGAAAGGGAGCCCATGTCGCCCCTCATATAGCGAAGGGGCAGTGTCTCAACAGAGAGGAAAGAGAGAGGGGTCCTATACATTGCCCAATCTTCGATGGGCCCCTTGGACTAGTGCCAATGCATCCGGTCTTTGCTACGGGTGCCATCCTGCTGTGGTCGTGGAGGAGATCATGGGCGCAACTGGCTACAGGCGGCCATGCCTATGTCGAAGTTGGTGGAACTGGTCTACCATAGTGGTTGATAAGTCATGTCCCGTCTTCTTATTTTGCACTAGATTGACATAGGACTGGGTGTGTTGTGCCCCGTGCTCCATGCCATGTGGACATGGTTGTCCTATCATCAGGGGCGGATCTACAGGGGGCTGAGGGGGCTCCAGCCCCCCTACAGCTGGTGCATCAATGGAAATATGGGGAGGGTGAGGGAGAAGAAGAGGTGGAGGAAAGAAGAAAAATGGAGAGAGAGAGAGAGAAGAAGAAGAAGAGATCAGCCCCTCCTTCAATCCTGTTCTGCATCCACCACTGCCTGTCATGGGTACCGTCTGTTCCATGACTTTGGCTTGGTGGTGACGGAACCTGTAATTGTTTGACCTGGTGCCCACTTTGGTGGGCTCCTTGTAGGGTTCCGCATAGCTTGGGTGAACTTGGGGCGGGGGTAGTTCCTCAACCTCGAGGTCAGGGTTCACTCATCCTTTGTTTCGGTTGCCTTACTACTATAGCAGACCTATCATAGCCGGTTCGAAACTCCCTATCATCGTCAGTTTGGGCACTCAACAATGAATACTCGACAGTGATGGCGTGGTCATCACAGCCGGTTTGCAACTGGTGGTGATAATATATTATCACTGTCGGTTTGTCTTACCAGCCGGCGGTGATTAGGATTTCTAGAAATCCAAAAAATTAGACCAAAGAATAGCAAAAATTTTGTTTTAATCCCGTGAAGCCCCCACTGTTGCGAGTCGCAAGTCACAAGTCACATGATTTTTCGCTCGAAAATCCGTGTGCTACGTGGTGCTGGGACTCAAACCCAAGACCTTTGTCCTCGCGCATAGCTCCTCTAATAACTCCACCCATAAGTCACTTGTGTCTATATAGCATATCCATTCCCCTAGTATTCACTTTTTAGAATTTTAAAATGAATATTTAGGACCCTAAATGACTTCAGATGAAAAACTCATATAAACTACAAATTTGTTGTTTTAATCGAGATCTACAAGTTTAATTTTGTTCATTTCGCCATCCGAGGTCATTCGATAAATTTGAATTTCAAATCGTCAAAACTTCAGCCATACTTTTGGGACCTTAAATGATTTAAATTGAAAATTCATCAATAACAACCGAGGTCATTTGAATATTTTGAATTTAAAAATTTTAGAACTTCTAATGAAAAAGTTGTCACCTACAAAGTTGTACATCTCATCAAGATCTAAATCTTTGCTTTTGGTAGTTTTCCATTTGAGGCAGTTTGTATAGTTCGAAAAAATGAATTTCAAAATTTGAGAGCTTTAAATAGAATTTTGGGACCGTAAATGATTTAAAATAAAAACGTGATCAACTAAAAAGTTGTATCATCGAGATCCACAACTTTGATATAAACTTTGTTTTCATCCAACTTTATTTTAAAAAGTTAAGAATTTTATTGTGCTGCAGCATAGTTATCACCGTCGTATCATAAAACAAGATGACGGTGAAAAACGCCTTCACCGTCGGTTCGTACGGCGAGCCGCCAGTGATGAGAAGCATATCATCACCGCCGGTTGGTGGTGCAAACCGGCTATAACGATGGACTATCACTTCAGGTTGGTAATGCGAACCAACGGTGATACTTATCAATGCCAACGTTCGTTCTTACGCACCGACGGTGATACTCTCATCCCGCCGGTTGTAATTAAAACGGCGGTGATAGAGGCGTTTGGGATGACAAGATCTGCAGTAGTGTATGTTCAAAAGTTTGATATAGTAGTTTGAAAAACGTCTTCACCGTCGGTTTGTACGGCGAGCCGGCAGTGACGAAGAGCTGTACATGTTTGTATCACCTATGACATCGACAATGAAGGTGATGAATACGTTACTGGCCCGCCTCCGTATATTGGCTAGGTTGCATAGCAAAGCTACCTTTATACTTTTTTTATGCCTTGTATATGACAGGCAAGCATCAATTGAACAAAAAATTAGACCGGGATGGAGTGAGTATATATATATCTAACTTATGGATATCAATGAAACTATTATTGTAACTTCTAATATGTATTGATCTATTTTCTAATTGCAACTTGTTTGGAGATCCGAATATTAATTTCTTTATAGTTTTTCTTTACTCATTTTTTTGTTCTACATAAACTAATTTATTTGCATTTTTTGCAACTCGTACGAAAGACAAATTGCTATTTTCTACCATTTCTCGGATTTTCTTTTCGTTTTAATCATATTATCAGTGTCTTTATTGACTTTGACTGAGTACGGTTGTTTGAGAGTCATGGAAACGTCAACCTGCGTAGGATAGGTGCATGTGACGTGAGGTATCATGTCACAGTCGAAGCTACGGCGTAAGCCGCCGCCGCGGCCATATGCTGACAACCGAGCCGGAGGCCAACAGCCATGTATATGTATATTTGTGTTTCACGTATATACCCGTATATACATATAATATACTAGTGTTTTCTATACATTTTAGGTATGGCGGAGACCGCCCGCCTCGTCGCGTTCGTCGCCGACCAGTTCGGGATGGACTCGTTGGACGCCGCGCGCGACGCCGGCGTGGGGACGCGCTGCCTCTTCATGCCCATGAACCTGCACGCGCTCTCGCTCTCTCCCGGGGTCGGACATACCCTCGCCGCTCCAGGACAGGTCCAACCCTTCGTACACGGTGATGCTTCTTCATCCTGGTCAACTCCTTCGACGCCGTCGAGCCTGAGGTCGCCGAGGTGCTTCGCCAGCCAGAGCCCGGCCGGCCGCCTGTGTACCCTATCGGCCCGCTGATACGGCAGTTCGTCGGCAGTAGCACCGATGCCAACGGCACGCTTCCACGCTCCCCGCGTGCGGCGTGCCTGGAGTGGCTCGATCGGCAGTCGGGCAGGTCGGTCATCTTTGTCTCGTTCGGCTCCGCCGGCTCGCTGCCAAAGGAGCAGATGCACGAGCTCGCGCTTGGGCTGGAGCTCAGCGCGCAGCGCTTCCTCTGGGTGGTGCGAAGCCCCAGCGACGAGGGTACACTCAGTGACAATTACTACAACGCAGAGAGAGCAAGAAGGAAGGACCCCTTCGCCTACCTGCCGGAAGGATTCCTGGAGAGGACAAAGGACGTGGGTCTCTTGGTGCCGTCGTGGGCACCGCAGACACAGGTGCTTGCCCACAGTGCCACCGGAGGTTTCCTGACGCATTACGGGTGGAAATCCACGGTAGAGAGCCTGGTGCACGGCGTGCCGATGGTGGCCTGGCTGTTCGTCGAGCAGCGGCTTAACGCGGTGATGCTGTCCGAGGGGGTAGGAGCTGCGAATCTGCGATACGTTTGCCCGAGAGGAAGGATAAGGAGATCATCGCAGCGGTGGTGGGGGAGTTGATGGCAGGGGAAGCGAAGGGTGCCATGGTGCGGGTGAAGGTGGCCGAGCTGCAGAAGGCTGCGGCAGAGGGACTCCGTGAGTGTGGCGCCGCCACGACGGCACTTGATGAGGTGGTGGAGAAGTGGGAAGCCGATGAAGCGAACTAGAAGGTGTCCGATCGAGAACACCTAGCATTTCAATCCTCTGCCTATCGTGTCGTGTGTCCACAGTTTTGTGTCTAAATCATGATTTGAAAAAAATCCCCTCGTCTACCCTACGTCAAAGCACATGTCTAAGGTCAGTCCAGTCTTACAGGAGCTGCGGTGCCACTGTCTATGGGTGGGGTAGAGGTTCGGGGGTTTTATCGACCTATGTGAGAACGTGTTTTTCTTAAGCACAATGCACGGGGCTGTCTTACCCTGCGGGTCGAATTTTTTTGTCATTGTTCAATGTCCATGCTATTGAACCTCCCTTAATTAGTTAATTATATGTATGCATGCATGGATTAAGTTTCTAGAAAGAACCAGTGCGCTTGCTTCTTACTACATGTGGAGGGTTCAAGACATTTCTTATTATTGGCGATGATGAATAGAGTCTACCAAATTAAAGGCCAGATGAAAGACCAGTGCGCTTGCTTCTTACTACATGTGGAGGGTTCAAGACATTTCTTATTATTGGCGATGATGAATAGAGTCTACCAAATTAAAGGCCAGATGAATTTCTTGAATTTCTCTTTTTTCGTAGCGTATCTTGTGAGAATTAACATGGTGCCTCCGCTGATATCTCTATTCAGTAATAGTAAGAAGTAAGATATGTATGCATGGCTTAAGTTTCTAGAAAGAACCAGTGCTCTCGCTTCTTACATGTGATGGTTTTGAGAGATTCACGATGTTTATTTGATCTTCATTTGTGTCGGTCATGTTAATCGTTTGAATATGTCCATAGAACATGCGTCGTCATAGATTATTTTACCGCCAAAATAATGTATTATTCTTCTAGGTAGAAAAGATCAAGGATGACAGCCTAACTCTACTACAGATTCAACCTTCACTGCTGGTCCATTACTGCCGGTTGCTAGTGAATCGGTAATGATAACTCTTCAGTACCGGTTAGCTTCAAATCAGAAAATGATTATGGGTCCCCAAAAACTGGTAGTGAAGGTCAATATTATTACTGGTTGGTGGCTAGAATTGACAGTGTCACTGCCGGTTCGTGGCTTGAACCGACAGTGGTGTTGTGCTATCACTATAGGCTTTTGGCTTGAACCAGCAGTGGTGTTGTGCACACTACAAAGCCTACGTCCTTCTCCCTCCTTCCACCCATCCCGAGCACACTCGGCCAAGGAGGCGCCTTTCCCCAACTCTCCCTCCATTGCTGCAGCTATTCTTCACCAAAATGCTCAATGAAGGTCTTGGATTTTCAAGCATGGGCATGATCTTCTTGCTTTAAGGTTAGTAACAATCATCCACTCCTTTGAAATTGTAGCTTTTCAATTGTTTTGATGGCTCGATTGCTTCTCATTCTAGTCATTTCTCCATTTAGAGAGCACTTTTCAATTGGATCTTTAGGAAGGCATTCAAATCGTGGTGAATCCATCTTCCAAATGGTTGGTCTCTGTATGAACACATTATAATTCCTAGCAAATTACATGGTGGTTTTGATGATTGTATATATGTAATGCTTTAGTTTTGTATGGACTAGTGTAGAGTTTTTTTTTCAATAGGGCTACTGATTTCAATTTTGATGACCAAACCTATTGTTTGGCGCTATAATTATTGTTCATGATTAAGTCTCTAATTTTTATTTTTTGTTCACCAAAAAACTGGCAGTGATGATAGGAATAGCACTGCTGGCTCAAGTACCGAGCCGACAGTGTTGCCCAAATCAATACTACCGGTTAGAGCCCTGAACCGGAAGTGATCACAGGAACAACACTGCTGCTCGGGTGATGAACCAACTATGTTGTTTTCCTCAACACTATCGGTTGGTACCACGAATCGGCAATGTTGGCTCAACATAACACTGCCAGCTTGGGTAACGAACAAGCAGTGAAGTTCATTATCACTTCTGCTTAAAAAACCGACAGTGATGTGAACCCTCCATCACTGTCAATTTGGTTGTGCCGGTTCAAAATCTAGCACTAAAAGGGGGTTTTGAACCAGCAGTGATGTGCCGATCTGGGGTAGTGTAAAACATTGCAAAAATAAACAGTACAAAAAACCCAAGGATGATGCCGTAAATCATTGCAAAACTTTTTAGAAAGGTTGTCGGCACTAAACGAAGACATACAATACAGTACAAATGCACTTGTTGGAAAACAAGCAATGGTGTAAACTAGAAAAATAGCAAGCATAATCACTGGTAAGGAGCTTCAAGATTTACTGGAAAGGTCCTAATAAAAAAAGGTTTCTTGACAAGTCCAACATGGTCAGGCTAATTGGCATGGGAGGAATTGGACCAGTTAATTGGTTTGAACCAAGTAAGAGTTGTTGTACGAACTTGTGTTCCATGTTTGCTGGCAACCTTCCGTGGATTTAATTGTTGGAGATGTCCAAATAAATGGTCTTTGAAAAGGTACTGCAAAACGAAGACAATATATCATTTATACCTGTGTTGAAAATATCAAGGCGATTAATATCCACCATCGATGAGGATGAATGGACGGCAACGGAGCGGTGCTGCATGGAGGTACTGTGCAGTACGACTGCATAGATTTTTTTTTCCACCACAGAAAAAATTTCTATGCAGTCGTGCTGCATGGCATCTCTCCGTGCAGCACCGCTCAAGACCGTTAATGGGCTGTGCTGAATGCCGTGGAAACGTTGATGGGCTATGCTGCATGGGCTGTGTTGCATGCCGTGAAAACGTTGGTGGGCTGGAACATTGGGTTGCCTACAGTGCCACCGGAGGGTTCCTGACGCATTGCGGGAGGAACTCCACGCTAGAGAGCCTGGTGCACGGCGTGCCGATGGTGGCCTGGCCGTTGTTCGCCGAGCAAAGGCTAAACGCGGTGGTGCACGCGCTGATGAAGCGAACTAGAAGGTGCCCGATCGAGAACACCTAGCATTGCAATCCTCTGCCCAGAGTATGTCTGCAGTTTTAAGTCCAAATCTCATGAGTTGTATGTTCTTGAATCTCCCGTAATTATATGTACTGGTCCATCAACCAGTGCTATCTCACGTGTTAGAATTTTATGAGATATAATGAGTAGATACTGTTTAATAATTCATTCGTTCCAAATTATAAGATGTTTTGGCTTTTCTAGATATATCTTTCTTACTATGTATATGGACAATACATCTAAGTGTACAACAAAAGTATGTATTTAGAAAACTCAAGACGTCTTATAATTTGTAATAGAGAGAGTATATCTGATTAATAAAGAATTACTTATATTAAACTGTATGTTTTTATCTTTGTTTATTTTCTAACATAATATACATAGTAGATACTCTATAGTCTTATCTAGTTATCATAAACTTATTAACTACTATTTTTTTCAAGGAACTAATATATATATATATATATATATATATATATTTTATCCATATTCATATTTTTCCTTTGCATGACACCTCCTATATATTTTAAATATGCAGTTACTTTGAACCTTTATCATTAATCATGGTGGCTCTTGTTGCATCATGTATCTTATGAAGCCATGAATCTAAATTTTGATTTTTCAAATTTTATTCTTATCAACTTCTATGGATTTTTTTTATCTCAAGTTAAGTTGAAACTCTTGTTCTTATTGTATCTTTCATTAACTCTCCGTTTTACATTTTTTAAAATAAGGATTTCAGGCCATAGAGTATGTTCTTAAGTACTATAATAGCATAAGCCATTATTTGAAACATCTACCATATCACTTAAGATAAATCATAGAACTTGAAATGAGATCTCAAATAGGGGTAGCTATGCTAACCTCAAGAGAATTTTAATACTTATACCTTATATTGATTGACATTTTATTCTAAAGTATTCTTAAAGGGTTAGGAAAATATAGCACCAGTGGTCTCTACTTCTCAAGATGATTAAATTTTCCTATCAAGGATTCATATTTGGAGTTATGGTTATACTATCAATATGGACATGTCAATCATTTTAGTAAAAATACATAAATATATCGAAAGTAATAGTCTATATAAATTATAGTTATGGTTATATGTTTTTAAATAATTTGTTAGTATCATTAGTACATGAGTTGTTAAGAAATTATTTTTTATGTGATGAAACATAACATATATATTTTATTACTCATGAATGTTGGCACGACACATATATTTACTCTAATCAAATCTTGCTATACTAATATTGATAGAGGTGGGTAATGTAGAAATATATATATACTCTGTTTGTTATCTAAATAAATAACAAATTTTATTAAATTAAAAACAAATATAAGTTCAACAACAATGAGTGTGCATTCATGCTGTTGCATAATATTTTGTATTGCTTGGTTTGAAGTTGGATTTCGAATTGAGTCAAAATTTCATTTTGAATTTGCTTTGGAAAAATTAGAAAAAAAAGAAGAAGGAAAAATAAATCTCCTTTCTCCTTCCTCTGTTTCTGGCCATGGTCATTCCTCCCCGCGCGGCCCATTTCTTTTCCAGGCCGTCGCTCTTCCTTCCCCTCTCCGGTTGGGCCGAAGCCCAGCGCCCCTTTTCTCAGCGCCAGCCCAAGTCGGCTCTTCTCCCTCGCCGCGCCGGCCCAGCAAGCCGCTGGCCCAGCCGCACGCCCGCTCCCGCTGACCCGCACGTTTCCCTCCGCCCGTTGACCACCTGGGCCTAGCCGTCAGACCCTTCTCCTTCCTCACGTCGTGGCCGCCTCAGACTCTTCCTCCGCACTGATGCCGAGTCCAGTGCTTCTATGACCCCCGTGGTGCCGTGACGCCCAAGTGATTTGGCCCCATAAATAGCGCCGCGCCTCCTCCGCCTTCCCATCTCATCTGCCGCTCAGTTTTTCGCCCAAGCAAGCCACAGCTGCACCTCGCTCTAGCGCCGCCGCGACAGCCGCCATCCACCGAGCGCCGCGCCACCGTCGTTGCTTCCCGCATGCCTCTTTCGGTTTGGGTGAGATCCCCATCCTCTCCTCTCTCTCCCGGTGTTCCTTTTTCGCTCAACCGTGCACTGTGGGCCGAGAACCATGTGCTCCAGAAACCAGCAATGGTGCCGCCGTGGTCAAGCCGCCGCCGGCACTGTTCTGGCACATCTTCTTCCGCCAGATTGAATCCAAGCCGTCTAGATCTAATCCGGCGGTTCAAATTGAAGGATACCCCTTCGATCGGAATTTTTGCAAATACGCCCTTACAATTATTTTAGTATTAATCTACGTCAAAAGCGAGTTTACAGATTTTGTTTTCTCTTTTTAAAAGCGTATTTGGGTTCGGTTATATTAAAATACGTTTTAAGCTATTTAAAGTTTTGCCATTCAACTTGTTTTAGCTATAAAATCTTCGTTTTAACTCCGATTTGATCCGTTCAAGTTGCGTTAGGTTCATAATTAAGTGATCTACATGTTCATGCTACTGTAAAGTATGTTTCCAACTTTTAAAATTCGAGGTTAGATTTAATCTATTATTTTGCTATAGGAAAACTTGTTTAATTCATAACTTTTCCGTCTTAGATCCAATTTTTTGATCTTCGCGTCTGTGTGTTCGTAGCGAGACGTAGATTCGTTTTCCAAACTTTTCATCTTGATTCTATGTTGTTGGTGTACTGTTCTAATCTATAGCCTTGTTTGCTTTGCATGATTGCTCCTGGATGCTTGTATGTTGCTGTGGTTATCGAGTATAGACGGTGAGCAGTTCGTGGGAGATCAAGGGTACGACTTTGACGAGCAAGACCAGCAGGAGTACTTTGCTCAAGGCAAGTATAGTATGGGATCATCCTTTTTTCCTATTCACTTTAATTCATTAAATTCATATTGCATGTGTTGCCTTGATAGGAATTCTCTATAATTGAACTTTTACCTTGTTACCTACGGGTTATGCATTTGGGTAGCTCTGTTAGTGCTCAATTAAACCATGATCTTGTAACTTGACTAATGGTATATGCAATAAACGTTAAAATATGACTTTTTAGCAACATGGAAACAGGGGGCTGGAGTATTTAACTACTTTCTAAATGCTTCAGATTCCTCTCCCTAAGGACTTATCTATAAGTGATCATCCGGGACTTACAGTACATGTAACAACCCAAAAATCCATACACCCAAAAATACCCACTACAAAATTTTTCTTAAAACTTCCATGTGATGATGAGTGACATGTATAGAAAACCCAACCTAAGAGATGCATTAGGTCTAACCCCAACCCAAGTTAACACATAAGCATGGCATGTCATTAGTTAATTGTGTTTATTTAAATTCTAACAAATAAAGTATTGCATGCTTTGTTAATTCGAAATGTGATTTGGATTTCCATTTGAGTTATGATATGCTTAACAACTCCAATGAATTTGGTGCACCCATTTTGAATTCAAAATACCCAAACCGAATTTGAATTCAAATCAAGGAAGAAGAAAAAGAAAACAGAAAAAGGAAATGAGGAAGAAGGCCTCGTAGCCCAGGCTGCTCGGCTTCGCGGCCCAGCCAGCCCAACCGCGCCCATCTTGCACCGGCGTGCGCACGTACGTGGCCCACGAGCCGGCCCAGCGCATCACCCGCGCACCCGTCTGCCTCGCTCGCAGCTGCTGCCCGCTAGACCCCGCATGTCAGCCACCTCCGTCTACAGTGTCGTCTTCCTCACCCACGCCTCAATCGCCTACGCGACCGGCGCCCGACAGCAGTGGCAGGGGCGGGCTAGGGGGTCACGCCCGGGGCATGACCCTGCCCCCTTGCGCCGCGCCCATGCAACCCTGCACTACCGTCTGATGCGATGCACGCGCCTCCACCGCACGATGCCATCCGCCATGGGAGGCGTGGCACCTGGCTATAAAGCCAGCCCGCACGCCGCTCACGCCCGGCGCCTTAGCCTCTCCCTCAGCCTCCGCTGCCGCTTGGTGGCCCAGCAGCCGCACCACACCGAGAGAAGAGGGCCGTGAAGGGATCGTGAGAGGAGGATCGAAGCCCCCGCGCACTGCCGAAGTCGCCGGAGCCGAGGGCAACGCCGTCGTCGTCATCATGGTCGCGGGTCGGCACTGCACGGCACTGCTTCCGGAGCTACACGGCCACAACTCGTCACTGCACCGCCATCCTTTCTTCCACAGCACCCACGGTGAGCCCTCGATTTTTCCCCTGCTCGCCGCCAGACCTTGCTACTCCGGCCATGGCGCTCCATACCGTGAGCGCGTAGGCCAAGGCCATTCCCGGCCTCTAGGCACACCAGCGCAGCACACTCACGTTGACCGTGACCATCCCTGAGCCCTTAGACGCTGTAGACCTCTCCAAGTTCCCCGGACGCCGTAGCCGAGCACGCCTGCTACGCTCACGACACCGCCGCCATGGCGCAGCCACCACCGGAGCACCAGACCACCTCCGAGCATTAGACCACCGTGCCGAGCACCAGACCACCGAACCGAGCACCAGACCACCGGTCCGAGCACCGTACCAGACCACCGTGCCGAGCACCAGACCACCGGTTCGAGCACCCGACCACCGATCAGAGCACCGACCACCGTGGCCAGTACTGCTGGGAGCGTCTGGTGCCTCCTTGACTCGCCCATCCCGTTCGCTGAAGCCACGAGTAACTCACGCGCACGCCGTGACCACCCCGCTGGAGCCCCGTGGTTCACCCGCGTGCCTCACCGTCGTCACTACGTCGCCGTGGCCGCCGGGACATCCCTACCGGCCACCTGGGGATCCGAGGCCTCGCCTTGAGCCCTGGACGCCTTCGTCGTGCCCCCACGAAACCGCAGGAACCCTCATCTGCCCAGTCGAGCCACCGGAGAGCCTGCAAATGCGACCTCGCCACCGGCGAGCACTACCGAGCCGCCGTTCGCCGTGGCCAGCGCTTTGGTGAGCCTCGGCCACCACCTAGACCCCACCATCGCAGTCGCCGTAGCCTGGGAAAGCCTTTCCCCTCCCTAATTGGACACCAACACCGCCACGGACGCTCACCAGCGAGCTCGCCGCCGGCAGGAGCACCGCCGCGGGAGGAACAGGGGAACACCCCCCTCGCTGGCCACCCATGCATGAACCCGGTGCACGTGAACCACAGACAGAGAAGAGAGGGGTGGACGCGGCTCACCGGAGGAAGACGCGGTCCACCGTAGACCGGCACATCTGTCCACCGTGGACCGTGAGCCGTGGACCATGGCCCAGTAGAGGCCCATGGCCGTGACGTGGCTACGTCACAGCATGCCACGTGTCCGGCCCGGCCCAGACCGGCCGAACCCGAAGCCCGTTTGAGACCCGATCGTATTGACCGTTGACCTGGCCCCACATGTCAGTGGCACGGACACTCTGGACCCACACGTCAGACGCTGACGTGATGCTGACGTCAGCTGGACCCCACCTGTCAGCTCGGAACCATGATGCTGATGTCATGCTGATGTCATGCTGACGTCAGCAAGCCATGTGAACCAACCACAGCATGACACGTGTCAGCCCAGGATTAATTCAGCCTTTTCCATTTTCAGAAATAGATTTAAACTTCGGAAATTCATAACTAATTCATATGACCTCAGAAAAATACGAAACCAGGACCAAAATTCATCTAAAATCAAGCTCTACGCAATGAACCCATGTTTGAGTGCATTTGGCTCTTTTGAATTTTCATTGCTTCTTTGTGCTATTCTATAGACGTCGCTAACGCGACTATAATGCGATCGTTTGTAGACTCGGAGGAGAATCGGACAGACGAGGATCGTGAGTACCGTGAGGAGTACGGAGACGACTACACTGAAGGTGCCACATCCCACCCAATCTCGTAGTACCTATTACGCATGGCTAAAATAGAAATGCTAGTGCTGTACTTTATTGTTATGATCACGCTATGATAGGACTTGCATGGTAGTATACTTTTTTGATGGCCTTTACCTTGACGCAACCTTACCCTTGCTCACCCTGCTGTTAGGATAGTCACACGCTCGCCACTATATTTTGTTGCTTATTACTTCTACTACGCTTGCACTACATTAATGCGTGGTGGAAAACTAGTGTTTTCTGGACTATGGGGAGAGTGCTGCGTGTGTGACTTGGGTGCGTGTAGGGTGAGGGTTATGTCGACCAAGTTGGAGTATACGACGAGCCTGGGGCAAGTCATGCCGTGGGGTGCTACCTGGGCACCCTTGGGATGGATACCTGTGGTGGGTAAATGGTATATGAGGTGGTCCTGGGTGTGAACCTGTGATGGGAGGAGCCCGGGATGGAGGTGCTGTGGTAGCACGATAAATGGAAACCCTGATGAAGACATTCTGGCTTGGTCACCCCTAAGGACTTACTAGTACTCAGATTCACCGGGAAGCCTTACGTACCACTCGCCCTATATGGTGCGGGACGGCCGGACTACTTGGTAGGATATTGCCACTACTGCTAGGTTGTTAGCAGACAGTGTAAGGAGGTACGGGGCACGGAGGATTTCCCCCACACCCTTCCGAGACTTCATGGAGACCTTGTGGACCCGGCTCATGACTCACAGTTTCAGCCACCCCAGATTAGACTTGGGGTGTACCAGGGCTGAATGGTAGAGTGGCATTATCCTAGGCTAGCAAGCGGCCGGAATCAGCCCAGTTGACGACGGTCAGCGAGGAAGGTGGATCTTGTGGTTATGTAAAACCTCTGCAGAGTGTATGGTTGATCGATCGATACATGTGCCGACTTGTCGGCTATGGACCTTTCCTGGGTTTCGCTTAAACTAGATAGTGAGATGAGTCCTTCTCTTCTTCCCCCGTGAGAGAGTGTCGGTCGTAGCCAGGGGTTACGGGCCTTGAGACAGTGCCGAGAGGGAGTTGGCCTATCGACTGAGCGATGGTATGGTATGGTGATGGTGTGGAGATGGTGGTATGTCGATCCCAGGATCGAAACCTGGCTCGAAAACGGGAATGGAGTGGAATGTGTGTGGGGATGGTGTTAAAACTTGACAAACTATTACTATTTACTTGATATGCTATTGCATAGGAAACCCCAGCCTTATAGGTTCATTTTGCTTATATCCAACTTGCATCCAATTTCCACAAAGCAATGCTCATAGGGATGGGAGTGGCCAGTACAAATCGTACTGATAAATTTTGGCACACAGGTTCTGCTGAGGAGTATAGCTCCGAGGAATTTGACGGATGAGGGGTTCGTGCCTACGCTCGAGTTTGGCGATCTTATCTTCAAGCTGTTCTGAATGAATGCAACTTTTGATTCCACCAATGCGGCGATGTAATAAATTATGTAATTCCGCACTATTTGTACTCTGATATTATCGTCGTATGGATGTGATATTCGACTGGAATTTGGGTAATATGATCTACAACGATCTTATTACACTTCGACGCTGTGGATTTCCCTTTGCGGAAATTGGGGTCGTTTCAGTTGGTATCAGAGCCATACTTGACCATAGGACGAAACCCTTAGAGATGGACGATAGAATAGGATGTGAACAGCCCTTCTTTCGGTTATATACCGACCCTGCATTTACTTTTATGCAAGGCTTATCTATTATTGACCTGCTAACACCTGTCCCCTTGAAACATGCAGATGGCAGCGAACGTCGACTGGCCACCTCTAGGACCGCTACCTCTGGACCATGCCAAGCTTACCTTCGACTTACGTGAGCTCGGGGGTTTTGCACAGACCCTCTGCCGAGTTCTCATCACGTTAGGAATCCCCGACGAGCTTGTTAGGGTCACCTGCACCGGGAAGCCAGATCAGAGAGAAGGGATCGAAGGACCAGTTGTCACTGCAGTCGAGTTTCCAGCTAGCACTACCTTACCTTCTGTCCTAGCTTTCACCGAGTTGACTATAGAGGACACAGTCGAGGAGGGACTACAGGCTATCTCACACAAGGCACTTCACAGAGTGATGAGGGACCACTACGAGCACCTAAAGACGACAGAGTTCCGTCTACTTCCCTAGGCCCTCGACCTCAGCCTTACCCCCAGTGAGCGGAGTTTCGCAGCAGGCAAAGTTATCCTTGCCGAGGAGGATAGATGCCTTCGCGTCTCAGCTATCCACCTACTGGAGCAGGACAGGTACGTGACCCAGCTTGAGCAGAAGAGACATCAGTACCAGGCCCTTCTGTGGGAACACTAGGAGCGAGACTCGTAGGGAGCACAGGAGCGAGCTAGTCTACTTGAGACAGTGGCCAAGCTGCAGGACGAGCTCAACCATTGTGATGAAGCCCACAGAGCCGAGGTCGCTGACTTACAGGACAAAGCCGTCGACCTAGGCAACAGGAACTGCTACCTCGACAGCAAGGTCTTGGAGTTGCAGAGAGAGTTGGATGACAAGAAGGCCAAGTTCAACCGTAGAGGAGACAGAGAAAGATCCAAGGGGATTGATATGCTGAAGATCCATTCCAAGAACAAGACCATGACTCAGGAGCTGGAGGAGTTCAGGAAGAAGGATGTTCGCAACCAGGGTCACCTGATCGAGGCACTCAGGCAGAACGAGTACCTATAGGACAAGTGTGAGAGGACTTGGCAGTCTTGGCAGAAGTCTGACAGGAAGCGCCTCAGGGAGATGAAGGGTATGTGGGATCAGCTGCCCAAGGGGATTCGCAGCAAGACGAAGCCTAGGATACAGGAGTTTGAGTTAGCCCCGACTCGCCTCAACCTAGACGCCTGCCCTACCCTACCTGGAGCCAAGCCTACCAAGGAGCTCGCCGAGGCCTTGAAGTACGTGTCCCGACTTCACAAGTCTGATGAGGAGATCGAGATCGAGAACAGTCGTATCCTAGTTGCGGTATACGAGTTAGAGTAGAATGACCCTGCGTGGTCATGAGTCATGTCAGAAGTTTCCGTAAGTTGAACCCCATGATGTACCCTTTCTTAGATGTATCATGAGACAGTATGCGTAGTACGATTCTCGCACGTCTTCAAGTGTAGCTACTGGAGATGATGCTATGTAATAAAACCCATGTAATGAATGTTTTGGATCTTATTGCATCTTATGGATCTTATTGCTTCTTTGTAGTGAGTGTTGGATAGTGTAAATGTTTTTCTTTAAATCGTCAAAAATCATGTAATCATATTGAATTATAAGCACTTTTGGCACAAGCACTAAAATTCTCTATGATCCGTGTTGCAGATGCCGAACCGCCGATCTAATCACCTAATGAACCGTGGACGTGCGCCCACCCCTGAACCAGTTGAACCAAATGGGGGACATGGTGGCAACAACCGTGGCCATAGTCGTGGCCGTGGATGTGGAGGGATACCCTTCCACCTGGAGAATACTTCGCCGCCTGAGGAGAACATTCCTCCACCACCACCACCAAACCTGGCAGAAGTGATGGCACAGCAGACCCAGCTTCTTGCAGCCCTTGTTGAAGGAGCAAACTGTCGCCAGGGAGGTCAGCAGAATGACTTCCAAAGGAAGCTAGAGGGATTCCTGAAGCTAAGGCCACCTACCTATGATGGCACTGACCCTGACTCGCTTGTAGCCGATGACTGGCTCAAGGAAATGGAGAAGAAGCTTGACCTCACTACTTTCACCGATGATGAGTGTGTTGGAGCTGCCACACACCAGCTCACAGGTGCAGCACGCGCCTGGTGGGACAGTTTCAGTGACTCCCATGAGGACCCTGCCCACATCTCGTGGGATGAGTTCACAGAAGCATTCACTGAGTACCATATTCCCAAGGGTATCATGGAGGCCAAAGCTGAGGAGTTCCACAACATCAAGATGGGAAAGGACAGGGTGACTGAGTACACTACCCGTTTCACTAACCTTCTGCGCTATGCACCTTCTTATGTTGTGAACTCTGAGAAGGAGAAGCTGTACTATTACCGCAAGGGACTCAACCCGCATATCAAGCTGAAGTTTGGCGGTATTGAGAGCAACACATTGCGTGCTCTGGTGGATCGCTGCATCCAGATCGAGAAAGATCGTGCTGAAGCTGGAGAAGAGTACAGGGAGAGGAAGCGTAAGCCTGAGGAGTCCTTCCGTGGCCGTGATCGCAAGAGGTTCGTAGAGATGCACCACCAAGGGAACGCTCTCGTCACAACAGGGATGACAACCCTGGATCGAGTAGGGGTAGTGGAGGCTACATCGCCAAATACTCCCGCCCTGCTCAGGAGCGATACACTCGGGACCGTTATGCTCAGGACCGCAACACTTAGGACCGTTTCAACCGTCCCCGCTCAGCGAGTGAATGCCCAGCACAGAACCGCTCCGCACCAAGCACAGGAAACTGGAAGGCACCCGCGTCAACCCCTACAGGCGGTACGCCTTTCACCTGCTTTGCTTGTGGCCAACCAGGTCACAAAGCCGCTGAGTGCCCTCAGAACTCAGCTGCTCAGAAGTCTCAGTTCAAGGGATCAGCTACTCGTGGACGTCTCAACCACCTGGACGCCGAGGAAGCGCAAGCTGCCCCTGACGTTGTGTACGGTATGTTCTTAGTTAATGGTAATACTGCATCAGTTCTATTTGACTCTGGAGCAACTTGTTCTTACATATCATCCAAGTTTGCACGGGAGCATGACCTGCCTGTAACCCCACGAGAAAAGCCTATCATCACCAGCTCACCTTTAGGAGACCTAAAATGCACCCACATCTGTAAGGGAGTGAGTCTTACCATTGAAGGTCTTATCTTTAAGGCCGACCTAACCTTGTTACCTTCCACCAACCTAGATGTCATCTTAGGTATGGATTGGTTAACCATTCATCGAGGTATCATATCATGTTCACCTAGATATGTCCAAGCGACCCACCCATCAGGCCAAGTCGTTAGATGTGAACCCCAGTCTGGAAAGTCCACCTCTATCCTATGTGCCCTTAAAGCAAGTTTAGAAACACAAAAAGAGGAGAAGACAGTTCATGATGTGCCAGTAGTCAGAGAGTATCCCGATGTATTCCCTGAAGAATTACCGGGTATGCCACTAGACCGTGATGTAGAGTTCATCATTGATCTGTTGCCGGGAACAGGACCCATTGCCAAGAGACCCTATCGCATGTCAGTTGATGAACTGGCCGAGCTCAAGAAACAGCTTGATGAGCTCATCTTGAAGGGATATATCAGACCTAGTGCTTCACCCTGGGGATCCCCTATTCTGTTTGTCAAGAAAAAGGATGGCTCAATGAGAATGTGTATTGATTACCAAAACTTGAACGCAGTCACCATCAAGAACAAGTACCCCCCTGCCAAGAATTGACGATCTGCTTGATCAGCTTCGAGGTGCCAAGTATTTCTCCAAGATTGATCTTAGATCTGGCTATCATCAGATGAAGATTCGAGAGAATGACATCCCGAAGACAGCTTTTGTGACTAGGTATGGTCAGTTTGAGTTCACCGTGGTGTCCTTTGGACTCACGAATGCCCCCGCATACTTCATGAACATGATGAATAAGGTTTTCATGGATGAACTGGATAAGTTCGTGGTGGTATTCATTGATGACATCCTTGTCTATTCATCCACCGCTGAAGAACACGAACATCATCTAAGAACTGTACTTGAGAAACTAGCCCAACATCAGCTCTACGCAAAGTTCAGCAAATGTGAGTTTTGGCTACAGGAAGTTGCCTTCTTAGGCCATGTACTATCAGCTGAGGGTGTCGCAGTTGACCCAGCCAAGATTGAAACTGTGAAAGAATGGGATCAACCCCGCAATGTGACAGAAGTCAGAAGTTTCTTGGGATTGGCTGGATATTATCGCCGATTCATTGAGAACTTCTCCAAGATAGCCCGTCCAATGACCAACCTTTTGAAGAAGACTAAGGAGTTTGAATGGACGTCCGAGTGCGAACAAAGCTTCCAGGAATTGAAACTGAAGCTTACCACAACTCCTGTGCTATCATTGCCTGATATCAGCAAAGATTTCATAGTCTATTGTGATGCATCTCGTCAAGGACTCGGTTGTGTGTTGATGCAAGATGGAAGAGTGATAGCTTACGCGTCTCGATAGTTGAAAGAACACGAGAACCGTTACCCTACTCATGACCTTGAGTTAGCAGCAGTTGTGCATGCCCTGAAGATCTGGAGACACTACTTGATAGGCAACAAGTGTGATATCTACCTCGACCACAAGAGCTTGAAGTACTTTTTCACTCAAGAAGATTTGAATATGAGGCAACGCCGTTGGCTAGAGTTGATCAAGGACTATGACCTAGAAATTCACTATCATCCGAGAAAAGCTAATGTAGTCGCAGATGCTCTCAGTCGCAAGAGTTACTGTCACACTTTGATCACAGAATCCATACCACCTGAACTCAAGGAGGAGATTGATGATTTCCAACTAGAGATACTACCGCATGGCTTGTTGAATGAGCTCCGCATACAGTATGATCTCACAGATCGCATCCGTCAAGCTTAGAAAAATTATGAAGAGATCGAATATCTCTGTGGTCTGATGAAACTAAGCTACAAGACCAACCACCAAGAAGATGAACAAGGAACCATCTGGTTCAAGAACAGAATCTGCGTTCCATCTGACCCAGCACTACGAGGGGAAATTCTATCGGAAGCTCATGATTCCAAATACTGTATGCACCCTGGAGGGTCAAAGATGTACCAAGACCTGAAGAAACACTTCTGGTGGAAGGGCATGAAGACAGACATTGCAGGACATGTGGCCCGTTGTGACACCTGCAACCGAGTCAAGACTGAACATCAAAGGCCTATAGGACTGCTAAAGCCTCTTGACGTACCCGAGTGGAAATGGGAGAACATATCCAAGGATTTCATAGTTGGATTGCCCCGTTCACAGAAAGGCAATGATTCCATCTGGGTGATTGTTGATCGCTTGACCAAGATTGCTCACTTTGTACCAGTAAAGACCAAGACCAACGCCGAGAAATTAGCGGATCTATATGTTGAGCATATTCTCAGACTGCATGGAGCTCCCTCTAGTATTGTATCTGATCGTGGTCCTCAATTTGTGTCCCGATTCTGGGAAGCTCTACACAAGTCTATTGGGACTAAACTTGATTTCAGTACCGCTTACCACCCGCAGACAGATGGACAGACATAACGAGTAAATCAGATCTTAGAAGACATGCTTCGCGCTAGTGTGCTAAATTATGGATCTTATTGGGAGAAATGCCTACCCTATGCAGAGTTCTCTTACAACAACAGCTACCAAGCCAGTATCAAGATGTCGCCATTTGAAGCTCTGTATGGCAGACCTTGTAAGACACCCTTGATGTGGTCCCAACCGGGAGAAAGATCATTCTTTGACTCCGCTAAGATTCAAGATGCAGAAGAAGGAGTTGCTCAGGTAAGAGAGAATTTGAGAATTGCTCGAAGTCGATACAAGATCTATGCTGACAAAAGAAGAAGAGAACTGGAGTTCAATGTGGGGGACTTCGTCTATCTCAAGGTATCCCCGCTACGTGGAACTATCAGATTCCATGTGAAAGGAAAGCTTGCCCCTAGATTTGTTGGCCCATACAAGATTTGCAAGAGAATTGGAAAGCTCGCTTACAAGCTTGAGCTACCCAAGGAATTGGTAGGAGTACATCCCGTATTCCATGTCTCACAGCTACGCAAGTGTCTGAGAGTACCCAATGAAGTAGTTCCGACTGATACACTTGACATTCAAGACACTCTTGAGTATAAAGAACATCCTATCAGAATTCTGGGTAGAGATGCCAAGGAGACCCGAAGCAAGACTATTCCGATGTGCAAGATCCAATGGAGTAATCACACTGAGAGAGAAGCAACATGGGAGAAAGAGTCAGACCTCCGGCTACAATATCCTTACCTCTTTAAAGAGTACGTTACACTTTAATCTCGGGGACGAGGTTCTATTAAGGGGGTAGGACTGTAACAACCCAAAAATCCATACACCCAAAAATACCCACTACAAAATTGTTCTTAAAACTTCCATGTGATGATGAGTGACATGTATAGAAAGCCCAACCTAAGAGATGCATTAGGTCTAACCCCAACCCAAGTTAACACATAAGCATGGCATGTCATTAGTTAATTGTGTTTATTTAAATTCTAACAAATAAAGTATTGCATGCTTTGTTAATTCGAAATGTGATTTGGATTTCCATTTGAGTTATGATATGCTTAACAACTCCAATGAATTTGGTGCACCCATTTTGAATTCAAAATACCCAAACCGAATTTGAATTCAAATCAAGGAAGAAGAAAAAGAAAACAGAAAAAGGAAATGAGGAAGAAGGCCTCGCAGCCCAGGCTGCTCGGCTTCGCGGCCCAGCCAGCCCAACCGCGCCCATCTTGCACCGGCGTGCGCACGTACGTGGCCCACGAGCGAGCCCAGCGCATCACCCGCGCACCCGTCTGCCTCGCTCGCAGCCGCTGCCCGCTAGACCCCGCATGTCAGCCACCTCCGTCTACAGTGTCGTCTTTCTCACCCACGCCTCAACCGCCTACGCGACCGGTGCCCAACAGCAGTGGCAGGGGCGGGCCAGGGGGTCATGCCCGGGGCATGACCCTGCCCCCTTACGCCGCGCCCACGCAACCCCGCACTACCGTCTGATGCGATGCACGTGCCTCCACCGCACGATGCCATCCGCCATGGGAGGCGTGGCACCCGGCTATAAAGCCAGCCCGCACGCCGCTCACGCCCGGCGCCTTAGCCTCTCCCTCAGCCTCCGCCGCCGCTTGGTGGCCCAGCAGCCGCACCACACCGAGAGAAGAGGGCCGTGAAGGGATCGTGAGAGGAGGATCGGAGCCCCCGCGCACTGCCGAAGTCGCTGGAGCCGAGGGCAACGCCGTCGTCGTCATCACGGTCGTGGGTCGGCACTGCATGGCACTGCTTCTGGAGCTACACGGCCACAACTCGTCACTGCACCGCCATCCTTTCTTCCACAGCACCCACGGTGAGCCCTCGATTTTTCCCCTGCTCGCTGCCGGACCTTGCTACTCCGGCCATGGCGCTCCATACCGTGAGCGCGTAGGCCAAGGCCATTCTCGGCCTCTAGGCACACCAGCGCAGCACACTCACGTTGACCGTGACCATCCCCGAGCCCTTGGATGCTGTAGACCTCTCCAAGTTCCCCGGATGCCGTAGCCGAGCACGCCTGCTACGCTCACGACACCGTCGCCATGGCGCAGCCACTGCTAGACCACCTCCGAGCATTAGACCACCGTGCCGAGCACCAGACCACCGGACCGAGCACCAGACCACCGGTCCGAGCACCCGACCACCGATCCGAGCACTAGACCACCGTGCCAAGCACCAGACCACCGGTTCGAGCACCCGACCACCGGTCAGAGCACTGACCACCGTGGCCAGTACTGCTGGGAGCGTCTGGTGCCTCCTTGACTTGCCCATCTCGTTCGCTGAAGCCACGGGTAACTCACGCGCACGCCGTGACCACCCCGCTGGAGCCCCGTGGTTCACCCGCGTGCCTCACCGTCGTCACTACGTCGCCGTGGCCGCCGGGACATCCCTACCGGCCACCTGGGGATCCGAGGCCTCGCCTTGAGCCCTGGACGCCTTCGTCGTGCCCCCACAAAACCGCCGGAACCCTCATCTGCCCAGTCGAGCCACCGGAGAGCCTACAAATGCGACCTCGCCACCGGCGAGCACTGCCGAGCCACCGTTCGCCGTGGCCAGTGCTTTGGTGAGCCCCGGCCGCCACCTAGACCCCACCATCGCAGTTGCCGTAGCCTGGGAAAGCCTTTCCCCTCCCCAATTCGACACCAACACCACCACGGACGCTCACCAGCGAGCTCGCCGCCGGCAGGAGCACCGCCGTGGGAGGAACAGGGGAACACCCCCCTCGCTGGCCACCCGTGCATGAACCCGGTGCACATGAACCACAGACAGAGAAGAGAGGGGTGGACGCGGCTCACCGGAGGAAGACGCGGTCCACCGTAGACCGGCACATCTGTCCACCGTGGACCGTGAGCCGTGGACCATGGCCTAGTAGAGGCCCATGGCCGTGACGTGGCTACGTCACAGCATGCCACGTGTCCGGCCCGGTCCAGACCGGCCAAACCCGAAGCCCGTTTGAGACCCGGACGTATTGACCGTTGACTAGTCAACATTGACCGTTGACCTGGCCCCACATGTCAGTGGCACGGACACTCTGGACCCACACGTCAGACGCTGACGTGATGCTGACGTCAGCTGGACCCCACCTGTCAGCTCGGAACCGTGATGCTGATGTCATGCTGACGTCATGCTGACGTCAGCAAGCCACGTGAACCAACCACAGCATGACACGTGTCAGCCCAGGATTAATTCTGCCTTTTCTATTTTCAGAAATAGATTTAAACTTCGGAAATTCATAACTAATTCATATGACCTCAGAAAAATATGAAACTAGGACCAAAATTCATCTAAAATCAAGCTCTACGCAATGAACCCATGTTTGAGTGCATTTGGCTCTTTTGAATTTTCATTGCTTCTTTGTGCTATTCTATAGACGTCGCTAACGCGACTATAATGCGATCGTTTGTAGACTCGGAGGAGAATCGGACAGACGAGGATCGTGAGTACCGTGAGGAGTATGGAGACGACTACACTGAAGGTGCCACATCCCACCCAATCTCGTAGTACCTATTACGCATGGCTAAAATAGAAATGCTAGTGCTGTACTTTATTGTTATGATCACGCTATGATAGGACTTGCATGGTAGTATACTTTCTTGATGGCCTTTACCTTGACGCAACCTTACCCTTGCTCACCCTGCTGTTAGGCTAGTCACACGCTCACCACTATATTTTGTTGCTTATTACTTCTACTACGCTTGCACTACATTAATGCGTGGTGGAAAACTGGTGTTTTCTGGACTATGGGGAGAGTGCTGCGTGTGTGACTTGGGTGCGTGGAGGGTGAGGGTTGTGTCGACCAAGTTGGAGTATACGACGAGCCTAGGGCAAGTCATGCCGTGGGGTGCTACCTGGGCACCCTTGGGATGGATACCTATGGTGGGTAAATGGTATATGCGGTGGTCCTGGGTGTGAACCTGTGATGGGAGGAGCCCGGGATGGAGGTGCTATGGTAGCACGATAAATGGAAACCCTGATGAAGACATTCTGGCTTGGTCACCCCTAAGGACTTACTAGTACTCAGATTCACCGGGAAGCCTTACGTACCACTCGCCCTATATGGTGCGGGACAGCCGGACTACTTGGTAGGATATTGCCACTACTGCTAGGTTGTTAGCAGACAGTGTAAGGAGGTACGGGGCGCGGAGGATTTCCCCCACACCCTTCCGAGACTTCACGGAGACCTTGTGGACCTGGCTCATGACTCACAGTTTCAGCCACCCCAGCTTAGACTTGGGGTGTACCAGGGCTGAATGGTAGAGTGGCATTATCCTAGGCTAGCAAGCGGCCGGAATCAGCCCAGTTGACGACGGTCAGCGAGGAAGGCGGATCTTGTGGTTATGTAAAACCTCTGCAGAGTGTATGGTTGATCGATCGATACATGTGCTGACTTGTCAGCTATGGACCTTTCCTGGGTTTCGCTTAAACTAGATAGTGAGATGAGTCCTTCTCTTCTTCCCCCATGAGAGAGCGTCGGTCGTAGCCAGGGGTTACGGGCCTTGAGACAGTGCCGAGAGGGAGTTGGCCTATCGACTGAGCGATGGTATGGTATGGTGATGGTGTGGAGATGGTGGTATGTCGATCCCAGGATCGAAACCTGGCTCGAAAATGGGAATGGAGTGGAATGTGTGTGGGGATGGTGTTAAAACTTGACAAACTATTACTATTTACTTGATATGCTATTGCATAGGAAACCCCAGCCTTATAGGTTCATTTTGCTTATATCCAACTTGCATCCAATTTCTACAAAGCAATGCTCATAGGGATGGGAGTGGCCAGTACAAATCGTACTGATAAATTTTGGCACACAGGTTCTGCTGAGGAGTATAGCTCCGAGGAATTTGACGGATGAGGGGTTCGTGCCTACGCTCGAGTTTGGCGATCTTATCTTCAAGCTGTTCTGAACGAATGCAACTTTTGATTTCGCCAATGCGGCGATGTAATAAATTATGTAATTCCGCACTATTTGTACTCTGATATTATCATCGTTTGGATGTGATATTCGACTGGAATTTGGGTAATATGATCTACAACGATCTTATTACACTTCGACGCTGTGGATTTCCCTACGCGGAAATTGGGGTCGTTTCAGTACAGCTGTGAGGGCTACATGGCTCTGGCTTTAGCTCAGTATGAGGACCTTTTCTAGCTTGTTAGTGGTTACCTTTATGGCGCAAGAGGGGTGTGTTCCGGGTTGGATATAGTGTGGCCTCTATCCGTTAGTGTATAGGCTGCGTGTCATTTAGCCTGTCGGAAGGGGAGCTCTACATTCGCAGGCCACACTAACCTAGCGGCCCTAACCTGTTAGACGAACCTTTAAAAGGCTTCATAGTGACCCCTGCTTGCTCACCTTGGAAGTGTTTTGGGAGTTATAAACTCGAGCATATGGGTATCACTACTCACAGTGAAAGTGTACAACCACTACAGAGTGTAAAACTGATATATCAGCCGTGCTCACGGTCACGAGTGGCCTTGGAACCCTTATGGAATAGACGAACACTAAGAATTATTTGTTTATGCTATTCATTAATCATGTTTACATTTGATCATGTGTTTTGCATTGGGAACTGAAACAACTTGTTGGTACTCTTAAGCTAAAATTGTGACAACTAAAAGCTAAACCCTGTTAAACCTGTGTCAAGCCTTTTGAGCCTCATGAACCCCGTGTTACACTTGTTGAGTACGACATGTACTTACGCTTGTTTATTTTCATTACTTGGATAAAAATCCCGGATGGGTAACAGATGGCCTTGGGTATGATGATTTTCCTGAGGACTACTAGATTTGTAGTCAACCAGTCGACGTCCCTGTGAAATAGAGCTTCCGCGAGAGATCTTTTATTATTTCCGCTAAATTTATGTGATAACTCTGTCTTATTCGTGATGTAATAAACATTTGTGATGATACTATTCATAATTTGTCGGTTTATGTGTGTGACTGATCTCTGGGCGCACATAAGATTTTGCACTCCATTTTATCCTTAAAATTGGGTGTGACAGATTGGTATCAGAGCTGTGTTGACTGTAGGACGCAAGCCTAGTTAGCAATGGTTGTTTTTAGCTTCTTTTGCTTCACTCATTTCATGCTTTCTATCTCACCCTTGTTATTTGCTAAAGTTTTATGCTTCTTTTGCCTTATTCTATTATGAAAATTATTGCTTCTAATCTAACCTAACTAAATCTATTTCTATAGATGCCTCATGCCCACAAGACTACCCGCATGAGCACTGGAGGGTACTACCCGCCTCAAGGTTTGTCCATGGAGCCTGAGGAGGAAGAACCCTAGGAACATGAATTTGATTCGCCAACACCACCAACACCTGTACCTACACCTGAGCCAGTCCACGAGGAACCCCAAGAAGTCAAGGTCGTCCACTTGTTCGATGATGACGAGGAAGACGGCATTGAAGAGGATGAGCCGATCCCGCCCCTAGGGTGGACGACGAAGGTGTGGTATAAGTCGGGATGTGAATCCTCCGTTTCACATCACCGACTCATGAGCATGCTTCAGACCTACTACAGCGACTGGGATGCAGCTGTAGAATACGTCTGCGAAGAACATACACACCCTCTTGAAGACACCTATTGGAAGACCAGGGTGTGCATCACCATCAAGGATGAACAAAAAGGCGCATATCAGCTGGATTCAAACTATGCGCACCATGGTCACTGTGCTACCATGGAGGACGACATAGAAGATGCAGCCGCTGAAGCTTGCATAGGCCTCCGTGGACGCCGATTCGAGGACATGAAGAATGACCAATATCGATTCCTCCCTCACCAACACCTAGAATTGGGATGGGCGGTGATGGACCCACAGGGCACGGATCCAACAACCCAGGCGATGGTACACTTCGGCATGAGTTCGTGGCTAAGATTCGCCGACTGGAGGATCAATTGAAGGCACAACAGAAAACTATCAAGAGACACCGACAGGTGATTGATGAACAAAGGGTGTGCCTCCACTTGCCAAAGATGTACGAGGAGCTACCTCATAAGTATCGCCATAGATGTTGGAGTCCCTTTTTATGTAATACCACGATAGTAGAACGAGTCAAGTTGAGTTTAGTCGAGTCTATTAGTGCGGTGTGGACATTGGTGTGTTTAGTTGATTTGTTATTATGTTTATGTGTGAGTTGGATCTTTGTAATGAGTGCTGGAACTTTGTGGGCATGTCCGCAAGTTCCATAGTTAAGAATATTAAAGATTGGGTCAATAAATAAATAGTTGGGTTTGTTACATCTTGTTCTCTAGGAATATGTTTTTCAGAGCAGTCTGTCCTTATCTCAATGTCAATTAAAATCTACATGACCAAAAATTATGAAATTTTTATGGAAATAACTAGACTTAAGTATCTTTCCAAAGCCTCTGGAATCACCCCGTATCCGATCTGGTTCATGAGATATCTCTGTTTCAAGTTTAAGTTTCTGCGCAGTCTGGAATCCGGAAACAGTTTCGGTTGTATCCTATTTTTGAGTAACCTAACGACAGAATCTAGGAATGTGGTCTGAAGAAAAGTTGTAGATAATTTCTTAAGATTTCGAACCATGTAAAGTACACCTTATTTGGAATTCTAGAACTCGAGATATGACTATTTTACAGAGCTGCTGATGTTTATACTCGTCCAGAAAATTTTCAGAATGTATTCTAACTTGGAGATTTCTAAATTTTGAATGTTTGATAGCAGATGTCTGGAAGAGGAAGAGGCCGAGGTCATGGAGGTGTTCCCCCACATCCACCACCACCACCGCCACCATCTATTGAGCAACTCTTGGTAGTACAGACACAGATCATGCAAGCGTTGGTACAGAATCAGCAGAACCAACAGGTTGGTGGGGCACCACGTGATAAGCGTGGTGAATTCTTGAAGGGCCGTCCCCCGGTGTTCTCTCATGTTGCTGATCCACTGGAAGCAGATGATTGGCTTCGTGCAGTGGAGAAGCAGCTCAACATAGCACAATGTAATGATCAACAGAAGGTGTTGTACACTTCAGGGCAGCTCCAGGGAGAAGCACAAGACTAGTGGGAGTCATTCGAGTATGGACGTCCCGCCAACGCTCCTCCTGTCACCTGGCAAGAGTTTAGAGAGAATTTTAGATCCTATCACATACCTGAGGGACTGATAGAGCTCAAGCAGGAGTTCAGAGCTCTGAAGCAAGGATCCATGTCCGTCGCTGAGTACCATGACAGGTTTGTTCAGTTGTCACGTTATGCTCCAAATGAAGTGGCTAATGATGCTGACAAGCAACACTGCTTTCTCAAAGGTCTGTATGATGGTCTGCAGCTCCAGCTTATGTCCAATACCTACCCCAATTTTCAGACACTGGTGAATCGTGCTATTGTTATTGACAACAAGCGCAAGGAGATGGAGGCCAAGAAGAGGAGGCTTCAGGGCTAGGCCTCTGGATGTAATACTCGTCCACGTACCAACCCTCAGCAAGGCTTTCAACAGAGGTTCCAGGAACCACCTAGTCAGTGGAATCGTGGTCAGTATCCTCAGCGCAACCAGAACCAGCAATAGAATGCCAATCAACGTCCTCAGCAACAGAGTGGTCAGCAGACACCATGACAGGGAACACCCAACAACACTCCTATGAAGACTAGTGCCCCTAGCACCCCCAGCAAGTGCTTCCGTTGTGGTAAAGAAGGTCACCTATCTTATAATTGCCCTGAGAAGCCCAACCCGCAAACCCCCCAGAATTTGAACAACAACCAAAAGCCAACTCATTATGGGAAGGTGAATCATGTGTCTACAGAGATGGCGCTTGTGGAACCAGAAGTCATGCTCGGTACGTTCAATGTCAACTCAACCCCTGCCACTGTTCTTTTCGATTATGGAGCTTCGCATTCATTCATATCACAAGCATTTGTTAGAAATCATAACATACCATTATGTGTCATGCAAAATCCCATATTAGTAAACTCACCGGGTGGAAGTATGCAAGCTTCATATCGTTGTCTTTCGACTAGTCTATTCTTAAGGGGGGTAGAGTTCAAAGTTTGCCCTATTGTGTTGAGAGCATCTAGTATTGATGTGATTCTGGGTATAGACTGGATGAAGCAACAACAAGCAGTGATCCAGTGTAAAGAAAAGGTCGTTGTTGTGACCGCACCAAATGGAGAAAGAATCAGTGTTGATGTTGTAATACAAGCACAACCGATAGCCACCGTGAACCAGCTTGATAATAGCGGCAACAAGGAGGACCCAGTGGTGGATGAATTTCTAGATGTGTTTCCCGATGATTTGCCAGGTATGCCACCTGACCGTGACATTGAGTTTATTATTGAATTATTACCTGGAACTGCACCTATAGCTAAGCGTCCATATAGAATGGGGGTTAATGAATTAGAAGAACTTAAGAAACAAATAAAGGAGTTATAGGAGAAAGGTTTTATTCGTCCTAGTTCATCACCTTGGGGAGCACCAGTTATATTGTCGACAAGAAGGATGGTACTCAGAGGATGTGTGTTGATTATCAGTCACTCAATGAGGTTACTATCAAGAACAAGTATCCGTTGCCTAGAATTTATGACTTATTTGATCAATTGAGAGGTGCTTGTGTTTTCTCTAAGATTTATCTTCGTTCTGGCTATCATCAATTGAAGATTCGTGCAACTGACATACTCAAGACAGCTTTTACTACGAGGTATGGTTTGTATGAGTACATTGTTATGTCCTTTAGTTTGACCAATGCACCTGCCTACTTTATGTACTTGATGAATAAGGTGTTCATGGAGTTTTTGGATAAGTTTGTGGTGGTATTCATCGATGATATATTAGTATTCTCCAAAACAGAAGAAGAGCACGCTAAACATCTGAGGTTGGTCTTGCAGAAGCTCAGGGAGCAAAAGTTATATGCTAAGCGAAGCAAGTGTGAATTCTGGTTGAAGGAAGTTTCTTTCCTAGGACATGTTGTCTCTAATGGTGGAATCGCAGTAGATCCAAGCAAGGTGAAAGATGTATTGTATTAGAAACCACCAACAGATGTGGGAGAGATTCGTAGTTTCTTGGGATTAGTGGGATGCTACAGAAGGTTCATAGACGGTTTCTCTAAACTTGCCAAGCCAATGACAGTTTTGTTGGAGACAAATGCCAAGTTTGTGTGGTCCAAGAAGTGCCAGGCTAATTTTGAAGAGTTGAAGAAGAGGTTGACTACAGCCCCAGTGTTGATTTTGCTAGATCTAAACAAGAGCTTGTCGATCTATTATGATGCATCTCGTCAAGGACTTGGATGTGTTCTTATGCAAGAAGGCAGCGTAGTGGCTTATGCATCCCGACAGTTGAGAAAGCATGAGATAAATTATCCTACTCATGACTTGGAGTTAGCAGCAGTGGTTCATGCTTTGACGATATGGAGGCACTATCTTATCGGGCATAAGAGTGACATCTATACTGATCACAAAAGTCTGAAGTACATTTTCACTCAGACAGATCTGAATATGAGACATCGTCGATGGTTAGAGTTGATCAAAGATTATGATCTGGAAGGTACACTATCATCCTAGAAAGGCGAATGTTATCGCGGATGCTCTTAGCAGGAAGAGTTATGCCAATGAGGTGCAAGTGACATCGATGTCAAGTGAGTTGTGTGCTGAGTTTGAGCGACTGAATTTAGGCTTTGTCACTAATGTAGTGGAGTTGGTGTTGGAGCCTAAATTGGAGCAAGAAATACGTAAAGGATAGTTACAGGATGCGAAATTGAAAGAGATAGCGGAAAATATAGTGATTGGTAAGGCACTAGGTTTCAGTATGGATGACAATGGAACTCTGTGGTTTGGGAAAAGACTATGTGTGCCTGAGGATAATGCTATACGAGAGGCAATTCTTCGTGAGGCACATGAGTCTGCTTACTCTATTCATCCTGGAAGTACTAAGATGTATTTAGATCTAAAAGAGAAGTATTGGTGGTACGGACTGAAGAGAGATGTTGCTGAATATGTGGCTTTGTGTGATACATGTTAGAAAGTCAAAGCTGAACATCAAAGACCTGCAAGATTGCTACAACCAATGAAGATACCTGAGTGGAAGTGGGAAGAAGTTGGTATGGATTTTATAGTTGGGTTACCACGTACTCAGAGAGGTTATGATTCAATCTGGGTAATAGTAGATCGGTTAACTAAAGTTGCTCATTTTATACCGGTAAAGACTACTTATAATGGACCAAGGTGAGCTCAGTTATATATGGAGAGGATAATGTGTCTACATGGAGTTCCCAAGAAAATTGTGTCTGATCGAGGTACTCAATTTACATCTCATTTTTGGCAGCAAGTACATAGTTCGTTGGGAACCAAGTTGAATTTTAGTACAAGCATATCATCCTCAGACAGATGGACAAACTGAGAGAATTAATCAGATATTAGAGGATATGTTGAGAGCTTGTGCGTTGTAGTATGGTACAAGTTGGGACAAGAGTTTGCCTTATGCAGAATTCTCATACAACAACAGTTATCAGAAAAGTCTCAATATGGTACCTTTCGAAGTTTTGTATGGACGAAAGTGTAGAACCCCGTTGTTTTGGAATCAAATGGGAGAAACTCAAGTGTTCGGACCAAATGTTTTGAGAGACGCAGAAGAGCAAGTAAGGTTGATTAGAGATAACTTGAGAGTGGCTCAGTCTCGACAAAAGAGCTATGCCGACACTAGAAGAAGAGAATTGGTTTTCGAAGTAGGTGATTATGTGTACTTGAAGGTGTCACCTATGAGAAGTGTGAGAAGATTTAATATGAAAGGGAAGTTAGCACCAAGGTATATCGGGCCTTTCAAGATTTTGGAGAGACGTGGTAAAGTAGCTTATCAGTTGGAATTGCCTGAGAGTTTGTCAGGTGTGCACGATGTGTTCCATGTGTCTCAACTAAAGAAGTGTTTGCGTGTACCTGAGGAGCAGATACCGTTAGAGGAGCTTACAGTTAAGGAAGATCTCACATATGAGGAGTTTCCGGTAAGGATTTTGGAGACGGCAGAAAGAGTTACAAGGAGCCGAGTTATAAAGATGTGTAAGGTTCAGTGGAATCGGTATACAGAAGATGAGGCTACTATGGGAAAGAGAAGAGGATCTGAGGAAAACATACCCACAGTTATTTGAGTAAGCATCGTCCGAATCTCGAGGACGAGATTCATTTTAAGGGGGGTAGAATTGTAACACCCTAAATTTTGCATATTTTGAAATAGGAGAAAATTGGTTAATTAAGCATTTTGTGGGAACTTGAACCTAGGAAAAATAATAAATTTTATTAAATTAAAAACAAATATAAGTTCAACAACAATGAGTGTCCATTCATGCTGTTGCGTAATATTTTGTATTGTTTGGTTTGAAGTCGGATTTCGAATTGAGTCAAAATTTTATTTTGAATTTGCTTTGGAAAAATTAGAAAAAAAGAAGGAAAAATAAATCTCCTTTCTCCTTCCTCTGTTTCTGTCCGTGGTCATTCCTCCCCGCGTGGCCCATTTGTTTTCCAGGCCATCGCTCTTCCTTCCCCTCTCCGGTCAGGCCGAAGCCCAGCGCCCCTTTTCTCAGCGCCAGCCCAAGTCGGCTCTTCTCCCTCGCCACGCCGGCCCAGCAAGCCGCTGGCCCAGCCTGCAAGCCCGCTCCCGCTGACCCACGCGTTTCCCTCCGCCCGCTGACCGCCTGGGCCTAGCCGTCAGACCCTCCTCCTTCCTCACGTCGTGGCCAGGCTCAGACTCTTCCTCCGCACTGATGCCGAGTCCGGTGCTGCTACGACCCCCGTGGTGCCGTGACGCCCAAGTGATTCGGCCCCATAAATAGCGCCGTGCCCCCTCGGCCTTCCCATCTCATCTGCCGCTCGGTTTTTCGCCCAAGCAAGCCGCAGCCATCACCTCGCTCTAGCGCCGCCGCGACAGCCGCCATCCACCGAGCGCCGCGCCACCGTCGTTGCTTCCCGCACGCCTCTTTCGGTTCGGGTGAGATCCCCATCCTCTCCTCTCTCTCCCGGTGTTCCTTTTTTGCTGAACCAGTGCACTGTGGGCCGAGAACCATGTGCTCCAGAAGCCGACAATGGTGCCGCCGTGGTCAAGCCGCCATCCGGCACTGTTCCGGCGCATCTTCTTCCGCCAGATTGAATCCAAGCCGTCTAGATCTAATCCGGCGGTTCAAATTGAAGGATACCCCTTCGATCGGAATTTTTGCAAATATGCCCTTACAATTATTTTAGTATTAATCTGCAGTCCAAAGTGAGTTTACAGATTTCGTTTTCTCTTTTTAAAAGCGTATTTTGGTTCGGTTATATTGAAATACGTTTTCAGCTATTTACAGTTTTGCCATTCAACTTGTTTTAGCCATAAAATATCCGTTTTAACTCTGATTTGATCCGTTCAAGTTGAGTTAGGTTCATAATTAAGTGATCTACATGTTCATGCTACTGTAGGGTATGTTTCCAACTTTTAAAATTCGAAGGTTAGATTTAATCTATTATTTTGCTATAGGAAAACTTGTTTAATTCATAACTTTTCTATTTTAGATCTGATTTTTGTGATCTGCGCGTCTGGGTATTCGTAGCGAGACGTAGATTCATTTTCCAAACTTTTCATCTTGATTTTATGCTGTTGGTGCACTGTTCTAATCTATAGCCTTGTTTGCTTTGCATGATTGCTCCTGGATGCTTGTATGTTGCTGTGGTTATCGAGTATAGACGGTGAGCAGTTCGTGGGAGATCAAGGGTACGACTTTGACGAGCAAGACCAGCAGGAGTACTTTGCTCAAGGCAAGTATAGTATGGGATCATCCTTGTTTCCTATTCATTTAATTCATTAAATTCATGTTGCATGTGTCGCCTTGATAGGAATTCCCTAGAATTGAACTTTTACCTTGTTACCTACGGGTTATGCATTTGGGTAGCTCTGCTAATGCTCGATTAAACCATGATCTTGTAACTTGACTAATGGTATATGCAATAAACGTTAAAATATGACTTTTTAGCAACATGGAAACAGGGGGCTGGAGTATTTAGCTACTTTCTAAATGCTTTAGATTCCTCTCCCTAAGGACTTATCTGTAAGTGATCATCCGGGACTTACAGTACAACTGTGAGGGCTATATGGCTCTGGCTTTAGCTCAGTATGAGGACCTTTTCTAGCTTGTTAGTGGTTACCTTTATGGTGCAAGAGGGGTGTGTTCCGGGTTGGATATAGTGTGGCCTCTGTCCGTCAGTGTATAGGTTGCACATCATTGTGCCTGTCGAAAGGGGAGCTCTACATTTGCGGGCCACAGAAACCTAGCGGCTCTAACCTATTAGACGAACCTTTGAAAGGCTTCATAGTGACCCCTGCCTGCTCACCTTGGAAGTGTTTTGGGAGTTATAAACCCGGGCATATGGGTATCACGACTTATAGAGAAATTGTACAACCTCTGCAGAGTGTAAAACTGATATATCAGCCATGCTCACGGTCATGAGTGGCCTTGGAACTCTTATGGAATAGATGAACATTAAGAATTATTTATTTATGCTATACATTAATCTTGTTTACATTTGATCATGTGTTTTGCATTGGGAACTGAAACAACTTGTTGCTACTCTTAAGCTAAAATTTTGACAATTAAAAGCTAAATGCTGTTAAACCTATGTCAAGCCTTTTGAGCCTCATGAACCCCGTGTTACACTTGTTGAGTACGACATGTACTTACGCTTGTTTATTTTCATTACTTGGATAAAAATCCCGGATGGGTAACAGATGACCTTGGGTATGATGATTTTTCTGAGGACTTCTAGACTTGTGGTCAACCAGTCGCCGTCCTTGTGAAATGGAGCTTCCGCGAGAGATCTTTTATTATTTCCGCTATATTTATGTGATAACTCTGTCTTATTCGTGATGTAATAAACATTTGTGATGATACTATTCATAATTTGTCGGCTTATGTGTGTGACTGATCTCTGGGCGCACATAAGATTTTGCACTCCATTTTATCCTTAAAATTGGGTGTGACAGTCTTTTAACTTTTAATCAAGTTGTTGCAATTTTTTTACATGTTAGTTAGCAATTCTAGTATTCTTTATCTTTTATTCATTTTTTATTAAAAAGAGTCCAGGTCCTAAATCAAGTTGTTGTAATTTTTTATTAAACTCGGCTTGCATCCCGACACTAAACATGTTGAATTTGTTATATCATAGGATAAATTGTGTGTATTATTATTTATGTATCATAGTGCATAAAATTAAATTAATAATATTGATATGACATAATGTTTTAGTAAAAATATATAAAGATATTTAGAATAATAATTTATGAAATTTATTATCAAGGTGTATAAATATAAAGTGTTATTGCGACATGGTTTGTTAAGTGAACATTTTTTCCATGTTTCATAAGTTGTTAAAATAATTATTTATCATAATGTATACATGTTTATTTGATATACATGGTGGAATATAGCATCATAATTATTTTATTTCACGATTATAGAAGTCTGTGAATTAGAAATATATATGCATCGTACTTCGTGGATATTGATTTATTTTTTAATAATATATATTACTATTTATGTGTACATTCAAAGAATTTTGTTTCTTTTTTATAATGACTAAGGTAAGAAATACCTTATATTATCTTTCATAATGACATATATGGACATGTTAAATGCAAACTTAGAATATTACTTTGCGTTATATTTCATAAAGATAAAGGTAGATAATTTATAAAATCTTTAGGACTTATTTTAAATTATCTTTCATAATGGTATACGTGGGTAATTTAGATACAAAGTTCGAGGATTAAATTATCTTTCTTAATGACAAAGTTGGGTAATTTAGACGCAATGTTAGGTGGTTATTTTAAATTAGGTTTCATAATGGCCAATGTGGGTAATTTAAACGTAAATTTAGGAGGTAATTTTGAATTATCTTTTGTAATGGTAGAGGTGGGTAATTTACATGCAAAATTAGGGGGTTACTTTATGTATTTTTCATAATGACAGTGGTGGGTAATTTTTGAATAAATTACAGATCTAATGGCCATTATTGGTGATGATGATTAGAGTCTACCAAATCAAAGGCCAGATGTTTCTGATTTTTGTGAGAATTTATAGGATTTATCTTTTTTCCTAGAGTGCCCGGTGAGAATTAACGTGGTGCCTCCGTTGGGACCTCTAATTAGTAATAGTAAGATAAGATAAGATGCATGGATTAAGTTTACAGAGAGGACCAGTGGGTCGCTTTTTTATTTGATCTTCATTTGAGTGGTCATGTTCAATGAAGTTAGTCAAACTTAAGATAGTTTGACTTGGACAGATTTTAGGGATTGATTCATTTGGGATGGAGGAAGTACAAAAAACCAAGGACGACGTCGTAAATTATTGCAAAACATTTTAGAAAGGTTGTCGGCACTAATCGAAGACATATACAATCTATACATTCCAAATGCATTTGTTGCAAAACAAGCAATGGAGTAAACTTGAAAAATAGCTAGCATAATCATTGGTAAGAATAGAGAAGAGAGGATCGAAGGGGTGGTACATACATCAACCCTACATAGGAATACATCGATAACGGGCCCAAGTCTTCGTCGAGATTCGTCGCCAATATTATTACATCACCATTGGTCTTCATCAACACGGAGCCGCCACTTCGTCCATGAGATGGACATCTCGTGTGCTCTAACAGAAATTCTGCAAGACACGTCAATAATGATGGCAATGCTTACAGGAATATACCTTGTCCTCTAACACATGCAAGACTATCATATCCTCTAACATATGTAAAACTCCCCAACAATAATGTCCTCTGACATATGCAAGACACTATAATGTCCTCTGACATATATATGCAGGACATTCTTCAACAACGTCCTCTCACGTATTCACTGGCATCCTCTGATATATGCAAGATGCCTCGACAATATGTCCTCTCACATATGCAAGACACCAAGAATGACATCCTCTGACATGTGTGCAAGATGCTTCTAATATGACTGCAGCTCCGTCTACAATATTACGTAATTTTTTGCACCTTTCGCTCTGTGCAACTACATCGATTTCAACTACTATACATGATCGGCTACCTCGACATCAACAACTATGCATCCGCTCCTGTCAAAGCATTCATGTCATCATTGTCATCTATGACACTCCCGCTATGACTGCGGGAGGGAATAGAGGAGAGAGAAGGGACAACACAAAAAAGGGGCAGAGGCACCGTCATAGGTGTCGGACCATCCTTCAGAGGCATAGTTGATGATAGAAAAGCGAAGAAATCGGTGGCACAAGACTTCAAATTCAGTCGTAGTCGTTTGCTTCTCTCCCACTGCAACCGAGTGGCACTACAACAAAAACGATTTTGGGAGACACACCTCTTTTATTTTCAGAGGCGGGCAGAATTGTTATGTGTCTCCTAAAATAGCTGATGGTTTATGAAGGCGGTCATTATATTTACAAGACACCAAAAGTTGACCGTTCGCAAAATCGATTTATTGAGGTGGTCATTTTATTTACAGAGAATGTCAAAAGTTGCCTGTCTCCGAAAATGGATTTATAGAGGTGGACCTCTTAACATGTCGCCTCTAAAAATGGCCCATTTCCGGAGACCTAAGAGGTCCGCCTTTGTAAATCGATTTTCGAAGGTGAGCATTTATAGGGCTCGCCTCAGCAAATCAGGCCCAGATCGTATATCATCCCATTACCAGTCTCTGAGTATATAATGAAAAATGGAAACCCTAGCGCACACTTCCTCTCTCTCTCTCTCTTTTCCTCATCCGCAAGCGTCGCACCGGCCCTCACCCGCTCTCCTCTCCCCTCACCATATCTTGCGTCGGTGGGTGAGTCCCCCTGGTCCCCAGGTGGAGCTCGCGGAGGCGACCATGGCCGGATCCATCGAGGAGGACGGTGACCATGGCCAGATCCGTTGAGGAGGCCGTGGGATCCTATGCAAGGAGGTGGTTGGCCGACGAGTTGCATGTGCGCGACAGCTAGTGGCACTCCTCCGGTGGCGACACAAGCGCTCCTCTCTGGGTGGTGTGCATCGTGTGGGGCCTAGCCTCCTCATCTAGTAGTCGAGGGAAGCCGCTCCGGCGGTAGCACGCAGGACTGGGGGCCCAAAGCGGCGGCCATGGCTTGTGGATCCGGCGATAGCACGCGCGGATCGAGCGATGAGCGACGACGACGCGCAGATCCGGTGAGCGGCAGCGGCGGCGTGTTGATTGGCTCGGCAGGCCTCATCGACGGGCTCACTGTTTTTTTTTAATTTTATTAATGGAGACGGGCAGGTGACTGCCTCTGTAGATCATTGTTTACGCAGGTGTGACAGTGGAGGCGGACTGACTGCTTGTCTCCGAAAATCGTTTTTTGTCTGCCTAGGAAAACTGTTACAGTAGTAGTGGAGGGAATGTTGGAAGTATGGATAGTTATCAATATGGATAGAATTCTAGATATAATAGGTCTAGGAATAATATCGTACCAAGTAGATTTGGAGTCCTACTTAATTATTATGTATTAAGTGCTATAAAGTATATATATATCTAACTTATGGATATCAATGAAACTATTATTGTAACTTCTAATATGTATTGATCTATTTTCTAATTGCAACTTGTTTGGAGATCCGAATATTAATTTCTTTATAGTTTTTCTTTACTCATTTTTTTGTTCTACATAAACTAATTTATTTGCATTTTTTGCAACTCGTACGAAAGACAAATTGCTATTTTCTACCATTTCTCGGATTTTCTTTTCGTTTTAATCATATTATCAGTGTCTTTATTGACTTTGACTGAGTACGGTTGTTTGAGAGTCATGGAAACGTCAACCTGCGTAGGATAGGTGCATGTGACGTGAGGTATCATGTCACAGTCGAAGCTACGGCGTAAGCCGCCGCCGCGGCCATATGCTGACAACCGAGCCGGAGGCCAACAGCCATGTATATGTATATTTGTGTTTCACGTATATACCCGTATATACATATAATATACTAGTGTTTTCTATACATTTTAGGTATGGCGGAGACCGCCCGCCTCGTCGCGTTCGTCGCCGACCAGTTCGGGATGGACTCGTTGGACGCCGCGCGCGACGCCGGCGTGGGGACGCGCTGCCTCTTCATGCCCATGAACCTGCACGCGCTCTCGCTCTCTCCCGGGGTCGGACATACCCTCGCCGCTCCAGGACAGGTCCAACCCTTCGTACACGGTGATGCTTCTTCATCCTGGTCAACTCCTTCGACGCCGTCGAGCCTGAGGTCGCCGAGGTGCTTCGCCAGCCAGAGCCCGGCCGGCCGCCTGTGTACCCTATCGGCCCGCTGATACGGCAGTTCGTCGGCAGTAGCACCGATGCCAACGGCACGCTTCCACGCTCCCCGCGTGCGGCGTGCCTGGAGTGGCTCGATCGGCAGTCGGGCAGGTCGGTCATCTTTGTCTCGTTCGGCTCCGCCGGCTCGCTGCCAAAGGAGCAGATGCACGAGCTCGCGCTTGGGCTGGAGCTCAGCGCGCAGCGCTTCCTCTGGGTGGTGCGAAGCCCCAGCGACGAGGGTACACTCAGTGACAATTACTACAACGCAGAGAGAGCAAGAAGGAAGGACCCCTTCGCCTACCTGCCGGAAGGATTCCTGGAGAGGACAAAGGACGTGGGTCTCTTGGTGCCGTCGTGGGCACCGCAGACACAGGTGCTTGCCCACAGTGCCACCGGAGGTTTCCTGACGCATTACGGGTGGAAATCCACGGTAGAGAGCCTGGTGCACGGCGTGCCGATGGTGGCCTGGCTGTTCGTCGAGCAGCGGCTTAACGCGGTGATGCTGTCCGAGGGGGTAGGAGCTGCGAATCTGCGATACGTTTGCCCGAGAGGAAGGATAAGGAGATCATCGCAGCGGTGGTGGGGGAGTTGATGGCAGGGGAAGCGAAGGGTGCCATGGTGCGGGTGAAGGTGGCCGAGCTGCAGAAGGCTGCGGCAGAGGGACTCCGTGAGTGTGGCGCCGCCACGACGGCACTTGATGAGGTGGTGGAGAAGTGGGAAGCCGATGAAGCGAACTAGAAGGTGTCCGATCGAGAACACCTAGCATTTCAATCCTCTGCCTATCGTGTCGTGTGTCCACAGTTTTGTGTCTAAATCATGATTTGAAAAAAATCCCCTCGTCTACCCTACGTCAAAGCACATGTCTAAGGTCAGTCCAGTCTTACAGGAGCTGCGGTGCCACTGTCTATGGGTGGGGTAGAGGTTCGGGGGTTTTATCGACCTATGTGAGAACGTGTTTTTCTTAAGCACAATGCACGGGGCTGTCTTACCCTGCGGGTCGAATTTTTTTGTCATTGTTCAATGTCCATGCTATTGAACCTCCCTTAATTAGTTAATTATATGTATGCATGCATGGATTAAGTTTCTAGAAAGAACCAGTGCGCTTGCTTCTTACTACATGTGGAGGGTTCAAGACATTTCTTATTATTGGCGATGATGAATAGAGTCTACCAAATTAAAGGCCAGATGAAAGACCAGTGCGCTTGCTTCTTACTACATGTGGAGGGTTCAAGACATTTCTTATTATTGGCGATGATGAATAGAGTCTACCAAATTAAAGGCCAGATGAATTTCTTGAATTTCTCTTTTTTCGTAGCGTATCTTGTGAGAATTAACATGGTGCCTCCGCTGATATCTCTATTCAGTAATAGTAAGAAGTAAGATATGTATGCATGGCTTAAGTTTCTAGAAAGAACCAGTGCTCTCGCTTCTTACATGTGATGGTTTTGAGAGATTCACGATGTTTATTTGATCTTCATTTGTGTCGGTCATGTTAATCGTTTGAATATGTCCATAGAACATGCGTCGTCATAGATTATTTTACCGCCAAAATAATGTATTATTCTTCTAGGTAGAAAAGATCAAGGATGACAGCCTAACTCTACTACAGATTCAACCTTCACTGCTGGTCCATTACTGCCGGTTGCTAGTGAATCGGTAATGATAACTCTTCAGTACCGGTTAGCTTCAAATCAGAAAATGATTATGGGTCCCCAAAAACTGGTAGTGAAGGTCAATATTATTACTGGTTGGTGGCTAGAATTGACAGTGTCACTGCCGGTTCGTGGCTTGAACCGACAGTGGTGTTGTGCTATCACTATAGGCTTTTGGCTTGAACCAGCAGTGGTGTTGTGCACACTACAAAGCCTACGTCCTTCTCCCTCCTTCCACCCATCCCGAGCACACTCGGCCAAGGAGGCGCCTTTCCCCAACTCTCCCTCCATTGCTGCAGCTATTCTTCACCAAAATGCTCAATGAAGGTCTTGGATTTTCAAGCATGGGCATGATCTTCTTGCTTTAAGGTTAGTAACAATCATCCACTCCTTTGAAATTGTAGCTTTTCAATTGTTTTGATGGCTCGATTGCTTCTCATTCTAGTCATTTCTCCATTTAGAGAGCACTTTTCAATTGGATCTTTAGGAAGGCATTCAAATCGTGGTGAATCCATCTTCCAAATGGTTGGTCTCTGTATGAACACATTATAATTCCTAGCAAATTACATGGTGGTTTTGATGATTGTATATATGTAATGCTTTAGTTTTGTATGGACTAGTGTAGAGTTTTTTTTTCAATAGGGCTACTGATTTCAATTTTGATGACCAAACCTATTGTTTGGCGCTATAATTATTGTTCATGATTAAGTCTCTAATTTTTATTTTTTGTTCACCAAAAAACTGGCAGTGATGATAGGAATAGCACTGCTGGCTCAAGTACCGAGCCGACAGTGTTGCCCAAATCAATACTACCGGTTAGAGCCCTGAACCGGAAGTGATCACAGGAACAACACTGCTGCTCGGGTGATGAACCAACTATGTTGTTTTCCTCAACACTATCGGTTGGTACCACGAATCGGCAATGTTGGCTCAACATAACACTGCCAGCTTGGGTAACGAACAAGCAGTGAAGTTCATTATCACTTCTGCTTAAAAAACCGACAGTGATGTGAACCCTCCATCACTGTCAATTTGGTTGTGCCGGTTCAAAATCTAGCACTAAAAGGGGGTTTTGAACCAGCAGTGATGTGCCGATCTGGGGTAGTGTAAAACATTGCAAAAATAAACAGTACAAAAAACCCAAGGATGATGCCGTAAATCATTGCAAAACTTTTTAGAAAGGTTGTCGGCACTAAACGAAGACATACAATACAGTACAAATGCACTTGTTGGAAAACAAGCAATGGTGTAAACTAGAAAAATAGCAAGCATAATCACTGGTAAGGAGCTTCAAGATTTACTGGAAAGGTCCTAATAAAAAAAGGTTTCTTGACAAGTCCAACATGGTCAGGCTAATTGGCATGGGAGGAATTGGACCAGTTAATTGGTTTGAACCAAGTAAGAGTTGTTGTACGAACTTGTGTTCCATGTTTGCTGGCAACCTTCCGTGGATTTAATTGTTGGAGATGTCCAAATAAATGGTCTTTGAAAAGGTACTGCAAAACGAAGACAATATATCATTTATACCTGTGTTGAAAATATCAAGGCGATTAATATCCACCATCGATGAGGATGAATGGACGGCAACGGAGCGGTGCTGCATGGAGGTACTGTGCAGTACGACTGCATAGATTTTTTTTTCCACCACAGAAAAAATTTCTATGCAGTCGTGCTGCATGGCATCTCTCCGTGCAGCACCGCTCAAGACCGTTAATGGGCTGTGCTGAATGCCGTGGAAACGTTGATGGGCTATGCTGCATGGGCTGTGTTGCATGCCGTGAAAACGTTGGTGGGCTGGAACATTGGGTTGCCTACAGTGCCACCGGAGGGTTCCTGACGCATTGCGGGAGGAACTCCACGCTAGAGAGCCTGGTGCACGGCGTGCCGATGGTGGCCTGGCCGTTGTTCGCCGAGCAAAGGCTAAACGCGGTGGTGCACGCGCTGATGAAGCGAACTAGAAGGTGCCCGATCGAGAACACCTAGCATTGCAATCCTCTGCCCAGAGTATGTCTGCAGTTTTAAGTCCAAATCTCATGAGTTGTATGTTCTTGAATCTCCCGTAATTATATGTACTGGTCCATCAACCAGTGCTATCTCACGTGTTAGAATTTTATGAGATATAATGAGTAGATACTGTTTAATAATTCATTCGTTCCAAATTATAAGATGTTTTGGCTTTTCTAGATATATCTTTCTTACTATGTATATGGACAATACATCTAAGTGTACAACAAAAGTATGTATTTAGAAAACTCAAGACGTCTTATAATTTGTAATAGAGAGAGTATATCTGATTAATAAAGAATTACTTATATTAAACTGTATGTTTTTATCTTTGTTTATTTTCTAACATAATATACATAGTAGATACTCTATAGTCTTATCTAGTTATCATAAACTTATTAACTACTATTTTTTTCAAGGAACTAATATATATATATATATATATATATATATATTTTATCCATATTCATATTTTTCCTTTGCATGACACCTCCTATATATTTTAAATATGCAGTTACTTTGAACCTTTATCATTAATCATGGTGGCTCTTGTTGCATCATGTATCTTATGAAGCCATGAATCTAAATTTTGATTTTTCAAATTTTATTCTTATCAACTTCTATGGATTTTTTTTATCTCAAGTTAAGTTGAAACTCTTGTTCTTATTGTATCTTTCATTAACTCTCCGTTTTACATTTTTTAAAATAAGGATTTCAGGCCATAGAGTATGTTCTTAAGTACTATAATAGCATAAGCCATTATTTGAAACATCTACCATATCACTTAAGATAAATCATAGAACTTGAAATGAGATCTCAAATAGGGGTAGCTATGCTAACCTCAAGAGAATTTTAATACTTATACCTTATATTGATTGACATTTTATTCTAAAGTATTCTTAAAGGGTTAGGAAAATATAGCACCAGTGGTCTCTACTTCTCAAGATGATTAAATTTTCCTATCAAGGATTCATATTTGGAGTTATGGTTATACTATCAATATGGACATGTCAATCATTTTAGTAAAAATACATAAATATATCGAAAGTAATAGTCTATATAAATTATAGTTATGGTTATATGTTTTTAAATAATTTGTTAGTATCATTAGTACATGAGTTGTTAAGAAATTATTTTTTATGTGATGAAACATAACATATATATTTTATTACTCATGAATGTTGGCACGACACATATATTTACTCTAATCAAATCTTGCTATACTAATATTGATAGAGGTGGGTAATGTAGAAATATATATATACTCTGTTTGTTATCTAAATAAATAACAAATTTTATTAAATTAAAAACAAATATAAGTTCAACAACAATGAGTGTGCATTCATGCTGTTGCATAATATTTTGTATTGCTTGGTTTGAAGTTGGATTTCGAATTGAGTCAAAATTTCATTTTGAATTTGCTTTGGAAAAATTAGAAAAAAAAGAAGAAGGAAAAATAAATCTCCTTTCTCCTTCCTCTGTTTCTGGCCATGGTCATTCCTCCCCGCGCGGCCCATTTCTTTTCCAGGCCGTCGCTCTTCCTTCCCCTCTCCGGTTGGGCCGAAGCCCAGCGCCCCTTTTCTCAGCGCCAGCCCAAGTCGGCTCTTCTCCCTCGCCGCGCCGGCCCAGCAAGCCGCTGGCCCAGCCGCACGCCCGCTCCCGCTGACCCGCACGTTTCCCTCCGCCCGTTGACCACCTGGGCCTAGCCGTCAGACCCTTCTCCTTCCTCACGTCGTGGCCGCCTCAGACTCTTCCTCCGCACTGATGCCGAGTCCAGTGCTTCTATGACCCCCGTGGTGCCGTGACGCCCAAGTGATTTGGCCCCATAAATAGCGCCGCGCCTCCTCCGCCTTCCCATCTCATCTGCCGCTCAGTTTTTCGCCCAAGCAAGCCACAGCTGCACCTCGCTCTAGCGCCGCCGCGACAGCCGCCATCCACCGAGCGCCGCGCCACCGTCGTTGCTTCCCGCATGCCTCTTTCGGTTTGGGTGAGATCCCCATCCTCTCCTCTCTCTCCCGGTGTTCCTTTTTCGCTCAACCGTGCACTGTGGGCCGAGAACCATGTGCTCCAGAAACCAGCAATGGTGCCGCCGTGGTCAAGCCGCCGCCGGCACTGTTCTGGCACATCTTCTTCCGCCAGATTGAATCCAAGCCGTCTAGATCTAATCCGGCGGTTCAAATTGAAGGATACCCCTTCGATCGGAATTTTTGCAAATACGCCCTTACAATTATTTTAGTATTAATCTACGTCAAAAGCGAGTTTACAGATTTTGTTTTCTCTTTTTAAAAGCGTATTTGGGTTCGGTTATATTAAAATACGTTTTAAGCTATTTAAAGTTTTGCCATTCAACTTGTTTTAGCTATAAAATCTTCGTTTTAACTCCGATTTGATCCGTTCAAGTTGCGTTAGGTTCATAATTAAGTGATCTACATGTTCATGCTACTGTAAAGTATGTTTCCAACTTTTAAAATTCGAGGTTAGATTTAATCTATTATTTTGCTATAGGAAAACTTGTTTAATTCATAACTTTTCCGTCTTAGATCCAATTTTTTGATCTTCGCGTCTGTGTGTTCGTAGCGAGACGTAGATTCGTTTTCCAAACTTTTCATCTTGATTCTATGTTGTTGGTGTACTGTTCTAATCTATAGCCTTGTTTGCTTTGCATGATTGCTCCTGGATGCTTGTATGTTGCTGTGGTTATCGAGTATAGACGGTGAGCAGTTCGTGGGAGATCAAGGGTACGACTTTGACGAGCAAGACCAGCAGGAGTACTTTGCTCAAGGCAAGTATAGTATGGGATCATCCTTTTTTCCTATTCACTTTAATTCATTAAATTCATATTGCATGTGTTGCCTTGATAGGAATTCTCTATAATTGAACTTTTACCTTGTTACCTACGGGTTATGCATTTGGGTAGCTCTGTTAGTGCTCAATTAAACCATGATCTTGTAACTTGACTAATGGTATATGCAATAAACGTTAAAATATGACTTTTTAGCAACATGGAAACAGGGGGCTGGAGTATTTAACTACTTTCTAAATGCTTCAGATTCCTCTCCCTAAGGACTTATCTATAAGTGATCATCCGGGACTTACAGTACATGTAACAACCCAAAAATCCATACACCCAAAAATACCCACTACAAAATTTTTCTTAAAACTTCCATGTGATGATGAGTGACATGTATAGAAAACCCAACCTAAGAGATGCATTAGGTCTAACCCCAACCCAAGTTAACACATAAGCATGGCATGTCATTAGTTAATTGTGTTTATTTAAATTCTAACAAATAAAGTATTGCATGCTTTGTTAATTCGAAATGTGATTTGGATTTCCATTTGAGTTATGATATGCTTAACAACTCCAATGAATTTGGTGCACCCATTTTGAATTCAAAATACCCAAACCGAATTTGAATTCAAATCAAGGAAGAAGAAAAAGAAAACAGAAAAAGGAAATGAGGAAGAAGGCCTCGTAGCCCAGGCTGCTCGGCTTCGCGGCCCAGCCAGCCCAACCGCGCCCATCTTGCACCGGCGTGCGCACGTACGTGGCCCACGAGCCGGCCCAGCGCATCACCCGCGCACCCGTCTGCCTCGCTCGCAGCTGCTGCCCGCTAGACCCCGCATGTCAGCCACCTCCGTCTACAGTGTCGTCTTCCTCACCCACGCCTCAATCGCCTACGCGACCGGCGCCCGACAGCAGTGGCAGGGGCGGGCTAGGGGGTCACGCCCGGGGCATGACCCTGCCCCCTTGCGCCGCGCCCATGCAACCCTGCACTACCGTCTGATGCGATGCACGCGCCTCCACCGCACGATGCCATCCGCCATGGGAGGCGTGGCACCTGGCTATAAAGCCAGCCCGCACGCCGCTCACGCCCGGCGCCTTAGCCTCTCCCTCAGCCTCCGCTGCCGCTTGGTGGCCCAGCAGCCGCACCACACCGAGAGAAGAGGGCCGTGAAGGGATCGTGAGAGGAGGATCGAAGCCCCCGCGCACTGCCGAAGTCGCCGGAGCCGAGGGCAACGCCGTCGTCGTCATCATGGTCGCGGGTCGGCACTGCACGGCACTGCTTCCGGAGCTACACGGCCACAACTCGTCACTGCACCGCCATCCTTTCTTCCACAGCACCCACGGTGAGCCCTCGATTTTTCCCCTGCTCGCCGCCAGACCTTGCTACTCCGGCCATGGCGCTCCATACCGTGAGCGCGTAGGCCAAGGCCATTCCCGGCCTCTAGGCACACCAGCGCAGCACACTCACGTTGACCGTGACCATCCCTGAGCCCTTAGACGCTGTAGACCTCTCCAAGTTCCCCGGACGCCGTAGCCGAGCACGCCTGCTACGCTCACGACACCGCCGCCATGGCGCAGCCACCACCGGAGCACCAGACCACCTCCGAGCATTAGACCACCGTGCCGAGCACCAGACCACCGAACCGAGCACCAGACCACCGGTCCGAGCACCGTACCAGACCACCGTGCCGAGCACCAGACCACCGGTTCGAGCACCCGACCACCGATCAGAGCACCGACCACCGTGGCCAGTACTGCTGGGAGCGTCTGGTGCCTCCTTGACTCGCCCATCCCGTTCGCTGAAGCCACGAGTAACTCACGCGCACGCCGTGACCACCCCGCTGGAGCCCCGTGGTTCACCCGCGTGCCTCACCGTCGTCACTACGTCGCCGTGGCCGCCGGGACATCCCTACCGGCCACCTGGGGATCCGAGGCCTCGCCTTGAGCCCTGGACGCCTTCGTCGTGCCCCCACGAAACCGCAGGAACCCTCATCTGCCCAGTCGAGCCACCGGAGAGCCTGCAAATGCGACCTCGCCACCGGCGAGCACTACCGAGCCGCCGTTCGCCGTGGCCAGCGCTTTGGTGAGCCTCGGCCACCACCTAGACCCCACCATCGCAGTCGCCGTAGCCTGGGAAAGCCTTTCCCCTCCCTAATTGGACACCAACACCGCCACGGACGCTCACCAGCGAGCTCGCCGCCGGCAGGAGCACCGCCGCGGGAGGAACAGGGGAACACCCCCCTCGCTGGCCACCCATGCATGAACCCGGTGCACGTGAACCACAGACAGAGAAGAGAGGGGTGGACGCGGCTCACCGGAGGAAGACGCGGTCCACCGTAGACCGGCACATCTGTCCACCGTGGACCGTGAGCCGTGGACCATGGCCCAGTAGAGGCCCATGGCCGTGACGTGGCTACGTCACAGCATGCCACGTGTCCGGCCCGGCCCAGACCGGCCGAACCCGAAGCCCGTTTGAGACCCGATCGTATTGACCGTTGACCTGGCCCCACATGTCAGTGGCACGGACACTCTGGACCCACACGTCAGACGCTGACGTGATGCTGACGTCAGCTGGACCCCACCTGTCAGCTCGGAACCATGATGCTGATGTCATGCTGATGTCATGCTGACGTCAGCAAGCCATGTGAACCAACCACAGCATGACACGTGTCAGCCCAGGATTAATTCAGCCTTTTCCATTTTCAGAAATAGATTTAAACTTCGGAAATTCATAACTAATTCATATGACCTCAGAAAAATACGAAACCAGGACCAAAATTCATCTAAAATCAAGCTCTACGCAATGAACCCATGTTTGAGTGCATTTGGCTCTTTTGAATTTTCATTGCTTCTTTGTGCTATTCTATAGACGTCGCTAACGCGACTATAATGCGATCGTTTGTAGACTCGGAGGAGAATCGGACAGACGAGGATCGTGAGTACCGTGAGGAGTACGGAGACGACTACACTGAAGGTGCCACATCCCACCCAATCTCGTAGTACCTATTACGCATGGCTAAAATAGAAATGCTAGTGCTGTACTTTATTGTTATGATCACGCTATGATAGGACTTGCATGGTAGTATACTTTTTTGATGGCCTTTACCTTGACGCAACCTTACCCTTGCTCACCCTGCTGTTAGGATAGTCACACGCTCGCCACTATATTTTGTTGCTTATTACTTCTACTACGCTTGCACTACATTAATGCGTGGTGGAAAACTAGTGTTTTCTGGACTATGGGGAGAGTGCTGCGTGTGTGACTTGGGTGCGTGTAGGGTGAGGGTTATGTCGACCAAGTTGGAGTATACGACGAGCCTGGGGCAAGTCATGCCGTGGGGTGCTACCTGGGCACCCTTGGGATGGATACCTGTGGTGGGTAAATGGTATATGAGGTGGTCCTGGGTGTGAACCTGTGATGGGAGGAGCCCGGGATGGAGGTGCTGTGGTAGCACGATAAATGGAAACCCTGATGAAGACATTCTGGCTTGGTCACCCCTAAGGACTTACTAGTACTCAGATTCACCGGGAAGCCTTACGTACCACTCGCCCTATATGGTGCGGGACGGCCGGACTACTTGGTAGGATATTGCCACTACTGCTAGGTTGTTAGCAGACAGTGTAAGGAGGTACGGGGCACGGAGGATTTCCCCCACACCCTTCCGAGACTTCATGGAGACCTTGTGGACCCGGCTCATGACTCACAGTTTCAGCCACCCCAGATTAGACTTGGGGTGTACCAGGGCTGAATGGTAGAGTGGCATTATCCTAGGCTAGCAAGCGGCCGGAATCAGCCCAGTTGACGACGGTCAGCGAGGAAGGTGGATCTTGTGGTTATGTAAAACCTCTGCAGAGTGTATGGTTGATCGATCGATACATGTGCCGACTTGTCGGCTATGGACCTTTCCTGGGTTTCGCTTAAACTAGATAGTGAGATGAGTCCTTCTCTTCTTCCCCCGTGAGAGAGTGTCGGTCGTAGCCAGGGGTTACGGGCCTTGAGACAGTGCCGAGAGGGAGTTGGCCTATCGACTGAGCGATGGTATGGTATGGTGATGGTGTGGAGATGGTGGTATGTCGATCCCAGGATCGAAACCTGGCTCGAAAACGGGAATGGAGTGGAATGTGTGTGGGGATGGTGTTAAAACTTGACAAACTATTACTATTTACTTGATATGCTATTGCATAGGAAACCCCAGCCTTATAGGTTCATTTTGCTTATATCCAACTTGCATCCAATTTCCACAAAGCAATGCTCATAGGGATGGGAGTGGCCAGTACAAATCGTACTGATAAATTTTGGCACACAGGTTCTGCTGAGGAGTATAGCTCCGAGGAATTTGACGGATGAGGGGTTCGTGCCTACGCTCGAGTTTGGCGATCTTATCTTCAAGCTGTTCTGAATGAATGCAACTTTTGATTCCACCAATGCGGCGATGTAATAAATTATGTAATTCCGCACTATTTGTACTCTGATATTATCGTCGTATGGATGTGATATTCGACTGGAATTTGGGTAATATGATCTACAACGATCTTATTACACTTCGACGCTGTGGATTTCCCTTTGCGGAAATTGGGGTCGTTTCAGTTGGTATCAGAGCCATACTTGACCATAGGACGAAACCCTTAGAGATGGACGATAGAATAGGATGTGAACAGCCCTTCTTTCGGTTATATACCGACCCTGCATTTACTTTTATGCAAGGCTTATCTATTATTGACCTGCTAACACCTGTCCCCTTGAAACATGCAGATGGCAGCGAACGTCGACTGGCCACCTCTAGGACCGCTACCTCTGGACCATGCCAAGCTTACCTTCGACTTACGTGAGCTCGGGGGTTTTGCACAGACCCTCTGCCGAGTTCTCATCACGTTAGGAATCCCCGACGAGCTTGTTAGGGTCACCTGCACCGGGAAGCCAGATCAGAGAGAAGGGATCGAAGGACCAGTTGTCACTGCAGTCGAGTTTCCAGCTAGCACTACCTTACCTTCTGTCCTAGCTTTCACCGAGTTGACTATAGAGGACACAGTCGAGGAGGGACTACAGGCTATCTCACACAAGGCACTTCACAGAGTGATGAGGGACCACTACGAGCACCTAAAGACGACAGAGTTCCGTCTACTTCCCTAGGCCCTCGACCTCAGCCTTACCCCCAGTGAGCGGAGTTTCGCAGCAGGCAAAGTTATCCTTGCCGAGGAGGATAGATGCCTTCGCGTCTCAGCTATCCACCTACTGGAGCAGGACAGGTACGTGACCCAGCTTGAGCAGAAGAGACATCAGTACCAGGCCCTTCTGTGGGAACACTAGGAGCGAGACTCGTAGGGAGCACAGGAGCGAGCTAGTCTACTTGAGACAGTGGCCAAGCTGCAGGACGAGCTCAACCATTGTGATGAAGCCCACAGAGCCGAGGTCGCTGACTTACAGGACAAAGCCGTCGACCTAGGCAACAGGAACTGCTACCTCGACAGCAAGGTCTTGGAGTTGCAGAGAGAGTTGGATGACAAGAAGGCCAAGTTCAACCGTAGAGGAGACAGAGAAAGATCCAAGGGGATTGATATGCTGAAGATCCATTCCAAGAACAAGACCATGACTCAGGAGCTGGAGGAGTTCAGGAAGAAGGATGTTCGCAACCAGGGTCACCTGATCGAGGCACTCAGGCAGAACGAGTACCTATAGGACAAGTGTGAGAGGACTTGGCAGTCTTGGCAGAAGTCTGACAGGAAGCGCCTCAGGGAGATGAAGGGTATGTGGGATCAGCTGCCCAAGGGGATTCGCAGCAAGACGAAGCCTAGGATACAGGAGTTTGAGTTAGCCCCGACTCGCCTCAACCTAGACGCCTGCCCTACCCTACCTGGAGCCAAGCCTACCAAGGAGCTCGCCGAGGCCTTGAAGTACGTGTCCCGACTTCACAAGTCTGATGAGGAGATCGAGATCGAGAACAGTCGTATCCTAGTTGCGGTATACGAGTTAGAGTAGAATGACCCTGCGTGGTCATGAGTCATGTCAGAAGTTTCCGTAAGTTGAACCCCATGATGTACCCTTTCTTAGATGTATCATGAGACAGTATGCGTAGTACGATTCTCGCACGTCTTCAAGTGTAGCTACTGGAGATGATGCTATGTAATAAAACCCATGTAATGAATGTTTTGGATCTTATTGCATCTTATGGATCTTATTGCTTCTTTGTAGTGAGTGTTGGATAGTGTAAATGTTTTTCTTTAAATCGTCAAAAATCATGTAATCATATTGAATTATAAGCACTTTTGGCACAAGCACTAAAATTCTCTATGATCCGTGTTGCAGATGCCGAACCGCCGATCTAATCACCTAATGAACCGTGGACGTGCGCCCACCCCTGAACCAGTTGAACCAAATGGGGGACATGGTGGCAACAACCGTGGCCATAGTCGTGGCCGTGGATGTGGAGGGATACCCTTCCACCTGGAGAATACTTCGCCGCCTGAGGAGAACATTCCTCCACCACCACCACCAAACCTGGCAGAAGTGATGGCACAGCAGACCCAGCTTCTTGCAGCCCTTGTTGAAGGAGCAAACTGTCGCCAGGGAGGTCAGCAGAATGACTTCCAAAGGAAGCTAGAGGGATTCCTGAAGCTAAGGCCACCTACCTATGATGGCACTGACCCTGACTCGCTTGTAGCCGATGACTGGCTCAAGGAAATGGAGAAGAAGCTTGACCTCACTACTTTCACCGATGATGAGTGTGTTGGAGCTGCCACACACCAGCTCACAGGTGCAGCACGCGCCTGGTGGGACAGTTTCAGTGACTCCCATGAGGACCCTGCCCACATCTCGTGGGATGAGTTCACAGAAGCATTCACTGAGTACCATATTCCCAAGGGTATCATGGAGGCCAAAGCTGAGGAGTTCCACAACATCAAGATGGGAAAGGACAGGGTGACTGAGTACACTACCCGTTTCACTAACCTTCTGCGCTATGCACCTTCTTATGTTGTGAACTCTGAGAAGGAGAAGCTGTACTATTACCGCAAGGGACTCAACCCGCATATCAAGCTGAAGTTTGGCGGTATTGAGAGCAACACATTGCGTGCTCTGGTGGATCGCTGCATCCAGATCGAGAAAGATCGTGCTGAAGCTGGAGAAGAGTACAGGGAGAGGAAGCGTAAGCCTGAGGAGTCCTTCCGTGGCCGTGATCGCAAGAGGTTCGTAGAGATGCACCACCAAGGGAACGCTCTCGTCACAACAGGGATGACAACCCTGGATCGAGTAGGGGTAGTGGAGGCTACATCGCCAAATACTCCCGCCCTGCTCAGGAGCGATACACTCGGGACCGTTATGCTCAGGACCGCAACACTTAGGACCGTTTCAACCGTCCCCGCTCAGCGAGTGAATGCCCAGCACAGAACCGCTCCGCACCAAGCACAGGAAACTGGAAGGCACCCGCGTCAACCCCTACAGGCGGTACGCCTTTCACCTGCTTTGCTTGTGGCCAACCAGGTCACAAAGCCGCTGAGTGCCCTCAGAACTCAGCTGCTCAGAAGTCTCAGTTCAAGGGATCAGCTACTCGTGGACGTCTCAACCACCTGGACGCCGAGGAAGCGCAAGCTGCCCCTGACGTTGTGTACGGTATGTTCTTAGTTAATGGTAATACTGCATCAGTTCTATTTGACTCTGGAGCAACTTGTTCTTACATATCATCCAAGTTTGCACGGGAGCATGACCTGCCTGTAACCCCACGAGAAAAGCCTATCATCACCAGCTCACCTTTAGGAGACCTAAAATGCACCCACATCTGTAAGGGAGTGAGTCTTACCATTGAAGGTCTTATCTTTAAGGCCGACCTAACCTTGTTACCTTCCACCAACCTAGATGTCATCTTAGGTATGGATTGGTTAACCATTCATCGAGGTATCATATCATGTTCACCTAGATATGTCCAAGCGACCCACCCATCAGGCCAAGTCGTTAGATGTGAACCCCAGTCTGGAAAGTCCACCTCTATCCTATGTGCCCTTAAAGCAAGTTTAGAAACACAAAAAGAGGAGAAGACAGTTCATGATGTGCCAGTAGTCAGAGAGTATCCCGATGTATTCCCTGAAGAATTACCGGGTATGCCACTAGACCGTGATGTAGAGTTCATCATTGATCTGTTGCCGGGAACAGGACCCATTGCCAAGAGACCCTATCGCATGTCAGTTGATGAACTGGCCGAGCTCAAGAAACAGCTTGATGAGCTCATCTTGAAGGGATATATCAGACCTAGTGCTTCACCCTGGGGATCCCCTATTCTGTTTGTCAAGAAAAAGGATGGCTCAATGAGAATGTGTATTGATTACCAAAACTTGAACGCAGTCACCATCAAGAACAAGTACCCCCTGCCAAGAATTGACGATCTGCTTGATCAGCTTCGAGGTGCCAAGTATTTCTCCAAGATTGATCTTAGATCTGGCTATCATCAGATGAAGATTCGAGAGAATGACATCCCGAAGACAGCTTTTGTGACTAGGTATGGTCAGTTTGAGTTCACCGTGGTGTCCTTTGGACTCACGAATGCCCCCGCATACTTCATGAACATGATGAATAAGGTTTTCATGGATGAACTGGATAAGTTCGTGGTGGTATTCATTGATGACATCCTTGTCTATTCATCCACCGCTGAAGAACACGAACATCATCTAAGAACTGTACTTGAGAAACTAGCCCAACATCAGCTCTACGCAAAGTTCAGCAAATGTGAGTTTTGGCTACAGGAAGTTGCCTTCTTAGGCCATGTACTATCAGCTGAGGGTGTCGCAGTTGACCCAGCCAAGATTGAAACTGTGAAAGAATGGGATCAACCCCGCAATGTGACAGAAGTCAGAAGTTTCTTGGGATTGGCTGGATATTATCGCCGATTCATTGAGAACTTCTCCAAGATAGCCCGTCCAATGACCAACCTTTTGAAGAAGACTAAGGAGTTTGAATGGACGTCCGAGTGCGAACAAAGCTTCCAGGAATTGAAACTGAAGCTTACCACAACTCCTGTGCTATCATTGCCTGATATCAGCAAAGATTTCATAGTCTATTGTGATGCATCTCGTCAAGGACTCGGTTGTGTGTTGATGCAAGATGGAAGAGTGATAGCTTACGCGTCTCGATAGTTGAAAGAACACGAGAACCGTTACCCTACTCATGACCTTGAGTTAGCAGCAGTTGTGCATGCCCTGAAGATCTGGAGACACTACTTGATAGGCAACAAGTGTGATATCTACCTCGACCACAAGAGCTTGAAGTACTTTTTCACTCAAGAAGATTTGAATATGAGGCAACGCCGTTGGCTAGAGTTGATCAAGGACTATGACCTAGAAATTCACTATCATCCGAGAAAAGCTAATGTAGTCGCAGATGCTCTCAGTCGCAAGAGTTACTGTCACACTTTGATCACAGAATCCATACCACCTGAACTCAAGGAGGAGATTGATGATTTCCAACTAGAGATACTACCGCATGGCTTGTTGAATGAGCTCCGCATACAGTATGATCTCACAGATCGCATCCGTCAAGCTTAGAAAAATTATGAAGAGATCGAATATCTCTGTGGTCTGATGAAACTAAGCTACAAGACCAACCACCAAGAAGATGAACAAGGAACCATCTGGTTCAAGAACAGAATCTGCGTTCCATCTGACCCAGCACTACGAGGGGAAATTCTATCGGAAGCTCATGATTCCAAATACTGTATGCACCCTGGAGGGTCAAAGATGTACCAAGACCTGAAGAAACACTTCTGGTGGAAGGGCATGAAGACAGACATTGCAGGACATGTGGCCCGTTGTGACACCTGCAACCGAGTCAAGACTGAACATCAAAGGCCTATAGGACTGCTAAAGCCTCTTGACGTACCCGAGTGGAAATGGGAGAACATATCCAAGGATTTCATAGTTGGATTGCCCCGTTCACAGAAAGGCAATGATTCCATCTGGGTGATTGTTGATCGCTTGACCAAGATTGCTCACTTTGTACCAGTAAAGACCAAGACCAACGCCGAGAAATTAGCGGATCTATATGTTGAGCATATTCTCAGACTGCATGGAGCTCCCTCTAGTATTGTATCTGATCGTGGTCCTCAATTTGTGTCCCGATTCTGGGAAGCTCTACACAAGTCTATTGGGACTAAACTTGATTTCAGTACCGCTTACCACCCGCAGACAGATGGACAGACATAACGAGTAAATCAGATCTTAGAAGACATGCTTCGCGCTAGTGTGCTAAATTATGGATCTTATTGGGAGAAATGCCTACCCTATGCAGAGTTCTCTTACAACAACAGCTACCAAGCCAGTATCAAGATGTCGCCATTTGAAGCTCTGTATGGCAGACCTTGTAAGACACCCTTGATGTGGTCCCAACCGGGAGAAAGATCATTCTTTGACTCCGCTAAGATTCAAGATGCAGAAGAAGGAGTTGCTCAGGTAAGAGAGAATTTGAGAATTGCTCGAAGTCGATACAAGATCTATGCTGACAAAAGAAGAAGAGAACTGGAGTTCAATGTGGGGGACTTCGTCTATCTCAAGGTATCCCCGCTACGTGGAACTATCAGATTCCATGTGAAAGGAAAGCTTGCCCCTAGATTTGTTGGCCCATACAAGATTTGCAAGAGAATTGGAAAGCTCGCTTACAAGCTTGAGCTACCCAAGGAATTGGTAGGAGTACATCCCGTATTCCATGTCTCACAGCTACGCAAGTGTCTGAGAGTACCCAATGAAGTAGTTCCGACTGATACACTTGACATTCAAGACACTCTTGAGTATAAAGAACATCCTATCAGAATTCTGGGTAGAGATGCCAAGGAGACCCGAAGCAAGACTATTCCGATGTGCAAGATCCAATGGAGTAATCACACTGAGAGAGAAGCAACATGGGAGAAAGAGTCAGACCTCCGGCTACAATATCCTTACCTCTTTAAAGAGTACGTTACACTTTAATCTCGGGGACGAGGTTCTATTAAGGGGGTAGGACTGTAACAACCCAAAAATCCATACACCCAAAAATACCCACTACAAAATTGTTCTTAAAACTTCCATGTGATGATGAGTGACATGTATAGAAAGCCCAACCTAAGAGATGCATTAGGTCTAACCCCAACCCAAGTTAACACATAAGCATGGCATGTCATTAGTTAATTGTGTTTATTTAAATTCTAACAAATAAAGTATTGCATGCTTTGTTAATTCGAAATGTGATTTGGATTTCCATTTGAGTTATGATATGCTTAACAACTCCAATGAATTTGGTGCACCCATTTTGAATTCAAAATACCCAAACCGAATTTGAATTCAAATCAAGGAAGAAGAAAAAGAAAACAGAAAAAGGAAATGAGGAAGAAGGCCTCGCAGCCCAGGCTGCTCGGCTTCGCGGCCCAGCCAGCCCAACCGCGCCCATCTTGCACCGGCGTGCGCACGTACGTGGCCCACGAGCGAGCCCAGCGCATCACCCGCGCACCCGTCTGCCTCGCTCGCAGCCGCTGCCCGCTAGACCCCGCATGTCAGCCACCTCCGTCTACAGTGTCGTCTTTCTCACCCACGCCTCAACCGCCTACGCGACCGGTGCCCAACAGCAGTGGCAGGGGCGGGCCAGGGGGTCATGCCCGGGGCATGACCCTGCCCCCTTACGCCGCGCCCACGCAACCCCGCACTACCGTCTGATGCGATGCACGTGCCTCCACCGCACGATGCCATCCGCCATGGGAGGCGTGGCACCCGGCTATAAAGCCAGCCCGCACGCCGCTCACGCCCGGCGCCTTAGCCTCTCCCTCAGCCTCCGCCGCCGCTTGGTGGCCCAGCAGCCGCACCACACCGAGAGAAGAGGGCCGTGAAGGGATCGTGAGAGGAGGATCGGAGCCCCCGCGCACTGCCGAAGTCGCTGGAGCCGAGGGCAACGCCGTCGTCGTCATCACGGTCGTGGGTCGGCACTGCATGGCACTGCTTCTGGAGCTACACGGCCACAACTCGTCACTGCACCGCCATCCTTTCTTCCACAGCACCCACGGTGAGCCCTCGATTTTTCCCCTGCTCGCTGCCGGACCTTGCTACTCCGGCCATGGCGCTCCATACCGTGAGCGCGTAGGCCAAGGCCATTCTCGGCCTCTAGGCACACCAGCGCAGCACACTCACGTTGACCGTGACCATCCCCGAGCCCTTGGATGCTGTAGACCTCTCCAAGTTCCCCGGATGCCGTAGCCGAGCACGCCTGCTACGCTCACGACACCGTCGCCATGGCGCAGCCACTGCTAGACCACCTCCGAGCATTAGACCACCGTGCCGAGCACCAGACCACCGGACCGAGCACCAGACCACCGGTCCGAGCACCCGACCACCGATCCGAGCACTAGACCACCGTGCCAAGCACCAGACCACCGGTTCGAGCACCCGACCACCGGTCAGAGCACTGACCACCGTGGCCAGTACTGCTGGGAGCGTCTGGTGCCTCCTTGACTTGCCCATCTCGTTCGCTGAAGCCACGGGTAACTCACGCGCACGCCGTGACCACCCCGCTGGAGCCCCGTGGTTCACCCGCGTGCCTCACCGTCGTCACTACGTCGCCGTGGCCGCCGGGACATCCCTACCGGCCACCTGGGGATCCGAGGCCTCGCCTTGAGCCCTGGACGCCTTCGTCGTGCCCCCACAAAACCGCCGGAACCCTCATCTGCCCAGTCGAGCCACCGGAGAGCCTACAAATGCGACCTCGCCACCGGCGAGCACTGCCGAGCCACCGTTCGCCGTGGCCAGTGCTTTGGTGAGCCCCGGCCGCCACCTAGACCCCACCATCGCAGTTGCCGTAGCCTGGGAAAGCCTTTCCCCTCCCCAATTCGACACCAACACCACCACGGACGCTCACCAGCGAGCTCGCCGCCGGCAGGAGCACCGCCGTGGGAGGAACAGGGGAACACCCCCCTCGCTGGCCACCCGTGCATGAACCCGGTGCACATGAACCACAGACAGAGAAGAGAGGGGTGGACGCGGCTCACCGGAGGAAGACGCGGTCCACCGTAGACCGGCACATCTGTCCACCGTGGACCGTGAGCCGTGGACCATGGCCTAGTAGAGGCCCATGGCCGTGACGTGGCTACGTCACAGCATGCCACGTGTCCGGCCCGGTCCAGACCGGCCAAACCCGAAGCCCGTTTGAGACCCGGACGTATTGACCGTTGACTAGTCAACATTGACCGTTGACCTGGCCCCACATGTCAGTGGCACGGACACTCTGGACCCACACGTCAGACGCTGACGTGATGCTGACGTCAGCTGGACCCCACCTGTCAGCTCGGAACCGTGATGCTGATGTCATGCTGACGTCATGCTGACGTCAGCAAGCCACGTGAACCAACCACAGCATGACACGTGTCAGCCCAGGATTAATTCTGCCTTTTCTATTTTCAGAAATAGATTTAAACTTCGGAAATTCATAACTAATTCATATGACCTCAGAAAAATATGAAACTAGGACCAAAATTCATCTAAAATCAAGCTCTACGCAATGAACCCATGTTTGAGTGCATTTGGCTCTTTTGAATTTTCATTGCTTCTTTGTGCTATTCTATAGACGTCGCTAACGCGACTATAATGCGATCGTTTGTAGACTCGGAGGAGAATCGGACAGACGAGGATCGTGAGTACCGTGAGGAGTATGGAGACGACTACACTGAAGGTGCCACATCCCACCCAATCTCGTAGTACCTATTACGCATGGCTAAAATAGAAATGCTAGTGCTGTACTTTATTGTTATGATCACGCTATGATAGGACTTGCATGGTAGTATACTTTCTTGATGGCCTTTACCTTGACGCAACCTTACCCTTGCTCACCCTGCTGTTAGGCTAGTCACACGCTCACCACTATATTTTGTTGCTTATTACTTCTACTACGCTTGCACTACATTAATGCGTGGTGGAAAACTGGTGTTTTCTGGACTATGGGGAGAGTGCTGCGTGTGTGACTTGGGTGCGTGGAGGGTGAGGGTTGTGTCGACCAAGTTGGAGTATACGACGAGCCTAGGGCAAGTCATGCCGTGGGGTGCTACCTGGGCACCCTTGGGATGGATACCTATGGTGGGTAAATGGTATATGCGGTGGTCCTGGGTGTGAACCTGTGATGGGAGGAGCCCGGGATGGAGGTGCTATGGTAGCACGATAAATGGAAACCCTGATGAAGACATTCTGGCTTGGTCACCCCTAAGGACTTACTAGTACTCAGATTCACCGGGAAGCCTTACGTACCACTCGCCCTATATGGTGCGGGACAGCCGGACTACTTGGTAGGATATTGCCACTACTGCTAGGTTGTTAGCAGACAGTGTAAGGAGGTACGGGGCGCGGAGGATTTCCCCCACACCCTTCCGAGACTTCACGGAGACCTTGTGGACCTGGCTCATGACTCACAGTTTCAGCCACCCCAGCTTAGACTTGGGGTGTACCAGGGCTGAATGGTAGAGTGGCATTATCCTAGGCTAGCAAGCGGCCGGAATCAGCCCAGTTGACGACGGTCAGCGAGGAAGGCGGATCTTGTGGTTATGTAAAACCTCTGCAGAGTGTATGGTTGATCGATCGATACATGTGCTGACTTGTCAGCTATGGACCTTTCCTGGGTTTCGCTTAAACTAGATAGTGAGATGAGTCCTTCTCTTCTTCCCCCATGAGAGAGCGTCGGTCGTAGCCAGGGGTTACGGGCCTTGAGACAGTGCCGAGAGGGAGTTGGCCTATCGACTGAGCGATGGTATGGTATGGTGATGGTGTGGAGATGGTGGTATGTCGATCCCAGGATCGAAACCTGGCTCGAAAATGGGAATGGAGTGGAATGTGTGTGGGGATGGTGTTAAAACTTGACAAACTATTACTATTTACTTGATATGCTATTGCATAGGAAACCCCAGCCTTATAGGTTCATTTTGCTTATATCCAACTTGCATCCAATTTCTACAAAGCAATGCTCATAGGGATGGGAGTGGCCAGTACAAATCGTACTGATAAATTTTGGCACACAGGTTCTGCTGAGGAGTATAGCTCCGAGGAATTTGACGGATGAGGGGTTCGTGCCTACGCTCGAGTTTGGCGATCTTATCTTCAAGCTGTTCTGAACGAATGCAACTTTTGATTTCGCCAATGCGGCGATGTAATAAATTATGTAATTCCGCACTATTTGTACTCTGATATTATCATCGTTTGGATGTGATATTCGACTGGAATTTGGGTAATATGATCTACAACGATCTTATTACACTTCGACGCTGTGGATTTCCCTACGCGGAAATTGGGGTCGTTTCAGTACAGCTGTGAGGGCTACATGGCTCTGGCTTTAGCTCAGTATGAGGACCTTTTCTAGCTTGTTAGTGGTTACCTTTATGGCGCAAGAGGGGTGTGTTCCGGGTTGGATATAGTGTGGCCTCTATCCGTTAGTGTATAGGCTGCGTGTCATTTAGCCTGTCGGAAGGGGAGCTCTACATTCGCAGGCCACACTAACCTAGCGGCCCTAACCTGTTAGACGAACCTTTAAAAGGCTTCATAGTGACCCCTGCTTGCTCACCTTGGAAGTGTTTTGGGAGTTATAAACTCGAGCATATGGGTATCACTACTCACAGTGAAAGTGTACAACCACTACAGAGTGTAAAACTGATATATCAGCCGTGCTCACGGTCACGAGTGGCCTTGGAACCCTTATGGAATAGACGAACACTAAGAATTATTTGTTTATGCTATTCATTAATCATGTTTACATTTGATCATGTGTTTTGCATTGGGAACTGAAACAACTTGTTGGTACTCTTAAGCTAAAATTGTGACAACTAAAAGCTAAACCCTGTTAAACCTGTGTCAAGCCTTTTGAGCCTCATGAACCCCGTGTTACACTTGTTGAGTACGACATGTACTTACGCTTGTTTATTTTCATTACTTGGATAAAAATCCCGGATGGGTAACAGATGGCCTTGGGTATGATGATTTTCCTGAGGACTACTAGATTTGTAGTCAACCAGTCGACGTCCCTGTGAAATAGAGCTTCCGCGAGAGATCTTTTATTATTTCCGCTAAATTTATGTGATAACTCTGTCTTATTCGTGATGTAATAAACATTTGTGATGATACTATTCATAATTTGTCGGTTTATGTGTGTGACTGATCTCTGGGCGCACATAAGATTTTGCACTCCATTTTATCCTTAAAATTGGGTGTGACAGATTGGTATCAGAGCTGTGTTGACTGTAGGACGCAAGCCTAGTTAGCAATGGTTGTTTTTAGCTTCTTTTGCTTCACTCATTTCATGCTTTCTATCTCACCCTTGTTATTTGCTAAAGTTTTATGCTTCTTTTGCCTTATTCTATTATGAAAATTATTGCTTCTAATCTAACCTAACTAAATCTATTTCTATAGATGCCTCATGCCCACAAGACTACCCGCATGAGCACTGGAGGGTACTACCCGCCTCAAGGTTTGTCCATGGAGCCTGAGGAGGAAGAACCCTAGGAACATGAATTTGATTCGCCAACACCACCAACACCTGTACCTACACCTGAGCCAGTCCACGAGGAACCCCAAGAAGTCAAGGTCGTCCACTTGTTCGATGATGACGAGGAAGACGGCATTGAAGAGGATGAGCCGATCCCGCCCCTAGGGTGGACGACGAAGGTGTGGTATAAGTCGGGATGTGAATCCTCCGTTTCACATCACCGACTCATGAGCATGCTTCAGACCTACTACAGCGACTGGGATGCAGCTGTAGAATACGTCTGCGAAGAACATACACACCCTCTTGAAGACACCTATTGGAAGACCAGGGTGTGCATCACCATCAAGGATGAACAAAAAGGCGCATATCAGCTGGATTCAAACTATGCGCACCATGGTCACTGTGCTACCATGGAGGACGACATAGAAGATGCAGCCGCTGAAGCTTGCATAGGCCTCCGTGGACGCCGATTCGAGGACATGAAGAATGACCAATATCGATTCCTCCCTCACCAACACCTAGAATTGGGATGGGCGGTGATGGACCCACAGGGCACGGATCCAACAACCCAGGCGATGGTACACTTCGGCATGAGTTCGTGGCTAAGATTCGCCGACTGGAGGATCAATTGAAGGCACAACAGAAAACTATCAAGAGACACCGACAGGTGATTGATGAACAAAGGGTGTGCCTCCACTTGCCAAAGATGTACGAGGAGCTACCTCATAAGTATCGCCATAGATGTTGGAGTCCCTTTTTATGTAATACCACGATAGTAGAACGAGTCAAGTTGAGTTTAGTCGAGTCTATTAGTGCGGTGTGGACATTGGTGTGTTTAGTTGATTTGTTATTATGTTTATGTGTGAGTTGGATCTTTGTAATGAGTGCTGGAACTTTGTGGGCATGTCCGCAAGTTCCATAGTTAAGAATATTAAAGATTGGGTCAATAAATAAATAGTTGGGTTTGTTACATCTTGTTCTCTAGGAATATGTTTTTCAGAGCAGTCTGTCCTTATCTCAATGTCAATTAAAATCTACATGACCAAAAATTATGAAATTTTTATGGAAATAACTAGACTTAAGTATCTTTCCAAAGCCTCTGGAATCACCCCGTATCCGATCTGGTTCATGAGATATCTCTGTTTCAAGTTTAAGTTTCTGCGCAGTCTGGAATCCGGAAACAGTTTCGGTTGTATCCTATTTTTGAGTAACCTAACGACAGAATCTAGGAATGTGGTCTGAAGAAAAGTTGTAGATAATTTCTTAAGATTTCGAACCATGTAAAGTACACCTTATTTGGAATTCTAGAACTCGAGATATGACTATTTTACAGAGCTGCTGATGTTTATACTCGTCCAGAAAATTTTCAGAATGTATTCTAACTTGGAGATTTCTAAATTTTGAATGTTTGATAGCAGATGTCTGGAAGAGGAAGAGGCCGAGGTCATGGAGGTGTTCCCCCACATCCACCACCACCACCGCCACCATCTATTGAGCAACTCTTGGTAGTACAGACACAGATCATGCAAGCGTTGGTACAGAATCAGCAGAACCAACAGGTTGGTGGGGCACCACGTGATAAGCGTGGTGAATTCTTGAAGGGCCGTCCCCCGGTGTTCTCTCATGTTGCTGATCCACTGGAAGCAGATGATTGGCTTCGTGCAGTGGAGAAGCAGCTCAACATAGCACAATGTAATGATCAACAGAAGGTGTTGTACACTTCAGGGCAGCTCCAGGGAGAAGCACAAGACTAGTGGGAGTCATTCGAGTATGGACGTCCCGCCAACGCTCCTCCTGTCACCTGGCAAGAGTTTAGAGAGAATTTTAGATCCTATCACATACCTGAGGGACTGATAGAGCTCAAGCAGGAGTTCAGAGCTCTGAAGCAAGGATCCATGTCCGTCGCTGAGTACCATGACAGGTTTGTTCAGTTGTCACGTTATGCTCCAAATGAAGTGGCTAATGATGCTGACAAGCAACACTGCTTTCTCAAAGGTCTGTATGATGGTCTGCAGCTCCAGCTTATGTCCAATACCTACCCCAATTTTCAGACACTGGTGAATCGTGCTATTGTTATTGACAACAAGCGCAAGGAGATGGAGGCCAAGAAGAGGAGGCTTCAGGGCTAGGCCTCTGGATGTAATACTCGTCCACGTACCAACCCTCAGCAAGGCTTTCAACAGAGGTTCCAGGAACCACCTAGTCAGTGGAATCGTGGTCAGTATCCTCAGCGCAACCAGAACCAGCAATAGAATGCCAATCAACGTCCTCAGCAACAGAGTGGTCAGCAGACACCATGACAGGGAACACCCAACAACACTCCTATGAAGACTAGTGCCCCTAGCACCCCCAGCAAGTGCTTCCGTTGTGGTAAAGAAGGTCACCTATCTTATAATTGCCCTGAGAAGCCCAACCCGCAAACCCCCCAGAATTTGAACAACAACCAAAAGCCAACTCATTATGGGAAGGTGAATCATGTGTCTACAGAGATGGCGCTTGTGGAACCAGAAGTCATGCTCGGTACGTTCAATGTCAACTCAACCCCTGCCACTGTTCTTTTCGATTATGGAGCTTCGCATTCATTCATATCACAAGCATTTGTTAGAAATCATAACATACCATTATGTGTCATGCAAAATCCCATATTAGTAAACTCACCGGGTGGAAGTATGCAAGCTTCATATCGTTGTCTTTCGACTAGTCTATTCTTAAGGGGGGTAGAGTTCAAAGTTTGCCCTATTGTGTTGAGAGCATCTAGTATTGATGTGATTCTGGGTATAGACTGGATGAAGCAACAACAAGCAGTGATCCAGTGTAAAGAAAAGGTCGTTGTTGTGACCGCACCAAATGGAGAAAGAATCAGTGTTGATGTTGTAATACAAGCACAACCGATAGCCACCGTGAACCAGCTTGATAATAGCGGCAACAAGGAGGACCCAGTGGTGGATGAATTTCTAGATGTGTTTCCCGATGATTTGCCAGGTATGCCACCTGACCGTGACATTGAGTTTATTATTGAATTATTACCTGGAACTGCACCTATAGCTAAGCGTCCATATAGAATGGGGGTTAATGAATTAGAAGAACTTAAGAAACAAATAAAGGAGTTATAGGAGAAAGGTTTTATTCGTCCTAGTTCATCACCTTGGGGAGCACCAGTTATATTGTCGACAAGAAGGATGGTACTCAGAGGATGTGTGTTGATTATCAGTCACTCAATGAGGTTACTATCAAGAACAAGTATCCGTTGCCTAGAATTTATGACTTATTTGATCAATTGAGAGGTGCTTGTGTTTTCTCTAAGATTTATCTTCGTTCTGGCTATCATCAATTGAAGATTCGTGCAACTGACATACTCAAGACAGCTTTTACTACGAGGTATGGTTTGTATGAGTACATTGTTATGTCCTTTAGTTTGACCAATGCACCTGCCTACTTTATGTACTTGATGAATAAGGTGTTCATGGAGTTTTTGGATAAGTTTGTGGTGGTATTCATCGATGATATATTAGTATTCTCCAAAATAGAAGAAGAGCACGCTGAAACATCTGAGGTTGGTCTTGCAGAAGCTCAGGGAGCACAAGTTATATGCTAAGCGAAGCAAGTGTGAATTCTGGTTGAAGGAAGTTTCTTTCCTAGGACATGTTGTCTCTAATGGTGGAATCGCAGTAGATCCAAGCAAGGTGAAAGATGTATTGTATTAGAAACCACCAACAGATGTGGGAGAGATTCGTAGTTTCTTGGGATTAGTGGGATGCTACAGAAGGTTCATAGACGGTTTCTCTAAACTTGCCAAGCCAATGACAGTTTTGTTGGAGACAAATGCCAAGTTTGTGTGGTCCAAGAAGTGCCAGGCTAATTTTGAAGAGTTGAAGAAGAGGTTGACTACAGCCCCAGTGTTGATTTTGCTAGATCTAAACAAGAGCTTGTCGATCTATTATGATGCATCTCGTCAAGGACTTGGATGTGTTCTTATGCAATAAGGCAGCGTAGTGGCTTATGCATCCCGACAGTTGAGAAAGCATGAGATAAATTATCCTACTCATGACTTGGAGTTAGCAGCAGTGGTTCATGCTTTGACGATATGGAGGCACTATCTTATCGGGCATAAGAGTGACATCTATACTGATCACAAAAGTCTGAAGTACATTTTCACTCAGACAGATCTGAATATGAGACATCGTCGATGGTTAGAGTTGATCAAAGATTATGATCTGAAGGTACACTATCATCCTAGAAAGGCGAATGTTATCGCGGATGCTCTTAGCAGGAAGAGTTATGCCAATGAGGTGCAAGTGACATCGATGTCAAGTGAGTTGTGTGCTGAGTTTGAGCGACTGAATTTAGGCTTTGTCACTAATGTAGTGGAGTTGGTGTTGGAGCCTAAATTGGAGCAAGAAATACGTAAAGGATAGTTACAGGATGCGAAATTGAAAGAGATAGCGGAAAATATAGTGATTGGTAAGGCACTAGGTTTCAGTATGGATGACAATGGAACTCTGTGGTTTGGGAAAAGACTATGTGTGCCTGAGGATAATGCTATACGAGAGGCAATTCTTCGTGAGGCACATGAGTCTGCTTACTCTATTCATCCTGGAAGTACTAAGATGTATTTAGATCTAAAAGAGAAGTATTGGTGGTACGGACTGAAGAGAGATGTTGCTGAATATGTGGCTTTGTGTGATACATGTTAGAAAGTCAAAGCTGAACATCAAAGACCTGCAAGATTGCTACAACCAATGAAGATACCTGAGTGGAAGTGGGAAGAAGTTGGTATGGATTTTATAGTTGGGTTACCACGTACTCAGAGAGGTTATGATTCAATCTGGGTAATAGTAGATCGGTTAACTAAAGTTGCTCATTTTATACCGGTAAAGACTACTTATAATGGACCAAGGTGAGCTCAGTTATATATGGAGATGATAATGTGTCTACATGGAGTTCCCAAGAAAATTGTGTCTGATCGAGGTACTCAATTTACATCTCATTTTTGGCAGCAAGTACATAGTTCGTTGGGAACCAAGTTGAATTTTAGTACAAGCATATCATCCTCAGACAGATGGACAAACTGAGAGAATTAATCAGATATTAGAGGATATGTTGAGAGCTTGTGCGTTGTAGTATGGTACAAGTTGGGACAAGAGTTTGCCTTATGCAGAATTCTCATACAACAACAGTTATCAGAAAAGTCTCAATATGGTACCTTTCGAAGTTTTGTATGGACGAAAGTGTAGAACCCCGTTGTTTTGGAATCAAATGGGAGAAACTCAAGTGTTCGGACCAAATGTTTTGAGAGACGCAGAAGAGCAAGTAAGGTTGATTAGAGATAACTTGAGAGTGGCTCAGTCTCGACAAAAGAGCTATGCCGACACTAGAAGAAGAGAATTGGTTTTCGAAGTAGGTGATTGTGTGTACTTGAAGGTGTCACCTATGAGAAGCGTGAGAAGATTTAATATGAAAGGGAAGTTAGCACCAAGGTATATCGGGCCTTTCAAGATTTTGGAGAGACGTGGTAAAGTAGCTTATCAGTTGGAATTGCCTGAGAGTTTGTCAGGTGTGCACGATGTGTTCCATGTGTCTCAACTAAAGAAGTGTTTGCGTGTACCTGAGGAGCAGATACCGTTAGAGGAGCTTACAGTTAAGGAAGATCTCACATATGAGGAGTTTCCGGTAAGGATTTTGGAGACGGCAGAAAGAGTTACAAGGAGCCGAGTTATAAAGATGTGTAAGGTTCAGTGGAATCGGTATACAGAAGATGAGGCTATATGGGAAAGAGAAGAGGATCTGAGGAAAACATACCCACAGTTATTTGAGTAAGCATCGTCCGAATCTCGAGGACGAGATTCATTTTAAGGGGGGTAGAATTGTAACACCCTAAATTTTGCATATTTTGAAATAGGAGAAAATTGGTTAATTAAGCATTTTGTGGGAACTTGAACCTAGGAAAAATAATAAATTTTATTAAATTAAAAACAAATATAAGTTCAACAACAATGAGTGTCCATTCATGCTGTTGCGTAATATTTTGTATTGTTTGGTTTGAAGTCGGATTTCGAATTGAGTCAAAATTTTATTTTGAATTTGCTTTGGAAAAATTAGAAAAAAAGAAGGAAAAATAAATCTCCTTTCTCCTTCCTCTGTTTCTGTCCTGTGGTCATTCCTCCCCGCGTGGCCCATTTGTTTTCCAGGCCATCGCTCTTCCTTCCCCTCTCTGGTCAAGGCCGAAGCCCAGCGCCCCTTTTCTCAGCGCCAGCCCAAGTCGGCTCTTCTCCCTCGCCACGCCGGCCCAGCAAGCCGCTGGCCCAGCCTGCAAGCCCGCTCCTGCTGACCCACGCATTTCCCTCCGCCCGCTGACCGCCTGGGCCTAGCCGTCAGACCCTCCTCCTTCCTCACGTCATGGCCGGCTCAGACTCTTCCTCCGCACTGATGCCGAGTCCGGTGCTGCTACGACCCCCGTGGTGCCGTGACGCCCAAGTGATTCGGCCCCATAAATAGCGCCGTGCCCTCTTCGGCCTTCCCATCTCATCTGCCGCTCGGTTTTTTCGCCCAAGCAAGCCGCAGCCTCACCTCGCTCTAGCGCCGCCGCGACAGCCGCCATCCACCGAGCGCCGCGCCGCCGTCGTTGCTTCCCGCACGCCTCTTTCGGTTCGGGTGAGATCCCCATCCTCTCCTCTCTCTCCCGGTGTTCCTTTTTTGCTGAACCATGCACTGTGGGCCGAGAACCATGTGCTCCAGAAGCCGACAATGGTGCCGCCGTGGTCAAGCCGCCGTCCGGCACTGTTCCGGCGCATCTTCTTCCGCCAGATTGAATCCAAGCCGTCTAGATCTAATCCGGCGGTTCAAATTGAAGGATACCCCTTCGATCGGAATTTTTGCAAATATGCCCTTACAATTATTTCAGTATTAATCTGCAGTCCAAAGTGAGTTTACAGATTTCGTTTTCTCTTTTTAAAAGCGTATTTTGGTTCGGTTATATTGAAATACGTTTTCAGCTATTTACAGTTTTGCCATTCAACTTGTTTTAGCCATAAAATATCCGTTTTAACTCTGATTTGATCCGTTCAAGTTGAGTTAGGTTCATAATTAAGTGATCTACATGTTCATGCTACTTGTAGGGTATGTTTCCAACTTTTAAAATTCGAGGTTAGATTTAATCTATTATTTTGCTATAGGAAAACTTGTTTAATTCATAACTTTTCTATTTTAGATCTGATTTTTGTGATCTGCGCATCTGGGTATTCGTAGCGAGACGTAGATTCATTTTCCAAACTTTTCATCTTGATTTTATGCTGTTGGTGCACTGTTCTAATCTATAGCCTTGTTTGCTTTGCATGATTGCTCCTGGATGCTTGTATGTTGCTGTGGTTATCGAGTATAGACGGTGAGCAGTTCGTGGGAGATCAAGGGTACGACTTTGACGAGCAAGACCAGCAGGAGTACTTTGCTCAAGGCAAGTATAGTATGGGATCATCCTTGTTTCCTATTCATTTAATTCATTAAATTCATGTTGCATGTGTCGCCTTGATAGGAATTCCCTAGAATTGAACTTTTACCTTGTTACCTACGGGTTATGCATTTGGGTAGCTCTGCTAATGCTCGATTAAACCATGATCTTGTAACTTGACTAATGGTATATGCAATAAACGTTAAAATATGACTTTTTAGCAACATGGAAACATGGGGCTGGAGTATTTAGCTACTTTCTAAATGCTTTAGATTCCTCTCCCTAAGGACTTATCTATAAGTGATCATCCGGGACTTACAGTACAGCTATGAGGGACTATATGGCTCTGGCTTTAGCTCAGTATGAGGACCTTTTCTAGCTTGTTAGTGGTTACCTTTATGGTGCAAGAGGGGTGTGTTCCGGGTTGGATATAGTGTGGCCTCTGTCCGTCAGTGTATAGGTTGCACATCATTGTGCCTGTCGGAAGGGGAGCTCTACATTCGCGGGCCACAGAAACCTAGCGGCTCTAACCTATTAGACGAACCTTTGAAAGGCTTCATAGTGACCCCTGCCTGCTCACCTTGGAAGTGTTTTGGGAGTTATAAACCCGGGCATATGGGTATCACGACTTATAGAGAAAGTGTACAACCTCTGCAGAGTGTAAAACTGATATATCAGCCATGCTCACGGTCACTGAGCTGGCCTTGGAACTCTTATGGAATAGATGAACATTAAGAATTATTTATTTATGCTATACATTAATCTTGTTTACATTTGATCATGTGTTTTGCATTGGGAACTGAAACAACTTGTTGCTACTCTTAAGCTAAAATTTTGACAATTAAAAGCTAAATGCTGTTAAACCTATGTCAAGCCTTTTGAGCCTCATGAACCCCGTGTTACACTTGTTGAGTACGACATGTACTTACGCTTGTTTATTTTCATTACTTGGATAAAAATCCCAGATGGGTAACAGATGACCTTGGGTATGATGATTTTTCTGAGGACTTCTAGACTTGTGGTTAACCAGTCGTCGTCCCTTGTGAAATGGAGCTTCCGCGAGAGATCTTTTATTATTTCCGCTATATTTATGTGATAACTCTGTCTTATTCGTGATGTAATAAACATTTGTGATGATACTATTCATAATTTGTCGGCTTATGTGTGTGACTGATCTCTGGGCGCACATAAGATTTTGCACTCCATTTTATCCTTAAAATTGGGTGTGACAGTCTTTTAACTTTTAATCAAGTTGTTGCAATTTTTTTACATGTTAGTTAGCAATTCTAGTATTCTTTATCTTTTATTCATTTTTTTATTAAAAAGAGTCCAGGTCCTAAATCAAGTTGTTGTAATTTTTTATTAAACTCGGCTTGCATCCCGACACTAAACATGTTGAATTTGTTATATCATAGGATAAATTGTGTGTATTATTATTTATGTATCATAGTGCATAAAATTAAATTAATAATATTGATATGACATAATGTTTTAGTAAAAATATATAAAGATATTTAGAATAATAATTTATGAAATTTATTATCAAGGTGTATAAATATAAAGTGTTATTGCGACAGTGGTTTGTTAAGTGAACATTTTTTCCATGTTTCATGAAGTTGTTAAAATAATTATTTATCATAATGTATACATGTTTATTTGATATACATGGTGGAATATAGCATCATAATTATTTTATTTCACGATTATAGAAGTCTGTGAATTAGAAATATATATGCATCGTACTTCGTGGATATTGATTTATTTTTTAATAATATATATTACTATTTATGTGTACATTCAAAGAATTTTGTTTCTTTTTTATAATGACTAAGGTAAGAAATACCTTATATTATCTTTCATAATGACATATATGGACTATGTTAAATGCAAACTTAGAATATTACTTTGCGTTATATTTCATAAAGATAAAGGTAGATAATTTATAAAATCTTTAGGACTTATTTTAAATTATCTTTCATAATGGTATACGTGGGTAATTTAGATACAAAGTTCGAGGATTAAATTATCTTTCTTAATGACAAAGTTGGGTAATTTAGACGCAATGTTAGGTGGTTATTTTAAATTAGGTTTCATAATGGCCAATGTGGGTAATTTAAACGTAAATTTAGGAGGTAATTTTGAATTATCTTTTGTAATGGTAGAGGTGGGTAATTTACATGCAAAATTAGGGGGTTACTTTATGTATTTTTCATAATGACAGTGGTGGGCTAATTTTTGAATAAATTACAGATCTAATGGCCATTATTGGTGATGATGATTAGAGTCTACCAAATCAAAGGCCAGATGTTTCTGATTTTTGTGAGAATTTATAGGATTTATCTTTTTTCCTAGAGTGCCCGGTGAGAATTAACGTGGTACCTCCGTTGGGACCTCTAATTAGTAATAATAAGATAAGATAAGATGCATGGATTAAGTTTACAGAGAGGACCAGTGGGTCGCTTCTTTATTTGATCTTCATTTGATGTGGTCATGTTCAATGAAGTTAGTCAAACTTAAGATAGTTTGACTTGGACAGATTTTAGGGATTGATTCATTTGGGATGGAGGAAGTACAAAAAACCAAGGACGACGTCGTAAATTATTGCAAAACATTTTAGAAAGGTTGTCGGCACTAATCGAAGACATATACAATCTATACATTCCAAATGCATTTGTTGCAAAACAAGCAATGGAGTAAACTTGAAAAATAGCTAGCATAATCATTGGTAAGAATAGAGAAGAGAGGATCGAAGGGGTGGTACATACATCAACCCTACATAGGAATACATCGATAACGGGCCCAAGTCTTCGTCGAGATTCAGTCGCCAATATTATTACATCACCATTGGTCTTCATCAACACGGAGCCGCCACTTCGTCCATGAGATGGACATCTCGTGTGCTCTAACAGAAATTCTGCAAGACACGTCAATAATGATGGCAATGCTTACAGGAATATACCTTGTCCTCTAACACATGCAAGACTATCATATCCTCTAACATATGTAAAACTCCCCAACAATACTGTCCTCTGACATATGCAAGACACTATAATGTCCTCTGACATATATATGCAGGACATTCTTCAACAACGTCCTCTCACGTATTCACTGGCATCCTCTGATATATGCAAGATGCCTCGACAATATGTCCTCTGACATATGCAAGACACCAAGAATGACATCCTCTGACATGTGTGCAAGATGCTTCTAATATGACTGCAGCTCCGTCTACAATATTACGTAATTTTTTGCACCTTTCGCTCTGTGCAACTACATCGATTTCAACTACTATACATGATCGGCTACCTCGACATCAACAACTATGCATCCGCTCCTGTCAAAGCATTCATGTCATCATTGTCATCTATGGCACTCCCGCTATGACTGCGGGAGGGAATAGAGGAGAGAGAAGGGACAACACAAAAAAGGGGCAGAGGCACCGTCATAGGTGTCGGACCATCCTTCAGAGGCATAGTTGATGATAGAAAAGCGAAGAAATCGGTGGCACAAGACTTCAAATTCAGTCGTAGTCGTTTGCTTCTCTCCCGCTGCAACCGAGTGGCACTACAACAAAAACGATTTTGGGAGACACACCTCTTTTATTTTCAGAGGCGGGCAGAATTGTTATGTGTCTCCTAAAATAGCTGATGGTTTATGAAGGCGGTCATTATATTTACAAAGACACCCAAAAGTTGACCGTTTCGCAAAATCGATTTATTGAGGTGGTCATTTTATTTACAGAGAATGTCAAAAGTTGCCTGTCTCCGAAAATGGATTTATAGAGGTGGACCTCTTAACATGTCGCCTCTAAAAATGGCCCATTTCCGGAGACCTTAAGAGGTCCGCCTTTGTAAATCGATTTTCGAAGGTGAGCATTTATAGGGCTCGCCTCAGCAAATCAGGCCCAGATCGTATATCATCCCATTACCAGTCTCTGAGTATATAATGAAAAATGGAAACCCTAGCGCACACTTCCTCTCTCTCTCTCTCTTTTCCTCATCCGCAAGCGTCGCACCGGCCCTCACCCGCTCTCCTCTCCCCTCACCATATCTTTGCGTCGGTGGGTGGAGTCCCCCTGGTCCCCAGGTGGAGCTCGCGGAGGCGACCATGGCCGGATCCATCGAGGAGGACGGTGACCATGGCCAGATCCGTTGAGGAGGCCGTGGGATCCTATGCAAGGAGGTGGTGGCCGACGAGTTGCATGTGCGCGACAGCTAGTGGCACTCCTCCGGTGGCGACACAAGCGCTCCTCTCTGGGTGGTGTGCATCGTGTGGGGCCTAGCCTCCTCATCTAGTAGTCGAGGGAAGCCGCTCCGGCGGTAGCACGCAGGACTGGGGGCCCAAAGCGGCGGCCATGGCTTGTGGATCCGGCGATAGCACGCGCGGATCGAGCGATGAGCGACGACGACGCGCAGATCCGGTGAGCGGCAGCGGCGGCGTGTTGATTGGCTCGGCAGGCCTCATCGACGGGCTCACTGTTTTTTTTAATTTTATTAATGGAGACGGGCAGGTGACCGCCTCTGTAGATCATTGTTTACGCAGGTGTGACAGTGGAGGCGGACTGACTGCTTGTCTCCGAAAATCGTTTTTTGTCTGCCTAGGAAAACTGTTACAGTAGTAGTGGAGGGAATGTTGGAAGTATGGATAGTTATCAATATGGATAGAATTCTAGATATAATAGGTCTAGGAATAATATCGTACCAAGTAGATTTGGAGTCCTACTTAATTATTATGTATTAAGTGCTATAATATGTATCAACCGGACTATGTAGTCCAATCTAATACCTAATCTTTTTTTTTTGCGAAAAAGGAGAGAGCTCTATTGATTACTCATGAAACAGGTTACATTCTTTCGCAATCAACGACTCCACGCATTGGGGAACCTGCGCATGCCACACTGCAGAGTGTGACGTGCGTTTCGCCAGCTGCGCTAGTTCATGAGCGATTTCATTTTGCTCTCTCCTCACAAATTGGAAACTCACCCCTGCTAGCAAACTAGACTCATATTTTATATCATTTACAACAAAAGCAAGCTGTGATTTATCCAGACCTGGACGACAAGCTGCTAGAACAACCGTTGAGCAGTCAGATTCAATAATTGCTTTACTCTGCGACCACTCAGCTGCTAGACGCACCCCTTCTAACCGAGCTAAAGCTTCAACCTCCTCATCATTCATCCCATCAAAAATGGCTTTCCAAGCACAAATTATAACCATACCTGTACTGTCCCGCATGATAATACCGATGCCCGCACGTCCAGTTTCTTGGTTAAAAGCTCCATCAACATTAACTTTAACACATCCTTGTTCAGGAGGCTTCCATCTTTCTAATAATTGCCGAGCTTTTCTTTTTTCTATGTCAACCCTGCTTTGTTCAGATTCTGACAGGATAGATTTTTTTCCTTTCATATCCTTCTTCACAATCTTGCACTGGCTTAATTGCAAAGAATCAGCATAGTTTAGTAGGAAACTGACATATACAGACACCGGAATTAGTTTAGCACCATGGACCACCTTATTTCTCAAAAACCATGTCCTCCATAACATGATAGCCGTCAGCTCCGCCATTTGCTTGGGAGCATGACTCATAAATTGGAGTAACCAATCTGGTCCAGTATAGGATAGCAGCTCCTCACTTGGCAAAGCCCAAATCTTTCTCAAAGCAGATCTCAGGTTTCTTGCATGATCGCACATCACCAAGGCATGGAATTCAGATTCAACCTGCAGCCCACACAACTCACACATATTATCCTTTTCTAAGGAGCGTTTCCATTTGTTTAGCCTCATTGCCAAGCCATGGTTCACGACTCGCCGTAGAAAGACTTTTATTTTCTGTGGTACATTAAGCTTCCAGATTGACTTCCACAAATATCTATTCCCTGAAGGGTTCACGCTGCTGCTGCAACAGGTATTATTTTCTCTGTCCCTCAAATGTACAGCAAGCTGGTAAGCACTGTGGACTGTGAAGATACCTGATTTTTCATAGTGCCAAGCAAGTAGATCCCCACGATCCGGACCGTGGACTTTTATCTTCAAGATCGCCTCTGTCATGAGGGAGGAAGAAGTGATCCACACGATTCCAATCCCATTGGATTCTAGACTCATTTAAAAGTTGGCCAACTCCTAATCTAATCTAATCTAATCTAATCTTCATTGCTTCAAGAAACTGAATGTGAGGAATCTTGATTTTGTTGCAACCTTTTTTCTTCATTGCTTCCTTCAAAACAGTTTGTAGTGTCACAAAGATCCGATTTGCTTTCCGTGGAGAGTACTCCAAAAATGCCTACAAAACATGAGTTCAACAAATGAATCAATAAGTACTCCATTTAGTTGCTCAATCATGTCAATGCACCACTTCAACCTAGTCTTCTTGTTAGCATCAGTGAGGTAAGGTTTTATGCTACTAGAGTGGCGCCTAAGAAAACCCTTTTTCAAATACCTTTGTATCCTACATTTGCTAATACCAAGTCTACTAGACACATCTTCTATGGTCATTCTTTGCTTGAGTGGAATGTCCCCCAACCGTTCCAAATCAAAAGGGATTGCTTTACGACCACTTCTACCTTTCTTTAGATTAGGAACCATGACCGGGATGTTTTGGCGAAGTTGGTCTTTACCTTGCTTCCATATGCGCTGAACTGTTCGAATCTTCATTCCAAATTGTTCACCAACAATTGTTGTATCATGCTTGCCTAGTTTCCCATTGTTGCTTCTCATCAACAATGCTTGATACACTTGTTGTCTAAGATGATTAGGATAGTCATGCTTCATTTGGTTTACTTGATCGGCATCTTGTTCTAGCCAAAGGAAAAACACAAGCAATTAGCCATGGCATGTTGTACTACTTATAGGAAGAAAGCAAGAATACTAAAAACAACCATTTTAATACTCACAGCATGTTTTATTTATAGGAAAAAAAACAAAGACATTCATACAATAGATGCTCACGGCATGCTCACGGTATTCGTACATGCAGAAGAGAAAAACATGGTGTAATACATGCACAAGAGAAGAACAGGAGGTAGTACCGATGCCATGCTCGGCGTCTGCAGGCTAATTCAGATCAAAACCGGCATCGCCGTCGTCATTTTCAGCAAGGTTTTGTAGGTAATCGAAATCCACGGCACCAAAATCATCTAATGGCAAGTTCAATTCGAACCCTGTCCAAAAAAGAAGAAAATGAGAAACGTTACCACACGTTCTTGCTTTGAATATTAAACAAAAAAACCAAACAAACTGAGTAGTACATTACCATTTGTGGTGTCGTCCTCCAATATTAGGTCGTTGAGATCGACGTCGCCGTCTTCTTCCAAACGAACGTTCAAATCAAATGGATTAGCCATTGCAGTAGAGAAGGAGTGGACAAGGAAAGAGTGGACCATGGCAAAGAGTGGAAAGATGAACAGGTTCAGATGGAAAGGTGAGCACCAGTTAAATAGGAAAGGAGATGGACCATCGGCCAGACCACACGACAGCGCGCTCGCGGCTGAAAAAATGATTGAAAAACGCGCCATGCAATGAAAACCGAAACGGGGGCACGCGAGCGAGCGCATGCAAACGGCCGAAACGCGGGCACGCGAGCGAGCGCATGCAAACGACCCGGCCTCCGCACAGTGCCATGCAAAATGGCCACGAACAAAAAAGGCGCCTACGGTGGGATTCGAAACGTGGACCACAGCTTCAGCCAACCGAGGGCTAGCCACTCGAGATAAGCAAGATTCTTGTATAGAACACACCCATCTTGCTATTTAATAGGGGCAAGGGTGGAAAGATAACACCTAATTAATCACTCCTTGGATACCACAATCATGTCCTAAACGTCAGGTTTTTCAGAATGGAGGAAGTATCTATATAGTTCATACCCACTAAGCAATAAATGTTAGCTAAAGCTCACTTCTCGTGCTTCTATGTCACCTTTCTTTTCCAGCCGTCCGATCTCTGTCCTCTTTTATTTTCCATCCGTCTGATGTTTATCGAAACATCTGCCCCCCACCACATACGCCCAGCAATCAGCAGCCCCAACTCCTGCGACTCCTTCGGAGCGCACACAACCAGCCTCGGCCCACCTCCGCCCAGCAGCGCTGCCCGCTATCAATGGCGCTGCCAAGCACACACTGCCCCCACACCACCTCCGTCCAGCAGCTGCGACCCCTGCGACTTTCTCTATTCGGCTTCCAATGCTCACAAAGATGGTTCCCTGCGTCTCCCTCCCTTCAGATCCCAGCCCTTTGCGGGTCCTCCGTTTAGCACCGCAGTGCAAATAGATGAGGGGTTTCAGATGAGCGTTCTAAGATGATTAATTCTCTGATCAATTCTCCAATTCAATTGTGCATTTCTGGTGATTAATCCCCCTGTTCTGATTTGTCTTCCCAGTTATTTGTGCCCACGTTAATGTCCTGCTCCATCTTCCTACATTGCTTACTCCCCTTTTCTTTCCCATTTCAGAGTTGTTGGCCCCGTGTCTCCCATTGTCATGAACTCCTGTTGCGACCCTGGAACACTGACCTGGTCAGCACATTGTGGCAGGTAAGGTTACGTCCATAGGCCCTTCTGCTCTGCTGTGCTCTCAGTCCCCTCTGCTCTAGACTTGCTCTGTTTGTCAATTGGCTCCTTTCAACTTTTTTTCCAGCCAAAGTTTAGTTTCCAAGGTACGTCTGAATTTTTTTTGATGAAACGGTATGTCTGAATTTAGAGTTCATATTTTCTTACAGTTCTATGTACTGTTCATATTTTCTTGCAGCGCCAAAGTTTAATTTCCAAGGTACGTCAAAATTTACAGTTCATATCTTCTTACAACTTTATGTACAGCTCATATTTTCTTAAAGATTGCAACTGTGCAACAGTAATTATTAGCCAAAGTTATAAAATTCCATCAGCATGGAACCTGGAGAAGGTTCGATCCGTTCACCACATGGTCCGTCCAACAAAGTTCAGCAGCAATTATGTCCTTAAAAGAGTTTCAAAAGTGATAATGAGCTAGACAATCCCATGGACACACCTACCAACACCATCAGGTACGTTCCCTTCTCCCAAACCACTCAATCCTGAGAAATTCAATTATTAGTGATAACTAATATACTGTTTCAACTCAATTGGTCATTTGTCCTAGAAGCATTCATACCAATTAATCTTACGATCTATACTTTCCAAGCTCTCAATTCTCAGGAATATGCACAGCCACAAGGTATTCTAGATTTTTCCTTTTATTTCCAAAATGCATACCTTCATATTATTATTAAATTAGTAATTAACTTATTCTCATTAAATGTAGCTCCACGACTTCGACAACTACCGATGAACCAGCAACCAAAAAGATCAAACAGGCGCACAACAATGCAGAGAGCGACAACTAAATTCAAACCAAGTCAAAACTTCATTACTCAAGATTACTGTGCTATCTTAATAAATCTTAGGGTGTCCTCTCCCCTCAACCCACGTGTAATTTGCTGCACTGGAAACATCTTACTCCAGTCAACCTGATATCTGGTCATCGTATTGCTAATAAATTCTAAACTATATGAATACTCCAATCACCTCATGCTTCCATGGAAATGGTGCCTCAAATTTCCGCAGCAACGCGCGGGGAATTCAACTAGTAAACTAGGTAATTTAACCCGGGCGTTGCTGCGGTGACTCTTAGAAGAAAAAAACAAATGGTTGGTATTATTTTCTTAAGTTTGTATACTGGCCAAAGGCTAATAGCACTATATAGCAATTTTTTTTGAAATAGTGAATAGTACATGGGAGAACCCTTTCGGCAAAAGATTCTTATAGTAGAGTAATAAAATGGGCTCTACAGATGTCATAAAAATGTATTAAATCTTTCTAAGGATTCCTCAAAAAATGGAATGCATTTCTACCTAAAATACACCGTTGTGGCTACAGAAGAGCAATTTCTCCTAGCTTGTATATGAACATGTCCATATATTAAACAAAGATACACACTACCGGAAACAGGCCCGCTGCCAAGAGCCAGCGTTTTTGCCGAGAGCCAAATGTCGGGCTCTCGGCAAAGAAAGGTTTGCCGAGAGTCGGCCCTCGGCAACGGTAGGCCGTCGGCAAAACCATATTTGCCGAAGGCCAGGCCGTCGGCAAAGAATTCCTCTCGGCAACCGGGCCCTTTGCCGAGGGTCCGGCCGTTGGCAAAAGTTTATCTTTGCCGAGGGCCGGCTCTCGGCAAAACATGGCCGTCGGCAAACCTGTGACGGCAGGCAAACGGCCTTCACCTGCCGTCTGTTTTGCCGAGGGTCAGAATTTGGCCCTCGGCAAAGAATTACTTTGCCGAGTGTCGTTTCTGTGCCCTCGGCAAAATATTTTTTTTTGCTTTTTTTGCTTCCAAAATTTTTCCCTGGGTTTACTGTTGTACCTTAAAGTACATATTAAAATTTGGAGTTTTTTTTTATTTTATTAGCTATATTTAATAAGTTTATTTCATTTACTTGAATTCTTCCCGGTAATTCAAATTTGAACTGCAGGTGCATCGAATATTGGAATTGAGTGATTCAAAAAATCATATTCATGGTATTGCATGTGGTGTGAGACCGTATCCAGTGACAGATGTCAAATTTGGCGCATCGTTTTCACGGAACACGGCGAGGAACTTGCGTGTAAAGTATTTTTAAATTATATAAACTCAGATGTTCGATCACATGCAGAGATGTCTGGGTTTTAGGCATCGAACGTCGCAACTTGCTCGAAACCCACTCAATTTTTTATCACAGCCTATACATGCGATGAAATGACACCTCGATAAGTTTCGTGAATTTCGGACTTCGTTTCCATTTTATATAATTTAAAAATACTTTACACGCAAGTTCCTCGCCGTGTTCCGTGAAAACGATGCGCCAAATTTGGCATCTGTCACTGGATACGGTCTCACACCACATGCAATACCATGAATATGATTTTTTGAATCACTCAATTCCAATATTCGATGCACCTGCAGTTCAAATTTGAATTACCGGGAAGAATTCAAGTAAATGAAATAAACTTATTAAATATAGCTAATAAAATCAGAAAACTCCAAATTTTAAATATGTCTTTTAAATATTATTGTTAGCCACCAGAGAAAAATTAGGAAAAAAAACAAAATTTTTTTTGTATTTGCCAAGAGCCTCAAAGGGCTCTCGGCAAAGAGTTTTTAAAAAAAAATAAAAAAAAAAACTTTGCCGAGAGCCCGGATCTGGGCCCTCGGCAAAGGCCCTGTCCACATAAACCGCCCACGGCCCACTCTGCCTTTCCTCTCGCCCGCGCGCCCCGCGTCCCCTTCCTCTGGCCGCCGCCGGTCCCCTGCGCCGCCGCAGCCTCTCCCCCGCCCCCT